>NC_135327.1:21721284-22921284 GCF_023851605.1 Tamandua tetradactyla | reverse complement strand
TGAATAATAACAATTCCCTGATTTCAGCTGAGTACCCAGCTGCCCTACTAAAAGTTACATTTGCCAGCTTCCCTTGCAGCGGAGCGTGGTCATGTGATTGGTGGCTGCCCAACCCCACCAGCAGGAGTGTGGAAATGAGGGGGCCACCTCGGAGCCATGGGGGAGCCCTGCACCATGAGACCTCGGGCTGTGCACGAGGCTGGGCTGCTGACATCTGGACTGCCATTTGGGAGCAGTCCACTCTCACCTCCTCTGAATCACTGTTGTCTTAGGTCTCTGTTTTTGCATGGAACTTAGCTGTCCAAATAAGCATGGACTTCTACCAGCCCATACCCCTGGGGACTCTCTCCAAGTTCTTTTCCTTTGTGGCATTTTCCACAACTGGTTCACTATTTGTGTTCCTACCCCAGCCACTGTCCAACCAGACTATCAACTCCATGAGAGCAGAACGTTGTCACACTCACCACTAAAGATGCCCGAGCTCACCTTGGGGCCTGGGGCAAGATACCCCACACGCGCAGATAAGGACACTGCTTCCAGGGGCACAACAAGCAAGGCAAGCTGAGATCATGGAAAATGGCACAAAGGGCATGAAGTAGATGGGAGGAGCTGGTGTCAGTTGTGTGGTCATGGAAGGCCTCTCGGAGGAGGCAACATTCAACCTGAGACCTGGAAGACAAGAATGAGCTCATCACAGGGGGATGTGGGGAATATTCCAGGCACAGGGAACAGCCAATGCAAGAGCCCTGAGATGGCAGTGAGTGGGTGCGTTTGAATAACAGGAAGGCAAAAAGGTGGCCTGGGGCAAGGGGTAGAGAAGAGGTCAGAGGGGTTCCCATGGGCTTTCTGAGCCATAAGAGTGTGGTTTATTCTGAGAGCAATGTTTTTATTTATTTATTTATTAAAAATTTTTTTCAGTATTTTTATTGAGAAATATCTGCACACATATAGTCCAACTATATTATACAGTCAACAGCTCGCAATGTCATCACATAGTTGTATGTTCTTCACCACGATCTTTTTAGAACATTTGCATCACTCCAAAAAAAGAAATAAAAAGAAGAAAAACTAACTCATACATCCTGTACCCCTTACCCCTCCCTCTCATTGATCCACAGTATTTCAATCAACCCAATTTTTACCCTTTATCTCCCTCTATTATCCTTATTTTTTTACTCATCTGTCCATACCCTGGATAAAAGGAGCAAGGTTTTCACAATCACACAGTCACACTGTAAAAGCTATATAGTAATACAGTCTTCCTCAAGAATCAAAGCTACTGGAACACAGCTCAACAGTCTCAGGTACTTCCCTCCAGCCACTTCAATACACCATAAACTAAAAAGGGATATCTACACAATGCATAAGAATAATCTCCAGGATAACCTCCAGGATAACCTCTCAACTCCGTTTGAAATCTCTCAGCCACTGACATTTTATTTTGTCTCATTTCTCTCTTTACCCTTTTGGTCAAGAAGGTTTTCTCATCCCCATGATGCGGGGTCCCAGCTCATCCCCAGAAGTGAGGCCCCACATTGCCAGGGAAATTTACACCTCTGGGAGTCATGTCCCACGTAGGTGAGACAGCAGTGAGTTCACCTGCAGAATTGGCTTAGAGAGAGAGGACACATCTGAGCAACAAAGACATTCTCAGGGGGTGAGTCTCAGGCCAAATTATCAGTAGGCTTAGCTTCTCCTTTTCAGGAGTCAGCTTTATAGGGGTGAGCCCCAAGATGGAGGGCTCAGCCTATTGAAGTGGTTGTCCCCACTGCTTGAGACAATATTGGGAATTTCCCAGATGAGGAAGTTGAATATTTCCTCCTTTCTTCCCAGTTCCTCAAGGAGTTCCTCAAATGTTTGCAAAAAATGTTGGCAGACATTTTTTATTCACTGTCCAAATTACTCCGGGATCTATCAGATAACAGAGTATCAATGGACTAATCAACAAGATCTCATGCCCTGTTCAAGATTCCATGTGAAATGACCATACAAGTTAAATTAGACAATGTGCTACCTAAAGTATAAATGTTTTTACCAATAAATATCTCTCGTTTGGTCTTGCACAGAGGTTGAAGTTGGAAAGTACGGACCATATCATCCTTTACCTAGTATTCTGGTTTACGTTAGTCCTATCCAGATCACCTTCATTCATCTCGCTAGATGACGTCCGATCACTTTATCAGCTTTTATAACAGTTGGAGAATAGGGTAATGCTACTTTCATAGCTTCGGAGCTCTAACTCTGAGTCTCAGGTGTCACATAAATACTGAAGTTTCAGGGAACGACCAGCTATATACAAATAGCTCAGTATCTCAGAATTTAGAAATATCAGTTACAACTCCTAAATTTATATGGCAGTTGTGAGAGCTTACAGTCTAGGAACCTTTAGAGTACGCCCCAATCTGAGCATGAAACCCATGCTCTTGACTTCAATTCTGAGTTTGTGCATTATAGCTAATCCATAAAAGTGAGGCATGATAATATTTGTCTTTTGTTTCTGACATTTTAGTCAACATACAGCCCTTAAGGTTCATTCACCGGCTCACTTTGCCAGGTTGCATGCCTCAAGACTTCACTCCTTCTTGCAGTTTCTCAGCAGTCTGTTTTATGGAAACACCTCAGTTTCCCCTTCTTTCCTCAGTCGTTGCACCCTTAGGCCACCTCCGTCCATTGGGAATCACAAACCACAGTGTGCAAAAGTTCATTCATGGGCAGGCCATGGTGGCTCAGTGGCAGAATTCTCGCCTGCCATGCCGGAGACCCAGGTTCGATTCCCTGTGCCTGCCCGTGTAAAAAAAAAAAAATGTTCATTCATGTCGCCCTTCTCAGTTCCTCCAGGTATATACTGAGCAACAGGGTTGCTCCCCTGGCCTCCTGCTGAACCTCCTGAGAGCAGAGGAGGGAGAGGACCTGGTTTTCCTTATATCATGATGCCTTTGGCTCTTTGGGCCTGGGGGACAGGGATGGGTGGACTTCGGGGCCAGAACGAAAGACACGTACATCTAGGCTGGAGACTCCTGGGCTTGGGCTGAGCTGTTAGGCACAGGCGATGGAGAAGGCATGGGTTTGAGAGCTATTTTGCAGGTAGACTTGACTGGGCTCGTGATTATCTTAGCAGACATGAGAAGTCAAGTGCACATAAGTAATCTGGGAGCTGACCCCAGTGAGCACAACAAGGGAGCAAAGGAAGAGGAGGGAAGGAAAGAGGCAAATAGAGAAGGTGACGGGATCAAATGGACATGCTGGGCAGCAGCTGGGTCTCCTTTCTACTGGGAACTCCAGGAGACACAGTTATCTGCCCATGGGGTGAGGAAGCTGGGATGTTTATGCCCCAACTCCCATCATCATTGGTTGAAAGCTGCCCCTAGGGCATATTAACCAGCACTCCCAGCCTGCCCTTTGGGTGGTTCTGTGCAGCAGGTACCCAAACAGTGAATGCCAAGACCATATGGGCCGGGCACGCCGTGAGGCAAGAGAGAAGTGGTAAGAGGAGGTAGGGACTTGGGACCGGATCTCTTTGTCAGGTCATCTCAGGAGCTGAACTGGCCAGAATTTGCGATGGCTGGACAGGTGGTGGGCTGGTCATTGGGACTGAATGGGAGGCGCCCACCAGTTCCTCCTCAGCCCAGTTTTGGCTGAGCTGGCCTGGAAGGAGGAGGTTGAATCCTTGGTGGGCCAGGAAGAGGCTGTGTGTGCTGTGGGTCATTGGGCCCAGGAGTTCCTGGGCAGAGAGGGCAATGAGGACCAGGCAAGGTCTGGGCCATGTGATTTAGGGCAAAAGACTAAACCTCACCTCTCCATCCCCACCCCCACCCCTGTGAAATGGGTTGTTGTGACAACGAAAAGACAGAATGTTGATGGACCCAGAACCCCAGCTTCTCTGGTGCCCATGTCTGACCTTGTCCCTTCCCTCTCCTCTGCCCCTCAGTAGCTGCTCACGGCTCTCAGGGATGGTTGAAACCCCCCCACCCTTCCTCCAGGCAAGGTGGGCTCTCCCCATCAGCCCGGGCCTGTCCTCAGCGCCTGCCCCAGTGTCCCCACTTCATGCCAGTTTATGTGCCAGCTCTTCTCCCTGCTCCTCAGAGGTACCAGCTCCACTGCCCTGCGGTTCCACCCCCCAGCACCCTACTATGCTCTGCTCCCTTCCCACCTCCTCCAGGCCTTGCCACTGGCTGCTCCCTCTGCTTGGAGGGCTCCCCCCACACCCATCCTGCACGCTCCCTTACTTCACTCAGGTCTCTGCTCAAGTCACCTCTTGGAGGAGCACCCCTGCTCACCCTCTATCCCCTTACCCAGCTTTACTTCATTCCCGGCTCTCACCACCCCCATGTCATTTACATGTGAGTTTGTGTGTGCGCTGCTCCTTCTTTCCCCCACAGGCCTGGCACTGCCTGCTGTGCCACCGGCCCCGCGTGTGGACCACTGCTTGGTATTTGTTGAATGAATGGAAGGAAGCTCATCTCCTGTGAGCCCTTCGGGATTCAGCTCAGACAACAGCTCCTGCAGGCCTCTCTCCAGCGCTGGCTTTGGGCTCCCACAGACCCTGGATGTGCCTGGATTTTGGAATTTATCCAGCTCTGTCATAATCACCTGTTTTCCTTCTCCCTTTCCCCAACTAGGCCGTGACAGCGCTGATGGCAGCTGCTGTGACTTTAATTCTCACCTCTCCCTGGCATACAGTTGGTGCTTGGGAATGCATGAATAAGTGAGTGAATGAATGGATCAATGGATCCATGGCTAATGGCAGGATCTGAGACTGGATGGCATGGGACTGGAGAACTTAGAGGCCCAGTGCCATTCATTTCTCTTCATTCTAAGTAAGCTTTATATTCCTGCAGCCTGCACATGAGGTGCTCAAGACTATTTCTTGAACAGATAACAATAGCTAACACTTGCTGGGCAGGTACCGTGCTAAGGGCTTTTAACTCATTTAATCCTCACAACAACCTGATTACTATCCCCATTTTACAGATGAAAAAACTGAGGCTCAGGGGGATTCGGCAATGTACTTGAGGTCACGTAGTAAATGGCAGAACTGGGCCCTGGTCTGGCTCTGGCCTCCAGGTTCTCAGCTGCTCTACTCTACTGCCTCTCTGCTGACAGATGGATGGATACACATAGTGACAAGGGCAGCAGTTACTATTACCTGCATCTACTCCTTGTCAGGCCCTATACTAGGTGATTTACAGACACCTGTCCTTCAATCCCATTAGTCCCCTTTGAGTAGGTGTTAATTGTTTCCTTTTCATAGATGAGAAAAGTGGGGCTCAGAGGTAAGAGCACACAGCAAGGAAGAGGCTCTGGGTCTCTGCTCCTTTCAGAATAGACATTCCCACAACTGGAACCTTAGCTTTTCTCCTCCACCTTCCTATGTCCAGCTCCCACCCCATCTCCACCCCATTGTCACCACCTTTGTGTGGACTGAGAACCAAGGCTGGCCCCCACCTCTGCCCCCAGCCCTCCAGAGACCTGCTGCCCCCTCATTATAAAATACTTCTTTTGTCCTTCCCTTCTCTTCCCCGGCCAATTACCAAGGGATCTACTTGATTGTGAACATATTTTGGAAATATTTTCACTGTTGTTTTAAAATTTTTTTCCTTTGTTTGAAAGAGTGTTACAACTTCAACCACAGGAGGAAGAAAAAACCCAAACCCAGCTAACCAGGGCTGCAAATGTAAAACCAGAAGTGACTGTATTAAATAATCAAAATTGAAAACCACCCAAACAGTAGAACCCATCAGAGTTCTGATGTCAGGAAGGCTTGAGTCTTTGATGGAGGGGGTAGGTGGTGTACCAAACCAGGAGAGAGATGGGGATCTTGTGTCCCATAATGGGTCGCTAGTCTTGTTCCAATGCTCAGACACTCTCCAAAGGATGCTGAGAGCAATTTTCTTTTCCACTGGTTCCTGGGTAGATGAACTGAGGCCTGGAGATTGGGTTTAAATTCTATAGCAGATGGAGGATGAGACTAGAGGTAGAGCCCCATGTTAGAGGCTCCATCGGGGGGCTTAGTCCATGTGTAAATTTAGGGCTCAGTATGGAACAAGGATCATGAGTTAGTATGGGACCAAGAACAAGGCTCAGACTATCATGAAGTTCAGGGCTCATTCTACAACCAGGATCAAGGCTCAGTCTAAGGTCAGGATCAGAGCTCAGTCTGAGGCTACAGTCAGAGTCTACCATGAAACAAGATTCATAGTTCTGTCTGGAACCAAAATTAGGGCTTAGCCTGGGGCTAGGATCATGGCTCAGTCTATGACCAAGAATGGGGTTGGAGTCCCACCTGGGAGCAGTCTATGGTTCAGTCTAGAACTGGGCTCAGGTTTCAGTGTGTGATACAGGATGAGGGCTCAGTTTTGAGACCAGGTCAGATGTAGGTCTATGATGAAAATGAAGAAGGCTCAGTGTACGGTGAGGATCAGGATTTGTCCTTAAGCCACCAAAACGGAGTCCTGGCTGTATCACTTCCTGAGACCATGGGTGAGTCGGTTCACCTACCAAGCCTTCATTTCCTTTTCTGGAAACAGGGAAAATCAAAACCCTATCCTGAATCCTTCCATAGTTCAATGTAGGCCAGCTAAAATAATGGATGTTAGCAGGCTTTGCAAACCTCAGGGTGCTGGTCAGAGATGTATGTAAACACCCCAGAGAAAACCCCAAAGAAAGCTCACTGTGGGAAGAAAGTCCAAATGTCACTAAGCCTCCCACTGTTTCTTCTATCCTTGTTTCTCTTTTGCCCGTAAAACTAATAGTAGCTAACTACTTAGAACAGGCTTGTGCCAGGTGCTGTTCTAAGAACCTCATGTATATTTAACTAATTTAATCCTCAAACAACCTTATGAGGCAGGTACTAACATTATCCCTCTTTTCAGAGGGAAAAACTGAGGCAGAGATAAGTTAAGGAACTTGCTTAAAGTCACACTTAATAAGTGGGAAATCTTGGATTCAAAACTCAGGCAGTTTGGCTCTAAGTCTGCACTGAGTATAAGAACTGAGGGGCTGAGGAATGAATCTGGAGGTTCTACAGGATCAGACAGACAAGGGGGAGAGGTTCAAATCAGCCCAAGGACCCAGGCCTGACCCAGAAGTCTGCTTTGCCCAGGAGGCTGAGTCCCCAGCAGAATCCACTCCCACACAGGGACATAAAAGGTTGTGGGAGGGGTTGGCGGGTGGCATTAAGGCATCTCTTTAAACTTGTTTGTTTACGGAAAGAAATTTCAGGCCAGCTGCTGAAAACCTGTATTTTATGGGTAATTTTTCAATTTATTTCACACTGGTATTAAAAAAAACAACCACCCAAACCGCTATGGAGGCTGTGATTCCACTGGACTCTGGAGGGAGGGGCAGCTGGCTTGAAGCAGCTCCTTTGTCTGCAGAAGCATGCCAGAGACAAGCCTGTTTGCCTTCTTTTGGGAAAAAAACGTACAAAGTGACGAATTAAGACGGGGCTTGTGAAGGTTGTGATTTAAGAGAATAAGCTGGAAGTTTAGAGGAATGTGTAGGGGGTTCACTGGCTATTTTATAGATAATGAAATTGAGTCACAGATAACAATAGTTGTTGAGTGAGAATTTACTTTGGGCTAGGCACTAAGTTCTAAGTTTCACCTTCACTGCTTCATAGATTGTCAGGAGAATCAGTAAGATACTGTTTTGGTTTGGAATCACCCAGAAACAGACTCAGAGACAAAGATTTAATTTCAAGAAGTTAATTTAAGCTATGATCCCAGGAAACACAAATTCAGGAATAAAGAAGTGAAACAAGAAGGGAAGGCGGTCCATGAAAGGTGAGTTATAAAGAGAGTTACCATTTGGGCAACTGGAGTTCAGTCCCTTGAGGAGCTCTGGGAGACAGAGTAGAACATACCTCAGGGCTAACCCACCTGAGGAATGAGTGAGATGATTTGCCCATCATTGGTAGAGGGCTACTTCTGAGAGCAACTCTTTAGCATTGTATCCAGCCCACTCTGGGTGCTGAGCTAGCAAGCTCATCTTTAGGTAGAGGATTGAAGTCCAACAGCCTTGGGGACAAAGAAGAAAAATAGGTGGGTGCCAGTAGTGGCTGCAATGTGCACTATTATCATTGTTCCTTGATGGATGGGAAAATTCAAGGCACTGATTAGTGATCATACCCATTTATGGGCAGGAAAGAATTGGTGAGGTCAGAATTCCAATCCAGAACTACCTCCCAGAATTCAGTGTTCCTTATTCTTTCCCAGGACAACATTCTACTCCCATTGGGCCCAGCACTCAGCATTCCTAATTCTTGTGACCAGCCTAAGAAGCCTAGGGTACTGTTATCCCTATTTTATAGATGGGGAAGTTCAGACTTGGGGCATTTGGGTGAATTGGCCTCACACAGCAGTGAAGGACAGAACCGGGACTGGGCACTAAGTCTGCCTAAATTCAAAGCTGGAGTTGGCAACCCAATCAAACCAGTCCTTTTCCTGTCCCAGTGATGAATCCAGTCTTGTGTCTGCCTTTGAAAAAGTTTTCCATCTAGTGGAGGTAGATCAACCAACTTCTCCTCGAAAGTGAGCCAGAGAGAATGTCCAGGGCTTTTGGGTTAGCCTAGAGGTCAACCTCTGTAGGTCAAGAATAAGACTTTTATAGAGATGGGAGAGCAGAAGCAAAGATCTGGAGGGAGAAATTCCATCGTATTTAAAAATTTACACCTGTTCATACAAAAACTCTCAGAAAAGCAGCAATGGGGAGGAATTTCCTGAGCTTGATAAAGAGGATCTAAAAAAATAAAACCTTACAGCTAACATTGTACTTAATGGTGAAAGGCTGAATACTTTCCCCTTAAGACTGGTAACAAGGCAAAGATGACCATGCTACCTAATTCAACATAGGGCTGGAATTTTTAGCCAGTTCAACAAGGCAAGAAAAGAAAAGAAAAGGCATACAGTTAGAAAAGTAAGAAATAAAAGTGTCCCTATTTACAGGTGGCATGGTTGTCTATGTTAAAAACCCAAGGAATCTGCAAAATACTCCAAGAACTAATAAGTCAGTTTAGCAAGGTCACAAGATACAAGATCAACATACAAAAACAATTGTATTTCTATATTATAGCGATGAATAGTGGATATTGAAATTTACACAAAGCATAGCAATATTTATAATTGCGAGGGGAAAAGATAAATACTTAGGTATAAATCTAACAAAGCATGTCAGGACTTGTATGCTAGAAACCACAGAGTTTTTATTTTAAAAATTTAAAAATCTAAATAAATGGAGAGATATACCATGTTCATGGATAGAAAGATTCAATATAGTAAAGGTGTTACTTCTCTCCAAATTGATAAACACATTTAATGCAATCCTGATCAAAATCCCAGTAAGATTCTTTTGTAGATATAGACAAGATTATTCTAAAATTTATGGAAAGGCAAAAGAACTATAACAGCTAAAACAATTTTGATATAAAATAAGTTGGGAGAAATTTACTATATAGCTACAGCAATGAAGATAGTGTGGTATTGGCAAAGGGATAGGCACATAGTCCGTGGAACAGAATAGAAAGCCTAAAAATAAACCCACAAAAATACAGCCAACTGATTATTGACAAAGGAGCAAAAGCAAATCAATGGAAGCCTTTTCAACAAATGGTGGTGGGACAACTGGACATTCATAGGCAAAAAAAAAACGAACCTTCACCTAAACTTCACACCTTACACAAAAATTTAATTCAAAATTGATCATGAACTTAAATATAAAACATAAAGCTATGAATTTCTAGAAAAGAAAACAGGAGGAGATATTTGAGATCTAGGATTAGGTAAAGAGTTCTTAGACTTGACACCAAAAGCACAATCCATGAAAGGAAAAACTGATGTTAGACCTCACCAAAATTTTAAAACCTTTGCTCAGCAAAAGGATGAAAAGAAATTACAGACTAGGAGAAAATATTTGTGGATCATACATGTGATAAAAGACTTCTATCTAGAATTTAAAAAAACCTCTTAAAACTCAACAATAAAAAACAATCCAATTAAAAATTGAAAAAAAGATGTGCACAGGCATCTCACGCAAGAGTATATATAGAGACATGTACCTGAATGTCTATGACAGCTTTATACTTTATTCTTATCCTAAACTGGAAACTTCCTAAATGTCCTCCAATAAACTATAGTTCATCTTCACCAGGGAATACCACTCAACAGTAAAAAGCAACGAATGATTGATACAGAGAACAACCTGGATGAATCTCAAGAAAAGGATGTTGAGTGAAAAAAAGGCCATTCTCAAAAAGATATATACTGTATGATTCCACCATATAATGCCCATGCAAGAACATAATTATGGAAGTGGAGAACAGATTAGTGGTTGCTAGGAGTTAGGGATGGAGGGGAAGGGGGCGGGTGTGGCTAAAAAGGGATAGTCTGAGGGAGCGTTGGGATGATGGTACGGTTACATGTTTTGAAGCTATGCATGTGATGAAACTGCATCACAGGGAACCCCTCAATCCCTGGCAAACCAAGACAGTTGGTCACCCTCATAGACACTGTCCTTGTAACTCTGAGGAGGAGATTGGGCTTCACCTAGAAGTAAAATCCAGGTCATCTGGGTGTTTAGGGAGAAGTGCCTCAGGAAGCCAGAGCAGACGCAGGAAGGAGAGCTGTTCCACCACCAGAGCAAAACAGAGGGTGGCCCAATATGGCAGACTGGCCAGATGTTCACAAAACCCTTTTGACTTTCCTCTTGAGCACATGGCTAGACTACACCTTCCAGCCTCCCCTGCAGGTAGAAGTGGTCATGTGACCGAGTCCTGGCCAATGGGCTGTGGGTGGAAGGACGCTGCCCCTCCTACAGGTGGCCCTCCATGCCCCGCTCCTTCCACAGTGACCTTTAAGTCACGCACTGAATATGACCACACCCAAGCTGGAAGGAACCTGAGGCCCAACTCACTGCATGGAAGAAAAAGATTTGTTGATCAGGAGCACATGCTATGAGCTTAATGTACTGCAGCCATTAAACCTGCTGTCATGCATTTCTGAGAATGTCCAGCAGCTCCTGGCCTGACAGGCCTGGTATGCACACCCCGGCCCCAGTCTCCCTGGGGCCTATTTGGGGGGAGGGGGTAATTTGATGGCAGCCTGGGATACCCAGAGAGCCCCCCTCCCCACACAGCAGCAGAGAACCCGAGATGCTCTGAGCATCCCAGGGTGGGATGGGTGTCTGAGTTCTGGCTTGTAGGACACTGGAAATATTAGATTCTGGAAGGACTGGAGGGGCTCTCAGAGAACACCAAATCCCACCTGTGAATTCAACAAAAGGGGAAACTGAGGCCATGGGAGAAGGAGGTACTCAAGGTCCCACAGTAATCAAGGGGTGAATAAGTGCTTATTCATTCATTCATTTCCTTATTCTTTTTTCATTCCGCCAACAACCATCAAGCACTTTATGTGGCAGGCACACCTGGGCAAAATAGGTGATCCCTTGTGGAACTCATGGACGACAAGCGAGTTACACTCATGAACAACCGGCCAACTGGGGCTTGGTCTTACATAGGAGACTAAAACAGGACGCGGGGTAAAGGGGAAGGGTGTTCTGTTTTATCTGGGGTGATCAGGAAGGGTCTCTCTAAGGAGGCAACCTCAAACAGAGCCAGACCCTGAGGATATCCCGGGAGGGGTTTCCAGGTGGAGGAAACGGCTAAAGGCCCTGCAGAGGGCATGTGACTGAGGAATCCGAGGAACAGGGATGGGCCTGGGTAGCTGGAGCAGAGGTGGGGGGGTGGGGGAGGCTTGAGGCTAATTTGCAATGTGGGCTGCTCCACCCACATGGGGGCAGCCCCTCTTTGAAGTTTGGAAACCGCAGGACTGGGGCTAGGTGGGTAGAGGCTGACCTCCCAACTTCCTGAGGCTTCATCCTCTGGGTTCACCTGATTTCTCCAACGACCTGCATCCTAGGTCCAGGCTAGGAGTTTCTGCATCTGGATCATTCATTCATTCATTCATTCATTTTACAAACATGCTGAACACTGCTCTGAGTCAGGTCAGCTGCTAGGCTTTAGTGATCCTGTCTCTGGGTTCAAAGCGTTCAGTTTGGAGAGAGGGACAGACACATCTATTGCTACTGCCTGGTGTGATGGGGGTTGTGATAAGTGGTTGTGGAGCCCAGAGGAGACACTGAAGCTGAGTTTGGGATCAAGGAAGGCTGCAAGGATGAGGGGTATGCCTAGGCTGGGTCCTGGGTGAGTGTGGGGAGAAGGGGGATGGAAGGTAGGCAGGCATTCCAGGGAGAGGCCTCAGAACAGGAAAGCACAGAGGTGTGAGAGGCCTGGAGGTGTTTGTGAAATTTTGCAAGGAGTCGAAACTTCAGGGGTTAGAGGGCAAGGGGTAGGGTCGGGGGAGGACCAAGACTTGAGAGCTCAGAACAAGAGGGCTTTGTAGGCCGTGGTGGAACAGACCATGCTGGGTGCCTGGATGACTATACCAGCTCTGTCCTCTGCCTAAATTAGGTACACCCAGACCCAGGGCCTGTGTGTTCCCAAATGTGAGATGGAGAGGCTTGGAAGGGCTGGTTCTGACTGGCCCAAGTTCACAGAACAAAAGGAACGGCTAGACTGTGATTGAATCTTTGGCTGCCCCACTCTGCCTGCATTTCTCTCCCAGTGACGTGCCTTCAAACACCCCTATTGCTCCTGGGGACTCTCTAAGACTGGGGAGAAGGGGCCGGAGAAGGACATACTAGTACTTACCTGCCTTTCCATTTGGGTCAAGCCACATGGATAGGGAAAAGAAAGGACAATTGTTCAGCCAGAGAGTGTCAGGGCTAAGTTCCCTCTGGGTCTCCAAGGCTCCTTCCCTTCTGTGTGTTGGCTAAGAGGGTAGACGCTAGACCTAGGCAGACCTTTGACCTGCTGCGTGGCCTTAGGCAAGTCACTGGACCTCTCTGAACTTTCCCTTCCTCTCCTGTAAAGTGGAGCTAATAAGAATAGGACCTCACGGAGTGTTTTGAAGATGGGATTATGTGTGAGTGCTTAGCACAACGCCCAGCACAGGGGCCTCCAAAATGACTGTGGGTAGGGGACAGGAGGCCGGAGCATGCTGCTTGGCGGGAAGAGGAATTTGGCTCTGAAAAGGTTAAAATCGAACCAGCTGCTCCCAGCCCGGTGATAAGGTCAGAGGAAACACAGTCCAGGTCCCCAGCCCCATAACAAGTGAATTTATGAGGTGCCGGGAAATTGGTTATTTTGAGTCAAGATCAGGGGCTCCCCCCAGACTGCCCAGGAAACATTCTGGGTCAGCGGCCAGAAGGGGCCCAGGATTCTAGTGAAAGAGCCAGAGTCGAGAGGAAGAGAGGGCCGGGTCCTGGGGAGCCAGGAGCTCATGCCCCACCCTGCAGGAAGAGAGGGGAGAGGTGGGGGCAATGGGAGAAACGGAAGACAGAGAGGAGAGGAGTGAGCCTGAAGGAGAACAACTGCCAATAGAGAAATAAGGCAGCAATAGACAACAGACTGGGGTCTGGGGGAGAAGCAGATTATGGGAAGGGGAGGCAGACCCAAAGACACAAACAGGAATTTCTCCTGCGTCCAGAGCGCAGACACACAGAGAAAGGGGAGAGAGAACACCGGGGGTGCAGGGTTGAGGGTGGAGAGTTTGTGTGTCTGTGTGCCTGTACCTGTGTGTGTGTGTGTGTGTGTGTGTGTGAGCGCGCGCGCATAGGCACGCGTGTACCTGCGTCTGGCTGGCCGGCGGTGGGTGGGTGACTAGGGCAGTGCGCAGGGGCGGGCACGACACAAGCTCGGGCACAGCCTGAACCCCGGCGAGGACGACCCCCCGCGGGGCGCGGCGCGCCGGCCCCGAGTGGGTTAATTGGGCGCCCCCGCCCGCCGGCTCCTCCCCGCTGGGGCAGTGCCCAAGCTCCGCCAACGCCCTCACTCGAACTGGCCGCGGGCCCCCGGGCTGACTGCGGGTCTCTGGCGGCCGGACCGAGGCCGCGCCCCGCGAATGCTCCCGACGCGCCCGGAGCAGCCTCCGCGCCGCGCCGCCTGCGGGTCGCCGCCGGGCCGTCGGGCCGCCCAGGGAGCCCCCGCGGGCGCCGCCTGGGTGCCGGGAGCTCCCGCGCCTGTCCGGACCAGACTGCCCAGATGCGGGCGCCACTCTGCCTGCTGCTGCTGGTTGCGCATGCTGTGGGCATGCTCGCCCTGAACCGAAGGAAGAAGCAAGGTACGAGGGGCGGCCGGGACAAGGTGGACAGGGGAGGCTACGCGGGGTGGGCCAGGGGCAGGGTCCTTGGGGTATGTGCCAGGTGCCCCCCACTATGGACTTCTGACTCTTCCAGATGCGGTGATAGTTCCATTTTGCTGATGGGCAGACTGAGATCCCAGGGCACCCAGTTAGAGCCATTGAGCAAGCTGAACTAAGGAGCCTCTCCAAGGAGGGAAGGAGCTGGCAGGACTCTGCCCACCCCCACTAGCGGCATTGCCCACCCCCATACTAGCAGCATTGCCCGGAGGAGGGAGGGTGGCTCCCTGCAGACTCAAGAAGTCTCAACTACCAGGCGGGAGAGCACAGGACTAGGGCACAGAGGTTATGGCTTAGAAGCCATCCCTAGCATCCATGGTGAGCCAGGAAGTGACATAAAGAACCCTAGGCTGGGAGTCCAGATGCCCAGGTCCCGGCCCCATCACCAGCCCTGGCGCATAGTCTGACCTCGGAGAAGGTACTGATCCCCAGTGGGCTGCCCTTCTGGATAAGCCAGCAAGAAATGAGTCCATGTTCATTTACTCTGGGGAAGACCTTGGGAAATGTCCAACTTCTCTGAATGCCTCCGTTTTCCATCTTGACCTCCTCGGGCCACTGGGTAGATGAACTAAAGTTCAGATTATAAATGTGGCTGGCACACAAAGCCAGGGGTCTCTTGGACTTTCATCTTGGGGTCCCGTGCTACAGCCCCTCTCTGTGAGTCCGTGTCCTCAAGAGGTCTCGTGTCCGTCTGGGTTTGCAGACTGCGACTCAGCAGTCAGATGCCTGCCACTGGGCCAAGGGTGCCCACACACGACCTTGTGAATCCCCACGCGTCCTCTGGACACAGGGTTCATCCCGATTTTACCAAGTCAAGGCCCCAAGGCTCAGAGAGGTTAAGGAACTTTGCTGAAGTTATACAGCAGGTGAATGCAAGATCGGTGCCTTCTTTCCTTCCAGCTGTGGTGTTGGGCCTGAGCAAGGCTAGACGGGAGAGAGGGGGGAGGACCTACCCTCGGGAACTTGTAGTCCATTTGAGTCAAAATCCCTACCTGGACAAAACCATTCCTGGGAGTGAAGCGGGAAACAGAGAGAGGCCTGTGGGAGGAGTGGGAGCTGGGATTGGGTCAGGAGGCGAGGGACTGTGGCCCCAGAGCTTTAAGCCCTGGTGATTAAACAGAGGGACCAAAGGAAGCAAGTGGGCTTCGGGTGAGCTTGGGGGTTTGGGCCCCCTGTGGGATGCCCCTCTGTGAATGGCCTTTGCGTAGTGGGAGAGAGCATAGCTCTGGAGCCAGCCTGCCTGGTTTCAATCCAGCTTCCCCAGTTACCAGCTAGCTGAGTGACTTTGGGGAAGTCACTTTGCCCCTTCAAGCCTCAGTTTACCCATCTGAGTATCCTTTAGAAAATCTGCAAGGTCTATTGCACCTCTAAAAAAACAACAACAAAAATTTTTTAAATTCCCCTCATTGACTCATCTTTAAAATGGGAATAGTAATTTTAAGTATCCAAGTGTTGGGAAGGCTGTGGTTGGGACTAAATGAATTAGTGTGTGTGTAAATGCTTAGCAGAACACCAGCTTCCTAGTGAGCATTTGCAAGTATTAATCATTCTCATTTCCTGTCTACCATATCCTTGGCTGCTCATTATAGCCTAGCTGGAAGGAGGATGCTCATTTTCCCACTTTTGTGGATGAAAAAGCAGAGGTTTAGAGAGGGGAATTGACTTGTTCAGGGTTGCATAGCGAGTGAGTAGCAAAACAGGCCTTAAACCCCCATCTGTCTGATACAGAGAAGATGTCTCCTTAGCTGAGTTGCTCTTCCCTTCTCAGGGCCTCAGTTTCCCCATACGAAGAGGAACTGGTTTAGAAAATCTTTAAGATTCTCCTTAGTCCTAAAAAGACCCCCCAGCTTCAAAAAACATCTAAGAAAGACAAAGGAAACTCTAATGCCTCTCCCATCCCCAGCTCACCACCACCTTCCCAGGAGCTCAATGAGAAGGTTGGGGAAATGGTTGCTCCTCACACTGCTTCAGTTTGGTAAGGGGCTCTCAGGCACCTTCTCCCCACTAGCTGATCTCCTACCCCTGGGACACACACATACCCAGCATTTTCAGAGGGAGGCCTGTGATTCCATTGATTTGTTTGTGCAGTGCCTGGAGCTAGGGGATCCCAGCCTTAGCTGTCCATCCTATTCCCAACCCACTCAATGCTCTGTCCCCTTTGATGAGTGGGTCTGCCTCCTCCACCAGCTATCGCCTCTGCTTCCCTTTTGGCACTGAGGTTGGGGTATTAGACCAATCTTTCCTATAGTATTTTCTGCAAAGTATTCATAGGAGTCCTGCCAAATAGGTTTAGAAAATGCTGGGTTAAGTTGATTTCTTGACTGCAGGACTTATCAGAGCCTTTATTGTGCTTATATGCATCGTGAAGAGGTGGAGATAGACTGAATTTTCTCAAACTTGTTCCACATCCGTGATCATTTTTCATGCGGTACTTGGAAATCCTGCTTGGAAAATTCCGCGCGAGAACCACAAGGGACCTACCAGCTTTGACATTCTGGACTAACTTTGGCAGGAGAATGTATCCTGGATGCACCTGGATGCAGGAACTCATTCATTCGTTCATTCACTTGTTCACTTTTTCTGTGCCAGGCCCAGTGGTGGGTGCCATGGGCAGGCCGAGGTGAGTGGACCTCTGCCCGCTCCTCCCCAGTCCTTGTTCTCAGCCTCCAACCTCATCTGTGTGGTTGGAGAAATGACCTGCTGGCTGCCCGGTCTGTGCTGTCACCCCCAGGCCCGGTCCCTGCAGACCCATGCTTCCTCAGGCTCTGCCATCGCTCTTTTTTTTTTTTTGATGAGACCCAACTTTTCTGTTTCTAAGACAAGAAAGAGTGAAAGAAGAGGCTTGTGAAAGATTCAAGAATTTCAAGTGTCTCTTACAAAAGGACATTTTGATTATTTAAGTGTAAAGGAATCAGAACCAGATGGGGACGTTTCTCTTGCAGCATGCTTGGGGTACCCTGGTGGAGGGAAGGCCGGGCAGGGTGAGGGGGCCTGGTCTGCACCCACCACGCCAGGATCTGGAGGCTCGCTAGGCAACGCAGAGAAGCCGTGCAGTGACCGACTTCCCCACACATCCAAGGCCCGGCGGAGAGGGGGCCTGATGGAAGCAGGGGTCCCCCACATTCTCCTGGTGCTTTTATTTCATTTATTTATTGTGAAAAATAACATATACACGACAGCAATAAATTTCAAAGTACGTCGCAACGATTAGTTAGTTAACAGCTTTCAGAGTTTGGTATGGGTTACAGTTCCACAATTTCAAGTTTTTATTTCTAGCTGCTCTAAGGTACTGGAGGCTAAAATAAATATCAATGTAATGATTCAGCAAACATACTCATTTGTTAAGCCGGATACTCTCTATATAGCTCCACCATCGCTTTGCCCTTTCTCCTACTCTTTAAGGGCATTTGGGCTATTTGGAAGGGGCTGTCAATAATATGGGATAGGGGGATGGTACTAGTTGATGTTCTGGAGAAGCTGGCTTCTCCTGGTGCTTTTAAATCTTTCTAGACCTGAGGCAACAAGGGGCAGAGGGAGGAGCTCTGAAACTCAGGTAGCCCCGAGTTCAAATTCCGAGCCTTGGCCTTGGCCACCTGCCTTCACTGAGCTGTGGTTTCCACATCTGTGAAATGGGAACAATTGTACCCACCTCTCTGGGTGGTTTGACGGAAGGTGCCCAAAGATACACAGTAGGTGCCTCATAAAGACTCATCCCTTCCCCCTTTCCATTTCATGGAGAGTGGGAAACTCCCTGGACTTGTGGAGCTTGGGGTGGGGAAGTTCACACCGGGTGAGCATCACCTCTGTCTCTTTCTTGCTGTGTGGCCTCAGGCTAACCTCCTGCCCTCTCTGGGCTCCTGTTCCTTTGACTGTAAAATAAGGGTGCCGGTGCCCACTTTCGAGGCCTGGTGTGTGGAATGAGCATAATTCTTTGTAGACTGCAAAGCCCCGTGCGGCATACCCCCCATGCCCGCATAGAGAAGCTGGGGCCCAGGCAAGGCCATGCAAAGATGGTTAGGGGCTTGGGTGTCTTGTCTCTAGGTCGGGGCTATGGCTGGGCACAGAACAAGGCATGTCCCCCTAAACATGGGCATCCAGGTGAAACTAGGTTAAAATAACAAGTCAGAGGCAGTTCTGAAGGGGAAACTGAGTCCCTGAAGAGCCAGGTAAGGGGTGATAGCTGGGCCTGGAGGCCTGAGGGGACGGCGTCATGTTTCTCGTTAAAATAGAGGCTCATGGAGAAGAGGAAAGCTGAGTACTTGACACATAGTAGGTGGACAATAAAGGAGTTCTGTTCACACTCCTTTCCCTCTGCAGCGAGTTCTGAGGCCACACTTGAGTGCGGGCTCTTGGGGGAGGCCACCTTCCTTTGTGGACCGAAGCCACAAACCACCCTGCCCAGACACCAAAGGGGGGCCTTGTAGCCACTTAGCAAGGGCAGCCGGATGCCCAGAGCTCTGCCTACGGGGCTGGGAATCCGTGCTGAGTTGCTGCGTGTCACCCATTCTCCGGACAAGGGCACCAAGGCCCAGCAAGGGCAGTGACCCACCCGGGAGTTCATAGTGGCCCAGCCAGGATGTGACCCAGAGTTTGGGAGCCTCCAAAGCTTGTGCTCCTCAGAACCTAGAAAGAGAAATAAATTCTTTGGGCAAAAGACCAACGCTGAGGCATCTGAGAGGATCCTCATGGGGTGGGGGCAGGGATAGGATTTGTCAGGCAGAGGTGGCTGCAGGCTGGGGGTCAGAGACGCAGCAGAAGGAGGGGAGGGTCCGGAGAGGTGGGAGGAGTCAAGGGGCTGCCTGGCGGTGGCGGGCAGTGGAGGTCCGATTGCAGACAGAGCCAGAGTCCAGCCATGGAGGGCCTCAGGCACCCCACGCCTGTCCCCACCATCCTGAAGAGAAATTGCTGTGCCCCTGCTCTGGGCCAGTCCCTCCTTGAAGGGACAGGGACGGTCCAAGCAGCACGGACAGGACCCTGCTTGTCCTTGACACCCTGGAAGGGCACGTCGGTGGTGGTTCCAGGGTCAGCTGAGGATCTGAGACTCAAAGAGGGGACACCTGTGGCCCAGGGGTCACATGGATAAGGTGGCGTTATTCATTGTGCCGTCCTGCCTCCTCTTGTCTGTCCGTCCTCCGTCATTTACCCAGTCCTTCCTTCTAGTGAAAAGAGCTGAAACTCAAATCAATGCAAAGTTTTTCAAAACTAAGTTCGCAACCGATTCATGGGTCAGGGAAATCAATTTAGTAAGTGCAGCCAGCAGTTTTGAATGAAATGGAACAGTATAGACTAGGATAAAATGGAATGGGGTCATCACACATTTTCTGCAAACTCCAGATAGTAAATATTTTAGGGGTTGTGGGGCACATACGGTCTGTACTGTAAATCCTTCGTTTGTTTGTTTGTTTAAAAAATCCTTTAAAAATATAAAAACTATTCTTACCTCACAGCTTGTAAAAAACAAATCTGTGAGCCAGAGTTGGCCTGTGGGTTATCATTTGCCAATCTCCTTTTAAGAAAAGAAAATAATCCAAGGGCATCGCAGGGGTTAAGTTTAATTATTATTTCAAGAAATGTGTTCTGGGTACATATTCATGAGTGTATGTACGAATGAGTGTGCAGGCAGATGCATGTGCAAGTATGTGGGTGGGTGGGTGTGAGGGTATGAATGAGTGTGTGTGTGTACCTGTGAGTGTGGGTGAGTGTGTCCTGGGTGATGGTATAAAATGTATTTTACCACTGGCCAGAAAAGGGTGGAGACTGCTGCATCAGTTGAGCTGGTCCTTTGTGCTCCACCCTTTGCAGGCCTGTTCTAAGGTGACCCTCACAGCACGTGTGGGAGTGGGTTCTGTGAGGACCCTATATTACGGATGAGGAGATTGAGGCCCAGTGGGTGACATGGCAAGCAGGTAGCAGAGCTGGGATGTGAACCCTGGGAGTTGCTTCCAGAACTCCTGCCGACACCAAATGGCTCCAATTCAATAAATGGCAACTTCTCCAGACACATTTTTGCAGGTGCTTAGTTCAGATGTATGTTTCTGGTCACCCTGAATCTGGCAGCCTCAAGCCTTCGTAAAGGTGTGGATTTTAACCCCTGGGAGGTGGAAGGACCTATCGTGACCCTGAATCTCTTTCTGTATCCTTCCAAGCAGCCAGGGAGGAACCAGCTGCACTGGGTTCCATTCAGGCTGATCCTCTCCCAGCCTGCCTGCTGGATTTGGTAACTTCCCATCCTACCCCTTACAGAAGAGGAAAGCTGGTTCAGAGAGGGGAACTGGCTTGTCCAAGGTCACACAGCAAATATGCATGTACCTTGGGGTCTGCCTGAGACTGAAAGTTGCAGGAGAAAATGCTGCCTTCTGTGGACTTCCCCAGAAAAGCCTTGAATGCTGCCATTAATCCCTCTCTTGTTTGTACTGCATATTATAGTTTGCAGACCATTTCAACTTTCGTTTTCTTTTTGGAGTTGTGGAGAAGGCTTATAACGTCATGAAAGGTTGGGTCTGAAAGGAGCGATCGAGACCTTTGACAGATGTTTTTTTAAAATGGAGGTATGACTGGCCCTGGCATCGTGGAATTGAGGAAGGCTTCTTAACCAAAAGGGGGAAGAGAAATGGAACAACATAATGTTTCAGTGGCTGAGAGATTTCAGATAGAGTCATGAGGTCATTCCAGTGGTTATTCTTGTGCAGTATATAGATGTCCCTTTTCAGTTTTTGGTGCATTGGAGAAGCTAGAGAGAAGTGCCTGAAACTGTTGAGCTGTCATCCAGTAGCCTTGATTCTTGAAGATGTATAACTATAGAGCTTTTAAGGTGTGACTGTGTGATTGTGAAAACCTTGTGGCTAATACTCCCGTTATCCAGTGTATGGACAGATGAGTGAGAAAATAAAGACAATAAATAAATAATAAGGGGAAGAAAGGGGGATAGGGGGCATGGAATGTTTTGGGTGTTCTTTTTTACCTTTACTTTTATTCTTATTTTAATTGTTTATGGAGTAATGAAAATGTCCGAAAGTCACTTGTGATGATGAATGCACAACGATATGATGATACTGTGAACCATTGATTGTTTATTTTGGATAATTATATGATAGGTGAATCTATTTCTATGAAATTGCATTTGAAAGAAAGTGAGGGGGAGGCTTGGGGTGGGGCAGCACCTTGGCCGAAGTCACCCAGCTGGGGTAGAAGTGAGGGTGCAGGAAAGACCAGAGTTGAGAAGAAGACAGCCCTGGCTCAGAGCCTCAGTTTCACCCCTTGTAACTCAGGAATGCTCGATCTGCTTTGCCTTTTCTGCCGGGGCTGGATGGAGGTCAAATGAGAGGATGGAATCAAAAGGGCTTTCACACACAGAAAGCTGTCTGCAGAGGTTGACTAATAATCAGCAGCTGGCTGAGGGCCAGGGGTCTCCTAAGGGCCCGTGGAGTTTCCCGGGCCATGCGGAGCTGGTCCTGTCGCCCTGCGGCTTGGCCTTGTGCTTCCGTGAGCAGGACCTGGCTGAGGCCTGGGGCCAGGCACTGAGCCTCCATGGTCCCCAGGCTGGTCCTTCCCACAGAGCCCCGGGCACGGTGGACACACCTCACCGCACGCCCAGCCCTCGGCGATCTCGGCACAAGGAGCCCAAGATCCGGTTTGCTTAGGGTTTGCTTGTCTGGGGCATTCCGGACACCTTTATTTTTATTTTAACATATTTCATGGCAAGGATAGAAAAATTGGCTCCACACTGCGTCAGACTATTCTTATTGCTGGGTGGATGTATGTATGTGGTCTTTCCTAACCTATCATCATTTAGAGGGACATATTTGATTTCTGATCCCACCTGTTATTATATATGTGTATACATACTTGTTTTCTATAGATTTGCTTACATACATGTTCCTAAAACCATATATATTTTTCCTTAAAAACACTTAACTTTCACTGGCATCAGAGGTTTAAGAAAATCTCTTTTTGATTGGTTTTATAGATGGACATTTACCAAATGTTAGCTGTATTATTTTATTTTAATTAACAATATTAGGCATTGTTCTGAATACTTTGTACATATGAACTGATTAAGCAGTGGGTATTGTTGTTATCCCCATTATACAGATGAGAAAGCTGCACCACAGAGAGGTTAAGTAATCTGCCCAAAGCCACACAGCCATGGCTAAAATCCTGGCTGGCCCCAAAGCCCAAGTTCTAACCACTGAGCTCAGTTGCTGCTCAGCCTTATTTAATTCTCACAGCAACCCCATGAGGGGGCTTTTACAATCCACATTTTACAGAGGAGGAAACTGAATTGAGAGAGAAGCATTAATTGGAGCATGTGAAATTGCCATTTTCCTAAATCAGAACTGTCCAACAGTAGCAATTTCATATGTGCCAATCCAGTAACTTAGCAAAGTCAGTTTGTCAAAGCCAGGATTTAAACGCAGGCCATTGATTCCAAAGCTTGGATCCAGAGCCACCATGCCAGGTCTTCTCCCAACTCATCCACATGCTGTGGTCCGATCCTAGAATCCTCCCTCTCATTCTGCGGATGCCGCCTCCTGGCTCAGAGCTGAGAGCACACAGCCGGGTCAGGGAGGGGTTGGGATGGGCCGCCAGGTCTCCGTGGGCTGGAGCCTCCTTTCTTAGCCCTGAACAGCCATCGCCGACGCACTGCAGAGGGTGGACGGGTTCAGTTTCACCAGCTCAGAAGAAAGGCATCCCCTAGCCTGGGAGACCCAGACCACACAGGGAAACCTACTTCCTTTCGCCAGAAGCCTCCACTTTCCCTGGAGCCTGGCTGTGGTGCCCACATCTGCAGGGGCGGAAGTACGCAGAGGAATGTCATAACTGCCCTGGAGAGTCGGAGCTCCTGTTGGCAAATGGGCACAGCTGGCTCTAGCAAGTCCCAGATGGGTGGTAGGGGGCCGGCAGGCTGGCACGAGGCCTCGGCGGGTGAGCCCGGCCCGGCCCGCATTCCTGCTCTCCCACTCGCTGGCTGAGTGACCTTGGGCGAATCATCTCACCCTTATGTGCCTCAGTTTACTCCTTTGTACAAGGGGACTTGAAGGCTAGGGCAACAACTTCGTGGAACATAGGAAGTATTCAGTCAGTGACCCTCAGGAGTGTTTGATGCCAGGCAGGGAGTGTGAGGTTTGGGCTGTGACAGGCTCGCTCTTAGCTTCCAGCTCCGCTGCTTACATGTTTGGGCCAAAATATATCACGGTCTCTCAGTTAAATGGGAGCAATAATAGCCTGGGTGCATCATATGATTATGATGGTTATGATTATGATTATGATGGGTGCATCATATATGGTTATGACCATATAGCAAATATGATACATTCTATGAAGATCAAAAAGAATATGCATGGGTGGTTCAGAGTTAGAATGCTTGCCTGCCAGGCAGGAGACCCCGGTTCAATTCCTGGTCCATGCACAGGGAAAAAAAAATGCATGTAACCCTCCCAGCAGACAGTAGGTGGTCAATAAATGGTGATGCCTCACTGACCCTGCCCTCTTTCAGCGTCCTCTGGTGCGACCCCAATACACAGGAGGCTTCACTTGCATTGAGAGCAAGTAGGGAGCATCAGGGGGTGGGGTGGGGTTGGGCGCTGCCTGAGGACGGCAGAGGATGGGAACCAAACCTCACCGCTTCCCGGTTAGCCTGGGCCGTTGTCACCACCCCAAGCCATCCCAACACCCGAGTCAAACTCTTCCTCCGGGCAGCCCTTTCCCCCTGTTTGGGCTCCCCTGGGGACAAATGTCCCACACCCCCAACCGCACCCACTGCGGAGGGCTGTTTGGGAGCCTTGGGTGGAAGCATGCATAATGGGGAGTAGGGGCTGGAGGGTGCCGGGGCACATGCAGCAGTTACCCCAGGCCGGCGGCGAGGAGTTGCGGGGCACCTCCGCAGCGGCAGTGCCGCGATTGCTGTGACCTCTGCAGTACAGTTTGGGAACCGCCGCAGCGCTTTGCGCCTGGTGAGGCATCTGCCCCGCAGCAAGTGACCTCATAGCATCCCCCCCCCTCCCACGGCACCTCCAAGGTGCGATGCAGCATTTCGCTGAAGCCAGGTCCTACCGCACCCCTCTAACTCTCCCTCTCACCAGCACAGAAGAAAAGTAAAATAAAATAAATGGTGATAACCATTGTGTGTGAGGACAGCTTGGTTCTTTCCAAAAACCAGAGCATGAGAGCCTGATGGCAGAGATGCCCCTGTTCCTGTCTCAGAGTCCTTGGCAGGCCTAACTATCATAAGGGTAGTCCCTTATGAGGAAAGGATAGTCCTACGTGCTGTGTGATTGTGGCACAGTGACCGCCCTCTCTGAGCCTCTCTTTACCCCTCTTTGAAAGTGGACCTTAGAGGATGGAGGTGAGAGTCACAGGATGTAACTGGTGTGAGCAGTCCTGGCACAATATAAATAGATGAATGATGGGATGGCTGTTTGTGGATGAGGCCGTGCTGGGGCCTGGTGTCCTACTCTACCCCCAGCAGGCTGGAGGATCTCAGCTGGGTGCTGCTTTCCGACATGCCTTTCCTTCATCCTCTGCTCCTACCCCTCTCCTGACGGGCAGTGGAAGCAATCGGACGCCTTCTTCATACACGTTACTGGCTTCAGTCATGCAAGACGCAGCTGTTGCTTTGTTATTTTATTTTTTTTATTGATTTACTTTTTTAAAGAGTTTTTTTAAAGCTATTTTATTGAGATATATTCACACCTCATACAATCAATCCAAAGTGTGCAACCAGTGACTTAGTTTAATGAGAGTTGTGCATTCATCACCACTGCAATCTTAGAACATTTTCACTATTCTGAAAAGAAAAACCGCATTTCCCTTAGCGGTCACCTCTCAATCCAGTCACTGACCTTCCCCCGCCCTATAAAACCACTACTCTAATTCTGTCTCTATAAGTTTTATTTATATTTAAAGTTTTATATAAATGGAATCATACAATAGGTAGTACTTTGTGTCTGGTTTCTTCCGCTTAGCACAATGTTTTCTCCTTTTTTTTTAATTACTGTTTTTTCTTTTTAGCTAGAGAAGTTGTATGTTTACAGAAATGTCATGCAAAAAATACAACATTCCCATATACCCCCTTACTGTTGACATGTTGCCTTAGTGTGGCACCTTTGTTACAACTGATTAAAGAAAATTAAAATATCACTAACTATAGTCCATAGCTTGCTGCTTTTACTTTTAAATTGTTACTCATTGCTTATATTTACCATTTATTTCACTTTAAAAAATTTTTATTTAATTAAAATTTTATTTTATGTTTAAGCTTTTATTTTTCTCAATTTTAGTTTTTCAGTTATTTTAGATTTATTTTTAATTTTTATTTATTTTCACGTTGTATTTTGCTTTTAAGGTTTATTTATTATTATATTATTCATTTAGTTTTGTTTTAAAAGATCATCCTATTTGTTAAATGTTTACTAATATTACCTTATTTAATCCTTATTTGTCATATTCTTAAAGTTTTATTTTCGCTTTCTTTTGGTTTTTACATTGCAATTCATTTTTATTTTGCCCACTTTTCCGTCGGGTTTCCCGACTTTTCCTTGTCAAGTTGCAGACTTCCTCGTATTACTTCCATATTAATCCCCTGTTGATTTTTGACATTGAAAATGTCTTTTTCTAGTCTGGCACCCATCTGCCAACTATGTGGAGTCCTTTGGAGACTAGAAATCACTACTGATGATGCTGTGAGCGCACCTGCCCGCTCTTTCTTTTCCTGGTGTTCAGGAATAAAGAAGCCCCTCCCCGCCCCAGGCTGCGCTCGGGTCCCCTGTCCCCGGTCCCGACGACGAGAACCCGGCTCCTTGCTGAGCTCGCCTCCGCCAGCTCCCCCTGCAGCTCTCCCGCGCCCCGCGGCGCTGTGCGCTCGGCTGCCCCCGGCCCCGGCCCCGACGGCGACCAGAGGCGGTGCGAGGGCCTCCCCGGCCCGGCAGCCTCGGGTGAAGGCGGCGGGCGCCCTCCCTCCCGGGGCCTCAGCCCTCCCCACGCGGCCGCCATGCCCCGCCGTCCCGCTGCTTTGCCGGGCTGCCCCTGGCCGCGGGCTGCTTTGGCGAGGTCCCTTTAGCTAATTGTCATGCTCCCCTGACCGAATCCCCCAACCTACGGGAAGGAAGGAGGGAGGCAGGAAGGGAGGGAAGGGGAAAAGAGAAAGAAAGGAAGAAAATCTGCCCCATGCGTTTCTACGCAAAGGGGACTGTATCAGAGGTGTGGGGAGTGCTGCCAACAATTTCGGGTAAAGAGGGCTGTGGGTTAACCCGAGCCGCCTCTCTCGGCCGGGAATGCCGGTCTAAACGTCTCTGCTGATGTTACCGAGTGATTCCCCCTCCTCCTGTCTGTCCCACGCAAAGCCGGGAGCCCATCTCTGCGGGTCGCTGGGCTGTGAGACAGGTGTGGCTTTAAATGGCATTTCTCTGCCCTTGCAGAGAGGGGCCGCGGGGCGCTGGGGCAGATGTGGCCCCCAGCTGCCAGGGGCTGAGGTTCTGGTTTGCATTTTCTGTTGCTCCTTGCTGTGAGTCTTTGGATCAACCACTTAACCTCTCTGAGCCTCAATTCTCTTTATAGCTATGTGAAGGGCTGTGATGGGTTTTGCGTGATGTAATACAGGGCCTCAGGGTATTACAGTACAGTAACAGACATTAGCCTGGCTCTGTAGGCATCTGACCCCTTCCAGGATCTGCCAGAGCTCAAGGAGACCCCCAGGTGGGAGGTGGACTCTGGCTGTTCCTCTCTGTTCCAGCCCCCAAACTGAGTTAAAACTGGCCAAGAAGGATTACGGTCCCCACTTTACAGATGGGGAAACTGAGGCCTGCTAATAACAGGAGTAGAATTTCCAGGCCTGTGCAAGCCCAGGTCCCTCACTTGCCTGTGACAGTCCAGGTCAAGGAGATATCACTCAAACCAGTGACAAGGACACGCGGAAGCGATACGGGGCATTTATGGAGGAGGCTGGGGGTAGATGCCCTCAGCGCCAAAGGAAGCTTTCAAGAGGGCAGGCCCTCCTCTGTGCCCCGTCCCGCTTGCGGAAAATCCCAGCCTTGCCCAACCTCCTCCGGAGCCCACATGCCTGGTGGTCTGGCCCCATCCACCACCCACGTCGCTGCTCTTGGGTCATGCTGCCCGGTTCTCACCTGCCCTGCCCTAGCTGCAGCCACTGAGCGCTCTCTGGACGTTGGCTTTCATGGACTGGGAAGTGGGGGTGACATAGACAGTCCCCCTCAGGAAGTTCTAGAGGGGTGTCTGGCCCCAACTGTTAGACTCACGCAGCCACTCTCTTTAGAACATGGGGAGGGGAGTGTCGGGCAGGTGGGGTGGATCGGGGGTCTTTATTTCTACCCAAGTCACAAATTCTGGTACAGCTGAAGAAACCCCATTCATTCATTCATTCAACAAACATTTACAGAGCACGAAGCATTCGAGAAGGGGCTGTGCCTGTGGTGGGGAGACACTGGTGAACAGGACACAACCCGGGGGGTTTACTTTTCCAACCTAGTGTTATTTTGTGTAGCTTTCAAAGTGTTTTTCATAGGTGTGCCCCTTGTCTTTTAGCTTTGTTTTAAAAAAAAATCAAATAAAAGCAAGCCAGAGGTTTGGACCTGCTTTTCTTTCACCATTATGTCTCCAGGATCTAGAAAAGGATCTGGCACAAAATAGGTGTTTAAAAAAGATCCCCGAGTAGATGGATGGATGAACGGATGGGTGGGTGGCTGTTGGGTCCTTAGGAACACTGGGTCTCACCTTCCACTTGACAGATGGGCTCAGACCCAGGGACTGAAGAGTCTGCTTCCTGGGCTCTCTCCCTTGCACCTCCTTTGTACCAGGGCTTGAAGGGCATGGGGGTGGGTGGGGTGGAGTCGGGGCATGGGTAGGGGAGGGACCCAAAATAGGGTCCCTGAGGATGTTCATTCCCATGTCCAGTGTGGCCTGAGCCCAGCCTGGCTGCCCCACCTGCGGGAGCCAAGGATTCCCAACTCTCTGTTGGCCCTGGGAAACCTTGGGGTCCCCAGGGTGCTGGCTGAGAGCGGCTGGTGCTGAGGCTGGACTCGGACTGGCTCAGCCAGCCCCGACGTTTAGACCCGGCACTTCTTGCTGCCCTCAGGCCTTTTCGTTGCTGGGAGCTGATCACATGCCCAGAAGCTTCCTGGGGGCTTAATTCTATGAGATGAGGAGTATGTGTGTGTTGGACCTATTCTGGAGACTAGGATACTCCCAAAACTTGAATGAAATGGTAATTACTAGTCACTAAGTCTGCCTGGCTTTAAAGTCCATTTTGACACTTACCAGCTGTGTGAGTCTGGGCAGCTTACTTACCTTCTCTGTGCCTTTGCTTCCTTGTCTATAAAATGAGGATAACGGTGCCCACCTCACAGGGTTATTGGAACCGTGTGGCACAGGTAAGAGCCCCACAAGCGTCTGCAGCTCTCCCATTACCGTGCACCTGCTCTCTGCCAAACACTGCTCTGAGTGAGTCACACACACCAACTTACTGAACCATCACGATAACATAGGACACCACTTATTATCCCCTTTTTACAGGTGGGGAAACTGAGCAGTCAGGTTGGGGTTTGGACAGAGACTGCCTCCAGAACTGTGCTCTCAGCTACTCCGCATGCTGCCCGCTGTTAGCAAGGCGCCCCTGGCCCTGTGGGATCGGGAGGGTCCTTGGAGGTTATCTGCGAAAAGGGAAAGAATGGCCAGGGGAATCCCCTCCCAGGATTTAAGCAAGAGAAAGGAAAGGGGGTCAGGCAGGCTGGGAAACCGGGTGCCTTCCTCAGTGGGGTTGGTGTTAGGCAGCTTCTCCCCACCCTCCCCGGATCCTGGCGCTCACATCCTCCCCAAGTCTCCTGTGGCCCCCAGGTGTAGACCAGCCGGCTGGAGGGTGTCCTACCTGGAACCTGCCTGCTCCAGATTTCCTCCCGTTCAGCCAAAGCTGAAGCGTTTACAGCCTCACAAAGAGCCTGTAAGGCATCCACAACCATAAAGAACCCTGAGGAATCGTAAACTTGCCAGGGGAGGAAAAGGGCTTGAGGCTACCATTTACTGTCCCCTGGGATGGCCTGGCCTTCTTAACAGTGGCATGTCACAGCCACCAAGGTGGGCTCAGAGAAGCAAGAGACCTACCCCAGGTCACACAGCTTGTGGGGCGGAGCCAGCATGGAAGGAGTCAGAACCCGAGCCCACCCTTAGCTTTGAAGAGTCACTCAACAAGTACTCATTGAGCATCTACTGTATACCCAGTACTTACTCTACCAGGTACTGCGCTACAACCACAGGCAAGCCAAAAACAGTCCCTCAGGGAGATTCTGTGTGCCCGTGAGTGTGCGTGCATGTGTGTCCTGGGGATGGGGTGGGAGTTGTGCCCAGCACTGCTGTTTTGAGCAGGATGTCATTCACTCCTCGAAGTAGCTCTAAGAGATAGGTACAGCTATTTCAGAAGAAGGAACGGAGGCACAGAGAAGTTCAGTGACTTGTTCAAGGTCACCCACACAGCACACCTATCCCCACAACACAAAAAGAAAAAGGAACTTTTCTCCCCCTTATTTTCAAATAAATAAAAACTGCACGAACTGGGCAATTTCGTGATAGTTTTGCATATAGGACAAGTGCAAGACAATTTCTTATACAACGTCACACACCTGTCAACATGATGCACTTGGACAGCTCCGTGACCGTGCTGGGATCACAGAAAACAGAAGGCTCAGCCCTGGGCGATGGTGGAAGCCATCTGGAGGGCATACTTGTCACCTCGTGGTTCAGGCTCCGCTGCTTGCAGCTGATAATGCTCCCGTTTTGGTTTGGTTTATTTTTTTGCATGGATGGGCACCGGGAAATCAAACCCGCGTCTCCGGCATGGCAGGCGAGAACTCTGCCTGCTGAGCCACTGTGGCCCATCCAACGCTCCTGTTTTTTAAATCTGATTTTCTGAAAGCTGCTGGTGGCCTCTCTGGGTTGCTCAGCGGCCCCACGGCTTCCCCCAGGAACACAGGTGTGTTTCCTTGTCCTGAGTGGCTAGGGAGGGCAGAATGTTCTGGGTAGGTCCGGGGTGGATTGCTAAGGGATGGGGAAAGCAGAGGTTTGGCTTGGTGGGGCAAGGGGTGCCTGGCAAGCACAGCCTGCTCTGGCCTGTCCTTTGCCTCCCCTGAAGAGGCCCAAGCAGGGGCAGCACGGGGTAGGGGCTGAGCGGGGCTTCTCCCAGCTTCAACCCCAGGGTCCTGGAATCCTTTGGCGCGCGTGTCCACTGCAGCACACACGTGCCACTGTCCCAGGGCCCTGCACCTACTCAGGCACATGCGAACCCAGCCCCTCCCCCTCCTGCCAGGCCAAGCCTGGGGGACTGTCCTCAACTTGGAGCACTCAGAAAACTGCCCCTCCTATAAATGGCGAGAGTCAGGTCATCCCCCCACCAAATGTTCCCCCCTTCCCCTCTCCAGGGTGAAGGACTCAGTTTAGGGGACCCGATGGCTGTGACTTTAAATCTAGCCCCAGCACTTCACGTTGTCGGTCTTTGAGCCTTAGTTGTCCCCACTGTGAAATGAAGATGAATCACTGCAGTGACTTCCTTCCCTCTTAAGGAGTTGTCTGGGGACCTGCACCACCAGCGCTAGACAAGCAGAACCTCAGGCTTCGCCCCAGAACTTCCGCATCAGATTCTACATTTGAGCAAGCCCCCCGGGGGCTCTATGTACACAGGGCGGTTTGGGAAGCCCTGGCTGATTTCATGGAGTGGTTTCCAGCCCGCTTTCAGTGGTTCTTGTTTTGTTTTGTTTTGGGAGGGAGGGGGGCAGTGCATGGCCGCCGCATGGCAGGTCCCCCACATGGCAGGCCAGCATTCTACCGCGAGCCACCTGGGCATCCTCCCGTAAGTGTTAAACAGCCTGATCTGCTAGGTGGCAGTGCCTCTACTTTTAATAAGCAGCTTCCAATGATTCTGATGTGGATTTAAATTTGAGAATCACCACTGGTCAGGAAGCCAGCAGATGTGGGTTTGAACCCACATTCTACCACCACACTAGCTTTGTGACCAGAGCAAGCAGGGTTCCACCGGCTGTAGGCTGGTGGCGTGTCTTGAGAGTGAACCATGAGATTCTGGGGTCCCGCTGCTCGGGCCTGAGTATCCGCTTCCCCTCCTGCTAGCTGACCTCACGTGAGCAGAGTCACCACCCTGAACCTCAGTTTCCTCCTCTCTGAAATGGGAATAATAATAACACCCAAATGCATCATGCAGCCTCTCTATCTGAGCTGGTGACACCTTTAAAAAAGAATGAGGGCGGGCCACGGTGGCTCAGTGGCAGAGTTCTCCCCTGCCATGCCAGAGACCTGGGTTCGGTTCCTGGTACCTGCCCATGTTTAAAAAACAAAAGAAATGAAGCCCAAGTATGAGGTTTTCCTTTAGGGTGACAAAGAATGTTTTGGGACTTCATCTAGGTGGTGATTGCAATGTGGTGAATGTGCTAAGTGTCACTACATTATATACTTTAAAACAGTTAATTTTATGTTATGAGAATTTCACCTCAATAAAACTAAATCTAAGATGAATCACACTACCAAAAATGAATGGGACATCATTGTGCAAATCCACCTGGATTATTTGTTGATCTATTAAGTGAGCAAAGTGCTGACGCTTCTGTGTGCTGTGCTGTCATTTGTGTATCAGAAGGGGGTAGAGACATATATCCCCACATATTTGCTTTTATGTGCTGGAAGAATCACAAGAGACAGGGAGGGCAGCAGCAGAGGCGGAGAGAAGTGGTCGGATTCTGGACATATTTCAAAGGTGGAACTGACCGGATTTCTGAGGAATGGGATGGAGGATGCGAAGGGAAGCGGAGAGGTGAGGATGCTCCCAGTTGTAGGCTGGATGTGGAGTCGCCATTGACTAAGATGAACAGGAAGCAGGATTGGAGGCAATAGATTCAAACTTTCAATTTTGAATGTCTGCCTATTATTGTTCTATTTTGAGGGGCTTATCCATTAACCCCTTAGAGTCAGATGCTGGCACCTTAGCCAGGATTTGCTATCTGCTGAGAGTGCGGCCAAGCCCCCCACCACCACCCGGCCCCACCAACTCACATGACATCTTGTACCCACCTCCCTTAAAACCCTTCCTCCTCCTACACAGACTAGTCCTGCCTCTGGATCTGCTCCTATGGCCACATCTGCCTCTCTGGAAAGCTGTCCCGGATGACTCTAGTCTCTGAGGCCAACACGCTGCCCTCCTGGGGTCCTTCACTTGGCTCTGAGTTTCGCTGGACAGATGTCATCAGCTTTCTCTGCACATGTGTGAGCCTCCCCACGAGACTGTTACATAAGAACAGCTTGTGAGGATATTAAGCCATCACTCATCCATTCATTTAAAGAATATTTAGTGAGCGCTACAATGTGCATGGCCAATGGGACTTAAAGGGGGCCCCCTTGGGTGCCTTGCAAGGATGGCTCATGAATCCAGTAATAAAGCAGCACTCATTGATCTGCTGTAAGTGGTGCTGAGCACTTTGCATGAATGAGCTCATGTCATACTCACAACCCAGGGAGTGGCTGCTACGGTTTTCCCCACTTTACAGGGATACTGAGGTTCAGAGAGGTGAAGCCACTTGCCCAGGATCACACAGCCGGGACATGGTGGTCTGTCAGGCCCCAGAGCTAAGACCACCTCAATGTTCTGCTAGATGCGAGGTCTTCTAGGTGCCGCCCTGGTGCTGGGGTTCCAGGGGACTAAGGACGTCTAAGCCTACACCCCTGGGCAGTCTCTGAGCTGGATTCATCTCCAGGGCCCTGTCCTCGCTAAGGGTGGTGTAATCTGGTCCCCAGGCAGGAATGTGCCAGGGGCTCCCCTGAACCAGCCTCCAGGGATGCGGCCCCTCCCATATGGTGACCGAGTGGGCAGGAGGGCACCCAGATGTTGTTTATTTCCCTTGGTTCGTGGTGACGTGATCTCCCACTGCCAGGCAGGGATCAGAGGATGCGCTGCCCAGTGCGCGCTGCGTGCACCACACACACACATGTTCTAGAACCTTCCAAGGCCAGAGCCTGGGCCAGAGCTGGACCTGAACCTCCTCAGGCAGCACTGCCTTGTGGTTGGGGTGGGGGTGGGGTGCGTCAGTCTCTCTCTCTCCTTCCCTGTTCTTTTCACCCCCAGGGAGTCCTTCAGGACAGCTGTGTTAAATCCTTCGTCCACCGTGACACATCATGTTCTCATGCAAGACACACTTCCCTGGGCACACCCCAATTTTTGAAAACTCCACCACCAAAAATGTTGGCATCAAAATAAAAAGCTTTGGGGAGCGCGATGGTGGCTCAGCAGGCAGAATTCTCGCCTGCCATGCCGGAGACCCAGGTTCGATTCCCGGTGCCCGCCCATGCAAAAAAATAAAAATAAGAAAAAGCTCTGCACTCATTGCCCAAGCAATCCAGGATCACACACCCCAACAGAGGCAGGGCAGGCAGTGAAAGTAATAGTAATGGCAGCTGATGTTATTGAGCCCTTCTTAAGTGCCAGGTCCTGCCCAGGTCCTCTCAACATACCTGGGAGGTTGGCCAGGATGTTACCTGTTTCTCAGATGGGAAAAGCTGAAGCCCAAAGAGCTTAAGTCACTAGCTCAAAGTCACAGGAGCATGGTTAAGGGCTAGAGCTGGGATTCGAAGCCAAATAGTCGAGCTCCAGAGCCTGGACTCCCAACCCTATGCCACAATAGTGGCTCTCAAATTGTGGTCCCCAGACTGGCAGCAGCAGCACCTGGAAACCTATTAGCGGGGTACATCCTCAGGCCTAGCCCCAGGCCTACTGAATCAGCAACTCCAGCCGTGGGACCCACCAGTCTGTGTTGTCATGAGCCCTGCCGATGAATGTGATGCACTCCCCAGTTTGAGAAACACTACTCTGTGTTGCCCTTCTAATGTCCGTGAATGATGTGGGGGTAACATAAACTGCGCTCAAGGATGGGAATCTATGGTAGCTGGCCTTTGCCGTCCATGTCAGGGCAATAGGGAATGGTGGGGAGTATGGCAAACTGGGAAGCGTGTGCCCCCTTGCTGTAACACCAGCCAATTGATGTTCTATGGACAAGGAGTCTCAGTGTTGCCAGCTGTTCTGATTTTTTCCAGAGAAGCCAAACTTCCAGCTGCTTATGTAAAATCTGACTTTTTAATGTTGGTCATCTATCCAAATTAGTTAAAAAAAAAAAAAAAAGTATGGGGCTGGAGTTCTTGGCTCGGGAATTGATGACTTTTCAGTAATGAAGATATGAGCTTGTCTGGGAGAATGTAATTTTCTAGATCCCAGCTGCCACCTTGTGCCTTTTGACTCCCTCAAGGAAAGCTCCGGAGAGCAAAGATGTGTGGGAAGCGTGATGTGGCAGAGATGACCACAAATACACTCATAATCCCCAAATAAAAAAAATAAAGGGACAGCTGGCCAATGCTGAGCCGTTTACTCCTTTTGCAATGAGATGCTCGGGATGTTGTCAGGAAGCAGGCACCCCTGGGGTCAAAAAACCTCATTCAAAAAGCGCAGCTCATTCCCTACTCCCAGCAGAGAGAATGAGCCTACCCTCCACCAAAGATGAGAGCTGCTCCTGCCGCCGCTCCTCTGGGCTCGTCACGTCCAAAGGGTGAAAGAGCTTCCCCTGACCCCATCCTCTGTCGGCTCACCTGTGAAAGTGGAGGAGGACCCAAATATGTGTGTCTTTCTTGTTCGCCGGGGAGAATGGGAAGTGAAATTACTAGGTGCCAGGTACTTGCTGGTTTGTTTGCACACACCTCATAGCAAAGCCCATGGGGATAGGAGTGACAGTCACAGCTTTTGAGATGGGGAAACTGAGGCCCACATGGATGAGCAGATTTATCCAAGGTCACTTAGTGAGTGGTGGAGCCAGGACTTGAACTGGGCGCCTGCACCATAGCACATGTTCTTAGATCTTTAAGTTCCCTGAGGGCAGAAAACATATTGTCATCCTCCATATAATAACAATAGTTCCAATTCATTGGGTCCCTGCTGTGTGCTGGGCTCTGAGCTAAGAGTTTTTCATGCACCATCTCATTTAATCACAATTACCCTCAAGGTAAACTGGAAAAACTGAGCTCAGAGAGGTAAAGTACCTTGCCCAATGTCACACAGCTGAGCCCCAAAGTTATAATTGTTGAGCCTTTAGCTCTGGACCTAACATAGAATAGGGACTCGGTTAACATTTGTTGAATGAATGAATAAATGAATGACTCTGTCATTCAACATTGGGTTGATACATGCATTCCCAGGGTTGTCATAAGCCTACGTCGCTTTATAAACTGCTAAGCCTGGCATGATGAATTCTACTATAATTCTCCATGGAATGGACAACCAAGTGTCAACTCATTCCCCGGCCTTTTGGATAAGGGCTGAGTGAGTCAGATTGTCACTCCAAGCCTCTCCAGCTGCTGGAGCAACACAGGATCTTACTTGTGGGCCAAATGACATTTTGCCTATTGGAGGATGGTCTTGATTATGGCCATGATTATATGAGGGCACCATCCACTGTGACATCCCAAGAAAACACAGGGAGGTTGCAAATCAGAGCTCCACTGCTTTTATTTAAAATTTTTGCATCTGAGAGCGGACCACAATAGCTCAGCAGGCAGAGTTCTTGTCTGCCATGCCAGGGACCCGGGTTTGATTCCCAGTACCTGCCCATGCGGAAAAAAAAAAAAATTGCATCTGAGCCAAGAGATGGCGGTGGTTGGAAGGCAAGATCCAACTGAGTGGTAGAAGGACCTGGGGCTTTGCAAAGTGTCCTCCCTGGAACCTCAGGGTCCCTGCGAACATCGTGGTGGTCAGGCTGGCTGGAAGGTGCTCCAGCCTCTCACCCCTGCTGAACTAGAGCTGCTCCAAGAAGACCTGTTGCCTATCTGGCGATCTACACCCATTTTGACTATATCACTTAGAGCTAGCTTAAGTAGTAGTGACTTCGTTTGGAGCCATGGGGTGAGCCCAGCATTGAGAGGGACTTGAGCCTGGGCTTGGAAAGTGTGTTTTCAAATCCACATGCCTTCTGGTTTCTGCTTCTCTCTATGCATCTCATTTGTTTGCTTTTCTCTCTGCTGTATTTGTCAGGAGTCTTTTGGTTTCAAGTGGCGGAAAATCCGACTCAAAGTGGCTTGAGCAAACAGGAGATTTATAGGTTCCCGGGGGTGGAATTAGGTGTATGGGTGACTCCATTTGGGATCTGCATGCCTCTACTGCCTGTAGTAGACCTGTGTTCTCAGGGAGACTCTTCCCTCAGGTGGCACCCACCAGCGCTGGGCTGCCTCCTCCCAGATCCAACTAGAGTGGGAAAGAAAACACCCACTCCTCATTGACTTAAGCAAAAGCCCCAAGACCAGCTTTCATTGGGACATGTGCCTGAGTCTGAGCCAGAGTCAGGAAGTGATGTCTCCACAAGTACTTCAAAGTCAGAGAGTGGGAGGGGAGGTCCCCTGTCAGCAAAGAGAGGAGCCACAGAGGCTGGTGACCACCAAAACTTCTCACACATGTGCACCAAAACAAGCTGCCCCATCCATCTGCAAACGTCCTCAGGTTAGGAGTCCAGTCCAGACCATTGTCTGTCAGCCCAGGAAGAGAATTCTCAAGAGAGATAGTCTAATCAGCCTGGGTAAATGCGCTGTGGTCCAGGGCACAGGGAGATGCAATACAAACAAACTGCTGGGCCAGTTCTCAGGGAAAGGAGATTGTGAGCAGGGAAGACATCCCCCAATTTCCTATGAGATATATTTTGGGCTTCTGCATCATATTTAATTTGATCAAAAGTTGTGTGTCTAAATAAAAATAAAGTTTCCCTTATTTCTCTCACCACTCCCACATTCAATCTGTTAAAAATATACACAACACTAATCCATGGTGCCATTATCCCTCTCCAGTACTGTTTTTTCACGCCTCCATCTTGAACACATGGCTTTCAACCTCAAGGTCACTTTGTGGTTGCAAGATGGCAGCTGCAGCTCCAACCATCACCTCTGTGTTCCAGGCAGAAGAAAAGAGGAAAGAGCAGAAGTGCGCCTGCGGGAAGAAAAAGCACCCTTTAGAAGGCCTCTCAGAAGCCCCATCTAACATCTGTTTACGTCTTATCAGCCACAAGGGAGGCTGGAGAATTCTATGTGTGTGTGTGTGTGTGTGTGTTTAAGCTTGTCACATTGTTGCCCCCAACAATATAGGGGTTCGTTTATAAGCAAGAATAAAAGAATAGGTATGGGGTTAGGTAACTGGGAGACTATGCCACCCTCTTAACTCCCAACTCTTACCCCCAATCTCCTCTCCCATAACAGGCCAAGTGATCACAGAGCTCCAGGACCTGGTCCCTTCCTGTCTCCCCAGCTCTCAACACCCACGACTACCCCTTGCTCCTTTCTGCTCGTGCTGCTCCCTCTGCCTCTGATGTACTCTCCCTGATCTCAAGGCTGCTTTCCTCCCACCTTGCAGGTTTGAGAGTAAAGGTTGCCTCCAACCACCCCTTTATACTATATTCTTCTCTGTCATGGCCCCTTGGTTATGGCCTTCACAGCACTTTCCCCTATTTGCGATTAGATATCTTGTTTGCTTGTTTTCCCATTGATTGCTCTTCTCCCCTATATAGTAGATGCTCCATAATATTTGCTAAATGAATGGATGAAACAAGTTTGCAAACCACTGATATAACCCACCCCCTCCATTTTACAGATGAGGAAACAGCCCAGAGAGGGACAGGATGTTGAGCCTTGACTCATAAGAAATAAGGTGCAGAGCCGGGAGCAGGGCCCTGGCGCCCCAGCTCCTGACCCATCTTCACACAGTTGACCAAGAGAGTGTTTTAAAGGACATCACTGGGTGCTCGCTTGCCTTTTCAGAAGGTAAACTGTATGCCCCCGAGAGGAAAGAGAGGGAACGAATCCTGCATCAGGTCCCTCTGGAGAAATTATTAAAATGCACATTCCTGGGCCCAAATCAGACACATTTACAAGCCTCCCTGGGGGTTCTTATGCACAGTCAAGTTTAAGAACTATCAAGTTTGCATCTCTCTAGCGCAGTGCTATACAAATTCTGGTTGTCATCACTTATAAAATGGGCATTCATTGCCCATAAAGTGGGCATTCAAGACCACACCTGTGGTCTTGGGAGAGAAACAGCATTGCTCTTTCTCACGAGTTCTTCTGAAATGCCAGTGTGAGAACATGAGAATTCAAAAAGCCACAGATGCCATTACAGTGCAGAGGCACCAGAGGGCGCCATAGCCAACTGCCAGGGCCAAGGGTGCTCTGCGAGGCCAGGCAGAGCTGCCTCCTTTCAGAGACCTGGAGTTGAAAGTTGCTAGTTCAGCGCCATCACCCCACGACCCACCATCACACCCACCCACCGTGCTCAGAGGCCAGGGGTGGGGAGACCTGCATCAGAGGGTGCGAATGGCCCACCCCCACCTCGGCAGGATCCTTGGGTTCTTTTGCCTTCAGCATGTCTAGATATCATTCTGTTTTCTGTAACAGTGTGTAGCGTATCACCCTAGCTTCTTTGCCGTTTGGCTCCCTAACTTTGGGAAAGGCTCTACCCTTTCTGGCCTCAGAGTTCCAGGGAAACCCAGGAGTCAAGACTGAGTGGCCCCTAAGTTCTCACCAGGGTGGTTAGTAGGGGTTTTGCTTTGCCCCATCTTGGAAACTTTGTCTCATCCTGCTTTGATATCACAGTCGCTTCTGAGGGTCTTGGCCCCTCCCACCAGGCCCCCGTGGCCCGGCTCGGGCCCCCACCCCAGAGCAGACCCTGCACGAATGCCCCAGGAGGGCAGTGTGGGGAAGACTGACGTGTCTCTGCCCCACTGATTCTGCGTAACTCTGGGCACATCGTTTTCCCCCTGTGAACCTTGGTTTTTCTCGGCCGGAAAGTGGGCAGCACTTGGACCTAATGTGTAGTCTGAGCTCCCATTCTGCCTGGTGGCAGAGATGGTCACAAGTCCATGGCGGGACCCCTCGTTCTTTGCTGGTGAGGTGGCATCTCAGGCCAGGGAACTTACATGATGCCAAGGCCACCTGGGATGGGCAGCTGGTCTCGATGACATTTATCTGAACTGACGCCTGTGGCTGACGCCCAAGGACCTGGCATCACCAGTCATTGCCGTGTAGTCCTCTGCATCTCTCCGAAAGTCCCAGTGGCCTAAACAAGACAAACAATGCATGAAAAAAATCTCTGAGGTCCTGGGTTAGTGTGATCCCCATTGTGTCTTTCTGTCACATCCCTCTGCCATCTGGGATCTGACATGGTTCCAGCCATCACGTCTGAAATCCAGCTGGCAGAAGGAAGAAGTGGAGAATAAAGCACAACCTTTTCTCTGAAGGGCATTTGCTGGATGTTGCACGAGACACACCCACTTTATGTGTATTTTTATTGTGAAATATTTCAACACTACAGTCCAAAACAAACAATGCTAAAATGAATGTTTGTGTACTCACTAGCCATTTTTTATCAAACCTTGCCATTTTCATTTTTGCTTTCGATTGTAAGAAGTTAAATGTTACCAATACAAGCCAAGTCTCTGGTCTTCTTCCCCAACCCCCTTCCACATCTCTTGCCCCAGAGATGCCACCATTCAGTCTCTTACATGTTTTTCACTCTTATTACACATTTATATATCATCATATGGTTACAGTACGGTTTTGCAGTTTTGTGAACTTCATAGCAATGGCTTCTTACAATGCAAATCACGGTGCAACCTACTTTTTGCTCCTCACGTTGTCTTTGAGATTTATCCACAATGATAACTGTAACTCTTCTTTGCTCATTCATCATGGCTGGGCTGTATCCCAGCGCACGATGCTACTGTATATTTATCTATTCTTTTGATGGAAGTTTAGCTTTTGGCAAGTGTTTGCCGTAAACCATGCTACAATAAATGTCTTTGTGCATGTCTCCTTGTGCACATATACAAGAGTTTCTCTAAGCCAGTGGTTCTCAAAGTCTGGTACCTGGGCCAGCAGCATGGACATCACCTGGGGACTTGTTGGAAATGAAAACCATCAGATCCCGACTCGCACACTTATTCTGTCAGAGCCTTTGAGGTGGGACCCAACAGCCCGTGCGTGAGCAAGCCCTCCAAGGATGCTGATGCACGCTAGAGCTTGACAACCACTGTTCTAGGGTTCATACCTGAAAGCTGAATTGCTGTGTCTAGAACGGGCATAGCCTCAATTTTACTATTGCTAGATTTTTCTCCAAAGTTTCCACTCCTGTCAGAAACGAAAAGCTTCCTCCCGTCCTTGCTAGTCATGGGTATCCTCGGAATTTTTTTAAATTTGCTGATTGCGTGGCAAAGTGGGGCTCTGTTCACGTCTCCACCGATGTCCTCGCCCCCTGGTCCCGGGAGTCGCTCTTACCACCTCGCAGTTGTCTCTGCCCTCGAGTTCCCGCCAGCTTTGGAAATGCAGAAGCCTTTACTCTGCCATCCCGCTGCAGTTTCCTTGCCTTGCAGCCACGAGGACAGCATCACTCGTGCCTACTGCTGGGTGCAGGGGCCTAGGCCGTGACCCCCGTCAGGGTTCTCAGATACCAACAACAGAAATGGGGGCCTTATAGGGAGGATCTGGTGGGGGAGCTCGTAGGGTCCAGGGAGCCGGAGGATCAGGCCGAAGGTCAGGGCGGTTGTCATCAGAGAGCTGGGGGAGAGGCAGAGGCGCAGGGCCCCAGTGGGGATCTGGGTGGGGAGCCGGCCCTGCCTCCGCCCCACGCGTTGCCTCGCCCTTCACATCCCACACCCGGGGCCCGGGGTCCCAGAAATGAGTGTGACCTCTCGCTGGCGCCCTGAAGAAGGGCTGGGCCTGGGGATTTCTCTCCCAGGGCGGCAGCCCAGGGTTTGCTCCTCGCCAGGACCTCACACGGTGGGGAGCTCCTTTCAGGGAGATGGGGTGCCCCATAGGAACAGGGGAGGGGCTGGGGGCTGGAGAGTTGGGCGTGTCCCCCCCAGGTGGTCGTGGGGCTCGGAGGAGCCAAGGTGTGTATCTGGTTTATTAAACAGTCCGACCTTGATGGGGTATAAACATAAACCATGTCAATGTTTCCCCAATTGCTAGTGCTGAGAAGCTGCTCCGTCTTTTCTTGTCCTTAAATGACACTTGGACTCTTTCTGACCGTCCCTCAGCTCCTACTCCCCGCCAGTCTTACCTTTAGGGGACCTCACGTGAGGCAGCAGCCATGTCCTTCAAGCCTGGCTATGTCTAAGACACCCCCCCCCCCCCCCGCTGCTGCGAACCCCTCGCTTTTTTTAATCAATAAATTTATTTTTAAAAATTTTTATTAATAAAACCAATCAACATACAAACACGAATATTCTTAATGTATGAACATTTCGTACTTGGTGTGCAAACAATGGCTCACAATATCATCACATAGTTGTGTGTTTATCACCATGATCTCATTTCTCAGAACATTTACATCACTCCAGAAGAAAAAAATAAAAAGAAAAAAGAAAAAACTCATACATACCATACTCCTTACCCCTCCCGCTCATTGACCACTAGTATTTCCCTCTATCAATTTATTTTAACATTTGTTCCCCTTATTATTTATTTACTCTTAATCCATATTTTTTACTCATTTGTCCATACCGTAGATAAAAGGAGCATCAGACACAAGGTTTTCACAATCACACAGTCACACTGATTATACAATCATCTTCAAGAAATATGGCTCCTGGAACACAGCTCTACAGTTTCAAGCACTTCCCTCCAGCCTCTCCATTACACCTTAAACTAAAAAGGGGATATCTATATAATGCGTAAGAATAACCTCCAGGATAACCTCTCGACTCTGTTTGGAATCTCTCAGCCACTGACACTTTATTTTGTCCCTTTCCTCTCTTCCCCCTTTCAGTCGAGAAGGTTTTCTCAATCCCTTGGTGCTGAGTCCCAGCTCATTCTAGGATTTCCGTCCCACGTTGCCAGGAAGGTCCACAACCCTGGGAGTCATGTCCCATGTAGAGATGGGAAGGGCAGTGAGTTTGCTTGCTGTGTTGGCTGAGAGAGAGAGAGGCCACACCTGAGCAACAAAAGAGGTTCTCTGGGGGTGACTCTTAGGCCTGATTTTAAGTAGGCTTAGCCTATCCTTTACAGGGATAAGTTTCATATGAACAAACCCCAAGATCAAGGGCTCCGCCTATTGATTTTGTTGTCCTCACTGCTTGCAAGAACATCAGGCCTTTTCCAAATGGGGAAGTTGAATTTTCCCCCTTTCTCACCATTCCCCCAAGGGGACTTTGCAAATGCTTTTTTATTCATTGTTCAAATCACTCTGGGATTTATTGGGGCATCACTCTGGACAAACTTACAAAATTTCACGCCCTACTCAAGGTTCCATGTACTTATGGTGTTCAATTAAACTGTCCATATCAGTTGTATTATGAACCCCTCACTTTTGTCACGAAGGAAGTACAGGCTCTGCCATGCTGCCACATCCCCCTCCCCCCAGCCCCCAGCATTGACCTTTTCCCCACTCACAAAAGTATGGGCAGGTCTCAGATGGGCAGGCCTGCAACCCAAGCTAATGTCCATCCAGGACATGAGATCTGCTCACCTCTTGTTGCAGACACCCTCTGTCCCTTTGAGGGGTCCCCTTGGCTCTCCCTCTTTGGGGGGCTGGGAAGAGACAGAAAAGCCACAGCCATTGCCCCACCCCAGGCTGACAACCTCTGACTCTTGCAAGTCCCTGCTCTAAGTGGTCAGCTTCATCAGGGCCCTGAGAGAATGGTCAGGGTGGCAGGGACACCTTAGGAGCCTGGGGAAGGGGGGCTGTCTTTAAATTCCAGGGTATTTTCCACCTCTTTCTCCCCAGTTTTGATTTTGGGCAGCAAAAGTTTCCTCCCCTCAATTTGCTACATTTGATGATGGGAGAGCGTCTGATGATGGATGACGCCAGTGAGGAATTAAGAATATGATGAGGAACCAAGCAGCTGGGAGCCAGTCTCATCCCCACCTGCACCTGCCTGAGTAGCACGCCTCCACTCACAAATGCACAGTTTTGGTAAAGATTAAGTCTGGGTGACAGAAAATTCCAAATAATAGTGCTGACACAAAATAGACATAGATTTCTCTCTCATGTAACAGTTTACAGGGGTAGTCCAGTGCTACTACAGCAGTTCTCCCTTCCTCAGGGACTAGGCTTTTATCTTATTTCTTCACCATCCTCAGCACATGGCTTCCACCTCATGATCCAAATGGCTGCTTGTGCACCAGCCATCGAGTCCACATTCCACCTAATAGGAAGCAGCTTTCTAGAACTTGCACATATTGCTTCGTCTTATAACTCCTTGGCCAGAAGTTGGTCACATAGCCACACCTAGCTGTAAGGGAAGCTGGGAAATTTAAACTTGTATTTCAGGGTGGTCAGATGCCCAATCAATATCCCAATAAGATGAACTCAGCTGCACACAAGCAGAGTTTGACCATCTCTCTCCCTGTTTCTTCCACCTTCCATCCTCATCTGGCTGGCAGTGGGCACTGGCTTGGGGGGCAACTGCACAGGCTGCGTCATCTGCTCCGAGGAGAACGGCTGCTCCACCTGCCAGCAGCGGCTCTTCCTGTTCATCCGTCGAGACGGCATCCGCCAGTACGGCAAGTGCGTGCACGACTGTCCCCCTGGCTTCTTCGGCATCCGTGGCCAGGAGGTCAACAGATGCAAAAGTACGTGGTTCCTCCCTTGTCCTGGTGCTGGGCTCCTGGCCCATATCCCACACCCTCACCCCAGGAAAGCTACGGGGGAAGAAATGAGTGCAAGCATGAGACCCTTGCTTAGCACCAAGCTGGCCCTGCAGTTTGCAGCAAGTCAGTGTCCATTCTGGTCCTTAGCACCAATGTAGCAGGGAACCTTCACTTTTATCCCAGTTTGCTGTGTGGCCTTGGGGAAGTTACGCACCATCTCTGGGCCTAACTCAAATGCAAAAGGAGTCTAATTTGTAACTCTAATTTCTTCTGTGACCTGGGACAAATTACTATCTCTGAGCCTTGGTAGAAATGGGGAAGGGGGGTCCTCACTCCCAGCCCAGATGTGCTGTGTAACTGCAGGCAAGATACTTGCCCTCTCTGAGCCTTAGCTCAAATGAGAAAGAGAATCTTGACCTTTAAATCCAAATAGCCATATTACCTTGGTCATGTCACCTGTCCCTGCTGAGCTTCAGTTCAAATGGAAAAGGAAGCTCTCCTCATATGCAGCTCAGTTTGACCTTATGCAAGCCTGGGCTTCAGAGGAGACACTATGTCCTGACCTCAGTGTTACAGAGACTGGGGCTGCTCGTGAGGGCCCTCCTACCCGGGCAGTCTCAGCATGCCCCCCCACAGGCAGCTTCCCTCACCTGGGGTGTCCCTGGTTCTCTTCCAGAATGTGGGGCCACATGCGAGAGCTGCTTCAGCCAGGACTTCTGCATCAAGTGCAAACGGCGGTTTTACCTGTACAAGGGGAAGTGTCTGCCCTCCTGCCCTGTGGGCACTGCAGCCCACCTGAGCACACAGGAGTGCCAGGGTGAGTGTGGGCCGCCTCAGCCTCCCTGGCCCCACCCTCTTCCCATCCCTCCCTGGAGCAGGGGCTGGTGAGGGACACCAAAGTCATAGGGAAACGTCACGTGGTGGCAGGAGGCTCAGCCATTCCATGTCGGGTACCTCCACGCAGTCTGTCTTCAGTACACTAGAACCATCACAGCCCCACTGTTATTTTTACTATTACTTCCAACACCGGCATCACTATTATTGCAGCAGGGCACAGAAGGGCATTGGTTGTGGAGTAAGACAGACCTGGGTTCCAATTCCATTTCTAAAGCATCCCCCACTAGTATCCTTGGGTAACTTACTTAGCCTCACTGTCCTTCAGTTTCTCCATCTGTTAACAAAAAAAAAGAGATTATGATAGAGCCTACTTCATGGGGGAGTGTCATGAGGATTGCATGAATCAAAACCGTTTCTTTTATGCAGTAACCAGCACAAAGTAAATGCTCGGTAAATGAGGTCTGAGCCTTATCGTTCACACTTCCTTCTCCCTCACCCTACGTCCCACCCAGTCTGCTCATTCATTCACTCAAAAGTATTTACTGAGCGCCTGCTATACACCAGGCACTTTCCTAGAAGCTGGGAGCATATCAGTGCATGAGACAAAGTCTCTGTGCTCATGGATGCATCATTTTAGTGGGGAGACAGAAGAGACACATGATATGTCAGGTGACAAAAAGAGCTCAGTGAAAAACGATAAAGCAAAAGAAAGCTCCCCAACCCATCTCTTTTCTGCCCATCCCCTTCTCTGTACCCCAAGCCCAACCTCCACCTTGTCCCCGCCCCCTGCCCCTCGCCACAGTCTGAAGCAGCCTCTCCCTGCCTCCCTGCCTCAGCTGGACTCTCCCTGGCCCACTCTCCACCTGGCAGCCAGACATGTTATTTCAAAATGACAATCTGATCACGTCTCTCGTCTGCTTAAGGCCCTTCAGTGACCCTCAGGTACTGACCTGATCCCCAGCTGCTGACTCTCACCCCTGTCATTTTGTCCCACCCCGCAGGTTCCCCATTTGAGTCCATAGTCCAGTTTATCCAGTTCTAGATAATGTCAAGGTCAGTTATCCCTGAGGCTCTGTGGGGTTATTTCTTCTACCCGGAGCCCTTCTCCTTCCTGCCCCCCCCCCGCCCCCGTGTCTGGTTAACCCTCCCTGCTCCCTTTCCTAGTCCCCTGTGCTTCAAGGCTCAGCCCAGGAGTCTCCTCCTCCAGGAAGCCTTCCAGGCCCTCCAGGCTGGACACATGCCTCCTCTGGGCTCCCCCAGCTCCCCAATTCCTTCACTGAGCACCCTGCCCGTCCCCAGTTGGCTTCTCTGGATGGTGAACTCCAGGAGGCAGGCACAAGGCTGTCTCCTCCCCTGCTACACCTCGGCCCCCAGCGCAGTTCCTGGCACAGGTGCTCACTGCATACTTGTCTAATGACTACATCTAGCCAAAGGATCCTTGTTCTAAGGTCTGCAGACCTGATTTCTGGGCCCAACTGGCCCTTGAACTTGCTGTTTCCATTGTGCCAGGCCTTTCCCAACCTTCTCTGGACCTCAGTGTTCTGATTTGCAAAATGGGGGCACCAATATCTACCCCTGTTCTCTGCCTACCTCTCAGAGCCCTTAAAAGAATCAATTGACAGGAAATATATACATTTCATACATACATTAAAGCTTAACCCCATAGGAATATCTATGTGCATCACCTCATTTTCCTTAGCACAGCACCACAGAGCTCCCACTTCTGCATTTGATCAAAGGCACATGGTAAAGTTCAAGCTCAGGGTCCTGACCCTGAGGGCCTCCCCAGCCAACCTTCCAGCCTCATCTCCTGCCCCTCCCTTCCCTAAACGTCACTCCCATTCCAGCCACTCTGACCCTCAAGCATGGTCTGCCAGGATTCCCAGGGCATTGTTCTCCTGTCTACAGTGCACTTCCTTCCAACCCCACCTGATGAACTCCTCTCTCTCCTTTCCCTGGGAAGCCTTCCCCTGCAAAGCCAGACACTCGGTCACTGTGACTGCTAGCACCCCACAGCAGCCCGTGCATGCATGAGGCTTGTATAAAGAACAGTTTAAATGTCTCCCATTGCAATAGATGGTGCGCCCCTTGCAGCTGGAGATCAAGGGTCTGAAGGACAAACGCTGCCAGCTGACCCTGTCTGTCTGTCTCTCCCTCACCCCCACAGAGGAGTGTGAGCTGGGCCCCTGGGGCACCTGGAGCCCTTGCATGCACAAGGGAAAGACCTGCGGCTCAGCCTGGGGTCTGGAGACCCGGGTCCGAGAGGCCAGTCGGGCTGGGCAGGAGGAGGCAGCAACCTGCCAGGCGCTGTCCGAGTCGAGGAAATGTCCCCTCCAGCGGCACTGCCCAGGAGGTGAGTGCCGGGGCGGGCCTGCAGAGCTGTGGCAGGCAGGGCCCTGGCTGACTTAGGTGACTGTGTCGGGGGTCCCCAAGGCCACCGTCAGTTTCGACGATTTGCTGGAAGGATTTACAAAATTCAGAAATGCTGTTCTACTCATGGTTACAGTTTATTACAGCTAACAGATACAGATTAAAGTCAGCCATGGTAAAGGGTGCACAGGGCAGAGTCCAGGAGAGACCAGGCACAAGCTTCCGGTGGAATCGTGTGGATGGCGCTGAATTGTCCCCCAATGGAGTATGACAGCACATGCACGGCATTGCCACCCAGGGGGCTCCCCCGAGCCTTGGTTTCCAGGGTTTTGGCTGGGGATCAGTCATGCAGATGTGGCTGACTTCAGTGACCTGCCCTCAGACCAAATTATACAGTTGTGTATAATTTGAATCACATTTTCAGTATAAACTATCAGACCTGGCCAAGGCTCTAGGTCTGCAAGGACTCTTTTATTAGCAGGATATTTTAGGCTATCCCGGTGGCTCTCAGGAATCAGGCATTCTCTGAAACGCACAGGATTTGAAAGTCCCAAGCCTGCTGCATTAACCCTTTACTGCACAGAGGCCTTGGGACGGTGACCCCACAAAGGAGACCTGTCAGGCTGCCTGAAAGCCCACCCCATTAGCCACACCTTCAGGTGGGCTAAGCATCGCCCTCATTAGTTTCCTTTCAAAGGCATGTCTTCCTTGCCAGGGTCAGTCTCAGATACGTTAGGAAGATTGAGCTTTTCCTTTTTAGCCAGAGATCTCAACCTCTTTAGAGCGACCCTCCCCCTTTGTAGAACAACGATTATGAAATACACCCTTTACTATTCTGAATTGAAATTTATGAATAATGCAATCCACTTGCTGCACACATCATTTTTTAAAGATCAGGGTGGTGCTCTAACTATAATATAAAAGTGAAATAAAATACATTTCCTTGTGGAAGGGCTCAGGCCCAATACACCCTTTAATACTTGGTGCAGTTATCAGTTGCTTGAGCAATGAAGTTGAATGGCCGTGAATGCGGGAGCTGCGGTCAGTGCCTCAAATGCAGGACTGTTTTCATCAGAGAAATCTTGGTTAAGCTCCCCAAACCATCTGATCGCCTCTCAACAGACGCCCCAGGGGCAGTCCTAGAAAGTGCAGTGACCAGGAGAGGTGTTCAAAACACTCGCAATTTATACATAAAACAGAATTCGGTTCTGGGCCGAGATCATTGCAGGCATTTTTCAGCTACCTGAGTGTTTGGCAGGGTGCGAGGGACCTGACGGATGGGGTTAGTTTCCTGTGTGGGACTGGCTCACACAGCACCCCCATCCCCGGAGTACCACTAGGACACCCCCCCAGGTGACCACCAAAATTATTGCGTGGATTTCCAAAACACGCCTGGGGCACTGCCCTTCTGCTGAGAACCACTGGTTTAAACAGAGGAAGGGCCGTGGCCGGAGGTGATGCAAGGTGAACAGATGCGGGAGTGACGTGGACCCAGCTCAGGAGAACGGTGCACCTACTGCGTGCTGGCGTGGGCTCAGCAGTTTTCACCTCATAATCTGCGGAGGAAGGGGTTTGAACCCAGGGAGACCCCTGCTTTCAGCAGGACCTGTGTCAGGATGGAGGGTGTGGAGAGCAGGTGAAGTTGCCTCTGGGAGTCAGGTGGGCAGTTGGGGACACAGGATGAAGCTGAGATGGGACCAGAGAAATGAAGAGACCTCAGACCCACACAGACGACAGTTCTTTACATACCTGTTACTGTGGCCACATCTCTTGTGGCATCTGACAGCTGGTGGCTGGCTGGCTGTGGGGACAGTGAGAGGACAGCTTTTCTCCTGGATGAAGATGACGATGATGATGGTGATGATGATGATAATGATGGTGATGATGATGGTGATGAAGATGATGATGGTGATGATGGTGATGGCAGTAGTGATGATGGTGATGATGACGGTGAAGATGATGACAATGATGATGATGGTGATGATGACAATGATGATGGGGATGATGATAATGGTGATGATGATGGTGATGGTGATGGCGATGATGATGGTGACGATGATGATGGTGGTGATGATGATGGTGACGATGATGACAATGATGATGGGGATGATGATGATGGTGATGATGATGATGGTGGTGATGATGGTGATGATGGTGATGATGATGGTGATGATGATGGTGACGATGATGATGATGGTGGTGATGATGATGGTGATGATGATGACGATGATGGGGATGATGATGATGGTGATGATGATGGTGATGGTGATGGCAATGATGATGGTGGTGATGGTGATGATGGTGATGATGGTGATGATGATGGTGACGATGATGATGATGGTGATGATGGTGGTGATGATGATGGCGATGATGGTGATGATGGTGATGATAGGCAGAAAATATAAAGCATAAGCCATGTCAGGCACTGTGCTAAACATTTCGTAAACACAACTCTGCAAGCTCACAGCAACCCTACTGTGGGCTCTTGTATCTCAGGTCTCAGCACATGTCTCCCCCACTGAGGTGCCTTCTATGAACACTTAGATCCTTCTAAAATGATCTTGCTTTAGTGTCTATCTCCCTCAACACTGTGTGACCTCAGTGAGAGCCGGGTCTCACCTGCCTTGTTCATGCTGGCTCTCGAGGGCCTAGAACAGGGCCTGGCACACAGTAGATGCTCAGTTAACATTTGGTGCATGAGTAGGTAGGTAGATGAGTGGGTGGATGAAGGGCAGGTGGGTGGGTGAGTGGGCAGACAGGTGGGTGGATGTCAGGCAGGCATTGGAAAGGCATGGAGACCCAAAGCCCCCGTCCCCTCCAAAGCTGTCAAGGGCCACTCAGGCATCCCCCACACCCCATCCCCCCGGATGCTGTCATCATCTGAGGGCTGCCACAGTCAGCCCTGGAGCTGAGAGTGCAGCCTGGCCTCAGTGCCCCCAAAAGGCTTGGGAGGGAGATGGGGAGCCCCAGAAGTGGTCAGCCTGGTCTGTGGGGTTGACCCTGAATCTGCCTCACAGAGGGAAGGGCCAGGACCAGAGCTGCAGCCCTGATTCCTCGGGAGATAACCTGCAGCTGGAGCTCAAGAAGTGAACTCACTCTCCCCTTGCCACTGGGCTACCAGTGCCCTGACAGCCTTGCTGTGCAACCTTCAGAAGTGACTTACTTGGCCTCAGTTTTGTCGTGTTCAAGCGGGCATAAGGCCCCCTTGGGAGAACAATGTGGGAGCCAAATTATATACACAAATGGCCTGTGCATGGAGGTTCTCTGCAAATCAGAAATGTAGGGCTAGCTCTGGGTCCCGCCGGGCTCAGTCTTCTCACTTATCAGTAAGAATATGAGCCACGGGGCTCGAATACATAGCAGATGCCTGCTGGGTGCCGGCACTCTCCAGCCTCCTTGCAAGGGGCTGTGTGGCCCTGCAGTCCAGCCTCTGGAGCTGGACTCACACCTGGGCATGGCTCACACACTCTCCTCTTCCCGGCCAGGTGACCTTGGACAACTTTCTTCACGTCTCTGGGCCTCGTTTTCCTCATACACTCATAAAATGAGCATAACAACAGTACCTCCCTCCTAGGGTGGTTTTCAGGGTGAAATTGTTTAGAACAGAAAACAATTCAGAATAGTGCCTGGACCCCAGCAGGCATCACACGCAGAGCTAGGGTCCCAGGTGCTTTCCAGGCAGAAGACGCAGCTCAGAGAGACTTGGAAGGGGGACCACGGAAGACAAGCAGAGGGAAAGGTGAGCCCTCGGGCTGCCGAATGGAGGTGGGCTGGGGTCAGGTCGAGATGGGCATCTAATGCCAGGCCAAGGGCCTCCACTCTGGGTGGCCAGCAGAGGCTGCTCTGAAAAGCTGCTGGGGCTTGGAGGCCAAGTGACCCTTGAAAATGAAGAGGGAAGACCAGTGGGAGAGGGTTAGGTGGCCGGGAGGGCTTAGTTCCCTTGGGACAAGGGCAGCTCTATCTTCATCCCCCATGTTTCAATCAGCCGTAGCCTAGCCAGTGCTTTATTACATTCTCTTATCATTTCCGCACCTGGAGGCCGGCACACACACACAACCCTACTCCCGCATTCATCTATTCCAGAGATGTGTGTTGAGCACCTACTATGCACTGGGCAGGATGCCAGTGCTGGGAAGCACCAAGCAGGGCAGACACGCCTTGCCCTGGGAGAGTAGAGGAGAGCAGGAGTCAGCTGGCCAACCCGGTTAATCATTCATACGGTGTATTTGTCTTCTAGGGCCTTCTATACATGGCCACCAGCATGATCTTTTTAAACTCTAAGTTTTAATAACCTGTCGTTCCTTTGTGCAAAACCCTCCAGTAGTTCACAGCTCACTTGGAGGAAAGCGCCAGGAGCTCTTCCAGGCCTGCCCTCCTTCGACCTTACCTCCTATCCCTCTCCTCCTGGCTCACTTCGCCCCAATCATCCTGTCCCCTCTCTGTTCCTCCCACACAACCAGCCCATGTGGCTTCCGCATGCTGCACCAGCTGTGCCCTCTGCCTGGGATGCTCCGCGTGCAGCTAGGCGCAGGGCTGCCTTCTTTCCTCCCTCATGCCTTTCCAGCCTCCTTATCAGGAACCAAAAGCCCCCTTTCCCCTTCCCCAGTTTGTATCTCCCAGCAGCTTTTCTCTTCTAACTTAGCCCATGTTCTACTTAATAGTGCCTGCCTCTCCCTGACAAGCGTTTGCTCCAGGAATCCCTGCCTGTCCTCCTCCTTGTTGTATTCCCAGCACCTAGAACAGGGCCTGCACACAGCAGGCGCTCTATACATGAACAGGACCGGCAAACAACAGGTGCACCAAAAATGAACAGGATCTGCATACAGCAGGTGCTCCATAAATACTTGTGACCATGGGCAAAGTCATTTAGCCTCTCTTTGCCTTAGTCGTGCCTTCGTCTGCAGCTTGGTATCCTGGAGCCTTGGCAGCAAATTCGCACCAACTCGGTAGTTGAAAACAACAGAAAGTTATTCTCTCGCAGTTCTGGAGCCCAGAAGTCTGAAATCTGTGTCAGCAGCGCCATCCTCCCACTGAAGGCTTTAGGGAAGATTCCTTCCTTGCCCCTTCCAGCTCCAGATGGCACCCGGCGAGCCTTGCGTTCCTTGGCTCGCGGCTGCGTCACTCCCATCCCTGCCTCTATCCTCACGTGGTCTTCTCAAATGACAGCTCTTCCTCCCTGTCGTCTCTTCTTCTACATCCAGCCATCGGATGTAGCTCCCACTCTAATCCGGGGACCTCATCTCAACCTAATCCCATCTGCAACGACCCCGTTTCCAAATGAGATCACATTCGCAGGTTCCAGGTGGACATGAATTTGGGGGGCCGGGCTCAGCCCACCGGTAACGGGAGCGATACTCACCTTGTAAGGAGGCCCTGTGAGGCGAGATGGGTTAGTAATCCTGGCAAACTCCCTGCAGCCAGGCCTGGGCCCAGGAAGCTTAATTAATAAACAGAAATGACTTGTCTCACTTGGTGGCGAGCTGATTCAGCTCAAGGGCCTGCAGCTGGTTCTACATGGCCTTGGGAAAGTTCCCTTCTCTTCCTCTCTGTGCCTCAGTTTGTTCATCTGTGAAATGGGGCCCATCATTGTGCCTCTTTAGCAGGGTAAGCTCCCTGTAAACGCTGTCATCATTCACTCGCAGTGTGCTCCCTCTGGTCCTGGCCTCGGTGCCGGGTAGGCTGCCAGCGCCTTCTCTAGTGAGGGCTGCACTGTTAACTTGCCCATTCTCCAGACGTAGGAAGGGAGGCTCAGAGCCGTTAAGCCAGGAACCTGGAGCCACAGGGGCCTCAGCTGCTCTCCTGCCTCCCAGCCTGGGTGTCCGCAGGTGCCTGCTGCCACAAAGAGATCTCCTTCTGCTCTCCCCTCTTGGCAGGAGACAATGAGGGGAAGAGAGAGCCCGAGACTGGAAAAGCAAGACAGAGAGACAGACATGCAGAGATAAGGGGGCGCGGGCTGCCCCGTGTGGGTGTGTACGTTGGGCACTGCACAACTCCCGGGGGCACCGTTCGCCTTTTTCTGCCCTAGATTTGTTTAGTTAACGCAACCCACTTTCAGCGGATGACAGTAAAGTGTCTTCAGGACGGGGCCTCTTCTTGTTTGCACATAGTCCCCGCGACTCCTTGAGGGGACCTCGGGCTTAGGGCTTGTCTGTGGACGGTCACAGAGCTGGCGTGGGGGTGAGGATGGGCAGGGAGGCAGGGTGCTCTGTTTGAGAACCGTCCCGATGTCGTCGAGCTGCCGGCGGCCAAGGTTCGGTGGCGCCGTGGGTTTGAGGATGCGGGTGTGGTGTGGGTTGCCGCTTTCTGTTGCCCGCTGAGCAGCCCAGGCTGACGTTCCTGTTCGGAGCTGTCGGGGGCGGGGATTTGTGGGTTTAAGGCCTGCGCTTGGCGTCTTGGAGGCAGCGGGACAGAGTGCTCAGGAGGGGCCAGCCGGCAGACCCCCGCCCTAGCCCCCCGCCCCCGGCCCAGGCCCGCAGCCGCACAGTGTAACCCGGCCGTGCCCTCGGCAAGCCCTTTTAGAGGGTTTCCCGGTTCGATTTCCTCAGACTAGGAGAAGCCACTGGTCACTGTGTTAGACCCCTCTGCCCGCATTTGCCCCCCAGAAGGAGGGTGCAGCCAGGAAGCCAGGCCCCCTTCTCGGTGGGGCTGCTACTAACCGACCCCCGACCCCGCCCGTGGGAACTGGGGGAGCGCCTGTCGGGTGGGGGCGTTGGGACCATCGTGAGGGGTCGCTGAACTCAACACACATAAAGCGCTTGGAACCGAGGCCGGCCTGCGGAGGGCACCAGCCCCGCGCCGCTGGGGTCAATGTTGGGGGTGATGGTGAAGGGCGGGCTGGGGGCAGGGTGTGGAGGGGGTGTTGGTGGAAGTTCCCAGGTCCAAGGCCAAGAGGCCCGTGAACTGTGAGATGGGGGAGCGGGGTCCTGGGGCCCCCAGACGCCCTCCCCGGGCCCTGCTTAGGGGACCCACGTGCGCCTGCAGGCCAGGACGAGCCTCTAGGATCAGCTCGCAGGTGTGGCCTGCGCCCCGCTGTGGGGAGCAGAGGTGGGGGGCGGGGGGACCTCTGGGGGCTCAGAGACGTTGCCTTGTGCTCTCGTTGCAGAGAGAAGCCCCAGCCACAGGAAGGGCCGGAAGGAGCGGCGACCGCACAAGGACAAGAAGCCCGAGCGCAAGCTGGACGCGAGGCCTCCCCGGCAGCAGGCCTGAGCGCACCCCGCCCCCACCCGCCTGCGGGCCCAGCCCCCACGCCTCCCAGCCGCCGGCTTCATTCCTTGCTCCTTTCCTCCCTCCCTCCTCCCTCCCACCCTCCCTCCTTTCCTCTTTTCTTTCCTTTTATCTGTCTGCCTTTCTCTTCCTTTTTTCTTTTTTTTCCTTCTTTTCTTCATGCATCCTCCTTCCCTCTCTACACCCCGACTCCCCTCCTCTCTCTCTCTCTCACACACATGTGCACTCACACACTCACACATACTTTGAGACCGTCTGCCAACCACAGCCTGCGTCCTCCCCAGCACTGAAAAGTGAGCATCTCTTTCGAGGCCTTTCCCTGCCCCCGGCTTTGCTGAGACAGTGCTTCCGAGAGGCGGGCCTGGGCCGGGCCGAGCCGGCTGGCGGAGCCAGACGCCCTGCTCCTGCTCCAGGGGAGGCCCCGGAACCCAGGACGCAAGCGCCTCGTCCTCCGGCCAAACTGCAGGCCATTTCCACAGGCCTCGGCCACCCCCTGCCCCAAGGAGACCCCTGGACGTGGCTCTGGAGTCTCCCTGTGGCGGCCGAAGAGGTCTCCTGGAGGCTGCCTGCTGCACCCCAGTGGAGCTCCCTGGCCGCCCCCCCTCACAACCGCCATGCCCCTCTGCCCAAGCCGATTGTACTCTCAAGTCTGCTGGGGACCCCGGGGCTGGGTGAGGTGGGGCTGTCAGCCCGAGGGAACCCCCAGACCAGCCCAGAAGAGCACAGCAAAAGGAACGTTGCGATTACCCAGGCCACTCCTCCCCCACCCTGCCACCTCCTGCCCACTGTAGCCATGGGGAAACTGAGGCCCGGGAAGGCAGGGACTTGTGAACCCACATGCTCCGCCGGCTCCCCCTGGTTGCCCTGCTCAGCACGTCCATGACTGAGGGGAAACTCTGGGGGGCTTGGGGGAGGGGATGAAGGAAATCAGGAGCAAGAGAAGATTTCCCCCCACCCACCCCTGCTGGCTCTCTGAGCTTTTGCATTTCACTGTGACTGCCCCGCACCCCGGCAACATGAGGAGTCTCCAGGTTACACCAGGCGAATCAGTCTGTCCTCTCCGCTTCATTGTGGCACACTCCCTGGCACCCCTGGCACCCCTGACCCCCAGGGAAGGACATTCCTGACTTCTGTTGGCTTACTGGCTGGCCCCAACTCACAGGGTCACCTGATAGCAGCTAGGAGCGGAATGTGCAGGCCGAGGGGGGCCCCCGAGGCCAGAAGTGCCCAAGAGTGGTTTAGGGATGGTGGGAAGGCTGGCAGGCAGGAGACGGTATGACAAAATATCACCTTCCCTTGGTGGACCATGGTGGCTCAGTGGCAGAGTTCCCGCCTGCCATGCCAGAGACCCGGGTTCAGTTCCCGGTGCCAGCCCATGCGGGGAGGGGGAAACAAAAATCACCTTCCCTGCTCCAAGAGGCGCACCTCAGACCAGTTGGCTCTGCTTCCCGACAGGCTCTCTGTGAACTGACTCCCCAAGGCCCAACTCACCTTCACTTCCTCTCTCCCTCCCCACTGAGGACAGCCAGAGCCCCCCCTCCCCCACGGCGCAACACACAGCTGACAGGCCACCAGCTTCTCTTCTGCAAAGGTTTATGCCTCTGAAATGCTCTGTTGTTGTTTCAAGACCCCAACTTTTTTTTTATTTTTAATAAAGGGAAAAGAAAAAAGAAACATGCAAATGCTCCTTGAGCATCAGGCAGTTGTGATGATGAGTTTGGAGTAGCCGAATCTAAAACATATGGGGTGGATTTTTTCCCTGGAGTGCTCAGAGCGAAGAGAAGTCAGGGTGCATCCGGACTGGGGTGGGGTTCATCTTGGAGGTGGGGAACCGAGCCCCATAAATGACAGAAGTGGCCTTGGGAACCCTTATCTGTGCTTCATATGGCATGTCAGAAGGGGAAAGTTACCCCGGGGACTGTGACAATCCCATGGAGTTGTCAGCACCCAGTCTGCTGGCGCAGCGATCGGGAAGCCTGGGTTCGAATTCCCAGCCCTGTCACCAGTTGTCCTTGGAGTCCTGGCTATTCCCCCTTTCTGGGCCTCAATTACCCCCATTTGATGGGAGAAGGAGAGGCATGGCTGGATTAAATCACTTGCACAAATAAGGGTGGTTCAGCAGCATCCCCAGAGGAGCTTCTTAAAAATTCATTTTCTAGGCCTCCAGCAACAGCAAACTTACTCATTCCAGGACAAGTTGGGGGGCAGGGGTAGGGGTGGGGGGAGACTCTCAGGTGGCTTCCAGTCCCAGAGTGCTGGCAGTCTCAATCTGGGGGCTAAAATTCCAATTCAGACCTCAAAGCCTCAACAACAATCTGATTCCACGCTTCCTGCTGAGTACTGGGTTTCCTGCTGAGATTCAAACGCTAGGATGCTGAGGGCTCTGAACACTGCAATCCTAAGAGAGTAAGTAATGCAAAAGTGGAAGCTCCAGTCTTTGAGATTCCTTTGTCACATCCTTCCCCCTCTCTGGCCCAGGGGGCCTGGTCCTCTGCTCCCAGCTGGGGGCTGTGGATGTTTTTTTAACTTTTTCAAATTAGGAGAGAAGGTTTTTTTAGGCCCCTTCTATAACCTTTGCATCTCAGAGGCCCCTTCCTCTTCCCAGCTCTGGAGTCTTTCAAATCCTTGTGCTCCTAAATTCTCCAGAGGATTGGGGGGCCCTGGGGAAAAGGAACCCTCTGAGCCCAGGGGATCAGTGTCTAACTGCCTCTTGGAAGCTTGGAAACCTGCTTTGGCAATCGGAGCTGGAGCCCGTGAGGAGCCCAGGAAAAGAAACTGCTGGCTTGGCCTGAGCTAAGGAATTCCAGCGCAACTTTCCCCAGCTGCCTCAACAGCCCCATTCCAGCTCAGACCAGGGGCTCCCTCCCCAGGCACAACCCCTGACCCCATCCCCGGCCCCCCCAACTCCTCCCTGTCAGCCTGATCTTCAGGGGCTGATTTGCCTGACGTTCTCATCTTCCGTCACTAGAGGTCGCCGCTCAACCAGGACCAGGGCAAGTAACCAGGCTGGCCGGTGTCTACCGCCTCCTCTCCCAGCAGGGCTGGAGGGACTGGGGGCCGGGGCAGGGGCTGCCTCTGGCCTCTGGCTTAACAACAGCTGTTGTCATGGTGGCTTTGGCTAAGTGGTATTCACAGCGGCACAGAGTGGCAGGCTTTAGCGGTCCCTGGCCCAGGCCCTTCCCTGTGCAGAGGGGAAATGCGATTCAGAGATGGGTCCAGCCCCAGTTCCCTCAGGGAATCACAGTGGCCGCCGCAGCTCCTGAGCCCCTGCCAAGACTCCCAGACCCCGAGACTTAGCGGAGCTTTGTACTACCCCATTGTCACTTATAAGACAATGTCAAGCCATCCCATGTTTTCTGACTCAGGAAACGTGCATTCTTTTAATAACAATGATAATATTGCCTTACATTTCTTGAGCACCTACTGTGCGCCACGCACGGCTAAGCACTTTATTGCAGTTGCTTCTCTCTTCTGTATAGCGCATAACTACCATTTTCCCCATCTCTGTATATGCACCCCACATTTTTGCAACCTTTATCTCCTACCACCTCCACATCATCCTTTAAGGCTAAAAGCTCCCGCCCCCCCCCCCCCCCTTTTACAGGTGAGGAAATTGAGTCTTGAGTTAAAGTCATTCAATATTCATTGGTCTCATCTATCCATCCATCCAGTAAATATGCAGATGGAGCCTACTGTGTGCCTGGTTCTGGTTGGTGCTGGTGGTAGAGACCCAGGCCTCGCTGCCTGCAGCTTTCAGTGTGCAGATAAGCCCGCGGTCAGGTGTGATGCTGTGACACGCCTCCCATGGAGGACAAGATTTAGGAAGAGGGCAGCAAACACGGGCTATGGCCTCCAGGGCTCAGGGAACTTCCTCCTCCATAATCTCTAAACTGAGAACCCAAGAGTGAGGAGGCCTTAATGAGAGGGGCTGGCTGGGGGAGGGGTCCAAGAGGAAACAGCACGTGCAAAGAGGTCACGCCTGGAAGTGCCAAACCCTCTAAGCAGAGGCCCAGACCATGGAACGTGGGGGCCCAGCCCTGGTGCCCTGGCTCCCTGCCCGGGTAGTCTCCCCAACATCCCACGACTCCCCACATCACCCATTGGCTGTGCCTTTGCATTCAACCTGCACCCATAAGGCAGAATAGCTCGTACAGCCAGACAAGCAGCTGAAGACTGTTCCATTCCCTGCCGCCTAGGCTTCCCAACTGGGACCCCAGCAGAAAAACCGTCCCGTGCCCTGAATTCCCAAACCTCAGAATCCATGAGAATGCTAAATTGGTGGTGGTTTTACATCTCTACGGTTGGAGTGATTTGTTTGGCAGCAACAGATAACTGGAACAGGGGTGGATGGCGGCACCTCTCTCCTCCAGTGGCGGGGCTGGGAAGTGAGGCAGGCAAGAGGCAGAGATCAACGCCCCCAATCCCAATCCACCACCCACCAGCTTGGACCCTCAGGCAAGATCCCGCATGCCTTGCAGCTCCTGTTTCCTCACCTGTTAAAAATAGAATAAGAAAAGTATCCCTGGTGGGGCAGTGGTAAGGTTTAAATAAGTTAATACATGAAAAAGGACTTAGATACATAGTAAGCACTCAATAACAATTATCATTACACGCATTTTATTTATTCATTCGACAAACGTTTCTTTTGCACCAGGTACTTAACATTAAAAACTGAAAGTCAGTGCTTGTTTCAGGGGCATATATACTGCAATTATGCCTCCCCAGAGCCCTCTGAAGTAGGTTCTATTATTATTCCTCGTTTTGACAGACGAGGACTCTGCAGCTAAAGAGAGTAAGTAATGTAATAGGGACTCAAAACTCGAACCTCCACCAGATGACCACTTCATGCGTGGACACCACAGGGCAGGGGGATGGATGTGAAGTGGAAGAAATGCATCCAGACCATCCACTGCTGGGGATTCTTCTGCTCAGCATTCATCCTGTACAGCAAAAATGCTTCATTCGGGAAAGGAACTCCAAATGGCTCCTAAACCCCAGAAATGACGTTTAACCTCACTCACATTAAATGATAATAAAGCCCACACACAGCTACCATTTTCCACCTCTTTGATCGGCCAAGAGCCCCAAATCTGAAACCACGGTGCCTTGGCCAGGCTGCGGGGGAACTACTAGGCTCTCCCACCATCTCAGGGCGGGGGTGTGGTTTGGCACCACCTCTACAGAAGCCACATCGATCAGCACGACAGCGCATGTGTCCCCTGACCCAGCAATCGTCTCTCGAGATTTATCCTCCTCGTAACCCCATCAGAAGCAAAATTGCAAGTGCACGCGGATTTAAGGCTGTTCACTGTAGCATTGTGAGAGCCCCAAACTGGAACCATCCTAAACAGCTATAGGAGATCTGCTTAAAAGCAGCGCCCTCAATGGAACAGCTGTGAAGCATGGACGTTACTTGTGTCACGACCAGGAACTACCTCCAAGATGTCACTAAGTGAAAAAGTTGCAAAATGGCATGCAGCGTGCAGGAGGGAAGGGGGATACATGTGTGTGTATGATCCACGTATGTGTAAAACCTACATGTGAAAAGACACAGTAGAAACCAGGAGCAGTGATTGCTCTGGGCAGCAGATCTGGGAAGCTGGGGTTGGAGTGGGTGGGAAGGAGATTTGCTTTAGTCTTTGTTCCTCCAACGTTTTATGCCATGGAAATCTATTTCCAAGTCCAAAAATGAATGAAAATGAAATACATTGGGGACATTTCAGTGCCCTTGATAAAGATTCATATGGCTTTGACATAAGTTCTAGAATGAAGCATTTTTAGCCAGTGTCTTGGGGACACATCCTTGAGCTCCAGGAGATAACAGTCCCCAAGAGTGGGTGTTCCAGCTGTGTGCCAAAGAGCAATGGTCCGGCTGTCCCACCGTGGCCTTTTTCTCCTGCTCACACAGGTCCATTCCCACCCCCCCTGTGCAAACCTGGTGTGAAATTCTGCCAGGACAGTGTCCAGATGCCAAGACTCAATGGTGGGTCTTGCTAAAGCGCACTAGACTTCCTTGGACCTCCCCCAAAGTGGGGGGTAAAGAACATGCCAGCAAGTCAGAGAAACGTGGGCGCACACCCCAGCTCTGCATCCAGCTCTGCTCAACCTTGGGGGAATTACTCTACCCCATTGAGTCTCCTCTTCTGCAGTTGCAAAATGAAGCCAAAAGCATTAACACCCATCCCTGGAATGGGGGAGGATGAACCGGTATGAAGTGGGCACAGATCTGGGGCATAGCAGGGCTAAGTGAGTGTAGCTCATGCTATTATAACTCGTTCTTCCGTCTGCTCATCAAGCTCCTTGATTCCAAATCACATCCGTCCTTCAGCAGACACTCCGCCTCCACAAGCCTTACCTGATCTACCATCCAATCCCCTGGACAGTGGCCCTTTTCTCCCCAGTCTGAGGTCTACAGCTGTCTAGGCCACGAGGGGCCAGCATTGCCCAGGAAGCCAATCTGAGGGGACCCGAGAGGGCGCCCACCACAGCGCACACCTTCAGAGCCCCATGGAGCCTGGCGCTGACCACTGGGCTTTCTCTAGCTCATCAGAGCCTCCTGGCTACCCCAGAAGCAGCTACTACCATCACCGTCCTGCTATCACCCCCATTTTCTCTTCTTTTCCCTCCTTTTTCCCCTTTTGCCCTTCTTTTCTTTTCTTAAATTTTGGGTGTCAAGAATTAAGTTAATTATGCTCCTCAATCCATGCAAACCCTTCTCTTGCATTATTTTATTTTGCTTTCATGCCCTTCCCCCCACTTGAAGCATCCTTGATGCTCAAGGATCCTTGAATAGGGGTGAGTACTAGTAAAGCACGTAGGGCTGTGTTGTGGGTCTCTGGTTTTCTATTTACAGGGATGGTCTTGTGTTGTAGCTTTTTTCCCTATATCGTAATCCCCCCACCACCACCATCCACCTGGAGTTTCTTAGACCGGGTGGCGCCGCTCCTGCCCCCTGCAGTTGACTGACCCGGCATGAGACACGGATAATCACTGCTCACTTCCTCAAACCATGTCTCGGCTGACCCATTAGCGGCCCCTCCTGGATGGGCAGGAGAATTTCTCCGGGCGTAGGCTCAGGAGGGGTTGCTGGGGCCCCTCTGCCCCCCCCCCCCCCCCCCCCCCCCCGCCGTGCCTTCCAGGCCGAGGACTCTGACTCTTCTCCGGGCCACCAGGCTTAGCAAGTTCCGCTCCAACTCGCATCTATCGCAGCCCAAAGCCGACAGTCCTTCTTAGTCCCAAATTCACTTTGGCCCTGAGATTGGGCTGTGGATTGCCTAGACCAGCGCCATCCAGTAGAAATGCAGTGCAAGCCAGACGTGTGATTTTAAACTTTCTAGTAGACACACGGGGGAAGAAAAGGATGGAATCAGTTTAATAATGCATTTTATTCAACTGAATATATCCAATATATTATCAATTTCAACATGAAATTAATATGAACATTACTAATGTGATATTTTACCTTCTTCTATTTGAACTCTCTTTGAAATCTGGTGTGTATTTTTATATGTATAGCACATGTCAATTCAGGGCTCCATAGTCAGGTGTGGGAAACAAAGCTCTAGAAGACTCTTGGTGCAAGTACCCGAAAATTCCAACTCAAAAGACAATCTAGGGCAGGCCACGGTGGCTCAGCAGGCAGAGTGCTCGCCTGCCATGCCGGAAACCCAGGTTCGATTCCCAGTGCCTGGCCATGCAAAAAAAAAAAAAGACAATCTATGTAGAGGTGATGGCAGTTCATTAGAGGGTTTGTAAGTAATAGTGCCATACTGAAGGTGAATATGATTGAAAAGGGTTGTTTAGAGACATATACCTTGCTGATTAACTACAAAGTTCTGGCATGAACTACTTCAAAGGTATGGCACTTGCACAAAGAGTTAATGATAGAGGGTGTATGGTAAAAACTACCTATTGCATGCTATGGTCTACATTTAACAGGAATATATCACTAGTACCACAACCATACTAAGGGTAAATAATCGGGGTGGGGGGAGGCAAGCGTTAAAGAGAGTTTGGGAGTTTCTCTTTGGTGTGGATGTGACTATCTGTTATTATTCTCTTTGGAGCAATGAAAATTGTCTAACATCGAGAGTGCTGATGGCTGTACAACTAAGTGAGGATACTGTGAAACACTGATTGTTTATTTTGGATGGAATATATGCTATATGATTATATCTCAACAAAATCTGCAGATTCCAAATAAATAAATAAATCAAAAGACTCAAGTGTTAGAGAAAATGAGAGAGAGGTGTACCTATTCAATGTCGGTAGGGTAGCAGAATGGGCAACCCTCTGAAGGGTAATGTAGTGACCAAAGGCTAAACCAAAAGCAGGGATTCAAGAGACATTTGCCCACTGATGTTTATCGTGACATTATTCATGAAGCTAATGGATGGAGGTGGCGGAAGGGTACATTGACCGAGAAGCAGAAGGGCAAACTGTGATGCATACATATAATAGAATATGGTGCAGCTACAAAAAGGAACGAAGTCACGAGGCATGCAATGAGGTGAATGAACCATGAGGATATTATGTTGAGCAAAATAAGCCAGAAACAAAAGGGCATATATTGAATGGTCTCTTTCAGAAAATACTTATAAGAAAATTGGGCCCTAAATTGTAGGCTCTTACAGCAGTCACATTTATTCCTGAGCTTTAAGTTTTATCTCCAAATTCTGAGATAAAGTATACGTGTATACCTTGTATTTTCCTGGAACTTTGGATACCTGTGTGACACCTAAGACTCAAAGTTGGAGTTCTGCAGCTCTGAAAGTCAGCATTGCTACATGCAACAACTGTTAAAGAAGCTGAAACAGAGATCAGACTTCAATTAGAGATAAGAACGCAGACAATCTGGTTGGAACTAAGATAATCAGAATACAGGGTAAAGAATGATATTGTCTGCATTTTAAAACTTTACCTACCGTATGAGAACAAAGGAAGAGAGCTTTATTTTGTCCAAAATCTAAATTTTCTGAAGCACACAGTTTAACTTAAATCGTCTGGTCAATTCAGTTAAATAACCTAAGCACATAGAGCCTAGCATTGGAAATGAGGTCTTGCAATTCTGTATAGTTTAATGTAATACCTGGATATATTCCAGAGTATGTTGGGCAGATAATTAAAAAGTATTGGCAAAGTCCTTTGATGGACTGGAAAAAAAATAGAGAACTATTCAATGTTCCCATCTGGGAAATCCCTGATACTCTCTCAACATTAGGGACTCCCAAGTTAATAGGCCAAGCCCTTGATCTTGGAGCTTGCTCTTAAGAAACTTATTTCTGTAGTGGAGAGGCTGAGCCTTCTTATAATTACGCCTAAGTGTTACTTCCAGAGAACCTCTTTTGTTGCTTAGATATGGCCTCTCTCTAAGCCCAGCTCTGGAAGGAAAATTATTACCCTCCCCCCTATGTGGGACATGATGACCAGGGGTGTAAGTCTCCCTGGCAATGGGGGACATGATTCCCAGGCATGAGCCAGGCCCTGGCACCATGGATTTGACAATGCCTATCTGACCAAAAGGGCAAAAAGAAATGCAACAATTTAAGGCAACATTGGCTTAGAGAGTTCAAATAGAGTTGAGAGGCTATTCTGAAGGTTATTCTCATGCAAGTTTCAGCTAGATGTTGCTAATTGTCATGGTAGGCTAAGCCCCAACCCACAGTATTCCTGTCATCCTAAAGAATACCCAGGGCTCTGTCTGAGACACTGTAAAAATTTCACTCACTAAGTTTATTTTTCAGAAACCTGAACCATTCAGATGGTTCCTAGGCCAGATGAACCCTGAAATTCAAAGTTATCAGTCTCCTCAAAAACATCAACCTGTTGCACCCCCCTACCCCATAATGTCGACACTTCTTTTCAACATGAAGAAGGTAGAAAAGTCATTGCCCAAATATCCATCACGATTAGGAGAAAGATAAAAGATGGAAGAGTTTTAACAGGGAAGATAGGGTTTAACAAATGAGTATAACTACTGAATCACTATAATGATATTTCTCTATAGCCTCCAGTCCCTAAGAGCAGCTAGGAGGAAATACCTGGAATCGTGGAAATGTAACCTACACCACACTTTGAAATTATTATGTAACTACTTGTTAAAATGTACTTTGAAGTTTATCATTTTTTTGTATATATATTTCACAACAACAAAAAAATAAAGGTTAAAAAAAAAAAAGACATCTACCATCTCCCACCAGAGAAGACACTTCCAGGATTGAGGCCATCAGAAACTAAACAATATGCTCAAGGATCAAAGGTCTTTCAGTATTTTCCCTCATTTCTCAGCAACCCTCGTTATTGGAGTATGGCAGCCACAGCTGCAGGTTTCTCATGAGGCAGAGAAAGGTGCTGCCTCTTCCTGGTGCCTTTTTTTCTTTAAAGCCTTCTTGTGTCTCATTGGCTAGAATTGTATCACATGCCCATGCATAGGCCAATCATGGCCCAGGGGGATGCAAACATCCTGATTGGCTTAGACTAATCTGCTCACTGAAAGCTGTATTGAGGGAAAGGTCTTCAGTCAAACCGGGGTCCATTGGGAGGTGCACATCAGTCACTCCGGGAGGGTAAATGTGTGATAAACGGGCGGTGCAGTCCCCTGGGTATTTCCCAATACTTGTTCTCTCTTCGTCCTTAGTAGTAAGACCCCAGTTCTTAGCAGGGTACTGAGTCGCCCAGTAAAAATACTGTTATTTCTAAGCGTCCCCTGCAGCTAGGTGTGGCCGTGTGACTAAGTTCTGGCCAATGGGATATAAAAAGAAATCTCATGTGAAACTTCTAAGAAGCATCCCTAAAGAGAAAGAGCAACCCTGATTTCTCTCTTCCTCCTTCATGATCAGGATTGGCAGTGTTTACCAAATAAAAATACAGGACGCCTGGTTACACCTGAATTTCAGATGAACAGCAAGTAATATTTTAGTATAATTGTGTCCCAAATATTGCACCCTGCATTTTACCAGGCAACTCTATTCGCGATGGCGGGAGCCTAGGCAGCCACCATGGGACCATGAGGTGAAAGTTATAAGGTAAGCAAATGGTGGAGAAACAACAGAGGAGAAACTAGGATCCACATCCAAACTTTAGACTGCCCTCCTGGTCCACATGTTCATGGAAGTATGGTCCCCTGCCACCTTGTTTAAGCCACTGTTATTTTGTGTTTTGTGCCACTTGCAATGAAACCCAGTGCTAACTGATATCACAGAAAATGAAGTTAGGTGTGTGGGGGGGAGAGGTCAGTCTACACAGTGCCTTGGTGCACAGGTTCTGAAAGTCAGCTGGAACATGAGTTCAGATTCTGACTGTGGCACTTGCAGCTGTACTTCCCACATATGCCAGTTCCCTGCCCCCACCCACCCCCCAGCCAAGCATTCCTGCTTCCTCTCCTGAGACCCTAGATCTGAAGGTAGATCCCCTTTCTATCCAGGTCACTGTTGTGTCCCTAGAGGCCAACATGGAGAGAATGCAGACTCAGTAAATATTGTTGAGTAAATTAAAATTCAGACTCCAGGTGGAATACTACTGAGCAATCAAAAGGAACATTTTGATACCTACAAAAACACGGATCCATCTCAGTGTGAGTGAAAGAAGGCAGGCACGAAAGAGAACATACTGTACCAAAACCTTTGTATGAGGTTCTAGAACAGGTGAAACTGATTGATAGTGATAGACTCAGAGAAATTGTTGTCTTTGGGATAATAGATGTAAGGGAACCTTCTGGGTAATGAGAATGTTCTAGATCTTGTATATGCATGTGTCAAAACTCAACTACCTAGACACCTAAAATCCATACATTCATTTAGATAGAGCGAAATGTATGGATTTTATACATATCGTAATTTATGCATATCATAAATTATCATTATGCGTATCATAAATTATGCATAACGTAATTAAGATTATACCTCAATTTTTTGAATATGGAATTCTATGGGACCTTATACAATCTCTACCCATCTGTTCCTGATACCAGACTGTGCTAAATGCTGGGTGCTGCCTGCCCAATAGTATTCACGTCATCCTTGCTAACTGAACACTAAGTTTGTTCTTAACCAGATATTTTTCTCCAGCCTCCACTGTTGTCAGGGGTGGCCACATAACACAATTCTAACCAATGAGACTTCAGTGCAAATGTGTGAGGAGGGGATAGATGGAGCTGTTCTTTTCCTTCTCACCTTCATCCTGCCTGAAATGTTGATGTAAATTCTAGAGCACCAGTAGCCATCTTGTGCCCATGATTAGACAAGTCAAAAGGAAGACTAAGAGATCAGAGCTGCCAGCCCTAACTTTGTTGAATGACTAAAACTGCCAGCTGCTGCTGACCTCCAAACATTTGTCACCTGAGGAAAATAAAATCCTAATTTTCTAAGAATCTGCTAGATTTTCAGGAATGCTTTTGAATGAAAGTATCAGAAAACTCCAATTCACACACCAGTAAGGTCATGCCTGTTGTTGAATATTTTTAAATCACCTTTGAAAATAAAGGTTGTTTTCCCACATAATATAAATTCTGTAGGTAGGTAGCAGCTGGTGATGTTTCACTGACCTAGTGATGTCAGGGCTGGTGTTATTGTGAGTCTTGTGAACTTTCCCTCATGGTTGCAATATGACTGCCTCTGCTCCAGCCATCACATCCAGATCCAAGGTAGGAAGAAAGAGGCAATGATGGGAAAAGGCAATGTCTGTACCAGAAAAGCTCTTCCAAGGACTTTCATTGCCTCCTCCTACCCACTCACATAGCAGAGTTTTTGCCTGTGTTTCATTGTTGTATACTCCCACATCCTACGCACCTTTCAGATCCCTGTCCTCACTCAAACACAGGTGAGGACAAATACAGGTGAACAAATAAACTAGTACAACCTCTTTATTGGATAATTTGGGAATAATTCTCAAATTTGCAAATATATGCGCTATTTTCATAAATATCAGGAGTTATTGAAATATGGTTTACTATGGTAAAATTCATCTACTGCAAAACCATTTTCCAAAGTTCTTGTTGCAATGCACCCTCTTCAGCATGTGGTATTATCAACTATTTTTAATTTTAGCCATTCTAATACGTGTGTAGTGGTATCTCATTTTAGTTACATTTCCCTAATGACTGATAATGTTGAATATCTTTTCATGTGTCTGTTTGCTATCTGTATTTCTTTTTGGTGAAGCATCTGTTTAAATCTTTTGCCTTATTTTTTAATTGGGTTGTTTGTTTTATTATTACTGACTTGTAAAAAGCTTTTTATATAGGTTGGATGCGCATCTTTTTATCAGCTCTGAGTTTTGCAAATATTTTCTCCCAATTTGTGGCTTGTCTTTACATTTTTCAAACTGTTTTTGGAAGAGTAAACATTTTTTATTTACAGTAAGTCAAATCTATCGTTTTCTTTTCATTTGTGGGTCATGCTATTTGTGTCTTATCTAAAAAAAAGTCTTTGCCTAACCTACAGTCACAAAGATTTTCTCCTATGTTTGTGTCTAGAAGTTTTACAATTTTAGATTTTACGATTTCAAGTTAATTTTTGTATATGGGCTGAATTTAAGCATATGGATGTGGAATGAAATTTCACTTCTTGAAATTTATAGTATGTATAGCCCACCACAGATGTACAGAGTGGATATCCATTGCCGTCTTGATTAGAAGAGTTAAATATTAGAAACAAACTAAATGCCCATTAATTGAAGTCTGGGCAAGCACATTGTTCTAGTTTGCTAGCTGCCAGAATGCAATATACCAGAAATGGAATGGTTTTTAAAAAGGGGAATTTAATAGGTTGCTAGTTTACAGTTCTAAGGCCGAGAAACTGTCCCAGTTAAAGCAAGTCTACAGAAATGTCCAATCGAAGGCATCCATCCAGGGAAAGATACCTTGGTTCAAGAAGGCCGATGAAGTTCAGGGTCTCTCGCTCAAGTGTGAAGGCACATGGTGAACACAGTCAGGTTTTCTCTCTCATCTGGAAGGGCACATGGCAAACACGGCATTATCTGCTAGATTCTTCTCCTGGCTTCCGGTTTCATGAAGCTCCCCAGGAGGTATTTTGCTTCTTCATCTCCAAAGGTCTCTGGCTGGTGGACTCTGCTTCTCATGGCTACGTCGTTCTGCTCTGCTCTCTCTGAATCTCCTTCATTCTCCAAAATGTTTACTCTTTTATAGGATTCCAGTAAACTAATCAAGACCCACCCTAATGGGTGGAGACATGTTGTCACCTAATCCAGTTTAACAATCACTCTTGATCTGGTTACATCTCCAGGGAGATGATCCAATTACATACAGTATTGAATAGGGATTATTCTGCCTTTACAAAATGTGATTTTAATTAAAACATGGCTTTTCAAGGGTACAGACATCATTTCAAACTAACCCACACGTTGGCATTTCCATTCCATGGGAAACGCCACGGACCAGCAGCTGCATTCAGTTGCCAGCACCACACACCTGTGAGTGTTGTGCGCCGCTGGAGGCCACTGCGATTGGTCAGTGTCCTTGCCAAACCACCGTGGGATGTTTAGAATATCATATTGGCCAGGAATCAGAAAGAAAAAGGCCCTCTTTATGGAGTGGCATAAAAAAATCTCCAAAGTGTATAGTTAAATGAAATGAAAAAGGACCGTGCAGAGACAGCATGTGGACTTTGCCATCATTGGGTCAAAATTTCTATATGTATTTACTTGCACATGCATCAAATACTTTTGGGCAGAGTCACAAGAAATTGGTCACAGGAGGTGCCTCAGGTGTCTGGAGGATAGGCATAGGAGAAAGACACTTTTTACTATGTCTTGTTTGTACCCTTCAGATTTTGTACAGGGAGATGCAATAAGCATTCAGAAAATAAGTACAATTAGAAAATACAAACCAAACATACTTGCCCAGGGCTCCCTGGTCTGAGAGGTGCTGTTCCATAGTTTGAGAAATCCTCTCAGGTTTCCCGATACACAAAAGTTCTGCCTCCAGCTTGATGGTGGATGCTTATTTATCATCTGGGGAAACTGAGGCTCTGAGCAGGGCCGACATTCCCGAGGTCTCCTGGCCTGAACCAAACTGCCTCACCGGGGATCTACCAGGGCCAAGGGGGGCTGAGAGCCAGGAAGAGGCCCACAGCACCCCCACCCCACCCACCTCACCCCACTCCAGGACCTGGGCCGAGCCATGGAAGGTCCTGCTCAGAGCTGAGCCCATCTGGAAGCCATCTCCCACCCCACTCCCACCCAGGCTGTGGAGGAGGGGTGGGCAGGGCCCCAGACCACGAGCCCATCTGTTCCTCGTCACGGCTCTTGGATTTCCAGCTTCAGCCCTGGAAATCCCATTTCCCAGCCTTCAGCCCCGGACATCCCCTTTCCCGGCCGGGTCTGGCCACGTTCAGATCAGCTGCCCTCCCTGCTGCAGTACAGGTGGGAAAACTGAGGTCCGAGAGCAGAAGACAGTGGTTCTAGTTCCAGGCCTGCATGTCCCTTTACCTCTCAGAGCCTCCAGTTCCCCTAGTTGCAGCGATTTAATGTGCGTGGCTCATACAAAGCACTCGGCACAGCGAGCATTCAATAAGCAATAGCTGTTGTTATTATGTCCTGACATCCCTGCAGGCCTTCCAGCGCTCTAGATATTTAAATAACATTATCAACAGCTGATGTGCCCAGCACTGCTTTTGAAGCACTGACTGTGCATGAACTCATCCAAATTTCCCCACAGGCGTACAAGAGAGAAGCTCCAACAGCTCCTTCTCTGCTGCTGCAGCTAAGGTTCCGAGATGTTGAGTGACCTGCCCAGAGTCACAAAGTCAGCCAGTGGCACGGCTGGGACTTGAACCCAAAGCACCTGGATCCAGAGCCCCTGCTCCAAAGCACTCCCTCCCCTGCCCCTGTCCCACCGACCTGAGTCCTGACACTGCGGTGCCTGCAACAGGGTCCCTGAGATGGAGACAAACAGTGGTCCTGACCAACGCTGCCTGACCGAGGAACTGGTCACCACCAACTGAACGAGAAAACGAGAGAGGCTGGGATGCCCGGATGGATGAGTGTGGGGAGCCAAGTGGGGGGTGGGGGGTGGGCAGGGACGTGCTGGTCCAGAGCAGCCCGTGGTAGAGGGGGCTTGGCTGGACCCCCACACGTAAAGACCCATACATCCGATCAGCCTCCCGTCCAGGAATCTGCCTCACGGAAACCTCTTTCATGCAGGCAATGGGGCACCAACGAGGACCTTCCCTGCAGCACCGGCGGCTCCACTCAGGGCAGCCCAGCTTGCAGGGTGGGAAACTAGGGTGCGAGGAAAAAGCCAGATGTGGAGCCCATGAACTCTGGATGGGACATGATTTAACGCTTTGCTTTAAACCCTTCCAGAATTTCCCCCCAGAATCAATAATTGCTATATCAAAATGAGAAAGAGATAGCGAGCAGGTGTGCAGTGCCGTGTTTGGCACATGGTCGGGCTTAACCCAACACTTTTAAAAACAACTTTTATTTTAAAGTAATTTATAGATTCACAGAAAGTTTCAAAGGTCAGAACAGAGAGGGTCCCCCCATCCCTTTCCCCCAGGTGCCCTCACTGCTTATATCACGCTAACTCTATTGTACTATGTAAACCGGGACGTTGAGGTAGGTATGAAGGGTGCTGAATTCTGTGCCATTTTTTCACGGGTATCAATGTGTGTACAAGATGCAGAACCGTAGAGCCCCGCCTCCTCTCCCCCAGCCCCCTAAAGGTGAGGACCATGTTTGGAGCCGCTGGCGGCTGCTTGGCGCTGGAGTCCGGCGGGCCGTGGAGACCAGAGCCGGGCCCACCCCCGGGCTGCACCTGCAGTGCCCGAGGGAGAGCAGTGAGGACAGCAGGTGCAGGAGGGGGCAGGAGGGCCCGGGACGGGAGGGGGCCTGAGTCTGAGGGGGTATAAGACGGGCCAGGCACATTCTTAGAGTGAAATCCTCCATTACACCCCCCTCCCAACCCCAAGGAATGGATGAGGCCTTACCTGGTTCGCAGGCCGCCCACCCCCAGCCCCTGTGCGGTCCTCCCCACCGAGTGCCCAGCGAGCTGCCCCCACCCCTGCCACAACCCTGTCCCCCACCCCCACCCCTGCCCAGAGCCCTTTGGCCTTAGCTCCCTCATCCCTTCCAGCGTTGGATGGGGGCAGCCAGCAGCCCAGGGCTGGGAGCCATTAGAGCCAGCTGGGTGGGGACAGAGGCGCCTTTTGCATTTTAATCAAGCAGGGCATGAAGAGACCAGCCCAAGTCTGCTGCTCTGCGGTGGGTGGGCCGGGCAGGCCGGGGCTGGAGGGGAGAGAAGGCACAGCCCCCTGGGAAAGGAAAGGGGAACGCCAGCAGGGGTGGGAGGACGGGAGGCAGAAGCCAGGCTAGACAAGGAAGAGGGAGGATGGAGAGCAGCCCGGGCCCCGCCCTGGAGAGGGGACAGGTCTGTCTTCCCGCTTTGCTCCCAGATCCTCCCTTGCTCCCTTCTGCTGCCTCTCCAGCTCTCTCCAGGCAGGTTCTTGAAACCTACTCTCAGAAAACTGCCAGGCCCCCTTTTACACCTTCGGGTGACCTCTGACCCTTTTTCTCCTGCTAGAAACTTTCTTTTTCCAGGGAGGAAAGCTTGGGTCCGGGCAAGGAGAGCTGGAAGGCTGGAGCGGGCAGGGTGGGAGGGGCTTCCTGCTGGCGGAGAACAGCCTGGCTCCCATGCCTGCTCCAGGCATCGTGAAGCGCGCAACACCGTCCCCCAGCACGGACAGGGGGTGGAGATACGGGCGATCCCCAGGCCGATTGGCAGCTGGAAGGACCAGAAAAGGATCTGCATTGATAACTAATAACAACCCTGATGATAGTGATGGTAACGTTATAGTAATCCCAGCAGTTACAAACACCAGACTCAGGACATTCCATCCTCTCCATAACTCTGTGAACTGGGCTGCTTGCCATCCCCATTTCACAGATGAGCAAACTGAGGGGCAGGGAGGTTAAATGACTTTCCCATGGAGGCCCAGAGAGGGCCATTGACGGGCCCCAGGTCACACAGCAAGTCAGAGGCAGGCAGAGGCTGGGAGGCTCTGATTCTCAGGACTGTCCCTTTCCTCTGTTCGGTGTCAAGCTCTCTGCAAGGGCAGGAATGTGCTCCTGTCATCTCAAGGGCCTGGACTCAGCCCGGGCTTCATTCTCCCAAGGGGTTCAGCCTCCACATGTGCCAGTAGGAGAGAGAGAAAGAACAGGCATAGGTCGAGTGGAGAGCCAAGGAGATGGATTTGAACTGAGGCTTCCCTGCACTTTGGATGCTCTCTCATCACACAGTGCCAGCACCCAAATGAGACCTTCCAGGGTGGCCCTCTGCCCCTCCCCCATTGCCCACCCAAACTTACCTTTCCCTTGTCCCATCCTGGCCCCTCTCTAGAGTCAGCATCCCCTTCTCTCCCCCTGCTCACTCCAGTCCAGTGACATTGCCCTCCTTTCGGTTACTTGAATATGACAAGCTCATATGTGCCTCAGGGCCTTTGCACTTGCTGTTCCCTCTATCAGGAATGCCTTTCCCCCAACTTCTTGATTTATTGTCTTCATCTTACCCATGGTTATCCTAACCCCTCTTGTTTATTTATTGCCTGTCTCTCCGCTAGGTTATCAGCTCCCCAAGGCCTGTGACCTCCATCTAGTTTGGTCACTGCTGTATGCTGAGGCTAAAAACAATGCACGACATATGGCAGCATGGATGGCCAAGCCCCAAGGAACAGCTGTGCTGTTGGAAGGAAGCTTCTCTCAGAGAAATGCTACTACTTGAGAAGTCAGGCCTCTGGAAAGTGTCCTTGAATGCCCTCTGGGCCTCTGTTTTCTCATCTGTGAAGTGGAGTTGACACCAGCAGCACCTTCCTCACTGGGTCATTGCAAGGACTGAGTGAGCTGGGACCTACGAAGCACCCAGCCCTAGGCCTGACGTGGGGAAGTGCTCTCAACGGTTGATGTTATTATTATCATCAGTGTGGTAATTGTTATTATTTGTTTCCTACTCGGATTCCAGGGCTTGACATTGCAGTGGTCAGGGGAGGGCGCATCAGACCTCCTCAGCTCCCTGCTCTGCCTTGGCCGATGCCCACCCCTGATGCCCTCCCTGAGTGACCATCCACCTATATCCCACAAGCAGGACACCCCCTGGGGTGGGATTAAGGCCACATCCGTAGGTCCCAAATAGGTAAAAGATCTAACACCCTAGAGGTTTATTCCTCACTGGCTAAAAGCCAACACAGGTGTTCCCTATGCATGGGAAACCACCCCCCAAGCGGATTCCAGGGCCCGCTCCTGCAGTCGATGATGCATCCATCTTCCTCGCGGGGCTCCCGAGGTCTCCAGGCTTCCTCCGCTTCAAGCCCATGAAAGAGGTGGGGGGTGGGGATGGCGTGGAGACCAGCCAAGCGGAGATGAGACACAGCGGGCTTGGATGCCACCCGGTGGTTGTGGCCTCAGGTGGGAGGAGACTTTCTACCTGGGTGGTCTAATGCTGCTGGGCTCTCGGGGGAAGCATGCAGAGAAAGTGTTCTCCGTGCTGCTGCTGCTGCCCCGGCCCACCGTGGGCAGGCACTCAGCCCACCCTTTCGCACGCCTTCCTCCCCTACGCTAGTGCAATGAGTGACTTTCCGTCCCCGTTTTACAGGCCGGAGAGGTGGGAAGATGTGCTCAAGGCTGACCACCTGCTGTTGGAGGTGGGTTTGAACCCAGCTCTCCCCCCCCTTCCAGAAGTCTTGCAGGGAAAGGAGAGAGGACTGAGGAGGGGAAAGTTTGTCTTCATAATCTTTCACAGCAGCAAGGTCTCAGATGCAATAGGACAGTTCCAGAGGCCAGGCGAGGACATGGCTGGATCCTGGGGACAGAAAGGACACAGTGAATGCTGGCATCTGATGCAGCTTTTGTAGCTTGTCCCTTTTCCCCAGATCCCCCAGTTGGACTGTCCTCCTGAATTATCCTCCCCTGTCCCAGTAAGAAGGCTGGAGGGTAAAGGAGCCAGTTTCTGTATGTTCCAGGAAATGAGGGCAGAATGCTCAGGCCAACAGCAGAGTGTTTATTGTCTGCCCCCATCCAGGGGTGTAGGGAGTGCAGCCACCATGTCCCCACTCTTCTAACAGCCCCCCCACTTTCCAGCTGGGGAACCATTGCTTCCGCTCAGCCCATGTGGCGTGGGTGGCCACTGGAGTGGTTCGTCTCTGCTGGATACCGCAATCGGTGCAGAGGGGAACATGACTCCCCAGGAGCCTGTCCAGGAATTTCATGGGGACACAGGAGAGGGAAGTATATCAGTGAGGAATGCTTTCAGCTGCAAGTAACAGGGAATTTAATGCAGTGCCTCAAATAATAGAGGTTCATTTTCCTCTCTTAGGAAGAAGTCTGAAGATAGGGGTGTGGCAGTTTAACAACGTCAGGGCCAATGTCATGGTGATTTTCTTAGCCTCATGGTTGCAAAATGGCTGCCATGCTCCAAGCATCAGACTCGTGTACAAGGAGTGGGCAGCTCCAGCCATATCTGCTTCTATTATCAGAGCAACAAGAACACAGCTAGCAGACTTCACCTTATGGCTCATTGGTTAGAACTGTGTTGTATGGCTGCCCAGCTGCAGGAAAATCCAGAAAGATAGATATTTGGCTTTAAAGACTCTGTAGTGACTGGAGGCCGATAGGAACGAGCATTTGGTTAACCAACCCCAAGACCTGCTATAAGACATTCTTTTTTGCTCAGGAATAGGTTCCTTGGTAGGGGGCATGAATAAGCTGGCATTGTAGGCAGCCACCTGCCACTCTAATTTGAGCCCATCTGAGAATGGAGCAGTCCTGGGATGTAGTTTGAGACCCTTGATCTAGCCATGCCTGAAGCTGGATTCTCTTGAATGTATCAGTTACATGAGCTAAAGAATAAGGGAATATATATATATATATGGGGGTTTTTTCCCCCTTGAGCTCACTTAGGTTGGATTTAACTTCTTTCTCCTGGGCAAGAGAGCTCTCATGGTATAGAAGATGGCACTCAGACTTTAGCATCAAGTCACCCAGGTTCTACCCCTGGTTCTAATGTGAGTTTGATCTTGGCCAAGTCATTTCACCTCTATGAATTGCCAATGCTTGATCTCTAAAATGGGCTACTGTGAGTCAAATGTGGCATGGGAAACATCCTGTCACAGAGAAGAGCCTCAACACCCATTAATTGCTTTCCTCCCTCCTTTCATTCACTTACACGAATGTTTACAGAAACTGAAGATAACCCTATTACTATCTTCCCCATTTTCTTTCAGCCCCACCCCCGCCCTATTTTCAGAGGAGGGATGGAAGGCTAAGAAAGATGCTACCACCTTCTCAAGGTCTTGTAATTATGGTGGGAACAGTGAAACTGGAACCCAGGCTTGTCTGGAAAGTCTGAGCTCAAACCACAGCCTCACACCACGCTCCTGACTCCCGTGCAGATCCATTTTTCACCTCCCCCTTAGGCATCTCCTGTGGCAAGGTCATGTGCCAACCGCCTCGTTCCCATGCCCATACACGCACCTGGCTCTGATTTGCTCCCTGCCTCACAAGCCCACCCATTCGCCCAGAGGCTCCCAACAGCCTGTAAACCTTCCTAACTCTGATTCCCCCGCTCCGAGGCAGGTGAGGGTGAAGGAGTTCTTGGACAAAAGCTGAAGAGCTGCTGCCCCACCTGTCCTGCCAGCCCCCAGCCCCGTGGCAGGGGGTGAAGTGGCATTCCCATTAGGAGTCCATATCTTCCTGATCCATGAGGAGAGTGTCTTCCTTCTTCTCAGCTTCTCCCCAGCTCCAGGCCTTTGCCCAGACCTCACCTTCTACCGGAAGGGGCCTCCCCACCTGTGCACGCAAAGCTCCTCACCACCCATCTGGCCTGGCTCAAATGGAACTCTGCCAAGCAAGCATTTCCTTCCTCTGACTATCTGAGGACCCTGTTACACTCCATCATGGTCTCCCTCTCAGCACTTGTTACAACTGGAATGTCTATTTCTTTTGTTTGGTATAATTTTCCTGCACTAAAATCGAAACCGCCAAGGGCAGCATTTCTTCTGGTCCAGTCCATAGGATTTAGCTCAGTGCCAGGCACACAGCAAGTTCCCCGTAGATATTTGTTGAATGAATGGATAGATGGATGGATGAATGGGTGGATGGTTGGACTCTTAGTAGATGGAGAGAGAGGATGCCAGGTTTCCAGGAGGAAATAAGTTACGTATCTTCAGCTACATGATGATATTGTGAACCATTGGTTGCACACTTTGAATGACTACATGGTATGTGAATATGTAATATATATCAGTAAAAAAAAGTAATGTGTCTTTACTCTGATCTTCTGGGCTCTTCCCCTGTAGCATTTCTGATTCTCACAACAAATTGCAAATGAGGTAAGTGGTGGTTCCCATTTGCAGATGAGATGCAGTTGTTTGCACCTGGTCTCACCAGCACTGCCTATCTAGCATCTTGGTGATTACCAAGAGTCAATGCCTTCTTTCTGACAGCATCTATCATTTTAATTCTTTTAATCAGCTTTATTAAGGTGTAATTTACATATGATAAAGTTCACCCGTTTTATGCTTGCAGAGTGATGTGTTTTGACAAATTTCTACACTGGTGTAACTACCACTGCAATTCAATATTAAGCATTTCCATCACCCCTAAATGTTCCGTTGTGTCCTCTTCCAGTCAATCCCCACCACAACCCCCAGCCCAGGCCACCCCTAATCTGTTTTCTGTCATTATAGAGTAGATATGTCTTTTCTAGAGTTTCATATGAATGGAATCATGCAATATGAGCTCTTCTATGGTTTTGCCTTCTTTTACTGAGGATAATCTTTTGTTCTATGAATAAGGAATAATGTTGTTCTATGAATCCTGCATTCATTCTTTTTTATTGCGAAGTATGTATACATGTACCACAATTTTTACTCATTAACCTGTTGATAGACGTTTGGGCTGTGTCTTAGTTTACCAGGGTTGCTATGACAAATACCACATGTGATACATAAGTTCATGTCTCAACTTGGCTAGCTTATGGTGTCCATTCATTTGGTCAAGCAAGCACTGGCAGGATTGTTACTGTGAGGTTATTTCATGAGTTTAAAGTATAGTAAATTGATTGTATGTAGATTGATTACATCTGCAATCAACTGAGGAGATTGCCTTTGACGATGAGGAACGTCTTATCCAACTAGTTGAAAGCCTTAAAAGAAGAAGTGATGATTTCAGTGGTCAGAAGGGAGAGCTTCCACCTCTACTTCAGCCAGCTGACTTCTCCTGGGGAATTCATCAAAAACCTTCATCGGAGTCCCCAGCCTGTGGCTTGCCCTACAGAATTTGGTCTTGCCAAACTCCACAGTTGTGTGAACCGATTTCTATTTTAAAACCTCATGATCTATTTTATATATATACACATACAGATATCTATCTCCTGTCTGAACTTTTTCCCTAGGGAACCCTGCCTAAGACACCACAGAATCGTTGCTTAAAAAACAGGAATTTATTGCTTCACAGTTTTAAAGGTGAGATGGCCAACGTCAAGGTACCCGGAGGCCATGTTTTCTCCAAAGTCTGTAGTGTTCCCATGGGGCCTTAACCTCTGTCTCCATGACGAGGCGATGCTTTCTGTCTCCTCCTCTGGTTTCTATTTCCTTCACTTGAAAGGACTTCAGCCATATTGGGTAAGGCTCACCCTTACTCACTTTGGGCACCTTATTTGATAATATCTTTAAAGACTCATTTACAAATGGGGTCACAGTTGAAGGGTTGGGAATTGGGACTTGAACACATTCTCATGGGGGACATGATTCAATTCCCAAAAATTTGTGTCCAGTTTGGACTAATTATGAGCAATGCCCGTCTTAGGAACACTGGTGTGTGTCTGGGTGGACTATGTTTTCATTTCTTTTCGAAAAACACCTAGGAGTAGAATTGCTGAGTCTTATGCTAAGTGCATGTTTAACTTTGTAAGACTGCCAGACTGTTTTCTATCGTGACTGCACCATTTTACATTCCCACTAGCAGTGGACAGGTTCCAGCGGCTTCTCATCTTCGCCAGCACTTGATGTCGTCAGACTTTTTGACTATAGTCTTTCTGGTGGGTGCGCAGTGGAATCTCATTGTGGCTTTAATTCCTGACGATTAATGATGTCAAATACCTTTTCATGTGCTCATTTGCCATTTGTGCCTCTTGTTTCCTTGAAAGTGCATTAAGCTCTTTTTCCCATGCTATTATGTGGGTTCCTTGTTTTCTTACTATTGAGTTTTGCGATTTTTAAAAAATATATTCTGGATATAAATCCTTTACCAAATATCTATTTTGGCTTGACTTTTCATTACCTTAAAAATGTCATTAGAAGAATAAACATTTTTAATTTTGAGGAAATCCAATTCACTGATCTTTTATTTATAATTCAAATTTTTTGTGTCCTAAGAAATCTTAGCTTAAGTTAAACTTTTTAACTTAAAAGTGTATCATGATAGGACTAAGGTATATCAGAAGACTGGGTATAGGATGATATAGTCCATATCTTAAAATCTCAACTTCTGTGTGAGACTAAAAGGGGAGATATTTACTTGATGCAAAATTTATATTTTGGGTTGTGCATTTCCTAATTTAACTTGTATGGTCAGTTTAGTTGAACACCATAAGGACAGAGAACCTTGAATAGGGCATGAGATTTTGTTGGTTTGTCCAGGTTAGTGTGATGCCCCAATAAATCCCAGAGTGATTTAGACAGTGAGTAAAGAAGGAGTTGCAAAGTCCCCTTGGGGTAATGGGGAGAAAGGGGGAAGTATTCAACTTCCCCATTTGGAGAATTTCTGATAGTCTCGCAAGCAGTGAGGACAACCAAATTAATAGGCCAAGCCCTCGATCTTGGGGGAAACATACTCCCGCAAAGGATAGGCTAAGCCTACTTAAAATTAGGCCTATGAGTGACCCCCAGAGAACCTCTTTTATTGCTCAAATGCGTTGTCTCTCTTTAAGCCAACATGGCAAGTGAACCCACTGCCCATCCCCTCCACATGGGGCATGGCTCCAGGGGTATAAATCTCCTAGCAACATGGGACAGAAATCCCAGAATGAACTGGGACCCGGTATCAAGGGACTGAGAAAAACTTTTTGACCAAAAGTAGGAAGAGAGAAATGAGGAAAAAATAAAATGTCAATGGCTGAGAGATTTAAAACAGAGTTGAGAGGTTATTCTTACACATTATATAGATATCCTTTTTCAGTTTATGGTGTATTTGAGCGGCTAAAGGAAAGTACCTGAAACAGTAGAGCTGTGTTCCAGTAGCCATGTTTCTTGAAGATGATTGTATAATGATATAGCTTTCACAATGTGACTGTGTGATTGTGAAAACCTTGTGTCTGATGCTGCCTTTATCTAGGGTATGGACATATGAGTAAAAAATGTGGGTAAAAAAATAAACAAATAATAGTGGGAGCAGGGCGGGCCACGGTGGCTCAGCAGGCAAGAACGCTTGCCTGCCATGCCAGAGGACCCGGGTTCTTTTCCCGGTGCCTGCCCATGTAAAGAAAAAAAAAAAACAACAAAACATCAGAAATAGTGGGAACAAAGGTTAAAATAAATTTGGTAGATGGAAATACTACTGGTCAATGAGAGGGGAAGTAGGGGATATGGTATTATAAATTTTCTCTTTTTCTTTTTCTGGAGTGATGCAAATGTTCTAAAAAATGATCATGGTGATGAATATATGTGATGATATTGTGAGTCATTGACTGTACACCGTGTATGGAATATTTGTATGTTAAGAATGCTTGTGTTTGTATGTTGTTTTATCAATAAAAAATATTTTTTAGCGAGGGGTAAGGGGTATGGTATGTATAATCTTTTTTTTCTCTGTTATTTTATTTCTTTTTCTGTTGTCTTTTTATTTCTTTTTCTAACTCGATGCAAATATTCTCAGAAATGATGAATAGGCAACTAAGTGATGATATTAAGAATTACTGATTATATATGCAGAATGGAATATATCTTAATGTTTTGTTTGTTGTTAATTTTTCTTAATTAATAAATAAATAAATTTTTTTAAATATTTTTTTAGAAGTGTATCATGAATCTCTTTTTCCTACCAACTCTTTTTTTATTTTTTGCTTTTAAAAAGGGGCATTTATTGAGTTGCAAATTTATAGTTCTAAGGCTGCATAATTGTCTACATTAAAACAAGTCTATAGAAATGTCCAATCTAAGGCATCCAGGGAAAGATACTTTGGTTCAAGAAGATCAGTGACGTTCAGCATTTCTCTCTTGGCTGGAAGGGCACATGGCAAAGCCTGCTAGCTTTCTCTACTGGCTTCTTATTTCATGAAGCTCCCCCAGGGGCGTTTTCCTTCTTCATCCTCAAAGATCTCTGGCTGTGTGGGCGCTATATCTCTTTCGAAAATGTTTCCTCTTTTAAAGGATTCCAATAAACTAAGCAAGACCCTCCTGGAATGGGTGGAGTCACACTCCATGGAAGCCATCTAATTAAAAGTTACGACTCGCAATTGGGTGGGTCACATCTCCATGGGAACAATCAAAAAGCTCCCAGCCAGTAATATTGAATGAGGATTAGAGGACGTGGCTTTTCTAGCGTCCACCTCAGATTCAAACTGGTATTGCAGGTATGCGATTTTGGCCCAGGTTTCTTAACCTCTTTTTTTTTTTTTTTTTGTATAGAATAACACATATACAAAGCAAAGAAATAAAAAGCAATAGTTTCCAAAGCACTCTTCAACAAGTGGTTACAGGACAGATCCCAGAGTTTTTCCTGGGCTACCATACGATCCCCTCATATTTTTCCTTCTAGTGACTCCAGAATATAGGAAGCTAGAGGGCTTCGATATTTTTTATTATCACAATCGACTTTTTTTCCTTCTCTTTTTGTGAAAAATAACATATATGCAAAAAAGCTATAAATTTCAAAGCACAGCACCACAATTAGTTGTAAAACATATTTCAGAGCTTGACATGGGTGACAATTTCACAGTTTTAGGCTTTTACTTCTAGCGGCTCTAAAATACTGGAGACTAAAAGAGATAACAATTTAATGATTCAGCATTCATATTCATTTGTTAAATCCTGTCTCATCTGTATAACCATCACCTTTGATCTTTCCATCCCTCTCTTTAGGGGTGTTTAGGCTACGGCTATTCTAAATTTTTCATATTGGAAGGGTCTGTCACTAATATGGGGTAGGGAGATGGAAAATTCTGATGTTCTGGAGAGGCTGGGCTAGGTTTTAGGACTTATCTGAACTAGGAACCCATCTGTAGGTTATAGGTTTCTGGCAAGTTACTCTCGTGCATAGAACCCTTGTGGAATCGTATATATTGCCCCAGGTGTTCTTTAGAATTGGCTGGAACGGTTCTGGTTGAGGGTTGGCAGGTTTTTGATAGGTAGCTAGGTCTAACTGAAGCGTGCATAAGAGCAACCTCCAGAGTAGCCTCTCGACTCTATTTGAACTCTCTCTGCCACTGATACTTTATCACACTTCTTTTCCCCCTTTTGGTTAGGATGGAATTGTTGATACTACAGTGCCAGGTCTGGATTCATCCCTGGGAGTCATCTCCCACATCACCAGGGAGACTTTCACCCCTGGATGTCATGTCCCATGTAGGGGGGAGGGCAGTGATTTACTTGCAGCCTCAGTCTCTCTAAATGTCAGATTATATATAAAAACAGCCTCTCAAAATCCAGAAATAATAATCACCACAGCGGACTTAATGTGGCTGCTCTAAAAGATTACAATCTAAGCCCCTGTTTTCTTATAAGCATTTTCTAAAGGTGACCATACCATTTTTGTTCTTTTGTTTCTGGCTTATTTTGTCTCACCACATGTCCCACATGTTCATTCACATCATCGCATGCCTCAAGTCTTTGTTCCTTTTTGTAGCAGCACAACCTTCATTCATAAGTATACACCAACGTTCGCCAATCCACTTCTCCGTCAGTGCATCCTTCAGCCACCTTCATTCATCGGGCATCATGCAGAGGGCCCAAAGTCCACAGTCCATTCTCAATATTAGATAATTTCATTATTCCCAAGAGAAAGAAAACCAATAAACACACCCTCGCCAAATCTAAACCTCCTCTTAACTCTTGTCCCTCTCCCCATTACTTACCTCTGCTGTTGCTGTGGTAGTGCTGATGGTTTCCTTTTGAACATAGCTCATAGCATGCAATAGCAGTTTTTCCCCTGTACTCTGTACTTAAACACTCTTTGTACAAGAATCATATCTTTGAAGTATGAACTAATTCATATTTCTAGTGTTAATCATGCTACGCGTAGGTCTCTACAATCCCTTTCAACCTTGTTCATCTGCAATATGGTAATATAACTTACACACCCACCAGAGAATCACTTTCGCTCCTATCTATTCCCCTACATTGGAGTTCAATCTCATTAGCTATCGGTTCACCCATCTCTAGCTTCTATGTATCTCTAAGTCCCCTATAGTCTGTATTATAAGCCTCTCAATATACCTTTATGCTGGTCATAAAAGTGGAATCATACAGTATCTATCCTTTTGTGTCTAACTAATTTCACTCAGCATTATGTCCTCAAGGCTCATCCATCTTGTCATGTGCTTCAGGACGTCATTTTGTCTTACTGCTGCGTAACACTCCATCATATATATATATACCACATTTTGTTGATCCACTCATCTGTTGATGGGCATTTGGTTTGTTTCCATCTTTTGGCGATTGTGAATAATGCTGCTATGAACATCGGTGTGCAAATGTCTGTTTGTGTCATTGCTTTCAACTCTTCTGGGTAAATACCAAGTAGTGCTATTGCTGGATCATAGGGCAGCTCAATATTTAGTTTCCTAAGGAACTGCCAAACAGACTTTCATAGTGGCTGCACCATTATACATTCCCCACCAGCAGTGCATAAGTGTCCCAGTTTCTCCACATCCTCTCCAACATTTATAGTGGCCTGTTTGTTTAATAGCAGCCATTCTTATAGGTGTGAGATGGTATCTCATTGTAGTCTTGATCTGCATTTCCCTTATAGCCCATGAAAATGAATGTATCTTCTTTGCTTTTGAGCCATCTGTGTTTACTCTTCAGAAAAATGCCTTTTCATATCTTTAGCCCATTTTATTATTGGGTTGTTTGTTCTTTAGTTGTTGAGTTGCATAATTCTTTGCATATACAGGAAATCAAACCTTTGTCCAATATGTGATTTCCAAATATTTTTTCCCATTGAGTTGGCTGCCTCTTCATCTTTTTGACAGTCTTTTGATTTTGAGAAGTTCCCATTTATCTATTTTTTCTTCTGTTGCTTGTGCTTTGGGTGTAAAGTTTAGGAAGCTACCTCCTATTCCCAGGTTTTGAAGATGTTTCCCTACATTTCCTTCTAGAAGCTTTATGGTGTTAGTTCTTATATTTAGGTGTTTGATCCACGTTGAGATGATTTTTGTGTAGGGTGTAAGATAGAGGTCCTCTTTCATTCTTTTGGCTATTGATATTTGGTTCTTCCATGCCCAATTATTGAAAAAACTATTTTGTCCCAGTTCAGAGGATTTGGGGGCCTTGTCAAGAATCAGTTGACCATAGATTTGGTGGTCTATTTCTGCATTCTCAATTCAACTCCATTGGTCAATGCTTCTGTCTTTGTGCCAGTACCATGCTGTATTGACCACTGTGGCTTTATAATAGGTTTTAAAGTCAGGAAGCGTTAATCCTCCCACTTCATTCTTCTTTTTTGGGATGCTTTTAGCTATTCGGGGTTTCTTTCCCTTGCAGATGAGTGTGGTAGTCAGCTTTTCCAAACCTTCAAAGTAGGTTGTTGGAAATTTGACTGGTACAGTGTTGAATCTGTAGATCAATTTGGGAAGAATTGACATCTTAAATATATTTAGCTTTCCTATCCATGAGCAGGGAATGTCTTTCCACCTACTTAGATCTCCTTTGATTTCTTTCAGCAATGCTATGTAGTTTTCTGTGTACAGGTCTTTTACGTCCCTAATTAAGTTCATTCCTAAGTACTTGATTCTTTTAGTTGACATTTTGAGTGGAATTTTTCCTTAACTGACTCTTCAGCTAGGTCATTGCTTGTGTATAGAAATATTACTGATTTTTGCACATTGATTTTATATCCCTCCACCTTGCTGAATTTGTTTATTAGCTCAAGTAACTTTGCTGTAGATTTCTCAGGATCTTCCAAGTATAGTATCTTATCATCTGCAAATAATGAGAGTTTTACGTCTTCCTTTCCAATTTGGATGTCTTTTGTTTCTTTATCCTGTTTGATTGCTCTAGCTAGAACTTCTAGCATAATGTTGAAAAATAGTGGTGACAGTGGGCATCCTTGTCTGGCTCCCGACCTTAGGGGGAAAGTTTTCAGTCTCTCTCTCCATTGAGTTGGATGCTGGGTGTGGGTTTTTCATATATTCCCTTTATTATATTGAGGTAGTTACCTTTGATTCCTATCTTTGGGAGTGTTTTTATCAGAAAAGGATGCTGCATTTTGTTGAATGTTTTTTTGGCATCAATTGAGATGATCTTGTGATTTTTCCCTTTTGATTTGTTAATGTGCTGCATTACATTAATTGATTTTCTTATGTTGAACCAGCCTTGCATTCCTGGTATAAATCCCATTTGGTCATGGTGTATAATTCTTTTAATGTGTCGTTATATTCGATTTGCCAAGATTTTATTGAGAATTCTTGCATCTATGTTCATTAGGGAGATCAGCCTGTAATTTTCCTTTCTTATAGCATCTCTACCCGGTTTTGGTATTAAAATGATATTAGTTTCATACAATGAGTTAGGTAGAGTTCCTTTTACCTTTTTTTGAAAAGCTTAAGCAGGATTGGCGTTAGTGGTTTTGTTTGAATGTTTGATAAAATTGCCTTGTGAAGCCACTGGCCCTGAGCTTTTCTTTGTAGGAAGGTTTTTGATGACTGATTAAATCTTTTAGTTGTGATTGGTTTATTGAGATCTTCTATTTCTTCCTGAGTCAGTGTAGCTTGTTTGTGTACCTCCAGGAATTTGTTCATTTCATCTGAGTTGTCTAGTTTGTTGGTGTATAGTTGTTCATAGTATCCTCTAATGATTTCTTTTATTTCTTCAGGGTCTGTAGTAATGCACCCCTTCTCATTTCTGATTTTGTTTATTTGCATCGTCTCTCTTGTTTTCTTTGTCAGTCTTGCTAGTGGCCCATCAATTTTATTGATTTTCTCAAAGAACCAACTTTTGGTTTTATTAATTCATTCTATTGTTCTTTTTTTCTCTCATTCATTTATCTCTGCTTTAACCTTTGTTATATCTCTTCTTCTATTTGCTTTGGGGTTAGTTTGCTGTTCTTTCTCAAGTTTCTCCAGGTGTGTGTTAAGTCCTCGATTTTTGCTCTTTCTTGCTTTTTAATATATGCATTTAGGGCAATAAATTTCCCTCTCAATACAGCCTTTGCCACATCCCATAAGTTCTGATAAGTTGTATTCTCATTTTCATTCATCTCCAGATAGCTCCTGATTTCTCTGGTGATTTCTTCTTTGACCCACTGGCTGTTTAAGAGCGTGTTATTTAATCTCCATATATTCATGAATGTTCTCATTCTTTGGTGGTTATTGAGATCCAGTTTCATCCCATTGTAATCTGAGAAAGTGCTTTGAATAACTTCAATGTTTTTAAATTTATAAAGACCTGTTTTGTGTCCCAGCATATGATCTATCCTAGAGAATGTTCCATGAGGACTAGAGAAGAATGTATATCCTTGTGCTTTGCAGTACAATGACCTATATATGTCTGTTAGGTCTAATTCACTAATCAAGTTATTGAACTCCTCTATTTCCTTGTTGATCTTCTGTCTGGTTATTCTATCTATAGAGTGGTGTATTGACATCTCCTACTATTATTGTTGAAACATCTATCACTCCCTTCAGTTTTGCCAGTGTCTGTCTCTTGTACTTCAGAGCTCCTTGATTGGGAGCATAAACATTTATGATTGCTATATCTTCTTGGTGAATTGCCCCTTTAATTAGTATATAGTGCCCTTCTTTGTCTCTTATGGTGTTTTTACATTTAAAGTCTATTTTGTCTGATATTAGTATAGCTACTCCTGCTTTCTTTTGGTTACAACTTGTGTGGAAAACCTTTTTCCATTCTTTCACTTTCAATCTATTTGTATCCTTGTGTCTAAGATGAGTCTCTTGCAGGCATCATATAGCTGGATTATGTTTCTTAATCCATTCTGTCAGTCTGTATCTTTTAATTGGTAAGTTTAGACCATTAACATTCAAAGTTATCACTGCTGCTTTCAGAATTTTCTGCTTCTCTTCAACATTTGACAGACTGATTAGCATGTATGTTGGGGAAGGCCTATTTGGATTTATTCTGTTTGGAGTTTATTTGGCTTCTTTGATTTTTATATTTGTGTCCTTTATGAGGGTTGGGAAGTTTTCCCCCATTGTATCCTCAACTACTCTTCTTAGCCCTTCACGCCTCTCTTCTCCTTCTGGAACACCAATGATTCTTATATTTGTATGCTTTTTGTCTATCATTTCCCTGAGTTCTAATTCAATTTTTTCCATCTTTTTTGCCATTTGTTGTTTTGAGTATTTGAAGTCAGTTATCCTGTCCTCTAGATCACTTATTTTTTCTTTTGTTTCTTCAAATCTGGCGTTGTGTGCTTCTGGTATGTTTTTTATTTGGTCAACAGAGTCTCTAATCTCTGTGATTTCCATTATTTTCCTATTTATTCTTTCAAATTCCTCTTTATGCTCTTCTCCTGTCTTCTTAATCTCCTTTATGTCATTTGCTATCCCACTTATTTTACTAAGTAGAATCGTATGAACATCTTCCAATGTCTGTGTCAATCTAGTGTTTTAATTTGGTCATTGGACAGGGCTATATCCGTCTGCATTATGATATGCTTAGTGATCTTGTGCTGTCTTCATCGCTTGTAGATATCTTGATTGATTTACTTTGGGAGTTGATTTATTTCAGTAGTCTAAGACCTTATTTTTGCAGGATGGTTGTACAGCAGGGGGCAGGGCATGGGGTAGAACACTCAGTACAGTTATTGGTTTCAGGGCAGGCACGGGTACAAGTTGGGGATGTTACATTGATGCTTGTGAACGTGGGTACCCAGCAGCCAGGGTGGATGTAGCTGTATGGGTGCACCGGTCTGTGGGGCATAACCCTGGTATGCACTGGTCTAAGGCACAGGTTTTTAATGTGCATGCATAGAGCTGTGGCAGTAGGTCGGCATTATGCCTTCATGGATTGGGGGCAGATGTGATCTGGCTGCACAGGTCGGCACTTTCTCAGAGCTGGGAAGAGTGGCTGAGGGCCGTGCATATGCATGGTTCTAGGACTGCTGTAATGTGCGGTTCCCAGAGCTGAGTGACATGATTGGGGACCCATGTGCATGCGTGGGCCTAGGAGTGCTGTAAACTGATGTGCAGAGTTCGGGGTGGGGGCAGAATGAGGCTGTCCGACATTATGGGCAGGGGGCAGGGGTAGCCTAGGTATGGAAGTCAGTGCCTGCAGCATTTATGCACTGGCAGGAGCCTGAAGGGAACAGGGAGGGGGAGGTGGTGCTCGGGAGGGGGAAGGAGAAGTGGGTTGGCCTGCATGTGGGGTGGGGGGTGGGGGGCAGGTACGTGCACTGGGGGCTGGTGGGATGGGGGTGCCTGGAGTGAGGGAATGGGATCAGGTGACTGGGTTCGGGTGCATGGAGTATGGAATGAGTCACCGGTTACGGGGCTGCGCTGGTGAGAGTACCACACCCAAGGAGCACGGCCTGGCTTACTTCCTAGTCCCCAGCTCCCATCCATGCATTCCAACAGGCTCCGTGCCTCTGCACCAGGCTCCAGCTTTCTGCCTCTCGTTCCTTGGCCTCTGTAACCAGAGCTGCCCCATGTGATGCAGAAGGGTCTCCCAGGTCAGCCACACTTTCGAGTTGCCACCTCAGTTACCCTCCTGTCCCTTCTCTAACTTTTTCATGGAGCAGTGCTAATCTCAAACTACTCTATTCAGCCATCTTCCCGGAAGTCCCTACCAACTCATTTTTATAGCTATTTAGTATTCCAGCCTATGAACTTGTTACGATTTCCTTTTTCACTTCTGGAGTGTGGCCTTTTGGTTAGATGGAGATGTGGCTCCACCCATTCAAGGTGGGTCTTGATTAGTTTACTGGAGTCCTTACAAAGGGGAAACATTTTGGAGAGAGTTCAGAGCAGATGTAGACAATTGGAGAACAGTTGCTTCAGAGCTGACAGAGATACAGATGTTTGGAGATGTTCAGAGATGCTTGGAGTGTCAACGGCAAGAGCAGATGCTTACATATGGGTAGAGCCCAGCAGATGTCATCATGTGCCTTCCTATGAGCTGCTAAGCAAGCACCAGAGTTGTGTCCTGGAGGAACTAAGTAAAGGCTAACAGATGCTTGGAGTGGAAAACCCCAGCTACAGAAACTGGAAGCAATGGAAATGGGAAAAAGGATCAGCAGACACCAACCACATGCCTTCCCACCTCATAGAGGTGTTCTGGACAGCACCAGCCTTCCTTGTTGATAACTTAATTTGGACATTTCCATGGCCTTAGAACTGTAAACATGTAACATTAAATCCCCTTTTAAAAACTCGTTCCATTTCTGGTATATTGCATTTTGGTAGCTTAATAAACTAACACACACATGATAAATCAAATCAATCAATAAATAAGCAAATAAATACTTTAATATTGCATGCAAAGTACTAAGCCTACAGACACTTTGATGATTGTGCTGATGGTTTATAAATAAGTGGTTTTCTCATTAGTCAGGGTAAGTTAGGTTATGCTCCCATGACCAACAGTCCCCATATCCCAAGGGCTTAACATGATAAAGTGTTTTGTCTTTTTTTTCCTTTCTCGTGCTTTATGTCTAGTGTGGGTCATCAGGGAGGTTTGAAATCTCACACGAACCAAAGTTGACAGAGTTCTGGTCATCTCAACACAAGGCTTCTAGATTCCTTGAATTGAAGAAGGAAGCAAAGAATCACACGGAGGTTCTTAAAAGCATGTGCTCATGTTCATTGGTCAAACAAGCCATGCAGCCATGCTTAACTACAAAAGGGGTTGTCCTGGAAGGAGGGAGACTTGAAAATCTTGGTGAGCACAACAGATATCAATGACAACTGCCATTAAATACCTCACTCCCCATGTTCATCTTTGCAGTAAATTTGATACCTTCCAGAAATCTTGGAAGGATGCATAAGTTTGGGTAAAGAGACAGAGACAACCAGGGGGAAAGGAGAGAGGCCACAAGACATCTCTAAGACAACCAGGAAGTGAGAGAGAGGCTGCTGGGTTTTGAATCCTCACCCTGGGATGCTGGCTTGAATCATCTCGATCTTCGTGGTGACTTTTAGGGGTAGATATTATTATCTCCATTTTACTGAGGAGGAAACTGAGGCTTGACAACTTGCCCAAGGCTCATAACCAGTCACTGGCTGAGCAAGGGAAAGAACAGACTAGAGCTGCTGAACAAAACACCCCCAAAATATAGTGACTTCATGATACCTCGGATCAGCTGAATGCTTCTTCTGTTCTGGGAAGCTTGGCCAGAGCTGGATGGTGTCCTATATTTAGGGATTGGGTTGATGTCAGCTGGGGTGACAGGTTAACTTGGTCATGTGCCTCTCAGATCCAGCAGACCAGTGTGGGAGTGTTCACGTGGTGCTCTCAGGGTCCCAGGTGAAGCAAGAGAGAAAGCCCCAGTGCTCTAGCCCTTTCCATGCATCTGCTGGAGACACAGCTGCCAATGTCCCCTTGACCAAAATAGTCACATGGTCAAGCTCAGATTCAAGGGGTTGTAAAATGGACTCCACCTCTTTCTGACAGATGCTGCAAAAGTCATTTTGCAAAAGGGTGTATGTGCAGGGATGGGAGGAATTTGTGGTCAATTTTGCAAGCTATCACAAAAACAAACTCAAGTGTCCAACAATAGGGGATCAGTTAAGAAAACCTCAGCCCCATTGGAGGATTATGGCATCATTAAACATGTGCTTAGAACTGAGGAAAAATGTTCACAATATACTGTCAAGTAGGGAAAGCATTTTTTCCCCTACAAGAATAGGTTATTGCATTTTAAAACATGCAACTCATTGTATAAAACTCAAAGTGGCTGACGCAGCCCCCATACCAGCTCTGAAAGGAAACTGGACAGGCCTGAGGGGCAGTGCCAGTCCGAGGCCTGCAGAGGCCATGGAGGCGGGCACACAACATCGGCAGCTTCAAGACACTGATCCTGCAAAAGATGTGCATGTTTCCCCATCCATCAGATCGGCAGAAAGGCAGAGCCTGATAAATTCATGGAAAGCAGGGGTGCAGAGCCGTAGAAATTCTGTTCTGCTGTTCGGAAGGTTAATTTGGTGTAACCACTTAGAAGCAAAATTTGGCAATCTGGTCATATCCCAGGAGAAATGCTCCCACATTAGTACCCTAAAGAAACTCTTGCTCGTGGGCACAAGGGGTTATCTATAAAATTGCACCAGGTCCCCAGCCGGTGCCCGGAGTCCCCCTCCCCTTCCTCCCCACCCCCTCCCCTCCCCAGCCCTGCCTTCCCCCTTGTCCCGGGATCGCTCCGTCGCACCCACCATGATGGAAGACGACGGACAGCCCCGGACTCTATACGTAGGTAACCTCTCCAGAGATGTGACCGAAGTCCTTATACTTCAGTTATTCAGTCAAATTGGACCCTGTAAAAGCTGTAAAATGATAACAGAGCAACCCGATAGCAGAAGGGTCAACTCTTCTGTTGGATTTTCTGTTTTGCAGCATACAAGCAATGACCCATATTGCTTTGTGGAATTTTATGAACACAGAGATGCAGCTGCTGCATTAGCTGCTATGAATGGGAGAAAAATTTTGGGAAAGGAGGTCAAAGTAAACTGGGCAACAACACCAAGTAGCCAGAAAAAAGATACTTCCAATCACTTCCATGTGTTTGTTGGGGATTTGAGTCCAGAAATTACAACAGAAGATATCAAATCAGCATTTGCTCCCTTTGGTAAAATATCGGATGCCCGGGTAGTCAAAGACATGGCAACTGGAAAATCCAAAGGCTATGGTTTTGTATCTTTTTATAACAAACTGGATGCAGAAAATGCAATTGTGCATATGGGAGGCCAGTGGTTAGGTGGTCGTCAGATTCGAACCAATTGGGCCACACGTAAACCACCTGCACCTAAAAGTACACAAGAAAACAACACTAAACAGTTGAGATTTGAAGATGTAGTAAACCAGTCAAGTCCAAAAAATTGTACTGTATACTGTGGAGGAATTGCTTCTGGGTTAACAGATCAGCTAATGAGACAGACATTTTCACCCTTTGGACAAATTATGGAAATAAGAGTTTTTCCAGAGAAGGGCTATTCTTTTGTCAGGTTTTCAACCCATGAGAGTGCAGCCCATGCCATTGTTTCAGTGAATGGCACTACGATCGAAGGACATGTTGTTAAATGCTATTGGGGTAAAGAATCTCCTGATATGACTAAAAACTTCCAACAGGTTGACTATAGCCAGTGGGGCCAATGGAGCCAAGTTTATGGAAACCCACAACAATATGGACAGTATATGGCAAATGGGTGGCAAGTACCGCCTTACGGGGTGTACGGGCAACCATGGAATCAACAAGGATTTGGAGTAGATCAATCACCTTCTGCTGCTTGGATGGGTGGATTTGGTGCTCAGCCTCCCCAAGGACAAGCTCCTCCCCCTGTAATACCTCCTCCTAACCAAACACAGTGAGCTGGGACTCTAAACAGAATTGTAATTCATGATAGGCTTCGGTTTTCCTATGACACTCTGAAGACATGAAAGTAGACATCGGAAAATGAAAATATTTATTTTAAAAATTGAAATATTTGGAACCTTTAGCACAGCTTTACTTTGGTGAAGGACACATGTCTTCTAGTTCTGCCTTTTTAAGTTTTTGTTCATGATGGATATGAACATGATTTTTCTTTGTGTACAAAAAACTAAAATAAAGTCAATAAAGACAAAAAAAAAAAATTGCACCAGCATCGTTACGAATAACAAAAGACTTGAACCAACCCAAATGTCCATCCATAGGGAGAGTTGAATAAATAGAGTGGTCTCATTATACGATGCAATGCTGCACAACAATCAAGAGGGAATGACCCTGGCTGTTCTGTATATCTTATTTGGATATGATCTATATGCTTAATGTATAGTTCTATAAGTATAAATTGGATAGATCTCAAAAATATGATATGCTGTGAAAAAAAGGAAGACATTGCATGCAGCATTATTGCATATAGTGAAGTTTTGAAACTACAAAATAAACATTTTTAAATGATAAATATATAAAGTACCTCTGGGAAGGAGAGAGAAAAAATGAGACTGTTTAAGTGGATGTGAGGAGTGCCAACTTTGTCTATTTCATTTTTTTTAAAATATGGGACAAATTGCTAATTATTAACACAAGCTCATTAGGAGTGAGGAGTATACGGGTGTGTAGTATATCATTCTGGGCACTTTTCTGACTGTTTTTTGGAAGATAAATCCAAAATAAGTAAAATAAAATGAAAAAAGTTTGGGGAAGATTCCTTTGTTTGTTCCTTGTAAGAAAATCCTGCACAAATGTATATATTTATATGCCGAAGGATGTGATTTGGGGAAAAACTCTCCAAGATGTTAGCTGTGGTTTTGTCTCCGGCTGGTGCATGCACAGAAACATTTATTTTCTTCTTCTTGCCAATTTGTATTTTCTGACTTTTCTACGAGGGACATGCTGTGCTTGTTCAACGAAAACAAACAAAATGCAGAGGGGCCAGTTGGTTCTCTGGGTCACAGGCTCCCCTGGGTCTCTGTGGGGACCCAGGTTCCAAAATAGATCTGCCCTTGGACCTGGCAGGCTCATTCTCCACGTCCCGGAGTGAGTGCCAGATGCAGGCTCCGAGGTGGCCGAGGCCCCGAGCCTGAGAAAGGGTGGGTGCGGCTGGTGGCCGAGGCCCAGTGGTGCACCGACAGGCTGCCCATCCTCTACCCCGCTCCCCTCGACCACTGAGGCAGCAGAGCCAGAACGCTCCCATTGCTCAGAGGGGAAACTGAAGCCCCGGTGCAGACCTTGGGGGCGAAGCAGTGTTGCTAGCAGGAGAGGAAGTTGTGCCCAAGGCCCACTTTGCAAGGTGGCTTTAGGCAAATCCAAGTGCATCTCTGGACCAATTTCTCTGGCAGCCCCGATGGAGTTAACCAATCATGCTTACTGCTGCACCTTTCCCTCTCAGAAGATCTGGAGAGCATGAAAAAGATGCTGCGTCTTTCCAGTAAAAGCAAGGATGAAATAATAACAGCCTCCAACTAGGGAGCACTTATTATGTACGAAACACCTCAGGGGCATTTTCTCATCCCACCTCCTGTTAGCAGATTGTATTTTCTGAAAATGGCCACAAAACTATATCCAGCCCCCCATGCTCTTCTAGAACCTTTACACTCCCCATCAAGAGGTAAAGTCAATTTCCCCTCCCCTTGAACTTGGGTGGGGCTTCATGTCTACTTCTATTAGTAGAATGCCGAGGATTTGTGAGGCTGGTTCATAAAGAGCCGTATTGCCTTCCACCTGGCTCTTTCTCCAGGGATGCTTGCTCTTGGCACCCAGCACCAGGCCGCCTGGAGCCATATACCATTGTTCTGGCTGACGGCCCCAGCTCAGGTCTCTGCCAGCAGGCAGCCTCTGCCACCAGCTATGAGAGTGGATGAGCCTTTAGATAACTCCAGGCCCCAGGCCTCAAGCTGCTCCAGCTGATGCCAATTGGAGCAGAGATGCACTGCCCCTGCTGAGCCTGGCTCAACATGCAGATTTGTGAACAAGCTGGGGGTTGCCATTGTTTTAAAAACCATAAAGTGTTGGGGTAATTTGTTAACAGCACTGGTAATGGAAATTCCTGCCAACACCTGGACAATGAGAGATTGTTCTCCCCATTTAACAGATGAAGAAACCGAGTCTCAGCTACCAAAGTGGAATTGAGATTCAGTCCCAGGAGTGTAGGGCTCTTGATCTTCTGAGCCATCGATTGTGGTGCGGGTGGGTTTAGGGTGGTGGAAAGTGGAAATGGGGGATATTTGACAACCAGACTGTTGTCTTTGGCTCACGGGGATACTGTGTTTCTTGTTTCCCAGATTTACCCCATGATCTTCTGGGCACACTGACAGAACGTCCCCCAGCGCCTCCTGCCAGGTCACCCTGCGGCCATCAGTTGGTCTGGGAGACGTCCTGGTAATGTCCTTAGGAGGAGAACAGCACTTGGGAGGAGGACTTGGGCCTGCCTGAGGCGGCCCCCTGGCAGCTTTCGGTTATCACCCTGCATTTGGAAACACGAGGCACTGCAAAGGGAAGCAGGCTCAGGATATGGGGAGAGGGAAGGGGGGTTGCTGGATTGTGGAGACAAGGGCTAGTGACTTAATCCTCTTCTTGGGGGTCCAAATACTTGAGGAGTCCCACGTTGGCAAGTGCCCTCCAGGAATGATCCTATTTCCCACCCTTTGTTCCCAGGAATGGGAAAAGTCAGTTCCAGGAAAATGGGTCTCAGTGTGTGACTTGGAGCAAATCACCTCCCTCTCTGGGTATCAGTTTCCTCCTGAGCGAAACGAGAGAGGGGTTGGCATCCGTGTCCATGGCCCGAGGAGTAACTGGGAGGAGGGGTGCTGGCTTCTGGCCCGGCCCACCCTCTTCTCCCAATTCCAGGTCAAATGCCTCCCCGCTGTGTGGCTTCTGTGAATCAGGGAAGATGGTAACGGTGGCTTCATTGGGATTATCACGCAGATGCTATCAAAATGACCACCACCCTCTATTCTGGGCTCGCCTGTACCAGGCACCTCAATAAACCCCTGACCTGAGTGAACATGCCCAGCCCCTAGGGCTGGAGGCGTGCTGCCTCCTGATCACTTGAGCCGACTGAGGCACAGAGGTCAGGACAGCCAAGCCCTGAGCTCGAAGGCTCAGTCACTGTTAGCGGCGAATGGCCACCTGCCTTCCCTTCTCCTGGCAAGGCCCCACACCTGGTTTAATGTTCTTAGTCCCCTGGATGAGCCCCTCTTGCCCCACCACCCCCCAAATGGCCTGCCCAGCTCAAAACCCTATTGGGATTTGGAAAAACATAGGCAAAGAAATTACCGGACAGCCAGATTGCCCCCACTCTGGGAAAACAAGGAGAAGGAGAAGTGAGACTCCCACTCCACTCCCCAACCAACTCCTGGCACATCCTGTCCAGTCACAGAGTCCCCCAAGGCAGAAAGATGGGCCTCCTGGAAGACTGCTTGGCTAGCCCATGGCTCTACCGAGCCTGTGCCAAGACCGGGCTTGGAATCTGGAGACAGAGTTCGGGAGAGCCATCTAGTTCTCCAAGCAAGAGACATGAACAAGAACCTTGGTCTCCTACCATGTGTTTTAGTTTGTTAAAGCTGCCAGGATGCAATACACCAGAGATGGAACAGCATTTTTTTTTAACTTTTTTTATTGTATAATATAACAGATATACAAAACAAAGAAAGAAGAAAGCAACAATTTTCAAAGCTCTCTTTAACAAGTAGTTACAGGCCAGATCCCAGAATTTGTCATGGGCTACCATACTGTCATCTCAGATTTGTCCTTCTAGCTGCTCCAGAATATAGGAGGCTAGAAGGGATAAATTTCTTTTTATCATCACAATCAATTTTTTTCTTTTTTTGTGAAAAATAACATATATACAAAAAAGCAATAAATTTCAAAGCACAACACAACAATGAAGAGTTTGGTATGGGTTACAATTCAACAGTTTTACATTTTTACTTCTAGCTTCAACAATTTTACATTTTTACTTCTAGCTGCTCTAAGATACTGGAAACTAAAAGAAATATCAACTTAACGGTTCAGCAATCATATTCATTTGTTAAACCGTACCTTCTCTGTAAAACTCCACCATCATCTTTGATCTTTCCATCCCATTTTTTAGTGGTATTTGGGCTATGACCATTCTAACTTTTTTCATGATGAAAGGGACTATCAACAGTATCGGGTAGGGAGATGGAACTAATGTTCCGGAGATGCTGGGCCCTCTAAGTTTCAGAACTTATCTGGTCCATGGACCCATCTGGAGGTTGTAGGTTTCTGGAAAGTGGAATGGCTTTTTAAAAGGAAATTTATTATGTTACAAGTGTTCAGTTCTAAGGTCGTGAAAATGTCCAAACTAACTCATCCAAAGATACCTTGACTCAAGAAAGGGTGATGGGTCAAGAACACCTCTATCAGCTGGGAAGACACATGGCTGGCATCCGCTAGGGTCTTTGGCTTCTGGTTTCAAACAGGCATTAACTTTCTGCATCTCCAAACGCCTGGGTCTCCAGTTGACTCTGTTGGCTATAAAGCTTTTTCCAAAATGGTTCCCTCTTAAAAGGCACTAGTAAGTGACTCCACTTTGAATGGGTGGAGACACATCTCCACGGAAACCACCTAATCAAAAGGTCCTACCCACAACTGGGTGGGTCACTTCTCCATGGAAACAACTTAATCAAAAAGATCCCACCTGTTCTAGTTTGCAAGCTGCCAGAATGCAATACACCTGAACTGGAATAGCTTTTATAAAGGGGAATCTTAAAAGTTATAAGTCTGCAGTTCTAAGAAGTGAAAGTGTCCAAATTAAGGCACCAACAAAAGGTTACCTGCACTCAAGAGAGGTTGATTGGTCTGAAACACCTCTGTCATCTGTGAGGTCACCTGGCTGGCATCTGCTGCTCCCTTGTTCCTGGGCTCCAAGCTTTCAGCCTCTGTTTCTGTGGGGGTTCCTCACTTTGCTTCTCCAGGGCTGGCTTTCATCTCTTGGCTTCCCTTGGCTCTCTCCGGGTTCTGGCTTGCTTAACATCTCATGGCAATGTTTGCTGGGCCCCAAGCATCTCCAAACATCCAAGTCTCTTTTCTCCACGTGTCCACATCAGTGTCAGCTCTGCTGTGACGTTTCTGTTGGCTCTGAGGCTTCTGTTGGTTCGGTCAGCTCTGTCAGTTCTGGTGGGTCTAAAGCTTTTTCCAAAATCGTTCCCTCTTAAAGGGTTCTAGTAAGCAACTCCACCTTGAATGTGTGGAGACACATCTCTACGGAAACCAACTAATCAAAAAAGTTACCACCCACAGTTGGGTAGGTCACATAAAAAATAAAATAAAAATAAAAAATAGAAAAGCTCCTGCCCGACAATATTGAAAAGCATTGAAGAGCATGGCTTTTCTGGGATATGTAATATTTTCACACCGGCACACTGTGGAAAATGGGAAGGATCCCACCAACATCTCAGAGTTGTCAGCAGATGCAACACTTTCACTAGATCACTTACCCACGTTTCAGGCAATTTTTATTGAGCACTACTATGTGTCAGGCACCATCCTAGGCAATGAGGATATGGCAATGAACAACCCAGACCAAGGCTCCTGCCCACAAGGTGCAGGGGTGAGGGAAAGACAGTAAACATGCATGAATTGATGCAGGTAATTATATCAGGAAGTAGGGCATGGACAGAATGAAGCAGAGGATGGAGACAGAGTTGCGGACAGCTGTTTTAGATGTGGTAATCAGAGGCGGCTCCTCCGAGGGACACAGCTGTGCAGCATCAAATGGTGTGAGAAAACGAGTGATGTGCAGATCTGGGGGGAGGAGGGTTGCAGACAGCAAGAACCGCAGGTGCAAATGCTCTGAGGTGGGACTTGGTTTTTAGGTTCAAGTGACAGCCAAGAGGCGAGCATGGCAGTGAGGCAGGCTAGAACACGGAGAGAGAGGAGAGAAAAAAGCTGTGAAGAAGCCTTTGAGCAGGGATGTCAGGAGGGCCTGGTGTCCTGGACAGACTACCTGCCTGGGGCTATCCAGTTAAAGGAAACACCCAGCAGCAGCTGATCCATCTGAAGCCAAATGACCCCACCTGAGTGAGTCATCTAATGAGAAGGGTGGAGAAAACCAGCCCACCCAAATGCGCCATCTACCGTCAGGCACTGCCCTGGAAAGAAGGGAGGGTAGAAAATAAAGTCCAGAACAAGGAAGGGGGAGGGGGAGTAAGTAAAGTTACTCTATAAAAGCAATGGTTTCACATTGTTACTGCCTCTCGACTTTCTCACCTCTGTCTTTGTGAGAGTGTCCACATGTCCACTCACATGAATATTCAATAAATTTTCTTCCTACATACTGTCTGTGCCATGTCCTTGAATTCTTTCTCATGGCATGGCCAAGAACCTGGAAGCCTAAATTCAGTAACATTGTTTTGGTGAGCCAGCAAGGAGTGGATTCTCTCTGTCTGGTCTGGTGAGTACCAAAAGGCTTGGCCATGTGCTGTTGCTTTTTCTTCTCTCTTGGCTCACTGCTATCTTCTCCTATGCAACTCATGCAACTCTATGTCTCTAGGAATCTAAGGACTGTGATATGGCTCTCCTAGGACATAAACTCAGTTCACCTTGAACAAACAGCAACCTCTTGGAGGTGGCAGAAGCCCCATCTCCATGCCATGTAAATCCAAGGAGGCTCAGGGAAGTGGGTGATATTGCCCTTTGGAGCCTGACTAGGGGCTTCTCCCCACGTTGAGCTGGAGTCCAATGAGAGCCAAATTGAGTACCCCTGTCTCTCTCTACCTCCTCACTCTCCGAAACTTCCCCACACTCTCTTTTCCTCCCTTCTGAGGACCCAGACTCTTCCTCCTGCTGAGTCTGTCCCTCTTTTCACCTCCTTCACAGAGATCCTCTCCTTTGCCTCCAGATAAACTCCTTTCTTCTCTGTCTTTTTGTGCTTTTTGAGACATTCCATATTTTATAATGCATAATTCTGGGCGAAGTATTCTTATACAAACAAGGTGTTGTCATTGACATCCTAGAGGGTGACCTCTGGTTTAGGCCCAGGGAAATTGGGTACTTTCCAATGGGAGTGTTCTAGTTTGCTAGCTGCCGGAATGCAACACACCAGAGACGGATTGGCTTTTAATAAAAGGGGATTTATTTTGTTGGTTCTTCAGAGGAAAGGCAGCTAACTTTCCACTGAGGCTCTTTCTTACGTGGAAGGCACAGGATGATCTCTGCTGGTCTTCTCTCCAGGCCCCTGGGTTCCAACAACTTTCCCCAGGGTGACTTCTTTCTCCATCTCCAAAGGCCTGGGCTGAGCTGCAAATGCTGAGATGAGGAATACCAAGCTTCTTAGCTGTGCTACCTTGCGATCTCTCATTTAAGCACCAGCCAATTAAGTCAAACGTCACTCATTGCAGCAGACACACCTCCTAGCCGACTGCAGATGTAATTAGCAACAGATGAGGTTCACCTACCATTGGCTTATGTCCGCAGCAACAAGACTAGGTATGTTTACCTGGCCAAGTTGACAACTGAATGTAACTATCACAGGGAGATTCTCCCCCGAAAGCCAGAAGCGAGGTTTGCAGGGTAAATGAAAGCCCTGGCTACCCTTCTCTCTGGGTCTTTCCATCTCTTCATCCACTACTATATCTCAAGTCCCAGCTTTAGACCTCTTGAAGGTGTCGCTCGGGGCAGGAAAAAACCATTGGCTGGGGAGAATAGCTGCTGAGTGTACATTCACTTTCTTGAAAAAATCTGTGCTGTAAGGCACAGAGGAAGCCTCACTCCTGGCTCTGTCCTACAATACATCCTCACCAGACCCCTCTGATTGCCTGAAAAGCATACTAAGCCATGTTCTCAAAGCAGCCCAATTTCCTTGCTGAATGTACTTTCCCTGTAACTCAGTCATGGCAATACCAAGGGCTGGCACCCAGGAGATCCCCTCCCTAAAGTTTCTTTTTTTGTAGTAGATCCTTCCTATTCTCTTAGGCAGTAAATCAGAAGCACAGACACCCAGAAAGACAAGTGGGTCAGCTCAGCAGCTTTGGGATGGCACCAGGCCATCTGTCTTCTAAGTCTTCTAGGACCCTGGGGACACCTGGAGTTAGGGAGCCTAACCCCAAGGACCCAAAGGGGTCAGCACTGCGAATGGCAGGTCAGCAACCCAGGACACGGCACCGGTATGAAAATCTGCCTTCTTCTCTCTCTTCCTTAAAAATGGGTGGTACTTCCAGTATTCTGACTGACTACAAAATTGGGATGATCTTCCCACCACAGGGCTAAAAAAGGAAAAAGCTTATTTTCTACTGCACTGATGCCTGGCAGTAATATCACCTGGAGGACAGCCAACGTTGGCCCACGAATAGGACAGTCAGCTATAACAATTTTACAAGTAAATCTCTTTGTAAGAGGGAGGGAAGTGGCATGAAATTTCTCACACACAGCCATCGCGGCCTTATATCAGGATAAACCTATGAAGGACCCTTACAAATTCCTTTATGCACCGGAGAACTGTCAGGAACTTCTTCCTCATGCCTCTTCTTCACGGAAGGAGGTAAATATTTTAAATAATCTTCTTTCAAATATCCCAATCCTTGCACATCCTCATGCAGTTTCTAGTGAAACCCCTTGTGGCCGAATATAAAGCTTTCTTCTAAATTATGCTCTTTTTTAGCCCTCAGGAAGCTGGAAGCCTAGTGGACAAAGGTATTCCCAGGAGCGTGTCCTGGACTTCTCTTCGGTGGGGTGGGCGCCCCTCCTCGGGAGTGTGGGTCTAGGCATCTCCCGGGGAGGAACATCCCGAGGACACCCGGCGACTTTGCTGCCCGTATTTCCAAGGGATTGGGCCAGCAGAGAGGAAAACACCCAGCTCTGTGCACGCTGGGTGCCCCGTGGTCACTGGTGCTAGTGAGGCTCCTTTGTTTTTCCTTTTCCAGAGAAAATGAGAAATGGCAACAGTCGACATAGGCTAAAAGATGGGGAAGCATAGCCCTCCCACGTGACTCTCAATTACAAAACCATCCTCCGGTCTGGGAAAGTCGTTCGAAATTCCCTATACCCAGATATTTATAGCTCTCTATCAAGACAAGGAACTGAAAAAGACTTGTCACTTGCCCATGGCTCAATTTCCATTAGAGGAGAAAATACTTGTTTGCTAAAGTGCATGAAAAAAAGGTCCCACCAAGCTGGTTAACCATTATAAGCTAAGGGAAATCACTCCGGAGAAAGAGGGAAACCTGGCTCTGTTCCAGGGAAGGCCCGTGGAAGCCTTAAACAGTTACTAATAACAGCCCGGATTCCCGGGAAGTCAAATTTTGCTGGGCATGCATTTCATCAGCCAGTCTGCCCCTGACAATTCGGAAAAAGCTGCAAAAGCTCACCACGGGGCCACAAACTCCCACCAGTGACTTACTGAGAAACTGCCTTTACTGGTTTTAACAATGGAAACAAGGTCGAGGAGAAGGAGAAGGCAGAGAGGTAAGCAAAGACCAGAGAACAGGCTCAGCTCACGGCAGGCACCGTCGCCCAAATCGTGGCTCCAAGCCTTAAGGAGCCTCTTCATCTGAGTCAGGCAGCCACTGTCAGAGAGGGTGTCAGAAACCTTAAGACAACCCTCAACTTCAGGACCTACCACAGCCTTGCCCGAGGTGCCACCAACATGGACTTCGGGCCCAGGGAGTGCACTGTCTCCCGAAGAGGGGGCGGGACAGCCCTCTGAGCCCTGCTCTTGGCAAGTGAAGAAGACTAAGGGTGCCCAAGGCCACACTGACTTCACATCTGACCAACTTAAAGGAGCCCAGGTGACACTTAATGGGACAGGTGTGATTATTAATTTTTTTTTTTTAAATATCAAATTATTTTTCATCCTCACAGGACTATTCTGAGGGTGCTGCAGAAAAAGCAGTACTTTTTAATAGAGTCCTCAGGCAAATGAATTTTCCAGCGGCCCAGATGCCTGAGGTTGGGCTGGAATGGGTCCCCTCTGACAGTGGTCCTCAGAGCCAGCTTGTCACTAGTCCTCCAACACTGAGCTCTTAGACTCCACATATTCCAGTGCCTTCGCCTTCACTGTCTGCATATCCTTCTCAGTGCCATGCTGCTTCTCATAGTACAGGTAGCGCTTAAAGAAGAACTTCATTCGCTTGGGGGCCAGGCTCAGATGAATGACCCGCTCAAAGATGTCCCGGACTTCCTTTTGGCTGCCATGCTTGATGGTCATGTCAATGTAGATTGACCAGACATCTGTGCGCTTTGGGTAGGTGCTCAGGGTGTTCTCGAAAATGGCTTTGGCCCTCTCTGTATCCCCCAGCTGGAACTCAAGTTGGGCAAACTTGGCAATGACATCCACGTCTGCAGGGAGAGGGTGGCTCAGAAACACAATAAGCACAATAAGAGACCCCTTCATACAACACAAAGGGCTTCAGGGACAGAGTGAATTTGACTCATGACTTGGGTCTCATGACCTAGGTTATGACAAGGTAGGGGTGGGGGTCGGGCAAGGCCCAAACAGGACAGTGGGATGGGTTTAGGGCCAAAGGCTAGTACACAAATGGCACCAGACATTACATCCTCTGGGTACAGAAGAGGTAGGTCCCAGGGGCAACATAATTAGTTTTTTATTCCTCCATTCTTTGGAACTCTGGCATTTAAAATGAACATGCATTGTTATGTTCATGAGCATAGGATGAGTGATTATTAATTTTTTAACACTGGAATCATTCTGTCCTCAATTGCCACTCTGAGACGACATCCACGTGGACTCGCCTAATTATGGGAGTTGACGGTAAAGTTTAAACTAAACTCTGCACTACCCCTTCTCCTTTGCAGGCTCAAGGTCGTTCTAGTGTCCCATCAATTTCTCATTGTCCCTAAATATCCCACCCCCTTCTAGGGAGAGGTCTTTTTCACTTCTTGGGGTGCACCTTAAGCCTAGTAAAACCCCACTGGTGTTTGCCCCTTGTTGACCCGGAGTGCCCTCCTAAATTCAAGGCCTCTTGGCGTTCAGAGAAGATCCTTAAGCAAATAAACCTTAAGGGGATAAACCCCATCTGTAGGGGATGAAGGCATCCCAGGGCGAGCCCGCTGAGTAGCCCTGTCTACATTCAGATTTTCAGTCCTAAATCATTTTTTTTTCTAGATGCTAAAAGATCATTTATTTTAAGAATTTTATTTTCATAACATAATCTGTACATAGCCTGTGTATTAATAGATGGGCAACTCTTGCTGTATTTTAAAAATGCTTAAATTTAAATTTTTACATTCATATAGAATTGTATATTTATTGAGCCATAACATTGCAACAGGGCACAATAAATAAAATAGTCGGACAGTCAGTTCTATTGTGGCTCGAAGTTAATCATGAAATTAAAAGTAAAACTCCTTAGATGTGATTATCTAGGAAGGTAAAGGGTGTAGAATAAAACTCCACCCCCCCACCCCCCAAATGTGGCAGCTTGGAGTGTGGGGGAAATAGCCAACAGAATAAACAATTCAAATGTCAAATACTAAGTTATGTTTTATTTAAATCCAGTGTTTTCTAAAATAATAATAATAAATAATAATAAAAAGAACATGCATATTATGGCAGGCATGAGGGCCTGAACGGGTCAATGCTATGTTCATGCTAAGGCAGCTACTGCTGATCTCTGCAGGCCATTTGTCCTCTTAGGATTTATTGGCTGAGCCAAAGGAATGACGGGCCTTCATGAATATGCAGCTCTTGCTAGTTCAGGGGGACACTGGAGAGGCTACGTCAGCCCCAGGTCCTAAACGACACGTTCTGTTATATCCCTTTTCACGCAAACTCTCAATAACTATTTGCTTTTAAATGGGAGGGGCTTGAGGATGGGATTTCTGCCTTGCTCGCTGAGTACCGCCCAACGTGTCTCGAAATAATCTCCACATCTTTAAGAAGGCCTTAGCAGCCGACTTCACTGACCCCCGAATGCCTCAGAAGGTAGCCTTGCAAGGTGCTAACTTTGTAAACTAACATATTCCTAGTAGGAAGGTAAATTCTGTCTGTCATAGTCAGTGCTGACCAAATTTAATAAGCCCATTTGCAATATTCTTTAAGAAATAACACTGTGTGTGCATACAAAACTAGAATTTTCTCTGCTAAATAATGTAAATTATTATCCGCTCTTAATGAGCAATTACAAAAAGGTTTTCTTAACCATCTAAGGACTCTGTCTAAAAGATAAACATTTCATATCATATCAGAATAGTATCTTTGATATTTATGTTGACCTTATTATCCTTTATTTCAGAAGTCTTCACTCTTAAAGGAAAACTGTTAGAAAAAAATTTGTTCTCATCTCTTATAAAAATGAGGTGCTAAAATAGTTTAACGTATTACCTAAAAAAGGTGTTTAAGCAGTATTACAATAATTAAAAGAGATTTTCTATACTTCTGTTAGCTAAATTTGCACGGGTTAAATGTTATTCATATATTTAGAAATTGTTTAATATTCCTAAAAACTAAATAATATTCCATCCTCATACTGATCTGTATAATGTTAAAAGTTACAAATCATGGGAACAACCAAATTTGCTTGTCAGTTACACTACTTTACTCTAAGGCTTCTCTAAAAGTATAGGTAGTCAACTCTAAGTCAAAACGTCAACCAAAAGGACTTTAAAAGAACAACAAGGAGAATATAAAAATTAGGTTCTACTTGTTGATTAACCAACCCTAAACTTCTGCTATAGCTTGTTAGATATTTTTATTTCTCGAAGTAGCTTCATTAACACAAAAAACAAAACAAGCAAGGTAGGTGATAACCAGCTAAACTGAGTGAAGCCCAAGTCCTGCCCCAGAGACTTGAGCTCAAAAAGCAGAACTAATTGCCCTCACCTCAACTCTGGAACTAGGCATAAAGGAAAAGGCTGAATCTCAATGCCGATACCAAATATGCTGTCCTAGTCCACATGTTCACGCAGCAGTGTGAAAAGAACAAGACTTTTTCACAAAAGGCAGAACCCCAATTAAACACTGCCAAGAGATACCCGCTTTCTTAAGTGCCATGCACATACCAACAGAAAAATAGTGGCAATTCATTGCCCTGGCCACCAAAAAATAACACCCTCCAAGGGAATAACTGGGCTGACATAGCGGCCACAGCCCCATCAATCGAGCCCCTTCTAAGCCTCCTTCCTGCACCCCTAACTTGGCGCGTGTGCCTTCTTATTCCCCAGTTGAGCAGGATTGAGCTACCCAGCTAGGATTCACTCTTGGACCCAAAGGATTGTCATCCGCTTCCCTCGTTCCCAGTCTCTCTTGGCTGATACATCTCCTAGGCTCATTTCTATCCTTCTCTCACATTTGCCCTTGTATCTTTAAACTCACCAAGTCTATCTCTTCCAGACTAGAAGCCTTTCACACGAAACCAATGCGGATGCGAGGATTTGCAGGTGTTCTAACCACCCCTCTGGATTCTTCCTCTCTCAACTTAAACAAGATAGCCAGAAAATCCTATGCCCCATCAGGGAGGACCTGCACCCCCGGAAAAGCAGGAAGACGTATAGAAGACAGCAGACCTTTGTCCTTCAGCACCCCTTAAGATTAAGGAGTGGAAACTCTCTGAGGGGGGATTTGAGGCAGGCTAGAACAGGCGGAGAGCGGAGAGGAAAACAAACAAACACGAAGGAACCCTTGAGCTAGGATGGTTAATCAAGGTCAGGAGGACCTGGTGTCCTGGACACTTACGGGAAACACCCTGACTCACCTGGAGCCAAATGAGCCCCACCTGAGTGAGTCATCAACCGACCCACACAAAAGCACTATCCCCACCAGGTACTGCCCCGGGGAGAAGGGAGGGGAGAAAAAGAGCCCCCCCCGAACAAACGTAGGGGGAGGGAGCGTAAGTCAAGCTAATCTATAAAGCAAATGGCCTCACATTGCCTATCACCCCTCACCTTTCATCTTTCTTTACTTGTGAGCGTGCGCACATGTCATCTCCCAGGTGTAGCTAATAAAGTTTCTGCCTGCCTGCTCTCTGTGCTGTGCCCTTGAATTCTTTCTTGCAGCATGGCCAAGAACCTGGAAACCTAAATTCCTCTTGCCCAGTCACACTTGGCTAATGCATCTCCTGGGCCCACTCACTTCTACCCTCTTGCTATTGATTGGCCCTTACGTTTTTAAACTTCTCACCGTTTATTTCTTCCAGACTGGAAGCGTTTCACATGAAGCTAATGCTGATGTGAAGATTTTTCCGCCGTTCCAAATACCCCCTTTGGACTCTGCCCCTCTCAAATTAAATGAAATGACTAGAAAGTTCTTATCCCCGTAAGGCAAAACCTAGGCTCCCTGAAAAGCGGGAAGCAGCTCCATAAGAAACACCTTCATCCCTCAGTATCCCTGATTGTTAAGGGGTGAGAACTCTTGGAGGGGGGATTTGAGGTAGGCTAGAACAATGAGAGAAGGGAGAGAGAGAAAACACTCGTGAAGGAACTTTTGAGCAAGAACAGTTAAAGGCAGGAGGGCCTGATGTCCGAGACAGAAACCCTGCCTGGGGCTACCCACTTACAGGAAACCCCGGGCACCAGCTGACCCAGCTGGAGCTCAAGGCCCCCCACCTGCGTGAGTCACCTACAGAGAAGGGTGGAGCCAATTGACCTAATCAAATGCACTAGCTACCACCAGGCATTCCCCCCGGGAGATGGGAGGGTAGAAAAAGAAGCCCCAGACAAGGAAGGGGGAGAGGGAGTCAATAAAGCTAATCTATAAAAACAAATGGCTTCACGCTGCCTATCATCTCTCACCTTTCCCACCTCGGTCCTTGTGAGAGTGCCCCATGTCCTCTCACAGGTGTATTTAATAACTTTTCTGCCTGCTTACTTTCCATGCCCTGCCCTTGAATTCTTTTCTCATGGCATGGCTGAGAACCTGGAAGCCTCAACCCAGGGACAGTGGGAGAGGATGATGGCAGGTGAGGTGAGAGAGCTTACTGGGACCTGACTCCAAGTTGGAAGCAATGGGGAGACGTGACCACACTGACCTTGGGAAAGGCCCATCCTGCCCCCAAGGACTTCCTTGGGCAGCACAAGGCCTGGCAGGTCCCCGTCAGGCACCACTTGGTGGATGTGGCAGTAGCCCCCTCCTGGGCCTTTCCATCTTAATTTGTTGATGGAAGGAGAGATAAGGAAGGAGATGCTTCCTCGTCTTGCCCGGGGAGAAGCACAAACTGAGGGGACACATACAGATGTCCGTGGGAGACTGCCAGCAGGATCCATGGAGCTGGTGTTTCCTCCAGACTTGAACCCCTGCCTGTGTGTCCGACTTCCAGGACAGACCTAACCATGTCCTCCTGTGGTCAAGGGCTTCCCCAGCCAGGCCCTCGCTGCCCTCAGGGGGTCCTTAGACAAATCCAAACCCTGAGGCTGGGTGAGGAACTCCATTCCATCTTCCGAGGTTTGACTTCAGCCTGAAGCAGCGTCTTCCCTTGTATTGGGGATGGCCTTTGCCAGACTGAATGAAATTACAAAATAATAAAAGCAGTGGTCAACTTTTTAATTGAGCTCCTACTGTCCCCAGGGAGTTATTCTAGATCCTGGGAATATAGCATGAAGAAAAACAGATGAATTCCTGCCCTCAGGGAGTTTACTTAAAATTCCAGTGGCTGGATCCTGACCAAAAGGAGGAAAAGAAGTATAACAAGCTATCTAGTGGCTGAGACAATTCAAATAGAGTCAAGAAGCTACTCTGGAGGTCACTTCTACGCAAGCTCCAGTTAGGCATTGCTACCTATCATAAGTTGCCAAACCCCAACAAAAACCATTCTAGCCAATCCTAAAGAATACCTAGGACAATATTTAAGATTCTACAAAGGTTCCATGCACTAGGATAACTTTCCCAAAACCTGCAACCTCCAGATGGGTCCCTGGACCAGATAAGTCCTGAAATGCAGAGGAGCCAGCCTTTCCAGAACATCAACTAGTTCCATCCCCCATCCCATATTGTCAACAGCCCCTTCCAGCATGAAGAATTTAGAATGGGCACAGCCCAAATACCCCCAAAGAGTGGGAGAAAATTCAAAGGTGACAGTGGAGTTATACAGAGAAGTAGGTTTAACAAATGAGTATGATTGCTAAATCATTATACTGATATTTTTTTTTAATTCCCAGTGTCTGGGAGCAGCTAGTAATAAAAACCTGAAAATATGAAATTGTAACCCATAAACAGAACACTGAAATCTGTTCTACAACTAGTTGTTGCTATGTGCTTTGAAATGTATTGCTTTTTTGTATATATGTTATTTTTCACACACACACAAAGTATTTTTCACAAAAAAAGAAAAAAAGAGTTGATTGTGATGATAAAAAAAAAAATGTTTAAATAAATTCCAGTGGCTTGGAGAGGAGAGATTCAAAATACAGGTACCCATGACAATAGCAGACACTTATTCCCTGCTCCCCCTGGGCCCGCACTGCTCTAACTCAATTTTTATACCCTATGAAGTAGATGATATAATTTTCCCCAATTCAACAATGAAGAAACAGCGGCACAGAGAAGTGAAGTGACCTGCCCAAAGTCACACAGCTGGTAAGTAGTGGAGCCAGGAATTGAATCAGTAAACAAGTAAATAAACAAGTAAACCAAAAACTCCTTATCCCCATGCTGAGGACGCACATGCGTTCCTCATGCAAGAGGAGATCAGGATGTGGAGGCCCAGAGGGGTGCTTGTTCAAGGTCAGCCACTCTGTGTGAGAGGTGAGCTCTGACCGCACTCCGTGCCCTTCTCCCAGCGGTCACAGGCAGCCCAGGGAACAATCAGCCCAGGACAGTACAATTTCTCGTCACTGTCTCACCAACTGAGCCACCCAGGGAATAACGTTCCTCCAGACCTCAAGGGAGAAAGGACAGGGAGCCGGATTGCTGGCTGAAGCACCCAGTTTTCTGCCTTGGAAGGATTCTTTCTATCCCAAGAAGCAAACTGGATTTGCTCCCTCATCCCCTGCCCGGACTCCCTTGCCCCTTGGCTCCCCGGCTCCCTCTGGCCATCCCTTTACTGGTGTGGTTACCGAATTTAGGCTTCCAGGTTCTTGGCCATGCCACGAGAAAGAATTCAAGGGCACAGCGCAGAAAGTAAGAGGCAGGAAATGTATTAGATACACCTGTGAGAAGACATGTGGGCACCCTCACACAGACAGACATGAGAAAGGTGAGAGGTGATAGCCATGTGAGGCCACTTGCTCTTATAGGTTAGCTGTGCTTACTCCCTCTCCCCCTTCCTTGTTTGGGGCTTTTTCCTTGCACCCTCCCTTCTCCCCAAGGTGGTGTCCCGTGGTAGACAGAGCAGCTGGGTGGGTCAGGTGGCTCCACCCTTCTCCGAAAATGACTCACTCAGGTGGGGGGTCATTTGGCTCCAGATGGGTCAACAGTGGGCGGGTGTTTCCCATAAGCGGGCAGCCCCAGGCAGGTTGATTGTCTGTCTGGGACACCAGTTCCTCCTGATCTTGATCAACTGTCCTAGCTCAAGGGCTCCTTCACCGGGTTTTTTCCTCTCCCCTCTTTCCCTGTTCCAGCCTGCCTCGTTCCTAGCACTCCAACATCAGCGGGGGTGAAGTGGAGGGGGAGGAGAGCGGGAAGGCATGGGGGGGGGTCATTGAAACTTGAGATCCCAGCCTTGAGGGGGGAGCACAGAGAGAGACAGAGAGACAGGAAGAGAGAGAGAGAGATTTCGGTTGCGTTTGGTTTTCCAAAGCCGGCGGCTTTGAGTGTCTGGTATTTGCGTGTGAGTGTGCGCGTGTGCGCGTGTCCGCGTGCGGTTTGCTTTTCTCCCCCCCCCACCCCCCCCCGCAGGGAGGCCGGGCTCTCACTGGACAATAAAAGGACTCGGAGGAGAAGAGGGCAGAGCAGGGCCAGTGCGGACGGGGCAGCTGGTGGGCAAGAGCACAGAGGAAGGAAGGGAAAGGGGGAAAGAATAGAGGTGAGGGGGCGTCTGGGGGGGCAGGAGGTGGTGAGAGGAAGCTGAGCAGCTGTGGTATTTGGAGCAAGTATAAATAGCCTCCTGGACAGAGCTCGGACAAACGGGTTTGCAGCTGCAGCGGCTCTGCAGGCAGGCTTGTCCACTGCAGGCTGTGGCGACGGCGGGCGCGGCGCTGGGCAGCAGGCAGGCACATTCCCTGAAGACTCTGACCCCACACCCTGCACCTCCGCTACCTCTCTGATGCCTTCCTGGAGGGCCATGCTGCTGGGCAGCCTCCTCCTCTCGGTGGCCATCGTGACTGCAGGCCAACAGAGGGCACAGGAGGCGAGCGGGCGCCGCCAGGCACACCGTGTCCAGCACGGCCAGTGCAGCTACACCTTCGTGCTGCCCGAGCCGGAGCCCTGCCTGCTGGAGCCCAAGGCCTTCAGGGGCTCCCACAGCCTGTGCAGGGACATCCCAGCCTCCACACAGTACCTGGAGGGCAGGCCTGCCCAGCGCATGCGACAGCTGGAGAAGGTGCTGAGAAACCACACGCAGTGGCTGCAGAAGGTAACGGCCGGGCCTGCGGGACTGGGGTGGGGGGGGCACTCTGTGGCCTGACAGGTGGAGGTCCCCTCCTAGTCTGTCCTTGGTCACAGATGGCCAAGCTGATGGGACGCTTGTCTCTGAATTGTGCAGATTGTTTTAATGGTGCCGAGAGAGTGGCAGGGATGCCCCACGGAGGCCACACCCCCAAAACCAGAGGCATCAGAACTGGAAACGGGCTCCCTAGCTGCCATTCATTCATTCATCCAACAGAAATTTGTTGTACTCTGACCTCATGCCAGACTCATCCTGGGTAGCTGGGGACACAACTCAAAACAGAATAGCATGTGTCCTTCTGGACACACGTTTAAGGGGGGGAAAGAGATGATAAACAATAAAAACCTGTGTCAGATGGTGACATTATAAAATGAAGGAAGGGAAGCCAGTAAGGAATATAACCAGGAGTGGCTTAGGACTCAGGTGGTCAGAGGACTTCTCAGAGGAGGTGACATTTGAAGCAAGAGAATAGATGAAATGATGAGCAGGCCACGCAGGCATCTGGAGGACTGGCGTTCTTGGCCAGGGAACCAGCAGTGCAAGGGCCGTGAGCTGGGGATGAGTCGGTGTGCCTGGGGACCGCAAGGTGGCCAGACTGGCTGGAGCGATGCCCCTGATTTGACTGTAATAGGAGACTAGGCTGTAGGGGTCAGGGTGGGTGTCAGGAGCTGGAGGAAGTGGCTGAGACCACTGCAGGCAAGAGGGATGAGGGGAAGCCTGGAGCAGGGAGGGCCTGGGCAGGGGCAGGTGTGGCCAGTCAAATCCTGGTTGCTTCTGGAGGTGGCGCAAACAGGGTCTGCTGCTGACTTAGATGAGGGGTGGGAGAGAGCGAGGAGTTGAGAACGCCCCTGCAGCTCGGACCCCAAACCAGGGTCACTGTAGCCTCTCCTGTCCTCAATCTTGCATGGGCTCGTTCTACCAGCAAACACTTTGAGCACCTCGTGTATGCCCGGCCCAGAGCGGACGTGGCAGGCCTGGCTGGGACGGGCGGAAGGCAGGGAAGGTGGCCTGTGGAGTCCAAGATGAGGCTGGCCAGCCAAGTAGGAGCTGACCAGGGGAAGAGAGTGGGCCCTGGCCGCAGGTGCAGGACATGGTCTGGGTGTAGTGGCGGGGGGGTGGGGAGGAGAGCAGATGATTTACAGGGTTTAGAATGTATAAAACAGCTGACAGCAGCTGGCAGCTAGCTGCAAGGTGAGAGCAGGAGGAGACAGGAGTAGTCCCTGAGGTTCCTTTTTAATGAGGGGTTTCCAAATACTTTAAATCACGCATCCAATCAGTAAAAATTGTTTGCTCCCCCGATACATGCATATTTATTTAATGTTCATGTGATATGCTCAGTATTAATATGATATATACAGGGTATGACGCAGACAAAAATGGAACTTTAAAAGCTGATGTATGAAATCATGTAAATTGAAGTTCTGATCATTTCCTCCTGTTTTCTAAAGGATTGTCTTGTGCTGCCTCTGGGTTTATCCATCCCCGAGGTGGAGGGTCTGTACTATACATGCCTAACCAAACTGCTTCTTACACACACTCACATACACACTCATGCACACCCAGGCTCACATACATGCTCTTGCTCACACCTATACACACTCATATTCACACATGCTCACATACTCATGTTCACACATATATTTGTGTACACACACTCGCATACACACTCATGCTCACACCCATTCACATACATGTACACACACTCACCCTCCTGTCTTCATCCCTGCCCTGGCCTCCCCCTCAGGCCCTCGCTCACCATCTTCCCAGGGACCCTTCCCACTTGCCCTCCCACCCACTGGCCCTGCAGCACTTGGCTCAGCCACCCTCCCACCCCCATGGCCCCCTCCAGGAAGCTCCTTGCCTCATGTACAGGAGCCCAGTCCAGCGCAGACACCATGTCACTCTGCAATCTGTGTGTGTTTCTTTGGACAGCTGTTTCCGAGGCCTACCAGGGCCATTTCAAGTCTTGCCCCCTCCTCAAGCCTCCATCTTCACTTCCCACCCACCCGTCTTCTCACCAGACCATGGACGTCCTACTTCCACAAGAAGTAGAGGCTGCGGGCAGAGAGGCTGCTCAGCTGCCCACCCTACATCTGCAGGTTCACCCATGTATCCACCAGTCCCCAGAGCCTTTCTTCAGTCTCAGAGAAAAGAGGTTCCCTCACAGCCAAGGCCATCCCTCCCTCCTAGGTTTAAGAACCATCTCCCACAGCTCCTCAGCCTCCTTAAACCAGCTGTCCCCTCCTGCACCTCCAAACCTTCTTCTCTGCTGGTTCTTCCTCTGTGTTTAATTACACCAAGGTCTCTCCCATGTTAAAAAAGAAGGAAGTGGAAGATGAGGAAGATGAGGGGGGAAACAAGCTCTTCTCCTGCCCCATATTCTTCCTCTGCTTCCTCATTTCCTTTTTACTCCTTTCCCAAGACTACCTCCCACCTCCCAGGCAACAAACCCAGTGGCCACGGCTCAGCCTTCACCTCACTTGACCTCTTGAGAAATGTAATATTGGGGGCCAAGACCATCCTTCCAGAAACTTTCTCCATCAGCAAGTCCTTACCTGAAAACACACCTGCTCTGACCACTTCTCCTACCTACAACCCCCACCCCCCACCCTGGTCCAGCCACCACCCTCTCCCCCCTGGAAGATTATCATGGCTGACTTCCTGGGGTCCCTACTTCCACCCTGGAATAGGATGGGTGTCCATTGTCCACTCAGTCAGAAGGATCCTGTTAAAACCTAAGGTAGATCCAGCCCTTCTCTGCTTGAAAACCTTCCCGGGGTTCCCATCATCAGAATAAAAGCCCAAACCCTAATTCCTTGGAGCAACCCAGGACACCCATGTGGCTCACCTCTCACCCCCACCTCAAGTCTCAGTGCAAATGTTGCCTCCTCAGAGAAGCCCTCCTTGGCTCACTATTTAAACTATCCATCCTCCTCTTTGCTCTCTATCTGTTCACCTAGGTTGGGTTTTTCTTTATCACTGTCTGACATTCTTATATGCAATTCTTTGTGGATGGTTCTGTCTAGTCTGTGAGCTCCAGGAGAGCAGGGGTCATGTCTGTTTTGTTCACTGCTGGGTTCCCAGGGCCTCGAATAGTGCCTGGCACATAGTAGGTGTTCAATGAATGTCTGTTGAAGGAAGGAAGGAATGCTCTTCTCATCCCAAGCCCCCCTGCTGCTCCCTCCCCACCCTTAAATGTTGATGTTTTCCAGGATTGAGTCTGAGTCTTTTTTAATTTTCATACCTCCTGGCACTGCCACCCCCACCCTCCCCTGCCCCCAGTGTTGCCCTGATCACTCCTGAGCACCATCTCCATCCTGCTCTGGGATGGCACCAAATTGGCATCTGACAGGTCCAGGGCCCCCAGCCCGCAACCTTGGCTTCTCCTGGAAATCTCCCCTCTGAGGGTCCCTGGGTGGGTATCTCAACTCCAGGCCACATGAACCCTGCTCCTTCCCCCCCCCCCAACCATGCTCATGCCACCTCTCTCCTTTGAGTGCATCACCGCCCACTTGACAGGCTGGCGTGCAGCGCTGGGGGTCCCTGTACCCCCACCTTGCCCTGGATGGCAGGAGCTATCCGTCCCACCACCCTGCTGCTCTCGTCACCATCCTCCTCTCTTTTCTGCCACTGCCCTGGCACAGGTCTTGGCTCCTCTCGCCTGGACACTGCCACCCCTCCCACCTGGTTCCCTGCCGCACATCTCATCCTGTCAGCCACCTCTGAATCCCCTGGGTGCCTGGAGCTCAGGAGGTATTCTTGACCCCATGGGTAGATTTGAGGGGATGGCTTTTGGTGTCAGAAGGACCGACCTGTAGTGGCTTGTCCTCCCTGGGTGTCCCTCCACCTCCTGGCCTAACAGCCATGCCTGTGTCACCATAGCGCCCCTGGGACTGAGGAGCCCTGATGTGGGGGTCAGGCCAACCTGGACTCACAGGAGCATGATCTCTGTTCCCCCATCTGCAAAGTAGAGAAAACAACAGTGTCTTGGGGATGGCTGGGCGGGCGAGTGAGAGCACTCGCACGTGGCCCTCAGATTGCTGCCTGGCTCCAGTACATGCCTTGGAAACCTATGGGTGAGCTCACGCGTACAGGAACACCGCCGTGTGCTTTTATTTAATTCCGTGCAATCTCTAGTTTGAGCCTCGGCACCACTGGGCAGGGGAACCTCAATCTTGGTCAAGTCAGGGTTTCCACTTCCTGGTTGCAGGGACCCTCAGGGCCGAGTGTCCCCATCCTTGCCGGCATCCTCGGAGGGGGTCCCCCGTCCTGCCCAGTCTGTGGCCCCATTCCAGCAGGTGGTGGCTGCACCATTTCCTGGGTAAGGGGTCCCTTGGGTCAAACCTCCCGGTGTTCAAGTTGCTGCCAGGTCACCCTGGGCCCATGGAGCTTACACAGATCAGACCCTTCACCCTAAACACCTGGCTGTCACTTCCCCCTGGGTCCTGTCGCTTTCTTGGCAGCAGCATAGCCCGGAAGACGGCAGCCCCAAGTCTGGAATCCAGCTGCTGGGGGTTGAGTTCCAGTTCTACACCCTCTTAGCTGTGTGATCTGGAGCCTCTCTGAGCCTCGGTTTCCTCACCTGTGCAACGGTGTGATAACACTACCTACCGCTCTCAGGATTTAATGAGACAATGCACCTGAAACCCTTTATCCTGGTGCCAGGGATGTAGCAAACTCTCAGGAATTGCCGTCTGTCTCCAGTGGGGACCCTCCCTGGAGTAGAGACACCAGTTCTGCAAGGCCTGGATCCCTGGACCAGTGTCCTTCCTCCCCCGAGTTGAGGGCTCTCACCCCAACTCTCCCCGCCCAGTCCAGGGATGTTTGCTGCCTACCGTGGCCCAGCCTTCCTCCAGTTCTCCCTGCATTCTCCTGGCCTCGGCATATCTCAGTCTTTGAAACTCAAAAGCCGCTTCTTGGCTCCTGCTGTAATATCCCAGAAAAGAGAAAGAAAAAAGGAAAAAAAAGGGTTTCAAACTATTCTTATCCAATAGCACTATCCCCCTTACCCTCGTCACCATTAGAACTGACCCGAATGGGACGGAAGTCCATTTTCTGACCTCCCAGCCAGAGGCTCTCAGCGAGACCCCACCCACCACCCATCGCCTGTTCTGGGGGACACAGGAAGGGAATGAGGCCTGATAGCCTGGCTCCCAACTCCCCCCACCTCCATCCCACTGTTGGGAGCTGTCCTTTGTACCGCCAGGGCACAAGCGAGGAAACTGAGGCAGACAGGGGAAGTGTCGTGCTCAGGGCACACGGCAGTGAGAGCCAACCTGGACTCTCCTTGCAGACTCCAGTTTGTCTCTCCTCACTCAGGAAAGTGTCAGGGAGGCGGGGAGGCAGGGAGGGAGCCTGCGAGAGAGTGGGGTGCTTCCTTCTGCCTCCAAATTCCCAACCTCCCAGTTACCAACTCTCCTCTCCCCAAGCACAGCTGGCTGGTGTCCTGACACCTTGCTGGGAGAGCATGCCGCAGGGGACCAGCCCTAGCCCCACCCCTCCCCTGCACCCTCTCCGTTCCCTGCTTTCTCCCTGGAGAGCCTCTGCCCCAATGCCTCTTGTCTGAAATCCACTCGATGCGCTGCGCATAGGTCTTGGCTCCACTCCACCCTCTCTGGGGGGAAAGCTGCAGCCAGGAATGGTGAGGCGGGGACAGAGCCAGCTGGCACACCCGCTTCCCTGGCCAGCCCGAGCGATGGTCACGTGGCCTTAGGGTCTCGCCTCCCAGTCCAGTGGCCCAGCGCCCACCTGTGAGATGCCGCCAGGTGCTGCCATGAAGGGGAGGGGGGCAGAGCAGGTGGGGCATCCACCCACAGCAGGGGCTTGGCCAACGCTCACTCCTGTCCCTAATCCTCTCGGCCAGGAGGAGCCATGCTCTGTCCTGTCCCTGCGTCCCCCCAGAGGGACCCATTGTGCAGATGAAGAGACAGGAAAATGAGGACCGGACAAGTCCCCAGGCTTCCCAGTCACCCCTGGCTACCCCCAGCCACCTGAGGGCCGCAAGCTTCCCCTGAGCCTCGGAGCCCCCGGGCCTGACTGGAAGCCGCAGTCCCTCAGCTTTCTCGGCTGTTCAGCTCACTCTTTCTGCCTGTCTCCCTGTCTTTCTCTCTCGTTGTCCCTTCTTTCAGCCTGTCTCTTTCTATCTCTGTGTCTCTCTGACTCCCTTGGAGCCCCTCTTTGTTTCTCTCACTTCGTATTTCTATCTCTGGGGCTGCCTCTGCCCCTCTCTGCCTCCCGCACCCTTGCCCTGCATCTGTCCCTGCCCCCCTCTCAGGGCCTCTGCCCTAACCATTAGGCAGCCGCTCCCCACTCCTTGGGTGTCCACACTAGCATTCCCAGGACACACAGGCCAGATGGCTGGTGCCACCCCTCAGCCAGGCAGCTCACCAGGGGGTCTTTCTCCAACGCCTCCTGCACCCAAAGCCAAGCGGGGAGTGGTCAGGGGCTGGGCAGGGCCCTCCCAGCCTGGCACGCCCCCAGCCTCCACCGTTCACTCCTGGGCCCTAATGTCAACCCTCAGAATAGCTGGGCTCCCGCCTCGCCCAGCTGGACGAGGGTCAACAGCACGCCCAGTGGGAGCACAGCATGGGGTCCTGGCCCAGCCCCTGACCCTCCCAAACTGGCCTGGGACTCCCTGGGGACCCGGCCTCCCCATGCTGCCCATAAATTCTTGGCATTTTCATCCTCAGTTATCCAAACAAGAAATGAAGCTTGGTTATCGGACAAAATGCTTCGGGGGTTGATTTTCTAACCTCACTGCTGGCTCTTTTCTAAGCAATTTGGGGTTGGGGGATGGGGTGAGGTTAGAACAGCATCTGCTTCTTGGAGAAATGGGATTAATTCTCTAAGAAGGGGTCCTGGAAGTGGCTGGGACAGATGCCCCCAGACTAGGATGACCAGCTGCTCGGCGCCTGGGATGGGGCCAGGGGAGCAGCCCCGGCGTGGTCCCTCGCAGGGCTTTCCCCAGATGGATGGGTTTGTTTGCTCAAGTGTCTTGACAAGGTCAACCCGCAGGGGCCGGGCTGCCTGTCTCTGGCCTTTCCTCCCAGGCTCAAGTGCTTGGCAGTCTAGGATATGAACAGGCCCTCTCCTCCTTCTCCTCCTTGGGCAGGAAATGTGAGGAAACAGGCCCAGGTCTGCCCCAAGCCTGCCCCTCCAGGCCGGACTCCGGTCTCTGACCATTTGATTAACTTTTGGAGTCGGCTGTGAAATGTCTGAAATGGGCCCCAAGAGGTAGGCTGGGAGTCTGGGGCGGGCTGAGCAGCGGTCAAGGGGTCAGGTTCCAGCAGTGCCACTGACCAGCGGTGACAGATGTCACCTACATCGATTTGGCCCTCTAAAAACAGACGTCAAAGTCTGCCCTGCCTCCGAGAGGGAGTGTAAGGACAAAGATTGCAAAATCCACGGCCGGCTCTTGTTAAGCACTTACTGCATGCTGGACGCTGTCCAGTGTCTTTGTGAGATTATTGTGTCTAATGCGGCCAGTGACTCTGTAGGGTAAGTGAAATTGTCCACACTAGTTAACAGATGAGGGAAACTGAGGCATGGAGAGGTTTAGTGACTTGCCCAAAGTCACGTGGTTAGGGAGGGTGATATCAGAATTCCACCCCACAGCAGTGCCCACACTCTCACCCGCAGCCTACGCCACTGTGCAGCTCGGTCCCAGGCAGGCACTGGGGGCCACAATGAGAGCCAGAGAAGCTCACGGGCCCCTGGCCACCAACAGGGGCACTAAAAGCTGCTGATTTTTTCCCTTCCTCCACGACCCCCTCAGCCAGGGAGACCTTCCCTGAGGTTCTTCTGCTGGAAAAGATCAGACAAAGCCACACCCAGAGTGGGTGGCCCTTGAGAGAGGAGGGGACCCTGGAATGTCCAGCTGGACGTTTTCACCATCACACTCCCCACCCTTGGCTGGGGCCTGGGGGTAAATCCCAAAGAAGCGGAATATGGGCCTGGGCCCCAACTGCCTCACTTTGAAATCTGGCTCTACTGCTTGCTGCCTGTGGGTCTCAATCACTTTACCTCTACGTGCCTCAGTTTCCTCATCTGTGAAATAGGACACCAGTAGAAGCCACTTCATAGATCATGATGAGATTAAATGTGGTAACACGCATGCAGGGCTTGGTGCAGTGTCTGGCCCACGGTAAGAGTTCAATAAACGTCAGCTGTGGGTAACTCGTGGGATGTGCAAGGCAGGGGAAAGGGAATCCTTTTTGGTGTCAGCGCAGAGTTCCAACGTCCTGTCTCGTGTGGTTTCAGGAAATCTCCTTTGTGTCCTCCCTGGGCCTCAGTTTCCTCACCTTCAAAGTAGGGGTCATGATAGCAAGAATCTCAGGTGAGGACAAAGTATGGCAAAGCCTGCAGGGATCGTCTGTGCTGAAAGCAGAGCCGCCTCCCCTGGGGCAGGAGGGCAGGGCCTCAGAACTGGAAGCCTGAGGAGCCCCGCGGCCCTCACTTCCGACTCCAGCCCAACACCACCTTTGAACTACCCCATGCAGTATGGTCACCAAGCAGGCAGAAGAGGGACAATTTCCAAGCAGCAGGAAGACTGCCTCTGAGTCCACCAGGGCCAGAGCTGGGCAGCAAGAAGGGGCTACAAATGTGGCAGCTTGGACTTCTCCCCGCAGGGTCCTGCAGACCTGTCTTCACTCATTCTTCCTCTTGCCCATGACCTCGTTTCTTTTCTCAGCTTTTTCCTAATTTTCTGTGTGCAAAATGTGAGAAATGTGGAAGCATGTGAAGATGCAGAGGGAAAAAAAAATCCCTTGTCATCCCAAACCCCTGATAGCCTCCTGGCCAATTTCCTTGCAGTTTTTTTTCTATGCAGTTTAAATTTGTTACTGAAATGCTTTAAATGTATGAGAAGGAAGAAAGAGAAAACAAACAAAATCCCTCATTCCCACCACCGTGGCTTAAGAAAACCTCACCAATTCCCTGTGTCCCCTCCCCCGCCTCCTTCCCGGCCACAGAGACCTACCCTGAATTGGGGGGGGTGATAAACTCTTACTCCAGGGGTTTCCTTCCCTAATCAAAATATTTCTTTCATATATAAATGGTGTGATGCCATTGGCATCTTGGCATCTTTCTACAACTTACTTTCATTTGCTTAACCTTTTATTTGTGAGATTTATAGCTCTGCAAATGTGAGATAGGCCTGAGCCTCAGGTTTTCCATCTGTAAACTGGGAATGATGGTGACTGCATGCCTGGGATTGCCAGGAGCCCCAAATGACTAGTGGATGCTGAGGTCTGGGGCCCAGGCTGGTGCCACATCAGACACAGGGAAGCAAGAGGCTCTGATTGTTTTTCTCTCTTCTGAGCTGACTGTACTGCCGTGGCTAATACTTCTACGGGGCGTTCTCAGTGCCAGGCCCTGGCATGAGTTTTATAAATGTCAACTCATTAAACTTCACAACACCTTAAAAGAGGAGGGCTGCTATGATCCCCCGTTTACTGTGGGGAAACTGAGGCCCAGGGAGACGGGTGGTTTGAACCTAGGCAGGCTGGCTCCAGAGCTCACACTCGTAACCACCACCCAGACCACCTCTCTAGGGACTCCACTTTTCAGACAGTGTCACTGAGCCTGGGCAGGGGCCGTGACTCAACCACATCCACCCCGTGGTCAGTGGCAGGGACTAGACTGGAACTCAGGCGCCTGCACCCAGCTGAGGATGTTTTCTGCTTCTCCCCTCCAGCGAAGAGAAGACACACAGTGCCATGAACCCCATGGCAAGTCCACATGTCCTTACATTCCTGAATTACACACACTCCTGAATTTACATTGCTGGTAATAGTGGTCATTTCCCGGTCACTTAACCATCCCCTCCACCGACGTCTATATGTATCAATAATCAATAAGATAGTCCTTTTCCTCCCAGAGCAGTTGGGGGTGGGATGGTAGGACACTAACCAAGTATCCTCTCATATATAATGATGGACCATGATACGTACCCTGAAGGAGGGATCCATGTGTGCCCTAGGAGTGGGTAATGGAAGAGGGGAGGTTCCTGAACTTATTGGGGTGCAGGTGCCGGAAGGAAGGAAAGAGCTGAGATTTAAAGGGTGGGTTAGCAGTTCCTAAGTGAGGAAGGGAAGGGAAAAGTATTCCAGGCAAAGGGAACGGCAAGTGCAAAGGCACTGGAGTAGCACGGAGCACGGTGATTTGGAAGAAGTGAAAGGCATTCAGGGTGGCTGTGCTGCAGAAAGCCAGAACAGTGTGGCCAAGACAAGGCTGGAACAGTCATCAGGAATGAGACCAGACCTTCCTGAAGCTGACCCCTCTCTTGCCACCTTCTGCCCTGTCTCCACAGGGGTTCGCTCTGTGCTGGGCAGTGGCTGTGGGCGTCTGGACCTGCTCCCCGCTCCCCACCTGCCCTGACCCTATCTCAGTCACCCCATTCAAGAGGTCAGTCTTGGCCACCAAGGACACAAGGTGGGTGAGGAGAAGGAGCTCAGCCACTGGAATCAAATGCTAGTCAAGCAGCTGTGTGATGTGGGCAGGGTGCTTGGCCTCTCTGAGCCTTCGGTCACTTGTTTGACAAATGGGAAGAATCAGCCTTTCCTCTGGGCACTGAGGATCAGCTGAGAGAAAAATGACACACTGGAGCTGCGCAGGCAGGAAAGCCTGGGGCCACGTGGGCAGATGCCCTGGGGAAGCCTCTCTCTGCCTGGAACATGCTTTGCTCTATTTCCCTGAGATTGGATCAGAGCAGGCAGGTGGGCAGGCTGCTAGCACAGGACCACACCAGCCAAGGAGAACCTGCAGAAGCACGGCTTGATAGAATGGCTCCCAGACAGGTTCAGCCTGAGTTCAAATCCTGGGCTCACCCTGAGGAGCTGCCTGCTCTTGTCTTATCTGCAAAATGGGTTGACAATAGCACCTGCTCCCGAGGCAATTACAAGGTTTTACTATACATAGTGGTTAGAGCAGGTCCCTGCACATAGTCAGTATTCAGCAAGTGTTTGCCAAACAAAACATGGACACCACCACCACTTGTGCGGCCAGTAGGTGAGGGACAGCAAGAGATGTGCTGCTTCACCTCCTCTCAATAAAACTTCCAATTTCTGTACAGGGAAGAATAAGGAGGATCGGTCTGCTGAGCCCCACTTTAGTCAAACCTCCCACCCTCAGGGTTAGTCACAAACACAAAGGAATAGTGGGGTGTAGCGGGGTCATCTAAAGAGGTCAGGACCTGGCAGCCCCTCCCTACCTCCTGGCACGGCCCCCCCAGTCCAAATAGCAAAGGCAGGCCTGGCTCCCCATCCCTTGGCAGCCCCCAGCACATCTCAGTTTCTCCCGGTGGCCTCTTTACCTGGGACCAGCACTGGGTGCTGGCGAGGCAAGGCGAGGCTCAGCAGGCAGGACAGGTGCAAAACTCCAACAAATAGTAACAAGCACCCACTCTGTGCCAAGCTCTGCGCTAGGCCCCAGGGCTACTGCAGTGACCGAAACACATGAGAATCCAGCCCCAGCGGAGCATCAATTCCCTCGGTGAAGAGGAAACAATTAGCCCCAGTGCCGATGAGGCCACTGAGGGTCAGAGAAGCCCCAGGAAGGGAATGGCAATGTGACTTGAGCAAGTCCCTGCCTTGGGTGGCCGTGCTCGGGGCCAGACTCGACTCAGGCTGCAGAGGACATTTGGAAAAGCAGGGAAGTGTGATTCGAGCTGAGGGTTAAAAAGCTCGGTTCCATGAGAGGCTGCTGGTCCCTGGTTCTCCCCACCCCTGGCACCCTGACAACTTGCTCTGCTCACTCTGAGCCTTGACCTGGAAGGAAAGTGACTGCACGTCTCACAGGAAAACAGCCCAGGGCAGCTGGACTGGCTACTCAGAGAAAACTAAACAGCCTGGGTCTGCTTGGATCACAAGCAGGTGGGGTCAGGACCTGGGGAGGGTCTAGAGGACAGGGTTGCAAAGCAAGACAGAGTAGGAGGGGCCAACCCTGGGTCTTCGGGCTCCCCAGCCACAAAGTTGCTTCCATACTAAAATTGAGGAAACTGCGGCCTGGGGATGGTGGCAGGGATGTGACGTATCCCGTAAAAGGAGAAGAAACTGGAAGCAAGAGCGCCTGACCTCTGGCAACTCTGGAAAAGCCATGTATGAGTCATCTACTGCTGCGTAACAAATTGCCCTAAAACATTTAGCAGCTTAAAATAGCAATAAACATTTGTGATCTCTCAAGTTTCTGAGAGTCAGGAATTTGGAAGCTGCTTAGCGGGGTAGTTGGGGCTTGGTTTATTCATGTTGTTGCACTTGTACTTGTGTCACCTGGGGAAGGAGAATCTGCCCCCAAGCTGGCTCCCTCTCTGGCTGGCCAGCTGGTGCTGGCTGTGGCCGGGAGCCTCCCTGCCTGAGGGTCCTCAGGGCATGGCAGCCAGCTTCCCCCAGAGCTAGTGGTCCAGGAGAAGCCGGGCTGAAAGGACCTGGATATAGGAAGTTAAGCTCTGTCATTTCTATGACACCCTATTGGCCCTGACAGTCGGGGAGGGAGGGATGGGAAGGGGGCAGGCTATACGGGGGTTTAAATATCTCAAGGTAGGGCTCTAGGTGTTCTGTAGAGCCCCAAGGACTGGATTCAAACCCAGCCTCTGTCACTCGCAGGCGACGTGAGAGCCTCCTTTGTCCTCATCTGTGAAATGGGGACAGTGAGAGAGCCCAGGACGAAAGGCGACGTATTTGTAAGGCCTCAGCACTGCACCTGGCATCTAGTAGTGCCTCTGGCAATTGGGAAGACTTCGTGCAGTGATGAGGCCCGAGGCCTGCTCCGCTCACTGCCCTCTCCCCGGCACCCGGCCGAGATCCTGGCACCTCACATAGTCTGTGGAACAGATGCATGAGGGCTGAGACTGGATCTTATTCACTTCTAGAACATTCCTCCTGCAGGTAGCCCAGGCTGGCTTCCTTCCTTCCTGAGGGCCTCCCTCTGCTTCTATCCTGTAAACACTCCTCCAGGAGCTTCAATCTCTGCTCATATTTCTTCCATTTTCTTTCCCACCTTTGACCAGTTGCCTTCCTGGCCTCTGCGACCTCCACCCTCTCGGGGAGCTCCGCAGTGGCAGGGGCCAGGCCGGAGAAGTCCAGGCTTGTCTCTAGCAATCATACTATTAACTCAGTGGCAATCTGGAGCCCCGTACATGAAACTGACCCATTTGTTCTTTCCACAAATATTTATCGAGCACCTCATATGTGCCCAGCATGTGGGCTCAGGGGACACAATCATGGACAAGGAAGGTGAACCCTCCACCCCTGAGGCGGATATTCCAGTGGGGGCAATGGTCAAGCAGCAAATAACTGACCGCAGTAATTTCAGATGGCACAAAGCGCCGTGAAGAAATCACGCTGGACGCTGTGACAGTCTCGGTGGGTGGCCAAGGAAAGTTTCTTGGAGGAGGTGACCTGAAAGTCAGAAGGAGGCGGACTAGGGCGCACCGCTGGTTCAGTGGTGGAACGTTTGCCGTCCATGCGGGAGACCCAGGTTCAATTCCCAGACCAGAAAAATAAAAAGGAGGCTGATGAGAGGGCAGGGTGCTGCTGAGGTAGGGGGTGTAGATGCGTGTTAGGGGACAGGTGGACCTCTCTCTCTGGCTCCTGTGGCCCCCTCTGCAGACCCCCAGACCCCTCCTCCAAATGCAGCATGGAAAACTGGGCAGTTTGGTAGCAGCAGTCAGAGCAAACTGTACACAGCCTTAACCCCAACATTTCCACTTTTCAGGGTACACCTCACATGCAGCCTTGCACCAATGCTAAATGCCCAGGGTACAAGGACGTCCCAGCGGCCCCGTTTGAGGTGGCAGTGGATTGGAAGCAACCTAGAAGTTTATCTGTAGGAGCCCAGAGTCCATAATATTAGGAATATTATGCAGCTGTTAAAGCACTGTTGGCCAATCTCCAAAGTGTATTAAGTAAAAAGAAGCAAGGTGCAGGCAGGGGAGATAACGTTCTAATGGGATAAAAGGAGGGGGGAGGTGGCAGAACATGAAGTACTCACCACTGGTAGACACACAGAGTTTCTCTGGAAGAAAACCCAGAACTCCTGTGGTGAGCTGTGGGTTGGGGGGCCGTGGGCTGAAAGGGGTGGGAGGAGGTTTGTATTTTATTCTCCACCCTTTGGTTCCTTGGAATTTTGAACAGTGTGCTAATACCACCCATTTGGAAAAAATTAAACTTGCAAAAATTTACTTTTAAATTAAAACACTCATGTAAAGCCATCCAAACTCTGACATTTCAGATTTTACACGGGTCCGGACTGAACCCGGCCACTAGCCACTGTGGGTGGCCTCAGCCAGGTCACTTCCCCGAGCGAGGTCTCAGTTTCCCCATCTGCAAATGGGACCGAGCTGGGTGGTCCCTGGGGGTATTCCCGCCCATCCTCTGCTCCCCCTATTCCTTCCCACGTGAGCCCCCCGGCCTTTGCTGGAGCCCTCTCCCCTTTCATCACCGGGCCAAGCTCCAGTCCCCGCCCCACCTCCTTCCCCTGCCCCCCACAGGGCTGGGTTCAGCCTGTCAGTTTCCCTCTAAGTCCCACCCACCCCCAGTGCAGCTGTTTCCAAAGCAAAGGCATTTTCCCCCCAGAAAGGAATTTGTAAAGAAGCTTAGTTCATTCTAAGTGACAAGGGAGCCAGAGCAGAGGTGACAGGATGTGATTCGGGTGTCCATGAGTCTCATGGGTTGGGGGCAGGGGGAGCCAGGACGGAAGCTGAAAGGGCAGTGAACCCACACCGGGGGTGATGGTGGCTGTGACTCGGGGGACAGGGTGGGGCTGGGAGGCACGGGCAGATTCTAGGTGGAGACCACGGCCCGGCTGTGGGGCCGGAGAGAGGGGGCAGCGAGGAGCATGTCTGGACAACTACAAGGATGGAGTTCACAGACAGATGAAGCTGTTTGATCAAAGTTATGCAGCACAAACATGATGCAGAGCTGAGACTAGAAACCAGGGTCCCTGTCCGGAGTTCGTGCCACTCCACTCTCCCCACCGCTCCCTGCCGTTCTTGGGAGGTGTCCTGGGGAGGAGTCCTCAACCTTCCCTGACTTATAGGTTCGTTTTTGGTCTGGTTCAAGGAACAAGCCAGGGGCAGGGGACCTGGGAAATGGTTCAAGCAGGCAGAAGCTGGCAGTGGGGCCTGCCTGGCCTCTGGCCTCACTGGCAGGAGGGCTGAGCCCCAGGTCCTGCTCTGGGGGTGATGGGGAGGCTTCCACCCATCCTGACTCCCCGGCCTTCAAACCCAGCAGGCCTGGCTATGAACTCAGTGTCTGTCACCAACCTGAGTGACCGAGACGGGGTGACCCTATCTCTCTAAGCTCAGCCTCCCTACAGGGGCCGGGGATGAGGAGTGAAAGAGAAACCCTTTCTAAGGCGTCCAAGCCCTCCTGGCACACAGCAGGGGGAACGTAAAGGGTTACCAGGACAACCACCGTCCTCCAGGAGCCCCCTACTTTTGTGCCTATCCCTACTTCATGTCCAAGGAAATGGCCTGGTAAAGCCCCGCCAGCAAAGGGCAGCGGGGCCAGAGGCCAGGCCAAATGCGCCCTGTGCTGGGACAGAGCCTCCAGACTCCCAAGGTGCCGCCCAGCCCGGGCTGCAGGTGGAGATGCTGTGACAGACCAGCAGCAGCCCCAGACTTGGGAGCTAATGACAACGACAGCGGTAACTGCAGCTGACGTCACTGCAGCCCCCCCAGGTGCCAGCACGGTCTCATTTTGTCCTACACCAGCCCCGTGAGGGAGGCACCCTAACTGTCCCCATTTTACAGATAAGGAAACTCAGGCTCAAAGAGAGGAGTCGAGGCTGGGTGGGAACACAGACCCTCTCTGGGTTTGCAGTAAAAAAGTATTCCTAGAGCAAGAGGAAGCTTCCGGAAGCTCTCAGGGGGGACAGCAGGGAAGACCATGACGCTCGCTGTGCACGTGCCAGGTGCCATCCTGGTTCTTTGCCCAGGTGCCTCATTCATCCCTCACTTCAATCTTGAAAGGGGCTATTTGGGTCACCCCCTCTTTTGATAGATAAGAAAACTGAGGTTTGGAGACAAACCATGAGGTCCCATGGCCAGTTAATGGAGAAGTTGGGGTTCAAACTTAAGAGTCTAGAGTTCTTATGATAGAATCCTTGCAGCCTCTGGAGGGGTCTCTGTTGGGCCTCACCCTCCTCCCACATCCCCCCACCCTCCAGGACAGACCAGGCTTCCAGCTGACATCCTGCTGGCGGCAGTCCCCAAGGGCTCCACAAGCGTCATGGGCACCCCAGCTGCCTGCCCAGCTCAGCTTTGTCCACCTGGGGTCTTGGAGGTGGATCCCACGCCATCCCCACGCTGCCAGTCTCCTGCTTGGCCCAGCATCCTAGGACGGAGAAGTCACAAGCACTTCTACGGACAAGGCCTTTGGCTATGACCACCACGTGCGTGACGCTCCTCCCTTCAGCCTCACCAAGTGGCACGGTTATCACCCCATGAAGGCCGGAAGGGGAGGCTGTGAGGCAGCCCAAGCTGAGATGTATTGTTCCTGTAAATATAGTTCTTTCTCTCGCACTGCTATTACATTTCCCAGTGACTGCACCTTAGAGCTTCTCAATGCAGTTTATTTCCAAGCTATTTCTTCGGGGCCGTGGGGTTGGGTAGGGAGGGGGTTCCAATGCATTCATTCAATTTGACAGTATCCATGCAGCAACTCTGGATTTCTCAACACCCTTCCAGGCATCTGAGGTCTTAGAGCTGATGTTCCACTGTGTGGAAGGGGCACCAGGGGGCTTGTGTCCTGGGCCCTGGGCCCCTCTGGCATCTAATGAAACTCGGGACCATCCCTCAGAAAAATGTTTTTAAAAACATAAAATTAAAGGCACAGTTTTCCAAAGAAAATTTATAAACTGTAAGTTGCATTGACATACAGATTCAAAAATATTTCTTAAAACGGATTTGTGATATGGTCATTTATTGCTTCTGATATTAAGACGATTAAGTAACAGGATTTCACGGTGGCTCTAGTAGCCGTCATCATTTCGAGGGTAAACAATATGTTGGGGCATCCACAACCCCTGGGACGAGACGGGAGTAGAGCTGTGAGCCTGCACAGGCCTGCCAACAGCACCGTGGCAGCTTGTGGCCTACATTCATTGCTGTCGAAAAACTCATTTCAGTGGGGAAAGAGAATAGTTGTTTTCCATCCAAGTCTACAGATTCTCTGAATTCATGCCGCAGATTCCTCGGGATTCGGGGAACATCAGTTAAGAAAACTTAGTTCATATATGTTGTTTTTGTTTTACAGCCCATACCCCAGTAGGATATACCCACTATTTATGTCATGTTAGTTTCTCATTTCTGGTCCTCCCAAGCCGAGTTTTCTAAGAGAAAATTATCTATTTTTTTTTTTTACATTTTTTATTGTGAAATACAACGTATATACAAAAAAGCAATAAACTGCAAGTGCATTTTAACAAGTAGTTATAGGACAGGTTTCAAAGTTTGGTATGGGTTACAGTTCCACAATTTCAGGTTTTTCCTTCTCCAAGACACTGGAGACTAAAAAGAAATGTCAGTATTCAGTAGTCATATTCATTTGTTGAATCTTAACTCCTCTGTTATAATTCCTCCTTCTTCTTTGATCCTTCGCCCAATCTGTAGGGATATTTGGGTCATGTCCATTCTAACTTTTTCGGGTTGAAAAAGGGATGTCGACATTATGGGATGAGGGATGGGACCAGCTGATGTTCTCGGAGAGGCTGGCACCTCTGGGTTTCAGGATTTATCTGACCTGGGAACCATCTGAAAGTTTTAGGTTTCTAAAAAGTAAACAGTGTGTGCAACTTTTCATATACTGTTTTTAAATATTACATTAATTATGCCTGTCTACATTCTCATTCCATTTTCAAAACCCAAGTAACTTAGTAGTATGTAACGTGAAAAGATGTTCCTTCACCATCACACCCCCCACCCCCATGGCCCCCCACACCCAAAGCCAATCATCATGGTTAATAATTTGCGTCTTCGAGGCCTTTATCTCTCTGTACATAAAAAGCCATCACTTGGATCTTTCTTGTACAAAATGGGCTCACACTGTAGGTTCTGCATTTTGTCTTTTTGGCTCAACAGTCTATGTGGGGTATCTTTTCAGATCATCCCTCTAATGAAGCTTCCTCTCGTTCTCCTGAACTCTCGTGTATCATCCATGATAACCCATGACACGAACGTACCGGAATTGAGAAGCCTACACGCATCGGTTCCTTAGCCAAGCCACCGGCCCCTCCCATGACTGTCTCAGGAATCCACCCTAGCACCCGGGGAAGAGGAGCTATGATTATCCCCATTGTACAGAAGATGCTCAGACAAGTAGAGGCATCTACCCAACCTGCTTACACAGCCAGTAAGCTGAGAGTTGGGATTCAAATCCAGGCCCATCTGATAGCGGTTTACAAAATGCTTTTCCCGAATACGAACTACATTCACCATCTCCACGGAAGAGGCAAGCAGGGCAGGTCATTGACATTGATCTACTCTTTTTTGCACCTCAGATCCACAGTCATGCTCCCACCTGAGGCCCTTTACACTTCCTTGCCTTTCCCACCAGCTGGAATCCCCTTCCTCTGGACTTGCCCACAGCTGGCTTCTGCTCATCCTCTCAGCTCAGGTGACCTCCAGTGGGGCTGACTGGCCCCTAGCCCCACTCATCACCCTGCCTTACGCTCCTCCTGGCACATCACTATCAGAATTTAACTGTTTTATTTAGTGGACACCCCCTGGAATTGGGGAACTTGCCAGTTTTGTCCATTCCTGATTCCATAGTACTGAGAGTAGGACCTAGCACGTAGTAGGTGCTCAAGAAATGATTCCTGAATTAGTGGATGAAACGCAGTGGAGGAGAGGATTAGTTTAAGGAAACATTTAGCATTGCTCTATATATTTTTATCTGGGACATTTGATAGACTTTGAGCTTGTGGGGTTTTCATCAAGGTATAACTCACATACGGCAAAATTCATCCTTTGCACAATTCTGTGAGTTTTGACTGTATGAGTTGTCAAAACCTATTGTGTAACCCCCACAATCATGGTAAAGAATATGCCCATCATCCCGGAAAGCTCCCCAGGGCCCCTGGGCAATCCGTCCCCACCCTTGCCTCCAGCCCCTGGTAACCACACATCTGATTTTTATCCCTACATTTTTGGTCTTTCCAGAAAGTCATATAAACGGAATTCTACAATGTGTAGGATCTCAAGTCTGGCATATTATATTTGAGATTCACCATGTAACTGCACATACCAATACTTCATTCCTATTTAATGCTGAGTAAATCCCATTGGATGGATGAACATATTGTTCACCAGTTGCAGTTCTTTTAACGTAAATAATGCAAGAGAAAAACAGGTTCAAGCAGCTCTCCTCGGCCGCTGAGAACACTCATCCACAGATACTCATCTGTTGTCCGTCTGTCCAGAATCCACTTCCTCCCCCAGCCCCACCCAGTCAAAACTCCTTTTCTTTCCTTCATATGCCTTTTCATATGCCCCCTCTCTGACAAAGAGTAGGGCTCACTGTCCCCACGTCGCAGATTTGGAAAATGAAGCTCAGAGCCATGTAGTGATTCTCCAAGAACCCACAACTGGAGCGTAGCAGAGTCAGAACTCGAACCTGGGGCAGAATTCAAACCTGGGGTTGAGGCGGGGCGCGGCAGTCCGCAGGCCAAAGCGCAGCTTCTCTGAAGGCTGGTAAAGTAGTGGTGGGGGGGTGGGGGGGTGTCAGCTCGTTTCCCATCTCAGGCCTGAGAAGTTGCCGGCATGAGAGTGACAGAGATGGGGGCAGATCCAATCCTGGGGTGGGGATGGGGGTGGAGGTGGCTGGAGACCAGAACTTCCCATCCTGGGTTGGTTTCTCCTCCACGATCCTTCCCTGCCCCTCTGGCTGGTGCCTGAGCCCTGGCCCAGCCCCAGACCCCACCACACAGACCAATGTTAGTTGCCAGACACTAGCCCGGTCAAACTGGGCCCATCTGGCCTGGATTATCCCTCCCAGGACCCACGCTGGTGGGTGGGTGTGGCAAATTGGGTGATGGGCCCCAGCTGTGGGTACCTTCTGCTCCGCCCTTGCAACCACAGGACAAGTTGGGGACAAGTAGGGGTGCTTAGGGAGCTCTGGCCACTCAAGAGGACCCCAAACCCACCCTGAGCCCTCTGGTCAGCTCTGCAGACTTGGAGACCTGGAGGAACCAGGAGTCTTGGCTAAGCAAGGAGTCTTGGGGTACAGCTTCTCAGGAGGTGACCTTGGGCAAGTTGTAGTCACTTTCTGAACCTCAATCTGCCCATCTGCAAATGAGAGGCTTGGAGGAGATGCCTGTGAAGGTCTCACCTCAGCCATGAGCTTGCTGTCTCATGGCCTGGGAATTCAGGAAATCTGCATTTTAAACCAGGTTCCAGCAGGTTCTTGACCCATGGAAAGGTCCCAGGCCAGCTTCAGTATAACCCTGCTAACCCTCATCCATCCTGGTAGCTGATAGAGGAGCCGCTGGTAACTGATGATAGAGGAAGGCTGGTCCCAAATTAACCATATTGAGGATGGGGGGTGGGAGGAGGGAAGCTCCCATGGGTGATTCTAAGCAGCAGCCAGGGTTGGGAACCACTCCCTGTGGTTTCTTACCTGTTTTTCTTGTTGTCCATCCCCCTACCCCCATCCCCCACCCCCCACCAGCAGACAGGAAGCTTCTTTGGAGAAAGCACCATGGACTCTGATTTCTCTTTTCCCTGAGTCTCCTGAGGGCTCCTGGCACAAAGCACGGCACAAAGCTGGTGTTCCATCAGTGCTTATTTTTTATAACCAAACGTTTACTACCATGAGCCTCATTTAACCCTCATGTAGGTTATGGTACTATCATCAATCAGTTTAGGGGTGGGATTGAGGCCAGAAAGGTCAAATAACTTCCCTGAGAACACACAGCTAGCAGGTGGAGGAGTCAGGATGCAAATGTGGGGATGGTGGCACAGGGGGGAGTGAAGGGAACTTGACCTTCCAAGGGAAGTCCCTCTTCTAACTCCATAGTCATGTCTCAGTGTCTCCCCTAGACCAGGACCCCCCCGAGGAAAAGGATTTGGTGTCTCCTCCCTCCCTGAGTCTCTGGGGCACACAGAGGTGTTCGGTAAATGCGGGTTAAATGAACTGAATCCTCCAAGCTCAGATGCAGCAGTTTAATTGCTTCCTGCCTCCAGGCGTCTCCCAGCCAGCGGCTGGAGGTGGGAGATGGGTGAGGAGGGTGGACTCCAGTGAGGAGAAATCACTCATTTATTCCCTCAACCATCAGTGCTAAATGTTTGTTTGTTTCAAGCAAGCGTTGGGAGCTTTGGTCTCTAACATAATGACGATACTTGTAACAGAAAGCAGAGTGGGTGGTAATACGATTCACATGTTAAAATGAGAGTCCTGGCTGCGGGGAAGGGGTTGGAGTGGCCGGTGGGTGGCCCCATGGAGACCATGGTCACGTGAAGCAGGATTTGGGAATGAGGTTGGAGCTATGGCAGGCAGAATTTGCTAGTGGTTTGAGTGTGATGGGCAGAAGCATCACCATTTCCATCATGGACGTGGTCGGCTTGTGACACTGGTCAGGTGCCCACGCGGAGATGTCAGGTGGGCAGGACATGCAGGGGACAAGCTCGAGTGGGAGGCGAAGACGGGGGGGGGGGGCACTGTCTGCATGGGGATAACGTGAAAGTCCTAGGATGGACGCAAGCACCTGGGGCACAGGCCCCAACATGTTGAGGGTCCAAACCCTCTGATATCTGGTGATGCTGATGGAGGCCGCTTCAGGATGATGCTTTATACACATAAAATAAAAGTATAAGAATGCCCAATAATACAGAAATGGAAATCAAAATGCTAAAAGTCAAATCTGTGACGGAGTTGTAACTTTAAACAAGATCCAGCAGTGGGTTGGATAATTTCCATAATGCCGAAGTAATGGTGAGTAAAAATAGTGTTTCAAGGTACTTGTGTTGTGCTGAAGTCGCAGGATCTGCTGATACCGCTGGGGCTTGTGGCCTGAGTTTATAACAGAAGGAAAGGTTAAATTTGAACTACAGGTTATTTAGACCAAAGATGTCATTTTTTCACTCACCCGAGTTCCTGGACCCCCTGAATTCTCGTCCCAGACCCCATGGCCCCCTCGATGCAGGGAGTGAAGCAGGAGTCAGAGGAGGGGGCCGGGGAGCTCAGGGGAGACCCGGGAGAGGCGGCGTCAGAAGCGCACCCGGAAGCAGGGAGTGGCCGCCGACAGTGGCGGCCGCTGGGCCTCCAAGGAAGACGCCACCGTCGCGTCCCTAGAATTGGAGCCCAGGAGGACCCTGGCGGCTGGTTAAAGAATAAAGGGGAGCGTCAGGGCTGGAGCCCCATGACTCAGGGTTGCTCAGGGGGCTCCCCCTTTGTGGGTCATATTTTTTCTTGAGAGTGGTAAATACACAGATTTTCATTACGTTGTTTCTTTATATTATTCTTAATGCGTTTTTGTATGTATGTAATACACCATACCAAAATTGTTCATGATCTAAAAAAAAAAGTGGAGGCGAGAAATGGAGACAATGTGTTGAAGAGGTGTGCTGTGAGGGGAGAGAGGAACTGGGGAATGAACTGGAGGCGGGCGTGGGGGCTGAGGTTTGGTTTTTTTAATTTTAAGATGGGGGCTGTTGGAGCACATGTGTGGGTTGCAGGGGGCAGTGGGTGAGGGGCTGATAATGCAGGGGAGGGAGGACAGGAAAAAAGGGACAAAGTCCTCAAGAAGTTTCTGAGGGGCTTGTCTCTCTGGCCCGCCTTTCCTTCTGTGATCTCTATATGGACGAAAGGGGCTCTGAATAGCAAAAACCATTTTGAGAAAGAAGGGCAACGCTGGAGGACTCATACGTCCTGATTTTAAAATGTATTACAAAGCTACAGCAATCAAAATAGCACGGTGGGCAGTGCCATGGTGGCTCAGTGGCAGAATTCTCACCTGTCATGCCGGAGACCCAGCCAGGTTCGATTTCTGGTGCCTGCCCATGCCAAAACAAAACAAACAAAATGTATATATATATAGCATGGTACTGGCCCAAGGACAGACACATAGACCATTGGAAGGAGATTGAGAGTTCATAAATAAACCCTCACGTTGATGGCCAATTGATTTTTTTTTTTTTTTAATACATGGGCAGGCACCGGGAATCAAACCCGGGTCCTCTGGCGTTCCAGGCAAGGGCTCTTACCTGTTGAGCCACCATGGCCTGCCCAGATGGCCAATTGATTTTTGATAAGTGGGCCTACTCCACTTAATTGAAGAAGGAATAGTCTCTTCAACAAATGGTGCTAGTAAAACTGGATATCCTTGTGCAAAAGAATGAAGGTTGACTCCTACATCATACCACATACAAAAATTACCTAGAAATGGATCAAAGACCTAAATATAAAAACCAAAACTATAAAACTCTTAGAAGAAAACATGGGGAACTTCTTCAAGGCCTCATGTTAGACAACGGTTTCTTAGACTTTACACCCAAAGCAAAAGCAACAAAATAAATAATAGATAAATGGGACTTCATCAAAATTAAAAACTTTTGTGCATCAAAGGACTTCATCATGAAAATAAAAAGACAACCTACAGAATGGGAGAAAATATTTGGAAACCACATATCAAATAAAGGTTTACTATCCAGTATATATTAGGAAGTTCTACAACTCAACAACAAAAAGACAAAAAATCTAATTAAAAATAGGGCAAAAGACTTAATAGACATTTCTCAAAAGAAGATACACAAATGGCCAATAAACACATGAAAAGATGTGTTTATTAGCCATTAGGAAAGTGTAAATCAAAACCACAGTGAGATACAATTTCACACCCACTAGAAAGGCTAATATTTAAAAAATGAAAAACAAGTGTTGGAGAGGATGTGGAGAAGTAGGAATGCTTGTTCATTATTAGTGGGAATGTGAAACTGGGAAAAACAGTTTGGCAATTCCTCAGAAATTTAAGTATAGAATTACCATATGGCCTGGTAATCCAAATTCTAGGAATAAACCCCAAAGAATTGAAATCAGGGACTCAACCAAGTATTTGCACACCTATGTTCATAGTGGCATTACTCACAACTGCAAAAAGGTGGAAGCAGCATAAGTGGCCATCACAGATGAATGGATGAACAAAATATGATATACACATACAAGGGGAATATTACTCAACCCTGAAAAGGAATGAACTTCTGATACATGCGACATGTATGAACCTTGAAGACTTCACGTTGAGTGAAATAAGCTAGGCACAAAAGGACAAATACTAATATGATTTCCCTCAAATGAAAATAATTAGAATAAGTAAATTGATAGAGTCAAAAGCTAGAACACAGGTACCCGGGCTGGGGTGGGGCTTTAGGAATGAGAAGTTAATGCATAATTGGAACAGAGCTTCAGTTTGGGGTAATGGAAAAATTTTGATAATGGATGGTGGTCATGGTAGCCTGACATTGTGAATGTAATTAAGAGCACCAAATTATTTTTTGAATGTGGTTAAAAGGGGATAATTTAGGTTATTTGCATATATATTAATAGAATAAAGATAATTTAGATTGTGATGTACTTTGAAATTTTTGGTTTTGTGTATATATGTTATTTTTCACAAAAAAAAGAAAAAAAAGAGAAGGAGGAGTATAACAGAGAAGATAGGATTTAACATGTGAGTATGACTATTGAATCATTGTATTGATATTTCTTTTGGTCTCCAGTGTCTTAGAGCAGCTAGAAGAAAAAATGAAAAATCATACAACTGTAACCTATACCAAACTTTAAATCTGTTCTATAGCTACTTGTTAAAATGTGCTTGGAAATGTATTGCTTTTTTGTATATATGTTATCTATCACAGTTTAAAAAAGCGTTAAAAAAAAAAAGAAAAAAGAATTTGGAAACCATGTACAACACAGTGAACCCTAATAAATTATGAACTATAATTAATAGCATAATTATAATATCATTTCATTGATTGTAACAAAGTTACCACACTAATACAAAGTCTTAATAAGGACAACTGTGTGTGTGAGGAGAGTCATGGGAACTCTGAATTTGCTGCATGATTTTACTCTAAACTTGCAACTTGGCTAATAAAAAATAATTAAAACAAAAAACGAAAAACCACCAACCCAGAGTTTTTGATTCAGTAGGTGAGACCTGGGGTGAGACCTGGAAATGTGCATTTCTAATAAGCTCCTAGGGGGTGCCAATCCACGGATCACACTTTGAGAACCGCTGCTCTATCAATACAAGCCCCCCACCTGCTACCCCACCCCCACCCAACCTTTCTCTACAAGGAATATGCTCCTTCAAAATCACTCCAGGGGGAGAAAGAGAGTTGTGATGGAATCAGGGAGAAGAGATGAAGGGTGAAGTGGCCAGAGCCTGGCTCCCCAGTTGAGGTCACTACCTCTCTTTGGGGAGCACTGGTCTCCCCCAGGGGTCCTGGGAGCCGCCCTGTGTGACCTTCTGGCCCCCTTGGAAGATTGAGCAGGAGAGCAAGGGAAGGAGCCGAGGACGGGGATGGGGTGGTGGCAAGAGGCCAGCGCATGTGCAGCATGGAGTGGAAGTAGCGGAGGGCAGCAGGAGCTTTCTCCGTGGGCCCTGAGCCTGAGAAAAACACTGCTCACCTTTGTCACATGATCCTGGCTTCTCGCCTGACCAACTGCTGCTCCTGGAAAGAGTGCAGCCCTGGAAAAGAAATGCACATTAGCACGTCAGACCCCAGAATATGAGAGCAAGAAAAGCTTTGGAGATTGATGAGTCTTGCCTATTTTCAGATGGAAAATCTGGGCACCAGAAAATATAAAGTACAGCTTGGCAGATGGATCTGCAGACTCTTGTATGGGAAGAAAATGTGTCCCCTCCCCCTGTTGGCTGGCTCACTCCCAGGAAGCTGGTCAGTGGGCATGAGATTGGGGGCAATGCTCTGAGCCCTGCTGCTCCCTTTTATCATCGATTCGTTCAACAGATATATATTGAGCATCTACTATGCACCAAGAACCGTACTAGACACAGAGATAATGTGGTGAGCAAGACCAAGTGCCTTGCTTCATAGAATTGACATGCTAGAGGATGAGGCAAACAATAGACAAATATATATATATAGTCAAGTCAGGGAGTGATAATTGGAGGGAGCACGTGGATATCTGGGGGAAGAATGTTCTAGGCAGAGGAAACAGCATGTGCAAAGGCCCAGAGGTTGGCAGGTGCTTGCTGTGTTGAAGGGTTGTCATAGAGGCCGGTGCACCTAGAATGGAGTAAGCAAAGGAGGAACGAGTAGGAGAGGAAGTCAGAGTGGCAGCAGGGGGCCAGGTCAGGAAGGAACACGCAGACACAGGGAGGGCTGTGACTGGTCCTCTGAGTGAGGTGGGAGCCCTGGGAAGGCTTTGAGCAGAAAGGGAATGTGACCTGAGTTCAGTATGACAGGCTCCCATTGGCTGCCGAGGGAGGATGGACGGTGTGTGGGGCCAGGGTGGAGGCAGAGAGGCCAGGCAAGAGGCTGCAGGAGAACCCAGGCGAGAGGTGATTGGGGTCTGGCCTGACATGCTCCCAGGTAGGAAGGCCTCCCTGGTTGGGTTATGCTGTTCCAGGGAGATGCTAGAAGGGCCGGGAGCCTTTCCCCCAGCTCCTACCCCACGATCCCAGCCTCTGGTCTCCCCGCAGCTCGAGAGGTACATCCAGATGAACCTGAGGTCAAAGCTGGAGCAGGCCCAGGAGTACGAGGTCCAGAACCAGACGGCCACCATACTCGAGCTGGGCACCAGCCTCTTGAACCGGACCCTCAAGCTCACCGACGTGGAGGCTCAGGTACCAGTGGGTGAGCGGTGGGCCGGTGGGTGGGCGCCAAGGAGGCCCGCGGCTGGCCAGGCCAGCTCACGGCCCAGCCGTCTTGCCCTGACCCCTGTCCCCCGGTGAGGGTGGGGCCTCCTCTGGGCCTGTGAGCCCCGTACTCCCTCCCTGATGGCCCTGCCGGTGTCTAAAGTGTCTCCCTCCAGGCCGTGGGCCCCAGGTGGGCAGACACTGGGCTTTCTACTTGGGTAACTCCAGCGCCCGGCACAACACCAACCATGGAGTAGAAGCTCAGTGAATTCCCATTTAATTATTGCAGCACACCCCTCATCCTTTCTTTAGACAAAGCCATCTTCTGCTTCTGCCTCCCTCCATCCCCATCCATTTGTGCATCGCATCCTCTGTGCATAGCACGAAGCCCCAGGCCTGGTCCCTTCACCCATTTCTAAACTATTTCCCCCAAGCACCCACTCGGTGCCCTGTTCTGTGCTGGGTACAAGGGATGGCAGAGGGGACGCAGCAGCTAACGCAGTGTTCAAGGTACATTGGAAAAGATGGGAAATCACTCGTTCACTAGACCATAGTGGGAAAGGGGGAGGGCAAAGAACATGCAAATAAACGGAAAGGTGAGTGGATGGATGAATAATGAGTGACAGATGGGCACACATTTATTGAAAATGCTTGCCTGCGCCAGCCGCTGCTCGAGATGCCCGCTTCCAGTCTATAGCAGTCAAGACAACAGACACAAACACCCTACCCCCCATGGGGCTTACCTTTTAATAGAGCACAACGATAATGTACAAGATGATGACATATATGACAGATGCTCCTAAAGAGAAAAGCAGCGTGGCAGAAGAGGTGTGCGTGGGGAGTAGCAGGAGGGCTTGGGTTTCAGTGAGACCACAAAGGCAACGGGGAAGGTAAGACCGGAGCCAGGCGTGCTGGGAAGGGGGATTCCAGGCAGCAGGAAGAGCGAAGGAGAAAAGCCCTAGCGGCAGGTTCAGGCTGGCAGCCTCCAGGGATGCCAACGAGGCCAGTGAGGCTGGAGGGAGCCCAGGCGGTGGGGCAGGTAGTGCTGAGGGACCTGGGGCTTTTCAGCTGCATGGTTGTGATGCCACAGGAGGGTTTGGAGTGGGGTGGGGGGTGGGGGTTGCATTTTAAAAAGCGGCCCCCGGCTGCTGAGTAGAGAATGAACTATGGCGGAAAGGGTAGGAAAGGGTAGGAGTAGGGAGAGCTGAGACGAGGATGCTAGGTGATTGGGGTGGACATGGAGTGGGGCTGGGGGCCATAGAGGGAAAGGAAGTGGCCCCTTTGGAAGATGGAGCTGGCAGGACTTGCAGATGGATTGGATGTGGGAGCCAGGACAGCAGGAGGAGAGGAGCTGCCATTTGTGGAGATGGGGAAGAAGTGGAAGAGCAAATTTGCTCAGTTAGGCTTTTGAGTGAATGAATGAATGACCACAGGAACTAATGACGGGGGGGAGAAATAGGTCAGCAAGTGTTTGAAATGGCGGACCCCGCGGGTAGGAGGACAGCTGCTTGGCAGGGCTCCTGCCGGGCTTCCATGGCCCCCCACCCCCTCCTGCTTGCCGGGCAGGTCCTGAACCAGACCTTGAGAATGGAGATCCAGCTGCTGCAGACCTCGCAGTCCACCAACAAGCTGGAGAAGCAGCTGCTGTTGCAGGGCCATGAGCTCCACCAGCTGCAGGGCCTCAACAGGTGGGCACTGGCACAGGGCCAAGACAGGGGAAGGGGGTCAGGGCAGAGCTGCGGTGGAGTCAAGGTTGGGACCAGAGTGGATGGGTCCCAGGGCTGAGCCAGGGCTGTGCCTGGGGTTAGGGCTGGGGGCTGAACCTAGGCTGGTATCTGGGACAGGGGATGTCGTCCTGGGGCGAAGGACCATTTTAGGGCTGAGCAGTTAGTACTGGACCTAGGCCAGGGCGTGGATAAGGATTAAGACTCGGATTGGAATCCAGGTTGAAGCTGAGGGCCACAGTGGGCCCCAGGATGGGGACAGGAAACAGCCATTTTCTTAGGACTCAGGATACCTTCTTTCTCCCTCTCCTTCCTTTTTCTTCCTTCTTTCCTTCCCTCTTTCCCTCCTTTCTTCCTTCCTTCCCCTCTCTCTTTCTGCATGAATGCATGCCTTTATTCTGTAATTTTAACTTTACTGAGATATCATCCACATGTATCATTCCGCCTTGTCCCTATCCCAGAAGCAACAACAATTATCAGTTTCTTGGCTGCACCATCAGAGACCATCTCTGCTTTTATAAGCAAATATGCATAAGGGGAATGCCCTTAAACTCCAAGGAAAAGAAATAGTTATGAGGCATAGATGAGAGATAATCCGACATCTGAGGCTGATTTCATCTGGGATTTTGAGCTGAGCGGAGAAAATATCTACCGAGCCCAGGGGTCTGGAGGAGATGAAACCCACACAGTGACCAAGCCACGGGCCTGTCCAACACGTGCTGGGTCAGGGTGAGGCCAGCAGGGTGGCCCCGCTCCCTCTGGCCTGGGCACAGCGAATGACACTTTGTCCACCTTTTTATTCTCATCCCCCCACCTCAAGCTAGGGGAGGGCAAGGCCTGGGACGCTGTCAATCACTCTGGATTAGCAACAGGTACCTAGAAATCCACAAGCCAGAGGATCCCATCAGCAAGCTCCCTACACGTAGAGACAGCCGGGATCCTAGAACCTGACTGTGCCCAAACTCTCTCTCTCTTCCGTGGCATAACTTGGGGTCCAGGGGAAATTCCTTCTGCCCTGGCTGGACACACTTTCTTAATGTGGGGAATGAGGCAGCATAATGAAGCATGCAGTAAAATGTCTCCCTCCCATCCTGTTCCTTATCCACCCACACAACCGCACAAGAGACCACCGCCATTGCTTGTTTCTTATGTGTCCTTCCTTCCACTCATTCAGCTATTATTTTTGAGCTCACATCCTGTGCCAAGCACTATTTCAGATGCTGGGGATACAAAATAAGCAAATAGACAAAAATCCCTTTCCTCCAGGGTGGACATTCTCTAATTGTTATTCCAGGGTTTCTTAGGCATATGCAAATAAATTTGTATGTATAAATAGGTATGCATATTCCATTTTTACCCTTTTTAAACCCAAAGGTAGCATACTGCTCATCTGAACGTTGTTGGGTGTTTGGTTCTTTTTTTTTTTTTTTTTCAGTTATTTTGGAAACGGTTCTATAAATCTCTATGAGGGAACGGCCCATTCTTTTCTCCAGCTGCATAACATTCCATGAAGTAGCTGGCCCAAAATGTATTTTCCCCAGTCCCCCATTAAAGGATATTGAGGTAGTTTTCCATCTTTTATTAATCCAACCAAGGCCAGGATGAATATTATTTACATCTGTCATTGTACCATGTGTGCATAAATCCACAAGAGAAAATGTCTAGAATCAAGATGAGTCAAAAGCATCTTTCTTTTTAAAAATTCTTCTTTGTTTTTAATCCATTACAAAAATGTCTCATGTTTGTCATAACTTCATCAGACAACTGAGGTCTGTATAAAATAAAAATGAAAGTCTGTCTGCTCCACTTCCCTGCCTCACCTCCTCTCCATCTCTATCCACTCAAATCCACTCTGCAGAAGTAACAATGCTTAGCCAGTTTTCTTTTACATTCTTAATAACACAGGGTCCCACTGTGACCCTCTGTGTCTTTCCATGCCTTTTTTCTATACATTTACCTATATCACTCTTTATTTACATAAATACCTGTATTCATTCTATTTTTTTAATCTTCCCAGGCATGGGGTTTAGACAACAGGCATTAATGGGCCTGATAAGTCTGACCCCAAATCAGGGCATCTTCCCAGTCCCATACATATGAACTCTGCCTCCTTCTTCTTCATGGCTCAGAACATTTCCAGTGAGGCTAAAGCAGAATAGACTCAGCCAGTCCAGCTGCTGGGAATTTAGGCAGTTTCCACTTTTCCCTAGTACTAGCAATCCCCCAGCCAGGACTGCTGCCCACACTCCCTGGAGGATATAGCCTAAAAGTGGGCTGCTGGGTCAAGGGGGGTGGTGGTGGTGTATATTTGGGATTTGGTAGCACCTACCTGTTGCTGACTGTCCCTCCCCTCCCCATCTCTTCCTTCGACTGGACCGAAAGCCCTTTTACTCCAGGACCGGGTCTCTCTTTTCTTTGCCATCACTCTGTGCCAGATATAGAGGTGCTTTTACAGTGGGCACGGACCGCTGAGCTGTGTGACCCTGGTCAAGTTGCTCTACTTCTCTGAGCCTCAGGGCTCAGCCTTACCGCGGAGTCGCCCCGGGCTCAGGGACGGCGCGGTGGCGGGAGGGCAGCATGCCTGGCTCCCCCACGGCTCACGCCGATGCGCCCCCATCCCGCAGCGCGCTGGAGATGCGGGTGCAGGCCCTGGAGACGCAGCAGCAGGCGGATCTGGCCACCATCCGCGGCGAGAAGGAGCGGCTGCGGCTCCAGCTGGGGCGCCAGAGCGGTGCCCTCGCCAACCTCCAGCGCAGCTTGCACGTCGCCAGCAGCAACTCCAGCCTCCTGCAGCGTCAGCAGCACCAGCTGCTCCAGTTGGTGCAGCGCCTGGGGCGGGTCTTAGCCCAGGGCCCGGGTGAGCGAGCTGGGCGCGCCCAGGATCCGGGGGGTAGGGGGTGGTGTGGGGGGGTGCCAGCGAGCGAGACCCTGCTTACCCTCCCGGTTCATCACATAACGGCCTGACCCACTCCAACCTCAGTCTCCCCATCTGTGAAATAGGAACTGCAACAGTAAGAATGATGGTGACACAACAGTCCTGAGAGGACTCTGTGTCCTGACTCTTTGGGTGACCTTGGGCACAGCTGAGTCGTCCCTGTCCATCTGTTTAATGGAGGTGACAGGTAATAAGAACAATACCAGCCCAGACTGACAAATTTGGGTCTCAGGATCCACTCTCTGACTCTTCTTGTCTGGGCTTGTCACTACCCCTCCCTGGGCCTCAGTTTCCCTTCCTACGTAATGGGGAGGTTGGACTCCTTAGTCCCAAAGGGCTTCTCCCGCCCTAATTCCCCCTGCTCCTAAAACCTAGAGGGCCAAGCAGAGGTGAAGAGGCATCCCTAGCCCTAGCTTCTGAGAAGAGAGAACAATGCCTGTGGCTGCTCCCCAGACCTCACTGACCCCTCCTAATGGGACCCACTTGGGATGGCCAACAACTCGGGCACCCCCTCAGTGCCATGCCCATTTCTGGAAACTGGGAGCAGGACAGTCAGGGCCTCTGTCTCTTGCAAAATGCCAAACCCCTGTCTGTAGGTCTTGGAGGACAGGAAAAGGAAATGCCTGTTTGTGGAGTGCCGGCTGTGGATTAGCAGTGCACTCTGCTAGAAGCGGTCCCGAAGTTTCTAGACCATGGAAGTCTGTGCTAAAGGGAGGAGGCTTTGACTGAGGACAGTGAGGAGCCAAGGGATTGTCCTGAACAGGGTGGGACTTCTGCTATTCAGGAAGCTCATTCTGGGATGGAATGGAGGATGACTTGGAGAGAGAGGAAGGGTTCCTGCTGCTGCTGCTGCTGCGGGCTCTCCACGGGGAAGGCTGGAAGACCTGTAAGGGGCAAAGGACTCAAGCAGTAGTGACGGGGCCCCAGGCATCGAGGCAGACAGGTATTTGGGCAGAGGATCCTGCCATGGCTCTAACTCAGCTGGGTTGGGGTTTGAATCCTGAGGAAGCCACGGGCAGACAGTGAGGTGGATGCCTTCCAAACCACAAGATGGGGAGTGCCCCGGACCCATTACCAGCTTGTGCAGAGCCCTGGCAGTGAGGCTGCCTAAACGCATCCCATGTGTGGGTCTCTTATGGTTCAGCCCAAGACACCAGCCCAGGGCCCTGTGCCTCTCCCCACAGGCTCGCCAGTAACCCAGTCTCCAGCTGGGACCCAGTCCCAGGCTGAGTGGGAGGTAGTGTCGGGCAGCTCACCTGTGGCACCTTTTACCCAAGGACCTGTTCTCTTGCTTCACTGTCACTGGGAAGGACACAAGGGGATTCTGTATGTCTCCCTTGTCAAGACAGAAAAACTGAAGAAGGAGAGGGCCAGGCACGCTTGAAGCCCAGCAGGGTATAAGTGCCCCTTTCCCGTATGGCAGGGGGGGACTGGGTATGAGTAGAGGAGCCAAGGCACCAGCCAGCAGGGACTTTGGTTCAGACAGGGTTAGAGGACAGGGACACAGGTGGGAACGACCTAACCCATGCATGGCATAGGAAGCAGCATTTGTCAGCTGGGACTGGGTGCCCAGCCTTCTAGAGGCTCAGTGCTGAGCCCCAGGAGAGGCTTAGAGTAGGAAGACTTTGCAGTCAGATGGAGCAGAGCTCAAGTCCTGGCTCCTTCACTTACTGGCACTGGGAGTTTGCACAAGTCATTTGACTTCTCAGAGCCTCGATTTTCCTTATCCACAAAATGGGAAGAATAATAGCACCAGTCTCACAGAGTTCTTTTGCAGATGAGATGGTTTCTTCCATGTGAAGGGGCTCAGCACCATGCCAAGGGCCAAAAGGGGGCAAAGTGTGCATAGATTACCAGCCCAGGGGTTCCAAAGAGCCTAACTGCATTACGTATCAACACCAGCTCGCCTTCCTTCTCATGCTCCTCAAAAATAATTTACCTGGTTCTAAAGTCTCCCCATCAGTCCCTGGCACCTAGGAACCACTACGGTACATAGTGGACATTTCATTATTATTGTTATTATTATTGTTTGACCATTGTTGTCACTACTGTTGTTGACTAAGGGGTGGGTGGAAGAGCCTTAGAAAGTGTGGCTGGAAATCGAGACCATCTTCCACTCTGCCCTTGCCTTGCCCCATAACCTTGGCCTGTCCCCGCTCACCTCTGGGCCAGCACCTTCCCGTGCTCGGCTGGGCTGTTATTCCTATGGACCCAGAGAAGCTAGGAGGGACTGACAGGTGGGGTCGTGGAGCCCCCTGCCCAGGAAATGTTTGTGTACAGGCTGGGCTAGATTTAGGGCCCTCAGTTATTCCACTGGTGAGATGAGAATAACAGGCTCCTTCTTATGGGACCCTCAGCTCCAAGATTCAGGTGTGAAGGCAAAACAGGAAGTCCCGCGCCCCCACTAGCCTCCTCGCTGCTCACTGGCGTTTGGTATTTGACCATCTGAAACCTGGGCCCCATCCTTGGGTACTTGCCTACCCAGAGAGATTGGATTTTTGTGGAATCACAGCCCCAATCCCTCATTGAATCCCTCTAAAAGGGTCAGAGAGATCTAAAATCCCTGCAGTTTACTTGTCAACAGTTACTTTTCCCAGGCCAGGCTTGGAAGCCCTGGATGTGGTGGGTTCAGCCATTACATTTGATCTCATGTGGTCCCAAGAAGGGGCTCCTTAAGGCTTTGCTCAGCTCCCACGGAGGCAGGATGGAGGCAGCCCACCCCCAGGCCTCAGGAAGATCCAGCTGGAGGGGTGGGCTGTGGAGAGGAGCCCTGGCTTCCCACCTGAGAGATCACCCAGGACAAATCCCCCGTGAGATCTGGAGAGAGGGAAGGCTCTCTGCCACCCAACTGTGTGTCCTCGGGCCAGTCACCTGGCTCTCGGGCCTCAGTTTCCTCCTGTATGAAATAGGGAAGTACATCACTGGAGCTCAGGCCCCAATTCCTCTCTCCCGGATGACCCTAACTGCCTCCTCTCTCACCCCCTGCTTGAGGTCTCATCCCCTCCAGACCCCACCCCACACTCTGACCAGCATGAACTTCCTCACTCAGACGCCTGGGCCCCTCAGCCCGGTATTCAAGGCTGACCTGATCCCTGCTGAACTCTTGGCCTCAGTCCTTTCTGGTTCATCGAGCTGCCAGAGCTCTCTCTGGTCGCAGCTGCAACTCTCATGGGGTCATCATCCCCATGCCCACCCTAGCTTCAGCCTCAGCCCCCCTCCCTGCACCCTGTTTTTTCTGCACACACTTGGACCTCTCCCACCTTGGAGCCTTTGCATATACTGTTCCCTCTGCCTGGAACACCTTCCCCTTCTCCCACTGGCCAGCTTCAGGTTCCGGCTCAGTGGAAGGAAGCCTTCCCAGGTCTGATTCATCTCCAGGTCCTCAGCGCCTACCAACCTGGAGCCTGGCACAGAGCAGGCCAGAGTGTCTCCTGGCCCCTTCCTCTCATCCTAACTCTTCTCCAACTGCCTTCTGCTTTGTCCCCCTGCAGCCTCTACAAAGGCAGCTGAGCAGGTGTTCCAGGACTGTGCAGAGATCCAGCGCTTTGGGGCCAGTGCCAGCGGCATCTACACCATCCACGTGGCCAATGTGACAGAGCCCAGGAAGGTTAGGGGGCTCCTGGGAGCCAGATCATGGGGTTAAGCTGGAAAGTTCCCGGCATTGGAAATAAATCTTTGCTTCTCCAAAGATAGGTTTAGATGGAATAGCAGGAAGTAGTTCTGTGTTGGTTAAGGTGATGCTAGCTGAAGTAACAAGCCATGAACTTCCAGGGTCTTGACACAAGGTTTATTTCTAGGTCACATATAGTTCAGTAGAAGGTGGGATGGGCGCTCTGCTCCACTTGGGAATTTAGTAGGACCAATGGAGGCTCCACCATCTTCAGGGAGCGACTCCCAAGGTTGCCCTGAGCTTGGGGGCTTCGTCATCAGATGGGGCGGTGGGGAGGGGGCATGGAGGGTGGTGGGGACACGGAGGGTCAAGAGAGAGGTTTTATGATCCAGGCCTAGAAGCAGAAGAGTGGGGAACAACTAGCCAGACTTTCCCTTTCTTAAATTCCTTTCAACCGTTCTGCTTATTTCAAGAAAGGCTCAGCTTCTTTGTAGATTGTCTTCTCACACATGTTTCTTTCTCACACACATTTTCTCTTAGAATATGTTTTTACTTAAGTATTCATTTAAGTAAAAATATAGGGCACCATTTTTTAATGTAAATAGGCTGTTCAATTAAGTCAGCTATGGTGGAATCCAGGAAGGTGTGAATGAATGATATTTGGGGACCACTGATAGGGTTAAGAGCCAGCCTAGGAGGCAGGAAATCTGGGCCCAAGCCTCAGCTTTGCTTTTCACTCGCTTTGGACCTTCCCATTTCTGTGCCTCAGTTGCCCTTCCTGCATCCTCTACTATCCCCATAGGAGATACCACTAATCTTCCTTCCCACAGTGGGCTTTTCCCATCTCAGAGCCTCTGCACCCGTCTCTACCTGGCAGACATTATCATCCAAGGTCCTGTTCCAATGTCATCTCCTCTGGGGAGGCCTCCAGGCTTGCTCAGTTATACCCTGTTGGGGACTTCCCCACCAACTTCCCGATAGTTCATGTGTCATAGTCTGTCTGCCCCATCATAGCCCTCTCCAGACTAAGCCAGCCCCAAGGGTTGATCCAATTCTGGTTCATGTAGTACAAGACCAGGCACCAAGTTTGTTCTTATCGAACATGTACTAAACTAGCCAGAATAATAATGTGTGAGATATAATTGCAAATGGATAGTAAACTCTGAAAGAACTGTTTTTGTTTTACCCACAGCAGTATCCCCACTGCCTTGAAAAGAGCCTGGTACTGTGTGCTAAGTACTTTACACCCAGCAATGTTTACGCCTTACAGCCACCCCGCAATCATAGTGAACAAAGGGCCCCCATGTACTGAGCCTCTAACATGCACCGGCCTTGTTCTAAGCACTTTGCATGACTCACTCATTTAATCCACATAAGAAGCCCAGTTTAAAGGTGAGAAAATTTGGTACAAAGAGGTTAAAGCATGAACATCTCCATTTTACAAATGAGGAAAGAAAGACTCTGAGAGAGCATCACTTTCTCACTGCTTTAGAGAAATGGTGACGGTGGGTGGATGGGTGGGTGGATTTGAACTTGCATCTCTTGGATACCCGCTGACCACTAGGCTCACCTGTTACTCTATGAGGCTCTGTCCAGCCCCACTTGGGCTGGCCCAGATCTGGCTGCCGGCTGTCTCCAAGGAATTCCCCCCACACCACCCATTCCCTCCAGGTGTTCTGTGACATGGAGGTCAGTGGAGGTGGGTGGACTGTCATCCAGCACCGTGAGAACGGCAGTGTGAATTTCCAGCAGAACTGGAAGGATTACAAACAGGTAACACTGCTGCCCTGGAGAGGGGCTTTTCAGCCCCAAAACCTAGGGTGGGGGGTGGGGTTGTGGGCAGGGAACTGGTTTGCCTTCAGCCTTCCCCAGAAACAACCAGCCCACCTAAAGCACCCACCTTCCAACAGACCTGTCCAGTGGCTATTCACTTCTAGGGACTCCATCCCCTGAAACTGAATCCTCTTTGTGAAAGTTCTCAGACATGTCCTAACAATTAAATTTTAACTTTATTTTTGTTTTAGTTTCCAGAAAAGACAGTGTACATGCATTGCTAAGAAATGTTTTAAAATATACTAAAGAGGGTACAGCAAAAATTAAATCTCCCCTGCCCACCGATGATTGAATTGATTAAATGAATTTTCTTGTCTTTGCACACATTTCCAGGAGAGATTCTTTAATGTAGAGTCACTGGCTCAAAGACCATGTATGTTTTATAAATTGAGAAATAGTGACTCATTGCTTTCCCATTGTTTAAATTAAATTTTGCATGAAGGATTTTTGGCAAGCTGGTTTAAAAGCCTTTAAAGTTTGCTATAGCAAAAATATATATATAATAATAATAATACAAGAAAATAGAAAAAAGACCCCAGAAGGAAATGCAGCAATATTATTGCATATTGCTCACTTGATACTTAAAAATAAATACCAAAATTAAGCTGTGAGTGTTCTTGAACAAATTGGATTTTAAACAATCATTTAAATGGCAAAAAGAAACAGGGCGCTCTGCTGCAGAGAAACACCAGTCCAGAATGTTTTGTTCATCAGCGGTAGAGCATGACTTTAAATGGGGAGTGGGGCGTGGTGGTGGCCCTGTCCTTGGTGCTGAATTATTCTGGCCAAGGGCGATGGTTTCTCATAAGGCTGGGGTACTGGCAGCTCCTACTGACACGCACAGCACTCTTAGCGTTTCATTTCTATGTTGTTGAAAATTTTGCAATGACTGCCTTCTCACTGACAAAGTCTGCTTTACCATTTTGTATAGCTGATTGAAATTTACTTTTATTTAACATTTACTGAGGTTTAACATAGATGCAGTTAAGTGCACAAATCTTAAGTGGACGGGTCAGTGTATTTTTACTTATATAGTCACTCACATGATATATAGTATTAGATCTAGATATTCAATACATACAGCACCCCAGAAGCCCCCCAAGTGTCCTCTCCCAATCAATACTCTCCCAAATGCAATTTATATTCTGACCTCAATCACCATAAACAGGCTTTGCCTGTTTTTGAACTTCATAAAAGTTCAGGGTTTTTTTTGTTTTTTGTGGTTTTTTTGCATTTACAAAAGTCTTAGCCTTTTCCCTCTAGTTGGTGGGGAGCTCCCGCCCGCAGAGCTGCGCACACTGGCCTTGGCCCCCAGAGCCTGGCCCAGCCAAGCTCCTTAGCCAGGGACAGAGGCCCCTCCCCCAGCACGCAGCCCACGCCCTTCCTCCCCTCCCGTAGGGCTTCGGCGACCCAGCCGGGGAGCACTGGCTGGGCAATGAGGTGGTGCACCAGCTCACCAGCAGGGCGGCCTACTCTCTGCGCGTGGAGCTGCGGGACTGGGAAGGCGAGGAGGTCTACTCCCAGTACGAGCATTTCCAGCTGGGCAGCGAGGGGCAGCTGTACAGGTGGGCTCGGGGCCCAGGCCGGGAGGAGGCTGCAGGAGGGCTGGCAAGTGGGATGGCGCGTGGGCCAGGGGTCCCCAGGCTAGTGGCTACAGAGTCTGCGCCAAGGGTCAGACTCTGGGTGTCTCCTCTTCCCACCATCTGTCTCCCATTTAGGCGCGCGTCATGGGGTCTGGAAGCGGCTGGTTAGCACTCAGCACATCCTGGTCGCTGGGTGGGGTGGAGAGAATGTCTCTGACGCCACCGTCCCAGGAGCGGGAAGGGGTCTTCCGAGGTCAGGCACCCCAACTCAGTTATTTTCTAGAGGACCAGAAATGAGGGGGTAACTTGCCAAGCCTGTCCTGCACACTGGCAGAGAGGCAGAGGCCATAGGATTGGGACTCAGAAGTCCTGGGCCCATCCTGGCTCTGCCCTGGCTCACTCTGTGATCTGCCCCTCTGCTTCTTCAGTGTCAGAATGGGCTTAAATGTGAGGATATTGTAAAATCATCAAGGTTTCCCAGCCCCTCCTCACCCCGGTTCTTGGTGTGTTTAGGGAAAGAATTGAGCATTTGTTGAAAACCTACTATGTTCCAGGCCCATTAGTCCATTTAATCCTCCTAACACTTTGAGGTAGGAATAATAATGGGGAAACTGAGGCTCCAGAGCTTAAATTCCCTGCTCAGAGTTACAGTTTACGTAGAACCTGGATTTGAACTCAGATCTGCTTGTTTCCAAAACCCATGGTATTTCCACTGCATGGTGTGGTCTCTCTGAGAAACTCAAGAATCTTGAAGAGAAGTCTGGGACCTGGCTATCTTTGAATAAGGACAGAATTCAATTCATAGATTCATATTCATGGGGCTGCAGAAGACATGTCATCTGGCTCTTTGTATGAGGCTATTATCCCCTCCAAAGCTGGAGGGATCATCCAGACTTGCTTGCCTCCATTGATGGGGAGGTCATTTCCTTCCAAGGAATCTGTCCTCCTGCATTTTATGCTGAATTCCCCCTTTCAGCTTCTTTCTTACTAAATGCCCCTGGTTCCTCCTGCAATGTTGTTCTGACATCCCTCCTTAGGGGACTCACCACAGTCTGATAATATCCTCCTTAGAGGACAAGGTTCAGGACTGAGTAAGAAATCCTGGGTCTAGGCTAGGCTGAACTGAGATGGATGTTCTCCTTCTCCACACAGCCAACTGGTACTGACTCCTGCTTAAGTCACTGACCACAAAGCCTTGGTTTAAGTGCCATCTCCATCCCTCACTCCCTAAGTGACCTTTGGCAAGTCCCTCCACCTTCTCTTCTATGAAGCGGGTGTGCCAGATACACCTACCTCGTTCAGAGTGTTGTGGGGTTTGCATGAGGTACTGCACATAAAGCATTAACACAGTGCCTGGCACGTGGCAAATGCTCAGCAAATAATATTATAATTGGCAGCCCCTCTCACCCTTGTCTGGCCCCCTCTGTGTATCAGGAACCAAGCCCATTCTGTTTACTACCATTCCCAGTGCTTGGTATATGGTGAGCTCATAAGAGTTTGGCAAAGCCTCCGGAGTTTTTCATACACAGAAAGCAGTTAAAGCCTCATCTCCCTGACTCAACTCTTAGACAACAACTTCCATGACCCCAAGCCCAGGATATGTTATTTTTTCTTGGAAAAGAAATATCATTAGAAGGATCTCATTGCACTAAAGAACACAGGCCCTGAGCCAGACAGCCTGGGTCTGAATCCACCATATCAGCTTTGTGGCCTTAGACAAGTTACTTAACCTCTCTGAGCCTTGGTTTTTCTCATCTGTAAAATATGGTGTCTCTGTCATAATTGAGCCAATTTGTGGTAAGACACCTAACAAAAAGTAAGTGTTAAATAAATGTTGGAGATATACAAACATAATATATTTAAAGACAGAAATATAATTGTTCTGCATCAATGTGTATATCTGTTATTTCTGTCCATCTGTACAATCATCTGCAGTGTGTTTAGTTCAGATCTTCTCACCACATTGCCATACATGAATCTGATGTGCTCCCTCTGCTTTTAACCTGAGCCATGGAGAGCTCCGTGCCCATGGCACCAGACTGCCACACCCAGGCCTTAAAGGGCTCACGTTTGCTTGACTGTCCACAGAGCCCTCAGTAATAATAATAATAGTACTTTCAACACTTGTCCTGGGCTAAGCATGGCATGGTGCTGGTCATTTGGAGAAGAATCAGACCTGGGCCTCACCCCCTGAGGTTGTTCACCATTCAGTTCGGTGTATTTGTCTGGGTGGACACGTCCGCAGACCCGCAGGGAGACAGGAGTTGCTTAAGGGAAAGCTCAGGAGGCAAGGGAGCCAGAGGAGAGGCTTGTGCAATCAGAGAAGACTCCCTGAAGGAAGTGATGCCTGCAATCACTGGTGGTAGGCATTCTCCAGGCAAAGAGAGGATAAGAAGGGTAAATCAGGCAGAGGGGATGTTCTGAGAAAAGGCAGAAAGAATCGACATCCAGCTAAGCCACAGATGCTCCAAACCTAAGCAAGGTTCCACTGCTGGGACCATAAGGAAGAGCCTGAGAGGCTGAGCTGAGGGATCTTGGAAACTGCAGAGGAGTCTAGAAACTGCCAGAGGAAGGCCAGGGAGAGAGGGACAGAGAAGATGCCAGTCCCTGAGCCCCCACCTCCCAGGCTCAACCAGCTGCTGAATTGGGGAGGCTCCCCACAGAGAAGCCCAGGGCAGTCAACAGCTGGGGAGTGGCATCAGGCCCAGAGGGGCTCCTTTATTTGTCCAACACAATCATGGGGACCTCCTGGAGCCGAGCTGGAGCAGGTGTAGAAGCCTGCAGAGGAAGAGGCCCATGGCGTGGGATGGGGCAAGGCACACACAGACACCAGCGCATGTCTCCCCAAGATGCCAGCACACCCAGACCCAATTACGAGTGCAAGAGAACACACAGATACACTGGGACACACAGAGACACAAACACACATGTGGAGGGGCTTACCATACCCTTGTGGTACATGCATGGGCCTGCAGAGCACACAGACACACGAGTGCAAAGCTACACAAACACACACACACCTGGCACAAACACACACCCAGACGTGTGCAAACGTGCCTCACAGAAGCCCTCCCAGGTAAATGCACACACAATCCCAGGCACAAAGAACAGCTCCAAAGCATGCTTTTGGACCCACAACATATATTCTAGCACAAACTCAACGCAAACCCATTCATTCCTGTGCAGGTACAAGGGATCTTACCCAAACACTCACAACTACAAACACACAGACTCACACACATATCCACAGACATGAGGGAAATGCGTTTTGTTGTCTATCTCAGGAATCCCCAAGATTCTCGTGCCTCTGGGTCTCTTTAGGCCTGAGCCTGAAACACATCTAAAGGGCATCTGAACAGTGGGTCACGGTGGGGTTTCCCAGTCAGTGACTCAGCATCCCCAGAGACCACAGATCCCCATTCTGCCTCCAAGAGCAGAACAAAAAAGAAGCAGAGCCTAAGCTGAGAATTTAGGTACAATAGAAGGGCCAGAGCTGCTGGAGTGGCCCCATAGGACAGCCAGCTTTGTTCAGCCCTGACCCCATCCATCCCCCAGAGTGAGTCTAACCCAAAACCTCAGCCTGAGCTCTGAGCCTGGCCTTGACTTGACTTAAACTGAGCCTTTGAGGGTCAACTTCAAGGAGAAGCTGGGGCCGTCTGAGGGGGGTATGCCAGCCTTCTTGTCCCCACCCCAGGAAGCCCTGGCCAGGTGTGCCGTGGTGCAAGGGGTTTGGCAACGCCAGTCATCAGAACCCAGGGTCGTACATTTAAGAGCAAGACAGGGCTTCACAGCTGGACGGAGCCACTGGGACCCTGCAGGCCATGTACCTGCCTCAGCAAACAGACAGAGACCCTGGGCCGGTGGGCGGGAGGTATAGAGGCTGAGCCAAGCCCTGTGCCCAGGCCCCTCATTCTCTCTGGACCTCGCTAGGAAGCAGCTCCAAGGCCCTCTGCTGGGGGAACCAGAGGGGCCCAGAGCTGCCCTGGCCGCATCTGGCATAGGCTAGCCGCTGCCCAGTAGGAACTCCCTCACTGCTCCCAAATGGGCTGGCTCCCCACCTCAGCTGCCCGTGCAGCCCCTCCCCTTCTGCAGGCTCCCAACACCGCCTCTAGCCACACGCAGCAAGGCCTGAGGCCTGAGCCGGCCCTGCGCCGAGGCCCAGGACCCAGGCGCGAGTCCTGCCAAATGCGTTCCCATCTGTGGGACGCTGCTCTGCCCTCTGCTCACTGAAGTCGTCCAATCACAACAGCCCAACGAGGTCATCGCTGTTAATATCACAAGGTCATCGCTGTTAATATTACAAGGTCACGCTATTACCGGACAAAGGTGGCAGATTCTTTTGCCCATGCACTTATATGACCAATTCTTGAGACACTGGGGTTTCAGAGATAAAAGTTTACTGCTAAAAGCACAAAGCAGGAGATCAGATGGCCTCCTGGCCCAAAAACTCTGTCTCCCAGAACTGCAGTCATTTTGATAGTTACAGGATTAAAAGATGGGAAGGTTTTTAGTATTATAATGAGGTTAAAGTCTAAGGTACCACACATGTCAGACACTCCCATTTTGGTTAGATCCATTCTCAGTTATCAAGATAACTTTGGAAATGGGATGGGTTAGCTCTGGGCTGACCCTAATGTTAGTAAACATTAGGGGCTTTCTTTAGTGTTCACAAGACTCTAAGGTTGAAAAACTAAGTAAATGGGTACAAGTGAAGGTTAGTCACAGGTTGTTTACAATCCCAAGGGCACAAGATAAAGGCTAAACAGTCATATCAGAGATCAAGGCAGCTGGAGACAGTTCAGAGATTTCATGTGTTCACTGTCTACTCTAATATATCAGAAAGTGAAAAGAAATATCTATATAATAATTCAGTAATCATAATCATCTCTTAAATCGTAACTTCTCAGTTGCAATGGCACTAGTGAGGGGCAGAGCTGGGACTTGAATCCAGGTGTTGAGTCCCCAGAGTTTATGGACTTAGTCACGGCACAGGCCTGGACAAGCCCGCCAGGGCCTCACAGCCCAGCTGGGTAGGAGCCTTCCCCGTTGAGTGCAGATGTCTAAGTGGCAGGCTGGGACACCCACAGGCAGAGCTCCAGGTGGGCTAGTGTGGTCAGGGAAGGCTTCCTGGAGGCGGTGAGTGGATGTGGGGGGGGTACAACAGGGTTGGACCTTGCAGCAGGGTCAGTTGAAGAACAAAATGCACACAGTCTCCCAAATCAGGCCACGCTGGGTTAGAATCTCGTTCTGACTGTCATGTGTTCTATGACCTTGGGTAGGTTCCTTTGACTCTTGAGATCTCAGTTTTCTCATCTGTAAAATGGAGTAATAGGATGTTGCAAGGATTAAATGAGAAAGCGTTAATCCCCACAAAGCACTTTGAATAATGCCTGGCCTCTAGGGGGCACACAAAAATGGTTAACCTGCGTCCTGGATGTTTTCATGATCATTCTCACTCCTCTCCAAGGCTCAGGTTCAGCTTGGCAAAGGGGGTCAAGAGGTGAGCAGGTGGGGAGGGTCACCAGGAAGGGAAGCAGCACAAGGATCCCAGGCTGGGGCTCCCCCTCCCAGGGCCACCGGGGTGAGATTCGGCCTGGGATAAAGGCCTCTGAGAGTGCCCTGCCTCAACTCCTGCGGCGCAGCCCCAACCTGACTCTGGGCCCCTCTCTCCTCACCACCTCCGGGTGGCCTCCAGGCTTTCCCTGAGAGGGTACCATGGCACAGCAGGGCGCCAGAGCAGCCTGGTCCTGCAGGGCACCAACTTCAGCACCCGCGACGCCGACAATGACAACTGCGTCTGCAAGTGCGCCCACATGCTCTCTGGAGGTGGGTGCGAGATGGGGCGGAGCCTCACCCAGCCCAGGCTCACCTGACCGGGCCCCACCCATAGGGTCCCCTCCAGACTCTCGCCAACTCCTAATGCTGGCACCGCCTCAGAGAACAAGCCCTAGGGAGGCAGTTTGCCCAACAGGCCCCCTCCCCAGGTCTGCAGGATGGAGGAGGCCCGGGCATGCAGAGGCAGAGGCCGCCGCCCCCCACCAACGCTGGCCCACACGGTGGTCGGGGGGGGGATGGGCTGGGCATGAACCAGAGACCCAGACAGAGTGGGAGGGATAGAGGGAGACAGAGAGAGAGAGACATCAAGCCTGACAGGGAGACACAGAGGCAAAGACAGAACTGCGCAAGGATGATAAGTGCAGGCAGAGAGATGGAAAGCAAAGAAAGACAGAGAGATGGGTCCCACGTGGGAGAGGAGAGACCCAGAGAAATGCAGTAAAACAGGGACAGAGACCATCAAAGACAGACATACAGAGAGAGAGAGAGAGGGGAACCCTGTGTGTGAGGCTCAGAGAGCGACAAAGACCATAAGAAATCGACGGGGAGGGTGAGAGGGTGGATGAAATCGCACGAGGGAGGCGAGACCCGGGAAGGCGAGGAGGGGCCCAGTGGCGCCCTCTGGCGGTCCCGGCCTGAGCCGACGTCCTGGGAGCCCTCGCACCCGGCCCCCCCGACGCCCGCGCCCGGTCCGGACCCCTCCCCAGCAAGCGGCTTCCCCGAGAAGACGAGTCTTTGCTGGGCCCCCACCTCCCCAAAGCCTCTCCGCTCCTCCTCCCTCCAGGGTGGTGGTTCGACGCCTGCGGCCTCTCAAACCTCAACGGCATCTACTACCCGGCTGGCCGCCACCTGCGCAAGCTCAACGGCATCCGCTGGCACTACTTCCAGGGCCCCAGCTACTCGCTGCGCGCCACGCGCATGATGATCCGTCCCAGGGGGCGCTAGCGAGCCGCCGCGCCGGACGCTGGACCGCAGAGGGGGAGCGGGTCGGGGAACCCCTGGACCACCTGGGCCAAAACACAGGACGCAGCACCCGGGGCTTGTCTTGAGCCAGGCCTCCTTGGGCCAGGAGTCCAGAAGAGCCCCCCTGATTCCCTCGAGTTGTGAAATGGTGGGTGTTTGGGGGGTCCCTGCTTTGGCAGTACCCCTCGACCCTCTTCCCCCCCTGTCTCCGGCAAGGACACCCTGCCTACTTGAGGCTCACAACAGCCTGAATGAGCTGATTGAGACTTAACTGGTTTCCTCAAAGGAGTACAGGACTGACTGACGGTGGTGTTTCAGGCAGGTGGGAAAATACCTGCAGGCAGGAAGCTGTTCTGATGGAGATGCAGATGCTGCCCGGGGTTGTGGGGAGATCTCTCCTGTTCCAAGTCTGAAGTGAGTTTTCCCAGCCTTGAAATGCCTTTGAGTTTTCCTTTCAAGGACGAATGGGCCACATCCACCCACTAAGGGGAGTCAGGATTCCCCCACCCCACTAGCACCCGTGAGCCTCAGAGTCCAGAGCTCATACCTGATCTCTCAAGGGTTTCAGGTGATCTAGGAAGGCTTCACCCTCCATCCTGGTGTGTTCTAGAGCACCTCCCACAGGAGATAAGTAGGGCTACCCACTAACAGTACCTATGATCAAGTGAGAGAGGGAAACACTAGGTTAAACCAAAGTGAACAGTTTTAGCTGCAGAACTTATCAGAGCCTTTAGCATGGCCCCATGCATGGCAACTGCCCAGGAAGGGGCTAGAGTGGGCAGCTTTCCCCACACATGCTTATTAGAAAACAGTTCCTGTTTGTCCCGGAGCATCTCTCAGGGCTGTGGATGCCCTCAGAAAAAGCTGGTCCTTATCTGTCCTGAGGAGGCACCCCGGGGTCCCTCCCCGACCCTAAGCTGCACCGGCCCTTCCAGGCTACAAAGGTTACAGCAACCGCCTCCAGCAGCCCCTACCAAGAACTGCCGGCAACTTTTAGGTTAGAGCAGACACACCATCCCTCAAGCAGGCCCTGGGAGTCAGTATCCTTAGGAGTCAGCTGTGGACTGATGCCAGATCTCTGCCTGGGTGGCCGCCCCCAGCGCTCCCCAAAGCCCCAGCTCACCCAGACTCAGGTACGGTGAATGCTGAGGGCTGTCCACTTCAAGCCAACCCCCTAACTCCCCATCCCAATGCTGCGTCTGGGGGTGCAGAGGGGAGGAGGCTGGGCCTTTGCCTGAGTTGGGGACACCTGGGGCTCCACATGAGCTTTCTCAAGAGGCCAGAATCACAAAGGGGCCGCAGTCCCTGTGCCACCCCTTCCCCTCCCATCCACACATCACCCTCCTCAGCCCCATGGGTCACCGCAGACCTGTGACCGTCGATCGGCCAACACCCAGCGCAGCTGGGACCCAGCCTGCCCTCCCACAGCATGCGACCCTCCTGGGGGGAGCTGAGGTAGCACACAGAGGTAGCACACCCCACCTGGCTTTCCTGCCACCCCTGAGTCTCACCCTCAGCTGGTCCCCAGAGTGAGCACAGCTCAGACTTGGATCCCCAACGGTAACAACACTTGCCCCCTCTCAAGACCCAAATGATGTGGTTGCTGATGGCAGGAAAGGGGTGTGTTTAGAGGCAGGTTGCTCCCCAATGCTCAGATTACCTTTCACAGCCTTAGTTCAGCAGACTGTTTTTTTTTTTTTTTTTTGCATGGGCAGGCACCGGAAAACCAACCCAGGTCTCCAGCATGGCAAGTGAGAGCTCTGCCTGCTGAGCCGCTGTGGCCCGCCCTGTCCAGCAGACTTTTATTTAGCATCTGCTGTGTGGAGAGGGGTGCCACGGCCAGGGCTTTGGGGTCAGACAAACCTGCTCCAGCTGTGGGACTTTGGGACAATGGCTCAGCTTCTCAAGGCCTCGATTGTCTGGTCAAATGTCAAAACCTCTATTGTCTTATCTGTGAAATGGAAATAATAATCCCTCCTCGCTGGTCTGTGGGAAGGATGACATGAGACAATGTATGTAAACTCAACATGACATGGAGCAGGTGCCTAATAAATGTTACCTCCCCAAAAGGCGTGTGGGGTGAGGACAGTGTACCCCACCCCCAGCACATGCACCCCCTCTTCTGGAACCAGGCGGGGAAATTGCATTTTAGCTTTGTACTGCGGAGCTGGTAGGCTGGCTGAGTGCTGGGGGCTGAGGACAAAGCTGAGAGCCCCAGAGATGGGATTCCTCTGGGCACTGCGAAGACCCCAGTCCCTGTTTGTGCTCCGTAAATCCAGTTTCCTAAAAAGGCTAGGAAGCTGATTTGGATTCCCTTCAGACATCTGCTCCTACTATCCACCCTTCCTTCTTCCTCCACACCAGGACTCTCGGGTGCAGGGATTGAACACTCACCCTAGGGAATGGATTGGCTCACGCAGCTGGGAGGTCTAGGGCTGGGTTCAGACGCAGTTAAATCCAGGGGCCCAAATGACGTCACTCTCCAGCACTTGGCCCTGCCGTCCAGGTTGACTCCATTCCCCGTCAGGCTCTCTCCTGACATGATGCTTTGACAGCCCCGGGAGCAGCCCCCAGCTCAGCATCCCCTCGCCAGCCAGCACCAGTCCCAGGTCCCTCTGCTGCTTTCCACTATGATTCCCTTTGACCAGGCCTAGGTCACACGATCGTGCCTGGAACCAGACGGTGGGCCAGTCCAACCCAAATCCACACGAACGGGCAGTGGGGGAACCGAGGCACCGTCTTCAGGAGGGAGGGATGCTGGCAGGCTAGAAAAGGTGTTGCCTTTTCCTCCTCTGTCTCTCTGCCTCCCACTTCTCTTCTCCTCCATTTCCGCCCCCTCTCCCAGCCTTTCTGCACAACCTCCCCCCCACCCAAGGCCTGTCCCCAGGGTCCAGCTCACCCTAAGATTGCCTCAAACTCTCAAGGACACAGTTGTTTTGATGGAGCAGATGGAAAATGCTCCATGATGAGATAGCATCTGAACTCAGCCTTGAATGGTGTGCAGGAGTTCAGGAGGGATAATAAACACAGGAGGGCTGGAGCGCACCTCTGTAGGTATAAAACATCGGTGATGGCTTTTGAGAAGCACAGGCAGTGTGCTTGGGCTGTGGTGAGAGGCGGGTAGTGGAGACTGGCAGGCAGGACCAGACTGTGGACACAGGCACAGGACTTTGGGCCTTAATCCCACAGGCCAGTGAACGCAAGTTCAAATCCTGTAGGGCAGGGGACAGCAAACTGTGGCTTGTGAACCAAATCTAGCCCACCATGTATTTTTCATAAATAAGGTTTTATTGTAACACGAATGCACACACACAAAGGATACAGCTGTGTCCTGCCTGGGGATGCCAGACCCTGGTTTGCCGTCCTGGTCCCTGCCCTTGGAGCAGAGCCCCTGGCCATGTCTGAGCCTCAGTTGTCCCCACTGTACCCTAAAGAGGGAGCACCTGCCAACTGCTAAAGCCCTTCTGACAATGACGCAGACTCACGTTGGCTGCAGACGAGACAAGCCGGAGAGACCTGGGCAGCAGCAGGGCCCTGGGGAGGTGTGGCTGCTGGGAGCTACAGCTTGCAGAACTGGCTTTTGCGGTACCCATACATGCAAGTTCCTATACAGAATCCTGGCACCTCCCTGCGTCATATCAGCCTTCTCCCCATCTTAGTGATGAGGGAACTGGACTCAGAGAGGCAAGGGCCTTATTTGAGGTGCACCCAGCGACCCACCACCACCCCAGGGCCCTTGCATCCGTGGGCTGCTTCCCTCACCCAAAGCTCTCTTGAGGCATTTTGACAGTACCACAAAAATACTGGAGTGATGGACCCTCTGCCTGTATCCAGGGACTGAAAGAACTTTCTGGAAAGGTCTGCAAGACCAGTCCGTCCTTCCCCCTGACACCTAGTAGGTCTGGATGGGGCCAGATGGACAGAACACATAGTTCCCGAGAACTCTGCCCAGAAACAGCATGTTCTTGGCAAAGGCGGCTTCCACGCTGGGGGAAAAGAGTTTACTGCACCCAGGCCAGGGAGGCAGCCAGGGTGAGGTAGAAGGTGGCCCTTCAAGGGAGGGAGGGAGGGCCAGCATCAGCTCGTCTCTCTTAAGCGGCCATAGAGTTTGACCTCTTTCCCAGGTTTTTGTCCACCCCCCCCCCACCCCCACCCCCACCGTGGCCGCGTGAGCCTTCACCTTCCCCATCAAAGATGCTTCGGAAAGCTTCTATTGTTGCCTTAATGATGGCAGGCTCAGCATCAGCATCTTTTAAGGGAGCGGCCTTTTGGAGAATGGAGTCTGGTCCGTGGAGTGCATTAATTGGCTGCGTCCTCGCATTGGATTAAGGTGGGTTTGTGCAGCTGCAGTTCTCATGCTTCCCAAGGACAGGAAGGACTGATGGCCTCTAGCATCTGACACCTCCCTGTTCTGCCCTGTGTCACCTCTCTGAACATCCCTTTCCTTGTCTGCAAGGTGGGGGGAGCAGACTCGGGCTCACAGGAGAGTGCTGAGAGCTCAGTGATGGGGGGCATCCAGGCCTGGCACATCAGAGTGCTCTGCAGTCACTCACGCGTCCGTTCATTCGTTCACTTAGCAGGTGTGGATTGAGGGACTGTCTGGGCAAGGCCCGGCTGGGAGATGGTGACGGAGTAGGGAACAAGACACAGCCACAGTCTTTTACTCACAGAGCTTAACAGGCTAGAGGGAGAGTCTGGCAAAAAAAAAAAAAAACAACGAATTAACGAATTAGTTAAAATATTGCACACAAAGAAAATAAATAGATGTAGAGGGAAGGAAATTATAAAGAGTCCAACCTCGGGTGATCAGGGGAGGCCTTTCTGGAAAAGCGGTGTTTAAATTGAGGCCTAAAAGGCAAGAAAGAGGAAGCCAAGTGAAGCGCCGTGGGAAGAGCAGGCCTGGAAGAAGGAAATTAAGAGTGCAAAGGCCCTGAGGTGGCCACAAGCTTAGCTTAGTTGAGGAATTGCAAGAAGACCAGTGTGGCTGTAGCACAGTGAGCGAGGGGGAGAGTGATGAGGTATGTACCTTGCCTCTGATCTCTGAGCGTCTACATCAGAGATGGACCCCCAACCCCAATCCCACCCCCATACCTGCCAAGGACCGGGGAAGGGGCCCCCTGGATCCAGCCATCCCTGCCCCTCTAGGCCTCAGTTTCTCTATCTGTAGAATGCAGGAGAGAATCCCTCCACCTAAAAGTCATCCAGATGTGATTATGTATCAACCTGGGGGAAGGGCTTCTTGTGTCCACTGCCCTGTGCCAGGTGCCACTGGAGGGAGTCAGGAGGAGAAAGAGAAAACAAGACCTCTGCCCTCAGGCTAAATGGGGAGTTAAGAATGTCTCCTACCTGAGGGTCAGCTTGGAATAACTGGGATGATTGGCGGTGACTGCGCGCCTCCTTCTGGCCAGCTGTTCTCACAGCATCTCACTGACTCCTAGTAGGTTCCCCTGTTATCCCCATTTTACAGATGTTGAAACTGAAGCACAGAGAAGTCAAGTGCCTTGCCTGAGGTTGCACGGGGAGTCAGGGTTAGGCTAAGCTGCTGTAAGAAAGGCCCCAAAACTCAGCGGGTTGTATAAGATAGTTTACTTCTCTCCCATGTAAGCTGCAGCTGAGCTGGCAGGCACCTCCACTGCACCTCTCCTCTCTGGGGCTGGGGCAGATGTACCTGAAAGTGCCATTCCCTGCTGTCAGGAAGGGAAACAGGACAGTGGCACTCTCTGCTGCTTCCTGGCTTACAATCACGTCATGCCCCCTGCTGCCTGGAGCCTTCACTGGCTCCCCAGTGCCCTTAGAATATAGTCCAGCCCTGAGCCTGCAATCTGGTCTCTTCATCAGCCAGCTCAATACTGCTCTAGTTTCACTTCTGCTCCAGGTCTTCTCACCCTGAAGGTCAGAAGCTTCTGACTTGAAGGCTTCCTTTTGAAGAAATGGTCCCAGATGTCCATCAGTTTTTTCTGAAGAATTTCAGTTTCTTCTGGGCCTTTTTATCTCCTGTAGCACCAAACACAGGGCCCAGGACACGGTGACTGTTCCATGCAATACCGCTCATCATTCAGCTCTCTGGCTCTCCAAGCCCCACTTCTGCCCACACACAGGCTGTGTGGCTTTGGGCAAATGTTCCCACCTTTCTGAGCTGCAGCAATATCATCAATAGAATGGGGTAACAAGAGAGCCTCGAAAATTCTTAGTAAATCGTAAGGTGCCCACAGCAGGGCGTGCTGCATACTGAGAGTGAAAATCCAAAGAAGTGAAGTCATTTGGCCAAAGGATTACAAAGGTGCTTTGGACCCAAATCAACTGCTCTGAACATGTTTAAACTTGATCTTGTGTTCCCTCATGACCAAGGTTAAAGAACCATACGTTAAAAAAAGAAGAAGAGGAAACATGCATAAATATATGAACGTCTGCTGAGTTCCAGTTGACCAGTTGCTTGAAATTCGTATGTGAAGGTAAAGGCCCATTATCTCCACTGGATGCTCCTGGGGGTAAACTGGTACCCTGTAGGCAGAGGACGGACCTTCCTCCCAGCCCTGCCCACAGGAGCTCCTTTCCCCCAAATCTGACTCTCAGGCCCTGGCTTCAGGACGCCTGGCCACAGGGGCTGATGTCCCCAGTGCTTTTCTGAAGAGGACTTCACGCTCTCCTTCAGCCTCCCCAGCCTCCTTTCTGTGCAAGACAGGCTTCCTGATTCTAATGTGAGGGTCAGGGGAGAGGCTGTGGATGCCAGGAAGCCCCCTGGCTGGCTGAGGACCCTTCTCTCAGTCTTCATCCGCCCCTGTGCATCTGGGATGGGGTATCAAGACCATGGTGGACAAGTCCTGGTTGTGTCCACAAGTCACAGGGGACTGGACCAGCCCCTTCCTTCTCCAGGCTTCACTCTCCTCATCTGCAATGTGGGAGCAGTCCAGCCCTGCTTGCTTTGCAGGGTAGCCAGAAGACTCATGTAAGATCATCCCTTCCCTTCGCAAATATTTGTTGATGATCTACCTGTGCTGGGCTCTGGAGATACAGCCATGAGCAAGATGGACCTGGCACCTGCTCTAAGGTCCTTACGGTCTGGGGGTGGGTGGGAGGAGACAGAAATTTTAAAAATAATAAAACAACTGAACATGCATTATAGTACAATGCATGAACTATAAGGTGCTCTGGGACTTATTCAGGACAAGGAGGAGCTAGTGAAGGTAAAGGAGGGCTCCAGGCAGAGAGACGTGCAAAGGCCCAGGGGCTGGCCCAAGGAGAAGCACCAGAGAAGTCAGGAAGGGTAAGAGGCAGGAATCCCAGCAGGGGCTGGGGCAGGCAGAGCCTTGGGTTCCAGTCTTAGGAGAAGGCACAAATAGATGTGGCCTGAACTCAAAGGAGCCAGCGCAGTGGGGTGGCGCAGAGCCCAAAGGCTTTCCGTTCTCCCATCCCCCACCCCCACCCTGTGAGCGTGTGACCTTGGGCAAGTTACTTCCCCCTTCAGAACCTGGTTTTCACTCTTGGGGAAATAGAGACGTGATACCTATTTTGCTAAGGATTTGTGAAGATTTAGAGAAAGCCTATTTATTGCGTGTGAAAGCCCTGTCCCCAGGAGGCCCCTCCATAAATGGTGGTCTGTGTTGTTCCCAGGGCAGCCCGTGGCATTTCTGGGTTTTCCCACTCTTTCCCATGTCTTCATCATTTGTCATAGACAAAACTTGGTACAGACAAGATGCAGACCCCGAAAGACGTCAGGGCAAACATAAACAGAAAGAAGCCAGTCCATTCAATTGCTGTTTCCCTGTGGTTTGGGAAAGGACCCCGGGGTTCCACAGAAACCTAGTTTTAGAACAGTTAGACTGAAGGAGAGGTGCAGGGGTTTCTAACAAGGCTGACATCTGTGCAAGAGGTTCTGCTGACTGTGACAGAAGCCAAAGTGAATGGAACCGCTTAGCCACTAACCGGGAACCTCAAGAGGAAAACAGATAAATAGTGGTAAATTCCTACATGGAAGGGAGTATTTGTTGGGAGGGGGCACTAGGGCAGCTTTTGGGGTTCTGGGAATGTTTGTTTCTTGACCTGGGTGAGGGTTACACATGTGTCCAGTTTCTAGTAAATCATCAAGTTGTACCTTTATTTGAACACTTGTCTCTATGTGTGCTTCTCTTTATATAGGTATATATATATTAGTATAGGGAGATAGTACATGTACAAATACAGTGGAAACACAGAGGAAGCCATTTGAGGGAAGATAAGAGTTTGGGCAAGAATTTAGCAACAGCTAACAAAATTATGTATTTTACCCTTTACCCTTTGACCCAGGAATCCTCATTTCTAAGAATCTGCCCTGAATAGATGCAATATATATACAAGTTTATTCACTGCAGCTTCATTTTATTAACAGAAGACTGGAATCATCCCAAACGAATAAACTACGGTATTTATTTCTGTATCAAACCATCCCAACCTTAGCGGCAAAAACCTGCCACCATCACAAATGAAATCAGAGAGAAAGATAGATGATAAAGACTGAGATGGTATAATCTAGGAATGCCTAGAGTGTATAATGATAGTGACTAAATGTACAAATTGAAAAAATGTTCGTGCATGAGGAAGAACAAAGGAATGTCATTACTGCAGGGTGCTGAAAATATATGGTAATATTTTAAAATTTTAACTTATGTGTGAGACTAAAGCAAAAAATGTTTATTTGGTACAATGTTTACATTTTGACTAGCGCATTTCCTAATATAACTTATGCAGACAGCTTAATTGAACACTATAAGTACATGGAACCTTGAGTAGGACACGAGATTTTGTTGGTTTGTCCAGAGTGATGCCCCGATAAATCCCAGAGTGATTTGAACAGTGAATAAAAAAGGATTTGCAAAGAATGGTGAGAAAGGGGGAAAATACAACTTCCCCAAGTTGAATTCTTGATATTCTCACAAGCAGTGTGGACAACCAAAGCTATAGGCTGAGCCCCCAGTCTTGGGGTTTGTTCATATGAAACTTAACCCCACAAAAAATAGGTCAAGCCTACTTAAAATTAGGACTAAGAGTCACCCCCAAGAGAGCCTCTTTTGTTGCTCAGATGTGGCCTCTCTCTCCAGCCAACACAACAAGCAAATTCACCATCCTCCCCCTTTCTACATGGGACATGACTCCCAGGGGTGTGGACCTTCCTGGCAATGTGGGACAGAAATCCTAGAATGAGCTGAGACTCAGCATCAAGGGATGAGAAAAACCCTAGAATGAGCTGAGACTCAGCATCACGGGTTGAGGAAACCTTCTCAACCAAAAGCGGGGACAGTGAAATGACACAAAATAAAGTGTCAATGGCTGAGAGATTCCAAACAGAGTCGAGAGGTTATCCTGGAGGTTATTCTTATACATTAAGTAGATATCACCTTGTTATCCAAGAGGAAATGGAGAGGCTGGAGGGAACTGCCTGAAAATGTAGAGCTGTGTTCCAGTAGCCATGTTTCTTAAAGATGATTGTATAATGATAACTGTGTGATTGTGAAAACCTTGTGTCTGATGCTCCTTTTATCTACCTTATCAACAGACGAGTAAAATATATGGAATAAAAATAAATAATAGGGGGAACAAATGTTAAATTTAGATTGAAATGCTAGTGATCAATGAAAGGGAGGGATGAGGGGTATGATATGTATGAATTTTTTTCTGTTTTCTTTTTATTTCTTTTTCTGAATAGATGCAAATATTCCAAGAAATGATCATGATGATGAATATGTAACTATGTGATGATATTGTGAATTACTAATTATATATGTGAAACAGAATGATCAAAAGTTAAGAATGTTTGCGTTTGGTGTTTTTTGGCATTTAAAAAAATTTTTTTAATTAATGAAAAGAAAAACCCTCCACCATACATTTTATTATGCCTGTGGATTCCATGGGTCAGGAATTCACAGGGGTACTGAAAGAAGGGTTTTTCTCTACTTCATAGTGTCTGAGGCCTTGGCTGGAAGACCCACATGGCTGGACATATCTGGAAGGGGGTGTGGTGGGGAAACTAGAATTATCGGGAGGCTTCTGTTTGTCACCGGGGCTGGGGTGATCCCCAACAGCACTCTGCCGGGACTTGGGCCGGGACACGGGCCGGGACACCTGTGCTTACATGTGGTCAGAGCTCCGGCAGCCTGGCAGCTGAGCTCTGAGAGGCAGCATCCGGACAGCCAGCATTCCAAACAGGACCAGCAGCCTAACTTTTGGGGCCCAGTGCAAAATGAAAATGTGGGACCACTTGTTTAAAAAGCAAGGATTAAAAAACGCTGGTATATGTACTAAAGTATTAAACTTTTTCCTTTCTTCCACAGCCTCTCTCTAAGCTTGTCATGATGCATTTTATTTGCTACTTAATGTGATTTTTATTTTTTGCGTGGACAGGCATCAGGAATCGATCCCGAGTCTCCATAATGGCAGGCGAGAGTTCTGCCACTGAGCCACCGTTGCACCGCCCTACTTAATGTGATTTTAAATAAAGAAAAGTTAAAAATTTAAATTATTAGCATGCATTTTACCATTCCCTTTATATTGTGCAATGACAGTCTTAAGGCAAACATAAGAACATTTAACTCATATGTGGAATCACTGGAATTACACAATTGGTATTTTGTAGCTAGTATGTGCATATGAATTTCATTCTTACCAGACAGTGGAAAGGCAACCCAAAACTAACTCAACTTTTTATTTCACTTCTTGATATGTGCATAGCCTACTGACATTCAGCTCACTAATGAATAAGGAAGGACTAAAGGAAAAGGAACTATGGGTTGCCCTATCTTCCCCTTTCCTTCTCTGCCATCATTTTCAGTGTGAGAGGTTGACTAATACAGGGAAGTAACACGAATTAGAAAGGATATGACACAAGTTCCTTGATTGCCCATGTTTCTTAGAACACCAATGCCTTCTTTCTGCAACTGAGAAACTTCGGGTTTGAACTCGGTCATAGACATAGCGTGCTTACCTTGTATTCGCTTTGCATGAGCTCCCATGCATTGTAGGTCTACCAGAATTCTGTGCTCAAGGGGACAGGAAAGCAAGGAATGGTGGACGCCTACGTTGCATGTATCTCTTCTGCTCACACGCATGCTCCATTGTCCCATTGGATTTCACTTACCATATGCAAAGGCAAAGGTAAAATTATTAAGAATTTCAAGATGGGAACAGCTGACCAGGAAAACAAGAAAGGAGCCCTTCTGAGCACAGGTCCTGAGCGCGTGGTGAGCGTGTCATGGAAGCCGAGTAGCAGACACCACGGATGCGATTGCAAATGGAGCTGCAAAAAGAGGCTTAGCGACTGGACTGTGAAGTGGCCCCAACTACCTGGACAAGTATTTTCATCTTTTCTGTAACCCACAGCAAACAAGAGCCCCCAGAGCCCCTGCTCTGAGACCACATTTTCTTCTGAAGTACACACAAGGCAACATTTGTGGGTGTTGGGCATGCACGTCAGTTTTAGTGCAACAAAACTGTTTTTTAAAAATCCAAAAAAAGTTAATAAATTAGACAAAATGCAAGTTATTGTTTTCTCTCCATGCCCAAAGTTCCTCAGAGAGTCTGTCATTTAGAATAGAAGAAATACAGTATTTCACATAATCTTCACAACTGAGTAAGCAATTGTCCCTATTTTTGAAATGAGAGGAAGTGACTTGCTGTGATTTGTCCACTCTGCCTCCCCGCCCTGTACAAAACACATCGCAGAGAGGGAACAATTAATCCAGTGTGGTGCAGGTATGAGAATTAACAAATGATGACCACAAATAATCCACATGACACCTGTTGTTTTATTGATAACACTAACCTTGGAGAAGAAAACAACAATTAACCAGAATTGCCGGCAACTTTGGAAAAATACATTAAGAAGTAAATGTGGGGAGCAGGAGCCGGGATTCTGGAAGAGAGGCGTTGCTAACAGAGGGCCTGTTCCAGAGCACTGCTGTCCCAGGGGCTAAGTTGAAGGGACAGCCTTCAGCTCTGCCACCCAGGTGGCCAAGATCCAAAGACCCCTCTGGGACTGCCCCTCCCACCCCCAGGCTATGGGCCCTGTGGTAGTTAGATTCAATTGTCAACTTGGCCAGGTGAGCGTACCTAGCTCTGCTGCTATGGACATGAGCCGATGGTACGTGAACCTCATCTGTTGCTGATTTACATCTGCAGTGGGCTAGGAGGCATGCCTGCTGCAATGAATGACGTTTGACTAAATTGGCTGGTGCTTAAATGAGAGAGTGCAACGTAGCACAGCCCAAGCAGCTCAGCATACCTCCTCTCAGCACTCGCAGCTCAGTCCAGGCCTTTGGAGATGCAGAAGGAAATCACCCCGGGGAAAGTTGTTGGAACCCAGAGGCCTGGAGAGAAGACCAGCAGAGACCATCCTGTGCCTTCCCACATAAGAAAACCTCAGTTGAAAATTAGCTGCCTTTCCTCTTAAGAACTAACAAAATAAATCCCCTTTTATTAAAAGCCAATCCATCTCTGGTATGTTGCATTCCGGCAGCTAGCAAACTAGAACAGGCCCCAAGACTCCTGGGGGGTACTTTCTGACACTCACTCCCCACAGGCAACCTGGCCTGGGACCTGTGGTCTCAGATGCATTTCAGTCGAAACAAGTCCACTAGGGAAGAGTTCACGAAGGCAACTGCCTCCCTCCACTCCGCTCTCCCCATCCTCCCCAAAGCTCGGCCCAGGTCACAAGTCCAGCCTCCAGCCAGCAGCTGAGCCCTGGAACCAGGCTTGTCCTACCACCCCTATTCCACCTCCCAGCCCTTCTGCCCTCCCCCAGCCCAGCCTTTTAGCCCTGGGGGCCCAGGGAATATGGGATGCAGTTAATCAAAGGGTTCCTGGAAGTCAGAGAGAAGGCTCCGAGTGGAAAAGGAGTGACGGCTCCCTCTTCTGCACATGCATTGCGTACACCCCACCCCCCGCACTCATACACACTCACACATGCACACCCACGCAGAGAAACAGAGATCCCTGTGCCTCACACCTGCCTCGAGATATTTACACGCATTTGCTTAATACAGAGAACAGCCCACAGTAGCCCCCAGGCTGTGAAATCCCCTGTCAGGTTTAATAACGCGCAGTCACTCGTGTTCGTGCGTGGACTGCTGCAAGCTGCTGTCTGTGAGTGGGTCAGCTGGCTTGGACCCCAGCTCTGGAGCAGACCGCTTCGGGAAATAAGTTCGAATCCTGCCCTTGCAGGCAGGGTCATTCACTGAGTCCCTGCTGGCGCTGGTCAGCACCCCATTTCAGCCCACCCACCAGAAGCCCCCTAAGCAGCGAGGGCACAGCCCAGGCTCCCCTCTTCACCGTTCATCTGGGGCAGTCCCAGTAGAAACCAGGCTGCCCTGGTTACGGCTACCAGGGCTGCTCATGTGACTCAAATTAATTTAATCATACTACAGAGGGAAACTTAGAGTTTGGGCAGGTAGAGGGGTTTTCTCTCTCTTGACCGCAATGGAAACTGTGCTTGGGACCAACCTGAGAAGGTTGAGGGCCTCGTGGAGGACCTGAAAGAGCCTGGGTGTAGAAGGACATGGCGGAGCTCCTGGATCAACCATCCCTGAAACCTGCCTTTCGCCAGATATTAACGATTTTTACTTAAGTCGCTTAGGGTTTGGGACCCGTTATTGCAGACCGTGGCATCCTGGTGCTGGCTTTTTCATTATCTCCCTGAACCCCACCCAACCCTGAGAAGGTGGCCCCATTTCACAGTTCAGGAAACTGAGCCTCAGAGAGGTCAATTAATCTGCTCAAGGTTGCACAGGCAGTCAGTGTCGGGGCGGGGGGGGGGGGGGAGTCAGAATTTGGAGCCAGATTTTTTATCCCCAAAATGATTACCTTTGCCTTCCCATCTTCTACCAGCTAAAAATCGTCGGCCAGGGCCATTGCCCAGAGGCACATATGTGTGCTTAGGTCTAATTCTCAAACTCAATAATGTACAACCCACGTGCATTCCGGGCCCACAGGCTCTAGTATCACACGTGTGCCCACAGTGTGCACATGTTTTGTATCCCCTTGTTTTGCTTTTCTGTCTCTTCCACCATGTGAATTGGTTTGGAGTATTTAATATGAATTTCTATATTTCCTTCCTTCTCCCTAACTTCCTATTTCCAAAAAAAATTATAAAAGTATTTCCTGACAAACAGAAATGGACTCAGCTAGGCAGGTGGAGGGAGGGCAGCTGATACATGAAGCAAAACACATTGGAACTCAGTGCAAAGCCCTTCCCTCCTGGGTCTCAGTTTCCCCATCTGGATAATGAAAACTTGGGCTGGACACCATGTGCTGCCCTTTGGCAATAGTCCTGGGGAATCCACAGACCCTCACTCTGAGCCCAGGCTTCACCTGACAGTCAGCATGTGCCACCTCTCCTAGGATCTCATCGTGGCATCCTTCACTTACCTCATTTAGAGGTTGGCTCAAGACCAAGTAGATAGGAAAGGAAAATTTCTAGGAGAAGAAAGAAGGAAGAGGAAGAAGTAGTCATCATCATCATCATGTGCAGTCTCCATGGTGTTATCAATGCCCCAGGGTCACAACAGCTTCATGTTGCTTCACCCATAGCATTTGACTTCCAACCTCAAAGTCACTTCTTGAGGCAAGATGGCTGCTGGAGCTCCAGCCATGATGTCTGAGCTCCAGGTAGGAAGGAGAAAGAGTGGGAAAGGCAAATGGGCTTTCCTTTCACCTGGTCGATCTTCTCTAAGGGTATTTCCCGAAGCCTCATCTAATAACTACTACTCATTGGACAAGTTGCAAGGGAGGCTGGGAAGTAGAGTCTTTTAAGTGGTTAGTTGCCACCAGGACAAAATCAGGGTGTGGTTAATAAAGAAAAGGGAGAGAAGAGAATTGGGTAGGCAATTTTAATTCCATTTTAGAGATGAGAAAACTGAGACTCAGAAAGGTTGAGTGACTTGCCCAAGTCTGAGGACTAGTCAAAGAGGGAGATGGACTTGAACCCAGAAGGCTTCTTAAGCCTGTGGCTGCAACCACTAATCTCTGCTGCCACCACATCAATGCAACATTAAGCTAGTGATATGAATGAGGTGGCTTTGCTGAGCCTGAATCACTACTGACAGCATGAATGTGGGACATTCAACGATGATGCCATTTCTTTTGGGCTCTTCACACACTTCTACCTCACTCCATGTATTGATGACATTATAGTCCCACCATTTGGCTCTGTCTTGGCATCACTTGGCCTTCATGTAGCAGAAACTCACCCTTCACTCATCACCAGGAGGCAGTTACGATAGTGAAGCATGGTGCCCCAGATCACAGGCTCAGGAATCTAAGCCTAAAGTCCCCCCTGGCCCCATCCGCTGGACCACACAGAGAGGCTGAGTGACTTGTGCAACATCACACAGTCAGAAAGTCATGGAGAACCAAACCCTGAGCCCAGTGCTCTTTCTACCATCCCACAGTCACCTGTATGGAACAAATGGGTAACTGCTCCATTCTACAGTCTTCCCTCAACCCAGACAATGCTGTGTCCCCCTATATCAGCTCAGAGGATTTGAGTGGCAAACACCAGAAGCCAACTAACCAAAGAGACCACAGTGGATTTAGGGGAAGGGATTCCCAGGATGGGGGAAGAGTGAACCCCAGCCTGTGTGCTCCTCAGGGAAGGGAGCTCAGTGGCAGAGCCTGGGCCCCTCCTCCCTAGGATGCTGAGTGGCGATGACCCATCCCCCACCATCCTCTGCCCACACACCCTCCCTTCAAGTTTCAAATTCCCCAGGAGAGTCTCTCAGCTGCCCAGCCCGCGTAGGTGTCTGTTAACACCAGCTACTCAGCCAGGGTCAGAGGACAGGGTGCACAGCCAGTGGGGATGTCATAGCGATGTCCGCTCCCATCGGTGTCTATGACACGCATCTCCACCTCAGAAATGTGCACAAGCTACAGCCATCTGTAGTGAGTTGAACTGTGTCCCCCCAAAAGATGCATTCCAGTCCCAGCTCCCAGAAACTGAGTGTGACCTTATTTGGAAATTACAAACATTTTTAAATCAGGATGAATTCATACTGGATAAGGGCCCTAAACACAATGACTGGGGACTTTATAAGAGAAAGGGAAGGAGAGCGGAATAAAGAAACCCAGATGCACAGGAAAGAGGAATGGTGACAAAGGAGGCAGGGGACAGAGTGATGCGGCTACAAGCCAAGGGCTGAGGGGGGCTGCCGGCCGCCACCAGAAGCTAGGAAGTGGCAAGAAACAGCTTCTCCTCCCAGAGCCTCCAAAAGGAACCAGCCCCACCAACCCTCGATTTCGGCCCTCTGGCCTCCTGTACTGTGAGAGAATGAGCTTCTGCTGTGTAAAGCCACCCAGTTTGGGGTGAGCTGTTCCCACAGCCCTAAGAACGAATGCTCTGTCCCTCCAGAGGGAATCAGTCATTGTTAGAACTGGGAACAGAAGCAAATGAGAAATAAATGGTTACGTTGCCCCAAACCTTTATCACTTACAGGCACTGTGATCTCCGGGGCCTGGGTTTAGGTGGGTGCCGGGGCAGAGGACTCGGGTGAAAGGACGAGTTTTGTTTTCACGGAAGCGTACCCAGGCCCCGCCCAGCCCACACACCTCCGGAAGGGGACCCATCGTCCCTTGCCCTGGGACTCTCAGCCTCGTAGGATGATGCTGGTGAGGATGACAGTAAAACCAGCTGACGTTCTCCAGGCACCCTACCAGGTACCTGACATGCATCTCCCATGTCATGTAGTTATTATTAATAGCCCATTTTATGGATGACAAAACTGGGGCTCAGAGACATCATCCAAGGTCACATAGTTAGTAAATAGCAGAGGCAGAATTTAAACCCAGGCAGCTGAGCTCCTAAAACAGTCAACTCTTAGGGCTGTGAGGGCTCCCAGAACACATCTAGCGTACAAGACCATTTAGCAGATGAGGAAAATGAGGCCCCTGAGGAGGAAGAGGTTGGGAACCTGCATCTGTGCAACAGCTCATTGATGCCTCATATCCATCGGGGGAAAAGCATTTGTGTTTCCTTTTATAGGTGGGGGCATTGCAGTGCAGAAAAGGGGAGCCTCTAGCTCAGGGCCACATAGCTGGTGAGTGCCAGGGCTGGGATTCTAGAGGGGGAAACTCTGACCTAAGCCTGTGCTTTCTCCCCTCTCCCTGGGGTCCCAGACTTGGACATGCTCCAGAGGCACCTTTGGCCCATGCTCTGTCCATGGGGGTGGGGGCTCTGCCTATCTCTCGGCCATCAGAACCGCCCCAGCAAGGGGCCTGCCCGAGCTTGCTGCCCCAGGAGCTAAAGCTACTCAGTGGGTGGCCAGAAGCTTGCTCTTGGGGTGGGGGGAAGGGCAGTGCCCCAAAGGAGTAGGAGTGGGCTGAGGGGCAAGCACTGGTGCCTGGCAGGGCCTCCAGGGCTGAGGCATCTTCTCCCTGCTGTTGCCTCCTTGTAGGAACCAAGGAACCAAGGTTCCATTCCTGTCTGTTCTCTGAGCCTCAGTTTCCCCATCTGCATATGAGGAGGTTAGACTCAGTGGTAGCCAGGGACCCTTCTTACTCTAACACTGTATGATTCTAGGATGCCTATATTAGGTCTCTTTTGCTGCATAACAACTTAAAACAAACGTAGCCACTTAAAACAACATCCATTTATTTTCTCACAGTTTCTGTAGGTCAGAAGTCTGGGCACGGCATAGTTGGGTCCTCTTCCAAGCTCGTTCGAGTTGTGGACAGAGTTCAGTTTGTTGTGCCTGCAAAGCTGAGGCCCTCGTTTTCCTGTTGGTGCCGGCTGGGGACCCTCTCAACTCCTTGCGGCCGTCCTTGGGTCCTAGCCTCCTTTGTGTCCCTAGTTCCCTCCATCGCACCTCCAATACATTCCCAAGTCCAATGGGCTCCACCTTCAGTATAGATCCAGAATCCAAAACTCCTCGCCCCCCACCTCCCCCAGCCAGCCCCAAGCTTCCTTCACCTCACCTGGACCATTGCAGTAGCCTCCTTGCCTGCACCCTGCGTCCGCCAACACCGCCCACCACTGTTCTCCCCTGGGAAGCCAGAGGGGGCACTGCCAGGAGCCAAGTCTGACCCCATTCCGCGCCTGCTCAGACCCCACCCCACCCCCACATGGCCCTAAAATGACTCGAACACCCACGCCCCCTTATGCCTCTCCCCTGACTCACTCTGCTCCAGCCACACCAGCCTCCAGGCAGTCCCTGGACACTCCAGGCTGGCTTCCTCCTCCAGGTCCCCCGACCCGGTACCCACGAGGCCCCCTCACCCTCTTCAGGCCTCTCCTGAAATGACACACTGCCGGGGAGGCCTCCCCTGACCACTATTTAAAAGCGCAATTTCTGTTTCTGATAAAGTTAGACACACACTTCCCATCAGACCCAGCAACCCTGCCCCTAGGTATTTACCCAAGAAAAGTGAAAATACATATTCACACAAGGACTCGTACATGAATGTTCACAGCAGATTTATTTGCAAAAGCCAAAAAGTAGAATCAACCCAAATATCCATCAATAGGTTGAATGGATAAACCGAAAGTGGCATGTCCACACCATGGGATATGACTTAGTCATAAAAAGAAACAGGCTCCTGATACCTGCCATGTGATGAATATGAAATGCATTTTGCTGAGTGAAAAAAGTCAGACTCATGCTTTATGATTCCACATCTATTATAATCTAGAAAAGAGAAATCTAATCTATGGTGAAAGAAAACACATCAGTGGCTTCTTAGGTGGAAAGTGGGTGGCAACAGGGGATGACTGCAAAGGGGCATGAAGGAATTTACGGGATGATTGCAATATTCTCTGATGTGTTTGCCGGGTGGACACACAGATGTTTACAACCATCAAAACCCACCAAGTGACATACCTAAAAGGGTCAGTTTTGTTGTTTATTAATTATATATCCGTAAACCTCCTGCCCTGCTTTGTTTTGTCCATGGTACCGTGACCATCTGGTATCTGTATTATATTGCCTCTCTTCCCATTGGAATGTCAACTCTACAAGGGCAGAAACTTTTGTTTATTTTGTTCTCTTCTATATCTATGCCTGGAAAAGTTTTTAGCACACAGTAGGTGCTCAGTGAAAACTTGATGGATGGATGGATGGATGGATGGGTGGATGGATGGATGGATGGATGGATGGATGGATGGATGGATGGATGGGGTCAGTCCCTGAAGGTTCAGCGTTAATTGAAGGGCATGGCTGATAGAAGTGTTTGTTCACCTACCTGGATGTTGCAAGACACACTCCAAACCGGCAGGGCCTGAGAGACGATAGAAGTGTCATCACTCCTTCCAGGCTGCCTCATCACTCAGGCATCTGGCCCTGTGTCATGCCCACCACCAGCCTTGGCGGGTGGCCCAGCCCAGAACCTGATGTTCATTGGCCGGTTTCCTGTGGGGGCTGTGTGTGGTGGAACCAAAATATTAACGTAGAGGGCGGAGCCACAAAACCAGGCTGGCCAGAGCCCAGAACGCGGTCCCAGGTTGCCCACAGGGCAGCAGCCGGCGGAGCCTTGTAGGCCCGTTGTTTGTCTGTCTGTGTGCTTCAGGCTTCTTGTCTACGCTCTTTCGCTCTAGTCTTGTTTAAATTGATTTCCATTTTCTCTGCGTAGATAACACATCAACATGTTTCAAAATTCAAAAGGTCCCAAAGGTAAAAAGGGAGCCACTCCCCGCCTCCCCCCAGTCCAGCCAGCAGGTTCTCCCCCTCAGAGGCGGTCAAAGTGCACGGGTCCCTCTGCGAGGCGGGGCTGCAGTTTATTTGGTGGCTTCCCATTGGTGGACGCAGTCGATGGTTTGCTGTCACAAACACTGGTGTCATCAATAGCATCGTACCCTTCGCCTAGAGTACTTTTAAATCTAATTAGTTGCCCACATTTAAACAGTGAGAAAATGACATATGCTAAACTTTTTTTTTTTAGGATTCTGGCTTCTCGTGAGAACTGGGAAGTTTGGGCCCTACAGAGCCCACATGTTTGGCCGGGTCTCTCCTTTCACCACTGGCCTACCCCTGCTTTCCGAGAGAACACTGAGACCCAGAGAAGGGTGACCCACCTGTCTGGGTGTCAATAAATGTCTCCATAGGGTGGGTGCCAGGGTTGCAGCCCCAAGCCTTCCCTCTCCGCAGCCCCGCATGGTGGCCGTGTGCTCTGTGGCACAGGGCAGCGCCTTCTGAGATGCCAACTGACAAAACAATACGGTACCCACTTCACAGGGAGAAGGAGGAACAAGCGCCCTGGGAGTGCTCTGCTCTGAGCTGGGCACACAATGTGTGCCGGGGATTGATCGGTGTCTGTTATCTGGTGTGTATGTGTTATTTTCCCACTATTTACATGTTTAAATATTAGCAACTAAATTTTTTGAAAAACCTGTGCGAGGCGTATAATGTTAGACATCATAGCGTCCAGGATTGAGGGATTGGTTCTGCTGGCAGATGCTGAGGAATGGGGGCCCAACAGGCCACACCCAGTTAGGACGTGGCAAAGGCAGGATTTGAACCAGAGCTGGTAACCCCCATGCCCTCCCTATCAGAGATCTGAGGGCCAAGGGTGAAGGGGGCGCCCTGTTCGGCACTGAGGCTCAACTGGGGGCCACGCCAAACCAAGCACTCACCCATGCACACACACACTGACATATCCAAACCCCAGGGCAGAGGCAGGCCAGGACTGGGTTTGCATCACAGCTATACCGTGTCTTGGCTGTGGAGCTTTAATGAGACAGCTGCCCTCTCTGAGCCTCAGGGGCCCCACCGGTAAAGTAGCTACTGCGCAGGGTGAAATTAGACACAGACCAAGAGAGCTTTGCAAGCTGCAAAGTCTGCAGGCATGTCAAGGATTAAGGGAGGAGGGATAGGTAGGGAGAGAGGCCAGGGCATCCTGCAGGCAGAGCTCACTCTTACAAACCTCCCAGGGCTGCCTGGCCCAGCTGTCAGGCAACCTCGATCCCAGCCCAGCGGCAAGCTGGCAGGCTCCAGACAGAGCCTTCCTGGCTCCAGCGAGGGTGAGGGGCCAACCTAGGGACTGGACTGAGCTATTTTCATCCCCAGAGAGGCTTTGTCTTCACCAGGAGTGTCCGGTTCCCTTCCTCCCCCACAACTCTGTTCCCTCCACAACCTGGGATCTTTGTTCCCAATGTCGAACCTCCCACAGACCACAAATGCCTCACAGCACAACTAGGGAAACCGAGGCTTAGAGAGGCAAACAATTTAACTGGGTCTGTCAGCTAGACTTGAATTCAGACCTCCTAATTCTCAGGAGCCAATTATTTCCAGCATACTATTTATTCACTCATTCTTTCCATCCAACACCTACTGTTCCCAGAGGAAGGGAACACAACCTAGAGCAAAGCAAAGTCACTGTGTCCTGGAGCTTCATTCCAGTAACAGACAATAAATAAATATTGTAGCTCTGTTAATATAAGCGAGGGGATCCTGGATGCTAGGAACAAAGCCAGGCGGGGAGCTAGAGACTGTCAGACGCTAATGGCTTAGCTGGGAGAAGGCTGGGGGGAGGGGTCAGAGAAATCCTCTCTGAGAAGATAACAGGTAGACAGAGACCTGAATGAAGTAAGAGAATGAGCCACGTGTGTATCTAGAGGAAACAGCAAGTGCAAAGGCCCTGAGGTATGAAAGTGGTTGGTGTCTTCCTGGAACAGCAAGCAGGTAGCATGGCTGAAGCAAAGTAACTGAGTAGGAGAGATTGAGGACTAATAGGGGACCAGATCATGAGTGCTTTGCAGGTTAGAGTAAGGCCTTTGAGTTTTATGTTAGGCTGCCTGGCAAGGTAAATACATTGTTCAAAGGCCAGTTCCTAGCAGTGGCTCCAACAGCCCCACACAGGCTGGCCCTTATGATGCAGATCCAACTTCACCCACTTTCTCTCTGTTCCTAAACCTACCCTATGAACCACAGGGCCTTTGCACATGCTTTTCTCTCAAAATGGATTTCTGTTCCACTCCATTCCCTCTTCTGCTTTACTCCCTTGCATCCTTCACATGTCAGTGCATAATATCTCAGGCTTCCCAAACCTCCCTGGCCAGGTCAGCAATCCATTCTACCAATGTAGACCTATCCTCCCAGGCCCTTCATCTTAGTTCTTGAGATGATCAGTAAATGTCTGCCCACACGTTATATTGTAAGCTCCCCAGGGCAGGTGTATTGGCCCATTTTGTGCACTGCAATATCTCCAGGGTACTACTAGGGTTTGGCACAGAGTAGGTCTGCCAAAAAAAAAAATGTGTTGCATTAATGAACAAATGGATACCAAAAGCACAATATAAAGATCATATTTCATTAAATTTTATCCAGTTTTCAGAAGCTCAAATTGGTGAGGCAACTTGCCTAAAGTCACACAGAAAGTAAGTGACAGATCCAGGACTGAAACCCAAGTTTGTGTAAATCAAAAGCTCAGTACTTTGCCCAACGCTTTACTGGACACCCAAAGGCTATGGCATGTTGTTTGAAAATTGGCTGCAATAATTCCCCCATGCCTGTGCTCATGCACTTTTGCAATGTGTCTAAGAGATGGCATTCTATTTCTGCACCTTTTGAGTCTGACTTGGCTGGATGACTTTGGCCTATGGGACATTGGTAACCATGATGCAAACAGAGGCTTAAAAAGCACTCGTGCATTGGAGCTTGTTGTCTCTCCCTGAATGTGGAACCCTGAGACCACCATGTATATGAGTCCAAGCTGGCTCATTCACTGGCGGTGAACTGAGGCACTTCAGCAGCCTGCCAACTTCCAGGCATGTGAGTGAGGTCATCTGAGACCATAGAGCCTCAGCTGATCGCACCTCCTTGAATAAACCCAAGCAAGATCAGAAGAATTGCCCAGCTGAGCCAGAGTAAATTGCCTAGGCTTAGAATCATGGGCTAACAAAAATTGTTGTTTGCCACTACATTTAGGATGGTTTGTTACACAGCAAAGGCTAACTGATACACATACCTGGTGAACACACACTCTGCAGACAACACCTGCACATGTACATGCAAAGGTAAACAAATGACCCTCCAAAGAAAAGCTGCTGGCACCCACACACTCACATGCCCTTGCAGGTCACAAACACACACCCAACCTCACCCATCCTCACATATCCCTCCACCCAGAACACCCTCCTGGCTGCCCACGTGTTGATGCAATGTCAATCTGGGGATGAGAGGGTCACATTGCCTAAGCTCTATGTCCCCGGTGGTGTCCAGCAGACTTTTGTCAAATGAATGAATGAATGAAGTGAATCAAGTAAAGGGCATAGGATGAGCCAGAGATCCGCACCGATGGGCAGACAGGAGAGGACCATCCACAGGATGAGGAGGTGACAGGCGTGAAGAGCCAGCCTGCGAGAGGCAGTGCAGTGTGTGGTGAAGGACTGGGCTGTGGATTCAAGTCCTGACTCCACAGTTTCTTAGCTGTGTAACCTTGGGCTAGACACTTAGACTCTCCTGGTCTGTTTTCCCAGGACAAAAACATTACCTCAAAGGGTTGTTGAGAGGATTCACGATGGTAATTCACATATGTTCTCGACACTGGCAGGTGGTCACAGCTGTTTCCCCCCCTCACCCATCAGAGCCCACCTTCAACGGCACTTCTCCCCTGAGCAGCCCACTCCTCCATGCACCCTCTCCCACCATCTCAGCCTCCCCTGTGAGCGCCTCGAGGGCAGGGGTGGGGAGCCCCAGCCCCCAGAACACGCAACTGCAGAGTGATTACTAAATGATCACCATTTGATATTTCAGTGAAGCTGAACTCCCCGAGGGCCTGAGATTTCCAGGATGGGCTGACAGGTCTCCAGGTGGGAATGGAGAGGCCTGGGGCCAGAGCCTTGGCTTAAGTTCTCATCCACCCTTGAGACCCATGCAGGCATGGACACTTCTGTCTAGCTCGCCTTCGTGCCCAGCACAGCACCTGGCACAAGTGGGTGCTCACAAGTCCTTATCCAGAGAGCACGAGTCTTCAGAGTTCACTTGTGCTTGAGATTTTAGTTATAAAGTCGGTTCCTCTATTTTAAAGGGCAGGGTTGGGGGAATGTTAAAAAAGCACTTGAAGAGCTTCCGGAGGGCCATTAGAAACCATAAGTGTTCTGAAACCATAAATGTTCTGCTCTGTGTGACCATAAAGAAATGAAGGGTGTCAGAAGAATTAAGGATAGGTTCAGTGGAAACTAAGCAAATGAAAACCAAGGCAGGTAGTGACTCCAGGAAGAACTAAAAGTTGTGCTAGGAAGGAAATGTAACCATAATATCCAACTTCCTTAACAGGAAACAGTACTTACCTAGTCATAATAGAATAACACTAAATAGTCATTTAACGAAAAATTGAAATAAATGTAAATTGAAAGAAGGGCAGTAACTAAAACCTAAATCTTCCTCGATAACAGTAATTATAAAAAGAAACTTGTTGACCACTTATGGGTGATGTGCCTTGTTCTAAACACTTAGAACATGCTGAAACCTCATGACAATCCCAAATCCTAAATTCTTATTACCCCCATTTTACAAATGAAGAAACTGAGGGCCAGGAGGTTAAGTCACTTTCCCACGGTCATACAGCCAGGACAGGGAAGTTCTGGAATCCAAACCCAGGCAGTCGGACTTCACAGGGCACAGTTGGGAAGTCAGTCCGTCAGTATTTGCCTAAAATTAACCAATCAAGGAAACAGCAGGGGAAGCACACTAATTAGAAATACGGAGGGAATAGTTACAAGAGTTGAAAGTGGTTACCTTTGGGGAACAGGGTTGGGAGACAGAAGAGGCAGAACAAGCGAATGCTGTTTTTTATTAGTGCTGTTTAATTTATATAGATAAACTCGAGGAAGCGGGGAGAGGAATCGACGTGGAAGGGACATGAGGGAACTTTCTGGAGTGACGAAGACGTTCTATATCCCGAGCGGGATTTGAGTACTGTATGCATTTGTCTAAACCTGTCAAATGGTACTTTTAAGATCTGTGCATTTCACTGGATGTAAATGTTATCTTCCCCCCAGAACGAGCAAACAATCTTAAATGTTGAACTCTACTTAATGACATGCATGATGAAGTGCTTAAGGGCAGCGTACTGACGCTTGCAACTTGCTTTGGAGAGCTTCAAAAAATACATTGCATTAATGGACGGACAGAGGGACAGACGGGCAAATCCATGACAACAAATAAAGCAAAACATTGACAATTGTGAATCTAGGTGGCAGGTATATATGAGTGTGTCCATGTACAATTTTTCCAATTTTCTTGTATGTTTGAAACTTTCCCTAATAAAATATTGGAGAAAAATACAAATCACCTAAAAAAAATACTCATTTTTTTAAGAACTTGGACAGGGTGTTCTGCCCTGGGCCTGGATGGATCTGCCCAACTCCAAGCCCTCCCGTGTTCACATCTATCCGAGGAGCAGCTGTCACCGTGTGCTGGCCGGTGTCCCCTCCCTACGCTGACATCCCAGAGGCAGGGACCGATAACCCAATTCTTTGGCTCCTCCTTAGTCCTCCCGCATTCCCAGGATGTCAGGTAGGATGGGCGTCTCCTTTCGCCCCCTCAAATGCCTCAGTAGCAGTACCCGAACTATTTCACACGGGTCAGGCATCCATCCTCTACCAAAAGGGCAAACTGAGGTCCTGCAAATATGGGGGTGGGGGGTGGCCTTTCCCCGGGACCCATGATACCTTCATGAGGGAAATGGACAGCCAGGTGGCCCAGCTCCTAAGCCCACGTGCGTATAATTAGCTGGTGGGCAATAGATCAGGGAGCAGGTCTCATCTCTGCCTAATTAAGGGCTAGGCAGCTGGGCCCAGGCTGGCCTGGAGACCTCTTCTGGGGGCCGGGCAGCCCCAGACGACAGGGCAGCAGCTGCAAGCCCTCAAAGGGGCTGAAAAGCGGTGACTGCCACTCACTGCTGCTCCCTCTCCAACTGGAGGTGGAACAATAGAGAGGCTGTTTCTGCAGATCCCCGAGGCTGACAAGCTGTCAGTGAGGGGTGAGGGGAGTGGCAGAAGCCCCTGGTCGCTCCTTCTGCAAAAAGAGGTTCCAGAATCTGGCAGGGGAAGTGCCCTCTTAGAGCCAGGCTGCCCTTGTAGAAGTCAAGTCTCAGCTTGGAGACTTCCCACTTCCAAGAACCCCTGCTTGCTCTCTTCCCAACAAGTCCTCTTGAGTGCCCTTCTCTGCTACCTCCAGACCCAGATCCTGGGAACTGCCCTGTTCTTAGAGCAGAAGCCCCCGAATGCACTTCCATGATGTGTGGCTGCTGGTTAGTTGCTCACTCTCTTCCCTGAGATGAGGGCAGGGACCACATCTGTCTTGTCTGCTGCTGGGCACCTAGTAGGTGCTCAGTAAGTGACCAAGAGGAAAGGCCATAGACTGCAGACTGGGGACAAAGCTGGAGGATATGTTGGGAGAATCAGGAATCCAGAGTGCGGCTGACTGGGGTGCCTGGCAGGGCCAGGGTATGACCCCAGGCTCTAGTGCAGACCTGCTGTGTCCCGAGTCCATCAGCCACAACCATTCCCTGAACCTCAGCCTCCTGCTCTAAGACAAGACCCCTGACCCTCAAAGGCTTACCCTGCGGATTCAGTGGAAGGATGGGTATGAAGTGCCTGAGCCCAAGGACTTGAACTTCCTCCAGAAACAAGGTCTCCCAGCCCTACCACTCACCGGTCCTGAGACTCGAACCAGCTCCTTCACATGTCAGCTGCAGCCAGCTTCCCACCCCCACCCCACTGGGTTGCTGGGACCGGCAGGTCACAGAGAGGGTAATGCTTAGCCCAGCATTCCAGTCCAGTGCCCTGAGGCTGGTCTTTGCAACCTCAAGAGCCACAACCTCTGCAGACCCCTCACCCCCTTAGCAAGAGGACCCAGGAGGGCCCACCCCCAGCTCTGTCGCTGCCCCCCACCCCGTGCCCAGTCTCCCCATCTGTACCTAGGAGGGTACTCCCTTCTGGTGAGCTCTGACACCATCCTCTTCTAGTACCCAATTTTCCTTCTTTCCCCAAACCACCAGGTCTAGCCCTGGCCCCTGGGGACTGGTTACAGACTACCAGACAGACAGCTGGGCTGAGCTGGCTGTTTGTCAACAACCCAGCGGAAATCTCCTCTTTATGCTTAAAATAAGACCTACAGCAAACCTGTCACCAGCACCCCCATTAGCGCTTCCTGTTTCTGAGTGGAGCAGGCTTGGCTGCCCGCGGGAGAGGAAACACCACCCAGCCTCTCTCCACTCCTCCCCTGGGGGATGGGGACTGGGGCCAGAAGCTACCCCAGGCCTTCGTCCTTTGTGTGCCAGGCCCAGGAATGGGGTCTCCTGGTGGATAACCAGCCTGGTAGGGTACCTGAAAGAGTTGAGACCTCAAAGCCTGGTGTCAGCCCCTTCTTCCCCTTTCCCCAGGTGCTGCAATGTGGGCACAAAGGACCTAGGCCTAAGAGTGTCCCAACCCAAAGAAGAATGTGCTGTCCAACTCTCCCACTGAGGCCCAGAGTCATGCCAGGGTTATTCGGGGCTGGCAGCAAGGTCACTCACTTTGCTCTCTCCATCCTGAGTTCCTCCTCTTCCTCCAACAGCTCCACTTCCAGTCCCTGTTCAACGACCTACAGGAACTCAAGTTCAAAGTTTGCCCTCTCTGAGCTTCCTGCCCCCTTGGGAGCTGGGCAGGGTGTGGAGGAGGGGAGAACAGGCATGGTTTCATGCACCCCCATCGATTTCTCCCCAGAAGGTCTCTTCCTGGTGCAAGAGAAAGGAACCCTGGGACAAAAGGCAGGAGACCGAGTTCTAGTCCAATTTACCCTGTGGGTGGGCCTCAGCTGCCTCTTCTGTGAGAGGTTGACTAGTTCACCAACCTGCCCGGGCCATGAGGAACCCCTGTGAGCAAGTCTCATGCCAGGCCCGCCATTGACCGCATGCCCCACCAGATCCTGGGATTAACATTACTGAAATTTGGAGGCCCCACCCCAAACCTGCTCTTCTTACCCTCTCCCCTGGTGAGCACAGAAGAGTCTGAAGGCCCAGCTCTTGAGAATCAAGCATTCATGTTTATTAACCAAGGGGAGCAAAGTCAGAGCAGAACAGATTCCAAGCCAGCCCTGCCTATAGTCTACCCACCCGGGCCAGGCTGCCAAGAACCCGGAGAGCAGTGGATAGGCTTCCCCTCCCAGGCCTTGCCCCAAGGCGAGTTCAGGGAACCAGAAGCCACTGGGTAAGGAAGAGGAATCAGCAAAAGACAGAAGCCCAAGAAGGATAGAGGAAGCAGAGTAGGTAGGCAGACAGGCGTAGTGAGATCCTTTGGCCCCTCACCCTTGGTGGGGAGGGCAAAATGTCCCAAATCTAGCCCCATGAGAGGAGTCAAGCAAAAACCCTGTGTGTGAGGAATGGGGGTGCTCCAAGATCCAGAGGCAACTCTTTCCACGGTCAGTCCTCCCCAGATGGATGCTGGCCCAGCCTCTGAGCCTTTGCCTCCATACACAGTTCACTAGAGGCAGCAGCCTCTGATCTGCCCAGAGCCAGGGAATGGATCCAGGAGAAGTCAAGAGGCCGATTACATCTCTTAAGATCCATCCTGGAGCGAATGCTGAGTTCAGTGGAGGCCTAGCCCTCGGCCGCCGGGGTCTCCCGCGCCTGCCGCAGCCCGTACAGCCACTTGATCACACGCGCGTTGCGCTCCACCACGGACACGCCATAGGGGACCCGCTCCCGGGCCCGTTCCTCAGCAGTGACAGAGCTGCGGCGGGAGCAGCCCTCCTCAGAGCTGCCCGGCCCAGCACTGGGTCCAGCCAGGGACACAATGTCTGAGCTGGCCCGCGCCAGGTGGGCCACGCCCAGCCCCCGCGCTTCCTCTGGGTCCAGGCCACAAAAATTAAAAAAGCGCTCAAGGTCAGCTGCTGCCCGGGAGAAGCGCTCGCTCAGGTCTGACTTGGAGCGTTGCAAACCCAGGGGCCGGGCCGGGCTGGAGGTGGCGACAGTGCCCGGAGATGGGCAGGGCTGGGCAGGGGAGGCAGGGGAGGCAGGCAAGGGGCGGACATCCACTCGGCGCACGGCAGAAGTGCTGGGTGGTGGGCGTGGAGGCGTGGCCGGAGGGCCCTGGCGGGCTCCCTCTGCCCGCCCTGGGGTCCGGCTGACCTCAGCAGAGGCCACCGGACTATCGCACAAGTCGATAAGGCTGCTAAGGATATCCAGGTCCAGCTGGGGCCGGCGGCCAGGTCGGGGCAGAACACGTCGGCTGGGCGTGAGCACTGTGCGGCGAGTCCCAGGGCTGAAGAGTGGCTGTTTGGACAGGAGGGGCTGCACAGGTTCCTGCCGGGTGGTGGCCACGTGCAAGCTCTTGACATACTTGGCCTTGTCGGCTTCCAGGCGCTCCACAGCACTAAGTTTCCGGGCTCCCCCGTCTGCTGGCCGCCGCAGCAAGTAGCCGGGGACCTTAGTCCGCAGGCGGAAAGGCAGGGCTGGGGTGTCACGGGCTCCGGGGGTCAGCGTGTCCACAGGCATGGCTGTTGCATAACCTGGCGGCTTCGGTCTAAGGAGACCAGAAAAATGAGGAGACAGAAATCCAACAAGAAAATTGGCAGCTGGACCCCAGCACCCGCTGCAGGGAAAGAAAGAAAAGGGAGGATGAGCTCACTCAGACAAAGGCTCAACCCAGGCGGAGAGGCTGGGGACTCCCTCCCTATTATAAGGTAAATGCCACGCCCCTGCTTCACAGGGAGCCAATAGCAGGAGGAAAGCAACTGCTGAAGTGCATATGGCCCTTCCCACACTCCCACCCTCCCCTGCAGGGTCCAGCCCAGCTGCAGCAAAAAGAAAAAGGTGCCAGAGAAGAAAGACATGGGTGGCCCAAGTAGAAAAGACTGGGAAAAAGGCACGCTTTATGGGAGCAAAGCAGGGTCTGGGCCCTGTACTGGGAATTCAATCTCAGTGGGTCCTTTCAACAGCCCCATTTTGCCAATGGGGAAACTGGAGTCCAGGGAGGCCAGTTTGTTTAAGCATAAGCACGCAGCTTGCTTAAGCTAACCTAGCAAGTTGGTGGCATTGCCCCAGGGAGGTCAGTTGGACCAGGCCCTGGCCTCCATGTAGGGAGGTACTGGCACAGGTATGCTGGAATCTGGTGGCCAAGAGTAAAGGGCACCAGCCCCACACCCCACCTGGAGAGCCCACAGGGAGCCTGGTACTACCTCCACCATTCACCCACCCAAGCAGGAAGCCAAGATTTGCCATCCACCTGCCTAGACATGACTAGCCCCAGGCACAGGAGCAGAGCTTGTTGGGGAGAGAGCATAGGAAATCCCCACCCCACCGGAGTCCAGACACTCGTCAGCTTCCGGTTCAGCACCCAAATGCCAATCCCACAGTGATCCATAGATGTTGGTTGGGAGCGTCAGCCCTGAGCTGCACTGCTCCAAGAGAAACCAGAAACGCCCAAACCACACAACCCTCAGCAGAGACCCCCAGCAGACCCTCCATCCACCAGCATGCATGGGATGGGCACCCACAGGCAGGAGCGCCCACACCTGGGTACCCAAGTGTCCACATGGTCACCTAAGATATGTATAATCTGCCCCAGGTATTGTGTCACCACCGTACCTGCTTCCAAGGAAGCACTGGGGTCACCAAGCCCCCTCGAACCCTCCTGGGGATGGGACAGAAGAAAATCAAACCCAAAGACCAAGTCCCTAACCTTCTTACTTGTAAAGTGCAGACAGGGGTGGGGCTTAGACTAGGTGATCCCTAAGAGGCCTTAACAGTTCAGGCCAGGGAGACCTGCGCTGTACAATTCAATAGCTACTATGAATTGAATGTCACTATTCAATTGTAACTATAAATTTCAATTAAACACAATTTTTAAATTTAGTTCCTGGGATCACATGAGCCACGTTTCAAGTGCTCAATAGCTACCTGTGCCCAGTAGCTATTGTGACCAGCCACATATACATGTGACCAGACAATGCAAATTAGAGTGTTTCCAATACCACAGAAAGCTGAACTGGGCAACCCCACCTAGATGTCCAGAATTCCAGAATGCAGGGGTTGGGAAGGGTGCGCAGATATCCCCACTGTGTGCTGGACATTGACACTATCCTCCCTTGGAACTGGGTCATTGTCACCTGCTACTAAAAATGGAGAGACTGAGGCTCAGAGAAGTGACTGCCCCAGGCCCTGGAGCCAGTAAATAAGGCACAAATTTATATGACGCCTGTGCTGGCTACCCTAATTTTCATGCTGTACCCTGTCTCTCCCCAGTCTCCCTTACTCTTTCCTGTTCTTTTGTGTTTATCACTTACCACCTTCTCTACCATATAACTCACTCCTCTATCATGTTGATTGTTCTTAAATCCAGGAGGATGGGAGCAAAATGTCTTTGTTCACTGAATCTTATTTCAAGATATTACTCAATTCATAGTAGGTGTTCAATAAATATCTGTTAAATTGAAATGCCTGTGGGGCCAATGTGAACTGGATGAACTAGGATGAACTGGAGAGGGTCACATTCAGCCTGCTGCAAGCATGTGGGTCCGAGGCATTAGACATAGAATCCTCTAGAAAGCTGGGAATCCAGAAACGTGTGAAAAATCGAGTCATACTTTAAAACATTGCATGTACCGGGCAAACAAAACATGTCTGCAAGCCAATGTGTCCCTCCCCCCAACTGTCCCAGGAGCCACCAGTTTGAGACTTCTGCAGCAACAGAGGATTAGAAGCAGAACTCTGGGGACTGGTCAATTCTGCTCCCCAGGTAGAAGAAATGAAGGCTGGCCCCTCAGCATCAACCCCCAGGAGACAAGGGTCTGGCCGGAAGGGAAGCCTTGCAGAGCCGGGTCCCCCAGGTAGCCAGACTCTGCCCCACCCCACCCCCCACCCCCCCACCCCCCCACCCCCCCACCCCCCCCACCCCCGGCCGCTGCCTCCCAAACCAGTCCAACCCGTCGGCGGCGGTTCCCTTCGGGGCACCGTCAGGGAAGGCAGAGGGAGGAAGGAGGTCAGGTGGGCAGGGCCGGGGCAAGAGTCCCGCTCGCCCCCCAGACTCCCCCCTTCACCTTCGACCCGGGGCCTGATTTGCCGGCCCCGGGGTCTTCTCGGCGGCGGGGTCGCTCGGGTCAAACCTAGCCGGGTTTTGGAGACCCGGCCTGGCCCCCCGCTGTGGCCTTGCGCAAGGCCCTGCGCCTCTTACAGACACGGTTTCCTTATCTGTGAAATGCGGATAAAAATAGACCTTCCTGAGCCTCCAGGTCATGGTGAGGATGGAAAGATAAAGCAGGTCGGGAGGCCTTTTCCTCAACACCTGGCAAAACGGCGCACTCCACGGACGCGGCTTCCTGACTATTACTCTTGACACCAAACGCGGCGCACGGCCCCCCTTGCCGGGTGTGCCAGCCAGGGCCGCGCAGGAAGGAGGCGCCCGAGAGAGGCTAATCAGTCAGCTAACCTAAACCAGTTCCGTTCCAAAGGTGGGCAACCGGAGGGGGGACCTCATGTCCCCTCTGGGGCCGCCTCTCCCGCCGGCTACCAGGCAGGGCTTTTCAACGCTGCCAACAAATGCCCCCAGCTGTGCCAGTCCCGGGCCCATCTCGTCCGCATCCCCGAGGCGGGCAACCCCAATCCGCCCCTCCCCGCGGGCCGGGTTCTGCCCTTCCCCACCCCGACGAAGTCCTGGGGCTCCCGGCGGAGAAGGGGGCGCGAGCTGGCTGGGACGCTGTGTGATAACCCGCCGCTCGCCGCCCCTCTCTGGGCGCCCGTGGGCCTGGCTCTCAAGCGAGGGGGCTGCCGGCACGGTCCCTGTGGTCGCGTCCACAGCGGAAGGTGAGTCCCTAAGCCACCCGCGTCTTCCCGAGGTCCGAGGGGTGCTCGAGCTGCCCACCGCCACCCCACCCCCAGCCCCCGCGCCCCGGCCGGGCGCCCCAAGCCCGGGCCGGCACGTACCTGGCTGCTCCCGCGCCGCAGCCCTGCGCTGCTCCGACCCGGCCCACCTGAGGCTCAGGGAGTCTGCGATTGCGCAACTTCCGGCGGCCGCTGGCAGGTGAACCCGCCGGCCCAGGTGTTACCCGAAAAGAAGGGGGGAAAGCCAGGAGGGGGGCGGAACCCGAGCCCAGGGCGCTGGGAGCGGGCCCGGCGCTAACACGGGTCCTGGGCTGTCCCCCGCCATCCGGGGAAGCTCTTTCGGGGGACCGGGCCCGCCACCACCCCCCCACAAGCTGTACTAACCCGGTCCGCACACCTGGCGCGCGCGCGCGGAGTCCCCACGACCCACCCCGCCGAGCGCACCCATCTTAGAGATGGAAAAAGGAGCCCCTGAGAGGCACAATCACAATCACCATCAGTTAGCGTTCACCATGCCAGGAGAGAGTCAGGGCTTTCCCCTGTAGTAATGAACCCATTTTAATCTTCTCAGCTAACCCTATGAGGTGAGCGCTATTATCATCCCCATTTCAGGAAGAGAGAACTGAGGCTGGTACAGGCTGAGTTACTAGCCCAAAGTCACCCTGAGGAGTTCAGCCTGGGTACTTTCCCTCCAGACCAAATCTCAATGCCACGGCTTGTCAGCTGTGTCCCTGGAAATGTCACTGGACCTTGCTGAACCTCCATCTGTCAAGTGAGGAGAGTCCCACCTTCTGGGTGTGAGCTCTAAGGGCTCGAGGGTGCCCAGAAGAAACTTTCTGCAAGCTGTAAACAACAGTAATAATAATAACTAGGATTGTTGCATGCCAGACACTGTCAGGAATTAATAGTGATAAAACTAACAAACAATTTTCATAATAAAATAAGAACTAATCTTTCCTGAGACCTTCCCTTGTACTGGGCACTGTTCTAAGTTCTTTGTATATGTTATCTCATTTAATCCTCACACCTCCCAGTGGGGTAGATATCTCTATGATGTCCATTTTACAGATGAGAAAACTGAGGCCAAGAAAGGTGGAGTTTCTCACCCAAGGTCACAAAACTGATAAATAGCAGAGCTGGGATTTGAACCCAGGTCTGGGGAGGAGATAGTCTTCAGTGTTGGCTTCAGCCACTCACAGGGTATGTCTGAATCCTGAGGAATATAGAGCCTTCCTATCTGGACCCCAGGAGAAAAAGCCATCTCAGGAACCACTTCCTGGCTATGGCTCTGGACCTGTTTCCTCAGTTGTAAAATGGGGACAATGGCAACAGAAATTTTTGCAACAGACATCAGATCTCATCACTGCTCTGTTTAAACCCTCCTGTGGCTCCCCATTGCCTCAGAATAAAGTCCAATCTCCCCACTCAGCCCTCAGGTTGTGCAGACCTCACAGGCCGGGCCCACCTCATCCCAGCCTCGCTCCTGCCCTAGCCTCACTGCCCTCCCCGCTGTGCCCAAACAGACCAAGCCAGGTCTTTCCTGCCTCAGGCCTTTGTACCTGCTGTTCTCTGCCTGAAACCTCTTTCTTCAAGTCTCACCTTGAACGTCACCTCCTCAGAGGTTTCCCAGACCATCCTGAGAGGCTCCCACCAATTCTTTTTCAGTCCCTTTTGTTCCCTTCTATGCATTCATCACATCCGTCATTTTGGATATTCACTTATTTATCTATTTGCTTCTTGTCACCTCCACAGGGCTGGAAGCTCCACCAAACCTTACTGTACTCTTCCTCCAGGGACCAAGCATAAAAGGAAATAACATTTACCAAGTGGTTGGACTGGAACCCAGGCCACCTCAAAGGTCAGTGCCCCTCAGTGCCAAGGTCTGCCCCCTGCCTGAAGCTTCCCCAACTGTCTCTTTCCTCCTCCAGTCTCAAGTCACCCTCCTTCAAGCTGGGCTCTGGCCACCTACAGCTGAGCCCTGTTCTTTCTGCACATATGCCACATCCAAAACTTTGCACATGCTGGGTCCCTGCCTTTTTCACTCCATCTCTCTGGTCAACTCTATAGGGGATGTGAGTCTGGACTCTGGAACCGGGTGGCCTGGGTTCAAATCCTGGCTTCACTAGTGATTAGCTATGAGACATTGGGCAAGATCTTCAACTTCTGCCTGCCTCAGTTTCCCCAACTATAAAACAGGACTCCTAACAGTGCCTCCCTCCCCGTGTGAGGCCTGTGCATGACAAATGCCATCAAGTGTGAGCTGTGATGAATATTCAACCAACCAGATCCTCCACTGCCCAGACACTGGGCGAGGCCTTCATCAGAGTGACAAATCTGAAAGTAGCATGAGTAACAGTTAAGAGTGCAGAGTCGAGAGCACTCTGCCAGGCTGCCTGGATTCAAATCTAAGCTCTGTGTGACCTTGGGCAGATTACTGAGCTCCCCTGGGCTCAGTTTCCTTCTATGAAATGGAAGTGAGAAGTGCAGTAACTCCCTTACATCACAGAGTTGAGGGAATTAAATGGGTTCATACATGTAAAGCACATCGTGAGTGCTCAAGAGGAATTACTGATTTTGATCCCTTGTTAAGGGGGTGGGAGCTGTGTTTTCTGATGTTTACAGTACCGTGGCATTCCGCACACTCCCCTCTTCCTTCCATCTGCTTCTCTCTTTCCCTCCAGTGGTAGCTCAGTTGGGACTTGACGGGAGTCGGGGAGGCCCCACCTGCCCCAGAGGGGATCATGAAGGCTCCAGGCAGCAGGGAGGGGGCCCCGGCCGGTGGGGCAGCCTCAGCTCCATTTCAGCCCAGCTGTTCAGGTCAGAGACATGCAGCCTGGCACCCTCCAGGGCCAAGCCAGTGCTGTGCTATTTGTGGAGTCTCTCCGGACACTCACGCCTGGGCCTGCCCAGGATCCGGCCCTTCTCCTCAGGAAGGGAGAGGTGAGCAGGCCATAGGAGAGGTGCTTGACTCACCTGCTGCCCACCTGTACCACATGGCCCCTCTAGGCCTCAGTTTGCACCTCTGAGAACGGGGACAAGGGGCTTTCAGTGGGGACTGAGCCTCAGGGCTCACCTTCATGACTCTGTACGTCAGCCTAGAGGTCAGAAGAAACTTCTGACCTACAGTCACGGAGCAAGTCAGTGACAGATCATGGGTAAGGCAGTGGTTTTCATGATCAAATATATAAATTCATAGTGTTGGGTAATAGATTCACATGGCTCAAAATTTTAAATGAGTAACCAAAGTCCCTCCCTGTCCCCTCCCTACAGGCACACTATGACCAGATAGCTATGTCCTCCCAGGATGCATATTCTTTCTCTTTTTTTTACACAAATGGCAACATGCTGTGTGTGCTGTTTCCACCCTTGCTCTTTTTACTCAATAATATGTATTGTTCTGGGTGCCACAACAGCACAGAAAGAACGTCCTTGGCCCTGTTCACAGCTGCACGGTATTATTTCCTACTCCTACTGATGGGCGCTTAGTGAGCGTCCAGTCTCTGCCCACTACAAACCACACCGCAGCATCACTGCAGCGACATCATTTTTTGCCTGGAAGAAATGCCTAGTGGGGAGACAGCTGGGTGAGGAGCACGCACTTGTAACCATGTCAGAGACGGCGGGACTGTGCTTGGTGGAGGCCATGTGAGTTGACCTCCCAACAGCATAACACACAGACAGTCTTCAATAAATGTTAGCTTCAGTTGTTGTGAAGGTCATTACACTCCTGGAATAACGTCCCAGCTGGCTGACTTTTCACTTTCTAAGGATGCTGCAGATGGGAGGGGATGAAATGGAGGAGGCAGGGGTATCACAAGGCAGTGAGAGTAACATGGACAGCCTGTTGTCAAGCACAGAGTAGCTGCTACCCATTGTCATCAACAGAGATGCCAGCTGCCCTTCGTATTAAACCACTGCCACCTTTTCATACCATTTTCCAGATGAAGGACTGAGGTCCAGCCCAGAGGCACCCAGCCTGGCTCAGGGGTTTTCTCGCCCAGCACCTCCATCCTAGAAACATTTTTTTAGGGCCCACCCCTAAAGCCCGGAAGAATTCAGGTGTTGATACTCTCCCCACTGTACAGATGGGGAAACTGAGACCCAGAGAGGGCCACAGATGTGCCTGAAGTCACACAGCAAATCAGCAGCAGAAGCACACGGGAACTCAGATCTCTACCTCCTGGTGTGTCTGTGTCTCCTCCAATCCCTTGGCCTCATATGGCCCAAATGCCAGGGATGGAGACTCTGGCCTGCCCTGGTGACATACTCTGCTTCTCCCCAGCCACAGCCCCATCCCACCCCAGGCTTGACCCACCCCCACACCTTTACTCCTGATGCTCCTTCTGCCAGGAATGTTCCCACCCAATTGGAGCTTCCCCAACCTTCAGCTCTCAGAGTCCAAATGGCCCTTTCCCAGAGCCCTCCCCAGATTAGCTCAGGGGCACTGTAAGCACTCTCAGAGCCCTCACCCCCTTCCCACTGCAGCACTGAAATTTGACATTTACATGTGTGATTTTATGCAGTAAGTGTGTGACCATAAAGACAGGATAGGATCACTATTTCTGATTTCTCCTTTTACTTTGGACTTCAGTGTGGCTTGGCATAGCACTGTTCCTGCTCCTCCCCTGTGAAGGGATCCAAGACTGTCAGATCCTATGATTCTGAATGTCTAGTATTCTAAGATTGAAGCCTGATGCACTGGGAGCCCACTCCAGATTTGCCAAATCTCACTGTGGGACTTTGCAGCAAGGCCCTTAACTTCTCAGAACCTCCGTCTTTCCATCTGCAAAAGGAGACCAACGATAGCAACCTGAGGCATATAGGGGTCCCTGGAAAGTAGGGCCTGCTCCCAACTCCACATGGGGGTGTGGTCTAACCGTCTATACTGACTTCCCCTGCCCCCAACCTGGGACAGAGTCACAAGAGGCCAGTAACGATTCCGGGGGCCAGAGCATCTGCGGCTCACCCAACATATGGCCCGGAAATGCCAGTCCCGCTTGCTCCCCCCTCCCTCCCCTACCCCTGAGCAGCGGCTGGAATTAGAACCCTGGGTCTATATTAGGGGCTGCGAGGTGGAGCAGGAAGACCTGAATTGAATTCACTGCAAGACATCGCCCGACCAGGCCACTGGCCTCTTTGAGCCGCCGGGTCCTTATTTGTGAAATCGGTACCACGCCTCCCCGCAGGTACGACACGGTGAGGACGCACACAACAGGCGATCGGTGAACAGTGTCGCCCCCTCGCACCCGAGCCCCACGCTCGCGCCCCGGACCTCCCGCGCCCTCACCTGGAACCCGCGTCAGGTGAGTCCGGGCTCCTCCAGCGCGGGTCTTGGGAAGGCTGACAGCTCGGACCCGGGTTGGTAGTGGCCGCTCCCACCGCGGGCCGGGAAGATCCAGCCCCTCGTGGGGACCCGCAGGGGCCTCTACAGAGCTGCTCTCCGCACCTGAGAAGGGCGAAGGATTCTGATCTTCCAAAGGCCCCCACCGAAGCGAAGGTTCCCTGGGGCGCGGAGGAAGGGGAAGTGAGAGCACCGCTGTCCACCCTCCCCCACCCGCCGGAATGGTTCGCCCCGGACATCCTGATTGGTTCCTCACTTCCGTTCGAACGCCGCGCCGCGCAGGTTGCCAGGCGACAGCTTAGCGTCGGTCTAAAGATTGACGCCCCGCAGCTCCGCACGCCTGACGCTTCTCTCCCCGCCCGCCGCTCGTTTTTTCCGGTGGCTGCTTTAGTCAGGGAGCCTGGTTCTTTCCTTTCGTTCTCCCTCTGCCTCTCCCAAATGGGGATTTCCTCCGGGTCCCCAGCTGGAAGAAGCACCAGTGAGCGGCTCTGGACTGGTTTCTGATGCCAGCTTTGCAGCTAAGTAGCTAAATAGCTTGGGCAAGCCCCTTCCCCTCTCTATTGCCCCGACTACACAATGAATGGGTTAGTTTTTTAAATGTGTATATCCTGCAGCCCCCAAATTTATCCTAAGGAAATGATCGAAGACGTGACCAAGGAGTGATACAGCCCCGTGTTATTCACCATAGCAAAGTAATGGAAACAAATACCCAGTGAAAGAGGATTTGTTATATAAGGTCTTCAAATGGAATAATAACAATAAGAGATAACTATTGAACTTTTTACATGCCAGGCAGCTTTATATGACATAACTGTCCGTGCTCACTATAATCCACGTAAGATAGGTGAGCATTTAACTACACCCATTTTCTGATGAGGTATATTATGCAATCATTTCAAAATACTTTAAGGACGGTGTGACGGTGGCTCAGTAGCAGAATTCTTGCCTGCCATGCCAGAGACCCGGGTTCGATTTCCGGTGCCTGCCCATGCAAGGAAAAAAAAATGATGTAGTTAAAAGATATTTAAAGATAAGGGGGAGATGCTAAGGGTGTATTAAATGGGGGGAGAAAGCATGTTTTCAAAGCAACTTTTACTGCATATAAATATATGGTAAATGCATAACGAAGCAGCCCAGGTGCATATGTATAATTATTTATAATTACAGCGATTAATTTTTTCTCTGTGCTTTTATGGATCTTCCATATTTCCAACAATTGAATTTGTCAAAAAAAAAAAAGACATTTTAAAGGGGTTAGAATAAATTAATTCCAAGGGCCCTTCAAAATGAGGAAATTTTGTAACAGTGATTCACTGGGTATAGGATTTTGCTCAATTTGGAGCCAGCTTCTGTTTCGTTCTAATTGGTATCTTTCATTTATTCATTGCTCAGCCAATGATGCAGCACTTAACTGTGTCCATAACCTGGGCAGCCACTGAATGGATGGGCACTTGACAATATGTCAGTAGCTAAAAATGATTTGTGTACCCTGGCACAAGCACCAACCAAATCAGCACAGATAGCATCATAAACAGGGAGTCTGGCTCTACCTGTGAGCACCAGATAACATGAAACCTGGCACTAACTATGCTCTTTGCTAGATTATGCTCGAGGCTTTACACAGGTTATCTCATCTGACTTCAATACAATCTGAGTAGAAACATCCTATTATTTCCTTTTTTTTTTTTTTTTTGATGAATAAACTAAGACTTGCCTGATCCAGAACCAGAGCTCTGAACCATTCTTTTGTTCCCCTGTAAATGTGCATAACTATTTGGCATTAGCTTCAATAGCAGTGTTGAGAGAAGGCAAAGAGGGTTCTGTGATCCTGTAAAACAAAAGTGAAATCTGACCAGGGGCAGATCTGGGCTTTCCACAGCTTATACTTACTGTGCCGGTTTGAAACTATTGTGTACCCCAGAAAAGCCGTGTTCTTTAGTCCTGACTCAGTATTGCTGGGTGAGATCTTTTTGATTAAGTTGTTTCCATGGAGATGTGACCTATCCAATTGTGGCTAGGACTCGTTTGATTGGGTGGTTTCCATGGAGCTATGTCTCCACCTGTTCAATTGCTTACTGGAGTCCTTTAAGAGGGAGCCATTTTGGAAAAAACTTCAGAACTGACACAGAGGAGGGACCTTTGGAGATGCAAAAGGAAAATAACCCCAGGGAAAGCTTTCCAAATGAGAAGCCAGGAGAGAAAGCCAGCAGACTTCTCCATGTGCCTTCCCAGCTGGCAGAAAAACCCCAAACCTCATAGATCCTCTGTTGAGTCAAGGTATCTTTCTCTGGTTACTTCAGTTTGGACATTTGTTATGGCCTTAGAACTATAAGCTTGTGACTTAATAAATTCCCTTTTTAAAAGCAGTTCCCTTTCTGGTATATTGCATTTCCAGCAGCATTAACAAACCAATACGCTTATACACTTGAAGTGGACGTCTTTAAAAAAAAGAGCACACAACTTCAAATATAAAATTAAGCACAAAAGTGAATAAGATAAAAAACACAACAAATAACAAAGTATTAAAAGTTGACAAATTCCACACAAAAAAAACCCAGAAAAAAATGGCATTATTGTTATTAATTAATTACCTCTTTGACATACCTCTAAAATTCTTCCCACATATTAGCTTCTGGCTCCATGTGTACATTTCAAACCTCTCCTCTATTCCCCATATACTTCTAATGTCGGGTACTGTAAGCCCATTCTTGTCAATATGACCTCTGACTTTGTACCTTCATGTCGCAACACCAGTTGAGCAAGCATAGTGTCTGTGGTAGGGTAGGGATATTCCTGAAAGCCATTCTTATATCAGGTCAGTTAGTAATAATTTATTCACAAAAGTGACTGGAAACAGCATAAATATATCTACTAAACCCAAGCAAATGTGTCCTCAACTCAAAGTCCCCTTAGCCACATCCCCAATGTCATCCAACCTACCCCCAACATTACCTACGGCAAAGAGAAGTTGGAGTACAAAGAGATGGTGGTTTGAGCAGAGTGCAGCTAAAATATCTTACCTTGGCAAATTTTGCAAAAGCATATGACCTTGTGAACACATTGCTAGGGTGCCTCCCAGAGCTCAGCGTCCCCATCATTAAAATGGGAATGACAGCCATGGTGTCCTGGTCAGATTCTTCTCTGAGATGTACACTTTTAATCAGGGGTTGGGAGATCATTGAGATGCCTTGATGAAAGGCCCTGCTGACATCTTCAATGTTTCCCTTTGTCCTGCAAACCCTCGGGCTTAAAATAAACAAAACTAAACAAAAACTCAAAAGCTCATTCCCAAATGAAGAAGTGAGGCAAACAAGAGTACAACAAACTTCCCCGGGACCCCAGATTATGCCACTGAAGAGAGATGATATGGGTGCAGTCAGATTTGAGAACTTTGGACATCTGCATCTGCCAGCAGCATATTGGCAATGTCCCCGATCATCAAGGACCTGTTAAGCACCCAGTGCCAATTTGGAGCGATTGACAGTGTCCCAGGCCTTGTCCACCCCCAAGGTGGGGGTATAAGAATAAGAAGGTGGACAAGCTGTCATGAGCTGCGCCCGGAGCTGGGCAGCCCTGATGGCCTCACCCTGGCCCAGCACGATTGAACAGCAATAACCTCTTGCCCTGTTGACAGGCCCGTGGCTCGTTCACTGTGGGCTTCGTCTCCTCCAGAGCCCTGAGCTTGGTAGATTTTTCTCCACTCAGCTCAAAATCCAGATGATATCAGCCTCAGATGTCAGCTCTGTGTCTCCATCAGCCTCAGATGTCAGCTCTGTGTCTCCATTAGCCTCAGATGTCAGCTCTGTGTCTCCATTAGCCTCAGATGTCAGCTCTGTGTCTCCTGGGTGCCCATGGCTGTGTTTTATTTTGTTTCTTTTAATCTAAAGGGTGTTATTGCCATACAAATTTGCTTGCATCTAACTTCTCTGGAAGTGGAGGTTACTGGGGTGGCTGGGACACAGGGGAGGGAGGAAAGCTTTTTAGAAAATAGTGTTTATGCCTTTGGATTTTGTATCTTGTAAATATATTATCTATTAAAAAAAAACATATGTGTGGAAAGCAGTTTGGTGGTTCCTCAAAAAGTTAAACATAGAGACACCATATTACCCAGCAATTCCACTCCTTGTATATATACCCAAAAGCATGAAAAAGAGATACTCAAACAAATATTTGTATATCAGTGTTCCCCGCAGCATTATTTACAGTGGCCACAAGGTGGACACAATACGAATATTGAATGGATAAACGAAGTGTGTCTCTATATGGTGGAATATTATCCAGCCATATAAAGAGTGAAGTTCTGAGAGCTGCTACAATATGAATGAATCATAAAAACGTGTTAAGTGAGAGAAGCGAGGTACAAGAGGCCAAATAGTGTATGGTTCTGTTTATATGAAATATCCAGAATAGATAAATCCATGGAGACAGAAAGCAGCTCAAGCAGATTGGCGGTTGCCAGGGTCTGGGGGAGAGAGGGAAATGGAGGTAACTGCATAATGGGGTTGAGTTTCCTTTTGGGGTGATGAAGATGTTTTGGAGCTCGATAGAGGTGGTGGTTGTACAACATTGTGCATGTACTAAACGCCGCTGAATTGTTCACTTTAAGATGGTTGGTTCCATGTTTTGTGAATTTCACCCCCGTGACTTTTTTTAATACATAACATGTGTAAGGATAGTCTATGAGTGAACAAGAGAGCACAGCGAACTAAAGGAAAATACAGCCAAGTACCTCCAAACACCATGGGCAAGAAGGCAAACGGGGATGCCCGTTCGGATGAGTGTTAAATGCCGTCCGAACGGGCCTGTACTTGCATCACTTGTACAAACTGACCCCAAGTAAATGATGGAGATGCAGAAAGATTTAAAACAAGAGTGTTCACCACAACATTGTTATTAATTAAAAGTATATAAAATTAAAAAGGGGGGAACAACCTAATTTCCTGGCAACAGGGCAATGAGCATGGTGAATGGAACTGGGATGGAATATTATACAGCCATTAAAATAAGGTTTTTGAAGAATACTGAGTAATATAAGTAATATGGAAAGAGGTTTTAATAGCATATCTCTCCATTTATTCTCTCCACAAATATATTTATTGAGCACCTGCTACATGACCGGCCTGGTTTCAGGTGCTGGAGGTACAGCAGTGCTGCCAGGGAACTGACATTCTACCTGGGGAGACGGACGCTACATGTGCAGTGAGTCAACTCAGGTTGGCCAGGGTCAGCTGCCGAGCCGGAGCTGAAAGCCAAGGGGAGCTCTCTGGGTGGGCCTTGGCCAGGGCTGCACAGGGGAGCCCTGATGCCGCAGCCCCACGCCCAGGGATTCAGATCATTAAAGCTCATGGGGCAACATGTCTCCAGGAGTCACTCCCATGCCCCAAACTCTCCAAGGCCTCCCCAACCCGCACTGACTGCCCCGGCTCTCAGAGCTGCCCGCTGGCAATTGCTTCTCCTACTACCCTCGCCTTTAGCCCCTCTTGCTCCAGCCTCAGGGCCTTTGCACTTGCTGCTCCCTCTTCTAGGCTGCTTCCCTTCCCGCTCCCCCCACCCCCACCCCAGAATCACCTCCTTCCAGTCTTTGCTCAAACACCATCCCCCCTGGAGCCTCCCCCACGGCTCACATGGTGTCTTTTCATAGAGCCCCAACCTGCCGACAGCTGGTGTGTTCAGCTGGCTGTGTGTTGTCCGTCTCCTGTACCAACTGTGACCCCCCCGGGGACAGAGCCCACCCCACTCTTTCCCACTTGTCCCACAATTAGAGATTTGCAATTCATATCATCATATCAAAGGCTCTGAGGACCACTGGAGCAGAAACGCCTCTTTCTCTTTGCTTACTCCACTGTTTCCCAAACATATTTAACCCTGAATCCCTTCCTAAACAGTCCACAGAAATAGTGAAACACTGTCTCGAGAGCGTGTCTCTGGAATGTGACGGGGGACACGTGCTCCTCTACCAGCATCCCCCTCTCCCTTTTTACTTTTTGCCATAGGTAGGCTCCAGGAATCGAACCTGGGTCTCCAGCACAGCAGGCAAAAATTCTGCCACTGAGCCACCGGTGCACCACCCCTACCAGCACCCCCTTTAAAGCACAGATACTTCCCCTGGGTGAGACACAGAGACCATCCTCTGCCTCCAGGTCCCTGCAGTCCATGCCTCTCCAGCCACCAGCGATGCCTCCAGAGAACCAGGTGGCACATGCAAAAGAATCGGGGCCTGCACAGCATTCCAGCTCCAGGACACACCTGCTGGCCCAGCCAACTGTGGGCCACTCAGCCACCAGGTAGGACCCTCCTCCCTCTTAGGCTCAATTTCTCCAGCTGTGCAATGGAGGTAATAACAATGGAGACTCGCCAGACCCACAACCCAAGCAGGGCTCTGGATTTCTGCCCTTAGAAAGGATTTGATTCCACATCAGGCAGGGTCAGAGCAACTACAAGGCCAAATGTGTAGCTCCCAACACTCAAGATTAGGGGTCCCACTTCTCCCAGAGATCTTAGGAAGAAGCAAGCAGCCTAGGCATCTCTGGGGAACTCAGAGGAAGCAGGCTGGGGAGGACCCGGCCCATCCCGGCCTCTGCTCTCCCACTCCCTGTGCCTAGCAGCCAACCTCAGCCACATCCAGCTGCCTGGAGCCCCACTCGCCTGCACCCCTGTGCTCCCCGCAGTGCCTGCAGCCCAGAATGCTGTCCCCATGCTGTCTTCACCTGGCTCACTCCACAGCTTCCCGGGAAACCTGTCCTGCCCTCCTCCCTGGCTTGGTTAGGGGCCCCTTTTCCTTGCTCCCACAGTCTCTGGGGCTTGGGTTGCATGCACCCCGATGTGAGCGTATTGAAGGAAGAGGAATTGGCCAGCTCCATCTCCTATGCCCCAGCGCCCAACCCAGAGCAGTGTACACAGCACGTGCTCAATAAACATTTGCCCAGTGGGCTGGGAAAGGGCCTGCTGATTGCCTCCCATACATCCCTCATCTTCCCCAGTCCTCTCCTTCCAAGCAGCTTTCAAGGGCTGACCTGGTGGAGGGGTTGAGAGCCCTGAAGACCTGTGTTCAAATGCTGGCTCCACACCACCCTTTTTGCTGTGTGGTCTTGGGAAAGAGGCTCCACCTCTCTGAGCTACATCTCCTCCACTGCCACCTGAGAATGGTGAAGTCACCTCACCGGGATATTGTGAGGATCAAATGAGAAAATGGGCACAGAACACTCTGCATGGGGCTTGGCATGTGACAACCAACAAACGTTACGATTACTATTATACCATTATTGTTACTATAGCTCAGAATGAGAATGAAATTCCCACCTGATTCCCCCTGGCCGGCCTTATCTTTAGCAAGATCAGCCCTGACCTTCTTCTAGTGCATTTAAAGAGGAGGGAGGGGTGGATTCTGCTTTTTTGGCCTTCTGCCCAGGCAAGGGGTGAAAGGGAGGCCAGCACCCTTTGCAGGAGGCCTGGGCCGCACCTGTCCGCCTCCTGGGGCGAGATTCGTGACCTTGCAGGCTGCAATCTATTCAATGGAGGTGATGATAAAGCCCAGAACAAACCATCTGAGCCTGGATGTGGAGAGTATAAAAACAGCGCTTGGGTTGGGGGTGGCTGTGATTACTGAGCAGGCACTGGGGCTGAGCATCCTTCTGCCTCTCAAGTTTTTGGAGCCTCAGCTCCCTGTCTGGAGAAGCGGGAGGTGGCAGCTGAAGGTCTGGAGCCAGCACTTAGACGCCATGTGCCAGCCCCTATAGACCTTCCCTCTTCACCTGCTCTTGGCCAGTTTCTAGATGTATTCACTCATTTAACAAATATTTTATGAGTCCCAGGTCTGTGCCAATTACTAGACAGAGAAGAGGAACAAAAGGAGTTACAGTCCAGTGAGGAAGAGAAAAACAGACATATCAGTGAACAAAGAAGTGAGACGATATTACAAACAAAAATCAAACAGGGTAAGGGGATAGGGCATGATGGAAAGAGAAGGGGCTGCTTAGGAGAGTGGGCTCAGGGAGGCCTCGAGTCTGAGAGCATAGCTGAAGGATAAGAAGATAGCCAGGTGCAAAGCCAGAGGAAAGTCAAAGGGGGCCACATGTGCAAAGGCCCTGGGGCAGGAATGAGCTTGGAATATCTGAGGCATAGCAAAAAGGCCAGTGGCTGGAATGGAGGGACAGGAAGACAGTAGATTTCTAAGAGCCTATAGGCCACAGTGAAGAGTTTAGAATTTAAAGATAAAAAGGAGCAAATTTTTACAATTCAAGAAACTCTGATATTGCTATTTGTAGATTTTTCCTTGTTCGCCCTAATTTTAAATTGGTTTATGAAAGTTGCTGTACAAACACAAGCTTTACAATAATGATATTTTATTTTAAAATGCCAAATATAAAAATCTGAAATAACAATAATTTAAGGTCAAGGTTAGAATTCTGGGGTCAGCTAGCCAGATTTTAGATCTCAGCTCTACCACCCAATGTTGCCTGACTTGGGAAAGTTCTTTAAGCTCTTTATTTAATATCCTCTTGCCTTTAATGAGTACAATGATTTCTTCGAGACAGTCTTCAGATGAAGCTGGCAAAGCTCTTGGCCCAGGACCTGGCTGGAGCATAGCTCGGTGGGCATGTGCTGTGCTAGCGAAGGCAGTGAAAGTTACACAGAGCAATCCATGGAGGCTCTGCCTTAATGTCCTCGAAGCCTGGCTGAGAATACATGGGCTCATACCCTAGAGCCAGCAAGCCAGATGCTAGCTCGTATGATCGGGCAGCCCAGCAAACTGTCTCTGGGATTAGGATGGGGCTGACAGCCGAGGGATGGTGGCGGGGGGAGTGGGGACAGCGAGGCCTGAGCATCAGGCTGGAGTTGCCGCCCATCAGCTCTCCACGCCCAAGGTCTTCATACCCCAAGAGCCAGGAAGAGCTTTGAGCCCAAGAACTCCAGAATGCTTTCATCCTGAAGTGTCCGAACCCTTGGAATCCCTTCCGTCTAAAACCCTAGATTCCGTCCTCCTCTGGCTCTTAGTATCATGGGCTGTGAAAGCTGAAATGACCCTAAGGACATCATCAGGTGGAACACGGTTTTAACAGAGATTAAAATCAAACCCAGAATTTCCCAAAGTAGAGGGAAGGGGAAATGATAATTTGCATATATCAAATAAATACTCTCGGGCAGCCTTGCCCACTAGAGCTTTCTATGAGGATGAAAATGTTCTACAGCAGCTACTAGCCATATGAGGCTACTGCGAAGTTGAAATACAGGTAGTAAGACCAAAGAACTAAATTTTAAATTTTGTGTCATTTTAATCAGTTAAGTTTCAGTAGCCACAGGAGGCTGGTGCTGCCACACATTGCCCCTGTGCCATGGCACCTTTTCCCAAAATTTTGCTGATTTTAAGAGAGAAGAGCCCTCACAGGTGGGGTTCAACTGGAATGTCTATTGTTTCCTTAAAAAAAAAACAAAAACCATTACATCAACCCTATAAAACGTGGATCACGAATATGGCAACAATTACAAAAGTGGGACAGAAGTCACTAAACCAAAGCAAAAGCCATCCGGTTCCTGCTCAGTATGTGACAGATGGGGAAACCGAGGCCCAGAAATGGAGAGGCTGAGGCAAGCTGGCTTGTTTCAGGTGGCAGAGGCTGCCTGGGACAGATGGCGGCAGAGGCTGGAGGCTCCCCTAGGGCTGGGGGTGGGGTTGGGCAAAAGACTCTCCACCCCCCCACTTGCAGCCCGAGCTGACTGAGAGGTCTGAGGTCAAAGGCTGGGCCTGACAGATGGGGTTTTGCAGGGGAAGAAGATTCAGGGAGCTAGGGCAGGGAGCCTCTGGCCTCACACAGATCCCTAATGAAAGGAAACGACCTTGTCTCCATGGCTCCTCCCCATCCCCAGATGGCCAGGCTGGAGGGAGGGGGAGAGAAGGTCAGGCCTGGGGGCAGAGCCTTTGTGGAGACTCAATCCTGTACATCAAGACCCTCCACCCTAGGGGCTCAGGCCTTTCCAGCTTTCAACTTGACCCCTCACTCGATATGCAAATAGGATGCAAATTAGCCTGTGGGTGCTGGGGAGCCCGGCCTGCCTTTCTCTCTAGTGGTCCAGACGCCCCCTGACCTGGCAGCCCCAGGCCACATCCCAGGCCCATCCTCTGCACGCCTGGCCTGACCCCCACACTGCGGCGGGGGCTGGAAGGGGCTCAGCTGCTCTAACTCTGCCTCCACAGGGCACCCACCCTCCCTCATTCATCCTCCACCCAGCCCCAGGCAGATCTTTTAAAACAGAAATCATATCCCATCCACCTCTCTCTCCAAACCTTCCCTGGGCCTTCCCCAGCTCAGGACAGCCCTCCTGACCCAGCTCTGCCTTCCTGGCACACCTCATCGCGCTGCCCCTGTGCACCCTTCCAGCCCAGACCCCAGACCCTTTGATCAACTGGCTCTCACTTCATAACCTTTGCACACGCTGTTCCCGCTGTCAGAATGCCCTTCCCCATTCTTCCCCCCCCTCCCCCGCTCCTTCTCGTGGGTCTCAGTTCAAACAAATGCCACCTCCTCCTGGAGGTCCTTCCTGTCCTCTCTTCCACAGACCCTGTTTGTCCCTCACAGCAGGAGCGACATCTGAAATTATCGCATACATTTGTTTGTTCTCTTATTTTCGTATGTCTCCCCCACTGGATTGCAAGTTCCACAAGGCCGGAGCTTTGTCTGTGTCTCTGGGCCTAGGACAGTGCCTACACACATAGCAGCTGCTCCATAAAGAGTTGCAAGTGAGTGAGTAGAAGAACGAAGGACAAGATGTCCCTTCTGAGACTCTGAGGATGGGAAATATTGTAATAATCATTTGTTCACTCAACAGATTTATTGAGCTCCTACTATATGCCAGACACTGGGGAGGTGCTGAGGATACAGCAGTGAACAAGACAGCCTTGCTCTCCCCCTGTGCGCTGCCCAGAAGAGGGGCCCCCAGTCCAGCCTGGGTGTGGACAGGCTTCTCGGAGGAGGTGAGAACTGGGCTGAAGCAGGGTGAGCAGGAGGGAACCAGAGTGAACACGAGAAGGGAAGAGGAAGAGGTTTGGGACTGGGGGATGGGAAGGGGGCGGGAAGCCAGGCACCCGGGTCCCCCAGGTCACAAACGCCCCAGAAGGCAGGAGGAGCCCTGGGTGGTGGGGATAATCCTGGACACCCAGAACTTTTCACATCACCGAAGTGCTTTCTCACCTCCCACCTCGCTGGAGCAACCCCCATCCCCTTCCTGACATTACTATCCCCCCCACCCCCATTTTACAGGTAGAAATACAGAGGCCCAAATCACAGCAGGGGCAAGCCCATGCCCCCCGTCTCCCTGTCCAGTGCTCCACCTACTGCATCATCCAGGAACACCAAGTCCTTTCCCAGAGACTTCTAAAGCCCCAGGCACACACCCCCCCCCAAGAGAAGACCCCCCTCCCTCCTATCCGGCCCACACCTCTGTACCCCTGCAGACCAGCCCTGCAGGAAATAAACGCTGACCCAACGAGGAGAAAGCAACTCCCTTTCTAGCCTGGTGAGAACCTTTTCTTAGGACACTCCTGGAACTCTCTAATCACAGTATTGCTAATCTCAGTTTATAACTCATAGCCAGCAGGCTTCAGCTGGCAGCCTTGGGCCTGGGCCCTGCATGCGGCTAAAACATTGTGTCCATTTTCCTAGGCACCTTCTGTTTAGGCCCAAAGACACTTGCTTTCCATTTGGTGTATCAAGTTTCCTTTTACCAAAGTCCACTGTCAGCTGTAAAATGCATTTTGGAGACAATTGGGGACATTAGGATATCCGGAAGTGTTAATACTGTGGAGTAAAATAATCTTCTTGTGCAGGGAAGCAGTCTTAATTTTTAGGGAGGCAGACTAAAGTACTCGGGTGGAAATGTGTGATGTCTATTAATTATATTAAAATACTTCAGAAAGAAATAGGTAAAGCAAATATGGCAATGTTAGCTATGATTGAATTTGGTTGTTGGGTATACAGTGTATAATGGTATTCTCTAATTTTCTGTGCACTTAAAACTAGTCTGTTTAAACATTAGGACATCACTCACTGTGGCAGTCCCTGGATGTGGCCACAATTGTGAACTTGAAATGAGAATAGAAGAAGACCAGGCAAGATGGATGGAACTTTCTGGGTTGGAAAAAAACCCGTATCTGGGAGGCGGGGTGGGTGCTGCGTGGCCTTTCCCTGTCTGCGTCCCCTTCCCTGGGATACCCCAATTCTCCACCCTGGCATCTGACACCCCGAGTGGTAACGAGGCCACAGCCCACCACCCCATCTGCAGTGCATCTGCTCTGAGGCCTGAGCCCCTTGCCCAACAGCTTAGCTGTCCCCGAGCCCCCGGTAAGCCTGGCCCCTCTGCCGGTGGCTGCCCGTGGTGACCTGGGCAGGGCACAAAGAAGGTCAGAGAGCAGCCCCGGCCCCCAGTGGGTCAGGTCACAGGCAGAGGAGAGGGGAGAGACCCCAGGCCCCTGAGGTCTTGAGATGAGGGAATCACTGGGCCGAGGGGCCGGCTGCTAGCCCCAGCAGGAAGGCTGCAGAGGGGAGGAGGCGGGGAGGAGGAGCTGGGGAGGGTTCTGAGCAGATCTCTGAGTTAAGATTAGTTAAGATTCGGGATCTACTTGAAGAGGCCACAGGATTCGCTGAGGGATCAGATGTGGGGCGAGGGAGAAAGAAAGGAGTCGGGACGGGAGAGCAGCAGCCCTCTTTGGGTGCCTAGCTCCCCTGCTGTATTCCCAGTGTCCGGGACAGAGTAGACCTCAAGAAATATAGTTACTGGAAGAAAAACAACAAATAAAGGAAGAGAAGAGAATCCCAGATTCCAGTTCCCCCGTGAGATGTGAATGTTTTCTGTTTGTTTGTTCGTTTTGTTTTTCGCATGGGCAGCACCGGGAATCCAACCCAGAGACGGCCTGGCAGGCGAGAACTCCACCCGCTGAGCCACCCTGGCCCACCTGTAATGTTTGTTTCACTTTTTAAAGTCTGTTGTGAAGGGCGACCTCTGGTGGCTTTGATTTGGAACTGCAAGTCTTCAGATTGGGGCCCGTAAGAGACTGAGTTATGGGTCTTGGAATCTGGACAAAATCAGAGACCACTCCCTACCCCTCACCCATTTTACAGATAAGACACTGAGGCTCACCTAGGGTAGCAGTCTGGTCTCCCTCTCAACGCCACCACCCCCATCCTTTCTCCCAGATATTGCTTTCCAGAGCTTTTTAAACCATTCTGCAACCATTTCGGTGCCTTCAGGGAATCTCCCACTGCTCCTGGGATGCTGGGAGCCCAGTTGTGGCATTCCTACGTAGAGGCATGGTGCTGTAACATTCCCCACTCCCTGAACTAGCCCAACCCATCTCTAGTTGGCTGGATGGGAAATCTCTGCCCCATGCTGAGCAGGAATTTCCACCATCCTTCACTTCTTAAGTCTGGCCCCAGAGCACCCTGTAGAGTCCATTTGTGGGGCACACACCTGGAGGCTGTTCTTCCCCCTCTCCAGATCCTCCAGTCATTCAGCTTCGGTAAAGGGAAAGCTCTCCTATCTCTGCCCCTTTCACATGGCATCAAATCTCTCCCACCCCCAACTCCAAGCATGCCTTTATCTGATTGTCCTTCAGATGAAGGACAATCCTTCAGAGCCAAGGAGAGGAAAAGAGGTACCAGGTGTGGTCTGGGCAGAGCAGAGGGAGCTGTCACCTCCCTTGAGTTGCATGTGAGACCTTTATTGATGTAACCCAAGATGGCATTTGATAATTCTTTTCTATCATTTTCCTCATTTTTAAAAGTAATTTTTAATTTTAGGCTATACAACTAACAGAGTTACAGACTCCTAGAAAATTAAAATATTTCAATTAAGGCTAAAGCCTCCTTCTATCACTAACCATTCCCTTCCCCATCCCCTGACTCCTTCCACACACACAATTCCAAAGGTAACCACTGCTTTGGTTTGAAATGTATCCACTCAGATTCTCTCCTATGGAGATATATATATATATATATATATATGGGTGTTGGAATCTGGACCCATGTATATATATACACACACATCCAGACACACACACAGCAAACACAATCACTTAGAGAATATATAGAATCTATTTGTGGGGATTTTTAAAAAATGCAAATGGAATCGTATTGTACGTATTTATCCTGCAATCTTTCTTTTCATTCTGTTCTGGGCTCTTGAGTTCAATATGTGAGTTCAAAAAAAAGAACTTGTTTGCTTGGATGGGGGAGAGGGGCTGCCTCATGCTGGGGTCCCTTGTCAAGGAAGAAACTGGCCCCTCACTGATCTGAGGCACCCTCGGAAGCCTCTCTCCTTTTCCACTCCCTTTCCTCCCACTTTCCGCCTCTTTCTCACTCTGGCCCCCTTTCCTATATGTCCCCAGATGCACTCAGAAAAAGTTTATCTCCGGAGTTTGGGTCTCCCTGCGCCCCCTTGTGGCTATTCATGGTACCTATGTGTCACCTTCCTTCCCCCAATCCACTCACCCCCAGGTCCACACAGGAACTGCCCTAAGGGGTGTCCCTCCCTGGGCGGGCCCTGGGAGCACGGACGCAGATTAACTGATCCCTGGGGTGGATGTTAGCGACCTTGTGACCAGCCTGAAGAGTCTCTGTGTTTTGTTTGTGGGAAACACTAGGTCTCTGGTGTGGCTTCTTTGAAGGACAATGGGTGCTCTCTTGCTAGGGAATGTGGTTTCACTGCTAGCAGTTGGCCCTGTGAGCTTCCTGGACAGGCGCAAAAAGAACGATGGGCACGATGTTCATTGCTGCATCGTTCTGGATGGCAAAAAATATGCACCCCACAACCGGGCCAGCTAACGCCATCGCGGGGCGCCTGGATAACGTACCCCATAGAAGAAAGAGTCCCGCCTGCCCATCAGGCCCCCCTCTGACCTCGCCCACCTGGCTCCACCCAGCCTCCCACCTCCCATCCTAGGCCCTGCACTCAGCAGCTACGTCTTGAGCAAATCACTAATCTCTTTGAGCCTCAGTTCCCCTCGGTAAAGGGTGATTCCCTGCCTTATAGGATTGTTGAAGGATTTAATCCGATATTACGTATTACTATCGGGCGGGGTGGCTGGGTGGACATGGAGCCAAGGCCAGCTCTGCCACGTGCGGTGTGACCCCACGCAGGACTCGACTTGCCCAAGTCCCAGGTTCCTCATGTGTAAAACGGGGATAATGGTGTCTCCCCAAAAGGCTGTGGAGATGATTACATGTGTCAATGTGGGTCAAACCTGAGAGCAGCCCAGGCGGGGTCAGCACACGCTGGCTGGGGCGACTTCCGCCCCGCTGGGGTAAGCCCTGTGATTGCCCACAAGTGACTGAGTTAAAGTGCCAGAATTGGAGCCAGGCATAGGGCCGGGGGGCCTATTCCTGTGTGAAAGAATGACAGCCGCCCAGGGTGGAGCCTGAATCCCCAGGGAGGGGCAGGAGCCAACTGGCTGGGCGGATCTTTTGCCTTCTGGGGGTCGAGCCTTCTAAATTCTGGACCTGGTAAAGTGGGTGAGCCTGTGGGACGCGCCTCCGGGCCGGCCGGGCTGCTGGACAGATTCCGGGCACAGAGTAGGCTCTTGGGGTTGCTGGAGCCCCGCCCCTCCCCCGCAGGTAGGGGGAGGGCAGGTTAATATTAACCAGCTGCCTCGGGGCCCTCCCTCGCAGAGACTCTTCGGAACAGGACCGGCAGGTAACTAGGCGGAGCCGGTGACCTGGCCAGCGAGGGCACCGCTGCAGGTATCCGGGACGTCGGCTGCTGGCAGGGAACACGGGACGCCATGGGGAGGGGCGCTGTCTGGGGCAGCAGGTGGCCTCTGGCCTTTCCCCCAGTTTCAGGGGCTGAGTTGGGGGAAGGGGGAGGGGTGGGAGCCGGGCGGCCGGTAGGTTTGGGGTTGGGACAGGCGTACCTGCCTGGGTGGACACCAAACCCCTTTAGCCTCCAGGCCAAAATACAGGCCCCCGCTGACCTCTGCCCCGCGGTGCCTCCAGGCCATCCCAGCATCCAGGCGGCCACTCCTGCCAGGCTAGGGCCGGAGACTCACCGGCCTGGTGTGGGGTTTGGGGACCGACAGTGAGAGCAAAAGGACCAGGCCTGGGGGAGGCTGTAGCCCAAGGTCAGCCCGTGGGAGGCTTGAGCCCATCCAGGCTTGGAAAGGGATGGGAAGGAGGATGAGAACTCACAGTCCCCAAGGCCAGCCCGAGCTCCCATTATCTCCATGTTTCCTCCCTGGCAGCCGAGGCCACCAAGCTAGGACAACCCTGGAGCCTTTCACAGACGAGTAAACAGGCTCAGAGTGGGGGGAGCAGCTGGTCCGAGGTCGCACAGCCAGTGAGCGCAGGCCTGGATGACTGGTGGGGCTCAGATCAGGCTGGGCAGGGCGTGGCACATACCGCCTCCCCTCCAGGCCTGTTTCCCCACTTCTGTGAGAAGGGGTCAGTGACCGAGGAGAATTCTCAGCTCCAAGGCAAGGAGAGGTGAGGGGCTGTTTCTTGGTAACCGTTGGTTGAACAGGGAGGGGAGCAGCTGAGCAGTGCCCACTTTCCTCTGACTCGGTTTCTCTTTTTTCTCTGTCTCTGCTCATTTCTCCTTCTAGCTTTTGACTTTCTGATTTTCTCACTGCCCTTCTTCCCCATCATCCATCTCTCCAGATTTTTTCCCCTCTCTGAGCCTCTTGTTAGAGCAGGGCTAGGTCCCAGCCGGGGACCCGTAGTACTCACCAAGGACTCTGCCACCAATTCTCCAGCAGGCTGGAACCTGGGACAACAATGACTCAGGCCCCTGCCCAGGCCTGGGGTGTGGCCAGACCCCGCCATCCCCTCACCACCACCACCAACACCAACACCCCGCCTTTCCCTCCAGCCTCCGTCTCAGGCCACCCCTACCCCCACGACTGCACGTGAAATAGTGGCTGTTGTTATCATCTTTTTTTATCTGTGCCTCAGCTCCTCCTCACATCAGCCAACAAGATCCCGATAAACACTAAATCGGAGGCTGATCCTATCACAGCCTCTAGCAATGGAGCTTTTGGCTCAGAGCAAACTATAAAGACCTCCCCACCCCACCCCCCGCCGCTCCTTGCCTGGTCCTACAGTGTCCCACACCCACCCATGACCTGTCCCATTTCCACGGGACCCCGTTTCCTCCCCCATTCCCCTCACTCCTGCCCCTGCAGCCACACAGGCCTCTAATCCCATCAACATCTGTTTCTGGGACATAGGAGGTAGGATCCCACCCCAGGGCCTTTGCACTTGCTGTTCCATCCTCTGGACCCCCCCTTTCCCCACACAGCACTCACACCCAGGCCCTTCCCAAGCGCCCCCTCTGCCCTGCTGCACTGTCCTCCGTAGCCCTTACCACTGGCTGACTTACTTTACATTTTGGATTTTTATCTTCCTCAGTGTCTGCCTCCTGCACATTCCCAAGAGCAATCATTCGTTGTTCTGCATGTAGTAGGTGCCCAATAAACACCGGTTAAAGGAATGAACAGGGACTGCATGTTTACTGTAAAAAAAATAGAAAGTATTGGTAAGCATTTTCTTAAAAAATGTCCCCAGCACACTCTGAGCTTCAGCCATTCGGCGCCACTCATCCACTGTGTGAACTAGCCAGGGCTTTGCACACGCCCTTCCCTCTGCCTGCAGCGCCCCTCCATCCACTGCTGGCCCCTCCTCTGGAGGTGTGGCCAGGGCTGGGGAGAGGACTGGACTGTACCACACCCTGCATTACGCTGTTTTCTAGATAAGGAAACAGACTCACAGAACTAAGTCACTTATGTAACTCCAATTACACAATTGTGGGAGCCTCAAGAATGGAACCCAGAGAACTGAGCTCTATGGAAAGGGGGGATTTAGGGTTTTAGTGACGGGGCTCATTGTACATAAGATGAAATTCAAACTCCTTACCCTGTGCCCTGTCTGCCCTCGTCTCCCTATCAAGCCCTCAGTGCAGCCACACTAGCCCAGGCTCATTCCTGCCCCAGGACCTTTGCACTTGGCACGTCCAGGTCTTCACTCAGCTTACACCTCCTCTTTCAGTGCTCAGCTGTAGGGGCAGGTCCTCAGAGAGGCTTTCTTTGCCCACCTCAGAGGAATCCCCACTCCCACCATTTTCCCCAAATGTTGGCCATTATGTCCTGTTGTCCTTCTTTGTGTTTCTCATTTTTTAGAAACATGTGTCTTGTCCATCCCTCGAGACCTGGTCAACGTGGCCCAGCGCCACCTCCTGGCCGTCTGGCGCTGCACTGCACACACAGTATGTTCCATCCAGCCCTGCACTGCGCACACAGTAGGTTCCATCCGGCCCTGTGCTGTGCGCACAGTAGGTTCCATCCGGCCCTGCTTGTGCACACAGTAGGTTCCATCTGGTGCTGTGCTGTGCACACAGTAGGTTCACCATGTATAGAATGAATGCACCAAGTGCATTTTCAAGTTCATTTCGTTTTTCACGCATGCGTTGAATGGTCACTCAAGCCTTTCGCCCATCTCCTGCCGGGGTGCTCACCTTTTCTCGCCTGATGTGTAAGGACTTCACAGATGATCACAACCACTGGCAGTTCCTGTGTGCTTACCCCGTGCAGGCACAGGAACTCGTGCACCTGGCTCACTGACCCGGCTCCTCCAGCCGCCACTCGGAGGGCCGTTGGCCATTGTGTCCATGGCGAGGACACAGCAGGGAGGGTGTGTCTGAGTGGAATGAGGTGGCTTTCAACAGACGAGGGACATGACCTGGCTCAGGTTTTAAGGATTCCACCTGGCTGCCGCAGGTGGCGGGGACTAAGGGGAGAGAAGCTGAGCAGGGAGCCGTGGGGAGGCAGCTGTGGTACCCAGGAGAGTGGCCTGTGCCTGGGGAGGGCGGTGGGGGTAGCTGAGAGGACCTTGGAAGTGATCAGATTTGGGATTTACTTTGAAGATATTGACAAGATCCGCCGATCGGACACCTGAGTGAAAGAGCGAAAGTCAGGAGTCAAGGGAGACGCTGATGTTTGGAAGGCCGGGTTCGGCGGCGGGTGGCACGTACTCATGGGGGAAGATTCAGGAGGCAGTTTCTGAGTTAGAAGCGCCCCTTGGACCTCCAGACAGAGGCTGAGCAGGCGGCGAGGGACGGGCGCAGGCCGGGGACTGCAATGGACATGCAGACCTACATTTCAAGTCCTTGAGGCCAGCTGGGAGCGAGCCGTGGGGTGGAGAGGCCCCCGGGGAGCCCGGGCCAGAGCGTCTAGCGACGGGAGGAAGCGCCAGAGGCCCCGGGGACGGCGCTTTGGAAGGACAAGGGAGGCCACAGCTGCGGTGGCGAGACGGGCCTGGCCCATCACTCTGGGACTGGACACCTGGAGACGGGACAAGAACCAGGCAGAAGGAGGGGCGGGGGACAAAAGTCTTCCAGAGAACGGAGCCAGAGAACAGGCCCCTCCTTCTGAGAGCTCGGCAGAAAGGCCACAGGACAGAGGGATGGGTGAATAATTATCCCAGATGACACATTTTAAATTTAAAATGTTCGGGGTACACGTGTGATTTTTCACTTTAACCGAGTGTAACATTAGCCAACCAGCTCCTGATTGCAAACATGACATAAACGCCTTCTGCACGTATTTCTTATAAAATTCCAGATGGTACAGAGAGATGTAGAGTGGAGGGGTAAGTCTTCAATTCCACACTTCAGGGAAGACCACTGACTCCACGTGTGGCCCTGTCATAATTAAATAGCGTGTTATCAATGATAGTGTCCCCTAATCGTTGACCCAATAACAAGAAGGCTTGCTGTTCCGTGAGGCGGACCCTCTAGTGTCTGCATGTGTAATAGGCGGGGCGGGGGGCGTAGACACGTCTTTTCTGAAACGCTCATATGCGGTTGTACTCTGCATTTTGTCACTTACTAGATCTTAAACCTAATTTCCCCTCGGCACGTATAGTTCTGCCCCCTTGTCAGTGATCAGATCATGGGGTATTTACGCAGCCCCTGGCAACGAACATCCAAGTGGTACCAAGATTTGTGGTCTTCTCATCAGAGAGCAAGCATCCCATTTTTGTGCACCTGAGCCACGATTCCCACAGAATAGGTTCCTGGACGTGGACTGGCTGGGTCGGTCAGAAGGCGCCTTTTCCTCCAGGTAGATAGTGCTGCACTGTCCTCCAGGGACAGGGGCCCCCACCTCTCCCTCCCACCCACCCCACATGCAATCGTACAGACAGTGCCAGAGTTCCTTTTTTTTTTTTTTTAATCTTTCCAGTGGCACCTCGTTTGTTTTAATTTCCATTTATTTATTCTGAGTGGGGTTGGGTTTTTTTTCTTGTGTCCGTTGGCTGGGTTTCATCGGCGGTGATTGGTGTCACTTTGGTTATTTCTGTGGCCCTTAAGTTCCTGTCCATTGCCCTCCCCTGCCCCAACCCCCCATTTCTTAAAACCATCCATCCGAGATCTCTCAGGACGTGATCCTTTGTCATCATATTCATCTTCTCCTCGACAGTTTCTAGGCTGTGAGTCCCACTATTAAAATAGCAAAAAGACTTCCTCAGCCCCGGATGACAAAGATATTCTTTGGGTATTCCTATTACGTTCTAAATTTTTTAAATATTTAACTATTTGATCCAGCTAGAATTGACTTTTGTTGTTGTTGTAAGATTTCCCCCCAGATATTGTCCAATAATTGTTTGGTATTTTTTTAAGGATTTCTTTCCTACCAAAACAAAGGAGGCTTATTTTATCTTCTGATGCAGGAAAGCTATTGATATTTGTCAATGTGTAACTGGCAGTCTTGCCGAATGCTCTCACTAGTTTAATAGCTTTTCAGATGATAAGGGTAACCATCTTTTGCAAATTTGCCTCCTTCCTTTAATTATTTACTTGTTCCTCTCCATTAGGTATATCACTTATTACTTCCTCCTATCTTTTTTAACTTCGCACCCTCTGATCAGGAATGAGGATTCAACGCCCCACCGCCAGACTGCACTTCTGTTCATCTCTCTGGCATGCCCAAGGCCATTTGGGATGATACTTTTTAAATATCTGTTCTTGGGACAGGCCCTGAGTTTGTGAGACAGCACATAGAGCAAGAGGTAAATGTAGTCATTTGGTTTTGGTTCTTATAATCGGTAAATGTATTCATTTGGTTTTGGTTATTATAATCGGTCATTATACAGCCTTGAAAATAGATGTTTTTACGCTTTGAGCCAGCATTTTGCTGATACAAAATAAGAGTGGCTTAAACAAGATCGTTTGTTTGCAATTTAAACAAGAACTTTAAACAAGCAAGCCACAGGCAGTGCAGGGCCGGGGTGGCTGCTCCATGCTACACGCTCCCAAGAAGGTCTGGTCTCCTACCCCACCCTCACTCCACCCCCTACCCCTCATGGCACAAAATGGCTGCACACCTCCGTCCCAGACAGCAGGATGGAGAAAGGGCAGAGACACATTCTCCTTCTCCTTTAAGGAGACTTCCTGATGTCACTCCCGACACTGTTGGCCAAAGTTGGTGGCACGGCCATACCCAGTTATAAGAGAGACTTTCTTTTTTTTTGGCATGGGCAGGCACCGGGAAACGAACCCAGGTCTCCGGCATGGTAGAAGAGAACTCTGCCTGCTGAGTCACTGTGGCCTGCCCAGTCCTTTCATTTTTGCCCAACAAAAAATTGGAGCTCTAGGAAATAGAGTGGCTATTGAGAAACAACTAGCAGCCTCTGGCTTCAGAAAATCATACAACTGCCTACCTTTTTTCAATCCGTATTGTTTCACCAATAATAGGTAGAAATCTGCATTGATGGGGGTGGGGGCAGCTTTTTTCCAGTGGGGTTCTGCCTGCTTGATACCAGATTCTGGCCTCAGGTTAGGGTGGGCAGCTGTCACTTGTTTCTGGGTTTTCTTAGCATGGTGGAAAGATAAGAGGCTATGCCAAAGTGCCTGGCCATTGAAAGGGGTCCCCTTTCTCCTCCATTCTACTGTTGCCCCAGGGAGGGATGATTCCCCGTTTGCAGCTGTTGGGTTACCTACCTTGGCCAAGGTAGGGTGGGAGCCCCTCCCCCAGGGTACAGTCCCTGCTGCCCCTCCCCCCAGAGCTCCACCTGTGCCCTGAACATACCCTTTGCACCTGCAGTCTGCAGGCCACACCCCGCAGGCTTGCCCTCTTCTCTGGGAACAGCCCCTGTGGTCTCACATCCCTCAAAACATCAAACACAAAGTAGGTGCTTAATAACCCCTTGTTGATTGATTAGGAGGAAGTGATCACGAAATGTTGCCATCAGGAAATATTTGTGTTGCGGTATCTGGAAGTATGTTCAGGGTAATTGCATATTTCAAATACAGTCAATGTGCTTGCTGAAATAGGGGTCTTAGAAGACAGAGTTACTGTGGATGAAACACTTCCCGTGTGCCGAGCCCTGCTCTGGCACTTAACGCTGCTATGGCGTTGATATGGAGCATCCCCATTTTAAGGGAGAGGAATCCGAGGCACCGGAAAAGTTGCTTGCTCAGCTCATCAGGGCTGAGGCCGGGATTTGCAGGCAGGCGGTCTGACTCCAGGGTCTCGCTGCTGCCGCTGCAGGGACAGCACCAAGGTGGCCAGCGGCAGGGCACTGAGTCCTGGGCTGAAACGTGAGGGCCTGGATTCCAGCCTCCCCTTGGCCCCCAGCTAGTGTGGCACCAGGGCAAGCCACTTGGAAATGGAGCTGGACTCAGGCAGGGGCTGCAAACTCAAATGCCCACGGGGACCAGGCAGGTGCCAACAGGTAAAGAAGGCCAAGAGTGGGGGCCAACGTGGTTGGACTTCCAAGGAAGGAATCAGAAAGGAGAAACCAGAAACCCTGACTTCTGTATGCCCTCATCTCCTAGCTTGCCGATTTCAGTGACCAATTGTTTGAAACATTGAGCAAACCAAAACAATACTTCCGCTGCCTGGCTTCAGCCGGTGAGCTGCCAGTTTATAAACCCTGAACTAGATCACTGCCGAAAGCCCTTCTGCCCTCAGGAAGCCAGATTCCAAGGCAGCCCCTAATCTCAAGGATTCTCAGTGTCACCTGGAAGACAAGGCATGTATCTGCATAAATTCATGAAAGGGCTGGGCAGCCAGAGGAGGTTTCCCCCGGGGGCAGGTGAGGCTGGGCGGGGTCTCCCTGGAAGCTTAAGATGTAGACAGAGGATGGGGGTGGGGGTGGGGGGCAGGCAATGGGCGGAGAAATGGTTGTGGCAATTGTCTGGTGCTTCCCCTCTCTCCTGGAGTCCTGCGCACACCGAGAACCAGGCCAGTTCCGGGCTGTTAGTCAGCCGGGCTTCAGAGGTGAGAACCGAGAACTGAAGAGACACACCCAAGTCCCACCCCCGCCCCGACAGGAGGTGACGGAGCAGAACTGAAAACAAGTCTGACCACGTCACACTCCCGCTTGCTTTCGGGAGAGGACAGGGAGGTGGTAGCCGGGAGCCCAGGGAGGCTCCTCAGGCCTCCACTCCCTCCAGCGTTGGCTCGAGGAGTCAGGTCTGCCTGGGGACCAGGGAGAGGAGCTGCAGGGGTGTTGGTGGTTTTCGGGGCGAGGTGCAGCCAAAAGGGACACTCCTGCCTGTTCCAGAAAGAAGAGGGCAGGAGACCAGAGTTAAAGCCCAACAGCATAAACAAGGGACAAGGGAGTCACCACGCACAGCTGCGGGGACCCACGCTAAACCCCAACTCCCACCCTCGAGAGAGCCCTTCCCTCTGGACCCTGTTTCCCAGGGGTGAGAGGAGGGAATTCAGTCCAACTGACACTTCTCTTCAAACTGGTGCAGGCTCCGCCGGTGATGTCACGTGGTACCCCAGGGGGTACAGCTTTCCTTTTTAAATGTGAGCAGTCATGTATTATTTTTCATGTGGCATTTCATGATAATAATAACAGCTGATCCCGAGTGAGGGTTCACTGTGTGCCAGGCACTGTTTGAAATGGCAGGGACTCAAGAGCACTGTCACATTTCAATACAAGCCACGAGGTTGATGCTGTCATTATATCTCCATTTTACAGGTGAGCAAACTGAGGTGCAGGGAAGCGAAGTGACTTGCCCAAGGAAGGTCAGCCAGCTGGTGAGTGGTAGAGCGGGGTTCAAACCCAGGCAGCTGGCTCCTGAGCCCCCACTCCTGGCCCCTCTGGTATTTTTGCTTAGACTAAGAGAGTCGGGCACAGCACAGGGATTTCAATGGTAACTGGCAAGGTGGCACACAGATGGCGGAATACTTGGGGGTGGGGTGGGGCTGGAGTAGGTGGTCTCTGAGATCCGGCTAGGGAGTTCTTTAATTTCAGAAGAAAAAAGGTAGATGGAAATTTTATTTCAGGTAACTGTGTTTTTTTTTCACGGGTAATATGTTTACACGGTTCACAAATTAAAACTATATAAAAAGATACATACCAGGTGCCACAAGCCTCCCACCTCTTCCCACGTAGCCTTCAAGAGCTGCTTTATGTAAATGCAAGCAAAGAGAGCAGTATTGTCCTTCATTCCTTTAGGCTCTCCTCTGTTGATAAGCACTTGGGTTGTTTCCCACATTTGTAGTTGTCTTTTCCTGAATCTTCATATCTGTGGTTGTTTGGAGCTGGTATGTACCCCGAAAAGCCGTGTCCTTGTAATCCATTCCTGTGGGTTCAGTCCTTTGTGAGTGGGACCTTTGGATTCAGTTATTTCAACTGAGGTGTGAACCACCCCATGGAAGGTGGGTCTTCATCCTTTTACTGGAGTCCTTTATGAGAGGATTACGGACAGAAAAAGCCCAGCTTCGAGAAAAGCCCTGGAGAAGCTGAGAGAGCCACTGCAGCCAGAAGCTGAAAGCAACAAAAGCCAGGAGCAAAGGACCAGCAGACTCCAGCTATGTGCCTTCCCATGTGACAGAGATGCCCCAGAGTCCAGCAGCATTTCTTCACAGAGGGTTTCCTCCTGTTGATGCCTTCATTTGGACAGGTTCATGGCTTTAGAATTGTAATTGTAAGCTAATAAGTCCCCACTGTTAAAAGCGGTCTGCTTCTGGTATATTGCTTTTTGGCAGCTTTAGACAAACCTAAACAGATTTTGGTATCAAGATTTGTGATTTGCAAATAACAAAAATGCAGAAATGGCTTTGTAAATGGATAAGGGGGAGATTCTGGAAGAATTGTGAGGTGATTGATAGAAAAGGCCTAGATTGCATTGAAGAGACTGTCAGTAGAAATTTGGATGCTAAAGCTACTTGCAATGAGACCTTAGACAGAAATGATGAATGTGTCATTGCAAACTGGAAAAAAGTCAACCCTTGTTTTAAAGTGGCAGAGAATTTGGTGAAATTGAGCCCTGATGTCAATGGAAGGCAGAATTTGAAAGTGACAAGTTCGGATGTTTAGCTGAAGGAATGTCCAAACTAAATGTGGAAAATGCAGCCTGGCTTCTCCTTGCAGCTGACAGTAAAATGTGAGTGGAAAGGGACAGGCTGAAAACTGAACTCCTGGGTGCAAATAAACCAGAAATTGATGGTTTGGATGATTCCGAGCTTCCAGAAAGCGAGTTCCCAGAGAACAGAGTCCCATGGGAGGATTTAACAGAACACAGAACCAGTTAGCAATTTCAGTGCAAGGCAGGATTGGAAAAGGAGTTACCCAGAAAGGATTTATGGAAAATCCTATTGTCTGATGGGTTGGGACCTCTGTATGCTGCATGCAAAACTGATGAGGTTTTTGCAAGATCCGTATGAACAGAACTATTGCCAGCCTAGACAGTGACTGGACTGAACAGGGACAAAAAAAGGGACAGATTGAAGGAAAAATGACTTCAAAGGGAAGTCATCGAAGCTGAGGTCTGGAGCCAGGACACCTTGGGCTAGGAGAGCAGACCAGTCCATGCACGTGGAAAGGGTGAGTTTGCCCCAGTGTTTGTAGAGGGCGAGCCTTAGCCTCCTTGTTCAGGAAGAATGCTGCCGCCCCAGGCCTCAGAGAGAGTGGAGCACATTCCCCAGGGATTAGGAGAGCCCAGCTACCTCCCCACTGTGCTGAGGGGGTTGAGCCTGTGCCCTGGACTTGGCCTCGAGTCCAGCCATCACCCTGATATTTGAGGAGGGTGGGGCCAAAAGCATGGCCGAACTCTCACTCCAGTGTCTGGAGAGAGCATGGCCACTGCACAAGCCCTTAGAAAGGGTGGGGCTACCACTGTCTCAACCCCCAAGGATAAAACATCATTCTAGAAATGACTTTCAGACCTAGAAATCTAATGAAGTTTGTCCTGCGGTATTTGGGAACTGTTGGGAATTTGGACCCCCGGTTTCCTTCCAATTTCTCCCTATGGAAATGGGAATGTTCACTCTATAACTGTCCCTCCTTTGTATATTGGAAGCAAATAACATGTTCTAAGTTTCAGAGGTTTATAGCCAGAGGGGAGTTTTGGCTTAAGACAGACCACACCTGCAACTGATTTTGAGGTACTTTGTACTAAATACTGTTACTGAAATTATTTAAGCCTTTGTGATATTGTGATGGAATGAATGCATTTTGCATATGGAAAGAACATGTCCTTTGGGGATCCAGAGTGTGGAGTGTGGTGGTTTGAAGTTATTATGTATCCCAGACAAGGCCATGCTCTTTCATACATACCTGGAGGCGCAGACCTATTGTGGTGAAACCTTTCGATTAGGTTACTTAAACTGAGATGCGACCTACCCCATTCCAAGTGGGTCTTAATCCTTTTGCTGAAGTCCTTTAAGAGAGGATAAAGGAAACAGTAAATTCCCAGAGTGTTGATGCCTTACTTTGGACATTTTTAAAGCCTTAGAATTACAACTTGTAGGCTAATAAATCCCCATTGTTAAAAGCCAATCCATTTCTGGTATATTGTATTTCGGCAGCTTTAGCAAACATAAACAACATTCTTTCCCCTCTTTTCCATTGGGCTGTTGGTCTTTCCATCCTCAATTTCTAGGGACTCTATGTATTAGAGAGATGAGCCTTTTGGCTGTGATCTACGTTGCAAATATTTGTGCCCAATCATCTGTCTTTTGACTGTGCTTTTGGCATTGTCCTCTATGCAGAAGGTTTTCTGTTTTAGATTTTGTGCAGTTAAATGTGTCCAAACTTTCTTCTGTTGCCTCTGGATTTATGAGTCATGCTTAGAAAGCTTTTTCCACTCAATGGTTGGTAATAAAGGAGTTTGCCCATGTTATCTCCTAATGAAAAGCCAGCTTGTTCATGGAGGGAGGTGGGATGAGAGAAAAATCTGGGCCCAACAGCATGGTCTCTTGCTAGGCTATGAACTCAAAATTGCTCTCCTGGTGTCTTTCTCTGTCTGCCCCACTGCAGGCTGATCTGAGGAGGCGGCGGCCTCCAGACCGGGGCAGACAGTGCCATGGCCTTCCTGAATCACCTGCTGGTCTGTGTCTTCGGGATGGGTTCCTGGGTGGCCATCAATGGGCTCTGGGTGGAGCTGCCCCTGCTGGTGATGGAGCTGCCCGAAGGCTGGTACCTGCCCTCCTACCTCACAGTGGTCATCCAACTGGCCAACGTCGGCCCTCTCCTGGTCACCCTGCTCCATCACTTTCGAGCCAGGTGGCTTTCTGATGTGCCCATCATCTTCACCATGCTGGGTATAGGCACCGTCTCCTGTGCCCTCTTTGCCTTCCTGTGGAACGTGACCTCCTGGGTGCTGGGGGGACTCCACAGCATCGCCTTCCTGGTTCTCACCTTCTTCCTCGCCCTCGTGGACTGCACCTCTTCCGTCACCTTCCTGCCCTTCATGAGCCGGCTGCCTGCCCACTATCTCACCACCTTCTTCGTGGGCGAAGGACTCAGCGGCCTCCTGCCTAGCCTGGTGGCCCTTGCCCAGGGCTCAGGGCTTACTACCTGCGTCAACATCACTAAACCAGCAGGCACCACCTCAGGCCCAATGACCAACAGGGAGAACAGGATCCCCCAGGTACCCAACATGACCCAGAGCCATTGCATTGCTCTGTTTGACCACGGATGATGCCTGTGTCTCCCAGACATTGAGTAGGATGGTGTCCTTGACTTGGCTGCACTTTAGATCTCCTGGGGGAGCTTCCAAAACATACCAATGCTACCCCCCACCCCCAAAACCCACACATCCAAAACAATTAATAAGAATCTCCAAGACCACCCTCATCTGAAATCCTTGGAGTTGATGTCTTTTGGAATTTGGTGTTTTCAGATTCTAGAACACACCTCCCCTGGTCTGTGGCAGCACCTGGTCCTGCAAGCTGGCCCAGTGACCATGCAGTCCCCATCCCACCAGCATCCACACCAAGTGGGCAAACGCGGGCCTTACAAGTCTCGTGACAGTTCAAGTGTTGCTGGCAATTAAGTCATGAAAAAACATTTCCATTTTCAGGGGTCTCTGGATTTCAGAATTACAGATAAAGGATTGGAAACTTGTATTTTTAAAAATTCACCAGGTGAGGCTAATGTATAGCCAGGTGGAGAACCATAGACTTGAGACATTGCTTCAACACCTCACATCGTTAAAACTCCAAACTTTTTTCAGTAGATATCGGACCATTTAATGTTTGGTATCACCCAAACTAACCTGGCCACATTCAGCCTGCAAGCAGTTTTTTAAGGGTTTGAATTAACTGGGGATATTTAAATTGTTTGAAATTTCACATGTGACAGTCTAGATGCCTGGAATCTCTCAAAAAAGATCTGGCCTCACCAGGCTCCTGCTTAGGTGGGGCTGACCTTCCACTGAGCAGTCCCAGCCAGCCCCCCAACCCCCAAACACATTCGTGGGTGCTGCCCCCAAAGGGTAGCAGAGTGGTGAAAGGTCCAGCTTCCCAGTCACAGCCAGGTGGACCTGCTTCACCACATGGTGCCTGTGACACTCAGGTGAGTGACCAGTCCTTCTGCCTCCTTGGTCCCGTGGACCTGGGGGTTGATGATCCCCACTGCACAGGCCTGTTAGGAGGCACCGACCAGCTGGGCAGGCAGAGAACACCGAATCAATGCAAGCAGTTGTTACTATTACTTATTTAGTTATTTGCATAATATTTATCAACTGTTTGTGGATACGTGGGCTTTGTGACAAGTGTTAGCGTTGTCGATACCCATGTTCCAATGGTATCCGGGGGCCTGTCCAACCCTTGCTCTGTCTTCACCCAGGGAGTTAACGACACCCTTGCCACTGGCCTCCCTGGGACTGCAGCCTCCACGGTCCACCTGGAAAGCCGCTACCTGCCCGCCAACTTCTCGCCCTTGGTCTTCTTCCTCCTCCTCTCCTCCATGATGTCCTGCTGCCTGGCGGCTTTCTTTTTCCTCCAGCGCCAGCCCAGGTGCCCGGAAGCCTCCCCCGGGGACCTCTCCAACTCCCAGGTCACCCTCCACTCCTTCCGGCCGCAGGACGAGAAGGACCTGGGCTCCCCAGGCCCAGCGGACGGCACCAAGGACCAGGAGCATCTCGAGGGGGGCCTGGCCCCCCAACCCCCGGCTCACCTGACCGTCATCTACCTCTTGGTGGCATTTGTGAACGCACTCACCAACGGCGTGCTGCCCTCCGTGCAGACCTACTCCTGCCTGTCCTACGGCCCAGTCGCCTACCACCTGTCGGCCACCCTCAGCGCCATGGCCAACCCGCTCGCCTGCTTCCTCTCCATGTTCCTGCCCAACAGGTCTGCTCCCTCCAGCCCGGGGACTCTGGTTGGGGGAAGACGGCATTCTAGACCCCCGAGTTCCAACCCCGCCTATATTGGGTTGTCTGTGTAATGGTTAAGAACATGGTTTCTGGAGCTCAGCTGCCTGGGTTCAAATCCCAGCCCTGCCACTTCTATCCGTGTGATGCTGGACAAGTCACTTAGCCCCTCTATGCCGCAGGGCTTTGAATCTGGATAATGGGATAAGAATAGTTCTAACCTCCCAGGGTTGCTGCAGGGATGAAATGAGGTGATCTTGTACTGCTCTTAGAGTGGTGCCTGGCACATGGCAGGTCCTACCTGTCGGCCACCACCATCACTGCCCCGGGAGGAGAAACAGGCAGTGACTGTGCTTCCCATTTTATTAATGGGAAAACTGAGGCAATTCCCAGGATTTGGGAATTCACCAACGTCCCCTGCCTTTCTTCTGTAGGCTCATGGCTGGCTCCTTTGGGAACCCAGAAGAATGGGCTGGGGACGTTGGTGAATTGACACTTGAGAGGTTGGCAAGTTGGCAAGTTGAGCCAGCCTAGATTTTAATTTTTAGTAAGTAATCCTGCTGGTTCTGATGCAGGGGCTTCAAACCCCAGCAGGAGAAATGCCTACCTTGGGGTCATGAAATTTTAGGGCTCAGAGTCTCCCATCCAGCCCTCTTCCCTGCCTGGCCCTCGCTGGCCTCTCAGACCTGCTCACACCCACTTTTCCCAGCCCAGGAAGGACAGAGGGTGAGGACAAGACAGACGGAAAATGTTAGTTTGCCAGGAAGCTGAATTTTCTCCCCTGGGTCTTAAAAGCCATAGATGGAGAATGGAGATTTCTGGGGAAGCAGCTAGAAGAGCCCAGAGACCTGCAGAATCTGAGTAACTGGGAATGTTGGAATTAAAGAACCTGAGAGCCATGAAGTCCAGGAATCTTGAAGCAGAAAGAGTCCTTAGAGGCAGGAGTGAAGACCAGTCTGGTGTGAACAGGGAGACCCGAGGGGCAAGGGCCTCACATGAGGGACCGTGTCCTCCACGGTCAGAGATGAGATCTCACAGGAGGCCTCCTGAAGTTATTATGCTCATTGCAGCAAATGGCTGTGGGTCTGGGTTGGCTCCAGGGGTAGCTGAGGCCAGAGAGGGAAAGATCACCCAAGGGTGCACAGCATACCCTGCAGTGCAGGTGCCGTGCTCAGAGTTGCTGGTTTCCTAGCTGAGGTTAGGGGCGTTGCAGGGAGAGGCGGCAGCAGATAGGGTAGGGATGGGGGCAGGGCAGAGCCAGGCTCTGCTCACTCACGGGATTCCCATTTCACAGGTGAGGAAACTGAGACTCAGGGACTAGCTTCATAGCTTGAATGGCAGAACGAGGATTTGAACTCAGGTCCATCTGGCCGCAGAGCCTGCGCTGTTTCTCTTGCCAAGCTTCTGCAACGACACTCGGCGTCCCTCGGGCCAGGCCTCCCCTTCAGGAGTCTCACTGACCCACTGGTGGCCTGGGAGTTTCCATAGGGGTCTAACCTGTAACCCTAGAGATACTGGCCATTCCACGTGGCCCCCGGGAGAGGGTGGGATGATGGTCAGGCTCCTCACCTCCCCCCGCTCTGCCCTAGGTCTCTGCCATTCCTGGGGGTCCTCGTGGTGCTTGGGTCCGGATTTGGGGCCTACAATATGGCCATGGCTGTGATGAGCCCCTGCCCCCTCCTGCAGGGCCACTGGGGCGGAGAGACCCTCATTGTGAGTATCTGACACGGGCTGCTCTCCCTTCCCCGCCCCTCCCTGCTCCCCACCAAGACACCCCTGGTTGGAACTTTCTAAAGTCTTTGTGGCTACTCTTTCAGGAAGCCCTAGGTGGGTGGGAAAGGAGACCGGGCAGGTCTTACATGGCCGTGGGGGCTCCTCTGAATCCCACTCTTCCCATTGGGCCGCTTCTCAGATGCTCTTGACTTGATCTAGGAGCCAGAATAGCCACTGGATTCTCTTTTGCCCCCAGGGAGGGGGTGGAGGGTCAATTCATGGGGTCCCCTCGGCCCGCAGGGTCACCCTCTAAGGCTTTCTCTGCGCTCAGAGGTTACTCCATGGGGTTCACTTAGCCCTGTTGGTTCGCATTCTGAGTGCCCTTCGACCCTGGGGCTCACCCCACAAGCCCCCTTCACTCTGCATCTCTCCCCACCCATCCCCGCAGGTGACCTCGTGGGTGCTATTCACCGGCTGTCTGAGCTATGTCAAGGTGATGCTGGGAGTGATCCTGCGTGACCAGAGCCGCAGCGCCCTCCTGTGGTGTGGGGCGGCAGTGCAGGGGGGCTCATTGCTCGGAGCACTTCTCATGTTCCCGCTGGTCAACGTGTGGAGGTTCTTCTCGTCCGCGGACTCGTGCAGCCTGCACTGCTCCGCCTAGGCCGGCAGGAGGCGCACTAACCCTGACGGGGCACCGGCCCCACCCCCACCCATTACTAACACCTGGAAACTGACGCCCAGAAACTGGGCAAGGGGCGTGCCAAGGGCACAGAGTGGGGACGGGAGGGGGGTGAGATGCAGAACGTGAGGACTCGAACCATCAATGCAAACTCCCACTGAGGGGCTGAATGTAACAGGTCTCTCGTGGGATCGGAAAATGCAAAGCCCCTCACCCCCACCCCACTCCCACACCTCTTCTGTCACTCCTGACCTGCTTCTTGGAAAGTGGCCTGGGAGGCAGAGCAAGACGATTTGCAGGGAGAGGGGGTTCCCCACCAGTCTGGGGACTGGTATTGCAGAGCCTTGGAAGCAGTTCTCTCAACTGGAGGGGGAGAGTGTTATTTTGTCTTACTTTTTGCTTTTTCTTTCTTTTTTTTAATAAAGACATTCCCTGCTTTTACACTCAAACCAACCTTGAAAGGACAAGTCCAACCTGAAACTACTTCCCCTCACCCCCCAAAACAGATATCAATATAATCAGTTTTCAATGGGTTCTAAGGTCAAGACAGCTCAGAAATGAACAGAATCAAGTCTTAGAGAATGCCTTGTCTTGGGACTCCTTTTCTTTAGGGATGTTGCTTTATCTGCTTGCCTGCCACTCCCTCCCACCCACAACCCACCCCCGTTTTTTAATAGATTATTTGGCATAAGTAGTACAGTTGCATGTTTCAGAAAATATAAAGGTGAGCAGCAAAAGCTTTCCTTCACTCTCCTCTCCATCATCTGCCCAATTCCTATCAATACACATGATGCTCATTTAGTTTTGTTTATCCTTCCAAAGATTACTAATGCAAAGGTAAGCAAATACAAATATAGCATCTTTGTTCTCAGACCTCTTTTTATAGAAAAAGCAAATTAACGAGCACTTTGCACTTTTCAAGCAACAATGAAATTCTGCCAACCTAGAAAACCTCTTCACAAAAGTAGAAGAGAAAGAAAACAGCTTTGCTATTGAATAAGCATTAAACCAGACTGCAGCAATCCTCTAAGCTGCAAAGACAGAAAGGCATGGCACCCTTTTATATAGCCAGGCAGAGACAACCTATTACATATGACAACGAGTCCTCAGGTAAGATGACTAGACAGTACCATTTGTCACACATACTTCATCCTAAACTCCCCCCTGATTATTGGAGTATCCACCTCTGTTTGCTAATCAAAGGAAAAATACACTCAGCTTCAGGTCAGAAGGTAGTTTTACAACTTGGAGCCAGGCACCTAATTAGGTTCTGTCCTTCCTTGGAAACAGAGAGATAAGGGGCTATCTTCCTCAGTGATTACATTCCAAAGAGATGACTTCACATCCTTCAAAAACATTCCTGGGTTATAAAACTGATAAGAGTCTTATTTAGCTTTTAAAAAGATTTATATATCTATCTTAAAAGAAGGTTTTTACCATTATAAGTTTTCTAAAGTAAATGCCCTAAGAAAAGGGGCAGGGGTGGGTGGGTGTCCTGTGCAGGAGGGTAACCTGAGTCACAGGATGTCTCTCCAGACCGTGGAGTGACCAAGTTCCATGAAGAACTGCAGGACTTGGGGCTCAGCCTGAGGTTGGCATAGTGTGGGCTTCCCTGAGGATGATACTGAACAAATTTAGGATTCTCTGCCTGATGGACATAACAGCCAATCTATGACACTGGGATTTCAAAGAGAGAAAGAGTTCAATGCTACACGCAAAGCAGGAAATCAGATGGCCTCTCAGCCCCAAAATCTGTCTCCCCAAGTCTTAAGGGTTTAGGGTTTTTATAGATTCAAACAAGGGGGAATGGAGTTGTTATCATTACAATACTAAGTATACACAGGGCTGAGACTAGGCTGGAGTCACCACTATAAGAGTAACTAAACAGGGCTGAGACTAGTTGAGTTTCAGTAATGTCAAGTATTAACTTCTGTCCACTCTACAATACAAAAAGAAAAACAGCTACATCATGATTCAGTAATCATAATCCTTAATTTCTTGGTGTTCTAGTTTGCTAGCTGCCAGAATGCAACACACCAGAGACGGATCGGCTTTTAATAAAAGGGGATTTATTTTGTTAGTTCTTCAGAGGAAAGGCAGCTAACTTTCCACTGAGGTTCTTTCTTACGTGAAAGGCACAGGATGGTCTCTGCTGGTCTTCTCTCCAGGCCCCTGGGTTCCAACAACTTTCCCCGGGGTGACTTCTTTCTACATCTCCAAAGGCCTGGGCTGAGCTGCAAGTGCTGAGATGAGGAATGCCAAGCTGCTTAGCTGTGCTACATTGCGATCTCTCATTTAAGCACCAGCCAATTAAGTCAAACGTCACTCATTGCAGCAGACACGCCTCCTAGCCGACTGCAGCCGTAATTAGCAACAGATGAGGTTCATGTACCATTGGCTTATGTCTGCAGCAACAAGACTAGGTATGCTCACCTGGCCAAGTTGACAACTGAATCTAACTAACACACTTGGTTACATTTCCTCCCTTTTGTTTTTGTTAATTCTTCAGTCTTGGGTTGGTTATCTGGGTGATGATCATTCTAACTTCATGCTGAAAAGGGGCATCAGCACTATGGGTTAGAGGAATGAAACTGGCTGTCATTCTTGGAGAGACTGGTACCTCTAGGCTTCATGGCTGTGGCTTAGAAACAATCTAGAGGCTTTAAGTCTGTGAAAAATGAACTTAATAAGTTGTACTAGTTAGGGTTCTCTAGAGAAACAGAATCAACAGGGAACACTTGCAAACATAAAATTTATAAAAGTGTCTCACGTGACCGCAGGAATGCAGAGTCCAAAATCCACAGGGCAGGCTGCGAAACCTACGACTCAGATGGATGGCCTGGACGAACTCCACAGGAAAGGCTCACCAGCCGAAGCAGGAATGGAACCTGTCTCCTCTGAGTCCTCCTTAAAAGAAGGTTTTTACCATTACAAGTTTTCTAAAGTAAATGCCCTAAGAAAAGGGGCAGGGGTGGGTGGGTGTCCTGTGCAGGAGGGTAACCTGAGTCACAGGATGTCTGTGATTAGATTTAGCATCACTAATTGTAGAAGACACCCCCCTTTGGCTGATTACAAATGGAATCAGCTGTGGATGCAGCTGACGTGATCATGACCCAATCCTATGAAATCTCATTGCAACAGACAGGCCAGCACTTGCCCAATCAGATAAGCAGGTACCACGACTTGGCCAAGCTGACATATGTCCCTAACCATGGCATAAGTAAATAAAATTGCAGGTTTAAATAAAAGGAGTAGAAGGAGGTGATTTATAACTATTACATTGAGGAAATAACTTTTTATAGATTTTAGATAGAACCCTCAGGTGTTCCTTAGGGTTTTTAGGATAGTGTTGGCAGTATCTGGCTGAGACCTGCATAAGAGTAACCTCCAGAATGATTTCCTGACTCTGTTTGAACTCTCTTAGCCATTGAAATTTTCTATTCCCCCTTTAGATCACAAATCCATTGCTCATCCCATGGCATCAGGGAAATTTGTCCCTGGGAGTCATGTTTCATGTAGGGGGGAGGATAGTAGTTTATATGCAGTTTGGCTTAGAGAGAGAGACCACATTTGGGTAACACAGATGTTCAGGGAGTGACTCTAAGACATTATGTCATTAGGCAGGGCTCATATATTTTATTTTATTTTTATTTTTTTTTTTGAGGAAAATGTAGGGAGATATCTTTTTTTAAATTTTTTTATTAATCAAAAAAAAAGAAAAGAAATTAACACAACATTTAGAAATCATTCCATTCTACAAATGCACTCAGTAATTCTTAGTATCATCACATAGATGTATGATCATCATTTCTTAGTACATTTGCATCGATTTAGGAAAAGAACTAGCAAACGAGCAGAAAAAGATACAGAATGTTAATATAGAGAAGAGAATTAAAATAATAATGCTAATAAAATATATATACATATAAAAAGGAAAAAGAAAAAAAACAAAAACAAAAGATACAAACACACAAACAAACAAAAAACCATATTTCAGGTGCAGCTTCATTCAGTGTTCCAACCTAGTTACATTACACTTAGGTATTATTGTGCTGTCCATTTTTGAGTTTTTGTATCTAGTCCTGTTGCACAGTCTGTATGCCTTCAGCTCCAATTACCCATTATCTTACCCTGTTTCTAACTCCTGCTGGTCTCTGTTACCAATGATATATTCCAAGTTGATTCTCGAATGTCGGTTCACATCAGTGGGACCTTACAGTATTTGTCCTTTGGTTTTGGGCTAGACTCACTCAGCATAGTGTTCTCTAGGTCCATCCATGTTATTACATGCTTCATAAGTTTAGTCTGTCTTAAAGCTGCATAATATTCCATCATAGGTATACGCCACAGTTTGTTTAGCCACTCGTCTGTTGATGAACATTTTGGCTGTTTCCATCTCTTTGCAATTGTAGATAATGCTGCTATAAACACTGGTGTGCAAATGTCCGTCTGTGTCTTTGCCCTTAAGTCCTTTGAGTAGATACCTAGCAGTGGTATTGCTGGGTCGTAATCCATTCTGCCATTCTATGTCTTTTGATTGGGAAATTCAGTCCATTAACTTTTAGTGTTATTACTGTTTGGATAATATTTTCCTCTACCATTTTGGCTTTTGTATTATATATATCATATCTGATTTTCCTTCTTTCTACGCGTTACTCCATACCTCTCTCTTCTGTCTTTTCGTATCTGACTCTAGTGCTCCCTTTAGTATTTCTTGCAGAGCTGGTCTCTTGGTCACAAATTCTCTCAGTGACTTTTTGTCTATAAATGTTTTAATTTCTCCTTCATTTTTGAAAGACACTTCTGCTGGATATAGGAGTCTTGGTTGGCAGTTTTTCTCTTTTAGTAATTTAAATATATCATCCCACTGTCTTCTAGCTTCCATGGTTTCTGCTGAGAAATCTACACATAGTCTTATTGGGTTTCCCTTGTATGTGACAGATTGTTTTTCTCTTGCTGCTTTCAAGATCCTCTCTTTCTCTTTGACCTCTGACATTCTAACTAGTAAGTGTCTTGGAGAACGCCTATTTGGGTCTATTCTCTTTGGGGTGCGCTGCACTTCTTGGATATGCAAATTTAGGTCTTTCATAAGAGTTGGGAAATTTTCAGTGATAATTTCTTCCATTAGTTTTTCTCCTCTTTTTCCCTTCTCTTCTCCTTCTGGGACACCCACAACACGTATATTTGTGCGCTTCATATTGTCATTCAGTTCCCTGATCCCCTGCTCAAGTTTTTCCATTCTTTTCCCTATAGTTTCTGTTTCTTTTTGGAATTCAGATGTTCCATCCTCCAGTTCACTACTTGTAGCTTCTGTCTCTTTAGATCTACCATTGTAGGTATCCATTGTTTTTTCCATTTTTTCTTCTTTGTCCTTCACTCCCATAAGTTCTGTGATTTGTTTTTTCAGATTTTCTATTTCTTCTTTTTGTTCAGCCCATGTCTTCTTCATGTCCTCCCTCAATTTATTGATTTGGTTTTTGAACAGTTTTTCCATTTCTGTTCGTATATTCAGCATTAGTTGTCTCAGCTCCTGTATCTCATTTGAACTATTGGTTTGTTCCTTTGACTGGGCCATATCTTCAATTTTCCGAGCGTCATCCACTATTTTCTGCTGGTGTCTGGGCATTTGATCAGATTTCCCTGGGTGTGGGACCCAGCTGGTTGAAAGGTTTTTCTGTGAAATCTCTGGGCTCTGTTTTTCTTTTCCTGCCCAGTAGGTGGCGCTCGTGGTGCTCGTCTGTCTGCATGGCAGTCGGCCCGGGAAACCACGGGAAACCCGCGTGGAGGCGGGGGTCGCTGGCCGCCGCGGCATGGGAGAGTGCCGGTCCTAATTGCCCAGCTGGCCCGAAACGCCAAGCGTGATGGGAGGGCCCCGCTATCCAACGTTCCCAGTCAGACCGGGGAGCCACGTGCGTGGAGGGGACCCCAGTCGCCAGCCGCCACAGCCGGGAAAACGCACGCCCCTCGGGTATCTCACCGCAGCAGATTCTCCCTGCCCGTTCAGCTGTTCCAGATTGGGGTATGCTGTCTTTTTGGTCTCTGTCGTGACTCCGGGAGCTGTTTCATATTGTTTCTGTTTCTTTAGTTGCTTTTCTGGAGGAGGAACTAAGACCCGCGCGTCTTACTAAGCCGCCATCTTCTCCGGAAGTCCCAGGGCTCATATATTTTAGAGTAAATTAGGTGCCTCTATTGCTTGAATTCCCCAATAGGGAAGTTTAATAGTTGAATGCTTTCTTTCCCCAGTCCTTCAAGGGACCCTGAAAACACTTTTTCATTTTATGCTCCAAACGCTCTGAAATACATCAGGATATTTCATCAACTTGTACAGGATACTAAGATCTCATTCCCTTTTCTAATTCCATGCCACATAAAGTTGAAGTAGGTTGTCTAAATTGTCCAGTCAGATTAAATTAGTGTGCCACAGAAAATCTAAATTTTAGACAAAATAAATCTCTCCTCTGGTCTCACGCAGAAATTAAAAATTTAAAATACAGAGACTATCATCTTCTACCCTGTTTCCTTGTTTATTTTAATCCTAACTGGACCAGCCTCATTTACATCCCTAACTGAAGTCTAATCTTTTTCAGATTCTTTAACAGTTGCTGTATGGGATAGTGTTGTTTTTTTCAGTATAGTCTCAGGTATCACACAGTTTACCAAAGTTCCAGGGATCTACCAGGTCATACACAAAAAGAAAAGCATCTCAGAATTTAGAAATAACAGTTAGAGCTCAGGAATAAGTGTGACTGCTATAAGAGCTTTCTATATGAAGTATTTCCAGAAATAAAAATACTTGACAATTGACGTACATGGAGTCATCAACTACAAATCATAGCAGAAATTTTCTATTTCACCTTTACAAATTTACCAGGGTTATGTTAATTAACAGCTAGAACACAATGTATATACTCACCTTGCTTCTCTTTTAAAGTCCCTTCTTGTTGACCACACTTTCAGAGAAGCATTAGAGCTAGGTAGTGTAACTGACAAGTAAATTTGGTTGTTTCCATGATCTGTATCAGTATCAGGATATAACATAGATCATGAGAACACGGTCAATCTTTAGGAATTTTATGCAACCTCTAAATACATGAATTTCACACGTACAAATTTAGGTAACAGAAGGATAGGAAATCTCTTCGACTTATTGTAATACCTCCCACACACTTCCTATGTAATATCACCTCACCATTACAGGATAAAAGAACAAATCCTTTGCAACCATTTGAAATAAAAGACATCCTTTAGTGTTCGATTTTGGTGGGGTAAATGTCAAAAGTTGCCAGGTTTGAACACTGTGCTGAACAGGAAAATGGATTACTGTGAAACAATATTTGGTTCCTTATTTCACCAAATTGAGAATAAAATGTCTTCTAAAATTAAGTATAAGGTCAACATAAACATCAACAAGGATACTGTTCTGATGTGACATAGAATCTTTGTCTCCTAGACAAAATGCTCAGATGGTTAAGAAAACCTTTTTATAACCTCTCATTAAAAGCAGACCAACAATTTGCATTATTCTAACAGAGAGAAAACTAAACTCCAGTTTTGTATGACTACACAGTTTGGCACAGAGAGCTGTTATAAAAACTATAAACAAGCCTATAAATTTGGGGTCAGCATTGACTACAACAAATAGAACTAACTTCCAAACTTTCTGCAACTTTCTATATACATTCAAGTCTTACCTTACACATTAAAACTAGGCATTTACAAAACTACACTCCCTATAACTAATAAAGCATCAGTGGCTGAGAGAGGTCAAATAGAGTAAAGAGGCTAGTCTGGAGGTCACTCTTTACACAAGTTTCAGCTAGACATTCCTACCTATCATAACTAGCCAAACCCCAACCAAAACCATTCCAGTCAATCCTAAAGAACACCTAGGGCATTATATAAGATTCTACAAAGGTTCCATGCACTAGGGTAACTTTCCAGAAACCTACAACCTCCAGATGGGTCCCTGGACCAGATAAGTCCTGAAACCTAGAGGGCCCAGCCTCTCCAAAACATCAGCTACTTCCATCTCCCTACCCCATATTACCGATGGCCCCTTCCAACATGAAAGAGTTACAATGGCCATAGCCCAAATACCCCTAAAGAATGGGATAGAAAGATCAAAGGTGATGGTGGAGTTATACAGAGAAGGTAGGGTTTTGTTTTTGTTTTCATTAATTTTTTTTTAGAAAGTAAGGTTTTGTAACCAAGAAATCAGGATTTAAGAGATTATTTTGATTAGTGAATCACTATAAAAATATTCCTTTTTGCTTTCTGGAATATTGGAGTAGACAGGGAAATACCTATACTTTAACCTCTGTCACCTAGCTCCCATTCCGCCATTTTCTTTCATACATTCGGTGACTAAGCATGCCATCAATCTGTGAATGCTCGGGTAATTAGATCACCTGTAGTTACATCATCTAGGACCACTGCACTCATTATATTAAACCCTGCCCACCTTTTCTCTAATAAAACTACCCAAATTACTGCAGTTCAGGGAGATAGATTTTGGACTATTTAGCTGTCTGCTCTCCTATTACACATGTAGTAATAAACTCTTTCTCTCTCTGAAACCCCGGTATCTCAGGAATTGGTTATTGAGTATGTTGGGCAGAAGAATCCATGGCCTTTGTCTGGTAACATTTTAACAAATGAGTATGATTGTTGAATCATGAAATTGATATTTCTTTTAGTCTCCAGTATCTTAGAGCAGCTAGAAGTTAAAACCTAAAATTGAGGAATTGTAACCCATACCAAACTCTGAAATCTGTTCTACAACTAATTGTTGTGCTATGCTTTGAAATTTATTGCTTTTTTTGTACATATGTTATTTTTCACAAAGAAAAAGGAAAAAAAAAGTCGTCTGTGATGATAAAAAAATATTTATACCTTCTAGCCACCTATATTCTGGAGCAGCTAGAAGAAAAAATATGAGAGGACTGTATTGTAGCCCATGACAAACTCTGGGATCTGTCCTGTAACTACTTATTGAAGAGTGCTCTGAAAATTACTGTTTTTTTCTTTCTTTGCTTTCTATCTGTATCATACAATTAAAAAAAAGTTTAGGGCAGGCCACGGTGGCTCAGCAGGCAAGAATGCTTGCCTGCCATGCCAGAGGACCTGGGTTTGATTCCCGGTGCCTGCCCATGTAAAAAGAAAAAAAAAAAGTTAAAAAAAAAAAAACTGCACTCCCTTAGACAAGCTTATCAAATTTCCGTCAACATTGACTATGACAAACAAAATTCAGTTCCACAAACTTGCATAATTTTCCACATTCACCCAGGCTTTGTCATACACATTTTTGAGGACAAAACTACACTTTTCCTTCACAAAGCTCATCCCGTATACTTTACATACCCACATACCTGAAATTACCAAAAAGAGCTTTGATTCTGTCTTTAAACCTCTTACACAGCATAATTATTTTTAAATAGTTTGTCAACCTAATATTTTATTTCATTAAACACAGACTTAAATCTTTCACCATCTTAATCATTAATAAATATAATGCTCCTTTTTCTATTGGAAATTTAAAAACTCTTTCTTTTCATAATATCCTGAAACTATAAACAACCTCAAAAGTGTCAAACTCTGGAAAATATACAACAGTTGTTTAATTTGTTTCAAGCATTAATCCAGGAAAACTTTTCCATAGCTCTCAAGAACATTTTCTCTTACTTACTGAAATTTACCAATTATATCTTATTCAATTACCTCTATCCCAAGGCTATTTATATTTTAATAATGATTTGTTTGTTGTGATTACCACTGCAAAGGGATTACTGGAAAAAAATTTTTAATTGGGGAATTCTCTCAGAGCAAACATGGCCCATTCCACAACATTTCTTTTGTTCCTATGATTTCTAATGCCCAGGCCCAGTAGAAAGAATTCTAAACCAAGCCCACCCTCCCCCACCTTTTTGCACCCAACCCTTTCCCCACAGCTGCCTTAACTGGTTAGGCCCTAGGGCAGAGACAGGTGAGACAGAAAGAATGAGGCCTGGTTTTATAAGTTTTAAATGAGGCTGGTGGGATTTAAGACCCCTTAGTATTCATGAGAGTTCCTAAATTCTTCTTTTAATTGTTTCCAATTATTAAATCTATTTAACCTAAAGCTGTGACCTGGACAATTGGAAAAGTCTTTCCATTTTTGAGGCAGCCCTCTGCTGCTATAAGGAAATCCTAGTGGGTGGTTTCTTCTCTTGTTCAGGTTTGTTTACAGTGATTATGGGTGCTAAGTCTTTGAACCCTGGTGCCTAAAGAGCTTCTTCTTTCTTCTCTTTGATGTTTATTATATTATATATATGACATATAATATAATATATTTATTATATATAAATATAGAGAGTATATTTATTATTAATATATATTATATATATGCTTATTTATCCTCAAGGGATTTGAATAGAGCTGTTTTAAGAAATGTTGTTTGCCAATTTGGTATTACCCTGCAGAGGTAGAAAAATATTGCAGAGACACAGAAAGCTAGACACATGCAAAAAAAAAAAACCCAGAAGCATAGAAATATGAAACTCACTAATTTGAACCTTACTTTTTCATCTTTTTCTGGTATGTTTAAATATTAGCCCAATTTGGGTTATAGGTTTGTTTTAGCTTATTAAGGCTGCTGGAATGCAATACACATGAAATGGATTCACTTTTATAAAGGGGATCTATTTAGCTACAAATTTACTTATTTGGAAAGGCACACGACAGTGTCTGCTGGGATTCTCTCCCAGCTTCTGGGTTCAAATGGTTTTCCCAGGGTAGTGCCTCTCTGCATCTCCAAATATCTGGTTCTGAGCTGGCTCTGAGCTCTGAGCTGCTTCTCCCTCTCTTTTCTCCTCCCCTTTTAAGCCTCACTCATTGCAGAAGGCACTTCCCTTAGCTGACCAAAGATGTAATCAGCCAAAGATGCATTTCACATTCTGATTATGTAAATCCACAGCAACAGAACAACTGGGCACCATCACCCAGCCAAGTGGACACCTGGACCTAACTAGTGCACGTCCACCTCTTGTCATCTTAGTAACTATTCACATCACCTTAAACCATATTTAGTCTCTAAACAGAAAACAGTAACAAGCATATTTTTTTTTTTTGCCGAACGATACTCATCTGTCCTGCGTGCAATGCACTGAATCTTTCCATATACAAAATACATGCATTTCATCACAACATCACAAAAGCCTTAAATCATTTCAGTAACAATACAAGTACAAACCAACTCAAAAATGGTACACAACCTCATCAAAGTTAGTTACAGGCATGGTCTGTCATAAAGAAAAATTCTCCTCTGGCTGTGGACCTGTGAAAGTAGAGCAAATTATCTGCTTCCAATATACAAAAAAGGAACAGTCGGGATAAACCATTCCATTGCCATAAGGAAAAGCTGGAAGGAAAACAGGGGCCACTGGACCTAAACAATTCTGAACAGCTGCAGGCCAACTCCATTTCATTTCAAAGTCTGAGAGGCATTCACCCTTTGGGCTTTAGCATGCGGCAGCCTATGCAGTGGCCCTGTTCTCTCCAAGTGCTGGGGTAAGGGTTGCAACATTGGGGAACATTGAGGAGACCACCTTTGTCTCAGTCCCACCTTCCTCAAGCATCTGGGTGGCACCCAGAATCTCTTCCCTCTCTGGGGCACCAGAACTTTCCCTGAACATCAAGGCAGAAGGCCCACCCTCTGCCTCCAGGACAAACTCACCCCCTCCACACTCACAGGTGGGTCCACTCTCCCAGCCCAAGGTTTCAGATCTTAGCTTCCATGGTTCTGCCTCTGAGGCCATTCTTTCTTCAATCTGTCCCTGTCCTGTCCCTTTTAGTGTACATTGGCAGTGGTTCCATTTACCCAGTTTGGCAAAAAAAATTGTTGACTTGGTATGCAGCGTACAGGAATCAAAGGCGTGAGACAACGGGACCTTCCACAAATCATTTCTGGATAACTCCATCTCCAATCCTCACTTGTCCTGTAATGGCTGACTGGCTTCCTGTTTGTTTAAATTCTCACACCAGGCACTATTCTCTGGGGTCTCATTTTCTGGAAACCCAGAATTTTCCAGACCGTCAGCATCTGGTCTCTTTGCAGAAACTGACCGAAAGTTCAGTCCTCAGTTTATCCCACTTTTGTTGCATTTTGCTGTACGCTTTTAGGAGAAAGCAGGCTGCACCTTCACACTCAGTTTGGAAATCTCCCCAGCCAAGTAAGTATCCTAGATCATCACATTCAAATTCTCCCTTCCAAAAAACAGCAGGAACCAGTTTTGCCAAAGTTTCTGCCACTCCAAAACAAGGGTCGCCCTCCATCCAATCTGCCCTGTTACCAATTTCTCTAAGGCTTCAGTGGAAGTATCTTTAGAGTCCATGTTTCTACCAACAGTCTCTTCAAAGCAATATAGGCTTTCTCTATCAAGTTCTTCACAATTCTTCCAGAATCCTCCCCTTATCTATTGAAAAAGCCATTCCAGCATGTTTGGTATTTGCAAATGCAGTAGCACCCCACTTCTCTGGTACCAAAGTTTGCTAAGGCTGCCAGAATGTAATACACCTGAGATGGACTGGCTTTTCTCTCTCTCTCTCTCTCTCTCTCTCTCTCTGTGTGTGTGTGTGTGTGTGCGCGCGCACGTGGTCCAGAAATCTAACCTGGGTCTCCCACATAGAAGCTGAGCATTCTACCACTGAACCACCCATGCACCTGGATTGGCTTTTATAAAGGGGATTTATTTGGTTGCACATGTACTAATTTGGAAGGCACACAGTGATGCCTGCTGGGATTCTCTCCTGGCTTCTGGGTTCAGAAGGCTTTCCCTGGGGCCGATCCTTTCTTCATCTCCAAATGTCTGGGTCTCAGCCACCTCTGAGCTCTGAGCTGCATTGTGCTGGGCTGTGCTGAGTTCCCTCTCTCTTTTCTGACCTCTCTTTTTAAGCCTCACTCATTGCAGAAGTCTCTCCCCTTAGCTGACTGCAGATGTGATCAGCCAAAGATGAATTTCACATTCTGATGATGTAAATCTATAGCCACAGAACAACTGCAGACCATCACCTGGCCAAGGTGACACCTCGATCTATTACAAGATTGAGCTAAGTTTTCTTTTTTCTTTGGGCCTCCTCTATAGAATGGGGCAGTATTTTCCAGTTACCTAAATTTCATGTGGAGAATGGGGTGTGCACACATACAAATCCTCACAGGCCTCCCCATTCTCTCCTCCTATACGCACTTGCCAGAGGGGTAGAAGTTTTGCTGATGGCTCTGCTGCTGGTTTTAGAGAGCAATCCTGGCTGAATTTAGTACACTGTTAGTATGGGAAGGGGTGACCATTTCTATCCCAGGGTTTTTTATGCCTGATAAAGAGGGACACAGAGGAGGAGGAGGTAAGAAAGCTTCCTGCTGTTTGGCCCCTCTGTTATAGGGTAGAGGTGGAGCCAATGAAGGACTAAATAAAGGTTCTATTAGATCCTCCAAATTTGAATTAGGGAGGACATTTTTCTTTTCTCCACTAATATTTCTAGGTAAAAATCTGCATTTTCTCATCATCACTGATTGCTGGGAGAGACAAATTAAGGTTTGAACATACATCATCTCATCCCAATTCTGCTCTCTTGCAGAGCCACTTAAACTTTAATGTAGTCTTCATTTCTAGAGAGCCATTCTCAGGCCATTTCTCTCCTGATTCTAAATCATGTTGAAACTAGACTGTGTTACAGAAATAAACCATTTTTTTTCATAGGCCCATAACTAAAATCTTTCCAATTTTTCAAAATACAAACCAAAGGGCTGTCTTTAGGAATGCTATTAGAATTAGCATTTCCCATTTTAAAGAATTTTCATTACCCATAACCAACTAGAACACTTGAACAATAAAAATGCAGACACACCAATTAGCAAATTTAAACAGACACTTAACACTTACTATATATTAAACAGACACTTAACACTTTCAAATTATTATACCAATTGACTAGATCGAACACAACAATTAAAAATTAAACAGGCATTAAACAGTTACTATGCCTAAGTAACATACGTTAACAAACAAGCATACTTAATTTCATTAAATACCAATTAATTGTTAGATTACTTTTTTGCCGGGAATATACTCATCAGACAAACACAGGGCCTCAAACCCCATAGAGAATGGTACCCAAAAAACAGAAAGGTGTATGAGTCCTGGCCTCAGGAGGGATTGTCTTGGAAGTGGGACCCAGGACCTAGGGGTCCAGGGAATTTGAACTGTGGACTAACTAAGGTCAGGGTGTGTGCTGGTTTGAATCTGTGGCGTACCCCAGAAAAGCCATGTTTTCTGATCTTCATTCAGTATTACTGGGTGGGAGCTTTTTTATCATCCATGGAGATGTGGCCCACCCAACTATGGGTAGTAACTCTTGATTAGATGGTTTCCATGGAGATGTGCCTCCACCCATTTGGTGGCTTTGCTTACTGGAGCCTTTTAAAAGGGAACCATTTTGGAAAAAAGCTGCAGAGCCCACATAGCCAAAGACCTTTGGAGATGAAGAAGGAAAATGCTCCTGGGAGCTTCATTAAACAGGAAGCCAGGAGAGAAAGCTAGCAGATGACACCATGTTTGCCATGTGCTTTTCTAGTTGAGAGAGAAGCCCTGAACATCACTAGCCTTCTTAAACCAAGGTATCTTTCCCTGGATGCCTTAGATTTTGTTTCTGTAGCCTGCTTCAATTTGGACATTTTCCCAGCTTTAGAACATGTAAACTTGAAACTTAATAAATTCCCCTTGTTTAAAGTCATTGTGTTTCTGGTATATCACAGTCTAGCAGCTTGCAAACTAGAACAAGGGGACTCGAACCACTGGATTAACTGAGTTCCAGGGGATCTGAAGCACTACACTATCCTAGATCCAGGGGAGTCAAACCACGGGACTAACTTCCCAAACCACTTCTACCTTGATGACGCACTCACCCAATCAGACTTGGAACTACAAACTGTTTCTCTCTTTGAAGCTTTGTAAGGGGCTGCAGTTCTGGAGTGCTGGCAGAGCAGAGAAAAACCTGGTTTGCTGAGCCTCTAAACTAAAAGAGTCTAGTGGCCGCAAGGCTTGATTGTTACAGTTTCCTGTTCTGCTGGGACTCCAGGATTTCTGACTGTGTAGGAATCCTAGCTTCTTAGGAAGATTTATCCCTTCTGGGGTTGCCCAATGGATACTAAACAAATTTGGGGTTCTCTGCCTGATGCACCTAACAACCAGTCTATGCTACTGGAGTTTCAAAGAGAGAGTTTAATGCTACATGCAAAGCAGGAGATCAGATGGTCCATCAGCTCAAAATATATCGCCATGAGTCTAAAGAGTTCAGGGTGGATTCAACAAGGGGGATGGAGATGTTACTATTATAACAATAAGTATACACAGGGGTGAGACTAGGTTAAAATAACCACATATTAGTTTGAAAGCTGCCAGAATGCACTATACTGGAACTGGAATGGCTTTTAAAAAGAGGAACTTAGTAAATTAGAACTTTACAGTTCCACACCTATAAAAATGTCCAAACTAAGGCATCCAGAGAAAGATTCCTTAATTCAAGGAAAGCCTCTGTTTCTGTAGGGGTTTCTCACTTTGCTTCTCCAGGGCTGACATTCATCTCTTGGCTTTCCTTGGCTCTCTCCAGGCTCTGGCTTGCTTAACATCTCATGGTGACATCTGCTGGCTCCAAGCATACCCAAACACCTGTGTCTCTGTTCTCCAACTGTCGGCATCTATGCTAGCTCTGGGCTCTGAGGTTTCTGTTGTCTCTCTCTCTCTGTTGGCTCTGTTATTTCTGATTCACTCCAAAATGTTTCCTCTTTTAAAGGATTCCAGTAAACTGTTGAGACCCACCTGGAATGGGTGGAGTCACATTTCCATCTAATCAAAGGTCACACCTACAACTGGGCATGCCATATCTCCATGCAGACGATCTAACCAAAAGTTTCTGCCCTACAATATTGAATTAGGATTAAAAGAAACAGCTGTCCCACACGATTGGGCCAGGATTAAAACATGGCTTTTCCGGGGTACATAATAGATTCAAAATGGCACAACAGTAACTGTAAACAGAGCTGAGACTAGTTGAATTTCAGTAATTTCAGTTTTAACTTCTGTGTATTATACCATATTGAAAAAAAAACATCTATATAATGACTCAGTAGTCATAATCATTTGTTAATTCTTAGTTTCTTAGTTTCAAGGATGACTCCCTCAGGCTGATATTTGAAGAGAGGGGAGGAGGGAGAAGGTGAGGCAAGGTGGGAGGTGCCTCCCAGGAAACAGGAACTGCACATGCAAAAGCCAGGTGAGATTTGGGGGGGGAGGGGGGTGCAGGGTATATTTAAGCACCTGAACGGAGGCCCGGGTAGGAAGCCCAGAGATGGGGGGGCAGCAGGGGTCGGGGGGGGGGCAACCTTGGAGGCCAAGTTTATAAAGGAGTGGGGACATGGTTGTAGGTGACACTGGAGGGGACGAAAGCATATATAAGCAAGGTCAGAAGTCACTGCAGCCACCCTGGAGAGAAATAACATCACAAGGCCAGCCCTGGGCTCGCAGTGCAAAGGGCTAGAAGTCACGCCAGCACACAGTTTCTTCTTTTTGGTTCCCTAAGAATGTTCTTTAGGATGTCAGTGACTGATTGAGCAAAAGAACTTCACAGGAAAAGGCGAGAACCACCCTCTCTCCATCCCGGTCAGAGAATGGGAGCTGAAAGGACCTGAGTATGGGGGTCTGGTTGTGCCGACCAGCCTCTGCCACAAGAAAGCGGAGAAAGAGGGGCTGCTCTGGTTTCAAGCTGGCCACCCCAAATAAATCACCCACAGCAGGGTCCCTGGGAGGTGTTTCTTCCTGCCATTTTGCTGAGGAGGGGCATACTCCGGGAGACTTTTAGAACTGCCTGGAAACCAGAGTCAGAAAAGAGAGGCCTGAGGCAGGGAGAACCACCTGCCCTGGCTCTCTGGGGAACTTGATCGGGTCAGTCCCATCCTAAGCTTGGGTGAGTCAGCCCCCAGCCAGGAGTCCTGTGCCCTGCCCAGAGTGAACCATGCAGAGAAGGGTGGGCATGAGGGCTGCCCACAGACCTGGCTTGCTTATGCCTTCAACTCTTGAGCCATAAGGCACGTGAGCCTCCACGTGGGTGCCCCCAGCCCTGCAAATGCTATGCTAGCAGTGGCCCTGCTCCAGGAGGGAGGGCCTCAGTCTGAATTTGTCACTCTGTGCTCCCCAAGGCTCAGCACAATGCACCGCCCAGAGGAGGGCTGACAAATATTAGATTGAAGTAGTGGTTGTGGAAGGCAGGATGGCCCCCAAACGTGTCCACACGCTAAATCCCGGAAACCGTGACGTGACACATTGCACGGCAAAAGCAATTTTGCAGAAGTAAATAAAATTACAGCCCTTAAGACAGGGAGATTATGCATGTAGGCCCAATGAAATCACAGGAGCCCTTAATAAAAGAGAAGCAGTAAGGTTTCGACGGAAGAGGGCGGAAGAGAGATACAACAGGGAGATTGCAAAGTGTGAGAATGATTTGATACGTTGTTGGCTGGCTCTGAGATGCAGGAGGGACCCACATGCAGTGACTGCAGAGAGGCCTCTCGGATCTCAGGGTGGTCCCCAGCCAGCTAGGAGACCGGAATCTCAGCCCTACAACCACAAGAAACTGGATTCTGCCAACAACTTGCATGAACTTGAAAGCAGATTCTTCCCCAGAGTCTCCAGTAAAGCACGCAGCCCTGCAGGCACCTCGATTTTAGCCCAGTGAGACCTGTATCTCACCTGTGAGACTGTGAGATAATAAATTTGAGTTATTTTAAGCCTCTGAGTTTGTGGAGATTTGATAACGACAGCAACACAAAGCTGATACAATGATGGTCCCGTTCTAGGTCTAACAGGCCCTTATGTTTGTAAAATGCATTTGTGTGCATTGTCTGCTACAAACAGCCCCATCATTAGCCCCTCTGACAGCTATGGAAGAAACGCGCAGGTGGGGGGAAATGACCTAGCCAGGGTCAAAGTGAGCACAAAGTCGACTCCAGTCAGCGCCGAATCCGGGGCTCGTTCCAATAAGCTATTGATATAAACATTGAGGCAGCAGACTTCACATTTGTCCTGGAGAAAGATGGCTCTAGGAACCTAGAAGCATAGATGTCAGTCCAGACTGCTTTGAGGAAAGACCCACAAAGTAACCTGAAAGAGAATGGGTGGGCACGGGGCCGACACATTTCCCGGGGTTGGCAGGAGTGGAAAGCATGGAAAGGGGGCGTCTCCCCTGTCCATCCCCGCTGGTGTCAGCTTTATGGCTTTAAAAGGACAAAGTCTTCCCACTGCCACCTTCCTGGTGGGACCAACGCTGAGGCATGGGAGCACTCCTGTGGCCACCTGCCAAGGGCCACCTCCCCATCTCTGGAAATCTTCCTGAGGCTTTACTTATTCAATTCTCACAGAAACCTTAAAAATCCTTTCTATAATTACCAACCCTATTTTGCAAATGAAGAAATTAAAGCACAGAGAGGTTAAGTAACTTGCCTGAGGTCACACAGCTGGGGAGTGACTCAGACCCAGGCTCTGTATTACATGGTCTTTCTGTGCTAGAAACATGAACCTCAAAGCATATGAATAGGGCAAGCACTGGCATCAGATGGGGAACTGAACCAAAGAAAGATAAAGCTTCTCCTCTGACTCATTGTCTTCAGGCTTGACCTTAAAAATTGAATTAGAAAACTTCAATCCATCCCTGTGGCCTCTCCTATATGACCTCCACCTAAATTCTTTTGTGAGTGAAGAGAAGGGAAGAGAAATTAAGTGCTTTTGCATGCAGGATGTGATTTACACACAGATGGGAGACAGCATTTTAAGAATGACTAGCAAAGTGGCTGCAACTCGCCAGAGAAGATTCATCACATGCTCCATGTTTTGTCACACATTTTGTCTTGCAGTGGAGTGGATTTTCCTTATCCTCATAATAATTAAAGGGGTAAAATCTAGGAGAAAGGCTATGGTTAGCAAATGTTGGCTTGCCAGGGCTCCTGTCTTTCATTTGGAAATTGCTGGTTGTGCAGCTGGCTGCTGGGCAAGCCTGAGAAAAGACGGGCTGCTCTTTTATAATCTTTTAAAAGCTCAGTCCAGACCAGTGTTCTCTCACCTCTGACTTTTAACTGGGTACATGACAGCCCAAAGTAAAGACATTTCCCAGGCTTCTTTGTGGGTAGGAGAGGCCAAGTGACAATATTCAGAAAAATGGATATGTTACCAAGAATAATGTGTGCAATTTCTGGGTTGTGTACTTAAAAGGAAGGTGCAGATCCTCAACTTCACATTTCCCCCTTCCCGAGGGTAGGAATGCAGATGTGATGGCTGGAGCTGGAGCAGTTGCTGTGAACCATGAAGCAGCTGTTACAGTTGAAAAATAATACAGTATGAATATAGAGGAGCCAGAAACCATGGTGATTGTAGACCTGGATGGGATCCAGATTTAATGTGACAGAGAAATAAATTTTGTTTTTTAAGTCTCTATAATCTGAGGACATTTTGTTATAGCAGCCAAGTTCTCAATATTTATATATGTGTTTCTCTTTATGGATACATATATACATATATACACATGCACTCACAGTCATACAGAAAGATGACCTGAAACATATGTATCAAAGGTCAGCCTGGCTAATTCTGGAGGCGGAATACCAGGTTGTTTTTTTTCCTTCTTGACACTTTGCTATACTCTTTGAACTTTTTATTTGAGCATGCGCTATTTCAAAACTCAATAAAATAAACTCTAAAAATGGAAAGGGCCCTATAAATAGATCCTATTGTTTAACTCACCTCCATTTGCTTCAGATACACTTCCAGAGGTCATACACTCACAGACTTAGATTTTATGACATATTGGGCTTTGTTTCCTATGGGGAATGGAACATTTTTAGATGTTCTTTTCATAGGGTCCTATGCCACTACATACAGGGTCACCTTATGTCTCGAGACCAATACAAAGCACTCCCTGGCTGGGCATGCGGGGTTTACCGAACTGCCCCGATTGATGAATGTTGGCACTGTTTCCATTTTAAGCTTTCAGTGATGTGTGGAGACCCAGAGCCCAAGCCCCTCCTCATTCTGAGAATAAATTACTGCCCAGAGCCACCTACAATGAGCAGGACAGAAATTAAAGCATCAAATCTCCTGGGCAGGGGGGGCGGAGGGGAGGTGGAAGAATATAGGGATGGTGTCATAAAACAAAGCATTAAAACTCTCCTCCCTTGATCACTGTGGATCACAAACCCCTGTGTCAGGGGACCCTGCCAAAACTCTGTTCTTACACCCTTGTCCTAAACCCTTAAGAGGCCTTGCATTCCTGTGCCCCACCCCCTTACGGAGCATTGACTTCCGCTTTCTATGGCGGGCCACCATCATGGCAGATCCTCTCCTGTTCATAAGTCCTAATTAAAATCATGTCTAACTTTTTGCCTAATACATCCTTTGGTTTCTGGGCTGCCCTGACGCAATATCTCCAAGAGCTGGATTGGAATATGATGTCATGACGAACATCTCCGTATTGCCTGTCATGGTCAGGGACATGTGTCAACTTGGCCAAGTTGTGGCACCTGTTTATATGATTGGGCAAGTGCTGGCCTGTCTGTTGCAATGAGAACATTTCATAGAATTAGATCATGATCACATCAGCTGCATCCACAGCTGATTCCATTTGTAATCAGCCAAAGGGGAGTGTCTTCCGAAATGAGTGATGCTTAATGTAATCACGTGAAGCCTTTTAAGGAGGATTCAGAGGAAACAGGTTCCATTCTTGAGCTGCTCCTGTGGAGTTCATCCAGACCCTCCATCGGAGTCGTCGGCTTCACAGTCTGCCCTGCGGATTTTGGACTCTGCGTTCCTGCAGTCACGTGAGACACTTTTATAAATTTTATATTTGCGAGTGTTCCCTGTTGATTCTGTTTCTCTAGAGAACCCTAACTAATACACTGCCTCTCTGTGCATTCATATGAAGCTTTGGAGTCTAGGTCTCTGTCTTCTCACCTGTAAAATAGAGACAAAATGCAGCTTGAATCTTAACGTTATTGAAAGGATAAGAACTAAAATTGATCATGCTTACTGCATGCCAGACACTTTTCTAAGTGCTTCCCATGAACTAGTTCATTTAATCATTGCAAGAGAGTGAGAGCTTCCCTGAAGGTTTCCCGGAAGCTTCTGGCTTTCAGACAACCAGCATGAAGTCCTTTGGCTAATCCTCAAATGCAACCCTTCCATGGACTTCTTAGAATTGGTGGGACATGTGGAACTCATAGAGTACAGACATTCTCTGTGGTATACTGTTTCATGGACATCCCTGACCCATGCCCCTCTGCAATGTGGCTCTGCTACTCCTCCCACCTAAGGCAGGGTTGGCTCCATTTCTCCACGTCTGGAATCTGAGTGGGCCTCATGACTCACTTTGACTGACAGCGTGTGGCAGAAGTGACATCATGTGATTCCTAGAGCACAGCCCTCAAGAGGCCTTACCACTTCTGTCTTCACTCTCAGGGACCTTCATGTAAGGAGTAAGCCTAGCCAACTAGAGAAAGAGTGACCGCATGGAGGAGAGCACGGCATCCCAGCCGGCAGTCAGCACCACCTGCCACGGTGTGGGTGAGCCCATGCTGGGCTCCCAGCCCAGCTGACCCTCCAGGGGATGGTAGTACATGAAGGACCCAAGTGAAAACTGTCCATCCAACCCACAGAAACACGAGAAAGTAATTATTTTAAGCCACTAAGTCTAGGAGTGGCTTACTGTGCAGCAATAGAAATGGATGCAAGAAAAATAAAAATAAAATAAAATAAAAAATAGAAATGGATGCATTCTCCATTATTGAAATAGGAAGGTTCTGCCTTTCAGCTCCTAGGGGGCACCACTGGTTGTCTTCCCAGCACATATTCCTTCTTCCTCCTAATTTATGGGATCCCAATATTTCTCAGTCACTCATCTCTCCTCATACAAAAACCCAAAACAACTCAAGAAAAACTGACCCCATCCCTGCCCTAGTAATGCAACCCAGGGAAGCCCATCTCCCTGGCACAGGAACCAGCTCCCTGCCCCTGGTTTCTCAGGCTTCCCTCACTAGGTCGTGCCCACAAACCCCCAGTCTGGTCTGTTTCTCCTTTAATGCCTGCTGAGGGTCTCCTCCATGTGCCATTAGCCAGGACTCAGCCTGAGGGAGCAGGCCCTGGGTAGGATATGCCATTCTTGGGCAGCGGGAGGAGGAAAAGGCTGAACCAAGCAGTGGCTCTTCAAGTCGCTGCTCATGTGTGTGCTGGCCACCTCTGCTCACCTCCCGTTGGCCAAAGCCAGGCACGTGGCCAAGGCTCCAGTCTCGGGGCACGAGGGCATACCCCTCCCGGAGAAGCAAATTCAGTAGCCCTGGGGTGAATAGTCTGGAATGGTCCACCACATCTGGCTATGACTACAGTCCTCGGACAGGGCATGCCCACCCTGGCCCAGTCAGCTGAAGAGGAGGGCTTTTATTCCATAGTTGAGAGCAAGGTTCTCTCCCTTTGAGTTCTACCTGCAGACAAAAAGGAAGCTTGCAGCCACAGCTGCCACTGGCAGCCATCTTGTGACCCTGAGGCAACACCAACCTGAGGCCAAAGCCAGACATAAAAGGGATGAAATGAAAGAATCAGCGAAATGGAGCCAGAGTCCTGACATTTCCAGGACTTCCTCTAATGTATAACAAAAATTGAGGTTCCTGTTACTTGCAGCCAAAAGACTCTTCACTGAGGGAACATGACAAGTAGAGTTTCAATGTGTTCATGCCAAATTGGCCCCCATCTTCAGAATCTGTACACACTCATTCTGAGGGTTATTAGGTATTAAACAAATGCCAGGCTTGGTCTGCTTTGAACACGTGCAGGTGTGAAGCAGGAGAGGATCAGCTCTCAGGAAAGCTCTCAGGAAAGCACACCTAGTCATGACGTCAGGGGTACGTAGCAGTTAAAGTACAAGATAAGACAGAGGCAGACCAAGGAGAAACATCAACTACCTGTCCATTAAAATGCGTTAGGGTACCAGTATTCAAGACTCGAACTCAAACTGGGTTAAACAGGAAGGAAATGATGTCCTTGAGAGGCAGAGGGTCTAGAGATGGGCAAGGCTTTGGTGCCACCTAACACAGAGACACATGGACATCTTCCCAGACTCCGGTACTGCCCTTTGCTGCTGGTTTCATCCCTGCCCGGGGTCCACAAGGCTCCGGCATTCCAGGTGTCCAGCCAGACAGTGCTTCATCCAGAGGAATGAGAGACCTTCATGGGATCAAGAAACTTTTTCTAGAGGCTGGACTTCTAGTTTCAGCGCCATAGTCAGGTCATGGGCCCACTCCTGAGCCAACCACCAGCAAGGGCTGAGAGACTGAATGTCTGCACCTCAGTGTGCCGGTTTGAAATGATGTATGTATCCTAGAAAAGCCATGCTTTAATCCTAATCCCATTTTGTAAAGGCAGCCATTTCTTCTAATCCCTATTCAGTATTGTATGTTTGAAACTGTAATTAGATCATCTCCTTGGAGATGTGATTTAATCAAGAGTGGTTGTTAAACTGGATTAGCTGGAGGCGTGTCTCCACCCATTTGGGTGGGTCTTGATTAGTTTCTGAAGTTCTATAAAAGAGGAAACATTTTGGAGAACGAAGGAGATTCAGAGAGAGCAGAGCAGAACAACATAACCACGAAAAGCAGAGAAAAACAGCCAGTGACCTTTGTAGATGAAGAAGGAAAACACCTCCTAGGGAGCTTTATGAAACAGGAAGCCAGGAGAGAAAGCAAGCAGATGACACCATGTTTACCATGTGTCCTTCCAGCTGAGAGAGAAGCCCTGACTGTGTTTGCCATGTGCCTTCTCACTTAAGAAACCCTGAACTTCATCGGCCTTCTTGAACCAAGGTATCTTTCCCTGGATGCCTTTGATTGGACATTTCTATAGACTTGTTTTAATTGCAACATTTTCTTGGTCTTAAAACTGTAAACTAGCAACTTATTAAATTCCCCTTTCAAAAAGCCATTCTGTTTCTGGCATATTGCATTCCAGCAGCTAGCAAACTAGAATGCATGGGTACAGGCAGAGATGGCTCACGTCACAGGAAGCCAGATGCCACATTCGTGCTCGTGGGGCCGTGGCAGGCCACCCAACCACTCTGAGTCTGAGTTGCCCTATCTGAAGAGGGACACCAAGCCCACTTCACCAGGTTGCTGGGGTTCAGAATGGGACTGATGCTTATGAAATCTACTTGAACACAGTGCCCTGTGCCAGGGAAACCCATACTGACCAGAAGGGGCCTCTGGGAAAGGCAGAATGGCTGCCTGATTGGCAAGACGCCACTGGAATTTGTTGGAGGGAAGAAATCTTTAGAACCAGATGACAGCCAGGATCGGTCTAGCATGCCAATCCCAACTGATTGGCTGTGGAGCATTAAGGATACCGAGGCCTTATCTGGTTCAGAGGAACAGAATGCTGTAACTGATTAATAATGCCTGCCACTGGCTGGAAGCAGAGGAGTGAGGGTGTGCGTGCTACCTATTTTCTGTCTTGGATTGTAGGGCAAGCCCACCAGCAGGGGTTGGGTTGGCCATGACAGCTGTAGAAAGGGAAACCAGAAGTAAATGTTGGCAGTACCACCCAGGCACCTTTCAAGGGATGGAGCCTTAACAGGGTGTGCAAGGCTGGTGTTCATGTATCTTGGTCTCCCCTCCTTCACAGCACCCATAGGATTAGTATACTTTCCTGCTCTCCTGTAATTGGAGGAGGGGCTTGCAACTAATTCCAATAGGCTCGGAGCAAAGGAGACATTTGATGGACAGACTGAGACTTTCCATGATCTCTTCCCCAGCTGCAGGTATCCAAGAAGCACCTACTGATATAAAGGAGCTATAAGACCAGGCAACCAGGACCACTGGGCCACCATGTGAATTTCCTTGTCACTTTGCTTAGAGGGAGAGAATGTGCTGATCATTTGGACAGAAGGATGTTTCCTGGGATTCATTTGTTCATTTACTTTTCATTCAAAAGTTATTTTAGAGCTTTTGGCTTTCAGCTTGGAGGAGGCCAAAGTGCATCTTCCTTCTGTCAACCCATAGCCACGTTCAACCAGCACGAGCCACCTCTGCCACCACCCAAGTTTGACTCCAGTGAGATCAAAGTCATGTATCTGAAGTTCACTGATGGAGAATGTCTGCCCTGGCCCCCTTGATTGGCCCCCTGGACTATCTGCAAATAAGGCTGGTGATGGCACCACCAAGACAATGGCAACTGCAAGGGCCTAAGGATTTTGGTGAAACTGACCATACAGAACAGACACAGCCAGAGGAGGGGGTACCTTCTGCCTCTGTCCTGATGATCAAAGCCCCAAAGGAACCACCCAGAGACAGAGCGAAGCAGAAAAATATTAAGCACAATGGAAATATCACTTTGGGTGAGCTCAACAACATTCCTGAAGAAGAGGCACCAGACTTTAGCCAGAGAACTCTCTGGAACCATTAAAGACGGTGTGGGTCAGCCCAGTCTGTGGGCTGCAAGGTGGATGGCCACCACCCTCACAATAGCACATGGCATCAACAGTACTGCAGTGGATTGTCCAGCTGGTAGGACAACAGAGGAAAATATTTCAATAAAAGACCATATGACAACCAAAAGGTATCACTTTAGAAAATTGTAGCCGACACTGTCAGCTGTGTACCCAACGTAAAACCACCTCCTAACTTTTGCAGCATCCATCCTCCCATCTCAGATATCTGATCAGCACAGGTATCTGTGCTGTCTTCAGCACAGGGGTAAATCCTGATCTGTCACATAAATAATTAATTCACTAGGTGTCTATGATTGCTACAAGGAGGAAAATACAAGAATGCACCAGTCTTTGAGTGTATCCTGCTTAGAGAGGTTAACCTGGCAGGGGGAGGGGAGCGGAGGAAGAATGCTCTGAGCTCATGATATTAAAGCCAAAAATGAAGAATTTGGTTGTGAGAAGAATCTTCTGTAAAAAGAACCAATATTTCCTGAGCCCTAATCCTGTGCCACCCATTGATTTCTGGGGAACAGTCAGAAGTGGCATGCCCTTTTGTGACCCAGCCTTGGGAGGCACGTGATATCACTTCTGCCATATTCTCTGGGTCAAGCAGTCCCAAGCCCATCCAGATGCTCCTTTATGGGAGGAGCATCAAATACTTTGAATACATTTATTAAAACTACCCCAAACTTAGTATGCAAATCAAAAATTGCTTTATTATGCTTACAGTTCCATGAGCCAGGAATTGGGCCAGAGCCTAGCAGGAATATTATGCCCATGCGATGATGTTTGAGCCTTCACCTGGAAAGGCCCAAATGCCTGGGAATGTCTCAAGGCTAGGAGCTGGATGCTTCATGCACATGGCTGGCTCCTGGACTTGAGAAGACTCTGTCCACCACAGCCTCTAAACATAGCCTGTCCACGAGGCTGGACTGCTCACAGGTTGGCGACTGGGCTCTGCGAGGAAGTGCCCCGGGAAGAGGAATGTGGAGTGTGAGCATTGCAGAAGAACCAAGAAGAAGCTGCATGTCTTTTTTTTTTTTTTTAACTGAGCTATAATTCACATACCATACAATTTACCCATTTCAAGAGTAAAACTTAATGGTTTTTAATATATTCATGAAGTCCTGTAATCATCACTATTAGCAAGTTTAGAACACTTTCACCATCCCAGAAAGAAATCCCATAGCCAACAGTAATCAGTCACCATTTACCCCAAAGCCCCCACTCCCCAGACCTAAGCAACCACTAATATACTTTCTATCTTTATATACTTTTCTGTTCTGAATAGTTCTTATAAATGGAATCACACACTGTTTTGGCTTTTGTGACTGGCTTGTCACAAGACATGCTTCCAAGATTCACCCATGTTGGCGCATGTATCAGTACTTCGTTTCATTTTATTGCCAAATAATATTGCATTTTCTGAGATGACTTCTGGAAGATCAGGGGCAATATTGTGCAGCTCTCAGAAAAGTGTGGGACAAAGACAGAGAAACTGCAGTGACAGATTGTAACTCCCTCAGCTCCAGCTCCAGGACCCATCCCACACTCTTGGGGAAAATAACTTCGGGTTGTCCAGTTCTCAGACCCTCTTCTGAAAGGGCCACAGAAATCTACTTCACCAAGTACAGGACAGGTCACAGTCCAGCACTGTTCCAGCTTTTTACTGGTGAATTAGATGACTGGGTCCCACAGTTTCAACCCACCTGGTTATGCACTTCTGTGTTTCCAAGAGGCCAGCAGAGAGCTAAGCTGGCCTGCCTCCTGAGGGCTAAGGGAAATAGGTTGCTGAACTTCACCATCTGCTGGGAAGGCCAGAAAAGTGCACTCTTGGGGAGTGGTATTAAAGGTTTTTTGGTGTCTGACCCTCTCCCCAGGGCCCTGTGGAACTTGTGTACACCCCCCTAGGGTCTCTGGCCCTGCTTTCGTTGGACAATACTGATGAACCAAGAGTCAAAGAAGAGCAGTAACACAAGGTCAATCAACAACAAAATCTTAGACAAGAGAGAGAATCCAACCTCCAGAGTAAATTCATAAAGATAATCTGATTCCCAGACATCAGCAAAAAATTACAAACCATGCTAAGAAACAGGAAGCTATGGTTCAGTCAAAGGAGTGAATTAAAAAGTCAGAGGAAAAACAGAATTTGGAAACAATTGATCAGAGACATTCAAACAAATCTCCTAAATAAATTCAGTAAGCTGGCTAAAGAGATAAAGGATATTAAGAAGGAACTGGATGGAGGCAGGGTAAGATGGCAGCAGAGTGAGGCATGGAATTTAGTTTGTCCTCTAGAGCAGCTAGTAAATAGCCAGGAACTGTCAGAACAACTGCTGGGGGAACATGAGTGATTGGACACACAGCTTACACCAGTCTGGACAAGGTGGACGGCTGAGATCCCACACAGAACTGTAAGTCCCCCAAGCCACAGAGACTGGTACCCCTCCCCTAAGGGCACCACAGGCTGGTTCCCCAGTAAAGTCTGATTTCTGGAGTCTGGAAAGGAAATTAGTAGCGAGAGCTTAGCTCAACCAAGCTCCAAATGTGGAATTAATCAACAAATTCTGACTACTGAATACAGGTCCCTAGCACAGATAAACCTGGAATAAAAAGGAGCTAGGAGTTTTGAAAGGAACTGGGAGTTTTTGCCCCAGACGGGGGAGGGGGGGGAGCTGGTGGAATAAAACAAAACAAAACAGGCTTTTTGAGTTGGACAGCACGAAACACTGGAAAAGGGCTGGGCCCCAAGAAAAGGGGGCATATAGAGTTAAACATACACAGAGCCATATACCAACTCAAGGTTTTGATTGACAAACCTGAGGAGTGTGTGTGTGGGGAGGGTGGTGTTAAGCTCTGAACAGGATTTTTTTCTTTTTTTTTCTTTTTTTACTTCTTAATAGCTCATTAGATAGAACTGGAAGCACCTTCAGGCTCCAGCAGTGCCCCAGGCAAGGGCGGAACCAAAGTTTGTCTGAGAGACAAAGTAACTAGTCAGGTGAAAGCGGTTAATTTCCTAAAGGAAATTCCCCCAAGAAAAGTAGGACAGAGCCCAACTCAACTGGAATACCTCCTTTAAGGAATTCAGGCCCCAGGGACTGGAAATCAGAAGCAATCAAGGCCATCCTACTACCTCACCTCTGTCTCAACCACGCCCCTGGTTGAAATTAAAGAATCACTTTAAGCTGGTGGGAAGCTGCAGGCAGACAAGTGCCACATACTGGTCAGGATAAGAAAAGCACAGAGTCTAGAGGCTTCACAGGAAAGTCTGTCAACCTGCTGGGTCTCACCCTCAGGGAAAACTGACGTTGGCCAATCTTTTCTCCTGAGATCTGGGCCTGTCTGATCTGGGAAAATCTGACTGAGTTCTAAAATATCAGAGGAGACTCTCCTAAAAAAAAAGTTCCATATAGGCAGGGCAAGAAACAGAAAAACAAGAACTGAAAAATTCTGATCAGTTAAACAGAACCTATGCTAGAGGTCTAGAATAAGTAGAACTGAATGTCAGAGAACAGATAAAGAACAAAGCTGTCCAGTAAGAAAACCTTACATAAAAGAGTGAAAACAACCTCCAGAATGAACTAATTAAGGAAATCAAAAGGCTAGACACCAGCAGAAAAAAATGAGTCATAATTGGAAAATTGAAGATATGGCCTAATCAAAGGAACAAATCAACACTTCAAATGAGATATAAGAGTTGAAACAACTAATTCAGGCTGTTCGAACAGATATGCAAAATCTCATCAAAAATCAAATCAATGAGTTGAGGGAGAATACAAAGAAGACATTGGGCAAACAGAAAGAAGAACTCAAGTAATGAGAGGATACTATAAGTAATTATATGCTAATAAACTAGACAACCTAGATGAAGTGGTCAATTTCCTAGAAAGACATGAACAACCAACAATGACTTGAGAAGAAATAGATGACCTCAACAAAACCAATCACGAGAAAGCGATTCATTGACTCAATCATCAAGAAGCCCCCCAAAAAGAAAAATCCAAGATCAGATGGCTTTACATGTGAATTCTACCAAGCATTCAAGAAATAAATTAGTACCAATCCTGCTCAAACTCTTCAAAAAAACTGAAGAGGAGGGAAAGCTACCCTAACTCATTCTAAGAAGCCAACATCACCCTAATATCAAAGCCAGACAAAGATACTACAGGAAAAAAATTGCAGATTAATCTCTTTAATGAATATAGAGGGAAAAATCCTCTACAAAATACTTGCAAATCAAATCCAGCATCACATTAAAACAATTATGCATCATGACCAAGTGGGATTTATTCCAGGTATTCAAGGCTGGTTCAACATAAGAAAAGCAATTAATGTTATACATCATATCAACAAATCAAAGTGGGAAAATGACATGATCATCTCATTTGATGCAGAAAAGGCATCTGACAAAATTCAATATCCTTTCTTGATGAAAACATTTCAAAGGATAGGAGTAGAAGGAAACTTTATCAACATGATAAAGAGAATATATGAAGAACCCACAGCTAACATCATCCTCAATGGGGAAAAACTGAAACCTTTCTCTCTAATTTCAGGAACAAGAGAAGGATGCCCACTGTCACAGCTGTTATTCAACATTGTGCTGGAAGTTCTAGCCAGGGCAATTAGACAAGAAAAAGAAATAAAAGGCATACAAATTGGAAAGGAAGAAGTAAAACTCTCACTGTTTGCAAATGATATGATACTATATGTTAAAAATCCAAAAAAAATCAACAACAAAGCTACTAGAGTTAATAAATGAGTGCAGTAAAGTGGCAGAGTAAAAGATTAATGCCCCCAAATCAGCAGTGTTTCTATACACTAATGATAAGCAATCTGAGGAGGAAAGCAAGGAAAAATTTCCATTTACAATAGTAACCAAAATAATCAAATATTTAGGAATAAATTCAACTAAGGATATAAAAGACCTATACACAGAAAACTACAAGAAAATGCTAAAAGAAATCATGGGAGACCTAAATAAATGGAAGGTCATGCCGTGTTCATGGGTTGGAAGACTAATTATAGTTAAGATGTCTATTCTACCAAAACTGATTTATAGATTCAATGCAATACCAATTAAAATCCCAACTTACTCTACAGAAATATAAAAACCAATAACCAAATTTATTTGGAAGGGTGGGGTGTCCTGAAGAGATAAAAATATCTTGAGTGGGGTGGGCCATGGTGGCTCAGCAGGCAGAGTTCTCGCCTGTCATGCCGGAGACCTGGGTTCGATTCCTGGTGATTGCCCATGCAAAAAAATAGATATATATCTTGAGAGGGAAAAATGAAGTGGGAGGTCTCACACTCCCTAACTTTAAAGCATGTTACAAAGCTACAGTGGTCAAAACAGCATGATACTGGCATAAAGATAGATATACTGACCAACGAAATTGAATTGAGTGTTCAGAAATAGACCCTCTCATTTATGGACAATTGATTGTTGATAAGGTGGTCAAACTAACCCACCTGAGACAGAGCAGCATCTTCAATGAATGGTGTTTGGAGAACTGGATATCCACATACAAAAGAATGACAGAGGATACATATCTCACACTCTATATAAAAACTAACTCAAAATGGATCAGAGACCTGTTCTGGTTTGCTAGCTGCCAGAATGCAATAAACCAGAAATGCAACGGCTTTTTAAAGGGGGAATTTAATAAGTTGCAAGTCAACAGTTTTTAGGCTGTGGAAATGTCCCAATTAAAGCAAGTCGTGGTAGTTAGATTCAGTTTTCAACTTGGCCAGGTGAAGGCACCTAGTTCTGTGGACATGAGCCAATGGTATGTGAACCTCATCTGTTGCTGCTTTACATTTGCAGTTGGCTAGGAGGCGTGCCTGCTGCAATGAATGATGTTTGACTTAATTGGCCGGTGCTCAAATGAGAGAGCGCAACACAGCACAGCCGAAGCAGCTCGGCATACCTCATCTCAGCACTCACAGCTCAGCCCAGGCCTTTGGAGATGCAGAAAAGAATCACCTCAGGGAAAGTTGTTGGCACCCAGAGGCCTGGAGAGAATGCCAGCAGAGATTACCCTGAGCCTTCCCACATAAGAAAGAACCTCAGATGAAAGTTAGCTGCCTTTCCTCTGAAGAACTAATGAAATAAATCCCCTTTTATTAAAAGCCAGTCCATCTCTGGTGTGCTGCATTCCAGCAGCTAGCAAACTAGAGCACAAATCTATAAAAATGTCCAATCTAAGGCATCCAGGGAAAGGTACCTTGATTGAAGAAGGTCGATGAAGTTCAGGATTTCTCTCTCAAGTGGAAAAGCACATGGTGAATTCAGTCAGGGTTTCTCTCTTGGCTGGAAGGGTACATGGCGAACGCAGTGTCATCTACTAGCTTTCTCTCCAGCTCCCTGGGAGGCATTTTCCTTCCTCATCTTCATCTCCAAGAGTTGCTGGCTGGTGGACTCTCTGCTTCGTGGTTCTACAGTGTTCTCTGTTGTGACTTTCTCGTGGATCTGTTGTTCTTCTCTGCTCTCTCTGGATCTCCCGCTTTCTCCAAAATGTTTCCTCTTTTATAGGATTCCAGTAAAGTAATCAAGACCCACCTAGAATGGGTGGAGACACATCTCCACCTAATCCAGTTTAACAACCACTCCTGATTGAGTCACCTCTCCAGGGAGATAATCTGATTAAAGTTTCAAACATCCAGTACTGAATAGGGATTAAAAGAAACAGCTGCCTTTACAAAATGGGATTAGGATTAAAATATGGCTTTTCTAGGGCACATACATCCTTTCAAACTGGCACAGACCTAAACATTAGAGCTAAGACCATAAAACTTTAAGAAGAAAATGTAGGCAGATATTTTATAAAAGTTCTAACAGGAGACAGTTTCCAAGACCTAACACCCAAAGCACAAGCATTGAAAAAACAAATAGATAAATGGGATCTGCTCAAAATTAAACACATTTGTGCATCAAAGAACTTTGTCAGGAAAGTAAAAAGACAGCCTACATAATGGAGACAGTATTTGGAAAACACATATCAGATAATGGTTTAGTATCCAGGATATATAAAGAGATTCTTCAACTCAACAACAAAAAAGACAAGCAATTCAATTTAAAAATGGGTAAAAGACATGAACAGACACCTCCCAGAAGAGGAAATACAAATAGCTAAAAGGTACATGAATAGATGCTCAACTTCACTAGCTATTAGGGAAATGCAAATCAAAACCACAATGAGATAGCATCTGACACCACTAGAATGGCCATTATCGAAAAAGCAGAAAACAACAAGTGCTGGAGAGGATGTGGAGAAAGAGGCACACTTATCCACTGTTGGTGGGAGTGTCAAATGGTACAACCGTTGTGGAAGGCAGTTTGGCAGTTCCTAAGGAAGCTAAGTATAGAAGTGCCATATGATCCAGCAATCCCATTACTAGGCATATATTCAGAGGAACTGAAAGCAAGGACACAAATGGACTTTTGCACACTGATGTTTACTGATGTTTATTTATGATTGCCAAGAGATGGAAACAGCCCAAATGTGTATCAATGGAAAAAGTGACTAAAGCTGTGTTATATACATACGATGGAATATTATGCAGCTGTTAAGATACCATAAAGTCATGAAGCATGTAACAACATGGATGGACCTTGAGGACATTTTGCTGAGTGAAATTAGCCAGAAACAAAAGGACAAATACTATATGGTCTCACTAATATAGACTAACATTAATGAGTGAGCTTGGAGAGGGGAAGTTAAGAACACAGGTTACCAGGAGATAGAAACAGGATAGAGATTGGGTAATTAGTGCTGAATGAATACAGATTGCGCAAGAAGGCTGATTGTAAAAATTCAGAAGTGGATAGCACAATACTACCTGATTGTAGCACAATAATATAAGTACACTGAATGAAGCTGAATGTGAGTATGATTGAGAGAGAAGGGCTGGTGGCACATATGAAAGCAGAAAGAAAGAAGATAAAAACTGAGACGGTATCACTTAGGAATGCCTAGAGTGAACAATGATGGTGATTATATGTACAAATACAAAAAACGTTTTTGCATGAGGGAGAACAAATGAATGTCAATATTGCAAGGTGTTGAAAATGGATGGTATACAGGAAAAAGTACAATCAATGCAAGCTAGGGCCTATAGTCAACAGTAGCATTGTAATATGCTTCCAGCGAATGTAACAAAGGCATTATGCCAAAACAAAATGTCAACAAGTGGGGGTCATGGGAAGGGGTATGGATTCTTTGTGGAAGAAAAGGAAATATCGTCATCTAGATTATGGTGGGAGAGGCGTGTCTGTTTACTTAGGTTGGATTGTATGATGTGTGAATAAAACTATTTAAAAATGAACGGAGAGAAATGGATATGAATGCTGAATCATTAAATTGATATTTCTTTTAGTCTCCAGTATTTTAGAGCAGCTAGAAGTAAAAACCTAAAATTGTGAAATTGTAACCCATGTCAAACTCTGAAATATGTTCTACAACTAATTGTGGTGCTGTGCTTTGAAATTTATAGCTTTTTTGTGTATATGTTATTTTTCACAAAAAAAAGAAGGAAAAAAGTTTATTGTGATGATAAAAAAATATTTAAGCCCTCTAGTCTCCTATATCCTGGAGCAGCTGGAAGGAAATATAAGAGATGATGGTATGGTGGCCCGTGACAAACTCTGGGATCTACCCTGTCATTACTTATTGAATAGTGCTTTGAAAACTACTGCTTTTTTATTTCTTTGCTTTATATATATGTTATACTATATAATAAAAAGGTTAAAAATAAAAAATAAAATAGAAAAGATTGGGAGAAGGATCAAAAGAGAAGGAGGGATTATAACAGAAAAGTTAAGATTTAACAAATGAGTATGACAGCTGAATCATTATATTGATATTTCTTTTTAGAGCCCAGTGTGTTGGAGCAGCTAGATGGAAAAACCTAAAGTTGTGGGACTGAAATCCATATCAAACTCTGAAATCTGTTGTATAACTATTTGTTACAGTGTACTTTGAAATTTATTGCTTTTTTTTGTACATATATTTCACAATAACAAGTTTAAAAAATGCAAAAAAAAAAAAAAAAAGGAGAGAAACAAGTGCTAGAGAAAATGTGGAGGATGAGATGTACCTATTCACTGTCGGTAGCGAAACTACTTCTAAGATAGCCTCTTAGAAGGGTGGGTGGTGATTGCACAGGAGGCTAGGGGTGGAGTTGCCATTTGATCCTGCAAGCCCACTGCTCAGTATATACCTGGAGGAATGAGTGTGGGGACACGAATGGATATTGGCACACTGGTGTTTATGGTGGCAGTGTTTGATTCATAATGGATGGAGGTGGCCTAAGGAAAGGAAGGGGGAGCTGTGGTGTATATATGCAACCGACTACTGAGGGGTTGCAAGAAGGAATGAAGTTGTGAGACATGCAAGTAGGTGAATGAACCTTAAGGACTATATGTTGAATCTGAAATGTCAGAAACAAAAAGACAAATACTATTATGCCTCAATCATATGGACTAACTATAATATAAAAACCTGTTGAATTGAAGTCAAGAACGTGGGTTATCAGGTTGGGGCTTTTCGTAAAGGGTCCTAGATTGTAAGCTCTCACAGAAGCCACATATATTCAGGGGTTGTAACTGTTATTTCAAAATTCTGAGATACTGAGCTGTTTGTATATAACCTGGTCATTCCCAGAATCTTCGGGTATTTGTGTGACACCTGAGACTCAGAATTCGAGCTCTGATCTATGAAAGCCAGCAGTACCCCATACAGGAACTATTTAAAAAGTTGAAAAAAGGATCAGACTTCTACTAGAGATGTGAATGAAGCTGACCTGGACAGAACTAAGGTAAATCAGAATACAGGGTAAAGGATGATATCGTCCATATTTTAAAACTTCAACTTCTGTGTGAGGCCAAAGGGAGAGATGTTTATTTGGTACACAATTTATATTTTGAGTAGCGCATACCTACCTCAACTTGTATGGTCAGTTTAGCTGAACACCATAATTACATGGAATCTTGAATAAGATGTGAGATTCTGTTGGTTTGTCCAGATTAGTATGACGCCCCAATATATCCCAGAGTAATTTGGGCAGTGAAAAATATATATATTCCCAAAGTCCCTTTGGGGATTGAGGAGAAAGGAGGAAATATTCAGCTTCCTCATTTGGAGAATTCCTGACATTCTCACGAGCAGTGGGGACAACCAAATCAATAGGCTGAGCCCTCGATCTTGGGGTTTGGCTCCATGAAATTTATTCCTGCAAAGGAAAAGATAAGCTAACCTACTCATAATTATGCCTAAGAGTCACTCCCAGAGAACCTCATTTGTTGCTTAGATGTGGCCTCCCTCTCTAAGCCAACTGGGCAGGTGAACTTACTACCCTCCCTCCTATGTGGGACATGACTCCCAGGAATGTAAATCTCCCTGGCAATGCGGGACAGGACTCTTGGGATGAGCTGGGACCCAGTATCATGGGATTAAGAAAACTTTCTTGACCAAAAGGGGGAGGAGAGAAATGAGACAAAATAAAGTTTCAGTGGCTGAGAGACTGTTCAGAGTCAAGAGGTTTTCCTGGAGATTATTCTTATGATAACCCTTTTTAGTTTATGGTGTACTGGAGTGGCTGGAGGGAAGTACCTAAAACTGTTGAACTGTGTTCCAGTAGCCTTGATTCTTGAAGGCACTTATATAATGATATAACTTTTATAATATGACTGTGTGATTGTGAAAACCTTGTGTCTGATGTTCTTTTTATCCAGGGTATGGACTAATGAGTAAAAAAAAATATGGATAAAAAAATAAATAAATAATGGGAGGGATAAGGGATTAAAAAGAAACTACATAGATTGAATTACTTGTGGTCAGCGAGAGGGAGGGATAAGGAATATGGGGTATATGAGTTTTTTCTTTTTTCTCTTTATTTTTCTGGAGTGATGCAAATGTTCTAAAAATGATAATGGTGATGAATACACAACTATGTAATGATATTGTGAGCCAGTGATTGTACACCATGTATGGACTGTAAGTGTGTGAAGATTTGTCAGTAAAAATATATTTTTTTAAAAAAAGAAAGCACTGGATGAGCATAAAGAATTTGAAAGCATGCAAAAAAAAAATAACAGATTTGGGGGGAATGAAAGGCACAACAGATGAAATTTAAAATACACTAGAGTTATACAAGAGCAGATTTGAAAAGGAGGAAGAAAGGCTCAGAAAGCTAGAAGATAGAGTATCCAAATTTGAACAGACTAAAGAACCAATAGAGAAAAGCATGGAAAAAATTGAGTAGAGCCTCAGGGAATTGATTGACAACATAAAGCACACGAACATTCGTGTTATGGGTGTCCCAGAGGGAGAAGAGAAGGGAAAAGGGGCATAAAAAAGTTTTTGAATAAATGGTAGAAAATTTCCCAACTCTTCTGAAAGGCATAGATATTTGTGTCCAAGAAGCACAATGTATGCCAAACCTAACAAATCCAAACAGCCCTACTCCAGACACATACTAATCAGAATGTCAAATCCCAAATATGAGAGAGTACTCTGAAAGCAGCAAGGAAAAAGTGATTGGCTGAACAACAGGAATTTGTTGGCTAACAGTTTCAGAGCTAGACAGCTTGCTACCTTCTGGGATTGGTAGCATTCTGAATAGCTGGTAATCCATGGATTCCTTGGCTTTCCTGCCACATAGTGATGTCACATTTCTCTTCCACGTTCTGTTAACGTCCAGCCTCTTGTTCCTCTATGTGGCTTTCTCTTTGTAAAGTCTTCAATACTAGGATTAAGACCCAACCTCATTCTGTTGGGTCATACCTTAACTAAAATTAACCTCTTAAAAAGATCCTATTTTCAATGGGTTTACAGCCACAAGAATGGACTAAGATCAAGAACATGTTTTTTTCCTGAGGTACATGATTCAACTTACCACACTTGTATTTCCACATGAATTTTAGGATCACCTTGTCAATTTGTGCAAAAACGCCAGCTAGGAATTTGATAGTCAATGCAACATTAACTCTACAGGTCAATATGGGAGTACTGGCATCTCAACAAAATTAAGTCTTTTGATCCATGAACATGAGCTGCCTTTCCATTTATTTAGGTCTTTAAATTCTTTTAACAATGTTTGGTAGTTTTGAAGATCATATAGTTTATACTTCTTTTGTTAAATTTATTCCTATGTACTTTATTCCTTTTGTGGCTTTTATAATGGAATTGTTTTCTTAATTTCATTTTCAGATTATTCATTGCTAATGTATAGAAATACAATAGATTTTGGTATATTGATCTTGTATCTTGCACTCTTGCAGAACTTGTTTATTAATTTTAATAGGTTTTAAGTCGATTCCTTAGAATTTTTTATAAACAAGATCATGTCATCTAGTTTTACTTCTTTGTTTTCAATCTTTGTTTCAATCTGGTTCCCTCTTCTCAGGTTGAAGAAGTTCCCTTCTGTGCCAGTCGGAAAGTGTTGTGTACCCCAGAAAAAGCCACATCCTTTAATCCTTATTCAATATTGCTGGGTAGGATCTTTTTTATTATTTCCATGGAGATGTGACCCATCCAACTGTGGGTGGTAACTTTTTTTTTTGCATGTTATATGGCAGCGGTCATAGTTCATTCTTTTTCCATGTGAGTATCCCCTTATTGCAGCACCACTTGCTGAATTTTTGTTTGTTTGTTTGTTTGTTTGGGAAGTGCATGAGCCGGGAATCGAACCCAGGTCTCCTGCATGGCAGGCAAGAATTCTACCACTGGACTACCCTTGCATCCCCGGTGGTAACTTTTGATTAGATGGTTTCCATGGAGATAACGTCTTCACCCATTCAAGGTAGCATTGCTTACTGGAGTCCTTTGAAAGGGAACCATTTTGGAAAAAGCTTTAGAGCCACTAGAATCAACAGCAACCAGAACAACAGAGTCAGTCAGAGCCTTTGGAGATGAAGAAGGAAAATACCCCTGGGGGAACTTCATGAAAAAAGAAACCAGGAGAGAAAGCTAGCAGATGTCGCCATGTGTGCCCTTCCAGCTGAGAGAGAAACCCTGAAATTCATCGGCCTTTCAAGAGTTAACCTCTCCTTGGTGCCTTAATTTGGACCTTTTCACAGCCTTAGAATTGTAACTTGCAATTTATTAAATTCCCCTTTTTAGAAGCTGTTCCAGTTTTGGTATAGCGCATTCTAGCAGCTTACAGATTAAAACACCTTGTATTCCTAATTTGTTGAGTATTACATCAGGAAGCAGTGTTGGATTTTGTCAAATGCTTTTTCTGTATCTCTTGAGATGATCATGTGGTTTTTGCCCTTTTTCCTATTGATATAATATAGTATATTAGTTGATTTTCTATGTTAAACCTACTTTGCATTCCTGGAACAAATACCACTTGGTCATTGTTTTGGTTTAGTTACACTGCCAGAATGAGATAAACCAGAAGTGGCTTGGCTTTTACAAGGAGATTTATTAACTTACAAACTTACAGTTCCTAGGCTTTTAAAAAAAATCAATGGTTTCCTTGTGTCTGATTCTCCTTTTATCTACCTAATCAACAGATGAGTAAAACATATGGAATAAAAATAAATAATAGGGGGAACAAATGTTAAAATAAATTTAGATTGAAATGCTAGTGATCAATGCAAGGGAGGGGTAAGGGGTATGGTGTGCATGAATTTTTTTCTGTTATCTTTTTATTTCTTTTTCTGAATTGATGCAGATGTTCTAAGAAATGATCATGATGATGAATATGCAACTATGTGATGATATTGTGAATTACTGATTATATCTGTAGAACAGAATGATCATAAGTTAAGAATGTTTGTGTGTGTTGTTATATATTTTTTTAATGTAAAAATTAATTTAAAAAAAAGAAAAGGGCAATGGTTTCTCTCTGAAGACTGGCTACCAGTGAGCTCTGGAAAACTGAACTCCTCTGAATTTCAATCCCAGAGGTGCTTAGGCACATAGGAATGTCTGCTGGTCCTTCTCTCCTGGGTTTCCATGCTTTCATCTCCTGCCTTCAGTGGCTTCGCTGGGGCTCTTTTTCTGTCTTTTATCTCTTGTAAAGGACTCCAGTTAGAGGATTAAGGCCCACCTTGAATGAGGTGGGTCACGTCTCAACTGAAATAGTCAAAAGGCCCCACCCACAACAGGTTCACACCCACAGGAATGGAGGAAAAGAACATGGTCTTTTCTAGAATACATACAGCTTCAAACCAAGACGGCCACAGAGCACGATCCATTTTATACGTTGCAGGATTTGGTGTGCTACTATTTTGTTGATGATTTCTGTGTCCATGTTCATAAGACGTATTGGTCTATAGTTTTCTTGTGATGTCTGTTCTTGCTTTGGGACTGGGGTAATACTAACCTTATAGATGGATTAAGAAATGTTCCCTCCTTTCCTGTTTTTCTTTTGGAACTTTGGGAAAAGTTGGTAATAATAATTCTTCATATGTTCAGCAGAATCCATCAATGACACTTTCTGGGTCTGAGCTTTTCTTTGTGGGAAGTTTTTGAATTACTAATTCAATCACTTGTTTTAGGTCTATTCAGATTTTTCTATTTCTTTTTTAATCAATTTTGGTAGTTTGTGTATTTCTAGAAATTTGCTCATTTCATCTGAGTTATGTAATTTGTATATAGTGGCTCATTGTATTTCTTTATAATCCTTTTAATTTCTATAAGGTGTGGGTAGTATCTCCTCTTTCATTCCTGATTTTAATGACTTCAGTCTCCTGTCTTTTTTTCTTGGTCAGTCTAGCTAAAGGGTTTTAAATTTCAAAGAACCAACTTTCAATTTCATTGATTTCCTCTATTTTCTATATTCTATTTCATTTATTTCTGCACTAATCTTTATTATTTCCTTCTTCTGCTTGTTTTAGTTTTTGTTTGTTTGCTCTTCTTTCCTGTGTCCTAAGGTGGAAGTTTAGATCAGTGGTTTGAGAAATTTATGTTTTATAAGATAAGCATTTATAACTACACATTTCCTTCAAAGCACTGCTTTAGCTGCATGCCAGTTTTATTATGTTGTGTCTTCATATTCATTCATCTAAAAGTATGTTCTAATTTCCCGTGTGATTTCTTCTTTGACTGACTGATTATTTAAGAGTGTATTGCTTAATTATATACATATTTGTGAAATTCCCCATTTTTTTTCTGCCACTCATTTCTATTTTCATTCCATGTGGTTGAGGAATGTACCTTGTGTGATTTCAGTCCTTTTACATGTATTCAGGTTTGCTTTGTGGCCTAGAATATGGTCTAAGAAAACAGACTATATGCTGTTGTCACACGGCATGTTCTATAGATGTCACGTCAGTCAGTTTATCATGCTGTTTAAGTCTTCTATTTTCTTGCTGATCTTCTACTTAGTTGTTCTATCCATTATTGAAAGTACAGCAATGAAGTCTTCAACTTTGATTGCTGAATGGTCTATTTCTTCCTTCAGTTCTATACATTCTTGTTTCATATATTTTGGGGCTCTGTTGTTAGGTGCATATATGCTTACAATTTTTATATCTTCCATACTGGGATCTCCAGCAATCTGTGATGTGATAGTGACTATTCCTGTCTTAGAGATGAAAAAGAATCTCCTGCATTTGCTCAAAAGTTAATGATCATATGCCCTCAGTGGGGCCCTGATGGAAAGGAACAGCTGAAGATGCACCCCAGTAACAGACTTTTGAGGCTGGCAACTAATATACAGACATGTACACACGGCTCCTGTAGAGCCTCAATTCAAGAGGGTAACCCAGTGATGAAGTGTGGGTCCCGGTCCCAGACTCCCTGATTTCAAATCTGGGCTCTTACCATTCACTGGCTGTGGGACCTTAGGATCATCACTTAATCCCTTTGTGCTTCACTTTCCTCATCTATAAAGTGGAAAGACAACACAATAATAATGTCTACCTCATAGCATTGTGAGAATTATATGAATTAATGGAGGTAAAGGATTCAGGACAGTACCTGATGCATAATCACTGCTCAATAAATACTAGTTGTTTTTGGTATATAATACCAGAATTCAACTATGTGTGCTCAGAAAGAAAGAGAGAGAGAGAAGGGAGAACAAGCTACACGATTTAGGCAATTCTTCCTGGGCATACGCCCAGCTCAAAGCAAGAAGCGGGGGTGTGAACCCACTGTTCTAATCCCACACATCTTTCAGAGTAAGAGTAGAATCTAAAATTATAATTGTGAACATACTTAATGGCTTTCCTTACTGGCCCTCTTTGTATTCAGGAATTTGTTACTGTAAAAGACTGCATTCAGAAAACTCTCTTTATCATACTTTATGGGTGATTTAAAAGATTTTAGAAGTTTTTAAACGTGTATTTGTCCCTTTTTACTGACCGTAAATTTCTACTCACATTAGAACGTAATGCCCCTATTAAATGCTTGTCCAAATGATAAGTGCTAAAACAGGGGTGAGAAATTGTTCAGCTGGTGGTTGTGGGAGCCAGAGCAAGACTCCGGCCTGGGGACTCCCGGTCAGGGCTCTTCCTTCTGCAATCCGGGCCCTGGGAGGACCACCCTGCCCAATCTCAGCCCCTGAGTCCTCTCTGGGGAGAGGGGAGAGGCCCATCCCCTAGGGCCCACTGCAGAACTTGAACTCAGATTCCCCACCCTAAGAGAATATTAGGAGTTGGGGTGAGGGGTTCAAATGACATTCCACAGCCAGCCCTGTGTGACCTCTGTGAGCCTCAATATCATGCTGTACAAAATGTACTACCTACTTTGATGTAGACATCAAAATTATTCCGCACTCAGCAAGCGCTCAAGTGTATATCCCCTTGCCTCTGCTTTATCTATGCAGACTGGGTGAGTTGAGCGCAATGTATCTTCAAGCCAGAAGGTGGTGCTACAGACCAAGAAGCCTGAGAAAATGAAAGGGACCTAGTTGGGTGTGCTTGAAAGGTTGATCAGCCGGCGCCCTGCAGCAAGGAGAAGGCATTCAGAGCACAGGTAGGAGGAGTTCAGGTGATACAAGTGCCTGGTTAGGCCCTACATATGCTGAGACACCAGAGGCTCGCATATGTGCACAAACTTGGACCAACCTTGCACCCGATTGAGGTTTTCCCATACATGATTCCCCTAAATCCTCAGTAATGTCCCAATGGAGATGTCAATAAGATCCCATATCAAAGGTAAGGAAACTGGCTCCAGAGATGCAAAGTGACCTCCACCCGGTCACACAACAACCCATGGCCAGCTGGGATTTGATTTATGGCCATAATATTAATAGCTTCCACTTATGTAATTTCTGTGTGTGCTATATTAAACAGTATCCTAAGCACTTCTGCACATATTAACTCATTAAATTCTTATAACAGCCCTACAAAGTAGGCAATAGTAGTCTCATATTACAGAGAAGGAACTGGCAGCACAGAGAGGTTAAGTAATTTGCCCAAAGTCACACAGCCAGACCATGAGCGCTAGAATTTTAACTCCACAGAGTGTGCTCTAAACCACTGTCCTCCCTTGCCTGCTGGCAACAGGGCTACAGGTAGGCATGGATGACCACAGGCACACCCTCAATTGTCCCTGACACCACCCTCTCCTGTCTGGCCAGCCCAGAATCACTCTTCTGGATGGGGGTGGGGAGGGTGGAGGGAGGGAGAGAACTCACTGGAGAAGGACCCTGCTAAACATTCCTATTTCCCCAAGGACACTTCCTCCTTGAAGCCCCTCTGCTGTGTCTGTGTCTGGGAGGCCGTGGGGCCGCCTCTCCCACTGCAGCTCCACTTACGCAGTGAGGGGGCAGGAGCTCTCTGGCTGCTGGGACAGAACGGGCTGTCGATGACCCAGGGGAGCGAAGGTGGTGGTGGCCGGGGTACAGGTGGTGACTGGAACTGGGGGAAGTACTTAGATTATGGATACGTTTGGAGGGTGAGCCAATCAGGCTTGCTGATGAGTTGGGTGTGTGAATGTGAGAGAACTTTAATTACATGTAATAAAATATATTGTATATCGCTCTGTCACATGTGTTAGTTGTTACAAATTAACCCCAAATTTAGGGGCTTAAAATGACAATAAACATTATATCTCAATTTCTGAGGGTCAGGAATTCCGGAGCTGGATGGTTCTGGCTCAGAGTTTTCCATGAGGTTGTAGACACCCGAAGGTCTGACAGCCTGGAGGATTTGCTTCCAAACTGGCTTGTTTGCCTGGTGCAGGGCTGTCGAGTGTCCTCATGACGTGGTGGCTGTGCGTGACCCAGAAGAGTGCACAAGGCAGAAATGCCTTTATGATCTCCCCACAGAAGTCACGTCCCATCATTTCTACAATATGCTGTGCGTTTCGCGGGCAGCCCTGTCCAGTATGATCTTCTCCCCCACCGGGTGACGGAACCAGGAGGTGGGGACCACGGCAGCCCCCTTGGGGCTGGCCACATAAGAGGGACATTTTCTCCTTTCTTTCCAAATAAATGCTCTGCAAGCTGAAGCAAAACACCCACTTCGGCTTTTCCTTCTCTTGCTCACTTTCAGCCCATGCCTGGCTCAGCCCTGAATGCTGGGGATGCCGTGGAAAGCAAAACCAAAAAGCTTCCTGCCCCAGTGGGGCTCACGCTCCGGCAAGGGAAGCAGACACTAAACTAATGCATAGTAACGGCTAACGTGACGTCAGGTGGTGGCAGAGCAGGTGTACGGGTGGATGGCGGGGTGGGGTCCCAGCAGATGGTCCCCAGGCCCTGTCCAGCCATTGGCCCTAGCATGTTGGCCCCTCACAGCATGTTTTAAACATCTCAAGGGGGTTCTAGCATTTTAAACATTGGGAGACTTAATATCAAAGTTTCAATTTCCAACTTCTCTTGAGAAAATATATGCTCTGTCCACCCAGGTCCTTTTTACCACATAGCAGCCATCACCCATAACTGAGGGGCGGCTGCCCCTGGAAATGGACATGAGTAGCCGCCCTAATCCCTGCACCAGGGCCGAGGCACAGAGTCCCTCGGATGCCCAGAGTGTGGCTGCTAGCGGCACACAGCTGAGCCCCTCAGATGAAAGGAGCTGCCTTTTCCAATGTTATGTCTCTCCCAGGAGCTGCCTCTCCAGACTGGTGAGGGCAGGGACAGAGGCCTGGTCTCCCCACTTCTGTCTAGGACATCCCTGAAGAGCTGTCCCAGCTCCAGAGCTCCTAAAGGGACAGGCTGAGGCCGGTCTGTTGCGACTGCCTGATCTTGCTTCCCTCACCCCCACCCCCCACTCCCCAAGATTCCAAGGGCACTCCCCGGAAAACCACCTGCCTGCAACTCTCCACCTCACTGTCTGTTTCTCAGGGATCCCCAGCTTTAAGGCAGAGCAGGTGCTCACCAGCTCTCCACAGCCTCTGCCTGACCCACCAGCCCACCTGGCATTTGAGTTTCCCACTTCTGGTGATGCTCTGGCCTCCCCACAGTGGTGAGAACAGGAGGAGCTAATGATTCTAAGAGAGGCACCGTAAAGGTCTCAGCCCTTTTAGAGTTAACTCATTTGACCCTCACAATAGCCCTCTGATCACTACATACCTCTTAAAACTGATGAAAAAGATTTCTTTTAACTGCAAATATCAAGTGCTGGAGAGGATGCAGAACAACTGCAACTCCCATACACTGTTGGTGGGAATGCAAAATGGGACAGCTACATTGTGAAACAGTGTGTCCGTTTCTTCTACAATTATATATACATCTGCCCTATGGCCCAGCCGTTCCACTCCTAGAGAGAGCAGAACTATAACCACACAAAGATCTGTGCATGCATGCTTATGGCAGCTGTTCTAGTCTGCTAGCTGATGGAATGTAATATATCAGGAACAGAATGGCTTTTTAAAAGGGGGAATTTAGTAAGTTGCTAGTTTACAATTCTAAGGTCGAGAAAATGTCCCAATTAAAACAAGTCTATAGAAATGTCCAATCTAAGGCATCTAGGGAAAGATACCTTGGTTCAAGGCTGATGATGTTCAGGGTCTCTCTCAAGTGGAAAGGCACTTGGTGAACACAGTCAGGGTTCCTCTCTCATGGGGAAGGGCACATGGCGAACACGGCATCATCTGCTAGCTTCTTCTCCTGGCTTCCTGTTTCATGAAGCTCCCCGGGAGGCACTTTCTTTCTTCATCTCCAAAGGTTGCTGGCTGGTGGACTCTCCTCATGGCTGCGTTGTTCTGCTTTGCTCTCTGAATCTCTTATTCTCCAAAATGTTTCCTCTTTTATAGGACTTCAGAAACTAATCAAGACCCACCCAAATGGGTGGAGACATGTCATCACCTAATCCAGTTTAACAACCACTCTTGATTAAATCACATCTCCAGGGAGATGATCTGATTATAGTATCGAATAGGGATTATTCTGCCTTTACAAAATAGGATTTAGATTAAAACATGGCTTTTCTAGGGGGCATACATCCTTTCAAACCAGCACAGCAACCCAGACTGGAAAAGACCCAAACAACCTTCAACTGTGAATGGATAAACAAATTGTACATCCATGCAACAGAATACTACATGGCAATAAAAAAGGAAAGAACTTCTGATGCTGACATCATGGATGAGTTTCAAAGGTATTATGCTGAGTGAAAGAAGTCAGACTCCAAAGAGTATATATTGAATGATTCTATTTATCTAGCATTCTTGCAAAGGCAAAACTATATAGATAGAAAGCAGGAGTCTCAATTTCCTAGGGCTGCTGTAACAAAATACCACAAACTGCGTGGCTTAAAACAATTTATATTCTCACGGCTCTGGAGTCAGAAGTTCAAAATCAAGCAGCTGCCGGGCCACATTCCCTCCAAAAATTCTCGGGGAAAACCCGTTCCTTGGTTCCTCCAGCTCCTGGTGGCTCCAGACATTCCTTGGCTTGCAGCTGCATCCTTCCAATCTCCAGCTCTGTGGTCACCTCGCATCCTCCTCTGGGTGCCTGTACTAGCTCCCTTTGCCTCAATAAGGACACCTGTGATAGTATTTAGAGCCATCCCAGATGATCCAGGCCATCTCATTGCAAAATCCTCAATTTAATCCTGTCTGCAAAGACCCTTTCTCCAAACGGAATAACATTTATAAATCCCGGGAATTAGGACTTGACACCTTTGGGGAGCCATTGTACAACCACTACACCAGAGATCAGAGGAAAGGGTACTGACTGACAAGGGCCATGCAGGAACTTTTTGGTGATGGAAATGTGCTGTTATACATAAGTGCTGGTGGTGGCAACATAGTTTTTACATTTGTTAAAACTCAAGGAACTATCCCTTAAAAAGGGTGAATTTTATGATATGTAAGCCAAACTTTTCTATAGAAAGAAAAAATAATAACCGGATGAGGTAGGTACTGTAATTTCACAGATAGGGAAACCGAGGCACAGCGATTAGCTGACTCTCGCAAGGTGCCCAGCTGTAGGCGGCAGACGGGATGGAAGAGGCAGGCTGGCGCCAGAGTCCGAGCTCATAATCAATGCACTCGTTATTACTCGGGGAGAGAATCAGGGAGGTGCTTCTTTCTGGTTCCATCACTAACAATTAACCGGAAAGGTTTGAAAGCGACAGGAAAAGACATGCTCTCCCACAGCGGTGACATGTAACAATTCCTCAGTTCTCGGCTTTCAGATTCTCTGCTTCAGAATTCCGTGAGGCAGAGGAGGCTGCCCATTTTCCGAGCCAAGAGGGCAGCTGTGGGGGGATGCTGGGGCTGGGTGTGGAGGGGAGAGGACTGGGCGGTGGAGGGGGGCTGGGGGGGGCATCACAAGTGGGGAGGGCTCTCCCCACAGAGCACTCACATCCGGACCCCAGGGACAAGGCCTCTGTCCCCTCCATTCACTCACCCCAGCTGATGCCACACACTCCACCGGAAGCCTCTTCAACCCCCCTCCTTGTCTGAGGGGCTCAGATGGAGGGGCAGCCCATTAACCCCTTCACTGCTTCACTCCACAGCTGTCACATTGGCGGCCCCAGGCCCACGCAGGAGAGAGGGCCTGGTAGTTCATCACAATTAGAGAGCAGGGTGTCAGCTGTGAGGCTGGCCCCTTCCATCGGCTGCCAGCCGGCCAGGCCACGAGGGCAGCCGCCGAAGCCACACAGCAGGTCCTGAGACCTCCAGAGGCAAAGAGGACAGTCCCATCCAGGTTCACTCCTGGGGACTTCCCATGGGACCCCAGCAAAGTGTCCTCCATTGTCAGGGCTGCATCCGAGCCTGTTCCCCCTCAGGACCTCTGCCCGCTCCTCATACGGCCAGCTCTGCAGCCTACAGATAGCTGCTGAAACATCACCTCCTCTGAGAGGCCCTCCCTGACCACTCTGACTAATGGGATGCTCTTCTCCATCATGATCACAGGCCCTGTTTGAGGTTTCGGTTGTTTTCTTTCCCTCAAAGCACTTATCACTTCCTGAAACTGTCTTAGGTTCCAACTGGTTCACTGTGTTTCCCTATGTGTTCTAAGAGAGCAGGGCATGTCCATCTTGTCACAGGGGGACCCCCAGCACTCATCACAGTACCTGGAAAAATGTTTAATGAAGCAGTCACAGGCACTAGTTCTCAGAACTTAGAGTTCTGGAAAGGAGCCCCAGGAACCCCACTTGGGCAAGATGGGGAGATAGAGGGAGAGATATATATATATATACTGGTCATAGCCAGCTTCATGGATGCCTCTGAGACAGGCCCATTTCAATTTGCCTTATATACTGTGTTTCCATCTCTTATTTCTTTGTGAAATGGGTTCTAAACTTAATAAAGCTTGAAAACCACCAACTACCAATCTAATCTAACGGCCCTCAGTGACCAGATGGGGAAACCGAGGCCCAATGACATGACTGAGCCATGTATCCGACAGTGCTGAGATGGGAACACAGGTTTCCTCACCCCCAGCCTTGGGGCTTATTCTTTCTGCAGTTGTCACTTAGCTTAAATAGAACACATTTTATCGAGGCTTCTGCCCCAGGCCAGTGCTGGCCCAGGAAGCAGGGACTCTAAGGGAGCCTCTGGCAGGAGAAGCCCGCTGTCTGGGCGGGGGGCGGGAACAGTCATAGAAACAGCCCTGCCCCTCCCAAAAAGAAATAAAAGTGGCTCCCATCCATCTGTGTGGATGCTGGGGTCTAGGGGACAGTGAGTGGCCACAAACATCTGTAGGGGTTACTTGTTGCCAGTCTCTTCCCAACATAGTCAATGCAGATACAAGCAAATAATTTCTTTTATTTTAAACATAAATAAATGATCACACAGTTTACACACTGCTCTACACATTGCTTTTTAAAAAAGAAAATCTGAGATATAATTTACATATGGTGAAAGTCACCTGCGTAACCGACACCCCAATCAAGTGTTCTGCAGAACACTTCCAGCACCCCATAAAGTTTTTTATGTCCCTTCCTAATAAATCCCTCCATTCCCAGAGGCAACCAGCCCTCTGATTTCCATCACCATAGACTGGCTAGTTTTGCTTGTTCTAGAACTTCATATAAATGTCATCATATAGCATGTTATTTTTTGGTGACTGGCTTATTTTGCTCAACATGTTCTGAAATGCAAACATTAGCCCTTATGTGTATCATTACTTCAATCATGTATACTGCAGTGAAGTGACCACTGCATGGAGGGCCAGTCCATTTACCCAATAACTGGTTCGTGGACATTGGGCTGCTTCTAGTTCTTGACTATTACAAATAAAACTGTTATCAACGTTTGTGTTCTAGTCCTTATGGGGACATGTATTTTTATCTATTTTGGGTAAAAACCTAAGGGTGAAATTGCTGAGTCATTGAGTAGGTGTAGGTCTAACTTTATAAGAAACTGCCAAACTGTTTTCCAAAGTGGGACATCATAAATACCATTTCCTATCATAGCGACCTTCCTTGTTTGTGTTCATGGCTGTGTAGTATTCCATTTTATGAGTGTCCAACAATTCACTTAACCAGTCCTGTATTGAGGGACATTTAAGTTGTTTCCAGGTTTTTTTTAAAATCACAAACAAGGCTGCAATGAATAGCCCTGGTGTTATGTCATAAGTCACATGGGTGAGTGTACCTGTAGAACACCCTCCTAGATCTGAAACTCTTGAGAGTGGCAGAGACTGATGGCGTCCTTCGGGACTCAGACTCCACTTCTTCCTTTGAAATGGAACACCTGGTATCTGAAATACAGACCATGTTTCCCAGTCTCCCTTGTAGGCTGGGACAATGGGATACAGGAAAAAGGATCATAAGTGACTTCCAGAAAGTATCTTTAAAGGGAATCCCCTCCTTTCTTGGCTGTTTTCTACCAAATGATAACTGGAAGGCTATCTGCAGATGGAGATGTGATGGCTGGTGTTTGAGCAGCTATACGGGCCATGAGGTGGAAGCCATTAACTGAAGGTGTTAAAGTAACAAGATAGAAGGAGCCTAGGTTCCTGAATTGTGGAGCAGCATGCCAACCCTAGACCGCCTATCTTCAGAGGTAGCGAAATGCCTCTATCTTGTTTAAATCATTATTACTGCAGGTGTGCTGATTCATGTAGGCACTGTGCTATACAAATCCTTTTCATTTGTAATTCTAGAAAGTCGCGCTACATAGCCTTGCCTTTAGAAGGATCATGTGGGGGCTGGGATGCAGGCAGATTGAAGAGTGAGATACGGGAACAGGAAGACCATTGAGAAACTTGTGCAGCGGTCAAGGGAAAAGGACCATAAGGCCCCAAAACATATGAGAGCAATTTAGATAGGGGTGGAGGCAACCAAATTCTCCCTAAGCCTAAAGGGGAGAATGATAAACTGAAAATGACCTGACAGGTCTCCAAACCCAGTAATGCTCCCACCCCACCCTCAGCCCTGGGCCAACAGCCCAGGGCCCACACCTTCACTTCATCACTCACCCTCCCCGGAGGTGCTCTTGGCTCCATACCTGCTGAACCTTCTTCCTGCAACCCTCCTACCTCCATGTTCCTCCACCCCTTATACCTGTTTAATTTCAAATTGTCTTTCAAGCCTTAGTTCAGAGCCTCCTCCAGGAAGCCCCCTCTGATTCCTCACTCTTCGGAAGACCCTCCTCTGAGCCTCCAAACCCCTGTTGCTGTTCCAACTCCAGAATCCGCCAGGCTGCATTCTAAGTATCTGTTTATAAGTCTGCTGCATTAGGTTGAGAGCGTTTCGCTAATGAGCATGGGAGCCCAGAGAGACCCGCAACGCGACTGGGCGTGGGACCACGTGTTCAGCACTTTAGCAGATTAACTTATTCAATGCTTTGCACAGAGACCCTCTAATTGCGTGGCTGAAAGAATGATTGAGTGAACGAATGAATTCGGTAGCCACCAGGGGGCGATGGCGCTTTGCCATGGAGCCGCAGGCGGGGTCAGGAGACTGGAAAAACCGCTTTCCCATTCCCCTCCTCCGCGGGTCTCCCTCCTCCCTTCTCCACCCCCCGCCCCCCAGCCCCAGGGACTCGCCTCGTCCCGCCCCGCCCCCTCCCCTCCTCAGATAATTAACTCGAACCAATAAAACGCTGATTGCGGCGCCTTTGTACGCGCCGCCTCGGCATTGTCATGGAAAGTGGGGTCCCCTCCCCACCCGGGCTACCCGCCCCTCCCGGGCCCCCGCAGCTGGCCCAGAGTCGGCCCGAGCCACCTGGACGGGACGCGGGGTCCCCGAGCCACCCGACGCCCCGTCCATCTGCTCCCCACCCCCACCGTCAGCTGCGGACCCGGCCCGGCCCGGGAGGGCGGAGGAGAGCTCCACCCTGGCCTCCGAAGCCCGCACCCTTCCCTCCCACCTCGCCCCACTGGGCGGGAGAGGACGGGCTGCTGGGATCCCCGGACCGCACGCCTGGGGTCGGAGCGAGGGACCGCAGGGCTGAAAGGCTGCGTTCGCCCAAAAGACATGACAATGCTGAAAATCCAGCGAGCACAGAGGGGGATTCCTTGGAACACCGCCCCCGCCCCCCACCCCACCCGCATTCCTAGTCCCCAGAGATAACCTTCCAGAAATATCCTATGCATGAATGTATCTTTTTTATTTTTAAGAAGATGCAAGGAAAACAAGTTAAATTTAAACAAAGCAGTGGGTTTTACAGGATTATTCCCCCTTGGTCTTCACGCCCCCATCAATGTCAGCTTGCAGGGTATTATTTCTCCAGAGATGTTTCTCTGTATGCACGCTCATAAATGTATATGCATGTAAACTCAAATAGTTTAACCTAAATGGAATCATGCACTACGTATTAATCTATCAGTCGATTTATTTTACTTGACAAGAAATTCTTAGCACGGTTGTTTACAAAACAACACCCGCAGGAGGCCCCTTTGTTGGCTGCCAAAAGGGGCCTTCACCCTCCTTCAGCCTGGACGTGACCGGGACGGGCCCTGTGGGCACAGGACCTGGGCCCAGGTGCCCCCGTGTGAGGGCCGGTGGGGTTGGGCCTGTGAGGGCCCGGTTCCTGGGAACCTGTGAGGTCTCTGAGCAGAGAAGCAGACCAATACAAGTAACGGCAACCACAACCACTGTAAAGAAAAATATCCAGCACTTGGAAAGAAGGCAAAAAGACATCTGCGCGCCCTTTTTCAACATCATCCCAAAGCCCTGTCTAATGAGCCTTACCTGATTCTCTAGGGGCCGTGCCTCTGCTTGGCCTTGCTATTGATTATTGACCAGCACCCTGACTCAGCGAAGTTCATGTTGACCTGTAGAAGATGGACAAATTGCAAACTTGTCCAAATTTCTATCCTGTAGTAAAAATAACGCGTAAACTGATGGTTCGGCTGCCCCGGTAGACACGGATGAGTTTTGTACCTAACTTTGCCATCTTACCCTCATTTGGAAACAGCTTTAACATCCTGCAGGTTTCCTCATTAAGGAGTTGGGTAGATCTTGGACATGAGATCACTGCATATTTGGATGAGATTCATGTTTTCAACTTTCTGAAACTTACTTTACACAGTTAATCTTTCTTGATCCCTTGCTCTGGGCCAAGCACTGTCCTGGCAGCTTCGTGCACTGGAAGAGGCTTAGAGGGTTAGAGAGTGATGGATCTGGGTGTGAATTCCCCTTCACCAGCTCTGAGACCCAAACAGGGCATTTATTAAGCACCTACTGTGCACCAAACTCACATTCTTCTCTTTTGGATTCAACCCAGATTGTACAATGCTATAAAGATGGGGTTTGCTTCGACGCCTATTTTTCCAGTTTTGAGCATGTCCCCGTGCCCATTCTTTCCCTCTCTGAGCCCCAGTTTCTCTGATTGTAGGGTGGGGGTGGTAATCACTGCCTTCTGGGGCTATATGAAGATGCAGTGTGATGATGCTTGAAAGGAATCAGCAGTGAATCTTGCCATTTGAGGTTCATCAGTAGGATGCTCAGAGATCGGGAGTACCACACGCAGTCACAGAGCTGCTCCTGGCTTTGCTGGCACCAAAGTCTAGGCTCTCCCTGCTCCTGCCTCTGTCATTTAATGTGTCAGAGCCTCCATCGCCTCATCTGTAAAATGGGGGAAATGAAAACTCGAGAACGTGTAGCAGAATTAAAGCAGACACTGCCTGGCATAAGGGCCTGCTGTTGCGGCAGCTGCAGAACTGTGAGTTTTGTGACTGGGTGAAAGGCTCAAATGTGTACGCACAATGCATCAGGGTCACAGTTCTGAGATCCCATTTTTGTTCCTGCTTTAGGGCTTGGCACCTGAGAAGAGAGGTATTTCTCTTTCTTCCACCCCAACAAACCAAGTGTTTGTACCCTGAGCTCCGGGCCCTTGCTGAGGGAAGTCCTATGCAGCTTCTTTTTATGCCTGCGGCTTTTTTTTCCTGAGATGAACCCCACCTAGGTTAGGCTTTTGGACAGCAAGCCTCTCCCAAGTGATTCTGCAAGGAGCCGCCCTCCCCATATTTTCTAGATTGCAAAAATGCTGGGTCTCCTGTGAGACTCTCTGAAATGAGTGATGTGGGGCGATCTGTCATCCTTTCAGGCAAGAAGCTTAAAGTCCCATTTCCTTTGATTAGACAAATAAAGCCACGGGCTATTTCTCGCACAAGAGTGAGGAGAGGTCCCCTGCTCATGTTTCTCTGCCCAAAGCTGTGTCCACTAGCTGGGCTCTGAGCTGTCAGGAGGCCACCGTCCCTTCTCTGGCTTATATGTTCCTCATCTGTGGAATATGCACAGAGAGTAGGCTGCATTTATGTGAAGTTCAAAACAAACAAAATATATAGTGCTAAAAATCAGAATATTGGTTACCATGGGGGGGGAGCGGGGGCAGGAAGGAGGCTGTGGGAATGTTCTTTATCTTAATCTGATGGTAGTCACACAGGTGTATACTTATGTAAAAATCCCCTGAATTGCACTCTTAAGATGTAAGTGCTCTATACCCTTAATTACATGTACTTTTTATACCTTAATAACCAGGAAAGGAAGGAAGGGGGAAAGAGAGGGAGGGAGGGAGGGAAGGAAGGACGGAAGAAGGGAGGGTTGGAGAGAAGAAGTGGGGAAGGAAGAAAGAAGGGTGCAGTGTTCCCTGCCAGACTTGGCTTCCAGGACAAAGCGAAGAGGCTCATGCCTGGAAATGGTGGACAGAGAAGCACCCGAATGCACCCCTACAGCACATACAGAGGGAAGGAGCTTGTGCCAATCAGGCCCCTTTTCCTTTGCTTGATGAAATACTCTCACGGAGCTGTGGAGAAGACTGAGATGCTACCTGAAGAGCAGCCTCCAGTCTGCTCCCAAACACTGCCATTACTAGCAGAGGCCCAGCCTGGAGAGCAAGACGTCTGAGCCCCAGCCCTGCTTTCCTGGATTGCTGACAGCGAGAGGCCTGGGTTCAGAGTCCTGAGTTTCTCTCGCATTCGCCGTATGACTGTGAGCCAGTCACTCATCTTGGTTTCCAGTTTAGTCAGATGGGGGTGCTTACCCTTTCTGCTGCACCCCCTGAGGTTGTCACAAGTTCGCTCACTCAACCTTGGACAATTTCCTACACTTTTCTGTGGCTCACTTTGCTGGTCTCTAAAATGGGGATGATAACAGGATTACCTTGAGGATGGAAGGAATTTGCAGGACAATGCCTGGCACAAAGCCAGGACTCAGAAAGCATCACAATATTCCTACTGTGTCCACCTACTGACTGAATCCCTGCTGTGTGAGGGGCAGCATGCTGGGCACCAGGGGTCCCCTTGGAGCTGGCAGTCCCTCCTGTGGCTGAGCACTCTTCATGCAAGGCCATGCAAGTGGACGAAAAGGTCCGGAAGTACCCTGCCTTGGAGGCTGCCAGCTGGGCCCAGTGCAGAGGCATGCTCTGCAAAATGAGGCGCCGGGAGAGGCCATCACCCAGCAAGAGGCATAAAGACAGCTCCTCGAGGGCAGGGCCCTGAGGGAAGCGCTGCCACCGTCTGGCTCTGCAACTGCTCACAGGGCAGCCTGGCCCGAGCCCAGGCTCCTTCCCTCTCTGAAACAGAGAGGACGGGGCAGGGCAGGAGATAGGCCCAAGATGCTGGGCAGAGAAGAGGTCACAGCCAGGGCACAGGGCTTGGAGAGAGGCAGGGAGGCAGAGGGCACACACAGCAAGGAGAAGATGAAGAGGGAACCGGGAGAATATGAACGATAAATAGCTAACACACGGCACCTATAGGTGCCAGGTATTGGTCTGTTTCTCTTCATAGCAACCCGAAAGGGAAACACTGTTAGTGCTGCATTTCACAGCGCAGGAAACCAAGGCACAGAGAAACTAAGTACCTCACCCAAGGCCACTGGAAGCGGCAGAGCTGAGACTCGAACCCAGGCACACCGGCACCAGAGTCCATTTTCTTGATCATTATGAAGATGAAAATGAGGGAAAAGAGGAAGGAGAAGAAAATTAGATAAAAAAGAGAGGTGGAGAGAGGGAGAAAAGAGAGGAGGAAGAGAGAAAAAAGGAAGTCAGAAGGAAAAAAGAAAAGGTGGACCATGAGAAGAGGAGGTAGAAGGAGATAAAGGAGGAAGAAGAGTGGCATGGAAGGAATTCAGGAGGAGGAAGGGAGAAAAGAGAAGCATGGAGTGGGGAGGCCCTTGGGACTGGGGGTGCTCTCTTCCTTCTTCTCTCTGGTACCAGCTGCTTTTGGAGCTGGACGCCAGGCTCGGGGTGGGTCCGACCACCACACCAGAGGGGACTGGTTCTTCCGGAGACCAGGGCTTCCATGAGAGAAGCTGGTGGGCCAGCAGCTGCCCAGAACCAGAGAGGGGAGGTCAAGGGCCCAAGAACAGGAAGGGCTGCCAGGCGAGACGCACCTGCCACGTGCCAGCATTCGGGGGCTTGTTGTCACCCTACAGCCACTCTTGAGAGGTGAAGTGAGTTCCCCAGGTGGCACAGCTATCAGGCCTGAGTTCTTAGCCTCCACGTGCCCCAGCCTCTGTCCTCAGAGGCAGAGGCCTCAACCATGAATCTCCAGCTGCAGCAACTGGCTGAGCTGGCTGAAGAAATTGGCCTGTGCGCCACCAATGGGCTCTCCCATCCCATTCCTCTTAGAGCCAAACTTACCCAATCGGCCTCCTCTGCAGGGCAGCCTGCCGAGGGTGCAGAGAAGAGGAGGGGAAGGGAACTCGGCCACTTGCCCAACCCAGACCAAGCAGAAGCCCTGGCAGCCGGCAGCACAGGCTGCATTACCTGCGGGTACCCACACCACCCAGAGAGCCACAGCCGAGATGCTGTGCGCTCCCCCATCCAGGCCATGTGCCCGCGGTGGACACCTGGGGACTCTGGGGTCTGGAGGCATAAGGTTTGGTTTTGGTTGGTCTGGGATCCCTTTGAAATTGCACTCCAATTTAATTCTATGTGTATGTCAACTCTTTCTGGAGAAGGGCCTTTGGTTTCTTTCATCAGACTCTCAAAAGGGGTTAAAACTCCCCAAAAGGTTAAGAGTCACAGACTGAGATGTTCAGCTCAATCTATGACCTGATACAGGTTAGTTTAGAAACTCAGAGTTCAGCAGGAGGCCTGGACCTTGGGGAGCGGGCATGAGAATGCAGGCTCTGAGGACAGGGGCCTGGTCTGTCGTAAGTGCATCTCCAGTGCCTGGTGCAGACCAGGTGCCCGGTAATATTTGCTGAGTGAATAAAAGTGAACAATTTACAGATGGCAGCTGGAGCAGGCAAAGGAGCCAAGAAAGGGCACAGAGAACCCTCGTTATCTGATGCTGCATAACAGATCACCCCCAGATTTGTGACTTGTAGCAAGAAAAATGAATATCTCTCACCATTTCTCTGGGTCACGAACTCGGGACTGGCTTGGCTGGGTGGTTCTGGGACTGAACTCAGAGGCTTTCCTGGAGCTGGATAAAGGGCTCCCAAGGTGGCTCATTCATATGGCCAGAGGGTTGGCGCAGGCCATGGTGGGATTTTGCTTCCACGGGGACCCTCTCCTCCAGCTGCTTCCCCAGAGGATCAAATCCAGAGTGATCAGACCCAGAGACCAGCGTGCACACTGCAATACATTTCTGGGATCTAGCCTTGGAAGATAGATAGCTTTACCAATCTGCACTCTGTCAATATTGGTAAAACCCTTTTGGTTACACAGGTCAACCTTATTCGGATTCAGCAAGGGTGTGGCCACAAGGAGGAGAGGCTCCACGTGGCAGAGAGGAAACTCTGAAGAAGTCAGAGCCCTGGAGAGCAGCGGTCTCCTGCTGAGAGTAACCCTGTCCCAAGCAGAGCCAAGGTCATGTTTTCAAATCCAGAGCTTTCCCCCACACTCCCAGGACTGACCTTCCACTCTCCACCTCACTTCTGGCCATACCCCACCCCCTAGTCACCTAACCCATATCTCAGTACTCCTGACTTGCTGAATTTCATTTTATTCCATGAAGCCGTATAAATTTTTCCACCTCCAAACCTTTGTTTCTGCTCTTCCCTCTACCTTGAATTCCCTTCTCATCTCTCCTCTACCCTTTTCAGGCTACCTCCTCCAAGAAGTCTTCATGAAAGCATCCCCCATAGGTCAGTCACCCCCCCACAATCTCCAGTGCACCCCCAGAGCTATAGAGACCAACCATGCCTTTGTCTGCCTCCCCATGGTATCATGCCTGCCCTGGGTTGGAGGCATGGCCCATCACTATGGGCTTAATGTATGAACGAGGGGCAGCTACACCTCCAGACAACAGGGCACCCCTCCAGGGCACAGTGGCTCAGAGGAGTAGGTGATAACCTCCCTGGGCCTCAGTGTCCCCAGTGACTAAATGCTAGGGAGCCCCCTTCCAGCCCCAAGATTCTACTAGCAGGTCCACCTGGAAGTACTCAAGAGAAAATATCTTCTAATAAAAGAGATGGGTCAGAGCAGGGTTCAAAGCCCCGAGCCTCCACTTACTTCCTCTGCAAAGTCAGATGAGTCATTAGTTATAAAATGGGCTAATGTTCAGCTCCCAGGGAAGCTGAGAGAAGTAAGCCCTATGGCTCAGAGGAGCTCAAATCCTGACCCTGCACTGGGCATATGACTTAACCCCTCAGTGCCTCACCCTTCCCTTCTATGAAATGGGGACAATGATGCTTGAGTTGTCAGGTTGCTCTGAGTCTAAAACTGCATTCATCCAGATAAATGCTCTGATGGGGCTGGCACCCAGTGGACACCTGTTGCAACTGGAAGGGTGCTCCTGGCTCTCTCTTGGTTTGTGAGCAAGGAGCGCAGTGGGCCCACAGCCTCCAGCTGACCACCTCCAGGAGCCACCTCAGCTTGTGAACTTCCCTGGCAACCCTGGGCAAAGGCTGCGGCAGCAGGGGCACCCGGGCCTACCCATTTCTGCCCAGTGAGGAAAAGGGCAATCTCGACTCCAGCAACCCTTGCATTAAACTGTAACGGACTTGCATCATGGCCTACAGCCCTCCCTGTTCAGTCCCGGTGGCTCCGCCTTCACCTTTCACAGGAGTCAGTGCTGTTCCGGGGGGACCTGAGCTCACAGAGCCCTCAAGAGAGCAGTGGTTCTCAAGGTGGGCCCCCAGCACCAACAGCATCGACATCACCTGGGAATTTATAAGACATGCATGTTCTCAGGCCAGGCCCCACACCCAGGAGTGGGGCCCCGCGATCTGTGTTTAATATACCCTCCTGATGCACTCGAGTTTTTGAGTACCAGTGTCAGAGAGGAGAGCTACTGCTTAGACAAAGCAGCAGTGTAGCCAGAATGTGTGTGTGTATGTGTGTCTACAGATACGGGCTTGAGGCGCAGGACCCTAAGCCAATCGCCCTTAAACAGGAGAAAATGTTTCATCACAGTCCTGGCAATTCCTCACCTCCAGCCCTTCCCTCATTTATTCCAATGAATCCTTAGGGGAGAACCAACAAGCCCTCCCTCCCTACCCCATTCAGAGGAAGGGTCCAGGCCCAACCTCCAGCTGGGACCTAGGTTTGTGAGGCTGTGCACAAGCCCCACCTTCCTTCCTCCCTCTGGCTCCTCCCCATCCCACCCCTCGCCCTCCCCAGGGGCACCCCCAGTCCCACCCGACTGCCTCCCCTTTGTCTGCCAATCTGTCTCTATCTCAAGATGATCCCAGGCCTCAGCCGGTCTGTGCTCCACCTTCAGGACTCAGGGAGAGTCCTGTGCACTCCAAACTGCTTCTTGCTTCCCCCCAGGGAGGGATCCAGGAGAATGGTTCTTAGCATCTGGGGTCACTGCGGCCTACCAACCTGTAGAAGTTGGAGTCCCTGCCCCTGCTCTGTTATAGAAAATGCTCAGAGTCTTACCACGTGACAGGTGAGCAATGGGGGCCGGAGAGGTGCACAGGCTTGCCCAAGGTCACACAGCGAGAGAAGGGAGCAGCCTGGACTTGCAGCTTGTGATCTCTTTCTAGCTCAGCCTCCCACTCCCAGGACCCATGGCAGGTAGCAGGAGATGATCCCGATGTGGTCACGTGGCAGGGACATTGTTGGCCCCAGGACATCTGAAGCCTCTGAGGGCTCACCAAAGGGTCCATCCCCACACCATGGTGGCCCCACTTTCTTCCTTCTCCAGTGGGCTCAGAGACAGGTGGACGCTGGTCAGGGGTCACACAGCTGCCTTTGCTCTTCTGAACTGGCCCGAGGGCGATAAGGTAGCCCCTTTCTTTAAAGGGGCCCAGCTCACCTCAGGACCCCTGGAATGACAGGGCTGGGAGGACGATGACAGTCACGACAGCCCCCTTTATTGAGCACTCACTATATGCCAGGCGCAGGCTGGCAGGAGCTCCACAAACACTGCCCCATTTCATTCTCACCAGAAGCCCAGTGCAACCGTGTGGCCATCAGCCCCACTCTACGGACACGGGCTTGAGGCGCAGGACCCTAAGCCAATTGCCCTGGACTAACTCCTCGATTTTCCAGAGAAGAAAGTTGAGGCCCAGAGAGGTGACATGATTTCTCCAAGGATACACAAGTAGTTAGTGTCAAGATCAGCCTTTCCCAGGCAGCTTACCCAATGAGAGTAACCGCAGTACATCCATATAGCACTTTCTGGTCTGTCAACTCTCATGTCCCCTCAGGAAGGCAAGGGGTCCTTTCCTTTAGAGCTATCATTGTGGGATGCTTCTTCCGTGCCAAGCATGGTTCCAAATGGCTCCCCTCATGCTCACAGATACCCTAGAGGTAGGTGTATTTATTATCTCCATTTGGCAAATAAGGAAACTGAGGCACAGAGAGTTTAAGTAATCTGCCCAAGGTCACACAGCCAGGATTCAAATCCAGGTCACTGTCTCAACCACAATGCCACTCTGCCCTTTTACTGCTGAAAAATCTGAGGCTCAAAGAGAATGTGCTTGGCCACAGGCCACACAGCTGGAGAGTGCTGGGCTGGGCTACGGCTCAGCTCTCCTGACCCCAAGCCCAGTGCTAGTTTTCTTTCCCTCCAGTGCTCTTGCTCACTCCATGTTGTTGAGAAACACTGATTGGGAGCCAGGATGACTGGCAGGATGACGGCCACAGGCTCCCTGCCCAAAATGCAAGACAGGAAACAGACACCCACAATACAGAGGGATGAACAGGTTAATGGAGGTGCCAGAGGCGGCTGTGGAGTGCCAAGCAGGACACTTGTCCACACTGGGAATATGGGAAGGCTTTCGAAAGTCTGACCCTTGAGACGAGCCTCCAAGTTCAAGGGGGAGCTTTTCCAGAAGTACAGGGTGGAGAAGGGTATCCCAGACTGAGGAAACAGAATGTGCAAAGGCAGGTCATGGGAGAGAAAATATAAACTGTTGGGAAGAGTTCAGTTCAGCACCAAGCAAGGGTGGAGACAAAGAGGTGGGCCAGGAAGCAGCATGGAAGCTCCCCCGCCCCCAGGAGTCAGAATACCAGAGTCCAGACTACAAAGCTGCCCCATCTCACAGAGTTCCCTCTGCATTCCTGTCCATAAAATCGAGGTGGGATCTGGGCTATGTAACCCCCAACCTGTACACATGCACACCCCTGTTCCAACAACCTCCCCCTGCACCTGCACAGCCACACCAGAGCTCCGCCCAACCAACATCACCCGTCCCAGACCCATATTCTGCAGTCCCTGTGACCTGTATATGCCTCACCCCTACAGACTCATGCATCTGCATCCCATCCACCTGGACAACTTCCCATGTGCAAGGACAAGCCTGCACCCTGCCCTCCCTGGGCCCCAACCTCTGTGCCTTGTACTCCACACCCTGACACCCATGACCCCCATGCTCCATGCACCCACCCACATCCCGCCTGCCCACCAGTCCCCATGCATCTGCACAGCCCCCTCCATCCACCTCCTGCTGTGCTCTACCTCTGTGTCCCCCATGCTGCACCCTGCTCCTGTGAACCAATGCCTGCCTTAACTGCACCCTGCCCCCACGGCCCCGCACTGCTTCCCCACTTGCCTGCACTCTGCACCTCATACACAGAGGCACCAATGTAGCATCCTTGACCTGTGCCTACAGCTGCACTGCAACCCATCACCTCACTGGTGTGCCCCACTCCATACCCTGCATCCTTCTCACACCCATCCTGCAAATACAAGGTTTTGGACTACTAAAGGAAATCAACTCCCAAAGTAACTCTATCAAGATATTTACATGCATCTAAGGCAACAAAAGATCACTAATCATAGGAAGATACACACAGATACAGCCCAGCCTAATGACCAAATTAAAACACTGGAGAGGGCACAGAGTTTGGAACAACTCGTCAAAGATGTTCATAAAACTCTACTAAATAAAATTAGTGGGTTGGCTAATGACATAAAGAAGTTCAAGAAGACATTAGATGAACATAAAGAGGAATTTGAAAGAATAAATGGAAAAATACCAGATATCACAGAGATTAAAGATGCTATAGACAAAATCAAAACTACACTACAGACACATAACAGCAGATTTGAAGGAGTAGAAGAAAGAATGAGTGAACTGGAGGACAGGACAACTGATCTCAAACAGACAAAAGAGCAAATGGCAAAAAAGATGGAAAGATGTGGACTGGATCTCAGGGAAATGATGGACAAAACAAAGCACACGAGTATAATAATCATCAGTGTCCCAGAAGGAGAAGGCAAGAAAGGGCTGGAAAGATTAGTTGAGTATATAATGAGGGGAAAACTTCCCAAGCCTTAAAAAAGACATAAATATGCAGATCAAAGAAGTCCAACAAACTCCAAATAGAATAAATCCAAATAGGCTGTATTAGTTAGGGTTCTCTAGAGAAACAGAATCAACAGGGAATATTCGTAAATATAAAATTTATAAAAGTGTCTCACGTAACTGTGGGAACAGAGAGTCCAAAATCTATAGGGCAGGCTGTGAAGCTGACGATTCCAATGGAGGGTCTGGATGAACTCCACAGGAGAGGCTCACCAGCCAAAAGAGGAAGAGAGCCTGTCTCTTCTGAATCCTCCTTAAAAGGTTTCCAGTGATTACATAAAGCATCACTCATTGCAGAAGACACTCCCCTTGGCTGATTATAAATGGAATCAGCTGTGGATGCAGCCAACGTGATCATGATTTAATTCTATGTAATGTCCTCATAGCAACTGACAGGCCAGCACTTGCCCAACCAGACAAACAGGTACCACCACTTGGCCAAGTTGACACATGAATCTGACCATGACAGTCCACCCCTTGTCAACTTGGCAGCTATACACATCACCTTAAACCATACGTAAATTGTAAATAAAACATACATACACACACAAAAAAAATCGAGGTGGGGGTAGAATGATTGGCGTGTAAGTGCCCTGACAGAACCAACCCATGGCTGGTAGAATCAGGCTGGCTATGGTAAGAGGATAGTCTTGATGTGAGAGTGGGATGCAAGGGGAGAGGGGCATTCTATAAAAAGGGACGCAGGGGAGCAAAGGTCTCGAGGAAAGACAGTGCAGGGCAGAGACTGGAAATGGTTGAGAGTGATGTGGTCGCTAAGAAAACGCCATGCAACAATATAGACAGAGGAGAGCATGTGAAGAAGTTGTATTAGTCTGGACCTCTTCAGTGACAAGTGGAAGAAAGAAAAGAAAAAGGAATTATTGGATAATGTAACTGAGAAGCCCAGGGTACCAGCTTCAGGCATGGCTGGATCCAAGTGCTCATATTGTGAGGATCCTGTCTCTCCCCCAACTTTGGCCTCGCTCTCTTCATTTCTGGTTTCACTCTCAGGCTGGCTCGGACCTCATGATGGCAGTCTCATGGTAGCCACCAGTCGCTCCACACTCCATGACACAAACTACAATTCTGGTTGAAAGAGACATTCCAAATAGTTCCACGAAAGCCACTAGGAGGGCTCTCGCTGCACCTTGCCTGCTAGGATTGCATGACGATTAGACACATTATATAGCATAGCCCAGGACCTGGTATGCAGTAGGTACTTGGTCTTTGCTGTGGTTCAGCCAAAAACCTTGGCATCATCATGGACTCCTTCCTCTCTTTCCCTCATACCCAATATTAGACCGATCCACAAATCTTATTAGATATACCTATAAAAGAGATCCAGAATCCACCCACTTCCCCCTACTTCCCCTGATAACAGCCTGGTCCAAGTCACCCTCATCTCTCTAATTCATTTTGTTAATTGAGGCACTACACACATATAGAAAAGAACGCAATCCATTAGTGTACATTCAGCTCAATGAATCTTCACAGAGTGCACATATGCGTGTAAACTCCATCCACATCAACACAGAACACTGCCAGCGCCAAAAGCCTCCCTCAAACCTTCTCCTAGCTAATAACCCCTTTCAGAGGTGTGTTCTCTTCTGTGTCTGAGTCACCATTATCTCTCACCAGCTCCTTGCTGGTCAACTGCTTTAACTCTTGACCCCTTTAAGTTAATTCAGTTAATTGAGTCAACTCAGAGATCCTATAAAATGTGAGTCAAAAGATGTCCCTTCTCTACACAAGACCCCCCCACGGCTCCCATTTCAATTGATGTAAAAGCCTCCTTATCATGGCCTGCAAAGTCCTATACAAGCTGTACCTCACCCCCTCTTCCCTTCCCCCCCAAACGCTCCAATCCCTATCTGAGCCCCTGCTCCCGTCATTACGGCTCCCTTGCACACACTTGGTGCACACCTACCTCCAGGCCTTTGCACCTGTGGTTCCTACATCTGGAATTCTCTTCCTCCCCTGCCCCTAGATTCTTATGGTTCATACCATCACTCCTTCAAATGTGTGTGCATATGTCATTTTCTAAAATCTGCTTCCACCCAACATGAAATAACAGGGACTAGATTTACCCTCCCACTTGAAAAAACCAAAAAAAAAAAAAACCAATCAGGCAAAATATAGGAAAGAACAGTTTTTAAGACACTGGGCATCGGGCAACAGAAACATTGATCACAGAGAGATGAGAAACAAGGTGAGTCACATAATTGTCCAGTTTATGCCTAAGGAGCATCTCCAGGTCACAGTGTAGGAGAGGGAAGCAGGCGGAGCCCAGCAGACTCCTGAGTTAAGGAAATGAGGCTGAAGGTCCAAGGAGGGCAGAGTTCATAGGACAGGGCAGAAGAGAAAGAGAAAGCTGTACAAAGAGAGAATTCTGGAGACCTCCAAAGGGTCCTCCTTGAGGATTTAGGCTGAGTACTTGTTGATGCATTTATGTGAGTAAACAATTTGGAACTGGGAAAAAAACAACCAAAAAGATTACAGAACAATGCCTGCCACTCACACAGAACAAGAAATGGTGTGAGACAGAAAACCTCATAATTTGTGGGACATTTGTATAGGGTTCTCAAGAAAGTCTTGTCTCAGTAGTGGGAAATAATTAGGTTTCAACAGTACAGAATACTGCTCTGGACCCATCCAACAAATCATAAAATCACGATCCAAAAGGATCAAACTATTTTCAAGTAATTTGATGCATCTACGAACAATGCTCAAGAAGACTCGTAGAAATATAAAAATATCCAGCACCCAAGAAGGGTAAAATTTACAATGTCTGACATACAAAAAAGGATTACCAGGCATGCAAAGAAGCAAGAAAACATGACCCATAATGAGGAGTATAATCAATCATTCAAAACTGAGCCAGAACTGCCATAGCAGATAAGAACATTAAAACTGTATTCCATATGCTCAAAAGGTAAAGAGAGACATTGAAGATATAAACAGAGCCAAATTGGATTTCTAACAATGAAAACTACAATGTATGAAATGAAAAATATATGGGAACAGACTAACAACCAACTAAACAAAGCAAAAGAAAAGATTAGTGAATTTGAAGGCATAGCAAATAGAAACTATTCAAAATGAAAGACAGAGACAAAAAGAATAATAAATAAAACACAAGAAGAGCATTAGTAGCTAAGGAACAACTTCAGACAGCCTAATATACATGTAATTGAACTTTTTTAATGAGACAAAATATTTGATTAACAAATATTTGATTAATAACCCCCAAGCACAATAAATAGTAAGAAAAATATCCATCATTAAATTGCTCAAAACCAGTGATAAAGATAAGAATTTTGGGGGGAAACAGTCAGAAAAAAAGGTGTATAACAGTGCCTGGGTATTTCAGTGGTAAAATTCTCACCTGCCATATGAGAGACCCGGGTTCTATTCCTGGCCCATGAACCCCCCCCCAAAAAAACAAAAACAACAACAACAAAAATGCTGTGAACAAAATTCCCTATGGTATACATAACACATATCTGCCTCTCTGGGTGTGCATGTATAGATATAGATATACATATATATAGGGAGACACATTTTAAAAAGTGTGCTAAGTGCACGGGAACAAAGACAAGGATGGCAGCTTATTTCTTGTTGGAAACAATGTAAGGGAGAAAATGTTAGAGCAAGATTTTCAAAGTACTGAAATTAAAACTTTCAATATAGAATTCTATACCTAGCTAAAATATCTTTGAAAAAATGAAGGTGAAGTGAAGATGTTTTCAGGCAAAAGTTGAAAGAATTCATCATCAAGAGACTTGCACTACAGTAAATGATGAAAGAAGTTGTACTGGTTTGAAAGGATTTATGCACCCTAGAAAAAGCCATGCTTTAATCCTAATCAGTCGTGTGGGAGCAACCATTTCTTCTAATCCCTATTCAGTACTATAGGTTGGAAACTTGATTAAGTTGTCCCCACAGAGATGTGACTCAATCAATTGTGGGTATTAAGCTTGATTAGATGGAGAAGTGCCTCCACCCATTCTACGTGGGTCTTGATTAGTTTACTGGATCCTATAAAAGAGGAGACATTTTGGACAGAGTTCCAGTTGAGGATGAGGAGAGAGCCGCAGAACCACGACAGAATGACGAGAGAACCAGAGTCCACCAGCCAGCGCCCTTTGGAGATGAAAAAGGAAAACACCTCCCAGGCAGCTGCATGAAGCAAGGGGTCTGGAGAGACTGCTAGCAGATGCCGCCATGTTCATCATGTGCCTTTCCAGCTGAAAGAGAAACACTGAATGCCATCAGCTTTCTTGAACCAAGGTATCTTTCCCTGGATGCCTTATATTGGACATTTTTATAGATTTGTTTTAATTTGGACAATTTCACACCCTAGAACTGTAAACTTGTAACTTATTAAATCTCCCTTTTTAAAAGCTGTTCCGTTTCTGATATACTGCATTCCAGCAGCTAGCAAACTTCTCGCCTAAGAAGTACTTTAGGCAAAATGAAAATGACGCTAGATAGAAATCTAGATCTATGTAAAGGAATGGATTTTTAAAAAAGCAAACAACAAGACTTACCCATTTAAAAAACATACATTAAATATAAAGATACAAGTAGGTTAAAAATAAAAGGATAGAAAAATATATACCACATTAACATTAATCAAAAGAATGCTGGAGTGGCTAGTTTAATATCAGACAAAATAGATTTCAGAGCAAAGGATATTACCAAGGATAGATAAGGTCATTTAATCAAGATGATATATATCAAGAGGTTATACCAATTCTAAATGTTTGTGCACCTGTTTTAGTTTGTTAAAGCTGCCAGAATGCAAGATACCAGAAACGAAACGGCTTTTAAAAAGGAAATCTAAGTTCAAGTTTACAGTTCTAAGGCCATGAAAATGTCCAAACTAAGTCATCCAGATAAAGACAACTCCAAAGAAGAGGCCAATGAAGTTTGGGTTTCTCTCTCAGCTGGGAAGGCACATGGGGATGTCTGCTAGCTTTCTCTCCAGGCTTCTTGCTTCATGAAGTGCCTCCGGGGGGCATTTTCCTTATTTATCGCCAAGGGTCTCTGGCTGTGTGGGCTCTGCTGCTCTGCAGGTTTTTCCAAAATGGTTCCCTTTTAAAGGGCTCCAGTAAGCAACCCCAACTTGAATGGGTGAAGACACATCTCCACGAAAACCATCTAATCAAAAGTTACCACCCACAACTGGGTAGGTCATATCTCCATGGAAGCAATAAAAAAGATCTCACCCAGCAAAACTGTATGAGGATTAAAGAGCACAGCTTTTCTGGGGTCATGACAGTTTCAAATGAGCAGAGCCCCTAATACCAGAGCTTCAAAGTACATGAAGCAAAAATTGGTAGAACTGCAAGAAGAAATAAATCCACAACTGTGGATGGAAATTTCAGAAACCCTCCCTCTATAATTGAAAGAAGTAAACAGAAAATTAAATGCCACCTCTTTGCAAGTTCTTCCTTGACCATCAATGTCAACAGCATCCCCTTGTTCCCTATCCTTCTTTCTTGCATATATTACCTTCTAACATAACATTTTATTTATTTATTCACTCATTTGGTCAGTCACCCATTCATTCATTTATATAATGTCTACAACAGCATCTGGCACTTCTGAAAACACTCAAAAAATACTTGTTGCACAAAAACATGATTGAAAGAATATCAAAGGTTGTTATTATTACTTGTATATGATTCTACATGTAGACTTTCTCTATTATTAGTTGAACTAATAACTAACCAACAAAATCAATATTGGAACTCCAGGATTCTAGACTGTAAGGGTAGAAAGAGAATCCAGCATGTTCGTGTAAGAGGCACAGGATGTTAGAAATCTAGAAAGTCAAAAGCACAGAGTGTTAGAATTCTAGGGTGCTTAAGAGTCAGATCCTCAGAACCAGGGATCACAATTGAAGCAGGTGCTAAACATGGTGTGTGTGTCTATGTGTCAGAGTTAAACAGCACTCTTTTTTTCCCCCACCTACTAGTTCTGGGTGTCCCCCAACTTTAGCACCATAAGGAGGTATCCACCCAGCTAACCTTGCTCTGCAAGGCAACAAGACTCAGGAACCATCCTCCGAAGGCCTCGAGGGCAGTGTGACAAGATGGGTGAGATGGAGAAGGGGAGGGGTGGGGAGATTTCATTTCTCCATTTTATTCAGCTCCTGCTCAGCAGGCCCCTTCTGGACTGTGGGCCCATGAGACCTCTCGGTCATGCAAGACTGGAGGCTGTCATTACCAGAGAGGAAGTCAGCAGAACCCACCCCCCACCACCACCAGGACAATAGGGAGGGGACAGCAATATAAGGCCTGTCCATCATTCCAGGGACCCTGCCCCATGGCCATCCAACTGGCTAGAGAGGTCAGGTCCTAGAGAATGGGGAAAAGAGACTGCAAAGGGTGCAGGGTGACCGTGGGTCTTCAGGCCCAGGAATATGGCCTTCACGGCTCTGGCAATGGGGCACCCTGGTTGGGAGGCAGGGAGGGGGCACAAACACCAATTCTGTTGTCCTGCTTTGTTTTTATCTCTACAGTTATCACCCACTGACCTACCTCATGTCTTATGTGTTTCTCTTATTTTTCATCCATCTCCCAAACTAGATTGTGAGTCCACACGGGCCACGACAGCTTCTGTCTTGCTCATGGCTGTGCCTAGTGCCTAGCACATAAATCAACCCACGGTGTCAATCAGTTTTCCTGTTGGACTGAATGGATGAATCTTCTTCTCCAGCCCTGCACGTAGGGCTTCTTACACACTGGGTCACATTCTTCTTTGGGGAATTAGTGGTAACTGTGAACCTTGACCCAGACACTTGCAGACACTTCAGGGACCATGGTTCACAGCCCCACTTGCAGCTCTGCCCAGACCACAAGTCTGAGCCCACAGCCTAGCACCACCCTCCACCCCACCTGCCCAGGTATGTGGTGAACACCACCACCATCTTTCACTATCAGTTTTCAGCCCTACTATGTACCCAGCCAAGAAGAACCACACAGAAATACCAAGAACCAGCACTTGTGAGCGCTCCCTCTGTGCCCAGCATGTGCAGACCAGGTCTCAGCCCATTGTCTCCACCTCCCTGGGCACAGAGCCCTTACCTGACTTGGTCTCACACAGTGAGCGAGGTATAGAGTTCAAACCCCGAGCCACCATGCTAATGGCTTCTAAAACAGACTGGGATTTTACCCTCCATTTAGGACCGCGGTTCTCAGCATTACCTGAATTGCAGGCTGCCTTTTTGAGGCTTGGTCGCCTGCTGGCAAAACCCCAGGAAAAAAGGCACAAAGAGGCAGATTTAGCAGGCGAGTTATCGGGAACTCTCACACCCGCCACCCCCACCTCATGCTGGCAACCACTGGAACCTATAGACTTCCAAGGCATAATAAGCCAGGCGTTACACACCTGCGGTAGAGGATTGGTGGTGGGGTCCCCCTCTTTTCTGGACACTGCTAAGAAGTCCTCTCCCCATCCCTCCCACAACTCCTCAGACTGCTATCGTGCTTTCGCCCCACCCTACCCCCAGCTTAATTACTACCGCACTGCTTGATTGGGCGGCCCGTGTGTGTCTGTGTGTGTGTGCACGCGCGCGCGCGTGTCTTGGGGACTGCGGGGGGGGTCACTCCTCACACATGGAGCGGCCGGATGGTGAGGGGTGCTGGCTCCCTGCCCGAGAGCGAGCCCCCTCCCCCAGCCCCCCGGCCGCTGGAGGATTGTGAAGCTCAAACAGATGGACCGAGCCGAAGGGGCGGGGGCGCGCTGATGGGGTGCGAGACGGCAGCGCCGCGGCCGGGCCTCCCGGCGCCCTGACAAAGGCGGGGGCCCGGCGGTGCGGGGCGCCTTATCAGCGCGAGCAGACCGGGCGGCCAGGCGTGCGCCCGCGGCCGGCGTTCAGGCGCACAAAGGCTGGGGGCCGGGCTGGAGGGAGGGGGGTCGCGAAGATTAATTGCCCAATCAAGTTGTCGGCGCGGGGCGGGAGCGGGGGCGGGGGGGGGGGGCGCGGCCCCCGGGGACGCAGGGCGGCGCATAATGAAGTGTGCAAAAAGTTAATTTGCTCCGCGACTCGCTGCTCACCACAATCAAAGGCGGGCGGCGGGGAGAGGAGGGGTGAGGAGTACTCACACACCCCCTTCAACACAGCATGCCATCCGGAGGCGGAGTGGAGGAATATGGGGCACCCTCCAGCGTGGAGGTGGGGCTCCTCCAGACATACGTTCTACCCCCACTTGGGTCCGCTCTGTATCTGGTCCTCTCTGAGAGCGCCCTGCTCTCCTGTGCGCACAATGGTTGACATACCTGGAGCGCTCGCTGGGCCAAGCACTGCACTAGCCGTTCCCCTGGCGTTCTCACCTTCCGGCTCGCAACCTGAGCACGCAGGGCCCGAGCCTCCCGTTTTGTAGACAGCATGGCTCAGGAAGCGCTCCAAGGTCACAGGGCCCTTAAGCCCAGGCCGTCTGGCTTCGCAACCTTGCATGGAAAAGGGTGCGGTGAAACAGACAAAATACACCGGATAACCAGGAAGATGGCTGCAACAGGGAAAATACCCCAGAGCCAAAGAGCAGAAGGTCTCAGCAGGCTGGTTTGGCCTTAGACTTTACAGGGAAGGTAGAGAAGTTACCGGCAGGGTGATTTACAGGTGGGATTGTTTTGCCATGGGAGAAGTCTCGGTCCCTTGGTGGAACAGTAAGTGTTTATCTCTGTCTAGCAAGTTTCAGAGGGGGCAAACGGTTCTAATCTCAACAAATCAACCATAAGACAACAAATGGGACTTTGGAGGGTCTTTGTTTAGCCTTGTCAGTGGGTTCTGTCAAAAGGGGGAAAATCTCAGGTAAACAAGGGAGTCCTCCAGTATCCTACAGCGTCATGAGAAAGAGTGGCCAGGGAGTCTTGACGAGCACTATGGGGAAGGGTGGTTCTTTGCGGTAAGCCATGTTCCCTGAACACAAAAGGGTGGAGAGATTTCTTAACCAACCAGGGAGCACAGGGTTGAACATTGTCAAAAGGCTGGCTAGCAGCACAGGTAGAGATGCTCTGAAAACAGCAGCTTTGCTGAGTGGCTTAGAGCCACTGTCTGTGGAGGAATTCATTTTCAGTGAAAATGAGTGTTTCATTTAGTCATTCCCTGAAGAAGATTTAGAACTCTCTATTCATTGTTAGACCAGCAGCTGTGACCTTGGGCAGGTCCTTTAACCTCTCTGGCCTCAGCTTCTCCTCTCAAAGATGGATGGGGATAGTACCCACCTTATAGGATATGATAATCAGTGAAAGCATAAACAAGAAGCATGAAACAAAGCACCAAGAAGGTGGTAGGTGCTCAGTTAATGTTAGCTACAATTATTTTCTCAAAGTTTCCTTCAGGCTTGAATTAACACTTCCAGTTAACAGAAGGAGAAACTGAAGCTCCGAAGAAGCAAGGGTAGGTTTGAATATACCTTTTGTGCCTGGTACAAGAGTCCAGAAAGTTGACTCACGTAGGTGTGAGTATAAGCTGAGGAGCCCTGGATCCCCACATGCCTCAGTTTCCACATCTGTAAAATGGAGGCAGGCTTTCTTCTGGGGCCCCCCTATTGAGCATCTGCTCTTGGAAGACCCAGGCAAACAATCTCTGCTCCTCACCCTCAGACAGTTGAAGAAGACTGCCTGGCCAAAGTCACAGTCAGAAAATTTCAAAGTTGCGATTCGAACTCAAATTGCATGGTTTCAGAGACTGTGGGCTCACCATCGGGTACACTGCAAACTCAAATATTGATTCAGTCCTCAAACACGTCCTAAGCTATGCACCTACTGTGTGCCTGATAGCAAAAGAGCAGGCCCTAGCCTCCTGAGCCACTTGTCTATCGAGACAGGCGGCCTAAACAAACAATGGCACGGAAGCCACAGAGGCAGTGGGAACTCAGAAGAGGTGCCAAATGGAGCCTGGGTTTCAGGACAGCTTCTGGGAGGCCTGATGGTCACGCCCCAGATGCCCACAGGCCAGGTGCCATCAAGAAGCTGCCCTGGTCCCTGGCCCCTTCGGACCCCTGCCAAGAACCCCTCTTCCAGAAGCAGCTTCCAGGCCAGGGCTGGCAGAGTTCACCTGCTGGCTCGGTCTGGTGGCTTCCGAGTCCTGGCTCTCTGACCCATTGCCCACGCCTGTCCCTGGGCCCAGGTAGGACCCGGAGAGTGAGAAGCGAACCAGACTTGTGGGCGAGAAGGGGTGGGGTCACAGCCAAACCAAGATTTATGGGCCCCGTCATAATAATGAAAGAAAGAAGAGAAAAAAGGACGCGTGTTCGGCAATGCCCAGGGACCAGGGCTACTGCCCTATTACCAAAAATGTCGTCGCTCTCGACTCTGCAAATTAGCATAAAACATGCTGTTTTGCATCTATTTGCATGTCATTTGCATGCTAATGACTTGACGCCACAATGCACCCAGTCCCCTAAGAGGCTTCCGGTCCTTGATTTTCTCCCAGCCTCTGTCACTTTTCTCCTACTGAAAAAAACCGGGAAGTCTGGGTTCTAGGCTAGGCTGGGCCATGGACGCCCTATAGGACCAGAGCTGGCCTCTGCCCCTGAGTCTCAGTTTCCCTAACTGTGAGACAGGGAACAAACTGAGCAGGCATTTTCAAACTACACTGTCATAGCCCTCTTGGGGGCCACAGACCCAGAGACAGGGGAGCAGGTGGGGCAGATGCCCTCCCCCCTTCTATCCCCTCGAACAGCTGGGGCCCTGAGTAAAATTTCTCTTGAGCAATGCAGAGCTTCTCTATTTAAAACAAAACCAAAAAAGTTTGCAAACAAATAGATTCGGTTATCTCCTTGAGTCTTTCCAGAGCACAGTTCTCTAAAGACTCGAATGATAATCACAGTTAAGGTATATAGCACTTACCAGGAGGCAGGCACTATTCTAAGCACCCAACACATACAACTGACTAATTATTACACAACCTTTGAAATAGGTGCTATTATTATACCCCTGTTTTACAGACAGAGTAAGCAGAGGCATTGAAAGTTTGAGTAACTTAGGTGATTTAAACTGCCTGTACATGGGACAGTGAAGATTCAAACCCAGGCTGTCATTCCAGATCCATGCCATGAGTTTATCCAGGTCGACGCTTCCATCGTACTGATGAGGAAACCAAGGCCCAGAGGGGGAGAGAGAATTTCTAAGCAGAGCAGCTAACTGGCGCTTGAACGCTGCTTCCAAGGAAGGGTGGACAGAGAAGGGAGGCCTGCAACTGCAAAGATGCTCAGACCATTTCCTTCCTGTCCCAATGGGCCTGCAACATTGAGGGGTGTCTTCTTCCCTGGCCACCACCAGGGACTGCTTCCTCTGCCTCAAACAGCCTAGTTCCAGCTGGTGGATTTCAGGAAACAGACCCAGGCCCCTAAATCAGGGCAGCCAGCAGGCTGGTAAGAGCACCAGGTGTGCCACCAGAGCTGGCATACAATGCCCTTCCTGGCTGTGCAGGTGGAGGCACTACTGGAGGGGGGGAGGGCGGTAAGCTGGGAGGGGGGGTTACTTTATCTCTGCAGGGGCAAGCTGTGCCAGGCCAGCAGGTGCTCAGCCCCCACCCCTTGGGGGTCTGGCTGGGAACCCCCCAGGTGCAGGGATGTCTGGCCTCCCCCAGCAGGGCCCCTGTGGGGAGCTAGACATCCCTCCTCTCTATTCAATGCCCCTCGCTGGCTCCTGGCCTTTGTCCAGCCCCCTCCCTCCTACCAATCTCCTCCTCTGAGCTACCCCATTTCACCCTGCTCCAGCCACCCTGGCCTTCTCTCAGTTCCTCCAGCACACCAGCCTCAGCCCTACCTCTGGACTTTAGTGCTTGCTGTTTCTTCCACCTTAAGCCTGTTTGGTCCCTTCTCACCCTTCAGGTGTCAGTTTAAGAGTCTCCTCCTCAGAGTGGCCTCCTGGATCATTCCATCCAAAGTTGCCGTCTGACTCCACCCATCCCCATCATTTCCTAACACTTCAAACTTCCTAGTTTCCTTCCCAGCACTTATCACAATCTGAACTTAATGCTTTATCTATGTCTCCTCATTTAATGCTGCCCACCCCACTAGATGGAGTCAGGACCGTGTCCTTAATAAATATTTGTTAAAGGAAAGAATAAAGAGGGAAGAAACCAACTGCTAATGATCTAGTTAGTTAGTGTGGGTCACCCCCACCCCACCCTAGAATGTCAGCTCCACAAGGGATTTCTGTATGTTTTGTTCATGACTGTGTCCCTTGAGACTAGCACAGTGCCTGGCACACAGTAAATGCCCAATAAATGTTTGTTAAATGAATGAGTAAAGTACTAGAATCATAAGAGCTCTGTACTGGGAGTCAGGAAACCTGGGTCCCTGTGTTCCTGACATGCTCTGGCCCTGGGCAAGTTCCTTTCCTTCCAGGGCCTTCAGTGTCCTCATTTGAAAGCTGGACTTTGGAATCCCTGCCACCTTCACCAGGACCATGGAGTGTCGAGTGTGGCTGTCCTCATTCCCTAGGGGAAGGAGGCTGTCAAGAGGCAAGGGGCAAGCCAACCAGGGTTCCAATTAGGGTATGACTACCCGCTGGCTGTGTGACCTTGGATAAGCCACTCTCCCTCTCTGAGCCTCCATTTCCTCATTGGCAAAAGGGCACAGTAGTCACTGTGTTGCCTCACAGAGTTGCTGTGAAGATCACATGAGACAATGGAAGGAAAGGGTTCTGCAGACTGTAACGCACAGCACCCATCAACATCATTCCTCAGCAGCAAGGCGCTGCTGAGCGCGGTGGGCATGGCACAGCTCCACCAGCATGCACTCTGGGCCTCCTTGAGCCCCGGCTCTTTCATCTGTTAGAGGAGCTCCTAATAATACCAGTCTCATGGGAGCTGTTGTGAGGATTAAAATGAGAAAGTGTATGCCATACCCTTGGCACAGTGCCTGGCACATAGTAGGGACTTTATAACCACATCCCATAATGGCCACAGAGTCACTAACAGCCTCTGTGTCTGTTCACATGTGATTATTTGGATTCTCCAGTAAGGGGAGGGAGGAGACAAAGGGAGACCCAGGATGAGACACTGTTTGAGTCTAGCATTGGTGGAGGGTGAGGGTGGGAGGTGAGGCTGGGGATGATGACCTAATCTTTATCATGGGAACAGTAGCAATAGCAATGGTCATTATTCTTGTTGTTGTTGTTTTAATTTCTAATTTTTAAGGAACTTCAAACCTACAGGAAAGTTGCAAAGATAATACAAAACAATACACAGAACTCCAATATACCCTCTCATCCAGCTACACAGATTTACCAAACTTTTAGCATTTCGTGCTATTTATTACATCATTCTTTCTATTTATCTACTTATCTATGTATGTATCCACCATCATCATCTAAACATTTGGGAGGAGGTTTCATATATCATGCTAGCTATGAGATGGTTTTAAGAAGGGAAGTAAAACAATCTGATCTGAGTTTCAAAATCTCACTTGGGCTGCCAGGTTGGCAGATGTGGCTGGCACTGCTGGTGGTCCCCAAGTGTCCTTTACCCCGCTTCGCTCAGTATTAGAATCCCCAGGTGTAGCTGGGCCCATGGACACCCAGAATAGAGACCAAATTTCCCAACCACCTTTGCAGCTAGGTGTGGCCATGTGTCTAAATTCTGGCCAAGAGGAGCTAAGTCAAGTACCACATGCAGTTTCTGGGTGGGGTCCTTAAAGAGATGGGTAGGATGGGTAGGATTCTTTGCCTCTTCCTCCTTTCCTCTGTCTGGAATGTGGGCATGATGGCTGGAGATCAAGCAGTCATTTTGTACCATAAGTTGTTGAGGGTGGTGAAACAAGATAAAGAAGCCTAGGTTCCTAGGGATCCAGAAGCTGTCACACAGCCTGGGACTGCCTGTTCCTGACTGCTGATGGGAAAGAGAAATAAGTGTTTGTCTCATTTAAGCCAACGTACTTGTAGGCTCTCAGCCACTCATGGCCAGCTCCAAACTAAACAGATCCAGTCAGCTCAGCACAAAAGATCTTGGAGCTTTTGCAGTATATAGGGCAAGGGTACTCTCCTGGGTGTTCTGCTTTCTGCCCACTCTGGCTGCCAGGAATTGGATGGCCACCCTGACTCGGCCAAGCTCTGGCAGGTGCAGAGCTCATGGGGGCCTGAGACCAGGGGTCCTGAGGCTGCCCTCACTGCCTTGAGGGGCAGGACAGAGAGAGCTGGACAATGGTGGGGAGGCATTTGTTCATCCTCCTGGGCTACTACCAGCCCTTTCTCACCGACCCTGCAAGCTGCACGCCAGCTCTCTTGATCTGCCCACTCCTGCCTCAGTGCCCTCCAGTGCCACCCCCACCCCCACCCCAGCCCTGAGGATGACATCCAATCGCCTCTCTGGCCCCTGGGGCCCTCCTAAAGCCTTCAACGCACAGCTTTGAGTCAAACTCAAAGCTCTGTGACCCCGGGCAATTTGCGTTAGCCTTTTGGGTCTTAATGTCCCCATCTATGAAGTGGAGATGATGATAAAATAAAATTTCTTTCTGTTTTCATGAAGATTAAATGAGTGAGGGTGAGACTTCCAGTTATTTACTGCTGCATAGGCTCCCCCCCAAACTCAATGCTGTTAAATAGCCATTTCACAATTCTATGGATCAGGAATTCTGACATGACACAGAGAAGATGACTTGCCTCGGTTCTACAAAATCTGGGTCCTCGGCTGGAAAGAGCTGAAGGTGGGAGGAAACCCTCCTGTCTGACAGTGGATACTGGCTATGGGCTGTAACCCCAACTGAGGTCATTGGTCAGGACATCTACCTGCAGCCTCTCATTCCTCACACCGTGGTGGTGGGTGCTGGGAGCGACGGGTCCCTGAGACCCAAGCACAGGTGGCATGGTCATTTCCAACCTGTCCTCGAAAGTCACCTGGTGGCACTTCTGCCACATTTGATTCATGGAAGCAATCACAGGAGAGGATGGAGATCTCACCACTCAATGGGAGGAGTACCAAGGAATTTAGAGCCATATTTTAAAAAGCTTCTTTGAATGTTGCCTGGCTCACAATAGCTCTCATTAAACATTAGCTGGCAGAAGTCATAGTAATAGTAGCAGGGTTCAATCCGATGTGTTCAAACAGTCATATCAGGTACCACTTAGGCACAAAGGAGTTAATGGATGAGGCGTGGGAATGGGTCTCTGGAAACTGACATCCCCACTGGGCTAGGACAGGCCTTGAAAAGTAGAGTTAGGATAATAATAGCTAATATGTCTTCAGCGCTTACTACATTCCAGGCACCGAGCCAAGCATTTTCATGCATAGTCTTGTATAAGCCACACAGCAATCCAAGAAGCAGGTTCTATTATTATGCTCATTTACTGAAGAGGAACCAGAGGCTCAGAGAGGCAAAGGATCTTGTCCAAGGCCACACAGCTAGAAAGAGGCACAGATGGGATTTGAACCCAGGTCATTGGTCGTCAGAGCTGGTCCTCACTTCCAGAGACTAAGCTCGGCAACAGTCCAGCTTGCCAGGTGGCAGAGGCTGTCCTGTCTGTTCGGTGACAGACAGGAAGGGCTTGTTCTGCTGGACGGAGAGCTGGTACCAGGAGGCTTGTCAGCTGCAAGCCCACAGTCAGAGGCTGAGGAAATGGGGCCAAAACCCTTTGGTCTGGAAGGGTGGGGACAGAGCGTGAGTGGAAAGAACCCAAGAAGCAAGACAGAGCCCTCCTGCAGAGGCAGCAAAGCACTAAGGCAGGAAGTTAAAGCCCTGGTCTCCTATGGGGCCCTATTCTCTGCTCCCTGAACTGGTCCCCCACCTGGAGCAGGGTTCAGTGATTGGGCAGGAAGGGAGGAGGTAGAGAGGGGAGGATGCATCACTCCATATAACAGTCAGAAACAGAGGGGGCTCCCTGAGCACTGGGTCCACAGGGGCAAGCAACACACCTGAAGAGGATTGGGATGGCTGGAAACGACATTCCCCAAAAGCAGGAAGGAACTTGGTCTAAACGTGGCTGTGACTTTGGGCTTCACCATAAAATGAAACATGACTCCTAAGCCATAACAAGACCAGTCCTGTTGTGACCTCCCACAACTCCTGTGGTTTCCCCATCAGCTTTCCAGAAATCAGATGTAATAGGGCTGTCCACTCCCCTGTGCCCCCAAAGTATAGACAGCTTCTTCGAGAGTGTATTAGGTCTTGGGTGTTCTGGGAAGCACTTCATGGGTGCAGGATTATGCGTGAGATCACCCTGGACTAATTGCTTAGGCCCTCTGAGCCTCTGTTCTCTCTCGGCTGAAACATCCTTGCAGTGTTGAGAGTAGGGTAAGAAAGAACAAGACATAGTTACACCCCCGTCACGCCCAGGCTTCTACCTTGCCCTGTCCCTTGCTGGCACAGGCCTCTGACCTTTCTACTAGACCCCTGGGGCACAGCCAACTCCCAGCTGATGTTGGCTAGGGACCTGGAGGATGGATAGGCAGGCTGTCGGGGCCTGCAGGCTGTCGGGGCCGGCCGCGTGCCCAAAGAACCTTCTGTGCCACTGTTCCCTCGGCCAAGCAGGCCCAGCCCACCGGCCACTTCCCGTGCCCCTGGCAGGATGGGGCTGCAGCCCCTCCTCTCCGCATTTCACTCAGCTGACCGCGGTGGCCGCCCCTCCTCCCCCCAGGCCCTGGAAGCAGAAGCCTCCAATATAAATGCAAATTCGTTGCGGTCCCCAGTCTCGGCTGGCAGCTCCAGCCCGTGCTGCAGGCTGGGGGCCTGAGCCCACACTGGCCTGGAGGAGATAAGGCTTCTCTGGGCCACCCCCACCCCTGGCCCCGCCCACTCCTCAGCTAGGCAGCTTCACAAAGACCCTAGGGAGTCCCCAGGGCTCACTTCCCTTCCTCTTCTCCGTCTCATAAGGCCTGCAATGGGCCTGCACAGGACCCCCAGCCACAACCAAGCAGGGCAGCCATTCTCAAATGGTGAAGATGCTCCACCCATCTGCCCTCTGGCTGGCTGGTTGGCTGGCTGGCGGGGACAAAGCAGGGAGCTGGAGAAAGGGTGGGGTCTCGCCCTGTTACTAGCCCATAGTGTACCTTTGTGTGATTTAGAAACAGACACCCCTTGTTCTGGGTGCTGCAGCCTCTAGGGGGTGCAACGATCCCTCTGACTCCCCCAGCACAACCTGTACAGTTGTAAGCCACAGTTCTCAGCAAGGCCCATAACCTCTATGGGACTTGGTTTCCCCTGTGGCCAAGGGAAATCACCTGGGGAGAACTTCAAGTGCTGCACAGCTCCAGGAACCTGTTCACTCCGCAGGCAAGTGTGTGCCATAGACAAGACCTCTTCCAGCTCGGATATTTTATCCTCCTTCCATTCCTAGTTCCTGGACACTCCTTGCTATAAGCCAAGACTCTGGGGTTCTTAGCAAAGGAGAAGGAGACTCCGGTAGAAGGATTCTGTGATCTGATGAGACAGAGGAGGGGTAGTTTTGGGGTCACCAACAGGGCTCTTGAATGCAGCCGCCCAGATTCACATCTAGCACATCACAGACTCCAGCTCAGATGTCACCTCCTCAGAGAAGCCTTCCCTGATGGCCTCCAACGACCACATCATACTTCCCCATTTGTTTCTTTTTCATGACATTTATCGTTATGTAAAATTATGTCATTCATTTAGGCCTTCATGTCCTCTAGAGCCTCTCAGTGGCCCCAGCCGGCAGTCCTGAGGTCCTGATTTTCTCTGACCCAACCTTCTTCGAAGGAAGGGTTTTCCATTAAGACAATGCATCTCAAAGTTTGGACATAATCATCCCACATCCCAGAAGCATCCCCACCCACTCCTAATCTTCATTTCACTGTTCACTCAAATTTACTTAATATTTTTCTTTAAAATGCCTCCTTTTAAAAAATAAGGCCAATTCATGCTAATGGCAAACTTTATATCACTGCCATAAATAAACATTAGTATCAATTACTATCATAAAGAGAGTCTACATTTACTTCACTAAAATAAATGCTTAAGTATGAAAACTCTGGCCTCCTAGCAGGACAGGTATCCTGCTCTAAGGTTCTTGATTCTCCAGCTGAGAGTTCTCTGGGGAACTTTTTTATTCCCTCAGTCACTGAACAAATATTTCACGAGAACCTTTTGCGTCCAGCCAAAGAAAGAGCAGCTGTAGGAAATACCATTCCCCTGCCCTCAACAAATACAGGGTCTAGTTACGGAAGCAGATTATGCCATTAGAAAGCACAATTAATTAGCAGAGAATCACTACCAAAGCAGGTCTTACCTCTGTCCACTGGGTATTTCTTGGCTCTTTCTTCTCAATGCTACCTAAAAAGGCTGACTTATGTGACAGGGTTGGGGTGGAGTGGATCTTGGCCCAGCAGGGTATCCGTCCCCTCGTGGAACTTAACATGCCTGCCAATTCCTCACACTCAGAACACAGTCTCCAGGGCTCCCCATTCAGCATCGTCCATCTACTTTGCTGATTCCGGACTCTTGGGAAGGGCAATTTCGCTCAATGCATGTAGCTTTTGGGAAAGGAGTCAAAAGTGGGACCTCTGGCAAATTTGGTAAAATGTACCAGAAACCTTAAATTGGGTGGGCAATTTCACTCCTAAGACTATATCTAAAATAAGCATGAATGTGGACCACAGCAGACGCAAAATGTTTTTGGCAGAATATTTAATAAAAGTAAAACACTGAAAACAAAGTACATGTCCATCAATAGGGTATATGGTAAATAAAGATGGTATATTCCATACAAGGGACAACAATACACCCATTTGCCAATGATGCTGTAGAATATGTAGACACGGAAAAATGTTCATCTGTATTAATTGGAAAAGTAGACATAAAACAGAATATACAATATGATGCAAGTTTTAATATATACATATGCGTTGTAGAAGAATGGCTTTGGGTTGGAGAGAATTTTTTGAACACAAAAAGTCAAAACCATAAAGGCAAAGATTAATAAATTAATCTATGCTAAAATTAAGACTCTCTTCATCAAAGTCCACCAAAAAGAAAGCTGAAAAGACAAGACACAAGATGGGAGATGTTTGTAATAATTTGACTGACAAAGATTAATATCCAAAATAAATAAAGAGCTCCTGTAAATCAATAACACAGGAACAAACAAAAAGAAAATTAGGAAAAAGATTTGAACAGACATAGAGAATAGGACATTGAAAGGTCGATACACATGAAAAGTTGCTCAACCCCTTCATAATCAGGGAAATACAAATTAAAATCTCAGTGAGATATCATTTCATACACAATAGGTTGACAAAAGTTAGAAAGTTGGACAAATCCAAATATGATCGATTATGTGAACAAAGAGAACTCTCTGACACTGGTGGTAGGGATCTCACTTTGGGAAACAATTTGGTGTTATTTTGCACTTGCTCTATGACCCAGTGATCCCATGCCTATAAACACTAGAGAAACTCTTGCATGTATGCACCAGGAGGTGGGGGTAAGACATTCAAATCGGCGACCCAGCCCTTTCTGCAGCTCCCTGCCCTCAGTGTCTGATAAATTCCTCCCCTTCCTCCTTGCCTCCTGACTCTCTTTGACCAGTGTTTGCCCCAGGAATGGGATCTTTAATTCCCCTGAACTTCTAGATGGTGTGACCCAGTCCTATTGGGCAGCCACTGGGAAGCCAGTTTCCATACCCAGAGTCAGACACCTGGGCAATACCTCAGCGGGAGTATGGGAAGAGCTGGAGCCTCTGCAACCCCACCCCCACCTCCACCCTGGAGGCTGGGAGGGGACAAGACTGCCCAGGGAGTTAGGAGGAGAGGTGATAGAGTCACAGACAGGACTAGTTAATAAATGACGGTTCATTGAAGTAACAGACTACTCTGCTACAGTACAAAAGAATGGACAGCCAGTAAGAGCCAAATGGAAACATCCCTAAGATATATCACCAAGGGGGAAAAATCAGACAGAGCGTGCTATCATTGCAGAAAGGGTGCAACTGATACATTGCATTGATACACATTTACTGTGTGTGCAAAAAACACCACCAAGCAAGGAAACTGGATTCAGGGGGAGAGAGTGAAGAGCAGCTAGGGGTCAGGTGTAAGAGAGAGAATTCCTTTATAGTGTATCCCCTTATGTACCTTTTGCCCCCTTTTTGTACCTTTTTATTTTGTTTACTGCACATGATACTATGGAAAAATAAATAAGTGCAATAATTTTTAAATGGAAATAAAATGCAGCTACATTAAATGCAGTGTATACATAACTATTAGGAGAGTTGGACTGAGTTGCTGATCACCAGTTGACATAATGCTACTTCGTAGACACAATTCAATATTATTACTTTCAACTTTGAGAAATTTTACAAGTATTTTTCCTGCCAATGTTTTTCATTTCAGATTTTCCAGGAACCCTTGAAGAGGCTATGGTTTCTTGGCATTATGTTTACCAGGACAAATGCATGGATGGAGCAGATCCATGCATCACCCATGCCCAGCAGCCCATTGATTTTCTCAAGACCCCCTCTTAGATATGTATTCCTTTGACTTAATTTTCTCCTGGGTCCTACCCCAGGGTTGTCCTTCAGCACAGGTGATTCTATGAGGAACTGGCATGACCCTCCCCTTCCTTCGGAGCCAAAATTGTACAAGCTCAGTTCCTGGGTCTCAGTCTCCCCATGGGCTATATGGTATATGTGTCTCTTCAGTATGATACTCTGCTCCCTCCTACCCCTTGCTTCCTTGCTCATGCCACACCAGCCACATTGGCTTCCTTGTTCCCCAACCCGCCCCGCCCCCCTCCCCCCACTATGGTAGGCAGAATTTTAAGAGACCCCCAGATTTCCTGCCTCTCTGCTATGCACGTCCTGTCTAATCTCTGGAACTGTGAATATGATGGATTTGACTCTTGTGCTTAGGTTATGTTGTGTGGAACAGGTGACCTTAAGATAGGGAAATTATCTGGTGGGCCAGACCTAACCACACGAGCCCATTAAAAGCAGGGAATTTCCTCTGGCTAGTCACAGAAGTCAAAGATTTGAAGCAACAGAAGAAATCAACCTGCCAATGCTGGTTTGAAGACAGGAGGAGACACGTGTCAAGAAATGTGCAGGCAGCCTCTAGGAGCTGAGAGCAACCCCCAGCCAACAGCCAGCAAGGAAATGAGGATTTCATTCCTACAACTGCAAAGAACTGAATTTTGCCAACAACAAGAATGAACTTGGAAGTGGATTCTTCCGCCAGAGCCTCCAGATAAGAAATGAGCCTGGCCTACACCTTGATTTAAGCCTTGTGATACCCTGAGCACACACTGTGCCGTGTTTGTGACCTACACAACTGTGAGCTAAGTGGGTTTTTCTGTTTTAAGCTACTAAGTTTGTGGTCATTTGTTAAACAGCAATGGAAACTAATACACATGCCATGCCGGCTCCTTTTCTGGGCCTTTTTCCTGATGCGTTCCTCAGCCTGGAATGCTCTCCCCCCAGATACCCACAGGGCTCACTTTTTCCCTTTACACAGGACACTGCTCAGATTTCCACTCCCCAGAGTGACGACATCATCCCAAAAAAGCACTACCCCTTCGTTTTCTGTTCTCCAGCCCACTTTATTTTTCCACGTATAGCTTCTCACTCAGTCATTACATAATTTCATTTTAATCTGAATAACTCTCTAAAACTTTTTAATTTTGAGATTTAAAAAAAATTTACAGAAAAGCTGCAAGAATTATACCAAGACTTCCCATATATCACTCATCCAGAACCCCCAAATGTTGGCATTTAACCACATTTGCTTTATCTTTCTCTCTTTGTATATACATAAATTTTTTTCCGAGCCATTTGCGAACAAGTTGTTGACCAGATGTCCCAACATTCTGAATATTTTGTGTTATTGTTTTCTACAAACAAGGATATGTAATCACAATAAAATCAACTAAATCAGGAAACTGATATCAATACATTACTATCATCTAATTTTCAGATCCATTCAAAGATCCATCCAGAAATGCTCATTGTATTCAGTTGTCTTGTCTATTTAGTCTCGATCCAAAACAGTCCCTCAATTTTCCTTTGTCTTTCATTACCTTGATACTGATAGAGATTACAGGCCAGTTATTTTGTAGAATGTTCCTTAATTTGGGTTTATCTGTTGTTTCCTCCTGATTAGATTTAGATTTTCAGCTTTGGCAGGAAAATCACAGAAGTGATGCTGTGTCTGTCTCAGGGCATCCTGCCAGGAGGCACATCAGTTTATTCCATAACTGGGGATGATACCTTTGATTACTTGATTAAGGTGGTATCTGCCATGTTTCTCCACTGTAAAATTACCCCTCTTCCCTCTGTAATTAATAAGTAACTTGTGGGGAGAAACTTTGAGACTCTACAAACATCCTGTCACCAACAAACTTTTACACGATTTTAGTTTTAGTATTCCTGAATCAATTATGAAATTATTACCATCATCAATTATCAAATATTTACAGCCTTCCTTCTACATTTATTATTGTTCATCCTACTAGAAGAGCTTTCTCATCCCATGTATGTGTATATATAGCACATATGTATTTATATCGGTATGGATTCAGTGAGTTCAATTTTTATTCAATGGGTTATAATCTGTTCCTATCATTTTTCATTTTGATGCCCAAACTGTCTCAGATTTGGCCAGTGGGAGCCCCTTACAGTTGGCTCTTGTATTCTTTTGATACACCCCCAGTACTGTCCGAGCACTTCCTTATTTTATGACACAAAAAGGTGTTCCAGGATCATACCCCAGCCCTCAAATCAGCCATTTTCCCATGAAGCCCTTGTTCTTTTCAGTGGAAGATGGTATTTAGAAACCAAGATCTGCGTGGTGGGTGTGCTCATTGCTGCATGAGTATTACTGCTCAGAGGCTTTCTTTATGGACAGAGCTGGGAAATAAATGAATGCATACCCCACCACACACACACATATGCACACACACACACACCCTTGCACTATGCTTATCTATCTTTGTCAAAAGCTACACATTTACACAGTTCCCTCCAACTTCAATTCAACACTACAAGCCTCATTCTAGCCTTTCCCATTTCCATATTTTGCAATTCCCATCTCAGATAGTGAGAAACATGGCTCTCATTATCCACTATGCACTTATTTGTTCAATCCCCCATCCTACTGGATCACTACCTCACTCAGCTACCTTCCCTGCATGGTCCCAAACCCTGCCAGCTAAATCCAACAAATACTGGGGAAAAGGAGAAGGAAAGACGAATCTGAACACCTTTCTTTTGAACTAGTAATACATTTACTTGATACAAAAATAAAAACTATAGAAAAGTATACGGTGAAAAGTCTCCTTCCTTTCCGTCTCATTTCAATTCATGCCTTACCAAAGCTAACAACTAACATTAGCGTCTTATACATGCAAGCTAATATGTGTATATAAATTTCTCCCTCTTCTACACAAATACTCTTTACCTTCTTTTTTTTTTTTGTCAATACATCTTGGCGATACTTCCATTTTGGTTCATAAAAAGTAGTCTCACCCTTTTTAATGGCTGTATAGTATTCTAATAGTCAAATATTCCATAATTTACTTAGTTCATGTATGGTGAACATTTACACTGTTTCTAACATTTTTCCAGGACAAACAAGACTGTGATAAATAAACACGAATGTACTTCATTTTAGATATATGCAAACACATCCACAGAATAATTTTTCACTAAAGGGATTACTGGTATGACCTTATAAATTTATCTATGTAACAATTTATGGTCCATCTCTTCTGTTCCAATGTGAGCTCCAAAAGGAAAGGAACTCTAGTCTAGTCATTGCTATTTCCCAACACCAAGAACCACTGGAACAAAGCAGGCACTGGATGAAGATTTATTCAATAAATGAATGGATGGCTGATTGAACGAATACTGCTCTCTGATTCTAGACTTGACTGCCCCAAGCATGTCTGGATAGTCACTGGGTGTCAGGCACTGTGTGTGCATCATCTTGACAATCTTCTAAATACCCCTGTGAGGTAGGGGCTGTTTGACGGACCCATTTAACAGATAAGAACCTTGAGGCCCAGAGAGGAGCCACACCAGGCTGATGTCACCCAACTAGCCAATTATCCAGCCACAGTTCCCACCTTGGCCGGTCAGACTCTGGAGCCTGCCAGTCCTAACCACCTCCCCTACTGCAGTCAATGCATTTCTTCTCTTCCCACACACAACTCAGCCTTCCAGCCCCACATGAGCCACTCATCTAGCCTCACCCATTGCCCGGTCCCATCTTTCCTCCAGCCAAAGGCGCCTGCTCCCTACCTTCAGCCAACACAGGATGGAGGAGAGGAGCTGTCATTTCCATACAGCTGTCCCCTGGAGCTGGGCCCTGCCTGAGCACCAATTCCCCCCCTCCCCACCCCCATTTTCCCTGAAAAGGCTGAATTGTCTGGGCCGTTTGGGGGGCACCTCTCGGCACAGGCTGGGCTGCCTGGGCAGGGCCTGGATGGGCTATTATCCTACATTATCTCACTCCCCTGCTCCTGAAAAGAACCAGTGACTGCTCGCCCCCACAGCCCTCCCCAGTCTGCTCCTGTCTTTTACACTTAATTACCTCACTCATTACCCCACAGCCTGCAGAGGCTGGACCACAACTGGGGCGTGAGTAATTCCTGCATTGCACACCCAGCCAGCCGGCCAGCAAGGAGCAAATTGCTCACACAGCCCATAAATAAAGGAGCAGGGCCCACTCAGGCCTTCCGAGCAGAAGGAACTTCATGGCGGCTGTGCTAAGAGGCAGGCATTGACACTGGCTTCCCAGTAGGCCTTTGCCAACCCTAGTGAGGTAGGTCTCCACCTCCCCTACTCCAGACGGTGACCCTGAACTTCCCCAGGCCACTGAAGTCACAGCTCAGTGCCACAGAGACAGATGGGACTGCAGGGAAAAGGACTGTCCGCATCCCTTTGTCATCACAGCCCAGGATGTAGACCAAATATGACTTCTCCAGCCATCTACCATTACCTCCACCACTCGCACTGACAGCTTCACGAGTCCCTTGTGCTCCCTTTCTCTCCAACCCCTTTGCGTTTGCCGTTCCTGCTTCCTGAGCACTCAGGGGCCTGGTTAAGTCAGGTGACCTGGTGATTGATCACCTCCTCTGGGAAGCCTCCCCTGATTGCTGCAGGCAGGTTAGGGGCCTCACGTACATTCCCCGATCAAAGTGTCAAATCTTATGTTATCACTGTCTGTTTGACTCTTCTATGAAGGACTGCATATTCCACACTTCCCTTAGCTCAGTGCCCAGCCCAGATCCTGGCACATTCTAAGCACCAAGTAAATGCGAAAAAGTGATTGAATAAATGAGTGAATAAGGTGAGGGTTGGAAGTGTACCTGCTGGTAAGCTAGACGTACCAGACAAAGGGGCTTGGCCTCTCCATCCATCTGTTTCATGGGCCTTCCTCCCTCCCAGGCTGTAGGCTCCAGAGTCCTAAGTCTCTGAATTCAAGAGAGTGGATAACCTGGAACCTTTGGGGCCAAAACTTCCTTCCACCCACTAGCAGTCCAGGGGCAGGTTCCTTCCCTCATAACACCTTGAGAAACACCGACTTCTTACTCCTGTCGTGACATGGTCTGATCTGGGCCCAGAAGTAGCCTGCACAACTTCTTTTCCATCCACTAAAAGGCTTCTGATGGTCTACCATCTCCCACATCATCTTAGGGACAGCTGGCATAGGAGCTGGGTATGGGGTAGGGCTTCTCATGGTCTGGAGGACTGCATCTCAACTTGCTGTTCGCCTCCCCTACCCGCCAAGATCCACGAAGAGAGTAAACTTGGAAAGGTTCCAGGAAGGGAGCTCCTGAGACTTGGTAGGCCAGAGTTAGCATTTCTGGGAGGAGGCGTCATGGGATACTTTGATATCTGGTGAAGCCTATGAACCCTTCTTGATTAATGTTTTTAAATTAATAAAATAGAATCCATAACATGACAAAGGAACCAATTATATTGAAACAGTTCTCAAAATATTAAAAACTGCATTATAGTAGTACATGTGTTTCTTTATTACAAATTATTTCACAAGATTTATTGAATAACTGTGGTAATTTCCAAGTCATGATAAGCATAAGTGATATTTCAAGATATCTGGAGCAGCTGTATTGTGTGAAGGAAATATCTGTGATTTCTGTTGGTGACAAAGTTACAGAACCTGTTAATATCACTGTAATATGTTGCCTACATTCATAATTGAAGGAATGATAAGCTCCAGATAAAGGTCAGCATAATTAAAACATAATATTTTTCCTATCCAATTAATGATGAACCCTCTGGATTTTTTATATGATCCCCAGGCTCAGAGCTCCTATGATAGGGGATGACAAGTACATCACAAACATATTACTACTTCCCTTTCTACATCTTGGCAGACACCATTAATCAATTATAGTAATTTTCTTACTGAGCCCACACTCAGGTCCAGAATTTATCTCAATACCATGCTCCGGGAAATGGCTACCAACCAATCAGAGTGGGCTCTTGATTAACTGATCATTCCTAGGGTTGAGAAGTCAGTGCCATTGTGAGGATGAGATACAGGGAGAAAGGGAAGAAAATTAGGCTTAGCAACAATCTGCGGTCAGGGAGGGGCATAAAAAACAAAACACAGTCAATGGTAGGTTGATGTGTGTCATCAGGGGAAAAGCTCACCAACACAGTTTATGAAATGTCAGGTTGTGTTATTAGGAGTCTAAGGTCTTGAATGAGGGAGGTGACAGTCCCTTTCTGCTCAGCTCTGTTCATATTCTAGGAGTTCTATGTTTAGTTTTGGGCCCTGCACTTTCAGAAGAACATAGGCAAACTGGAATGTGATTTAGGGAAACAATCAGGATTGGCAGATATGTGGAAACCATATTCTCTACCACTTATTTGTTCATAGTGGGAGCACATGTCAAGGCTTTCCTCTGAGATACACCGTGCTAGGAGCTGGGGGCACAAACAAGAACAATCCCAGGGCCCCTGCCCTTAAGCAATAACCCATGAGGATGGTGGGAAGAACTGGGTATCTGCATATTCCCAAAGGACCATCCTAGGGCAGAAGGATAGAGTTTGTGGACAGATTCCAGCTGAAAATGATATTACTACTGGAGTTCTCAGATAGTGTCGTGGACTGCTGAATCATCCAGGATCCTGGCCACAAACATGCTTGAAAAATTTGAAGAATCTGCAAGAGGGTCTAAAACCCTCATCTGAGGCCAAAGCCCTGGCCTGGGGGAGACTTTGCTGCTAACAGCTTGGGACCCCCACATCAGAACTCACACTGCTGACACCAAGGCTGGATGCTGACACCATGACCTTTGCTCCTGCTGCCTCTGGACACTCAAAATAGCAGGCACCACACTCTGGCTGAATGGCATGGGGCTAGCCATGACTGCCCCTTGGCTGCAGAAGAGGCTGGGAAGGCCAGTAGTAGGAGGTGGGAACCTACAAGGCAAGGGTGTTCGAAGGTTCTGAGCAACCCAAAAGAAAGACAACTGTCTGCTCCACCCACCATGAGTCAAGTGCTTCTGTTGTGCTGGGCTCTGGGCTCAGCACTTTTCATGGGTTGTCTCTGCTAATCATCTCAGCTCTCCTGGAACTCTGCTGTGCTTATCATTTTCCATTTTACAGATGAGGAAAGTGAGCCTCGGGTATTTAAGTCATTTGCCCGGTTCTTTTACTGCTCCATGGAGGTGGACAGGAGGAATCATTTATCTACTTTAAAGCTGATGAAATCAGCTGAGTCTTAAGCACCACCCAGGTGCCATTCTGCGATCTTCAGGATTCCAGAGTGAACACCATGCATTCCCTGCACCTCATCTGAGCATCTGCTGCATTCTGGGCTCTACATCAAAGTCACCTCCACAGAGAGGTCTTCTTGGACTACCTCATCTAAAATAGCCCCACCCCACCCCCTCTATCTGCCCCGTGTCACTTGTCTTCCTAGTGCTTATTAAGATATTCACTGGAGGATCTACCTACTTATTAACTGTCACCCAGCAGGGTGGGAGCTGCATAAGAACACATCTTTGTCTTTTTCACTGCTCTATCTCCAGCCCTTTGCAAGTGGCTGACACACAATAGGTTTTCAGGAAATATCCTTGGACTTTCTGGCTGAGAGCCCTTGGGCAATTTCTTAGTCTCTCTCTGCCCAGTGCCCCCCTCTATAAAATGGAGATAATGACCTATCTATCTCCAAGTGGTTATGAAGATTCTATCAGACCTTATTAGCATCTTGGAGCCTGTCCTTAAAGAGTTAACAGAGAACTAACATCTGGTTCCATGCAAATTACACTGCAGGGCCCAGACTGTCAGAGAGAGGAGGTTCCTGGGGGTTGAAAGCCCCAAGAGGTCAACTTGAAGAGGACAGACTTGGAATTGACAATGGCTGACGTTCTGGAGCGCTGACTGGGTGCCAATCGGCATTCGAAACATCTCCGTCACTGACGGACAGGTGCCATCCCCAACTAACATCCGAGGACACTTGTGGTACAAGAGGACAGGTAACCCGCCCAGCATGGATGCTGTATTATTACAGACCAAGCAGGATTTGAACCCAAGCCAACTATGTTTTTAACCCCTAGTTTCCCTGCCCCCTACCACTGGGGTGAGATGGTGGGGAAGTGGAGAAGGGGAACATTTGGGCAGACAGGGGTGCTCTGGCTTCTTAGGAGTCTGTCTCTCCACCAAGTCTGGGGTCAGGCATGGGTCAATATTGGCAGCTCCCTGCCTCCACGCACCTGGACCACCTCCTGGTTTTCTCCAGAAGCTGATGGGTCCCAGCTGGCGTATGAGCAGAAGCACAGAGCAGGAGGCAGAGCTGGGGGTACTGAGAAGAGTTGACTTCTCTGCATCAAGAGCTCTGGGAGCCCAGAAATGCCAACTCTGCAGCTCTGACAGCCGCCTCAGCATCTGCCAGGGATGGTTCTGGGCTCGGCTGGTGGGAAAGAGAAGAAGGCAGGAGAAGCCACTGGGGGATGGGAGTGGGGATAAGGGAATCAGCCTTCATCTGATGGGTAGGAGCCTGAAAGAACCAGGGAGGCACTTCTGTGTCTGTGCCTCAGTTCCCCCAACTGTGGAAAGGGAGGGGATAATGCTGAAATCCCAAATTCTACTCAGAGTCCCCACCTACTAAGGGGGGTGATTCTATCCCAGGCTTTAGCCCTATTTAGCAGGTACTATCACTGGCCTCAGTTTACTGAGGTGAAATAGAAGCACAGAGAGGCGCAGTGACTTGCCCAAAGTCACACAACTTTCAGACAAGGCAGGGATGGTACTAAAACTTACCTCAGGGTATCCCAGACACAAATCCTGAACTTATTTAACTTTCTGAATGTAGAGATCTTGTGTAGGGGCCTTTCAGGGGCCTGTCCCGAATACCTGCCAGCCAGCCTTCTGGAGGTTTTGGGAAGCAGCTTAAGGAATGACTCATTCAGGGGCAGTGTTAGCATGCTGAGGACATCTCCAACTCTGAAGGAATGTCAAGGCCTTTGACAGTCAGGGTAGGGACTCAATTATTCTCCAAAGCAGAGGGGATTCTTGTGAGTTGATGATTTAATCTTGGCTCAGACCAAAGGGCATCATGGTGAAGAGGGGGTAGTCACAGGATGATTTTTACTCATTAGTTTATTCATGCAAGATGTTATGTTTATTGAGCACCTACTATTTTCCCAGCACTGTGTGGGTGCTGGAGGTATAGCAGTGAATGAGGCAGACATGGGCCCCTGGGAGGAGCTCTCAGTCCTGGGGATGGGGGGAAAAGGGAGATGACAGGAACTGAGTAACCACTGAGGCTGGGGCAGGAACCACACAGAAGCCCCAGAGGGCCTCTCCTGGGAGGACCCTTCCCCACTTATCCCAGCACTGGCCCATTGGACCCTCTCAGAGAGAGACCCTATGGCCTAAGATCAGGGCTTTGCAACCGGGCAGCCTGGTTTGAACCCTGACCCTGCTGGTTCCTAGCTGGACCTCCTTGGCCAAATCATCTTGTCTCTGAGCCTTGGTCTCCTCATCTGCAAAATGGGGAGAGCAGGAGGCTCCACCTCATAGGTCCTTATGGTGGATAAATGAGGTAATCCACATAAAGGGACTGAATTTGGCACCCAGCACATAGTAAGCATTCAACAGATGTCAGCTAGGATTTTGTCACCTGGGGCTTTGCAACATGCTCCTTCCTACCACATATCATCTCTGTTCTGGGATAGATCCTGGGATCAAAGGTTAACTACGCAAAGAAGGGAGAGGAGAGTGCTCTGGGCAGTGGGAACAATATATGCAAAGGTCCTGAGGTGGGAAGTTTAGAGGAAGCTGGGAAGAGGCATTGCGGGAAGGGATGGCTGGGCCCTGCAACACCCCAACCGCCTCAGTTGGCCCATTCTGAATTCCTGAGCAATGAGGAATGAAAATGGAAAGGTTTCTAGAAATAACTACCAGAGTTTTCAAGGCTGGAGAGGAGGTACCTGATGGAGGGTCAAAGCAGAACCTCTGGAGCACACTGCCTGGTTTGAACTCTTAGTTCACCATAAACTGGCTATGAAACTTGAACAAGTTACTTAATGTCTCTGTGCTCAGTTCCCACCCCCCCCCCCCCCATAAAATGGACATAATAATACTGTCTGCCTCGAAAGACAAGGGTGAGGATTAACTAAGGTAATTTTTGTAAAATGTGTGAGTTGGCATAAAACATAAAGGAATAAAATAAAAAACAAAATGCAGTATCTACAGGGAGGCAGGGAGGCCCCACTAAGATCTCCCCTCAAGAGGGAACCTGCCTTGAGGGCTGTAGTCACCGACAGCCTCCAGCGGCAGCATCTTCACAATCCACCACTTCTGAGGTGAGTCCTCTGCTTACCCAGGGCAGCCCCTGCAAATGACCGAGCATGGTGGGCAACCAGGGCCTGGTCCTGCTTGTGCAACACACGATGGCTCAACAGGAGATCTTTGCCCTAGAGCTCACCACTGGGTTGACTGAGTGTTCCTGAGAGCTGCACCCCTGCCTGAGTCCTTCACCCAATCTTCCTTCCTTCCACCTTTTCGTTACACATTTGTCAGACCTGCACCCAGGTTGGAAGAATCTCTTTTCTTTGCAGGTTTTACCCTTCAGAAATCTCTTGAGCTCCTACCTTCTTCCCCTCACCCCCACCCCCAGAGATCCTAAGTGACACAAAAGAGAACACAGTTTCAAATTACAGGGGACCCACCCCACCGCATGCCCTTGGGCAAGTCGTCTCTGTGAGCCTCTGGTAGTCAGAGCTGTGAACTGTTAAATCCTTTTTCTACCCTCTTTTCCTTTGGCTCAGAGGAGGAGAGCCTGGATAAAATCCACTGGAGAAAAATGGAAACAGGGCAGAGTAAGTGAAGCTTATGGGAGAGAGAGAAGGCCCCATCAGTAAAGAGCTGATGGATTTGTGGCCACTCTCCTCCTTGGAATTCATACAGAATTCCATTATTGACTCTGGACAGCAGCTTCCCATCCCATCTCTATTTGACAATCTAGAAACCTGGGGTCCAGACAGGGAACAGAGGGAGCAGAGCCGAGGCTGGAATTCGGCTCCTGGCTCCCACAGAAGTGCATTTTCCAGTGCACCGTGGAGCCTGCAGGGGATATAGTACCCTGCCCTGTCTTTACAGATGTGGAGAGCCCTGGGGGATACACAGCACTAAGACTCACAGCCAGACCCGTGGCTTGCCCTCCCTCCTGCTGGACAGGGCATGGCTGAAATCTGGAACACAGCAGAGCAGACTGGGGAAAGGCAAGGAGGGTTGAACATGCAACCCCCACCCCCCCCCAGTTAGGCCCACAATGCTAAGCCTGAAGTCCCTGGGAAGTCAGGCAGGCAGTGGACCACATGGACAGGGGCCCCTCTCCAGCTCTTCCATCCAGTGACCATGTAGCTTGGGGGCAGGCACTTCATGCATCCTGTAGGACGGGGCAAATAACAGCCTTTTCCCATGAAGCCATGGCGATGCACAGATAAATAACGATCTATAAATAACCAAACAGTCAACATGTATCAGCACTTACTGTGTGCCAGGCATTGCTCTGAGCACTCCAGGGTACACTGTCATGTAATCATCAGTACAGTCCTGTGAGATGGGCCCTATTAATATGCCAGTTTACAGATGAGGAAACTGAGACAGAGTCACCCAGCTGGGAAATGGCCAAGCAGGGATTAGAGCTGAAAAATAGGCTGACTCCAAATGCATGGGTCTAAAGCCCCAGGCAAGGCCATCTTCTGTGAAGGGTAAGTGCTTAGGACAACGTCAGGCATGAGAAGCCGCTTAGTAAATGTCACTGTTGATGTAATAATAATTATTGTTGTCATCTGGGACACTTGCCATGGGCAATGCTATCTTCCCAAAAGTCAGAGAAATGAATACTCTGATATGTTTTACTAAATTTTATCATTTCCTCTACTTAGAAGTAAGGGGATAGCTCACAGGCGCTCAAGGTAAGTATCTGTTGAACTGAACCCTTTTATAGACCTTTCGGAAAACACACAAAATAGGGGAGGGGACCCTTCTACTGCCTTCCTTTCTCTTTTCTATGCATGTTTATTTTTATTTTGGTTCATAGTTGTGAACGCTCCATGAGAGATTTCCGGATTCTGCATCTCTCACTTAACATAATTCCATGAGTGTTTTCCCCATATGATAATTTTAATGGCTGCAAAATATTCCATCCATTGGATAATTCTTCACAACCCCCTCCCCACTTTCCCCAGCTTGGAATTTTTATTCCGGTGTCCATTGCTGCAACAAACATCCTTGAGAAGAAAGTTCTTTCCTTACTTGATGTGATTTGGAGACGAGAATTTCTAACAATAGACTTTCTGAAGCCAGTAAACCAGTTTGGGGGGAGATTTGGGGCATAGAAGGCCCTTCTCGGTGTTCAGTGACAAAACCATGCGGGCCATGTTGTATTTCATCCACTCTTGCAACCTCTTTCCCCTGCAAGCATTTTGGAGCCTAAGCTTCTAAGCTGAAGTTTTTTTCCTATCTGCTAAATGTACCCACCTCATCTTAGAACCTGAAGTCAGAGACCTGGTTCTTATCCTCATCCTGACACCTTGAGCTGTGGGTCCTTGGGTATGCCATTTCCCTTCTATAAGATTCTTCTGTCATTTAAGGAGTGGATTATCTCTAGATTCTGAAGGGGAAGAACTCCAGTGCCAGCTCTGACCCTAAGGCACTGCAGACCCTTGTGCCTTCTTAAGCTCTCTAGGCTCAGTTTTGCCATCTCACACAGGCAGATGGGATAGTGAAGCCATCAGGCAGACATGGTGATGTCTTAATTACTCCACTGAACTAGGAGCATCTAGGAGTCAGAGATCCTAATGCCCAGCACAAAGTAAAAAATAAGACTACACCACGAATAATAACAACTGAACAAATCAACAACTCCTTGGCAACAGTGAAGTTATACTCCAACCAGTAGGTTCACCTTTTAAAGTGGAATTTTATCACCACAACCATTCACTCATCCATGCATTCATTCAATAGTTATTTGACTATCTGACTACCCATTTATTTGACCTCATCTTCTTCTATCCCTTGCTATTCCTTAACTGGGCCAAGCTCATCCCTGCCTCAGAGCTTTCAAACTTGTGGAAGCCTCTGCCTGGAGATCACTTTCCTTGGCTCCTCACATGTTTGCCTCCTTCTCATCACGCAAGCTTCAGCTCAGCTGTCACCTCCTTCAAGAGACCGTTACTGGTTACTCCATCTAAAGACACTACAATTATCCATCATCTCCTGTTTTATGTTCCTCACAGCACTGAATGACTATTTGAAAGGATACGGTTTATCTATGTGTCTCCTTGCTCTTGACTATCCACTCTCCCTTGAGTGTCAGCTCCAAGAGAGCAGGGACCAAGGCTGTCTGGTTCACATTGACACCACAGAATCCTACGAACATGTGCAGAATGGATGCTGGGCACTACCAGCACAACTGCAAGTACACAGCCTGCTTGTATTGAACACCTACTACACGCCAGGTACCACTACAAGCCCTTTAGATGTAGCAACTCTTGTAATGCTCCCAAGAAAACCCCTGAGGTAGTGACAATTCTTACTGTCACTTAATAAATGGGGAAATTGAGGCACGGAGCATTTGCATAAGGTATACGACCTTAAGCCCAAGGCCCTATGGCTAGTACACAGGGGAGCTGAAATTCCCTAGTTCATACCATTAAGAATGTGCCATGCACGGGACAGATCCCCATCCTCATTAAGCTCTGGGGCTAATGGACAAGCTGACCCAGGCCACAATCTAGGATTTCAGGGATGTCAGGGGCTACTTCCTAGAGAAAGTGATGTCCTGGCTAAGCCTTGAGGATGAGTAGAGGCTTGCTAGGGTGAAGTGGAGGAAATGACACACTAGACAGTGGAGGTCAAGAGGCAAGCAAGAGAACAGCAAGCCTGAAGAACTAGAAGTAGGTTCATGCGCCTGGAGTTGAGAATATAGGGGGTGCCATGAGTCGAGGGGTGTGGAGACCTCCGTCATCACTGACTGTTAAATAAAAGTCCCAGGGGATAAGATATCAGGCAATAAGGCTGTCAAGATGGGCAGGAACCCCCAGATCATGCCAGATCTTGACAGGATAAGGAACCCAAACTTGATTCTGAAGTTTCTAAGCCACACCCCAAAGACTATGTTAGCCCCTGACCCAGTGGTGCCTGGAAGGAAATCGCTGGCTCACTGCATAACCTCAGGTTTCACTAGGCCATCTCCAGGCCTTAGTCTCCACACTGCTATTGGATGACCCAATCCCAAAGGGACATCCCCACTCAATCAGCCTTGCATCCCATAAACAAAATGCCACTGACCAGTGAGAACTCAGCATTCCTAGAGTCTGATTCTGGGAATCTTGTGGCTGACTCTTGTGCTCTGGCCATTCTACACTTGCCAGAACCGGCCCACCACCATGGGGCTTTGCCAAGCAGCCTCTGGCAGGAAGCTGAGTTCTCCTATTTCTTGTCCTGCCAAGATAAGGGGGACTCCCCAGGGTTTTGGCCGGATGGGGGGGGGGGTATTGCTGCTCAGATCCTCCTAGAGACAAAGGAGCTGACCTGCAAAGAGTTCCAGCGGGAGCCCTGCTCCCCCTCCCTTCTCCCCTCTCCCTTCCCAGTCCACGTGTCTCTATTGTCTGCTCCCCGCTTCAGGGAAAGACACAGCCTCGGATGTGTCAAAACCACCACCCCCCCGGCAGCAGGGAAATTAATTACTGGACGATTTTCACTTCCTCTTGCAGCGCCAGCCTGAGCTAGGCACCAGAATAGGACCAGCTGAGCTGGGCTGGGCATCGGCATGGGGGACTTGTTCCCCCACCAGTTCTGGGAGAAGAAAGTTGAACCCCAAACCCAATAGAGGGCTCCAATAGGAGCCCAAGCAGAGGGTGGGGGTGGGGAAAACTTCCTCTAGTTAAAGCTGCACTCAGGCCACACTAGCCACTTCAGATTTGAGGGACAGAGAGAAGACTGAAGGCAAGAGGGCCACTGCTGATGGTCTCATACTCGTTTTTGCACACCTTTCCCTGTGTACCCATGTGCCTGAACTCCATCTGCTCAGGACTGCTCCCCCACTTCTCTCCTCGGCTTCTTCCTCTCTCTTGTACTCTTCTTTCCCTTTCTTTGCATCCCTAGGGGGCTTCCTTTTTGTGTCTCTGGATCTCTCTTTTCCTCCTGTGGGTGAATGAATGTGTTGCTACTTCTCCCCACCTCTATCTTTCTACTCTGATTCTCTCTTCCTGTGTCTTTTTGTCCTTTCTTTCAGCTTCTATTTCTACATCTTTCAGTGTGTATCTCTTTCTCTGAATGTCTCTTTCTTTCTCTGTATGTCTCTTTCTTTCTCCGTATCTCCTCTCACCGTCTTCTCTCTCTCTCTGCGCCCCCCCCCCCCCCCGTCCATCTCTCTATATCTCTGCGCCTTTCTCGCTCTCACTTTCTCCCCTCCTGCCCGCCAGCCGCTCCCTGCGCCTCGCCTGCCCCCACCGCCGCCGGTTCAGGGGAACGTGTGCGGAGCGATTGTCCTGGGGGACATTTGATGGATTAGAGCGCTGAACAGTTCCATTGCTAGGGGACCACCTGATCTCCTCCAGCCTGCGTCCCATATAAAGCCGGCAGCCGGAGTGCTGAGCACAGCTCCAGCGATCGCCTATCTGTGCGCCGCCGCCGCCAAGCTCGAGCAGGAGCCCGAGCCCGAGCCCGAGCCGGGGCCGCCGGCACCGGTGCCGGCTCTGCACGGTCACCAGCCGGTTCGCCCGCTGGGAGCTGTCCAGTGCTGAAACCCCGCGCGGCCAGCCAATCGCGCCCGGCTGGCCGCCTCCCTCCCGGGGCCCCACGCAAGTGCCCCCACAGAGCCCTCTGCCAGCCGCACCATGCCGCGCTCCTTCCTGGTAAAGAAGATCAAAGGGGACGGCTTCCAGTGCAGCGGGGTGCCGGCCCCCACCTACCACCCCTTGGAGACCGCCTACGTGCTGCCAGGCGCCCGGGGGCCGCCGGGGGACAACGGTGAGTAGGGCCGGGCGTGGGGAGAGGGGAGGGGAGCTCAGGCCCTCCCCAACTTGGGCCACGAGGAGGGGCGCGCGCAGCAGGGAACCCCGGGAGATTTCCTTGGCCCTGTGCGCCTCCCGAGCTTCCCTAGGGCCGGGCGGGCGGGGCAGGGGCTAGGTCCTACAAAGGGTAAGTCGCAGGGTCGGCATCCTGCAGCCAGGAGCCAGCCAGGACTTTCAAAGTTGTGGCCCTAGAAAGGGGTAGAGGTGGGCTGTTGAAGAAAGAATAGAGAGGGGGGGGGTATTAATGGCACATTAACACATTAAAGGCTAGTGCAGGGGGGGATGTATTAATGCACAAGGCAGTCTGACAGTCCTCTCTCTCTGGTTCAGGGAGGGAGGCTAACTGAATGTACCCCCAGGTGGGGCAGGAAGCCGGCCTGATTACAGGTCCCTGGAGAGATGGGGTTGTTCCCGAGGGGTGCGCTGGGGGCTCTCTCCCTCTCTTCAAACCGGCTCCTTCTGGCGATGCCAAACAAGTGCTCTCAGGGTCTTTTCCCAGCAACTCTTTTGTTATGCTCAGCCACATGCCTGCCAAAGCTGGGCCTGTCCTGGAAACTGAGAGAAGAGGGATTTCTGGAAGGGGATAACCCAAAGTGGCTCCTGGTCCATTGGGATGCACTCTGGAGGAACCTGCAGTTCCTCCCCCCCCCCCCACAAAGCCAGCCCTGCTGCTTCTTCTAAATCCCCACCTCTACCCACCCCACACATCCACACACTCCATCTCTTCTCAAAACAAGTTCCTTCAGGGGCAAGGGTTTGGGGAACAAGGGAGGTCATTCAAGGCCCAGAAAGGGGTGATCTCTGGAGGCTGGGAGTAACAAGTAGAGACTCTTCTGGTGGGCTCCCTCCCCCATAAGAAGATCACAAAAGGTTTCTCCTCTAATGGCCCCCACCAGGGCAGACATCTGAGAAGGAGGCATCCCTTTGGCAGGGAGAGATCTGGCATCAGATGTGGTACCCGCTTTGGGTGTGTGTGTGTGTGTGTGTGTGTGTGTGTGTGTGTGTGTGTGTGTGAAAGAGAGAGAGAGAGGGAAAGAGTATGTGACACAGAGAGAGAGAGAGAGAGAGAGGAGAAAAATGAGAGAAGAAAGGGCTGAGGATTAAGGGGGAGCTGTGATAGCAAAGACAGGAGCCTGGGAGGGTAGGGGCTTCCGCCTGGGGGATTTCCAAATACTTCACCCACATGCCATCACTCTGCCAAACCAGGTAGCAAGAGAGTGCTAAGACAGAGGGCTCTGTGACCTCATCAAGGTCAAAGAAGTTAGGGAGTGATCAGCACAAAGCTACAGCCCCTCAGGCCCTGGCCTCCCCCTGATACCCAACAGAACCCCATTTTCCTCTTCCCATACATCTTCCATTCTACCGTCCTCTTTTCTTGGCCCAGGGACTCCTGGGGTTGAGGACAGAAACCTAAAGATATGGCTGGGCTGGGCTGAAAGCTGGCAGGACAGAGGGTGAACCTGGGGCTCATGCCAGGGTTGGGGAGTGTGTGCTGAGAGCTGGGTAGAAACTGAAATGTCTGCAAGACTGAGATGTGGTTCCCTTGTGAGATGGACATAAAGCTGTGGGCTCCCAACCTTCTGAAGCCCCTTTGGTCCTGTGCCAACACCAGCTGAGAAAACCCAGAGAAGCCCAGAGAATTCCCCATGCACAGCCAAAACTGCAGGTTATCCCTCTGTAGGAGACGGTCTTGTCTTGAATTCAGCCCAAAAAAGCATTGTGCAAATGGTGAGAAGGAAGGTCAGGCAAAATCCTCAGCAGGAGTGTCCCTGTGGAGATTCCACCAGGTTTGACCCCCAAAAACCACTGCCATCTTTGGCCCTTTCCCCCAAAGGGGTCCAGACCAACTCCCTGAGCTCCAGGAAATCCTGAGGTTGTTCTGATTGGCAGGTGTCTGGTCTGGAACTTGGGAGGCCTGGGCTCTAAATCTTTGACTTGCTATGTGACCTTGGGCAAGTTCCTTCCCTTTTCTGTCCCTAGCCTCCCCAGCCATGAAAGGATTTTTGGATGGTATGAACCAAACCATACTTCTAACTTTGACTAGCTCAGCTTCTGTGAAGGTCAAGCTTGGGTGGGAGGCACTGGAGATGCCCAGACTAGAATCTAACAGAATGCCGGAGGCCACTGTCAGGGTTTCTGTGGGGCTACATTTAACATCCAGCACCTGGTTGAGGGCGGCAGAGTTCCCAGGGCCAGGCATTTTTCTTGGTTTTAGTCTCTACCAGCTGTCCCACAACAAGGACAGGTACCCTGGCCTGGCAGCATTGGCAGTATCTGCAGTGGACAGCATCAGTACAGGAGACCAGGGGGTGACCCTTCAAGCCTAGGTATGGCTGGGGAACACAGGGCTTGCCCTGTCCTGCTTTCTGGGGCCTCTCCTAATCCCGGGGTGTAGACGGACTGGGCATTGATGGCTCCCCAACTCCATGGATGAATGGGGGTCCTGGGGGTCCTCAGAGAGCATGCTAGCTCCTGGTGGCCCGTTGTCTCCACTCTGCCGGAAATAACCTTGCTGAGCCTTTGAGGGAAGTGTGAAAAATTGCTGAGCCGACGTTTTTCTCTCTCAGCATGTGTAAGTGTGCTGGGTAAACAAGGAGAAAGAGAGGAGGGGGGGAGGTGAGGAGAGGGAGGGAGGGAAGGAGGGAGGAAGGAGGAGGCAGGGAGGGAGGCAGGAGGAGGGAGGAAGGGGGAGGACCTGGGGCTGGAGATAGTTCCAGTTATTAGAAAGATCCTCTTACAAGCCATTTCTGTATATCTGGCTGCAGGGTCAAGATGAGGCTGGTGAAAAGGGAATCTAGGGAAGAGTTCAAGGAGGGCCTATGAATATGGGGGTCACAGGAACCATAGCCTCCTATTTCATGCAGATGCAGGACTCCAAATTAAAAAGGTGTACCCCCCAACCCACCCCAGCTCAAAGAATGCCTGAGAGTGCTGGAGAATTCCTAGAGGACTCCTCCTACATACTATACACACACACACACACACTTCACATACTATACACACACACATACCTACACACACACACACACACACACACACACTTCACATACTATACACACACACACATACCTACACACACACACACACACACTTCACATACTATACACACACACACACACACTTCACATACTATACATACACACACACACACACACACACACACACTTCACATACTATACACACACATACCTACACACACACACACACACACACACACACTTCACATACTATACACACACACACATACCTACACACACACACACACACACTTCACATACTATACACACACACACACACACTTCACATACTATACACACACACACACACTTCACATACTATACATGCACACACATACCTACACACACACACACACACACACACACACAAGCAAAGCTCTTTTTTGCCCCCCTACTCCCTTCCCTTTCAGCCTCCACAGGGACAGACAAAGAGTGCAGCAGGTGTGTCTAGGCTTCTCCCAAACCCACACAAGCCCCCCAGTGGGGAAAGCTCCTGGTCTCTGCAGAGCTCCAAGAACAACAAGCAGATCTTATCTCACGATTCCCCCCAAGAAAATGCCTCATTTCTCTCCCTCCTGCTCCTCTTGCTCCTCTGTTTTCTGCCTCCATGGAGCCCTCTCTTCTTCTTTGCTCCCCTGGGTGATAACTTTGCACAGATCAAATTCAGTCTCTCTCAGAGATGCCAACTCATGTCCTCTGAGACTCTCTTAGACCCTCACCCTCCATTTCCACCAAGCCCACCCTCACAGACCCAGGCTTCCATCCTGGGCATTGCTGAGGCCTCTTGGCCATCCTAGGGAAGACTGCTGCTCATTCATGGGCATGTCAGTGGTCTCCATGGGCCCCCACTGAGGACATCGTTATTGAACCTGGAATGTCCACTTTCCCTCCCATCCTAACTCTGAACTCCAGCTAGGAGCCAGGTCCCTTTTCCTGTGCCCCCACACCGGTCCTGCCCTCAAACTCTCTCAGAGTACATCCGACCCAGGCAGATGAGGGATCAATGCCAATCCAATAACACAGTTGTCTGTCCTCTGTGGCTACATTAAGCCTCCCCAACAGGCTTAGGAAGCTCTCTGACTTCTGTCCATGGCTTATCTAGTTGACCACATTACACCAGCACCTGCCTCCTCTCATTCTCTCTGATGGCGCCAGGCAGTCGCTCCAGGCCAGTCTTGGAGCATGGTCCAATGTCCCATTGGCTGTATGTCCACCCCACACCTTAGAGCATCCATCTGAGGAGGAGAGAAGTAAAGGGCTGCCCCAGTCCCTTAGAAGAGGGGTCCCAGAGAAGGCTAGAAAGATACCCAAGGACACACAGTAGGCTCATCTGAGTCTTCTATAACCACCACCATCTTTAGCATCTTGGTTTTAGTCCAAGTCATGTTAGACGTCCAGGTTCAAAGTCTAGCTCCAGGTTTAAATCCAGGTCCAACATCAATCGCCAATGTCAGGTCTGAGTGAATGTCTGAGGTTACAGCTCCAGGACAAATCCATGTCTATTTAAGTTTCAAGGTCCAGGGTCTACATCTAGGGACAAGGTCCTGTCAATGTTCTAGGTTCAGGATCGGCACCCAGATCCAATTTGCAGTTCAAGGTCACGTCCAACTTCATTCCCAAATGATTCAAGTCTCAGCTTTACCATTATCTTGATGATTGGCCTTGGACTAATCTTCCCTGGCCCAGCCTCAATTTCCCTCTCATGAACTGAGCAGTTGAACTTGCTCTCTTTCTGCTCTGACCTTCTGAGGACCCAGAAATATGATTTTACTAAGAATTAAGGGGACTCAGTGGGAGTATGGAATAATGGGGCCAATGAGAGATATAGAATCTGGAGGCCCATGGTCCTCCCTGAGACCTGAGGTCACAAGGGATACACCAGGGGCCTGAGCTGAGCTTCCATGCTTTGGACTGTCTCAGTTTGTGATTCCTAAGAGACAGCAGGAGACATGCTACACTGGGACATAAGGACATGTCCCTTATGTCCCAGTGTAGCAATTTATACATCCCAAAGGCTCTCAGGATCCTACCTCCCATCCCTGCCCTTTCCTCGTGGGCAAAGGTCAGAGGCAGCAGGGGAGGATTAGTTCCAATCTACAGTGACAAAACGGAGGCCAGGGAGGGCCTGGGATTTGCCCAAGATCACAAAGGGTGTTAACTGCTTATCTACATATTTTAGGGATCCCTGCAGCCTAGAGGCCCTTTGGGAGGTAAGAAAGATGAAACCCAGGTCTTTTAGCCTCCTTCCCAGCTGCTGTCTTCCCAGGAGAAAAGTGCCCACTACAAGCCCCTGGGTAGGGAGGGGGATTAGAATGTGTCCTCTGCCTGCACCCCTCTGAGTCAGAGAAAGGGTAGAGCAGAAAGCAGGAAGATCTGGAGAGGAGGCAGAGCACTACACAACATACCCTCTCTCCAGAAGCAGGACCAGAAAAAGCCCTGAGGGTAGGGGAGGCTGTCCCACCAAGCAGGGCTGGGCCAACAAGACCCTCAGCCTACCCACTCACATCGCCACAACCCCCTTGAAAAACCATTCCTATCGATTTCTGCAGAGCCATGGGCCTCCCTGTGGACCACGGGAATTGGGTCAGATTCAGGAAATACCAGAATACAGGGAATTCTAGGAGGTGGAGTGGTGGGGAGGGGCCCTGGAATCCTCTAGAAGCTCCCTGGGCCTGAGTCAGTGAGCATCAGCCAACCCCAAACCCTATAGCCCTGGTTATGTTGAGCAAGACCTCATTCTGCCCCCTGCTTATCTGAATTCAGGGACTCCCTCCCCAGCAGGCAGGTGTGCCAGCTGCCAGGCCCTCGGAGGAGGTGGGTGTCATTTGTGGTGCAGAGCCCAGAGAATTGCTAACAATGATGCTATAATAAGGGGAGGGGGAGGTACCCAGCCCCTTTGCCCAGCTCTGTGAGCAGACAGGAGAAACTATTTTTATCCTGCTTTGCTGCTGACAGACCTGGCTTTCTGCTCAGCTGGCTGAAGCTGATTCTCGCGGCCCGAGGCCCTGGCACAGCAAGAAGCAGCTCTAAATATACCCATGCAGCAGCCCCTCCAGCCCCCACCACCCAACAGGGCTGGGCCCTCCTCAGGAAACAGGGCCGCCTGGGAAGCTGGCCCTCCACCAGGCTCCTCTTTCCGTCTCAGGACAGGGAAATGGGACTGTGGCTGGAAATTCCCGGAAGAGTCTGGGAGAGACTGGGAAAAGAAACCCTGAAGGACTGGGAGGCAGAAGGCAGGAGGCTGGCCTAGCTCTGGCACAAACTTGCTCTGGGCCCCAGCTTCTGCAAAATGAGGGCAATGGAGGAAATGACCATGGTGCTCCCTCAAAACAAGCTCATACATATAAAGCACTTACTACTTTAATAAATGTTAGCTGTTGCTATTATTATTATTTACAAAAATATATAAGGGGCCAGATCATTTTCCAGAAGTTTCTCTCATTCCCAACTCCCCACCATCCTACAAGACAGAGGCCAACTGCAAGGTATTGTTTGAAAAATCACACCTCGCCCCTCTTCTTCCTAATTAAAAATCTTCACTCCTCCAGCAGGTCTCCATTCCCTTCTGGTGCCTTGGAAAGAGCATGGATTTGAAAGGTTTCGAGTTTGACTTCTCTTCAAGTGACCTTGGGCAAATTCCCTCCCTTCTCTGGGCATCTGGGTTTAGCGTAGTACCTGGTACCCAGCAAGGTCTCAGTGAGTTGGGAGCATTATTATCATAATCACCTCTCAGCGATTTCCCCACCCCCTCATCCCAGGGGAATCAGACAACTGGATGAGAAGGTGTCTCTGGAGGACCTTCCATCTAACACATCAAGACTTTTTGGCAGAGAAAATAAAAAGTCATTCTCAGGTGACATGTGCACAACATCTCCATTTTTCCAAAGTTTTCTGGACTGTCTTCACAACCCCTTGTAGCAGGGGTGGCTCTGGTCTCCAACCTTCAGATGGGGGGATTTGAGCCCAGAGAGGCTGCAAGATTTGCTCAAAGTCATCTAACTAAGGTGGGAGGACAGTGCCACTAGAAAGTCAGCTCTCCTGTCTCTGGGTCCCTGCCCTTCTCTGTCTCTATCAGGACCAAAACAAGAAAGGCCCATCTCACGCTGTCAGCTGGAGAGACAGGCAGCTTATCCTTCTATAGTCACCTGAGGGGCAGAGGAAGGTGCCCATACACAGAGTTAGAACACAAGTTACACTGCCCTAAAGGATTCTTCAGGATTGAGGCCCAGAGAGGCAAGGTAACTTGCCCAAGGTCACACAGCAGCCTGAGATACCCTTGTGTATCTCCAACTCTCCTGCAGATGAGAAGGATATTTCCAGGGAATGCAGGAAAGTAACAATGACAATAACAGCTTGAGAGGTTATGTGTGCCAGGAATTGTACTAAGCCCTTTACGTATTAACTTACTCAATCCAGTCTGAGTTCCCTTATACAGATGTTGTACAAAGAAGTTAAGTTGCTTGCCAAAAGCCACTAGCTAAGGAAAGGTCTGCAGATCTGGAGAGAATGTGGTAGAATGAGGGATGGAGGGGGTGATAAGGAAAGAACAAAGGGTATCATGGAGAGATACAGAAAAGGACTTTAAGCAACCTGTCCAAGGTCACATAGCAAATTAGAACCATCTCCTCCTAAAATGACAGCACCGACTCTTATTTTGAGCCTTCTCCCCAACCCATGTCAAACTCTATAACCACTGCTCATGAGTTCTAGTCCCACTATTCCTGTCCTGAGGAAAATTCCACATTTGCCTCAGCCAGATTAACAGCTTTTGTTTGAGATACCCCTATTTCTGTACAAAGAACTCCCTGCAACTGGAGCCTGGTGCTGCAGGCCGCCACTAGAGGGTGCTGCAAGCAGAGTGCCCCATTTGGGGCAAGGGCTTCCTGACTCACTGAGCTCCTACTACAGCAGCTTTCTCACGAAAATAAGATGTAGAAATTACACAACCTGGGTTAAGGAAACAGAGGGCCAGAGAATGGTAAGGAAAACTGTAGCGCAGAAACCCATCCAGGGAGCTTATTATCATTAATAATAATAGCCAATATGTATGGTGGATTTACAATGTACCAGGCACTGGGTTGGAATCCTGGCTCTGATTTACTAGCTGTGTAACCTAGGACATGTCACTTAACTTCTTTGTTCCTCAGTTTCCTTATCTATAAAATGTTACCAAACTTAGACAGTAGAGGGTGTGTTCAAACAGTGCCCAGCATATAAGTGGCTCGAGGCATGTTGATTATTTGTTTACATATTTTTGTTTACTCATGAACTTCTTACTGCAACTGTGTGAGTTAGATGCTTTTATTATCTCCCACCTTATAGCCCGGGAAACTGAGGCACAGAGAGGTCAGGTAATTTACCCAAGGTCACACAACTGGGAATGGTAAAGCCAGAACTCAACCCAGGTACTCTAGCACCAAAGTCATGCTTTCAACCAACAACAGAACATGCAAAGCACCGGTCACACGCTCAGCGGCCCCTTACAAATGGATACACTCCTTGAGAAAGGCCACCCAGCTAGAATCTGAGTTAGTGAATCGTCATCCCCTCCCCCATTCCACATCCTGAGCCATATGAGGTACAGACATGTCACCAGACCAAGTGGACAGGCAGACTCTCTGGGCTAGAGAGTGAGACTGGCTTGGCTAATCACTCAGCTATTCCACAGATACTTACTGAGTGCTTACTATGGGGGTAGGAGGTGAACAACCCATCCATAGTACGCTGCAACGTCACTGAGTGTAGGGAATGAGGGAAGGAGTGCAGTATGCGCCAATCCTGGCTCCACCCCTTGAGCAAGTCCCTTCCCCTCTCTGTGCTTCAGTTTTCTTGTCTGTAAAATGGAGTTAATATGAATATTTTTGTGATGATTTAATGAAGCTGTGATGGGAAGCACTGAGCATAGTGCCTAGCACATAGTCAGTGTTCAACAAACATTAGCAATTATTATAATGAGTAATTACAATGTGAAGAAGTACAGAAGGAGGAGGGGGTCTGGGAATGCCCAACAGACATTTAACTTAATCTGAAACACCACTTCTGAATATGTGGAGGCCTAAGTACCAGGCCTGGTCCCTGGGGTTCTAGAGGTTTGGGAACCTCTAGACAGAGAGGGATGGGAGGGGAGGAATGGGGTGCTGAGTAGCTGGGCACCCCTTCCCCAAATTATAAAACTCCCACTAACAATGCCCCCACTGGATCTGTACACACAGCCCCTTCCTACAGATTCCCCACTCCCACAATACCCAATCACTTCTGTGTGCGGAGAGCCCTGTGTGGGCAGCTGAAGATACAGGAGTTAAAAATAAGGGCAGACTCTCTCTTTCAGGGTTGGGGGACAGTCCAAATAGACTATAGTACAAGGCAGGCCATCCCAAATGACAGATGAGAGGCAAAGGCCTGGAGGCTGGCCCTGGCAGACTGTCTGAGGGAACCAAAGCAGATCAGAGCACCTGGACATAAGTCTGAAGGAATCCTATTCCCTGCTTGCAAAGCCCTCTTCTGCCTGCCTATGGCTCACTTCAACAGGGCAGGCAGCAGGGGTGTGGAGGGTGTATGTCTCAAGAGTCAGGAGAGGGTTGAATCCTCAGCTTTTGCCACTCCCCTGCTGTGAAACCTCAGAAAGGGGCCTAAGGCCATTGTTCTCTGCAGTCAAAGGATAATGGAAACACTTGGTGCTTAAGTGTCAAGTTGATGAGTTTCTGCCAGGTCTGCAGTCCAGCTTTAGGGGTGTCAGGAGGGTGCAAGGACCTGGAGGTGGTATATGTCCTTAAGAAGCCCCTGATGAACCAGGTTTCCCACAGAACCTCAGTAATGAGGAAAGAAAGAGGAGAGAGAGGCAGATTCTCACTGGGGTCTGAAGCAGGATTCTAGAGGACTGAAAAGCAAAGCAGGTTTGGGGACAAGTACAAGAATTTCTGTTTCTTGGGCACCTACTAAGTGCCACACACTTGATCCCTTTTAAATCCTCCAGCAAACCTGGAAGGCATCTTATTGGACTGGAATTCCTTTATAAAACATCTATTTATTGTGCACCCACATTAAGCCAGGCATGTGCTGGGCACAAAGATTCAGCCCCCTGGAGCTCACAGTCTAGTGGGGGAGGCAGACAATTAACTAATCTTCAGTAAAGTCACTTTTTCAAGCAAGTAAAAAACATAATTACCATAGCTAACATTTATATAGCAATTACTGTGTGCTCCCTCTCTCTTTCTCAATTTCCTTACATGTAAAATGGGGATAACAGTACCTACTTCATAGGGCAGCTGTGACGAGTAAATCAGTTAACTCGTGTAAAGCACTGAGGCAGGGCCTGGCACACAGAAAGTGCTCAATACATCACCTTACCCAATTTTCCCAACGATTCTGGAGGGAGGCGGGAGTCCAATTACAAGCTCCATTTTGTAAACGAGGAAACCGAAGTTCAGAGAAGTTATAGGTTTGGGGCAAACAGAACTGGCTTTGGCTTCAAACTACCAAGGAAAAAATAAGGGCAGACCCCCTCCTTCAGGGTTGGGGGACAGGCCACATAGACTATAGTTCAAGGCAGGCTATGTGCAATGCCAGGTGAGATTTGAGCCTGGTTCCACCACTTACTAGTTGTGGGAGCTTAAACTGACTGCTCTATGCTTTTGCTTCCTTATCTGTAAAGCGGCAATGATAATAATATCCTTTTCATTATCTCTTAAGACATCTAACGAAAAGCCAGCAGAACCGTGCCGGGCACTGCACAAGCGGTCCATAGGGTATGGCGGGGGTTATTTTTATTGTTATCCGCAGAGAAAGAATTTGAATTCAGGCAGCCTGACACCAAGTGCAAAGCTGCACGTCAGTACTCAGTGTCGCACCTGCAACTATTATTTTCCAAGAATGGCCAAAGGGATAGAGTTGGGGAACGGTGGGAGTGACTTGCCCTAAAAGGGGAGTCTTGACGGGCCCCTCACCACCTCCCACCGTGCTTCTCGCGCCCACAGGTTATCCCCAGCACTGCCTGCCGCCGAGCAGCTACGATGCGGACCAGAAACCAGGCCTGGAGCTGGCGCCCGCCGAGCCCGCGTACCCGCCGGCGGCGCCGGAGGAGTACAGCGACCCCGAGAGCCCGCAGTCAAGCCTTTCGGCGCGTTACTTCCGCGGGGAGGCGGCTGTGACCGACAGCTACTCCATGGACGCCTTCTTCATCTCGGACGGGCGTTCGCGACGACGACGGGGCGGGGGCACGGGGGACGCCGGGGGCGCGGGGGACGCCGGGAGTGCCGCGGGGCGCGCGGGGCGCGCGGGGGCGCCGGCGGGCGGTGGGCATCGGCACGCGTGCGCCGAGTGCGGCAAGACGTACGCCACGTCGTCGAACCTGAGCCGCCACAAGCAGACGCACCGCAGCCTGGACAGCCAGCTGGCGCGCAAGTGCCCGACGTGCGGGAAGGCGTACGTGTCCATGCCCGCGTTGGCCATGCACGTGCTCACGCACAATCTACGCCACAAGTGCGGCGTGTGCGGCAAGGCCTTCTCGCGGCCCTGGCTGCTGCAGGGCCACATGCGCTCGCACACGGGCGAGAAGCCATTCGGCTGCGCGCACTGCGGCAAGGCCTTCGCCGACCGCTCCAACCTGCGTGCGCACATGCAGACGCACTCGGCCTTCAAGCACTACCGCTGTCGCCAGTGTGACAAGAGCTTCGCGCTCAAGTCCTACCTCCACAAGCATTGCGAGGCCGCCTGCGTCAAAGGGGCCGAGCCACCCCCGCCGCCCCCTGCCAGCAACGCCAGCTGAGCCTTCTGCCGCACTCCATGCCCGGAACTCGCTCTGCACGTGTCCCCGGGCTCCCCACCCGCGCCGGCAGAGCCCTCTCCAATCCCCAGCTGTGTTTCCCTGCCCACGCCCCTCGTGGGGACCCATCCCAACCCGGAACTTTTCTCTCTCTTCCCCCAAAACCACAACTCACTTCTGGCAGTTGCCCCCAGCAACACCCCTACCCACTTCGTCCTTTCCATCCACCAAGACTCGGACCTTGACCCCCTGTCCGCGCCCTCACGTCTCCCAACTCAGGCACTAGGTCTGGGCCTCTCCGGGAACACAGACCCGAAATTTTCTCTGGCCCAGACTCTGCACCTCTCCCCTTCAATTTTTTCACCTACCCTTTCACTTCTCAGCTCAGTCTCTCTGGCCTTTCCTCTTTTGGAACCCACTACCTAAGACCCCAAACGACCCTTGATTCTCACCCCTGACTCGGTTTCACCAGATGCACCTCGCCCAGGCCTGCAGCTCCCACAATCCCACCCAGGGCCATTCCTCTGCCTCTCAGCTGAGCCTCCCTGACTGTGTTCATCTAATCTTATCCCTCTTGGAGTCCCCAGTCTGTCCCCGATCCCCCTCTGTACCCGAACGTTAGGTCCAGCCATTCACCCCCTCCCACAATTATCACGCTTACTCAGCCACTCCCACTATCACCCCCTACCGCATTTCCCCCAGACCCTCTCATCCCTCTAGCAGTCCTTAATCCAATGAGTTTACCTGACCTGGGACAGACTTGAGGGACTGTCCAGGACCCCTCCTCCCTGGGCTCCCACTCTCTAGCTGCCCATTCTCTGAGCACTTTCCCCCACACCCAGGACTACTGGTACCCCTTCTTATTTCTTAGGGGGAGGTCTGGGGCATCTTACAATTGCCCTCTCCGTCTGACGACTAGATCCCTCCAGTTATTTATTTGTGAACTTTTATTTATTTATTTATTTATCTATTTATTTATTTATTGCTCAGTTTATCTCTTGGCCTCACCCAGGGACGCTCTGGCTTCCCCAGCTGGACTGGGAGGACAGTGAGCCAGGCGTGGACAGGGCCAGCAAAGGCCATAGAGGGCTATCTCTGCCTCTGCCTGGTCACCGGAAGTGAGGAAGAAGCCCCACCCCATCAGAGCCTCAACCCGCTGGGGAAGGGAGCCTGAGAGTGGGAGAAAGCCCCTGCTGACCCTCAGCTAGTGCGGGGGAGGCATCAGGAGGTCCACTCTTGGGGCAGGACCCCGCCCTCCTGAACCTTCCACCCTCACCCCAGGGACCCCGGAGAGAGGAGCCTCCCAGATTTGTTTGCTATTTATTCCTCTTCTTGAGGGACCCCAGGTTCCAGGGACCGACTGAGCCCCGGACCCCGCTGGGGCCTCCGGCCAGCTCCTGGGTGGAGCGCTCTCTCCAGGCCAAGTCTATGCAACTCTCCCGGGCAGAGGGGCCGGGGCTGCCAGCCGCCGCCCGCTGGCCACTACCTCCCCCCGCCGCGCTTTTGCATGCCTGGGCGAGGGCCGAAGCACACACCTCCACGCTCACGGACTCAGACGCCCTCTGCTTTAAGCACACGCCTCTACCCCGGGGCTCCACTCCTGGCTTGTGGGGGGCAGGAGTCCTGGACTCTCCGAACTCCCCACCCCCCAAGGAGAGTGGAGATTGGAGGGGCCCCTGGAGCCGGGGCACTTCTCAAGGCCTTCCCAAGAGGGTGGTCCTGTGCTCAGCCTCAGGGCCATGGGGGAAGGGAGGCTACAGGGACGTGGGGAGGGAGAGGGGTCGCAGAAGCAATTACGGAGGGTGTTAACCCTGTAAATAGGTACTTCGACAGCAATAATTTTCCATGCATGCTAAGCCTTTTGGCCATATTTTGTATGAGCGCTTGGCGCTCCCCCTCTCCTCTCACACCCCAACTCCTTCCCTGGATCCTTATCCCTTCCCCAACTCCAGCAGTATTACTTGTAACGCAATTCAGGGATATTAAAGGGACTTTGGCCACTTAGAGTGTCTCTAGACCTTGTGATGGGGGTGAGGGTGGAGAGTGAGGCTGGAGGGGGTGTGAGGCAAGGTTGCTGCCTGGAGAGCTAGTGGGCTCTCTTTCACCAAAAGTGTTCCGAAAGATATTGGACAACTTCCTTGCCAGCTGCCTTGGCAATCTTTCAAAATACAAACCTGCCCTTGCCTTACCAAAAACTTCTCTGGGGACCACCAGACACCATGCCACAACCTCCAACACAAACTCACTGGAAGGGGGGGCCTGCATCCTTTGAGGGCTGGATGCCATGTTGGGGGGCAGGGTCTGCAGGCTGGAACCCCATCTCGCCCCAAGTCACCCGGCAACTTTCTTCCTTTCATAGGCAGTGCACTCGATTTTTGGCCCCTCATCCTGGTGCCTGTCTGCCTTTCCCATTACACACCTCTAGACAGGTGGCTGCATCCTGGGTGGTGTGCTAAGTGCCTCTAGCAACAGCATACAAAGTCTCCAATGAGGAGGCCCAGGCACCTGTAGCATTCCTTAGCCTTCTGCACTCTTAGCCCTTGTGGCTACATGCACCTTCTGACTGGCTGCTGCATTAGTTACGTTTGTTTCAGGTCCAGGAAAGAGAAACCAGTGCAGGTCAGGGTTTGGGATTTTATAAATATGTAATGCACTGTATTAAATCCCTTTGAAGCAGAAAAGGATTTAATGCAGGGAATTAAAGCTGACAAAATTGGGAAGGGCTGAAGGAGTGAGCCCTGGGCAGGACCCCCAAAACATCATCACAGAATTGACCCACTGGGGAGCTGCTGCCTCTTCCACAAGCAGGCAGTGGGGGAATCAGGAGGCTGCCCTGGAATTGCTGAGAGTCTAAGACCACAGCACTCCAGCTGCAACCCAGGGATCAGGAGGTTCCTGCCACTGTCACTGCCACTATAACTGCCTCTAGTCTCCCACTAAGCTGGTGGCTCCACACCGAAACACTGTTAAAGAAGAACGTAGTGCTTCCATGACTGTTTTGATAGTAGCAAGAGTCAAAGCAGTAGGAAGATGGCCCTGGCCCCATTTCCATACTAATTCCACAGAAGTGCATCTAACTAGCAAGATCTAATTAACTGTTAGTACCTTTGCTATAGGGAAGTCTGGAAAGTGTAGTTTTAAAATCTCCAGCCATGCAATATGGAAGGTACAACGTGAGGTGGGAATGATGATGAGTACTTATCAGCCATATCCACCCCAGTTGTAGGGGTTGAATGAACATTCAGTCCCTGCTTCCTTGATGGCAGCCATGCAATTTGGAGAGTTAGCTTAAGAAGTGGTCTTGAGTGGTCTAAAGGTCACAGCCCTCATGGATTCAGAAATGGACATAGGGCCCATTTCCAGCCAATGATCAAGACGAGGTTTGCTGAAAATTTCTGGGAAAATTTGCGGCTTCCTCTTTTAACAGAAAGGAAATCAAGACTCTTTTCCCCCTGGATGAGAATAAGGAAGCATGTCATTTTGTGACTGTGAAGGAACCAGCCTGAAGCCTACATCATAGATGGCAGAAGAGAAAGATGGAAGCCTGTGTTCTTGAGACATCAGGAAGCCAAGAACCAAACACCCTGAAACTCATTCAAAGTGCTCCCTCCAGACTTCCTGGTGTGTGGCATGGGTGGGTCTTTATTATTTAAATCAGTTGACTCAGATTTTCTGTCACTTGCAGCCCAGAGCACCTCAACTGATATCAGTCCAGCCTGCTTTTCACAATTATCTCAATAGGTCAAGACCAGGGGTAATTCTCTGACATTTCTCTAGTCATCTCTTTCTTCCACTCTTCACAATGACAATTTCAAACCTCCTCCATTTTCCACCAATTCCAAACCCTCGACCTCCCTCCTACTTTCAGCAGGTGACCTCAAAAGCAGCTTCACAAAGAAAAGAGAAACCATTAGATGGAGAACAAGTCCATCTTCCCATTACCACACCCAAATGCCAACCTACATATCCACCCACCCTGCACCCCTCCGATCCTGCTCTCTCTCCCTTTCTCTTACCCAAGGCAGAAAGGGATTTAATGCAGGGTATTAGCAATTGGGGTAGCCAGGGACCTGGCCCTGGGCTGTGCTTTAGAATCTCATCATTTCCATTAGATATATATATATAATACCACTCTTGACCCCAGATATCCCTTCAGCCACACTTGCAGTGTCCATTTCCTTCATCCCCACTAACTCCCCAACCCACCTCAAACCACATTCTGCAGACAAGATGCTAAGTTCTCTATGAAATTCCCAAGGACTCCATGTCCATATCCAAAGACCATTTCAAAGTCCTTTCCAATATTAAACCCACTCGACCTTGTTTTCTCCCAAATTACTGATTCCCCTTGGCTTCCACAATCCAATTCTCTGGTTCTCCTCCTACCTCCCAGGCAACTTTGCAGATTCACCTTACAGTTTGCATTCCTCAATGCTCTCTCCTCTTCTTACTTCATACTCTCATCATGCAATCTCATTATACCCATAGCTTCAGTTTCCACCCACCAGCAGATGATTCTCAAATTTAGATTTCCAATTCCGACCTCTCCTCTGAGCTGCGAATCCCTATCTGCAGGCAGGCCGCCTCCACCTGGATGTCCCAAAGGTACCACCGACGCAGCACACCCAAGGCTGGAGCCATGATTTGGTTCTCCTCCAGGGTTTCCCACCTCCAGAAATGGCATCAGCATCCATCCAGTCATGTAGTCACAAAACCCAGAAGTCATCCTTCCCACGTCTGTTTCCCTCATCCCATCCTCCAATCCATCACCAGGTCCTGTTGATTTTTCCTTTGTTTTGTGAGCCTCCACCCTGGTCCACAGCCATCATCTCTCCTACCTAAACAAAGGGACCTGTCTTCTCATGGGTCTCCCTGGATCCATTCTGCCTCCCCAACTCTCCTTCCTCTCTCCATAGAAGCCACAGGGATCTTTCCAAAATTGCCTATCTGATAACATCATTCCCACCCCCTCTTTCTGCTGAAAACACTTCAAGGGCTTCCCAGGGTGTGGGGTAAAACAGTACCCCCTTAGGGTAACTTAGGAAGACTTACCTGTTCTGGTCCTTCCCTCCCATCTCTTCAACTGAACCTTCAACCATGCGCCCTTCTGCTCTTTGAGTTCCAGCCACCTTTTCAGCAACTTTGCTCCTTCCTGCCACAGAGTATTTGCATGCATAAGCTGTTCTGTACACCAGAACACACTCTGTCTGCATCGCCATCAATGCCACCCTTCTAACCGTTGGTGCTTTTTCATCCTTCATCTCTCAGCTGGGTGGTCACTTCATTGGGGACCACACAGCTCTCATCAATGTACTTTCCCATTAATTGGTATAATTTATTAGGTCATTATCTGCCTCCCCCACTAGACTGTAAGCATCATGAGACAGGGACTGAGCGTCATTTTGACCATCATTAAATCACCTGGGCCAGCACCAGTGCCCAGCCAATTATTTTTTAATAAATGACATACATTTAGGCATTTAGGTCATAATCAATAATGGTGGCTAATGTTAAAAAAAAAAAAAAATTTAGAGGCTATGTTTCCCATGGCCACTGCTGCTGGGCCCAGAGGTAGGAACCTGACCAAAACCAGGTCAGTCATTACCCTGTTCTGCATTTTTCTAGATCTCTCTCTCTCTCTTTTTCTCTCTCTCTCTCTCTCTTTCCCTCCCTCCCTCCCTCCCTCTCTCTCTCTCTCCTTCTCCTCAGCTAATAGACCTGTAACTTGAGAGCTGTGGCTCAGATGGCTTGCTACTTATCAATAGCCACTCTCCCCTTCTTCCTTAATAAGAGAACTCCAATTTCGGCAGAGCACATTGCCACCATAAACAAAAATAATATTCTGGTTGTCCTTGCAGCCAGGGGTGTGCATGTGACCAATTTCTGACCATGACAAGCAAGGGAAGTGTTATGTGGAACTTCTAAGAAAGCACCCTAAGAAGGAGGGGCTCATGCCCTTTTACTCTTTCATTTCTCCACCTCTTTCCCAGCTGGAACTTGGATGAGATAGCTGGTCCTTCAGCAGCAATCATGAACCAGGAGGTGACCTTGAGAATGAAAACCCTGCTCTAAATGATAGAAAGTTAAAAGGGCCTGTGCCCCTAATGACCATGGAGCAGCCACCCTAGGAAGCCCTGGCCTTCTTAATTCCAGACTCTTTTTTCATGAGAGGAAACACATTTGGGTTTTTAATCCTCTCGTGTCTGTCCTTCAACTTTCTGTTACTAGAAGCCAAACACAGTCCCTGTTGACAGCCAAGGTCCTGTCATGTAAAGGTAATCCTTCTGCTATGAAAGAGAGAGAAAAAAATCTCTAAACCCACTTTTCATTGAAGTTTTTACTAAACTAATTCACATTGGTTTTCTGTCACTTGCAAACAACAGTCTTGATTTATACAATGAGACTTGTCTGGAAGCTCAGACACAGAAGGGCCTTCACATTTGACTATTAATTTAAAATGTAATCAGACTGCTAATATATATATCGAGCACTTACAATGTTTTGCTAATAGATGAGGTAGGTAAAGTCCTGTTCTAGGTAAAGTCCTCATCTATTTTTTTTTTTTTTTTTTTTTTGCATGGGCAGGCACCAGGAAACAAACCCGGGTCTCTGGCATGGCAGGTGAGAATTCTGCCTGCCAAGCCACCAGGGCCCACCAGTCCTCATCTATTTTCAATCATCCAACAGCCCTACAAATTAGGTGCCATTATTTTGCCAACTTGGCAGGTTCAGAAACTGAGGTATAAAGGCTGACTGGCCCAAAGTTACAAATTTAATAAGTGGTAGTGCTAAAATTTTAACCTAAGCAAGACAGAGAACTGTAGAGTTCTGTCTTTATTTGGTTCCCTGATAGCAAAGTCTGAGACTTAAGTGCAGGTAGTTTATTTGGGAGGTGATCCCAGGAAGCAGAAGTGAAAAGGCAGTAAGAATGTGGGGTGGGGGTGGGGTGTCAGTGAGGTTGCTGCTGTAGCAATGAGGGTTGGTACTGTCGGTCTCTGAGAAGACAAATTTAAAACTTTTGTGCATCAAAGGACATTAGCAAAAAGTGAAAAGACAACCTGCAGAATGGGAGAAGGTATCTGGAAATCATACATCAGACAAAGATTTAATTTCCAGAATATATAAAGAATTCCTAGAACTTGACAACAAAAAGACAAACAGCCCAATTAAAAATGGGCAAAGGTCTTGACCAGATATTTCTCCAGAGATGATAAACAAATGTCCAAGTACATTAAACGATGTTCAACATCATTAGTTACTAGGGAAATGCAAAGCTAAACCACAATAAGGTACCACTTCACATCCACTAGGATGGCTACTATAAGAATTTTGAAAACCTGAAAATAAGAAGGCAAAGATGCAGAGAAATAAGAACTCTTATACATTGCGGGTGGGAATGTATAACTGTGCGGTCACTAGGGAAAGCGGTTTAGGGAGTCCTCATAAGGTTGAACCGAGAATTACCATATGATCTGGCAATTCCACTCCTAGACACATGTCCGGAAGAACTGAACACAGGGACTCAGACAGATGTGTGTACACCCATATTCATGGCAGCACTGTTCACAACAGTCAAAAGGTAGAAACAACCCAAGTTTCCATCAACGGATGAATGGATAAACAAAATGTCCTATATTCATATAATGGACTACCATTCAGCTGTAAAGAAGATGAAGTTGTGCTGCATGGATGAGCCTTGAAGACAACAGGGTGAAGGAAGTAAAGCCAGGCACAAAACTATCGTATGATTTTACTTATATGAAATACCTAGAATAAGCAAATTCATAGAGATAGAAGGTGGATTACAAACTACCAGGAGCTGTGGTGGGGGCGGGGAGGCAGAGACAATGGGGAGTTATTACTCAACAGGCAGAATGTTTCTGTGTGAGATGATGAAAAAAACATGTCAGTGGATGGTGGTGACGGGCAGAATACCGTGAATGCAACTGACATCACGGAACTGTATGCTTCTAAGTGGTTAAAATGGGAGATTTTGTGTTGTGTATATGCTACCGCAATTATTTTTTTTCATGTTTTTTTATTAATTAAAAAAATTAACGAACAAAACATTTAGAAATCATTCCATTCTACATATATAATCAGTAATTCTTAACATCATCACATAGTTGCATATTCATCATTTCTTAGTACATTTGCATCGATTTAGAAAAAGAAATAAAAAGACAACGGAAAAAGAAATAAAATGATAATAGAGAAAAAAAAAAACTATACGTACCATACCCCTTACGCCTCGCTTTCATTTACCACTGTTTCAAACTGAATTTATTTTAACATTTGTTCCCCCTTTTATTTATTTTTATTCCATATGTTCTACTCTTCTGTTGATATAGTAGCTAAAAGGAGCATCAGACATAAGGTTTTCACATTCACAGAGTCTCATTGTGAAAGCTGTATCATTGTTCAATCATCATCAAGAAACATGGCTACTGGAACACAGCTCTACATTTTCAGGCATTTCCCTCCAGCCTCTCCACTACATCTTGAACAACAAGGTGATATCTACTTTATGCGTAAGAATAACCTCCAGGATAACCTCTCAACTCTGTTTGGAATCTCTCAGCCATTGACACTTTGCCTCATTTTACTCTTCCCCCTTTTGGTCGAGAAGGTTCTCTCAGTCTCTTGATATTAATTCTCAGCTCATTCTAGGGTTTTTCTCAGTCCTTTGATGCTGAGTCTCAGCTCATTCCAGGATCTTTGTCCCACGTTGCCAGGAAGGTCCACACCCCGGGAGTCATGTCCCACGCAGAGAGGGGTAGGGTGATGAGACTGCTCATCATATTGGCTGGAGAGAGAGGCCACATCTGAGCAACAAATGAGGCTCTCTTGGGGGTGACTCTTAGCCTAACGCAATTTTTTTTTTAATCACTGAATTATACACTGTATAAGATGGATTTTATGAACTGTATCTCAACTTAGAAAAAGATGAAGGAAAAAAAGATTTAATGTTACCTTAGTAATATAGAAATCCCTTTATTTTCCCAAATTCTCAGGAAAGTCTTCTGCATATGCGAATGCCTGATGGGAGTGATTCTTTTGGTAAAAATGAAAGAGAAGGGATAAGGACCACATCCAGGCCAAGGTAGGAGCAGGGAGCCCAGGAGCAGGGTGGGAATAGCAATTTGTTTGATTGCAAACAAAAAACATGGACTTTAGCTGGTTTGGACAGTAAAAGAATTTACTGATGTCCTGTCACTTATCTCCTTGGCTCACCTCTGAGGTCACCATAAGTAGATAGCTTCATGCCTCTAAGGCCACAGACACTTGCTCAGTTTGAGCCCAGGGCAGCCCAGAAATGCCACAGATGAAATGTCCCTGGGCAACCCTCAACCAGTAAGGGACAGAAGTGAAGGAATAAATAACCCAGCTCCCCCGTTATTCAGAGGGACAGTCCTGATGCATGATGATGCACCTGGGTCTTCCCAGTTGCCCATCAAGTTAACCTGCTCATTAAGTGCCTCTTGGCATTTCTCTCATCTCCAGTGCTTTTTAGGATCATCTCCTAGAGTAGATGGTGTTTTCCAAAGACGGTCACAACAGTATCCCATAAGCTCTTTCAGAGCTTTTCTACTCCTCCTATGGTGATTTGGAGCTATGTGCATGAGTTAAACACATTCTTAAACTTAATCCATTTCTTTGAGTATGAACCTATTGTAAATGGGATCTTTTTGATAAGGTTACTTCAGTTAAGGTGTGGCCCAACTCAGTCAGAAAGGGTCTTATATAAGCAGAATGAAATTCAGAGAGAAAGCCACAGGAAGCAAGAAGCTAAAGGACAATGGAACCTGGAAGAGATGGGAGAGGCCCCATGTGCACTGCCATGTGACAAAGGAGTCCAGGAGCAAGGATCGCAAGCAGCCAGCCCCAGAACACCAGCTTTGCAAAGAAAGCACCACCTGATGGCACCTTGACTTGGATTATTTTCCAGCCACAAAACTATGAGCTAATAAATTCCCATTGTTTACACCAACTCATTGCATGGTATTTGCTTGAGCAGTCAAGGAAACTAAAACACTTCCCATCAAGAGATGGAGTCTACATCCCCTTCCCTTGAACCTGGGAGAGCTTGTGACATGGCAGAAATGATATTCTCTGACTTTCAACACTAGACTAGAAAAGGTCATGAAGCTTCTGCCAGATTTTCTGGGGACACCTTGCTCCTGGAACCCAGCTGCCATGCTATGAGGACGCCCAGTCCACGTGGAAAGGCCACATGTAAGTGTTCTGGCCACATGCCCTGGTTAAATAGGCATTATCATCCACCAGACATGTTAATGAACACACTTCTAGATGATTCTGGCTCTGGCAGTCAAGTCACCCCAGGTGTTGAGTCAACCCTCTAGCTGATTGCCCAGATATTGTAGAGAAGAGACAAACAGTCCTCCGTGTACCCTGTCTGAATTCTTGACACACATAATATCTGTGAGATAATAAAATGGCTGTATTTTTCCAATAACTATTGAAATGGTTTGTTTTGCAGCAATATAACTAGAACATCTCCCAAATAAACTACCTGCACACCAGTCCTTGTCTCAGGGTCTACTTTTGGAGGAAGCCAAACTAAAACAAAAGGATTTGGGGTAGATCCCAGAATTTCTCCAGTTAACAGCTTCTATTATTACATTAGTTCCAGTAGAAGGCACTTTATCTTAATAACCCCAGAAAGATGCTTAAGCCTGGGGTTCACTGGTTTGGGGATAAATACTGTGCTAATTGACCAGACCTGGTCAGGGTTCAGGTACCGTCTTATGCAGACAGCATCTGCCCCACTGACCACACAGTCCTGAGAGGGGGGAAGAGAAGATCCTTGCAAGAAATCTGGGTTGCCGCTTCCAGGTCTGGCGTGTTCTTCAGGCACCAGGGGCCATGCACTTCACAGGAGGGTAAACCCTACTGAGCCCAGAGGTGAATGCCAACCAAATTAAGCCATTGGGTAATTATACCCCCTTTGATAGGAATTTTTTAGGCATGGACATGTGATAGAATTCTTGCCTAAAAGATGTGAGGAGAAGGCTCCTGGGGGTGGGGGAGAGGGTTAGGAAGAGGCACTCCTTAAAAGAGGCACAAAAGGATGTTCTAAGTTCCAGCTTTGAATGTTGTTGTGTAGTGATGTGATGCCTGGAGCTCCAGTAGCCATCTTGGGATCATGAAGGGCAAACCTAAGGACAAAAGCCAGAACATGGAGGATGGTGGTACAAGAAACTGCAAAGAATCTGAATCTTTGATTACATTGTTGAACTATCTCCCTACCAACTTTAGATGCATCCACCTCCAAACATCTTATTTGAGAAAACAAATCTTAATGTTTGAGCCAGTCTGAGTTGGGCAAAGGCACCTTAACATACAAAATTTCATACCAGAAATGGGGGGGTCTCACTGGACCATTAGTAATGATAAGAGACTCGGGTCAAATCTACATTCTTCCACTCCAGAAACTGTTTCCCTGCCCCTTCTTACTTCCTATAATTCTGAATTGGTTTTAGAAGGGACGGTTCTCTCTTGAAATTCTCTAAGAGCCTGCACCAATAATTCTGGGGCTGAGGTGTGGTTATCAGTTCTACTTCTTGAAACAAATTATGATTTCACTGCTAACAAGGATAATATTCTAGAACTGCAGAAAGGGAAAGGTTAAAGCCAAATTCAAAATGGCTTTAGTATTCTAAGGCTTTGCTAGAGTCTAAGAACTTAATGTGGATGATTTTCAACAGCAAAAATGGTAGGCATCTTATGTTTCTGTATTAGGAAGGGATCTCACATTCACAGAGCTCTTGTGTGCATCCTCCCAATTCACACTCACAACAACATGGAGTGATGGGCAGCATTAACCCATTTTACAGATGGGAGAACTGGGGTTCAGAAGGTGTCACGGTAACTAACTAAAGGCTGTGTGGAGCCCCTTAGGTCACTCACTTACTCACCTGGTGGACCCCATCTCTGGGTTTTCTCTAGCTGACAGGGAGAATATGCATTTCCCCCCTACACATGCAACCATGGTAGCTGGCCCAAATCAGATGTGTCTGTCTTCAGCAGGGCCCCACTATCCCACTTCCCTGTTTTTGCTTGAGCTGCTCCTGCAGCTGGAGTGTCCTTTATATCCATCTTTTATGTGCCAGGTACTTTTGTGTTAATTTTCATTTACTCTTCCTACAAACCCTATGAGGTAGGTATTTTTTATTGTTCCCATTTTACATAGAAGAAACTGAGCCACAGAAAAGCTGACTAATCCTCCCAGGTCACACAGCTGGTAAGTAGTGGAGCCAGGTTTCAAATCCATGCCATCCAGGTGATTCCAGAGCTTACACTCTAAAACTTCAATCCCATTCTAACCTTTCCCTCTCCAGAACCAAGCAAGCCATTTTCCGGTTTGAATGCCCCTCCTCCAGGGACCCTTTCCTTATACATGCCTTTCCTTCGGCACTCTGGAATCTCATTGTAAATTCAGTCATTTTGCTTGGTTACCACATGTAAGCACCTATTTAACCCCTACTCCAGCCACCTTCATATGTCATTACCTCTAAGTTTCTCCACAATCTCCACATACCCATTTTACAGAACAGACGGCTGATGCTCAGAGAGGCTAAGCAACTAGCCCAAGGCACAAAACAAGGGAGTCAGCAGATGTGGTCAGAGATGCTGTCACAGATGCTAATCAGACACCTGAAATTTAAACCAGAAGTTTCTGCCTATATCCGGCCCCATGATCCCAGGGAATACTGGGTGCTGAACCTGGGGCCAAGGAGGTAGGACTTTGAGCAGAAGTTGCAGTGGGGGTCTCTGCAAATAAGTCGCCATGACTATCGTCCAAGGCCTCGATGGTCACATCTGTAAGCTGGGGTGGGTGGTTAAGTGGCCCTGAGCTCTGGACTCTGGTGACCTGACTTTCCTTTCAGCGACCCCCTACCTCAGGCCTACTTCCTGACGCTGCAGTGAGGACCCGATGGACCCTCGGTGCGGAGTTTCAGGGCTGTGCCCAATACTGTCAGCCACGCCTCCATAGGGCACAGGCGACAGCTGCCGGCCGTGGTGGGTGGCGCCCGCTCGAGTCAGGCTGTCTGGATTTGTACCCTGGTCATTCACGAGCTCCCTCACTTAACCTCTGCGTCTCAGTTTTCTCGTCTGTAAAAAGGGAGCAATAATCATAACCACCTTGCGGGGTTGTTGGGAGTTTTTAACAAGTTATTTGCCAAGTGCTTACAACAGTGCCTGGGGCCGCCAGCACCAGAGTCGTATTGTCACGTCCTGGTTAACACCTCCGTGGCTCCGACGGCCGGGACGGCCGCGCACTGCGGGTTTTGCCGACTCATCCTCGGTCAGCAGGTCGCTCCGCCGCCCCCCTCCCCCCTCCCGCCGCGGACCTGAGTCATCCCCGGCGGCGCGTCACCCTCACTCCTTCCGCCCACGACCTGCAAACTCACCCTGAGTCAGCCCGCCCCGGCGCTGCCACTCCCGGGAGGGGAGGAGGGGAGGCGGCGAGGCGCCCCCAGGCGGACGGCGGGAACCCCGCGCCCGGCCCAGCAAGGCCCGGGGAGCCGAGGGCGTGCCGGGTGGGGGGGGCGGCGGGGATGAGGACCGGACCACTGCGGGGTCCGGAAGGAAACGGGCCCCGGCGCCCCCGCCTGCCGCGCGGAATGGTACGGGCCGGCCGGAGTTAAAGCCCGCGAGGGAAGCCGCGCGTCTCGCGGCGGCCGCGGCGCGATGGGGCTGCGCGCGGGAGGAGCGCTGGCCAGGGCCGGCCGGGGTCGGGGGGCGCCCGAGGGGCCTGAGAGGAGCGGCGGCGCGCAGGGTGGCAGCATCCACTCGGGCTGCATCGCCGCGGTGCACAATGTGCCGCTGCGCGTGCTCATCCGGCCGCTGCCGTCGGTGCTGGATCCAGCCAAGGTGCAGAGCCTCGTGGACACGATCCGGGTGAGGCCCGGGGGAGGCCGGGAGGGAGGGCTCCGGTGGGGGAAGGTCGCGCTGGACCGGTCGCGCTGGACTGCGTACGTGGTCGAGCCTCTCTGGGCCTGTTCCTCACCTGAGTAAGGGAGGATTGGACGAGATCATTGAAATAATGATTGCTAACTCTTGCAAAGATAACGCGTGTCATATAGCCCGGGGGGTGTCTGAAGTGCTTTAGCTTCCTCACGCCCACCCTGTGACGTAGATACCACTGTCCCCGTGTTACAGAAGCGGAAATTGAGGCACAGGAGGATTTAGCGTTTTGTCCGAGATCAGACCCTTAGAAAGTGGCAGAGCAAGAATTCACACCCAGGTAGCCTGGCCACCGCCTTTGTGGAGTCATTTCTGGCTGTGACGGTCAGCGGCAGTAGGACTGGGCGTGTCATTTCTGCCGGGAGGGCCTTGCCTAAACCGGAACTGGAGAGCGTTTAGGAAAACCTGGGTGATCCTGGGAGGAACCTTGGGGGCCTCGGGGGAGGGGGAGGCTGTGCCTGTGGGACAGGTTAGACCTGCATGACATCGGGCCTCCCTTCCCCCAGAGTCTTGGAAGGTGACTGAGACCCCAAACCCCACCAGACCCCTCTACAGGCAGCTTGAATGTCTTTCCATCCTAGAATTTGCAAGGGCCCTTGCTTCATTCTGGCCTCTATCTTCCTGACCACCCTTTTTAGGGAACACTGGCCTTACTGTTCTCCCCTTCGTCCGAGGTATTTTTCCTTATATCACTTTAGTGAGCTTGAGATGATAGTATACCTTTATTTGTTTGTGTTTTACTTGTCCATATGCCTCACTATATGTGAACTCCTCAAGGGCAGGGACTTTGTCGTATCTTGTCATTGTTTTCCTCAACACCTAGCAAGTGCCTGGCTATTTTGAGAAAGAGGGAGGGAAGGAGGAAGGAGAGGGGAGAGGAATATGCCAAGCATGCTGTCTCCCACCACAGGGTCTTTGCACAGGCTTTCTTCCTGCCAGGAAAACACTTCTCTCTCTTCTTTATTGTTTCTGATTCTTCCTCATTCTTCCTGTCTTAGTGTCAGTGTCTTCCCTGACCCCCCCATACTGGGTTGGGGGCCTCCTGCAGCCCCCCAGCTACCTGCATGCTCACCAGCATAGCTCTGAACCCTCTGGGATTTGAAAGCCTAAGACACCTGGCCTCCACACCAGACCTTGTCTGCCATGTGAGGGCAGGACCCCAGCTCCTTTGCTCACCATCTTTATTTTCTATACCAGTGTAACAGATTACCACAAGCATAGTGACTTTAAACAACACACATTTATTAAAGTTCTGGAAGTCAGAAGTCCAAAATGGATCTCGCTCAGCTGAAACCAAGGTATTGGTTTCCTTGCATTCCTTTCTGGAAGCTCTTTTCCTTGACCTGCTTGACTTCTAGAGGCCACGAGTATTCCTTGGCTCATGGGCCTCTCCCTCCATCTTCCAAGTCAGCAACAGCAAGGTGAGGCCTTGTCACACCACATCACTCCCACCTCCTCCTCAGCCTCCCTTTTCCACTTTTTTTTTTGGGGGGGGGGGCATGGCCCGGGAATCAAACCTGGGCTTCCCTCATGAAAGGTAAGCATTCCACCACTGAATCACTCACACACCCTCTTCTTCCACTTTTAAGGGCCCTTGTGATTACATTGGGCCCATTCGGATAAAACAGGATGATCTCCCCATCTTAAAATCCTTAAAAAGCCATATCTGCAAAGTCCTTGATCCTGGAAGGTAACATATTCACAGGTTCCAGGGATTAGGACGTGGACATCTTTGAGGGCCCTTTATCCTGCCCACTACCACTGTTGTACCCCCAGCACCCAGCCCAGGGCCTGTGGCAGTGTGAAGGGGCCAGACACCCGGGCTAGACACTGCTCAGACTGCACATGTGCTCAGTGAGCCTCCAGCAGCCCTCTGGCATACTTATTCCCATTTTACAAATGAGAGCAAATGATGCTCAGAGAAGAAAAGTCACTTCCTCAAGGTCCCCCCGCCACTCATGGAGTTGCTGAGATTAAATTCAATTTTCCAGGTTCCAGCACCCTGGCTTATAACTGCTGTGCCTTCCTGCTTAATAAGCACGACTGGAATAAATGAGTCTATCAAAATGGTATAAGAGACAATGGGTGGGCCAGAGGCTGGAGGCCTTTCAGGCCCCTCACACTTAATGCGGCCTCCCTAATGAACTCCACTTTGCACCCATCCATCCCACCCCAGACTTCCCCTGGTCAGAGGAGGACTCTCCACCCCCTACCCCTATCCATTGGTGCTCAGGCTTCTAACGGGAAGTCAACTCAGAGTCTCCTCTTTCTCTCACCCCCACACCAATCCCTTCAAGCCCCACTGGATCTGCCCCTAAACATGTCTGAAACATGTCTACCTTTCCGTCCCCACCATGCCCTCATCCAGGCCAGCAGCTTCTGCTCAGTGCCTGTAGAAGCTTCATCACTGTCCTCCAAGCTTCTGCTCTTGTCCACTCCACAAATCTGTTTTCTCCCATGACAGTTTTTTACAGTTTCCATCATGTCCTTTCACTCTCCCCTGCCTAAAACCCTCCAGGGCCTACCTGCTACTCTTAGAAGCAAAATCTACGTTTCTTATGGTGGTCACAGACATGCACAGTCTGGTTCCTGCTGACCTTTCTGACCTCTTCACCATCCTCTCAACCCTGTGAGTCCAGTCCCGTCTCCTGGCTGTGCCTCCCAGGCAGTGAACTTGTTCTGACCTCAGGCCCTTTGCATTGCTATTTCCCCTGCCTGGAATGCACCACCCTCAGATAATACACAGCATCTGTTATCGAGCGCATCCCATGTGCCAAGCACTGTTCTCTATGCTTCTCGTTTAACCCAGCCCCTCTGTGAGGTGGGTCTATTACATTCATGTCCGTGCTATAGTTGGTGCAACTGTAGGAGGCTAATTGCCCGAGGACACAAAGCAGAACCGAGATGTGAACCCAGGCGTCGGCCTTTTACCCTAAGCTATTGCACCTTCCTGTCCTCCCAAGAGGACTTCTCATCATTAAGAGCTCTGCTCCACAGACACCTCATCCCTGCCATGTGTTACTGTCTTCAAAGCATTTATCATTCTCTTAACATTCACTTCTCCATCCCTTCTGCCCCACTAGACTGTACACCGCATGGCGGCAGGGGCTGTGCCTGCCTTGTTCTGGCTGTACCATATTCTAGAATCCACAGTCTAAAACAGTGCCAGGTATATAGTATGTGTGTGATTTGCTGCCAAATGTTTAACAACCTGGTCTCCAAGGGTTAAAAAATAGACTTGGTGTGTAACATCTGCCGGCTTCTTTGGTGTAAATGCTCTCACTATGGCAGATTTTTCAAGTCACCCAGCTCACAAAAGTCCTGAAAATCTAACAGTTGGCCCTTATCAGGCAGTGTGAACCGGCTCCAGCACCCCATGGTAGAAGCTTGGCACATGTTGACATCTGCTTTGCATGTGCTGTACTCACCCACCCCTTGTCCCCTTCTCCCTAGGACGACCCCGACAGTGTGCCTCCTATCGATGTCCTCTGGATCAAAGGGGCCCAAGGGGGAGACTATTTCTACTCCTTCGGGGGCTGCCACCGCTATGCAGCCTACCAGCAGCTCCAGCGAGAGACCATCCCTGCCAAGCTCGTGCAGTCCACCTTGTCGGACCTGAGGGTGTACCTGGGCGCATCCACCCCTGACTTACAGTAACAGCCTTTTTGGTACCTGCCACAAATCCCAAGAGCCCAGAAGACTCACCTGGCCTCCACCCAGCTGGACCTTCAGCAGGTGTGGCAGGGGTGCATTCTTTTTGCATCTGGGGGAGGTCTGAGTCTTCACTAGCTGCAAGTCCTTGGACTCACTTCTGAACAGGGAAGCCCAGTTCTCATCTCTGAAAATGGGGGTCATTGCCTTGTGCTCAAGGATTAGGAAAATTAAATGAGAAAGGAGATGGGGTTTGGAGAGCCACATGCTGCTGGCTCCAAATTCCCCAGGACAAGGATTCTTCCTCATTTTCATCTTTGTGTACTCAACTTTGTGGAATATATTCAGCTTCAAGTAAAGAAAATCCTAGGTTAGGGTTTTGTTTGTACAGAGAGGTTTGTTTTTTCATATAACATGAAACGTGGAAGTAGATAGCTATTGACATTAGTTCAGAGCTCAGTTAAGTCAAAGCTCATGTTTCTAATCCTTTTGACCTTTCCCTCATTGTGGGTTACTTCATGGTCACAAGATGGCTGCTGCAGTTCCAGGAATCATGCCTGCATTCAAGGAAGGAAGGAGTGGGGGAGGAGGAAGGGCCAAGCCATCTGGTCCTGTCCACTTCTATCAGAAAGTAAAACCTTTCCCAGAAAGCAGGTTTCTTCCTCTCCCCCTGTGCATATTTTCATTTAGGTCTTCTTGGCCCAAACAAATACCATTGCTACCCCTAGCTGTAAAGAAAGCTCAAGACAGCAAGTAACAAAATTGTCATGATTGAGTAGACTAATCAAGTTATATTCCATCTCCTGGGACTGCTGCATGCTGCCTTTTGAAATAAGTTAGAATCCTGTTGGCAAGGCAGAAATAAGGATTCATGTATCAACTAGCCATTGATGTGTAACAAAACATCCCAAAATCTAGCAACTATTTGCCCACAATTTTGTGGGTTGACAATTTTGACTGGTTATCTGGGTAACCTCTTGGGTCACTCAGGGGCTGCAATCAGCTCTCAGCTCAGCTAGAGCTGGATGGTCTAGGAAAGCCTTACTCGCTTGTGTTGCAATTGACAGGCTATTAGCTGGAGTAACTGGGTTCTCCTCTAAAGCAAGCTAATTTGGACTCGTTCGTGTGATAGCCTCACGGTTCCAAGAAAGTAGAAGCTACAAGGCTGCATGAGTCCTAGGCCCAGAACTGCTACAACATCACTTCTGCTAAGTTCTTTTGTTCAGAGCAAATCATAAGACTGGCCTAGATTCACGAGGTAGTGAAAGAGACTACACCTCTTGATGGGAGGAGTGGCAAAGAGTTTGTGGCCATTTTTAATCTATCATAAATAATTTGGGAAAGGTAAATAATAGTGTGCCCCCTCCCCTCCCTCCATTCCTCCCTCCCTCTCTCCCTTTCTCTTACACAGGGCCTGACCCTGCCCATTTGAAGCAGTAAAACAGTGTCCTGGCCCTCAGGGTCTGGGGGAAGAAGTGATGGCGCATGGGGCTAGTTTTCTCTAAGGGCATTTAGAGAGTAGGGGCAGTAGGGGCATCTTTCATTGTCCAACTGCGGTAGTGAGATATTCCAGAGAGGCTTCTGAAAACCAGGATTCCTGAGTGGTGGGAGCTAGAGGAAGGGTCCAGTTTCCCCAGCTCAGGAACCCCCAGTTTCCCCACCTCAGTAGGGGCAACACCTTTCCCACCCATTCCTCATCCCAAGGGAAGATGACTAAGGTGACCAATAGAATTTGAAAGAGATGCAGTCCTAAATGCAATGCGGTATCCTGGGTTGGATCTCAGGACATCAGGGAGAAAATTGGAAATCTGAATAAGGTCTAGATTTTAGTTAATAGCAATGTACCAGTGTCAGTCTCTTGGTTTGGACAAATGGACCACAGTTCTGTAAGATGTTGGCATTTGGAAAGACTGAGTGAAGAGTATAGAGGAACTCTGCATTACCTTTGCAACTTCTTTGTTACAAAACCTAAATCTTTTCTAAACTAAGAAGTTTAATAAAAGGAGGGAAGTGTGCAATTGCTTTAGACCAGTTAGTTCTTCTCAAACTTTAGTAGCTGGAGGGCTTGCTAAACCCTCCATCCCCAGAGGGTCTGATTCAGCAGGCCTAGGGTGGGGGCCAAAATTTTGCATCTTTAACAGGTTCCCAGGTGCTGCTCCTCCTGCCGCTAGTCTGAACCACAAGCTGAGAACCACGAGTTGAGATTATTTCAGTTATTTTCTAGTGTGGGAGCCCCCACCCAGAAAGAAATGGAAAAACTCTTGGGCTGCATCTCAGAAGAGGTACCTGAGACCAGCATCCACCCCATCACTCACTGTGTGACTGGGCAAGCCCCTCCCCTCCCTGGCCTCATTTTTCCAAGCTGTCAAATGGATCGTCTACCCCTAAGGTTTGTGGCAAGGGTCAAGAACATTGATACATGCTTTGCAAACTGGGCCATCACAGGGTCCCACTGTCTCCTGTGAGTAATCCCCTCCTACATCCACTGAGGCTGGGATGCCTTCCTGTGAGGACTTCCCCTTTCCCTGCTTGCAGAAAAGACCCAAGCAAGCATTGTTTGGGGGGGGGGGGGGCGCTGTCGTTATGCTGGGCACCGGGAGGAGGTGCAGAACAGACTTGGAGTGGAAGGGATTGGTTTATCTTAAGGAAAAGGAGCCAGGTTTGAAGGGTGTTGCCTGCTTGCTCTCAGTGGTGTGTCAGAAACTGCATTTCCGTACAACACCAGCAGATGGCACTAGTTTCCCACAGCGGGAGCAGGACTGGGCCTCTAGCCAGCTGAGTGACTGCAGTGGGCAGGGGGGGAGGTTGGAGGTGTCCTGGCCGAAGGAGATCCAATGGCTGCCCAGAGAAGGTGTGGGTTAAGGTGTAGGGGAGAGGGGGACTTGGTTGGGAGTTTCAAGTTCCCCAAGCCTTGTCTCTTGGCTGTCGCTCTGTGACCTTGCATACATCGTGGCTTCTCCAGACCTGACTCCCTGTCCACACTGGGGGGCTGCCGGGCCAGAGAGTCTTAGGGCTGAGCAATGGGGGAAATTCCTCCAAGAAGCTTCCAGGTCCTCCAGGCTGGCTTACAACCACATCTGGGCCCCCGTGATCCCCTGCATGTCTGCTCCTCACACAAACCGTGGTCCCCAGGAAGCACATGGGTCCAGTGAAAGGCGGTGGGGACCATGTGGGCCCCTTGATGCCCTGGAGCCTCCCCCCTTCACCACGGTAGATTTAAAAAAAAATTTTTTTTCTTTACAAGTTAAGTCTGACTATATAATCCTCTTAAAACATTAAAATATTAAAATACTAAATAGTTAAATATTTTAAAATTAAATATCAGAGGCAAGCTGCAGCCCACCTTAAGTCCCAGTCCTGTCTCTCCCCTTTGTCTTCCCTGTTCCCTGGGCAGCTGCCGTCCCAAATTTGGCATAGAGCCTTCCACACCTTTTTCTCTCTTTATTGTTGTGTGTGTGTGTGTAAGACTGTTAATCTTTTTTACATGATTTTGCAGATTGCTTTCCTCCTTTGGCAATGCACCCTAGCCTTCTACTCCCATTAAGCATCTACACTCTTCTCTCCAGTTCTTGTATCTGCTCAAATGTCACCTTCCATGACACATTGTTTAAAACGGCCCCCTGCCAACAGACTATCCCCTTCCCTAGTTCTGGTTTCTCCATTGTGTCTCCTAGGTTCTCTGAAATCATCGTCAGTGTGTGTGTGAGCATCTTGCCACTAGAATGTAAGTTCCTGAGGCAGGAAATTGGTCTGTAGGCCCGGTGCCAGGAGCAGTGCCTGGTACATAGAGGTGGCTCAACAATATTTGTTGAATGAATGAATTCCAAGCCAGTCTAGCTTATTCATTTTCATTGCCACATGGTGTTCTATGATTACGAATGTGGTGACTTTTAAGTCCTGTTAATGAACATTCGGGGCTTTGTGACTGTTTGCTGCTGGGTGTGCCCTAAGCCCTCGTCTGGGTTCTCTCAGCTGCACACTTAGGAGTGGAGCTACCCGGCACTGCCTGTGTTCATTTCAATCTTTAAGATAATGGAAAATTGCTCTACTAAGTGGCTGTACAAGTGCTGTCCCCTCCACCAGAGTTTGGGGACACATTTTCCTTCCCCGCACCCCAACCATTTGTTCTTAACCTTTTTTTGTTCATAAACATGGTTGAGAATTTGAAGAAATCCGTGAGCCCTTTCCCTAGAAAAACACAACTGTTTGGGGTGATTTCTGGGGCTCCCTGGATTTGCTGGCCTCATCCCCCAGGGGACCCTGTATCCCCTGTTTCGAAGTCTGATTGTCCCATTGTTTGTAGGGAAGGCTGGGGGAGTGTGAGTGAATGGATGGGTGGCCACTAGTTTTGTGGGGGTAGAGGAGAGTGTTCAGACTTTATCACAAAGGTCTGCCCGCAGCCAGAAAAATACCTGCCAGGGCCCATCCAGCCCTACCCTGCCTTGGACCAGGGGCACCAGGAGTGAGCTCTGGATGGCCCCTGAACCCAGGTCTGGGCAGCTCCACATGCCCACCCTGGCAAAAGGCAGGCCAAGTCTGGCATTAAGGGCTGATGCCAGGAACAAAGGGGATGCATTTACTTTCTTACATTGGGGCTGCAAGTTATCCATCCTTTCCCCCATACACAGACACACGACCAGGTACCAAGAAAACAGCTGCTGTCAGCTCCCAGCAGTTGGTAGTCTGGTCAGAGCCTCCCACCTCTAGAGCATCCCTTCCGGGGACACACACACTCACTGAACACTTGCTGTGTGCCAGACACTAGGAGGGAGTTTAGTGCTGACCTGGAGTCCTCACCGGGAGGTTGGGGGAGAGGTAGGAGCCCCCAGGTGGGAGGTGATGCAGCTGCAGCAGGGGCCATGGGGATGGAGAAGACCTTAAAGCCCCACCAAGTTCTCCTTTGGGTTTATCTAAAATCCCGAGCTTTCTGTGCTTGCACAAATCCAGTGACAGAGAACTCACGCCTGAGCTTGGCCACTTGCCCACTGTGGCCAAGCCCCTGCTATTGGTTTCTTAGGGCTACTATAACAAGTTACCACATTTGGTGGCATCAAACAACAAATTTATTTGGCTCAAAGTCCAAACTCAAGGTGTCGGTAGGGCCATGCTTCCTCTGGAGACTCTAAAGGAGAGTCAGTACTTTACCTTTTCCAGTTTCTGGTGGCTGCTGGCATATCTTGAGCTGAACCATGTCACTCCAAGCTCTGCCTCTGACCACATCACCTAGTCCTCTCCTGGGTCAGATCTCCCCTCGGCCTCCTGCTTATGATACATGTGAATGCATTTGGGGCCCACGCAAATAACCCAGGATAATCTCCCCATCTCAAAATTCGTAACTTAATCAGGCCTGCCTAAGTCCCTTTTTGTCCTATAAAGTAGCATTCATAGGTTCTAGGATAAGACACAGCTATCAGCCTTTATTCAGCATGCCTTGCCCTTCACCTCACTAATTTTCAGTTTCCCATCTCCAGATAAGTTTCTTGTTCTTTTAGCCGCCTGCCATGTGGCACACGTGTGCTGCTCAATTTTCATTTCTCATTCGCCTTTGGTCTTCCCCAGCTCCAGCTGGAAGCTCTGTGATCTCAGGAATCATGTGGGTCTCCGCTAAGGGACTGGCATGTCCGAATTCTGTAGGGTGGGCTGCAAGTTGGAAACTCCAATGAAAATGAATTTCTCCTGAATTCCCCAGGAGACACTTGACTGCCTGCGATAGGGCAGAAATTCTTCTTTCTGACTTCTGAAATGCTCAGTTCTGGCTTTTAAGACTGCCAACTGAATGGATGAAGAGACTCTCCTCATCATTGAGGACAATCTCCTTTGTTGATTGTAGATGTAATCAGCCATAGATGCAATCAACTGACTGTAGATGCAAATCCATCTATGAAATACCTTCCCAGTGACAATCAGTCCACTGCCTGCTTGAAGGAACAAGGGTGTCCTTTGCAGGTACAAGAGAGTAATGGACATTGTGGGACACTTGGTATCCCCTGGGGAGGCCTTTGCAGATCAGGCCAGAAGAGTCTCAAAGTGTACTGAGCACCTACTATGACCCAGGCACTGTGGCCCCAATTGATGTAAATCCTATCATTTAATCCCCACAACCACACTATGAACTGTTGACAGTTACTCTCCCTATTTTCCAGACGAGAAAGTTGAGGTTCAAAGAGCAGTGATTTGGGCACGGTCCCAGAGAAGGAAGCAGAAGTTGGAGAAATTGGCTGGACCCAGTCTCCTCTGGGAAAGGAACTGCAGTTGAAGGCAAAACTCGGTATAGGGAGACGTGGAGCTGCGGTTGGGGGCCTGTATCTCTTGACTCCTGGGCTCAGGCACCGGATGTTACAAACCGCATTTGCTTCCACGTTCAGATCCAGCCTTCCAGGGTTCGAATTCCCTGCTCCAGCACTTCCTCAGACTGGGGCGAAAGAGAGTGCTGTTATGGAAAAGCTATCATCACTTCCACACTTCGTACTCACAGTAGCACGGAGGAGCAGACAGGGCTGACGTTATCTTGGCCTTTGGACCGACGGGTAAACTGAGGCTGGAAGCGGTGCAGAGACTGTCCGCAGAGCCCGCAGTGAGCGAAGGCGGATTAATCCGCCCACGCGCACTACCCGGCCGGCCCATCCTCCTGCCCTCCCCGGCGGCCCCTTCCCCCCGCCTGACCCCGGGCTCTGCCTGACAGATGACCTCAGCTGCCGCCAATCCATTGGTTCCAGCTCCCGGGGGCAGCACAGAACAAAGCGCGCTTTGTGGCGGGGGCCGTCCCCTCGCCCGGCGCGTCCGCCGCCAGGATCCCCTCCGGAACTCGGAGCGACGCCCCCCGTCCGACAGCCGTGTAATGTCTTCCAGGCCGCGTGGCTCCTTACAGAGCCACACTCGCTTCCCTCTGCGGGGCTCCCCAGGCCTCCCAGGGCCCCCGCTTGGTCCCCCAGGCTGCGGCAGGATTGGGGAGCCCCCCAGCGGAAGGCTCTGCTGGCCGCCAGCCTGTCCAGCGGAGGGAGCGAAAGGATAGGAGAAATCGCGCTGCTGGCCCAGGCTGCGGTGCCCGGCAGGTGCTGGCACCTGATAGCACGTCAGGCCACCATTGGCCGTGGAGAATACTAGTATTATGTTGTCACTATTATTGTTGTTATTGCTGTTACAATTATTATTTTATGGCCGTGAGGGGGAGTCATTTTAGATTCAGACAGATCTGGGTTTGCATCTTGGCTTTGCAGGGTGAGACCTTGGTAAGTACGTTCACCTATCAGAGCAACAGTAAATACTAGCTAATATTTCCTGAGCACTCACTATGTACCAGGCACTGCTAAGTGTTTGCAGACTTTGGCTCCTTTACTTAATCTCACAACAGCCTGGCAGTGGGGAAGTGTTATGCCTTATTGGGCAGAGAAGGACCCTGAGGTCTCAGCCATGTGGCCTGGACAGCGTGTTCACTTCTCTGAGCCTCAGTTTTTTTGTCTCTAAAATGGGGACAAGCAGACTAACTCCCCAAGAGCCATTCACTCCATTCTTGCCTCTTTCCAGATGAGGAAACTGAGGCTAGGAGCAGGTCCCTGGCTTGCCCAGGGACACCCAGCCTCCAGCACGGCTGCCCCCAGGAAGCGCTGCCTTTTGAGGACTCCCCATAGGTGGTGCAACTTATTTGGCCACAGCTTCCCTCTGCAGAAGGAGAGGGAGGAGCAGGAGAAGGGTCTGTCCTGCGCCAGGACAGGGTTGGAGGAGCCAGCACTGGAGTGAAGCCATGCCCAGAGAGGGATCTAGGGCCCATGAGGGGGCTGGGCGGAGCTGAGAGTGACTCCTGCCCCTCACACACCTCCCTGGGTGGCTCGTGTGGACTGAGCACCTACTGTATACCAGGCCCCAGGGCTGTCAGAGTGCAGAGTACAAACAGATAGAGTCCCCTGTCTTCTTGAAGTTCACTCCAAGAAACAAGCAGTGAAGACACTATAAAACGTGTATCAAATATAAGGTGCAAATCTGGTAGTGATAAATGCTATGAGAAAAAAGTAGAGGAAGAAGAAAGAATGAAACAGGAAAATACTAGTTTGGCTAAAGTAGTCAGGCTTCTTTAAGGAGGGAGCATAGGCCTGGGTGCAGAGAGGGAGGAAGCCCAGTAGATGTCACAGGGAAGAGTGTTCCAGGCAGAGGGAACAGGCAATGCAAAACCCAGAGGTGAGAGCCTTCTTGGAGAGTTCAAGGAACAGTAAGGAGGCCAGTGTAGTTGGGCCAGCCCAGATGGGACAGGGACTGGAGACGTGAAGAGGTGAGCAGGGCCTGCGTGGGAGAGAGGGGCCTCATAGGAGGTGAAGACTGCCTTTTCCTCTGAGTGAGCTGGGAGCCCTGCAAGGCTTTGCACAGAGGAGGGGCATGGTCTGGCTCTGGCTGCTGAGTGGAGCAGGGACAAGAAGGAGCTGCCGCTGCCCTTGAGGCCCCAAATGATAGAGGATTGAACCAGGATAGAAGTAACCAGAATCCAGATGTGATCTGAAGATGGATCCCCAGGATTTGCTGGTGGATGGGACTGGATTGGGGAATGTGAGTGAGCGAGAAGACCTCGATGACCCCCAGCCTTTTCCATCAGCCCTTTCCGGAACCTTTGCTGCTGGCCAGCATGTGAACAGAGTCCTCGTGTCCCCAAGATGAATCCCACTGCACCCGGGGGGACTCAGCTGAGTGTAGGACACACAGTAGGGCCTCCAGTTCCCCGAGAGCACAATGAGGAGGTGAGGTTAGAAAAGTGTTTCTTAAATTTCCATCAAGTGCCACTTTCATGATTTGGGTCACTTGGGACAGGAGGGCTTGGCAGCACCTTCAGGGACCAATTCTTTTGAATCTTTAAATCTATTTGCTTTTGTTTTACTGAAATAAAAGAATTTTAAAAGAAACGAGATAGCCAAGCTAAATGGAAAATGGGTATCATGCTATGTAAACTAAATGTAGCTGTAAACATATAAATCATGTAAACACAACAGGGTTACTAAATTACTCCAGGTCTGGCTGAGGCTGTTCTCTCTCTCTGCTAACAAGTGTTAGAGAGACGGATCCCATCAATCTGGGGACTCTCTCCTTGCAGGAATCAGGACTGGAAGAAATTGGAAAAGGAATAATTGTCTTGCTTTGGGTCCTCATTCTTTTTCATTTTATTTAACAAATGGAAAGCACTTATGATGTACCAGGTCCTGCTTTAAGTGCTTCCCAAATATAAGGTCACTTAATTGTTGTAACAACCCCATGAATGCTATCATCATTTCCACTTTGCAGATGAGGAAACTGAGGCCTGGACAGGTGAAGTCCCTTTGTCTACAGTCACACAGCAAGGATGAGGCAGAGTCAGGACTCAAACCCAGGCAGGTCCTCTCAAGAGGCCACTCACTCGACTGCCAAGCTATCAGAACTAGAAGAGCCTTCCATTAATTTTAATTCAGTACGTGTTTATTGAGTGCCTACTAAAGTGTAAGTCATATCATGTCACTCCTTGCTTAAAAGTGTTTGAGGATTGAATTTAGGAAACAATTCCCAGCTGCTCACATTAATACCCTAAATGACCTGCTGTCCCTCAGCCCATCCCAATGCAGCCACCTCACACTTGGCTATCACTTTCTGACCACAGAACCTTTGCACTTGCTGTTTCCTTGTCTGGAATGCCATTTCCCTGATTCTTCCAGCCCCTTCTCATCTTTCAGTTTCCAGCTCAAATGTCACCTCCTCAGAGAAGTTTGCCCCGATTCCCCATCTCCCCAAATGGTCTCTCCAATATTCTCAAGTTGTTCTCTCCCTCATTGATTTTGTTTACTTGTCCAAGCATGTGTTCTTTATCCCACTGCCTTACCAGGATGAAAGCTCTGTGTAAGCAAGGCTTGGAGGGCAGAACAGCTAAGCATCTGGCTTGAAAGGCCTGGAGAAGAACAGACTGGGGAGGCCATTTGGACTGAACCCAGGTAGGGGAGCAGAATTGTCTGTGGGTCAGGGGATCTTCAGGAAGACCAACTTATTATGAGGAAAGGTCCTTTCATACAGCCCTAGTGTTCAGATAATGGAAAGGGCTTCCTCACTAGGTAATGAGCCCTCCACCACAGGAGCTATGCAAGTTGAGACAGGACAATCAGTGATCAGGACTGCGGGATATATTGGGGCTGAACAGAATGAATTCATGCCATAGATGGCACAGGTATTCATTCACTTGTTCGTTTACCTGTTCATTCATTCTCCCTCCCATCTATTCATTTATTTATTGGCTCCATGTTTCCCAAACTTCACTGGGTGGTGGACAACCTTCGTGACTTTGGCCGCACCCACCTGGCATCTGCACTATTATTTACTTAATATTCTCAATGAAAGGCTAACAAATTTAAATTAAAGTTCATGTATTTTATGGCGGGGGTCACATTTCATTCTTTTACCATAAATGCATGTGTATATATGTATTTTTTTGGCATGGGCAGGCACCGGGAATGGAACCCGGGTCTCTGGCATGGCCGGCGAGAACTCTGCCTGCTGAGCCACCGTGGCCCGCCCAAATGCATGCATTTTTTTTTTATTTATTAATTAAAAAAAAATTTCACAACACACGAACTAAAACATAAACATACGATCATTCCATTCTACATATATAATCAATAATTCACAGTATCGCCACATAGTTGCATATTCATCATTTCTTAGAATACTGTATGCATTTTTAAATCAACTTTATTGAGGTATAATTTACGTACAGTAAAATGCACCCATTTTAAGTACATAATGCAATGCATTTTGACAAATATGTACACCTGCATACAACCATCATAATCAAGATATGAAACAATTCCATCTCCCCCAAATGTGTCCACATGTCCCTTTGCGGTCAAGCCCCTATTGCCACCGTGGTCCCAAGCCAGCACTTTATCAGAAAGGGCCAAACACTTACAGTTTGTATTCCCACCAGCAATAGCCAAACAAATGAAATATCCGAATCCCTTACCACAAATAAGAGGTAACTGACCAAAATGAATAAAATGGAAACAAAATAATATTCTCAGATTCTAGCTGGATATTGTTGCCTGCTGAAGCTCTTGAGCTTGAGACCAATTCTCTTCAGGTTAAAAAAAAAGAGATCTGCTGGTTTTAGAAAGTATTACTGACATCCTTAGAGACTTTCCCCTTGGCCTATGAGAAGAACTGGAAGATACTGCCAAAAGAATGACTTTTTCACTGGATTTACTGTTATTTAATACCATGTTGCTGTTTATCCCACATCATCTCTTGTCCACTCCCCATCCCCACCCCAGTGATGTGGGTTCCACATTTGCAAACCATGGCAGTTCCTCATCTTCTCTTTTATCCACTCATTCATTCATTAACTCATTTATTCATTCATATGACACCAACTCTAGGCCAACTACCTAGTATACAGAGGAAAACTATGTGCCAGGCACCATATCAGCCTAGAGGCTGGCATACTGCCCAGCACATAATAGAGCCTGAGCAAATATCTATTGAATAGGTTATTATGGAATGAAGGACACACATGCCCATATCCTCCACGATACTCTAGGTTGTTGCTCTATCACAGTCTGCCTGGAGCAATCATGGAAGGCTTCTCAGAGGAGGCAGCCCTTGAGTAGACATTTCAGCGTTCGTTCTCCTTCTAGTCATTTGACAGCTGGGAAAAGGGAGGCACAGAAAGGTAAAGTGACTTTCTCAAAGCCACACAGGAAGAGGAAAGGGTGAGGGAAGGGAAGCAGGGCCCAAGACTCAGAGCCCCAGCCTGCCATTTCCCATAAGGGTTGGGCCCAGTCCCAGACAAGCAGGCAGGAACACAGACCTAGGAAGGATGCGCTCAGGCCTTGAGTCTGGAATCCATTTGCTCCGGCCTAGTAATGTTTTCCCAGGGAGAAGTGGGAGGCCCCGGATCTGCCCCTCCCTGTCCCATACCCCACACACCATCTGCTCCCTGTTTATTTATTTATACTTAAGTCTCACCTCCCAACCCTGCCGGGGGCACCAAACATACCGGCATCCCTGCAGAGAGGGGAATGAGGGGGAGAGAGGAATTGTCAGCCCCCATCAGCAGGGGAAATCCAGGCCTGAGAGTGCCTCAGCCCTACTGCCCCAGCAGGGACCAGTCAGAGTGGACTGGGTTCAAATCCCACACTGCTGACCTTGGACCAGTCACTTAACCTCTCTGTGCCTCAATTTCATCATCTGTAAAATGGGACTAATAATGGTACCCACCTCCTGGGGTCCGTACTGAAGATTCAGTAAAGTGCTTTGAACAGTTCCTGGCACAAACGTGCTCAGTGAGTGCTGTGCATTCTTTGGGAACCCGCTGTTCTCCAGCCTATCCCCCCAACTCCTCAACAGGTGAATTGCCACACAATCTAAGGGCTCTCCAAGCTTAATATCCTAGGATTTCTCTGGAACACAGTCCCTGTCGCCTTCCAGGACCCTCACCTTTGGCCCTGCCTAGGATGAATAAATTACAGCAGCCCCCTGCCTCCAGCCAAGGTTGTCCTCAAACAAACTCCTTAGAAGAGTTTCCTTAATCTATGGGAAAGGCAAAACTACACCTTCCCCTGTCCCGCCATAGGCCAAGGAAGCCCCTCCTGCCATCTTTCCTCAGTTTCCTGAATTGCCAACTCCTGGAAGGCTGACAATGCTGCCATCCCCAGCGGTGCTGATTATCACAGCGAATGCAAATGCCAGGAAATTGGGCCCAGCTGGTCCTTAATGGTAATTAGCTCAGTGTCTATCAGCTGGGAAGGAGCTGTGGGTCCAGGCTGCTCCCCAGGGCTTAGTTCTGGTGCTCCCCCACCCCAGGCACAGCTCTCCCCACTCCAAGCTGTAGAGGACTGTGTGCGCCTACCTCTCCCCATTTTGAACCCCCTCTGTTCCTCTACTTGCATTCTGTCCCCCCATTTCCCCTTCATCCCCTTATCTAAGTTTCCATCCTCCCTGAGTCCCACTTCCCTCTCTGAGCCCCCATCCTCCCTCCACCGGCTCCGTCTCCCCACCCCAGCCCTCTCTCTGAGCTTCTGTCACCTCATCAAGTCCCCGTCTCTTTCACCAAATCCGTGGTTCCCTCTGTGCTCACATCTCCTCCTTGGAGCCCCTCTTCCTCACTGAGCCCATCCCACCTGCCCCAATCCCCTTCCGGGCCTCCGGGTGCTCGGGTGCCTACTTGAGATGCCTGTGCCATCTGAGAGCCTTTCCAGGGTGGCTGTCTCAGGCATCCATGCGGACCCGTCCATTCTGGGGTCCACACCACCCTGGGGAAGCCACAGGCTGGGGGTGGAGGGGCAGATTACAGCTAAGGGGAAGAGGGATTTCCAGGCAGAGCTGAGGAGCCACCTAAAGAGGGAGCGAGCACCCATAATGCTGGGCACCCGGGCTCCCTCCCAGCCCCAAGACTCAATATCCCTAGGCACCTTATTTCCAGGAGCCCTGTTGGGTCAACAGCCCTGACCCCAGCTGCCACGGTCCCTCTTTCTTAGAGAAATGGGGGTAGGGAAGGGCTGAGTTGGGGAAGATGGCAGGGTGGTTCCACAATCAGACAGGAACCGAGCAGTGTTTTAAGAGGCCAATGAAGGGATGGGGGAAAGGAAAAGAAATAAATATGGGAAAGCAGTTTCTGGCCATGTTTCAATGCCTGCTGGACACTATGTGACCCGGGTTGCCTCTTCCTTGCCCTGAGGAAACTGAGTTTGGAGAAGGGCTGTCATCTGTCTGAGCTGGAATTCAAACCAAGCAAGGTTCAATCCATAGCCCAAGTCCTCACTATTACACCCGGAGGCCTCCAGGCTGTGGAAGAGAGGAAGGAAGGGTTTTGGGGTGAGCCCAGCCCCACCATCACTCTGGACAGCCCAGGGCCTAGTGAGCGGAGGCAGGGAGAGCAGAAGCCCCAGGGAGGGGTGGAGTTGCTGGGGGAGGGAGAGAGGAGGCAGGTGTCTGTGGGGTCCTCTGTCCTCACTCTCCTCAGTCCGCTATCCACCCCCTGCCCGTGGGCCCCTGCTACCCCCCACTCCGTTCTCATCTGGTCTCCATGTGCTCCCGGCTGCACCTGAATACACACTCCCTGCCGATCTGTCTTGGGCTGTCAGAGGATCAATGGGGCTCCCAAGGCCCAGCCCAGCAGGGAGCTGGAGGGGGGGGTCCCTAACAAGAGCAAAGAGGGGCCCTGAGGGCGTGGGGAGCCATGGGGAGAAGCCAAGCTGGGAACAGGCCTTGGGCCCGGGTCCAGCATTCGTTGGGGCAGCCGCCTGGGAGTTCTGGCTCCTGAGAGGTAGGAGCTGTTCCGAGGCCTGACCTGGGTGAGGTCCCAGCCTGGTCCCAGCCCTGCTTTGTCTTCCAACAGGCTACACTGTGTTGGGGTCTGTGCTACCTTGAGGTCCCCACTCTGGGCCTCAATTTCCTTATTTGTGAACATGAAGGGATCTCAGCACCCTGGAATTCTATCTTGGGTGGACATTAGGTTCTCTAGCAAGAGCTCTCTCCTCTGTGTAGGTATAAAATGGTCTCTAAAAATATTAAAGTGAAAAAAAGCAAGATGCAGAACAATATGTATATCTTGCTACCTTCTCTGTGCATATGACTCTAAACAAGGAGATGTGAGTGTACTGGCTTGCCTGTGCAGAGGACACAAGACAGTGCGAATGGGGATGGTTTGGGGGAGAGAACTGGGTGGCTGGGATGACATTCCGCCTGTCCTGCTGGAATGTTGTTCCGTGTTTGTGTGCTCCTTAGTCAGACAACAATTTCGTCTGATTTAAAAGTACATCATCCTCGGGTGCATGGGTGGTTCAGTGGTAGAATGCTCGCCTTCCATGCGGGAGACCTGGGTTTGATTCCTGGCATGCACCACCACCACCCCCCCAAAAAAGTAGCACATCATCCTGCTAAAACTAGTGGGGAGGAAGTATGAAGAGAAACAGGATGCTTACAGATGCTCAACACATCTCACCACGAGATATTCATGAATATAAATAGAAAAAGAATAACTTAGAAAACTTACCCAAGTGATGAAAGTGAACATTGCCAGGAATCAGGCAAATCGGCATCATGTGCCTCCTGACGGGATGCAGGCCAAAAGGTACCGCATCACTTCCGTGGAGCCCTCGCCGAAAGTGCCCGACCTGGATCGACTCATAAGAGGGTATCAGAAAATCCAAATAGAGGGACGGTCTCCAAGGCAACTGGCATTAACTCTTCAAAAAATGCCAAGGCCATCAAAATCAAAGAAAAACTGAGGCACTCTTCCAGAAAAAAAAAAAAGGATATTACAGAAACATAAAAATGGCTATATGTATCCTGAATTGGATACTTGACCAGGAAATACAAACAAACAAATTTTGGAGTTTGCTTTGTTTGTTTGTTCTGAAGGACATTCATAGAACAATTGGCAAAATTTGAATGGGTCCATAGTTAGACAATAATGTTGTCTTGGTATGAATGTCTGATTTTTATATCTGTGCTATGGTTTTGTAAGAGAATGTCCTTGTTTTTAGAAATATACACGAAAGAATTGAGGGGTTTGGGACATCAAGATTGCCACTTACTCCCAAAAGTTCAGACAAAAATGTGTGCAGAGAGAGAGAATGATAAAGCAAGGATTATAAAATGCTAATATTTGAGGAATCTGGGGGAAGGTTTACAGGAATATTTTGTACTATTTTTGCAACTTTTCTATAAATCTGAAAAGACTTCAGAATAAAAAGTAAAGTATCCATATAGATCACCGACATAACCAACATTTAGTAGGCACACCTGGATCCAGGTGCTATGCTAAATGCTTAGCACACATGATCGAATTTCATGCCCACGAGGAAAGTGCAACTATTTCCCCCTTTTTTGCAGATGAGGATAGTGAGACACAGAGTGGTTAAGTAACTTGCCCAAGGTCACACAGCTAGAAAAGGCAATGCCCAGGGATTCTTCTTCAACATTCTATAGCCAAGAAATGAAGGGTCTAGGAATTCTATGATATGGATGGAGGCTGTGGGATATTTTCTCAGCACTGTAATCGTGCTGCTACTGGAAAAGTAGCCTTGATGTCACTGTTCACCCTTTCATCAAACATTCATTCATTATTCATCTTTCCAACCACATGTATTGAGCACCCACTCACTGTCAGTCACTAGAGCTATAAAGGTAAGCTCTGGGTTCAGCATGGGGACTGAAGAGATGAGTCTGACCTAGTCCCTACCCTCTAGGAGCTCATCAGCCATCCAACAGCAAAGCGCATCGGAGCCCAAAGGAGAAGGCTGGAAAATGTTTCACAGAGAAGAGAGTAATGGGGGTGTGGATAAGAGCTCAAAAAATTGGGTAGATTGAAATACTAGTGGTCAATGAGAGGGAGGGGTTGGGGTATGGGATGCATTAATTTTTTCTTTTTTCTTTTTATTTATTTTTCAGGAGTGTTGCACATGTTCTAAAAGTTATCATGGTTATGAATACACAATTATGTGATGAAAAAATAAAAAGAGGGCCATGAGTTCTTTGACATTGCTAACTTTGAGAGAGGAGGTCTGCGTACCTTTCCCTGAATCTGGGCTGGCCTGTGACTGCTTCGGGCAATGACTATGGCAGAAGTTGTGGTGTGTCAGCATCCAGGCTCGGGCTTAAAAGATTGGCAGCTTCCACTTCTTTCTTGGAACAATCACTGAGGGAAGTCAGCTGCCATGGAAGAAATGCAACCACCCTGAGTCTGCCATGTTCTGAGGAAGTCCAGCTAGCTAGGGGATAACACGCCGTAGGGAGAGAGAGGCCAGCAGCAGAGAAGAAGTCATCTTGGAAGTGGAGCCCTCAAGCCCACTGGCTTAGCTGACACCACATGGTGCAGAGATGAACCACCCAGCTGAACCCTTCCTGAATTCCTGACTCACAAAGGCATGGAAAAGGAGGTGTATGGGTGGTTCAATGGTAGAATGCTTGTCTGCCATGCAGGAGACCAGGTTCAATTCCCAGCCCATGCCCCACCCCACCACCCCAAAAAAAGAAACAGAAACACGGACAAAACAGAGTGGTTGTTTTAAGCCTCTAAATCTGAGGGTTTATTGTGATGCAAAAGATCGCCAGAACACATATACCCTATGGCCAGTCAATGCCACTCCTGACAGAATTCTCATACCAGCCCCTAATGGGACATGGCAGTGGTATTGTAGTGGCTGGGAGTCGGAGGCCAGCGGGTGCCTGGTGCTGGGGTGGTAGAGAGGAAAATGTGGCAGATGTAAGTCAAGAAGTCCAAGTCAGCAATTAGAAGCCCCAGGTTGAGCCACATGGATTTATGTTAAACAGAGAATGAGCTTGGAGGAAAGCTGTGTAAATAAACAAACAAAAAAAATGCACACGCAGGGAGCAGTGATACGCATACAAGGGCAGTAGGGTCTCAAGAAGACACTCCCATCAAAGAACACATGTTGACCCACCAGAATGGGCCTCTGGTGCCGCAGAGAATGGGGAGACAAAATGGGGATAAAATAGTACAAATAAGAGAAGTAAAGGGGACAAAGGAGGGTTGTACAGGGGTCAGTGGTGCAATTTATCATGAACTGAGAATTGTTTTTCACTCAGTCTTTACATCTGAAGTTATAAAAAGGGGATTGGTTAAATAAATTATAGCATATCCACACAGTGGAGTACTATGAAGCCATTAAAAAGAATGGGGAAGAATCCAGTCACAAAGGTCACATATTATAAGATTCCATTTATATGAAATATCCAGAGGGAGGAGGAGGAGGAGGAGGAGGAGGAGGAGGAAGAGGTGAAGGAGGAGGAGGACGAGAGGGGAAGAAGAAGAAATCTTTAGTTGGACTCTCTGGGAACAACCATGAAGACCCCCCCAACATCTAAGTTCTGAAACTTGCTGTGCCTAGCTGTTTCTCCAATTTCATTTCTTAGCCCTTCCCATCATCCTCTAACAGCCCAGGCCACACCGTATCCCCAGAACTCACTAATTTCTACCTTGGAGCCTTTGCTTTTGCTGTTTCCTCCACCAAGAATGTTCTTTCCCTCATTCACATCTCAGGAACTCCTACACATCCTTCAAATAAGGAGGATATAAAAATCCCTGGATAGAGGGATCATCAGATCCAAGGTTTTCACAATCACATGATCACATTATAAAAGCTAAATAGTGATACAGCCGTCTTCAAGAATCAAGGCTACTGGAACACAGCTCTACAGTTTCAAGTACTTCCCTCCAGCCATTCCAATACACCCTAAACTAAAAAGGGACATCTATATATTGCACAAGAATAACCTCCAGGATAACCTCTTGACTCTGTTTGAAATCTCTCAGCCAAATGAAACTTTATTTTGACTCATTTCTCTCTTCCCCCTTTTGATCGAGAAGGCTTTCTCAATCCCATGACGCCAGGTCCCGGCTCATTCCCAGGAGTCCGTCCCATGTTGCCAGGGAGACTTACACCCCCAAGAGTCATGTACCATGTAGGGTGGATTTACCTGCCAAGTCGGCTTAGAGAGAGAGAGGCCACATCTGAGCAACAAACGAGAGTCTCTGTGGGTGACACTTAGGCATAATTATATAGCTTAGCTTCTCCTTTGCAGGAATAAGTTTCATAGGAGCAAACCCCAAGATTGTCACCATTGCTTGCGAGAATATCAGAAATACTCCAGATGGAGGAGTTGGATATTTCTTTCTTTCTTTTTTTTTTTTTGGATTAAAAAAAATTTTTTAATTGTGAAATAAAAGAAAAAACATTAATTTTCAAAGCACATTTCAATAAGTAGTTAAAGAACAGATTTCAGAGTTTGCTGTGGGTTACCGTTCCACTATTTAAGATTTTTTCTTCTAGCTCCTCCAGAACACTGGAGACCCAAAAAAATATCAGTATAGTGATTCAGCAGTCATACTCATCTGTTAGATCCTATTTTTCTCTGTTATAACTCCTCCTTCTCCTTTGATACTTTTCCCAATACATAGGGATCGTTAGGCAATACCCATTCTGACTTTTGCATGTTGAGAAGGAGTGTCAGCACTAAAGGACAGGCTGATGTAATTAGTTGGTAATCTTGGAAAGACTGGTACCTCTGGTTTTCAGGATATATCCGGCCTTGGAACCCTCTGGAAATTATAGGGTCCAGGAAAGCAAACTTACTGCATAAAATACAGAGTCTCAGTTCAAGCCCGAGGTGTTCTTCTTTTTTTCAAAATATTTTTATTGAGAAATATCCATATACATACAGCCCAACCATATTACACAATCAATGGCTCACACTGTAATCACATAGTTTTGTGTTCTTCACCATAATCATTTTCGGAACATTTGCATCACTCCAGAAAAAGAAATAAAAAGAAAAAAAATATCCCTCCTACATTCCATACTCCTTACCCCTCCCTCCCACCAACCCACAGTATTTCAGTCTACCCAATTTTTATGCTTTATCCCCCCTATTATTTATTTATGTTTTGATCCTTATTTAACTCATCTGTTCATACCCTAGAAAAAAGGAGCATCAGACACAAGGCTTTCACAGTCACAGAGTCACATTGTAAAAGCTATATAGTTAGACAGCCTTCTTCAAGAATCAAGGCTGCTGGAACAAAGTTCAATGGTTTCAGGTACTTCCCTCTAGCCACTTCAATACAGCATAAACTAAAAAAGGGATATCTATATAAAATAAGAATAACTCTAAGACGACCTCCTAACTCTGGTTTAAATCTCTCAGTCACCGAGACTTAATTTTGTCTCATTTCTCTTTTCCTCCTTTTGGTCAAGAATGCTTTCTCATTTCCATGATGCTGAGTCCCAGCTCATCCTTAGGAGTCAGGTTCCACATTGCCAGGGAGATTTACACCCCTGGGAATCATGTCCCACATAGTGGGGAGGGCAGTGAATTCATCTGACAAGTTGGCTTAGAGGGAGAGGCCACATTTGCTAACAAAAGAAGCTCTCTGGGGGTGACTCTTAGGCATAATTATCAGTAGGCTTAGCCTATCCTTTTCAGGAATAAGCTTCTTAGGGGCAAACTCCAAGGTTGAAGGCCGAATTCTAGGTGTTCTAACAGTTAACAGGAATGATGTTGGTTGAGGTTTAGAAAACCTTGGCAATTAGCACTATCTGGATATTTATTTCTTTATCACCAGTCCCCCAAGGGAACTTTGCAAATACTTTTTTTGGGGGGTAGGTGGGAGGGTGGGCACCACATTACTTTACTTGAAGGAATAGTACACATGAAAGGACTCGGTGGGTGCTGATACAACTTATAGAAAAGGTCAAGTTAAACCCAACATGCATGCACTGCTGTGGTGACCGCAGAAGTCACCCTGTGACTCTGGGGATGACGGCATAAGGCTTCGCTCTCGTCATCATCACTGTTTCCCAGAGTATGCATGTCAAAGAGATACTCTGCCAAGCCACAATCCGGGACCCCCATCTTGGGTAAGCCGGTTACATTGTCACCCAACTCTGAAGGATTTTACCTGCTCGTTCAGGTAACGTATCTCAATGAAGTCTCACAAATGGAGGTCGTTTTTGTCCGTGGCCAGATTCTGCAGTCCCAGCAGTGACTGATTCCTCCTTTTTGTTCCAAGTGTAATGCACACTCCATCGCACTCAGCCCACTCCCCCAGTCCTCTCGTTCTGGTTTCCTGATATCCTGAAGGAAGATTCGGCCACCTCGTTGGCTGTGCAGCTTCATAAGTTTCTCAGCACATTTCTTCTCCTCATGAGATTGGTGAAGAAAATATAGGGAAAGTTCTTCAAAGCTGCATCACCACGATCAAAGCAGTAAGATGTTGACAGGTGGACACGTGAGACGTGGAGCTCCAGGTTGGTCTGGCAGTGAATGGCGGCCTCTGAGTCCTGGTTTTGGTTCTGGCGCACCTGTGAGGGGGATGTGGTCATCGTGGTGGGTGGCTGAGGGCAGGAGGCAGCGCCTGCAGGGTGCCGGAGCAGGGGCCGAGGGCTGCTCTGGGTGGCAACCGACGGGGGCGAGCTCCGGGTGCCGCGCAAGCACTACTGAAGCAGGAAACCACGGCAACTCTCTGCAAAGACGTCTGCCCAAATACTTTTTTATTCTCTGCCTAAATTACTGTGGGATACATCAGGGCATCACATGTACAAACCAATAAGATCTGCCCTATTCAAGATTGCACGTAATTATAGTGTTCGAATAAACTGACCATACAGGTTAAATTAGATAATGCACTACCCAAAATGTAAATTTTGCACCAAATAAACATCTCTTCCTTTGGTCTCCAATACAGAAGTTGAAGTTTTAAAATATGGGACATATCATCCTTTATCCTGTATTCAGATCTACCTTATCCTATCCAGGTCAGCTTCATTCATATCTCTCGTTGAAGTCTGATCACTTTTTCAACTTTTTAAACAGTTGCTGAATGGGGTAACGCTGACTTTCATAGCTTCAGAGCTCTAACTCTGAGTGTCAGGTGTCACATTAATAGTTGACATTTCAGGGAAAGACCAGGGTATTCACAAATAACTCAGTATCTCAGCTTTTAGAAATAACAGTTAAAACTCCTGAATATCTGTGACTGCTGTAAGAGCTTACAATCTAGGATCCTTTACAATAGGCCCCATCCTGATAACCCATGCTCTCAACTTCAATTCTCTGAGTTTGTATATTATAGTTAGTCCATATGAATGAGGCATGATATTTGTCTTTTTTTTCCTGACATTTCACTCAACATAGTGTCCTCAAGGTTCATTCATCTATTTGCATGCCTCACAGCTTCATTCCTTCTTGCAGCTACTCAGTAGTCTGTTGAAATGTATACACCACAGCTCCCCCTTCATTCCTAAGTCGTTCTACCCTTAGGCCACCTCCATCCATTACGAATCGAGAACACTGCGGTAGTGGCCATCTTTTATACGCTCCAATATACATATTTAACTTGACCAGATTGCTCTCCAGATGGAGCTCCCGTCCACCCACACTTGACTCTCCAGCCTGCTCAGTAAACGTTCTTGTATATGTGTCATTTCACACATGCACCAGTAAAAATTCAGGACAAATTCTCAGAAGCAGAATTTCTAGGGCAATTTCTTTGCAATTTTGACTGAGGTTTCCAGCTCTTCCATGAATCCTGGTTCTATCTCTTTGCAATAAATCAAGAATCTCATCCCCTCTCCCCTGTATACAGTTGGACCTATACTGCCCTGGTCCAAGCCACCCTCTTCCCTGGGTGGGTGCTTGGCTTCAGCCCCCTACAGTCTGTTCTCCACAAGCATCTAGATGGATCCCCTTAAAAACCCAAGATCCAAGTCCCCTTGGGGGAATGGTGAGAATGGGGGAAAATTCAACTTCCCCAAGTGGAGAATTCTTGGTATTCTCACAAGCAGTGTGGACAACCAAAGCAATAGGCTGAACCCCCCAATCTTGGGGTTTGTTCATATGAAACTCACCCCCACAAAGGATAGACTAAGCCTACTTAAAATTAGGCCTAAGAATCACCCCCAAGAGAACCTCTTTTGTTGCTCAGATGTGGCCTGTCTCTCTCAGCCAACATGACAAGAAAACTCACTGCCCTCCCCCTCTCCACATGGGACATGACTCCCAGGGGTGTGGACCTTCCTGTCAACCTGGGACAGAAATTCTAGAATGAGCTGAGACTCAGCACCAAGGGATTGAGAAAACCTTCTCAACCAAAAGGGGGAAGAGAGAAATGAGACAAAATAAAGTGTCAATAGCTGAGATTCCAAACAGAGTCGAGAGGTTATCCTGGAGGTTATTTTTACGCGTTAAAGAGATATCACCTTTTTAGTTAAGGTGTAACAGAGAGGCTGGAGGAAACTGCCTAAAAATGTAGAGCTGTGTTCCAATAGCCATGTTTCTTGAAGATGATTGTATAACGATATATCTTTCGCAACGTGACTGTGTGGTTGTGAAAACCTTGTGTCTGATGCTTCTTTTATCTCCTTATCGACAGATGAGTAAAACATAGGTATTAAAAATAAATAAATAAGGGCAGTGTGACGGTGGCTCAATGGCAGAATTCTTGTCTGCCATGTCAGAGACCCGGGTTCGCTTCCCGGTGCCTGCCCATGTGAAAAAAAGAAAATAATAATAATAATAGGGGGAACAAATGTTAAAATAAATTTAGTAGATCGAAATGCTAGGGATCAATGAAAGGGAGGGGTAAGGGGTATGGTATGTATGAATTTTTTTCTATTTTCTTTTTATTTCTTTTCCTGAATTGATGCAAATGTTCTAAGAAATGAATATACAATTATGTGATGAAAGAAAAAAAGAATGCCCATATTGTATGTTGATTGGTTTTATTAATAAAGATTAAAAAAAAATCCAAGGTCCTGTCCCTTCTCTGTTCAGAAGCCTCTGAGGATCTCCCAGAGTAAAAGCCAACGCTCCTACGATGGCTGTGAAGCCCTAGGAGGCCTGGCCCGGGACGTCTTGCACCTTGTTCCTTCTGCCCTCCCCTTCACTGACTCAGCCCCGACCCAGGACTCCCGGAAGAGGTTTGCACATGGCAGATACGCCCCCATCTCAGGGCCTTCACGCTTAACACTCCTACGTGGACAACTCTCTCCCTGCACGCTTCCAGGGCTCACTCCTGACTTCACTCATGCCTCCAATCAAACATCACTCTCTTGGCGCGGCCGTCCTGGACCTCCTCTTCCTGCTCATGCTCTACCCTTACCCTGCTCTGGTTTCTTCCTGACACTTCTGCCCCACCAAGTAGGGTAATATCCAATTGTGCATTCATTGAAGACTTGATCGAATTTGTTTGCTGCAAATCCTCAGCACCTGGCTCTTCATAGAGGTGCTATAAACATATCCAAAATGTTTGTGAGATTCAATCACCCTCCATAGAGACGGCGCCAACTTGTAACTCCATTGGCAATGTATGAGTCTCAGTAATTTGAACTGACCCAAACACACTGCCAGATTCGGACCATTTGTAGTCTTTAATTACATGCTTTCCCTGCTCAGGAACCTTCAAGGACTGCCTATCACTTCCTTGGTGCATCTCAGACTGGAACCCAAAGGCTTTTAACCCCAGGACCCAGTGCTTCCCCAACTATCTGGGAAGAAGTTCTTCGATGACATTTCCTCAGTGTTAAAATTTTTCCCTACCCATCTTTTTTAGGTAATTGGCTTATAGGCTCCCATTTGACTAAAAATTCACTACTAGGTAAAACTGGATATCTCACAAACTATGAGTTCTCCAGTTGGGACATCTAATGGGTAGTGAAACTACCATTAACTTAAGGCCAAACTACCACTAACTTAAGGCCAAAAATCTCCACAAATGATAGCCTGAACCAAACCTTTTTTCCAGGCTGAGCCTCAGTTTACCCATTGGTGAGATGAAGATAATCACCCTACCCTGCTTGAAATGCTTGCTGCTTGCTAAGCACCCAACACAGTGCCAGTCTCTGGGCACCCAGTCCTAATGGCGGTTGTTACAAATGGGTACTATTATCAACCTCCTTTTGCAGGTGAGAAAACGGAGGCACAGAGCAACTAAGTAATGTGTCTAAGTTCCCACAGCTGGATAGTGGTGGGGCCAGCATTTGAACTTTTCCCCTCTCCTTCCCAGTTGGCTTCAAGGCCAGATACCCCTGTGGCACATGTTAGGGAAGTGATGCACACACAATATGACCTTGCTGTGGATGGGGGAGCAGATGGCCTCATGTGTGGGAGATTGTCTCTAAGACCAAAATGAAATATACTCAAAAGGCATGGGGCCAGGGTTGTGATGTGCGGAGCCCCCAGCCCCCACTGGTGTGTGCTGAGTCTCCCAAATGGCTTCTCAATAGCATCCGATTCTCCACCCACCACTATAATGGTTACCAATAATATAGCTAACATTTTGTTTTAGTTTGCTAATGCTGCTGGAATGCAATATGAATTCCAGAAATGGAATGCTTTTTTTATGAAGGGGATTTATTAAGTTACAAGTTTACAATTCTAAGGCCTTAAAAAATGTCCAAACTAAGGCATCCAGAGAAAGATAACTTGATTCCAAAGAAAGGCCAAATGGCATCCAGGATTTCTCTGTTAGGTGGGAAGGCACGTGGCTGGTGTCTGAAGTCTTTCCTCCCATTTCATTGTTTTGCACTTCTGATTCTAGAGGCTTCCTCTGTAAGCGTCACTTAGTTACTTAGCTTCTCTGGGGCAAAACTGTGGGTTCTGGCTTGCTTAGCACTTTCAAATGTCTGCATCTAAGCTTTCGCCAAAATGTTTTCCCTTTTAAAGGACTCCAGTAAACTACTCAAGACCCACCTTGAATGGGAAGAGTCACATCTCCATCTAATCAAATGGTCCCACCCAATGGAAACAACCTAATCGAGAGGTTTCCACCCTTCAAAATTGGATCAGTATTAAAAGAACACGCCTGCCCCACAATATTGGATTAGGATTAAGAGAACATGGCTTTTCTGGGGAACATAACAGTTTCAAACCAGCATGTATCTGTTGCACATTTACTGGGTGCTAAGAGTTTCTCTGCGTTTTGAATTTTCCAACAACAATAGGAAGGCCAGAACTCACAATAGCCCCATTTTACAGACCAGGAGGTAGAGCTCAGTGGCAGAGTCAGGATTTGTTCCTTGTGCCTCTCTCCCCGCTCTTCACTTAGAAAGGACGCTCTTTCATTCTTCCACAGCCGCACCTTGAATTCAATACTCCTTTCATTCCCATTTTGCTGACAAGGAAATTGAGGTCCAGTGATCTGCTCGAGGCCACACACAGCTCTTTCCAACTAATCTGTTCCCCCACCCCCAGAAGCGTGTTCAGGATGTCACAGCTGGAAGGGACTTGAGTTATAGTGCAGGAAGGAGCAAGTCAAGGCCTCTGGGCTGCTGGCAAGGTTCTCAGGCAGTTGCCCAGAAATCCTGTTTACTGGCAGGGCCGGAGGCTCGCAAGACCAGGAAGGAGGGAGGCCCAAGGGGGTGCCCCTTGTTCCTGCATCTTCAAAGCCTTACCCTCCCTCCTTCCCATCCTCGGGGCTCCCCAGAGGGGCAGCGAGTTGTCACTTCCGTGGAATGCTCTGTAGCCCTGGCCACACTGGCTCAAATCAGCCTCTCCATTCCTGCACTTTTCAGACCCCCATCTGCTTCTCCACTCGCACAGCCCCCTGCAAGACAGCTAACCTCATTTGGGCTCCCACAGCTTATTTGTTCATTTGTTCATTCATTCCTTTATTCAGTAAGAGACTCTTGAGTGCCAAGCACAGTTTTAGGCACTGGGAGACATTAGAGAATAAACGAAGATCCCTGCCCAGTGGTGCTGACACTTTAGGGGGGAAGAAACAATAATTACTAAACATAATAGTATAGCATGTGAGATGGTTATAAGGGCAATGGCAAAATAAAAAACAGAGCAGGGCAAGTGGTTCAGGCGTGGTTGCTGTTAAATAGACAGAGAAGACCTCACTGAGAAGGTAACATTTGAGCAAAGGCTTGAACAAGAAGAGGTTGTGAACCAAACCATACCTGCAGGAAGAGCTTTCCAGGCAAGGGAACAGCAAGTGCTAGGGCTCCACAGTGGAGTGTGTCTGATGTTTGAGGAGCAGCGAGGAGGCAGGTGTGCCTGGAGAGGAGAGGGGAGTAGACAGGATGGAGAGGTAAGTGGCGGGGGACAGGCAGACCCCACGGGGCCTGTGGGCCATTGTAAGGATCTGGCTTTTGCTCTGAGTGAGCTAAGAGCCACGGGAGGGTTTTGAGCAGAGGAGGGACATGGTCTGATTTCTGCCTAAGTAGGACTTCTCTGGCTGCCGTGTCTTGGGGAAAGGGAGGAACAAGGGAGCCCTGAGAGAAGACTGTTGCAATAATCCTGGCAAGAAATGTTCAGTTTAGCACTGTCCCAGATACTATTGCAGCATAACAAACCACCCCCAAAACAGTGGCTTAAATCAACAATCATTTTAGTATGCTCATGAATTTGGACCAGACTCAGGGGAATGGCTTGTCTCTGTTCCATAATGCCTTGGATGTCAGCTGGGAAGACTTGAAGACTGGAGGTGACGCAGTAACTGGGGGCTGGAGGCATCTGGAGGCACGTGGACGGGATGATTCAAGAGCGGGACTACCAGCAGGAGTGCACACCTGGCTCTCCATGTGGCCTGGGCTTCCAGGGAGCAGCCCTGGGTCATCAGGGTGGCCTTGGGCAGCCACCTCCTCTCTGAGCCTCAGTTTATTCATCTGTAAAATAGAGATGATAATAATTGCACTGCCTTAAAGGTAAGAAATGCTTGCAAGATGCCTGCTAGCTACAAACAGCTTCAGTCTCTTTGAGATGGTCACTCACTCAGACTACATTCTTTTTTTGTTGTTGTTGTTAATTTTTGATACAGCAACATACAAGCACATGCATTCTTAACATACAAACATGCCATACATGCTATACAATCAATGGCTCACAATACCATCGCATAGTTGTAGATTCATCACCATGATCATTTTTTAGAACATTTGCAATACTCCAGAAAAAGAAATAGAAAGAAAAAAGAAAAAACTCATACATGTCATACCCCTTATCCCTCCCTCTCATTGACCACTAGTATTTCCATCTATCCAATATACATATATATTTTAATTTTAACATTTGTTCCCCTTATTATTTATTTATTTTTAATCCATATGTTTTACTCATCTGTCAGACCACCTTCTTGCACAGATGAGGAAATAGGCGGGGACTTGCCCAGTGTCACACAGCAGAGAAGGGAGGACGTGAATCCCACCCCCATCACCTGCCGTGGCCTGGCCCCTCCATATCTCTGCTCACTCCTCTCTCCCCAAGTTCATGCTGGAAAAGGTGGGGGGGGGGTCCACCTCTTCCTTGTGTTTGCTCTGACCCCGCCTCTACCCAAGGGATCTGCGAGGCATCCGGAGGGATGCCCCCCCCCCCAGAGATGGGGCCTTGCAGATGGGATGGTCTCTGCTCTAAGGAGCCACGCCATGCCCCCCCACCTTCATCATCACTCCCCCACCTTCATCATCACTCCCCCACCCCGCCCCGCGTCCTCCATGTCCCTGTTCAGCAGGAATTTTTCTGTCCAGCATGGAGTTCCGGGGGATTTTATGGGCCAGTCACAGGCAGACAAATGGAGAAGAAAAACATCCCTCTGGAGCCCCACTCAGCTCTCAAAATCTGATTTCCGCTCACTGGAAGGAGGCTGGGCTGCTTTAACCCTCTGTGGACGGGACCAGGAGGTCTGAGTAGAGATCCTTCGGGCTGCCTGCCCTGCCTTTCCAGCAGCTCCCACCCTCGTCCTCACCCTCCTGGGGCTCAGCTTCCCGCTCCTCGGCAGGTCCTGGTTTAGGATCTTCACCTGCCAGACATCATGGAAGGGTCCTCCACGTGGGCTCATGGGAGAGGAAGGCGGGAAAGAGCATGGATGTGGGGTGCAGACAGAAATGAGTTTGGGATTTAGCTTTGCCGGTTCTAGGCTGTAAGATCTTGGGCAAAGCCTTTTGACCTTGCTGGACTTCAGTTTGCTCATCTGTAAAATAGGCTTAATAATAGGTTCTATCTCGTAGGATTGTGGTGAGGATTAAATGAGATCAAGTAGGTAACGTGGTTAGCGCGTAGGTGCCAATAAATAATAGATGGTGTTGTCGTATCCCTTCCACCCACAACCTGACGAGACAGGCATCAACGCCTACAGTTCAGAAATAAGTGAGGCCTCTTGGGACACTCTATATTTCACTTTCTCCAAATATCAATCAGGATGGCTAGCTCTGAACTTATGAAACACCACTTTCAGGGCTTTGGTATATTCATGTGTGAAGATAATATTTCGGGGGGCATTGTCGTGAGCTACAGTTACAGTTAGTAACAGCGGGCCAAAGTACCCCACAGCTTGGTATCTTAAAACAACTATTAGGCGCACAGATTCCCTAGTTCTGGATTCAGGATGGGCACAGCAGGGAGGGTGCGGTGCTGCCCGGGACGTGTGCTGGGTCAGCTGGGAATCAAAGCCTGGGGGTGGTGTGATGGTTGGGGCTGGAATCACATGAAGACGTCTTCACTCACGCGTCTGGCCCTTGGGCTGAGAGGACTGAGGTAGTACACCTGTGTAGAAGCACCTGCCATCGCCTCTCCATGCGGCCTGGGCTTCCTCATAGCATGGCAGCCACAGGGCATTTGAACTTGTAATGTGACAACTTAGGGCTCCAAACAACTGGATTTCAGTGACCAGGGCAGGAGCTGTATCACCTTTTATGATTCAGCCTCAGAAGTCACATAGGGCCACTTGTGTCAAATTTAAGTGGTTAAAGCTGCCATAAACCTGCCCAGGCTTTTGGGGAAGGGGCATAGATTCCAGTTTTTGATGGGAAGAGTCAGGGAGGGGGTTACCCTGTTTTTAAATGATCATAGCTATGAACACAGATTTGAGAAATCGAGAGACACAGGCCCAAATCTTGACTCTGCTACTCTCCTTGCCGGGCAATCCTGGGCCAGTTCCTTAATTTATCCTCCAATTTCCCATTCTGTAATATGATGATCACAGCTGCCATGTTCTAGGATGGGAAGGACAAAATGAGACAATGGGTACAAAGCAGTTAGTTCAGCGCCTGGCACACAATTCATTGTAGCTAGTAACAGTTACACGCATTATTCAATGTTCTGAGTCTCCGATGGATAGGTAATGGCTCACATTTAGCTGCATGGAACAGAAACCCAATAGAGTGGCTTCATGGAAGTGATTTTTTATTTTTGAAGAGGTTGAGGACTATTGTCACGGCTCAAAGAAGTTACAAAGGACTCAGCTACTTCAGCTTTCCACTTTGCCATCCTTGGCATGTGACTTTTGTCCTCATGGCCCCAAGCTGGCTGCTATACCTCCAGGAATTGCATCTTCTTTCCAGGCAGGAAGAAGGTGAAGGGCAAAGAGCAAAAACCTTGTCAGGAAACTATTGTTTCATTTGGGGAAGCAGGCCTCCTCAGGAATATCTATTGGAACATTTCACTGGTCAGAATGAGTTACATGGGCACTCCTAGCTGCAAGGAAGGCTGAGAAGGGGAGTCCTTACAGCTAGACCCTCTGCTGCCCTAGGTAAATCAGCATTCTGTTGATAGGGAAGGGGGAATGGATGTTGCACAGGAAGATAATAGTTCTCCATGACAACCCAGGAGAATAGTCCACCGATGTATCTGTTGTACCAGCATCGCCACTGACCATTGAGAATAGACTAAAACACAACTTCATCATGAGAACCCCTCACTTAAGATAGCCGAGCCTCTCTAAACGTGGTCCAGGCCATCTCCTCCAAGGAACCAGTCCAGACTGCTCAAGGTCCCTGATCTCACTCTTCTCCAAAATCTGGGCAAAGTCTGGGCTGGACTACAAACTCTGTAACTGAGGATAATAGGGTCCAGGGAAGTCAGTGTTCTCTGAGCCCCACTCCTAGAACTGCACCCCATTTTGTACACCCTTCAGATGAGAAGACAAATGCCCAAGGTTACAGTCAGCAGCCAAGCTCAGCTTGGGGCAGAGGTCCCTGACACTCAGGCTTGGACAGTTTCAATAGGACTTCTTCAATTTTCAAAACACTCCTTAAATAGTGGTTTCATATGGCATCAGCTGGGTGACTCACATCTGCCACTGGTATCAGGATCATCTCAGCCAAGTGAGTACTTGGGCAGGCTAAATTCTTTAGCACACACTTCAACTTGATATTCTTTATACATTAGCCCAACATCTCTATAGAGGGAAGGAGCAAGAAGACAGCAGTGACAGCATCAGCTTCCTCTTTATTATTAAGTTCGACTTTGGCCCCAAATGTACATCCCCGACTCAACAAAATCAGAGGGGGGCAGCTAACGAGACCCACTCTTTCTGAAGTGGAGTCTTGTGAGCATCGGAGTTTAAACTACCTCCTCATCCCCACTACAAGCAACTTACCAAAGGATTTATGCCTGGTCACTCGCTGTGTGACCACAGGCAACTTACTTAAACTTTCTGTGTCTTAGTTTACTCATCTTTAAAACGGGAATATTAATAGTACTTCATAATACTTAAGGCTTCTCTGAGAAGTAAATAACACATGTAAGTGTTTAGCAAAGTGCCTGGTATATATTATTCTTAGTAATATTATCAATATTTCCACTTATATTTTACTTTCCTTGAGAGAAGTGCAAGGAAACACGTTTATTTTCCCAACATGTTACATTTCCAGTGATATTTAGTGCCGCTCAGAAAGTGGGGTTCTGGGTATATGCCTGGCCATCACCCTCTCAACCCACCTCTGCCTGGTGACCAGCACCCACCTACTCACTCTCCCCAATATTCTCTCAAGAAAGAATGGGAATATAAAAATGAAAAGGCAAGTCACAAACAGAAGATATCTGCAAAACATAAACCTAACAAAATCTTGTTTCTGGAACATCTAAAGAATGCTTGCAACTGAATAAGACAAACACAATTTTTAAGATGGTTCAAAGATTTGAACAGATACTACAAAAAACAGACAGATGACAAATGAGCCAGTGAAGGATGCTCATCATCAGTCATTAGGGAAATGTAAATGAAGCCACACCGCGGTATCCCTACACACTCGTTAGGGTAAAGGTAAAAAGTTTTGTTTTGTTCTGTTTTACCAAAAAAAAAGTGTTGGTAAACCCATTGTGCTGGTTTGAAAGGATGTATGTCCCCTAGAAAAGCCATGTTTTAATCCTCATTCCATTTTGTAAAGGCAGCCATTTCTTCTAATCCCTATTCAGTAGTGTATGTTTGAAACTGTAATTAGATCATCTCCCTGGAGATGAGATTTAATCAAGAGTGGTTGTTAAGCTGGATTAGCTGGAGACGTGTCTCCATTCATTTGGGTGGGTCTTGATTAGTTTCCGGAGCCCTATAAAAGAGAGAACATTTTGGAGAATGTGAGCGATTCAGAGAGAGCAGAGCAGAACGACATAGTCACGAGAAGCAGAGTCCACCAGCCAGTGGCCTTTGGAGATGAAAAGGGAAAATGCCTCCTGGGAAGCTTCATGAAACAGGAAGCCAGGAGAGAAAGCTAGCAGATGATGCCATGTTCACCATGTGCCCTTCCAGATGAGAGAGGAACCGTGACTGTGTTCACCATGTACCTTCTCACTTAAGAGAGAAACCCTGAACTTCATCAGTCTTCTTGAACCAAGGTATCTTTCCCTGGATGCCTTAGATTGGACATTTCTTTGGATTTGATTTAACTGGGACATTTTCTCAGTCTTAGAACTGCAAACTAGCAACTTATTAAATTCCCCTTTTTAAAAGCCATTCCGTTTCTGGTATATTGCATTCCGGCAGCTAGCAAACTAGAACACCCAGCCATTCACTCCTAATTATTTACCCTAGAGAAATAAAAGCATATATTCACATAAAGATTTGTACACAAATGTTCCCAGAAACCTTATTTATAGCAAAAGTTGGAAAAAAACTCAAATGTCTATGAGCAGATGAATAGATAAACCAATTGTAAATAGATCTATACAAAAGAACATTACTCAGATATAAAAAAAAATAAACTGTTGATTTTTATTATGCTGAGTGAAACAAGCCAGACAGAGTACATACTGTGTGGTTTCATTTATGTAAAGTGCTAGGATATGCAAACTGCTCTATAATGACAGGAAACATATCGTCATTTGCGTGGGGACAGGGAAGTGAGGGAGAAAATGGAGAATTTTTTGGTGGGTGACGTGTTCACTATCTTGATTGTGGTGATGGTTTCATGGGTGCCTACATATGGCAACACTTATCTAATTGTATACTTTACATATGTGTAATGTGTTGTGTTAATTATACCTTAATGAACGTGTTTAAAAACAAGGTTAAAAAAAACAAAAACAAAAAAGAAAGAACGGGAAGCAACTCACACCAAGGTGGATGTCACTCACAGCAGCCTGGGGAAACATCTCCTAGACTGCGTTCTCTAGTAGGCATCTCTGGGAGGATGGGAGGTCCTGTTGTCAAAATAAATCTGGAAAACACAAAAGGTCAAATAAGATTCTGTGGTCAAATAAGCCTAGAAAAGGCTGAAAGGAAGCCCAACATTTGCAACAGGATCCTCAGAGCCTTTGACATGCTGATGTGCTACAACTCTCTAGAAGGGGGATACAAGATGCTCCTTCCAGACTTTCCTGATCGTGGAAACCTGGGTCCTTCTGAGAATAGGTGTTCCAGGAATGGACTCTTGAAAATGATGGTTTAGGGCGGGCCGCGGTGGCTCAGCGGGCAAGAGTGCTTGCCTGCCATGCCGGAGGACCCCGGTTCGATTCCCGGCCCCAGCCCATGTAAAAAACAAACAAACAAACAAAATATAATAAAACAAGAAAATGTTTAAAGATGTTTCCCTTTCTTCCTCCCTTCCTTCCTTCCTTCTCTCTGTCTTTCCTTCCCTTCCTCCCTCTCTCTTTAAAAAAAAAAAAAAAAGAAAATGATGGTTTAGAAGGTTCTTGAAGGTACTGAGCTCTAGTGGTGGCATCACGGGCGTCAGGTCTATGCCAGCGGAATACAGGGGGTCAATGGACATCAAAACAAGGGAGAGCAAAGCCCAGCATCACTATGTAAGACCAATTTAAACACTTACTTAACAATATTCAACGGATATTTCTGCACATTTATTATGCACTAGGCACTGATGTGGGTCTACATCTTGTTCCATAAGAGTTTTGGTGGAATGAGGCAAGGGGAGGAAAGGATGGACTTCGCTGGCAGGTAAATTCTGCTCTCATCTCTTGCTGGTTGTGTGACCTTGAGAAAACCTGTAATAAAGGTTGCCAGGACTGTTGTAAATGCTATGTATATTGGCTCGCTGAATCCTCCCAACAACTCTATGAGGCAGACTTTACCATTGTCCCTGTGTTACAGATGAGTAAACTGAGGCACAGAGAAATTACCCCAGTTGGCAAGTGACGGAGCTGAGATTTGAACCCAGGCAGTGGAACTCCCAAGTCTGCAGATTTAACCATGTGACACCACATTATCTTCAGAGGTAACACCTGCGGCAGACCTGGCTGGTTGTTTCCCAGTATTGTGCTCTCCTTTAATAGCAACTGGCATTCAGGTGGCTACGTGGCGACCTACAATAGATCGCATTTCTCAGCCTCCTTTTCAACTATGTAGGGTCAAAGGATAGGATCTGGCCAATGACATGTGAGTAAAAGTGAGTTTGCATTTCCCAAATATGTGTCCTCAAAGGGCAAAGTGTGCCCTTCTCCCCTTTCTCCTTTTTGTCAGCTGGAATGCAGGTGCAGTGGCTCTAGCCACCGTCGTGGACCATGAGACAACCTAAGTAGTGGAAGTCTTGAACGGTGGAACAAGAAGATGGTAGGAGCCTGGGTCCCTGACACTCTCTGCTTTGGTCAGCTAATGCCTTAAGACTAAACTTAGAGGCTTATAACAGTAATAATTATTATCTTTGTCTTTCTTTCTTTCTTTGCCTTTCTTTCCTACCATTATCTTCCATAGGTCAGGAATTTAGGCTCCACATCCAAGGAGACTCACTCACATGGCCGGCCAGCTGGTGCTGGTTGTAGGCGGGGGCCTCGGCTTGTCTTTAGCGGGGCCCCCACAGGACAGCCCACTTGTCCTCAGGGCATGGTGGCTGATGTTCCCGGAGGGAGTAATCCAAGAGAACAAACTCAAAATCTTTAGGAGCTGGATTCAGAGGTCACACGCTGTATCACTGGGGCCATCTTGGAAGCTACCTCCCCTAGCAAATGCCTTGGCTGTGAGAGAGAAATACCTCTCTATCTTGTCCAAGTGAACCTAAGGTTGTGATTAGTACATGGCGTAGGCTCTCAGTAAATGTAGTCTTTTCTTTATTCATTTATTTTATTAAATGTATTAATAAAATACTCAGTCTTTTTCTCCAAGTAGATTGTGGGACTTTGGCTTATATTGCCCTTGTCTATCCACAAAAATACATTCAGAAAGCAAGGGGTAAGAGGTATGGTAGGTATAATCTTTTTTTCTTTTCTGAGTTCGTTTTATTTCTTTTTCTATTGTCTTTTTATTTCTTTTTCTGAATTAATGCAAGTGTTCTAAGAAATGATGACTATGCAACTAAGTGATGATACTGTGAATTACTGATTATATATGTTGATGTTTTATTTGGTTTGTTAACTTTTTAAATTAATAAATAAATTAAAAAACACACACACACACATTCATACCACCACAACCTAGACTGAGGTTTGGTACCAGGTAGTATGCGGAGGCTGAGTATTAGCCTTTTCACTCGTTCATTCATTCATTCATTCATTCAAGGGATATTCTTTATTGTCCCCAGTGTGCCAAATTCTGCCCTAGGATGTTGGGAAGCACCCCCTGCCCTGGAGGGCAGTCTAGCAAGGGAGGCAAACATGACGAGATGGAAAACAACGCTTTTCACTGTTATCAGCAAAATACAGATTGAAAGAGGCAGCCAGATACTTCCAAGTGCAGGCCTGATGCTGAGAAAGCGGACCTCCATCGCCTGCTGGTGGAACTGCAGATCGGGGCAGCAATCCGCTCCTGAGAGGCCATCCCAGGGACACACGGGAGCCGCGAGAGCCATGCAGAAGGTGGTCCTGAGACCAGCGCTGGAGGCAGTGCAGGGTCCATCACTGCGAAAATGGAAAGAGGAGGCCTGGTGGACAGGGGCACGCCATGCCGCGGTGAGGAGCAACGAACTCGACTTAGATTCAGCACACAGAGCACAAGTGTCGAGGAACAAAACAAAACCCCTACAAAACAGACACTCCATAGAAACAGCCGTTTCTGTGCATTGATAACCCCCTCACACAACTCAGTACCGTACAGTTTACAAGGACAAATACTTATCCAAAGACATATATATTATATGACATATTATATATGTCAAAATGTTTAAGTGCGTGCGTTGCGGAGGGAGGGAAGTGGGAGTGAGGAATCAGGGAAGAAGGGTGAGACATGAAAATACAGTGTGATCAATGCTGCGAGAACTTGCACCAAGGTGGGGAAGCAGCCACAGAACCAGCTTCACCCAGAAGCTACACTGAACCTGACCAAGGAGAGTTGTCTGGTCAGACTTGTAAGGCCTAAGGCTCAGAGACTTGCCAAGCTAGTGCCTTAGATGAACCCAGGATGCCATGGACAGGGAGGCAGTGGTTACTGCCATTCACTCAGACCGTAAGACCCTTGCCCCCCTCCCATGGTGGCCCTGCCCCTCCTCACAAGGCCTCTGGGCGACCTGAGACACGAGTGGTTGGGGAAGGAGGCTTTGGAGTCAGACCAACCTGAGCTCCCCCATCAGCCCACTGTGTGACATCAGACAAGTCACTTTCCCCTTTTGGAACCTCAGTTTCTTCTTCTGAACAATGGAAATAATAACTATACCTACTTTAGAAGGTTGTGATGGGGATGAAGTTAGATGAGCCAAGTACACAAAGTACACATGGAGCTTATCTTGTAGGGAGGGAGGCAGACAGATGAGGAGATCATGTGCTCATTGCCCTACACCCAAGACTCAGAACTGTGCTTGGCATGTAGTAGATGTTCATGTGATATTTGTAGAATGAATGAAAGAACAGAAGTCACAAATGCTATGGAGAGAAATAACACTGGGAAAGGTGGAAAGGAAAGTCATGGGGGTGCTGGATGGTGGAAGGGGTAGTTGTTTTAGTCTTGGTGGTCAGTGAAGGCCCCCTAAGGAAATGAGATTCGAGCAGAGATCTGAAGGAAGGGAGGAAATAAGCTGGGGGGTTTGTCTGGGGACAAGGAATAAGCTGGGGAGTTGTCTGGGCAGCGGGGGGCTTGGGGAATAGTGGGGAAGCCAATACGGCTGAAGCAGAGTGAGGGACAGACCGAGGGGGAGTCAAGGCCCCCTGAGAGTAGGCACTGAGAGTGTGGCAGAAACCCCCTCTCCATTCCCAGCACAAAGCCTAGCCCAGAGGAAAGGCTGCTCAGTCCTTTCCCAGGCAGCGGGTGGCTCCTCGGCCCAGGGCCAGCCCCCGACTACAGCAGCTCAAACGCCTTGCAGGAATGGAGCGCTCCCAGTGTGTGGGCCCTGGCTTTACTTGGCATGAGCTCACAGAACCATCACCAGCCCCAGGAATCAGTACTGTTATATCTCCAGCTTCCAGAAGAGGAAACTGAGAAGCAGCTAACCTTGGGCTGGAGCCGGGTCTGTCTGATGCCAGACCCTGGCTTGCTCCTACCACATTGTCCTGGGAGTCTTTGTTTATGGCTTACCTTCCCCTCCCCGCTGCAGAAGGCCGCTTTCATTCATGGTTTTATTTTACTCCCAGGGTCCCATACGTCAAAATCTGCCCGAGGAGCGAATGAATGAAAAAGTCCACCGAGCAGGCCCCCTCCCCACTTTGTGGGCTCAGTTCATGCCCTGTTGGCATCACAGGGTTGAGCTGGAATGGGGAGGGTCTGGAGAGAGGAATTTCAAGCGGCCTGAGGGTCGGGAGGTGGGACCATGAGAAGGGGGAGAAAGTGAAAGTGAAGGGAGCCAGGAGCCCCTGCAAGGAGGCGCAGACAGGGAAGGAAATCTCCTGGTAATAATTCATCAGCTCAGGAAGCAGCAGCCTGGCCTGGGGCTGAGTGTGGGACTGGCCCTGCGGGGAGGGGGCTGCTCAGCCTCCTTCTTCTCCTCCCCAAAGCCTAGTATGGCCCAGGTCACGGTCAAAGCAGGGGGCGGGGGTGGGCTGCAACGGGATGTGTGGAGGGGCACAGAAAGCCAGGTGTGAGAACAGACCCTTCCTCAGACCAGACACTGGGGCCTGAAGACTTAAGAGAGGCCGCTCTCCCAGCAGCCAAGGGAAACGCCTCACTCTACCCCCTTAACCCCCACCCCCATCCCCACCCCTTCAGGCTGTGGTCAGGAAAGCCAGCAAAGCACATCATGACAGAGCTGGGAGGCATCTTCAAGAAAACTGAGGCTCAGAAAGGGAGACAGAGCCAAAATCCACTTAAAAGCCTTTCAACTCCACTCCTGGCACTCTCTCTGCCACATCAGCTGCCATTTAGGAAGAGAAAGCTGCTCCCTAGACCAAGGGGATGCTGGCTTGGGCAAGCCCCAGGACAGAGCTGGGAAGCAGGCATGAGGGAGGTGGGGACCCCAGGAGTCACCAGCAGCTCCGTAATTCTTCCCCGGGAGGAGGAGATGGCAGACTGAAAGATCTGAGGTTTCTTGAAGGAAAGAATAGTTGGGCATAAAGGGAAGATTGTGTGTGTGTGTGTGTGTCTAGTGGTGGTAGGGGGGTTCCAGGCAGAGGGAACAGCCTGGAGTTAGGTGGGGTTCAAAGGCAGGGAGGCTGCAGCACCCAGAGTGGGACTGTGGGGACAAGAGAAACTTGCATTTTATTCCGTGGGGATGGGGGGTGGGGGCGGCAGTGAAGTTAGACCCAAGGCCGGGACAATCCCACCCCCCTCACCATTTGTAAGGCTGAGGGCAAGAGCCCTCTTTGGTAAATCCGGGTTCCCCACCCCCCCACCCCCCCACCCCGACCTCAGTGCAGTAAACTACCCAGCACGGAATCCGGCACACAGTAGGACCCCAACCAAAATTTCAGCTCTGTGAGGAAAGAGGTAGTTTTGTTCACATCTATTTCCTCAGGCCTAAAAAACATGCCTGGCACAGAGTAGGGACTCGACAAATATTTGTTGAATGAATGGATGAATCTACTGGCGTTTGTGTGTTTTGTTTTTTAAAGTTTGTGGGCAGAGATGTGACACCGGCCGATTCTTACTGGGAAAGATTTCAGCCTTGCTCCGGGGGTTCTTCATGGATACCACGGACCAACCCCGTTTGTACAAAATGCAGATCCCTGGGCCCCGTTCCAGACCTGCTGGATTAGAAGGGAGTGGAGGGCGGGAATTCGTAATACCAAAAGGCGCACAACCTCACCTCTTACGAACGCCCAAGCTGCAGAACCACAAAAATAGAAGTTCAGGGCGGAAAGACCCGAGCTGGTTTCTCCGCTACCCACTTTCCGAATGAGGGCACTGAGGCTCAGAGAGGCGAAGGGACTTGCCCGCGGTCTCCCAGAGGATCTAGTCTGAAAACCTGGAGTCCTGACGCCCGCTCAGCGGCGAGCCGGACACACTCCACCCCACGAGCTCCCCGTCCCCAGACCCGCCACCAGCTCGCGGGCGGCTTTCAACCTGGGGAACCCGGACGCCGGGCGCGTTGCCATTGGCCAGGGCGCCAAGGGCGCCTCTCCATTGGCCAGGGCCACGCCCCCCGCCCCCGGCCGGGCGGCCTCGCGATTCGCCCCTCCCCCGGCTATAAGGCGGTGGCCGGCGGGGCCGTGGGAGCGCGCGGGAGCGCACGGCCGGGCGCGGCAGATGTTAGGGCGCGGTGCGCGGAGGGACGCAGCCGGGTGCCCATGGCGTTCGCGCTGCTGCGCCCCGTCGGCGCGCACGTGCTGTACCCGGACGTGCGGCTGCTGAGCGAGGACGAGGAGAACCGGAGCGAGAGCGACGCGTCCGACCAGTCGTTCGGCTGCTGCGAGGGCCTGGAGGCGGCGCGGCGCGGCCCGGGCCCCGGGGGCGGGCGGCGGGCGAGCGGCGGCGGTGGCGGCGGCGGCGGCGGCGGCGGGGGCCCCGTGGTGGTGGTGCGGCAGCGGCAGGCGGCCAACGCGCGGGAGCGGGACCGCACGCAGAGCGTGAACACGGCCTTCACGGCGCTGCGCACGCTCATCCCCACCGAGCCGGTGGACCGCAAGCTGTCCAAGATCGAGACGCTGCGCCTGGCGTCCAGCTACATCGCGCACCTGGCCAACGTGCTGCTGCTGGGCGACGCGGCCGACGACGGGCAGCCGTGCTTCCGGGCGGCCGGCGGGGCCAAGAGCACCGTCCCCACCGCGGCAGCCGACGACGGCGGCCGCCAGCCGCGCTCCATCTGCACCTTCTGCCTCAGCAACCAGCGCAAGGGGGTGAGTGCGCGGCCACCCCGTACGGCGCGGTCCGGGCTTGGCGCGGGACGGGGGCGTCTCGGGGAGCAAATGGGAAGGAGACCCTGGTGAAGCGGTCGGGGTGGGGGGCGGTGTTGTGGCGTCCCGAGCCCAGGGTTTGGTGTGGAATCGAACCGTTTGCTTAATGACCCCCAACAGAGGGATGCGAGGAAGTCCAGCGCGCTGGCATTATTTAGTGAATGGAAATGGCTCACGTCCTCTCCAACTGAAGGTGTGGTGGGATGTCCCCATTCTGGGGAGAGGGCGTGAGGAAAAAAAAAAAAAGAGGACGCCGTCATTTATTGAGACTTTATTGTATGCTTGGTACTCTTTTCCTCATCTTTCGTTTGTTTTTTACCTTCACAAGAACCCTGTTAGGTAGGTTAAGTTTAATGTCCAGTTTATCATTGTGAGGATGTGTGACGCAGGGAGGTGAAATTGCAGGGGCACATCTACTCAGCTGGGAAGCTGGGAGGCAGGCTCTGGGCTGGCTGGGTGTGTGTTGCCCTGAGCCACCTCTCACCTTGGCCAAAGGGCACTGAGAAGAAAACGGGCCATACATTCCCCCAACCGTGAGGCTGGTGGGCAGTAGGAGTGGAGAAGGAGGTCCCAGAGCACACCCAGCCCCAAAAGGAATAGAGTTTCGGAGGGCACCGTTGGGTCGGCTGGGCAGAGGCCCCCGATGTGTACACTAGGTAATGATGTGAACCGGTGTGTCCGGGGGTGGGTGGGCACCGAGTCAGAGTGTTACTGACCTCAGGAGCGCCAAGAGGCCCTCCTGGCTGAAAACTGGTTCTCCCTCCTGCCCAGGACCTGAAGAGCCTACTTCATCCCCAGCCTCTCCCCCTTTCTGGCCTGGGCTTTTTCTAGGGTGAGGATGCCTCTCTGTGTGACAGCTTTGGATTCCAGCAGCTGCCGTTTACATTTGGGGAAACTAAGGCCAAGAGAATCCCGACTGGCCATGGCTTTTCGGCTACTGGGTAAAAAGGCCTGGGGGATTAAGAGTCAGGCCCTCTGATTTTCCCAGCCTTTGGTTTGCATAGCTGCCCTAGATCTCCTGCGCCACCCTGTCTTGGCGGGACCTCTGTTCCCTGATCTCACACCACCCTCTTCCAGCACATCCAGTCTGGCCTCAGTTTCCCTGAATCAGTCTTCTTAGACTTGGACTTGTACCCTCTCATGGAGTACTATGCTCCCCAATGTGGGTCCCACTCAGTGCCCCCACTGGGCTGGATTGCTGTGGATGGGCCCCCCGCCATCCAGCCTGGGATTTGAAGGGCCACCTAGGCTCCCAACTGGGCCCTAGTGGTAATATTCCCTGACTCCCTTTAGTTCATTCACCCGATTCAGCAAGCCTTACCTACCCAACGGCTACCTTTGGTTGGCGCCAAGAACACATCCAGAGAAGCAGGTTGTGGGTGCCCACCCCCCATAGTCAGGAACTCACAGTATGGCGTCAGGGCAACAGAGTTAAGGATACTGTGGGGTGATGATTACAGCCGATGGGGGGTGGGGGGCACAAAGGCACGATCAGTGCCCAGAGGCAGCAGTGGTGAGAGCTGATGGGGGCCTCTGCTAAATTCCTGATGGGTGCTTAGGAATGGGAAAAGGCGACGGAGGAGTGGGGGAAGGTGTTCTAGGAGCAGACCACAGCAAGCAAACATGACGTAGAGAAGGAAATGGAAAGAAGTTGAAGGTGGCGGGAGCACAGGGGAAGTTGAGGCAGACCAGCGAGGATGAGTACAACAATCTTTACGAGCCCAAATCCCCTATGCTGAACACTCTTCACAGCCTATCAAGATCCCTCAACAACAGTTCATTGTGCCCACCTGCTTAGGAAATGTTGTCGCTGGTCCAGAGACCCCGATGGTATTGGAGCCAGAATTTGAACCCAGACCTTCCTAATTGGAAAGTGGGTAAGGTTGAGGTTGGAGGGCACTGTAACTGCAGGCCTGGGGGAGAAGTCATGTCTGCCACGTGCCCACCCCTACAGCAGGTAGGCTGGGGGGCTTCTCTGAAGGCCTCGGGCTGGTCCCATGGCTCACGGGGCCTGGCCTGGGCCTGGCTGCCTCCCTGAGATCTGTCTGTGGGACCAAGAGCAGAGCCAAATTTGGCTGCAGAAGCCATGCTGTCATCCCCACAGGCTCCTCTGGGAAATAAGCAAAAGGGGCGATCCCAGCCAGCTCTACCCCCTCCAAGCCTTGACTGGAAGAAAACTGGCTGTCTTGGGGAGCCCCTGGGGGACTCCCTCTGTGCTTGGGGCGGGGGGGGGGGGGTGCAAAGCTCCAAGGCTTCAGACCCTATTCCCTCATCCGGAGCCACTGCCTCCTTCCCATCCTGGCTGGTCTGGAATTGGAACTGCCATGGAAAGGCTTCCCTCTAGTGTCTTCCAGTCTAAGAAGGGGTTAGGTGTGGCCCTCTGGGGTAGACATAACAAGTCTGAGGTGGGAAAGGCATTCTTGTCTCTTCCCTGTTTCCCCTTTTGATATCTGGGGGTGGCGATTGGCTGGGATCATCCTGTAAGGCCCTCTCCAGTTTACGTACCCAACGTGAGGAGCAGAGATGGTGCAGAAGGATGGTGTGTGGGGTGAAGAGGCCTCATTGTCAGATGATGTTGATAATAATACTTAGGAACTTTTATTGTGCACATACTATGTTCCTGGCACTGTGCTGAGGGCTTTACCTGTGTTAAATTATGCAGTCGTTACACTAACTCCATATATAGTTGGGGAAACCGAGGCTTGATGAGGATAAGTCACTTGCCTGAGGTCCAGTAGGGAGGCAAGCCCAGGTTGATCCGACCCTGGAGCCCACCTCCTACCCGGCGTGCTTCTCAGAGACCCTTGGCACTGAGTTCTTAAGGAACAAAGAAACTGGGGCCTAGGCAGGGCCACTTCTGGCAGTGTACAAGCCTCTTTCACAACTACCTGTGCATTTGACAGCACTCTAGGCTGGCGGTAGAATTGTTTTGCCTCCATTTCATAGATGAAGAAACTGAGGTTCAGGAAAACCAACAGTCCCAGCGTTCTCATGTGACCTGGGTCTTGGATGACCTGCAGACCTTGGGTGTCGGTGGTTCTCTCTGTCCCTGAGGACTTAGAAGGGGTCAGAGGCTAGTTTTCTCTCCCTCGTCCCAATGCTGCACCTCCCTCACCCTGCCCCCTTCCGCCCCTCTCAGCCCCTCCTGCCAGAGTTTGTCTGAGAAGCCCAAGCCCCAGGCTCTGCTGGGATTATGGCCTCGGACCTCAAAATAGCCCTGCCTGTGAATGAACATGCTGTCCCTGGGCCGGGAGAGCCTCAAGGGAGGCTGGGCTCACATCTGGATGGATCTGCCCCAACCTGAGCCCCGGGAGTGGAGGGGGGCCAGGGGCCAGGGTGCAGAGCTCCCAGATGGTCAGCTTTTTCTCTAGATGGGCTGAGAATGATGCCTGTTCCGTTATCTCCTATCTGGGCCCTGGGGGCAGAGGAGGGTATATGGGCATTTACACTGGGATTTAGACACCATCGTGTCCTGGAAACAGGACAGATTGCTAGATGACATGGATTTCTAGCCCAGCTCTTTACCAGTTGGCTGGGGACCTCTAAGCCCATCATTCAACTGCTTGGAGCTCTGAGAGGGGTTTCTTCCTCTAACTTCTGTGACTTATCTGGTTTACAGTAAGTATGAAACTCCTGTGTTAAAACTCAGAATATCTCTGGGAGGGGCTGCTAGAGATGCCCTCTGCTTCTCCAGAGGTGAGGGATCAGTGACTTCAGGGGCTGCTACCATTAGCTCATCTTCCCGTGGGCACCACTTGCTTCAAGCAGCATTGATTGGTGCCTGCTGTATGCCAGGCCCTGAGCTGGGGCCACAGAGTGAAGAACTTTTCCCTGCTACCCCCTGAGCTCCCAGCTGGAGGGCATAAGCTTTATCCCTCCTCAGTTTCTCCCAGCGCAATATTCCGGAAAGGCAGGGAATGCTAGGCTAATGTAGGAGTAGAGAAACCTTTCCAGTGAGGCAGGACTAGGGAGAGTATTGCCGGCAAAGGAACTCCCTGAGTGACAGCAAGATCAAAAATCCACAGTCTGCTTTGGAAGGTTGATAAGTAGCACTGAGTATACAGTCAGGCAGTGGAGAGAACTCCTGTGGAGTTTGTTTGCTTTGCCCTTTCACATAAAATATTATGTTTTAAATTGTATTGAATTAAAAAAAAACAATAAATCACATGGGGAAGAAATGAAAACAATAATAAAAGTATAGGAATTAAAAAGCTTCCCTTCTACCCTGTTTCCCAGTTATCAGATTCCCTCCTTTGAGGAAGCCCGTGAGCAGTTTCCCCTGCTGCCCTTCTCTAGCAGTCTCAGTGCACAGAAGCACTCACTCACTTCTCTGCTTTGCTTTTGTCTGCAAACGGGTGTCCTCTCAGCAGTCATTCCCTGTCAGTCCATGAAGAGTTGCCTCTGCTGTCTGCTGCAGAGAACCTTATTGTGCGGCTGAACTGTGATTTAAGTCCCCTGTTGCTGGACCCTGAGGTTAGTTCTGGTGTTCACGATGACCCGATCTAACCTCCCAACACTTCCTTCTCCCCTCCTGCAGGGTGGCCGTCGAGACCTGGGGGGCAACTGCTTGAAGGTGAGGGGGGTGGCCCCGCTCCGAGTGCCACGGAGATGAGTCTGAGCCCCTGTGACGTGTGCTCCAAGCAGAACCCTGGAGAAGGAGGCCAGAAAGGAGGCACTGGCTGGACCGGGGAGAGGACCCCAGGAGCTGAACCCACGCGTCCTTTGTGTAGGAACCAAGGAACAATGGCCTGGGCTCATGATCCTCTGGGTAGGGCCCCTGACCCTCTGGGAAGGGCCCCTGGGACACTCCAGCTCCACCCTGGAGAGCTGTGAAGACCCATCCAACTCAGTCCCGTGCTGGCTGAGCAGAGACAAGGCAAACAAGTCTGTTTGGGAAAACAGACTTTTGTGACAGAGGTTGTGTGCATGTATGTGCATAAGTGCGTGTGTGAGAGAGAGTTGGTGAGTTTATAATAAAAGGTATTTTTAAATAAAAGATGTTGTTCCTAGCTGGTGCAGGGAAGGACCTGAGGACTTCATAAGTTGGAGGTGGTCCCTTTTCTGGACCTAGGAAGAAGCATAGATGTCAGCTGTGCCACCCTGAGCCCTGGGACTGGTGGGGGCCAGGGAAGGAAGAGGAAAGCCGGCTCTGTGGAGATAGAGATGACCCAGTCTTCCGTTTATCACATGACTTTGAACAACTGCTAGGTCCCTGGTGAAGTTGGTAGAGGAATCTGAGTTTTACTTTTTTTTTTTGAATGAGTATATTCATTCAAAAAGGTACAAGAGATGGTGATCCAACCACCCACTTCTCCCTGCAGACAACCTCAGTCACTGGTGCTTTGTGTTGGAGAATTCCCCCATTCCCTATGAATAATCAAGCAGATAAGGGAGCCGCATACTTTTTTCTTCCATTCTTGCACACATTTTCTGCTCCTTGCCTTTTTTCAGCCTGTAGTACAGCTTGACTGTCATCCCAAGCCAGTGCATAAAGGGCGTCTTCATTCCTCTGGTAGCCATTTGTTATTCCGTTTGTGAATGTGCCATATTTTAACCCACCCCCGGTTAATAGGTTGTGGTTGTTGGCTGTCTCTTGCCATCACAAACACGGTTGTGTGCACATGCAGTTCCCACATGTGCAGGTGACTGTGCTGAAGGGGCGTTTCGGCTGCTTGTTGAGCTCCTATTGTGTACTCCATGCCTGCTATGCGTCGTGACCCTGGGCAAGCCTGCAGGGTGGCTGCGGTCACCCCGTCTTAGAGGTGATTCTGAGGACTGACGACACAGAAGCACACGGCTGTTCACGTGGCAAGGTGAAAGTTGCCCTGAGGTCTGTCCACCTGGAAAACCCATAGTAGATTCCTTCCCCTGCCCTGGAGAGGCCCAGCCCCTCAGCTCCACCCCACCCAGTTGCCTTGATTATTCTCCCAGTGGCCCTGGGAGGTGGGGGCTGGGGCTTCCCCCATTTTACAGCTTCAGCTAAGTTAGTGATGGGACTGCTGCTCTGTGGAGCCCAGAGGTCTTGGCTTTTCCAACTGGGGCCAGAAGCAGAGACACTTAAGAGGCTAGAGGAAGGGGAAGGCAAGGAAAGGGGCCAGAGGAGGCCCCAGAGCGGCCAGACGCAGCCTTTCTGTCCTCACCAAGAGATGCTCATTTGCCTAATTTTTAAATGTATTTGTGAAACAAGCACATTTATTTAGTGTTTACTGACCAAAGTAAACTGACCAAAGCTCTAGAGTCCACACGTGTTCTCTCGGTTCTACCACCTCACCACTTCTGACCTGACCAAGCCAGAAGTGGAACTGCCCATTTTGCAGATAAACAGATGGCTCATCAAGCACCCGGCTCCGTACCGGACACCAAGGAGGTGCGCAGGACTGACCGCTGTTCCACATGGACGAAAAACGAGGCCCAGGGACAACAAGGGCCAGTCCAGTTGGAGTGAGCTGCAAAGCACCACTGAAGTCCTTTGGTGTAAGAAGAGGAGGAAGGAGGGCTCCTAGAGGCGGGGGTCCCGCCCAGGAGAGCTTTCCAAGCGCCCTGAACCTCACTTCCCCTGTGTTGCAGGGACACTGGCCTTGCCTATCCTGTGTCCCAGCACGGCTGCAGTTCCCTGTTTGGAGCTAATTAGGAAAGCACATTGCACTCCCAGCGCCTACCCTCGTCCAGGTACAGGCAAGCCCTGGCAGAGCCACAGGAAAAGGACCGTGGCCTCGTCAATGGCAGGAAACCTGAGAGTGGGGGCAGAGCAGACACGGTGCTCCCAGCTGGAGGCCCACTTCTGCCACCAGATAGGCTGGGTGATTCCTGAGAAGTTGCTTGCGTTCTCTGGGCTTCCCTGCCCTATCTCGAACCAGCGAAAGGAGTTGGGACAGAATGATAATTCTTAGTTCTGCTTTGTTTTGTTAAATAGTTTTTAATAGAACATTTTGTATCAGGTAAATAATTCACATTGTACCAAATGGTATGCAGTGATAAGGGAGCTCTCCCTAACCCTCCTGCAGCCCCTCCCCTAAGGCCACCGTTGTTAACAGTTTCCTGTGTGTCCTCCTAGAAATACTCTGTACTGATTACCATATCTGAAAAAGATAGTTATAGGTTTCTATGCCTGTGTTTTCATTGTAAAAAAGTTAAACACTACCGAAGTCCCTAGAAATACCACCCATCCCAAAGACGACCTTTATCACTGTAATATTGCAGTGTTTATTAAGCACACTTAATGTTTTTAGAAGCAATCGTTGACAACATATTAATTTAAAACTTTTTGTCAAAGTATTAGATACATTCAGAAAAGTATATAGAGTACAGGTACACAGCTCTGTGAATTTTCACAAGCTGAGCACACTTGTGTACCCAACATGCAGTGCAAGAAGAGCCCCGATAGCATCCCAGGAACCCTTCCTGCACTCCTTCTCATACTGGGTTTTTCAGTTGTGCTTTCTTTGAATAGGTAATACTCGGACAGAAGGGATAAGCTGTCATTGTCTCCTTCCCTTCCAGCCACTCAGGTCCAGTTCTCAAAGGCAATCGCCACTACCAGGTTCTTACAGATTCTTCCAGAGATCATTTGTGCATATACAAGCAATTTACAAATGTCTCTCCCCACAAGTGGTAGCACTTTATACACTCTGTTCTGCACTTGGATTTTTTTTCCCCTTAACAAAGCATCTGGGGGGTCCTTTATGTATACAGAGCTGCCTCATGTATTTTCACAGCTGTATAGTGCTCCACTCTGCACATTTTGTTGCTTGCTGTCTTCCCTGAGCCTGGTTCCAGGGTAATGGACAGTTAATGTGCATGAGCCCTTGTAAGCTGCAAGGCCAGCCCAATGTAATGTGCCTCAGGAGAGGCTCAGCTGTGGACCAGTACCTCCTCCCCCCTACACACACACCCACTCGCACGCTATCCGCTTTCAGGATGGGCCAGCCAAGCCAGGAATCTGCAGCCTCCCTGAGTGAGGGCCGATTTGGGGGGCCAGAGGAATACAGAATCCCAGGAAGGAGAAACCCAGGGCCAGGGGCAGGGGGATGAACCACCAACTTCAGCCATGACACCTGGGAGCCTGAAAGGAAAACTAACTTCCAGGCTGCACCCTCCACCCCAACCCCCTTGGGCACAGGGTGTCTTGACAGAAGAAGGACCTCAGAACTCTTCACAATGAATCTAAGCCAAGAGAGAAAACTGCCTGCCTAAGGTCCCCCAGCCAGGCCCCCTACTGGGCCAGAAACCCTGGTCTCCTACCTCTCCATCCAGGGCTCTCTCCTAATTTCAGAGTTGCAAGTGGGAAGACCTCAGAGGTCACCCATGGCAATTGGGAAAATGAAGCCCAGAGACGGACAGTGATAAGCCAAACTTGCCCAGCATTTGGAGCTGAGCAGGGTTGACAATGCAGGACTCCTTCCTTCAGCCAGGGCTCCCCAGCCGGCTTACGGTCTCCTCATTGTCCCAGTACACTTCCATTCATGCAGCTCCTATTAGATTCAAAATTAAAAACACCACAAAGGAGAGTGCTGAAAACAGTGGCACATTTAGCAAGTTAACTCTTAACCCCCTCACAAGCACAAGCACAAGGCAGTATTGTGAGAACATTAAAAAATTGGGGGATTTACAAAAATGCCGTTTCACAGGACATTTGTGTAAAGTTGAATGTCTTCATTCAACCATGTCCTCTGTTGGCTACTGTGAGTTTTTACCTCATGTGGGAGTGATATCAAAAGTCTAGAACTGGACAGTTAAATGCCATGTATAACCTTGGGCTGCCTCCTGGACTGGAGGGAAACATACTATAAAGGACATCTTTGGACTGACATAATTGGGATGTAAACAGTAGATTAGATGAAAGTGCTGTCTCAATGTTAAATTTTCTGAATTTGCTAACAGCATTGCAGTTGGGTAAGAGATTAGCCTGGTGCTTAGGAAATGCCCTGGAGTATTAAGGCATGGGTAAAGCAGTATGATGTGGGTAATATATTCTCAGATGGTTCAGAAAAAGCTATTCAGTATGAGAGACAGTCAGGTAAAATAAATGTCACAAGCTGTTAAAAATGAGTCAATCTTTCCTAGACATATACCCCAAAGAATTGAAAGCAGGGACTCCAACAGATATTTGCTCACCGGTGTTCATAGCAGCATTGTTCACAGTTGCCCAAAGATGGACGCAGCCCAAGTGTCCATCAAAAGATGAATGGATAAACAAAATGTGTATATACACACAAGGGAATATTATGCAGCTGTGAAAAAGAAGGAAGTTCTGATCCATGGGACCACGTGGATGAACCTGAAAGATATCATGTTGAATGAAATAAGTCCGACACAAAAGGACAGATATTGTATGATTTCACTGATAGGTAATAATTAGAATAAGCAAATTCCTAGACTCAGAATCTAGAATATAGGTTACCAGAAACTGGGGTGGGGTAGGGAATCAGGAGGTAATGTTAATTGGTACAGAGTTTCTGTTTGGGCTGATGGAAGAGTTTTGGTAATGGTTGGCAGTGATGGTGACACACTAGCATGAATGTAATTAACACCACTGAATTATATATTTGAATGTGATTAAAAGAGAAAATGTCAGGTTGTTTGTGTTACTAGAATACAAATTTCTTAAAAATTGTAGGAGTAGATAACACAAAAAGTGAACCCTAACGTAAACTATGATTATAGTTAAGAGTATAATTATAAGATTATTTCATCAATTATACAAAAGCGCCACACTAATAATGCAAGGTGTTAATGAGAGGGAAAACTGCGTGTGTGAGGAGGGCATATAGGAACTCTATATATTCTACATGATTTTTCTATAAACCTACAACTTCTTTTTTAAAAATAAAGTTTCTTTTTGATGGGTTAATCTGGCTAAAGGGAGTTCCCTATACTATGCTAGCCACTTCTTTGCATGTTTGTAAATAGTTGTGCAAAGTGAAAGTTAAAGAGAAGTTGAGGTCTTGGCCCACCATCGTGTGAGCCTGCCAAATGGTCTCCCTGCTCTCTGATCCTCTCTGGCTTCAGCTGGTCCAGCAGAGGTCGGGGAACATCCCAATAGACCCAGGTGTCCTTGCCCACAACTCTCAGGCCCCCACACCCCTCTGGAGGCTAAGGTGGTCCCTGCCCCGGAGACTCCTGCCACTGTGATTTATGTCCCTGCGAGCCCCGGCAGCTGTGAGCATGGGTCCCGCCAGGCGGCTGGCTGGGGGGAGGGGGGTGGCGTTTGCTCCGCAGCGTGTCTAATCCAGACCAGACCTGCGGACCCCACAGGCCTGAGATCAGGCTCCCAGGGGGTTAGGGTCAGAGGGCAGGCCAGCAGGGCCTGGAAACTGGGGAGGTGCTGAGGGTGGAGCAGCTGGAAGGCAGGAGACCTGGGCTCGGCCTTGCTTGGTCACTGCTCTGGTGTGATCCGGGGTGGGTCTCTGCCCCTTCTAGGGCCCAATTTTCTTCCTCTCAGCACAGCTTGCACATGGTGGGCCAGAAAGGGCTTTGTGAGCCGGGATGGACTGACTTTGTAGAAGGAAAGGCTGATAAAATTTAGGATTCATTTTTCTCATGTCCGATCCTCCAGGTTTGGGAAAATGCCTACCATTTTTAATACGTGCCAGACCACAAATGAATTAAAACAGTCTACTCAACAAACTTTATAATGTGCTATTGTCCTCATTTTACAGCTGAGGATACTGAGGCACAAGAAGATTAAAGAACTTGCCCAAGGTCACACGGCATCTGGTAAGCAAGCGCATTTGAACCAGGCATTCAGACCGTAGACCCCTGCTAGGTACTTCCGAGTCCGGGGAGGGCCTGAGTGGACCTGGATTCCCAGGACAAGACGGGAAATGGCATATCCCCAGCCTGGGTCCTCATCCCTGCCTGAGCACACCCAGAGGTGCCCAGGGCCCAGCCTGCTCTTGGAATGTCTAAATGGAAGGGCCTCTGGCGCCTATGCCAAAGCCACTCATTTGCGTGGAGCCCGAGGCCCATGGCAGGTGAGGTGCATCCCCAGTGTCACACAGTGAGTCAGAGGTGAGCAAAATCAGGCCCCAGATTCCAGGTCATTGGTTCCATTACCCCAGAGCACAAGAAGAACAATAGTGACCAACTATAGGGGCTCACCTGTTTGAAATGCTGTTCTGCTCGATTTACATGGTTGGCCTCACTTGACCTTGGAACAGCCTACATCTGCAGGTACTACAGTCGTCCCCACTTCACAGACTGGAATACCAAGCCTCTCACCACATGGCTAGGCAATGGTCTGGCTGGGATTTGAACCCAGGGCCATGGCTCCAGAGGCCAGGGCCTGAGTCATAGCAAGGAGACAGCGTCAGCAGGAGGCACAGGATAGAGTTCAATATCATATGCCAAGTTAGAGTAGGACCAGCTCTGCCTGTCAGTCCATCAGTCAGTCAACCAACAAACATATCTAACTTCTCTGTGGACCAAACCTGTAGCAAGACTCTAGAGATGATCAGGAAATAAGACAAATGGGGTACCTGCCTTCATGGAGGTGACAGTCTACCAAGAAGGCAGGCTCTGAGCAAATGATGCAAATATGATGGGTGCTTCCAAGGCACATGACAGGGAGAAGAAACATCGTTCCAAAAAATCATCTTGAGAGAAGGCTCTGCTAAGTGTGGAAGGTTCTGCAAACAACGAGTTCCACCCCACCCCTGCATCAGTGTGGGTGATGGGGCACCTGCAGGTCCCCGCGTCTCCCCAGAACGTAACCTAATTGTCCCCGACACATCTGCTTTGAGCGCCCAGCACAATCCTGTGAGGTAGCCAACCACAGCAAGCCTGGTTAGACAGAGGACAATAATGACAGTTAGTCCTGAGAGCCAGAGCTCGTTTACGCCTCCCCAACCCAAGGGGAGGCAGGTGCTGTATCGTCCTCATGGCCCTCCAAGGCCACACAGCCACCAAACAATGGAACCAGGATCTGGACCCAGGCTCAGTGTGCTAAATGCTCTTCGGAGCAGGACCGAACTCTCCCCCAGGCCACAGAGCTGGGCCTGGAGCCCTGGTGACCCTGCTGGGAGCACCGTGTCAGGTATGGACCTGGGAGGCCGGGGCTCCTCACTGTCTTGTCGACCTGGCACCTCCAGTGCCACACATGGTGCCAGCGTAGAGTGGGCACCTAGGAGATGCCAGCGGGAGGACCGAGAGGCTTCATGCTGCCTCCCTCGGTCTGCACAGCCACCCTGCCAAGTTGCAGTTACCCCTTTCATAGACGGAGCTCAGAGAGGACGAGTGGCCGATCTGACGTGGTCAGTACTGCAGAGACAGACCTCCGACCCAGCTCTGCGGTTCCTCTGGTCTGCAGAAAACTGCTGTGCCTGGAAGCTTGGAAGATACTGGCAACAGGCCTTTAACCATGGAGAGAGGGATGGGCTGATGGAGGGAGAAAAGGCGCCGACCAGCTGAAAACTTCGTGGGAACGTCTCTGGCCCCCCAACCCCACCCCACCCCACCCCAGTGCCTCCCCCACACAGCAGCCAGAGCTGGGAGAGGATGGGGTCAGGGAGGCGGGCCTCGGGCTCCCAAGGAGCACACCCCCCTCAGGCCTGCGGCGAGGTGGCTGAGGAGCCTCGGGGAGCTGAGCCTGTCTCTGCTCCCATTACCCTCACCCCTCCTTTGCTGCACCCCCCCTGCCCCTCCCCCTGCCTTTCCCTCCCCCCTCAGCCCAGCCCCACCAACTCCCCCACCCCTGGCTCTCAGAAAGCCCTGGAAAGGCCGCTTTCTTTGAGACAGGAAGGTGTCCTCAAGTCTAAGGAAGGAAAAACAGTCAAGCTGAACCCACCAAGACTGTCTCCAAGGGGCCGGGGCTGGCGCCTCGCCAGGGCTGACATCACCTGGGAACTGCCGCAGCCGCAGCTGCAGCCCGCCTCCTGGGGGGACGTGATTTTGCTATTTAAAAAAATAATAATAATGATAATAAAAAAAAAAAAACTTTTCCAGTCTGGTGTTTTTAAATGTGCTTTTTATAGTGGGCCCTGGGACGTGGGCGTTTTGGTGTCTCCCCCCTTTTCCTCACTGGCCTGGTTTCTCACACCACACAGCGCAGCCTGTGGCTGATTCCAGCTCATTCCGGGGATCTGGGTGGGATTCCCTTCCAGCCCCTGACCCCCTCACCTTACCTTTAATCTGTTTACATATGTTTTCATTTTTACTTTGAAAAGATATTGATCAGATTTGCCAGTGGTACCAAATTTAAAAGGGACCTAAGCACAGTCAGTGAAAATTAAGCCTCTCTTCTCGTACCTCAGTCATCTGGTCCCGAGGCAACTGCTCTTTTATTTTATCTAAAAAAATCTTCTCTGGTGCTTACTGTGTGCCAGGCACTTTTCTACACGATTATGTAATATTAACTCGTTTAATCTTTATGAAAACCCCATGAGGTAGGCTTTCCACTTGCTGTTTTTCTATGAATACTGTAAAAAATATTCTATGCGTACAAAGAAATTTTATGCATGCAAAAACAAAGCTAGATCAATATTCCACCACCACCCCCTTTAAAAAATGCAAACAGAAGTTTATTATACACTCTGGTCTGCACTTTGCTTTATTTACTTAAAAATATATGTTGGAAATCATTCCCTATTAGCACCTAAAGAGATTCCTTGGTCATCTTCAGAGCTGCACAGCATTCCTTTCTCTTGGGGGGATGGACCATAATGTAGCTAATGACTCTACTCTTGGGGGACAGTAAGGGTGTTTCCAATCTTTTCTTTTACAAATAATGCTGCAATAAATAGCCAATGATTTTTCAAAAACTCTCCATCTTTTACGTTTGTACACAGAAGGGAGTATTGGATTTAGGACTCTTCTCGGATTGGATCCTCTCCCTGAGAAAAGCTGCTGGACAAGCATGCTTCATGTGGGGTTTGGGGATTCCTGGAAACCCCACCCATGGAGGTAATAATGCCAGACACCTCCCCCCGCTGTGTGACATGCCCTTGGATGAAAGCTCTGTTTCTCCTGAGTAACGAGACTTTGGACATATTGCTTAATCTCTCACCAAACCTCGGTTTTCTTGTCTCTGAAAGGAGACTGATGACGCGCTCTTCCTCCTAGCACTGGGAACAAACACATCAGATCCAGACTTGGAAGTGTTTAGCACAGTGCCTGGCACACGGCAAGTCCTCAGCTGGGGTGAGCTGTTGGTGGTGGTGATGTTTCCACAATGTAAATCCCAAACACATTCACTTATTCAATGAGCATTTCTTGGGAACCAGTGAGTCAGGGAGGTGTAGGGACAGAAGCCATTAAAAACACCATCAACCCAGGCAGCCTTGAAACCCTTGTGCTCAGGGCTCTGAGTGTGGGAGATGGTGGGGAGGGGTGCCCAGAAGGGGTGGGAGCTAAGCCAGCCTGGGGCAGGGAGGATCAGGGAAGACTTCTCAGAGGAGTGACCCCTGGGGTGACATTTGAAGGATGCAGAGGGGATGTCCTGGTAGGGGAGAAGGCACATACACTGCCTTGGAGGAGAGAGGGAGCCTGAAGCAGCAGGAGGACCTCAGGTTCGGGGGTGAGAAGAGAAGAAATTGGACAGCTGGGTGGGGGCGGAGCAGGCCGTGGGAGCTGTGGAAGGGCCCTCACCATGGAAAGGACTGGTCAGACCTGCAGGCGGAAAGAACCTCCGATGGAGGCCAGGTGAGGAGGAGCAGAAGGGCCATTGGGGGCCATTGTCCACATAAAAAGATGGCCTGAACTAGGTCGTCATGGTGGTGGGCAAAGAAGGGAGCAGCTTGGAGTGATATTCAGGAAGCCTCATGGAGATAAGTGCCCCGGTGGGGAGAATGACTGGGTGTGGAGAGCTAGAAGGCCAATTCACGTCCCTCCCTGCTCTGCCGTCCAACGGCCTCCCATCATCCTTACAACCATATCCAAAGTCCTCCCCTGGCGCGCAAGCTCTGCTCATCTCCTTTGCTTTCTGGGCTCCAGACACACTTGGGCTTTGTGGCCTCTGCCTTTGCAGTGCTCTCTGCCTGGAATGTTCTCCTTCCAGACAGCCTTAGGTCTTCCTACAGCCCTTCTTTCAGGTCCTGGCTCAAATGCAAATGTCACCTGCTCAGCAAGGCCAGCCCTGACCACCCCAGCTGAATTAGGCCTCCCTCCACCCCTTTATCCCCTTTCCCCCTTCTTCGTGTTTTCTTTTTCATAACAATTATCATGACCTGACCTTATGATATTGACTTATTTGTTTTTCATGTGTATTGCCTTTCTCCTTTGACTGGAGTAGAAGCTATAAGAGGGCAAGGATGTTGCCAGTGTTGTCTGCTATGTCACCAGCTCCCAGGGTTTTGGATAAATTAACTGATGAAAAGTATCCCCCAGAAAAGAGGGTGTCCGTGGAGGGAGACTGAATCCCTGCACAGTCAGGGCACGTCGCTCCTTCCCACCACTTTTCTACCTGCATCCTACCCCACTGGGCTCCGCCACTTCCCTGCGCTGTTTTATGGTCAAACCTTTGCCCGTGTGGCTCGCCTCACTGGAAATATTTTTCTTCACCTTATTTGTATATCAAAATCCTCTTCATTTTAAAAACCTTGTTCAACTCCCATCTCCACAAAGAAGGGATCCCAGACAAATCTCCATCCCCCTCCAAACCCAATCTCTCTCCTTTTCCAACAGACACACAACACTGTTTCTGCCTGGAATTAGTCAGGCCTTTTTTTTTTTTGGTTGTAAGTGACAGAAATCCATCTCGAAGAGGCTAAAGCAAAAACAAAAATACAAGATAAATTAGTGGCCCCAGAAATTGAGTTCAGGAACTCTGATTTCAGGCATGGCTGGATCCAGGCGATCACATGCAATCATTAGCATTCTCTCTCACTCTTGCTTTCTCTCCATTTCTCATCCCTGCTTTCCTCCATGTCAGCTTCTTAGAGAGTGTGTCTCCGCTTTCTATGACAAAGATGATTGCCACAACTCAGTATTATGACCTATCAATTCAGCAACCTCTAGACAATAGGCCCTTTCCTCAGAGGTTCCAGCAAAAGCCCCTGGGGAAGACCTCCACCTGCCTGCGTTGGGTCACATGCCCAACCTTGAAGCAATCGCAATGGATGCTTCAATCGCAAAGGGTCAAAGTGTTCTGATTGACCAGGCCTGGTCATGTGCCCACCTCTGAAGTTAGTCTAAGGCTTGCCCTAAGCCACAAGGACAAAGAAAGGAGAAAGGGTGGTTTCCCATTTTTAAAAATGGGGGAATGGCCACTGAGCAGGCAAGGACTCAAACGTCACTAAAGGTGTCTCTGCTGGAGCACTTACGCTGCTTTCCCCAGAACTCGTGTCACTTCTGTAGGCTGTGTCTTCCCCATGAATCTATGAATTCCCGAGGGGCAAAATCCAGCACCCCGGCAGGACCTGGTACATGGTCAATACCACCTGGTTTGTGCTCGATGAACCCCAGTGTCTTCCCTCCCTCCATCAGGACCCCTTCAGGTCAACATCAAAAGGTTCCAGGTGGTTTTTGCTCTGGCCTGTGACTTGGCCAGCTTTGAAGGGCCCTGAGCAGCAGATGGTTCAGTGGCCAGGCCTGAGTGCCTGCCCTTCTGGCACACAGGAAATCCCCCACTACAGGGGGACCAAGAGGCCAGGTTCTCAGTCCAGGTCATTGCGTGGCCTTGAGAAAGTCCCTTCCCCTTTCTGAGCCTCAGTGTTCCCTTCTGTTAATTGCGGGGTGGAAGAGGCATGTGACCTGAGAGGCATTTCCTCCTTTTCAGCCTCTCATGTGCCTCTTTATAATTTTTTCCACGTCTGGGGTACCACCTGTGCTGCTAGTTACATTTTTTTTGTCTTTAAATCGGCCCTCTTTTTAAAAACATAAATATATTCATTTCAAAAGGAAACTTTAGATCCCTCCAAAAATGGAAAACCAGTATCTCAGGCCATAAATAGAAAGCAACCATAAAAATAAGTACAATGAAAACAAAACAATGCCATTAAATTCTAGCCAGTCCCTGTTGCCTGCCAAAGGCTCTGAGCCGGAGGTCTACTCTCTGCTAAAAGGGAAGAGGAGCAAGTGTGAATGAGAGAGGTGTTGGAGACACACCAGCATTCGACAGAGACTTTCTCCTTCATGGCAGGTTGAAGGAAAACTGCACAGGGAGGAACTCTCTTGCTCTGGTCTTCGATGTTCTTCAGCCAGATGTGGCTCCACCTAGCAGCAGCTCAGGTGTGACCTGTGGCGCTCAGCCCACCAGATGGTCTCATGTCTCATAGGGGCTGAACTTTCTCCTCCACACAGGCAGGGTGGGGAACTCAGAGCCCGAGCCAGGATGCAGCCCGGGTTTGGGGACCTGCTGTGTGTTTCAGGGTCAAAATGATGACCATGTTGAGAGGGCCAGTAACAGATGGACAGACTAGGTCCTCTGACCTTTCACCACAGTTCCTGCCACCACAGCACAAGCGGCCCGTACCAAGGATGAGCTGCGAGAATAACAATATGGCCAGTTTGAAAGGTTTATGAACCCTAGAAAAGCCAGGTTTTAATCCCTGTCCATCTCGTGGAGGCAGCTGTTTCTTTGAATCCCTATTCAGCACTGTAGGTGGAGGGTTGATTGAATTATCTCCACGGGGATGTGACTCGTCCAATTGTGGGTATTAACTTCTCTGGCATGGCAGGCGAGAACTCTGCCTGTGCGGAGCCATCGTGGCCCACCCAGGGTATTAGCTTTTGTTTACAGGAAGTTGTGACTCCACCCATTTCAGGTGGGTCTTGATTAATTTACTGGAATCCTCTAAAAGAAGAAACATTTTAGAGAGCGCAACCAGAAGCAGAGAGCCACGAGAATCACAAGAGCCTATGCAGCCTTTGGAGGTGAAGAAGGAAAACACCCCCAGGAGAGCTTCATGAAACAAGAAGCCTGGAGAGAAAGCTAGCAGATGGCGCCATGTTCGCCCTGTGCCTTTCCAGTTGAGAGAGAAACCTTTCTTTAGTGAAGGTAACCTCTTGTTGGTGCCTTAATTTGGACATTTTTATAGACTTGCTTCAATTGGGACATTTTCTTGGGCTTAGGAATGTAAACTTGCAAATTAATAAATTCCTCCTTTTAAAAAGCTGTTCCATTTCTGGTATATCACATTCTGGCAGTTAGCAAACTTGAACACAATATATATTTAATTTGCATAAAATTACATTAAAACGGGAAAGATAAGAAACTAATTATATATGGGGTTCAGGGATAGAGAATAGTTCTCTGATGCCCAGTTTATAACAGCCCTTCAGTGTAAGACAAAATCTTTTCTGGAAGAAAAGGCAAATTAAATAAATAGAAGAAGGAAGGAAGGAAAGGAGGGAGGGAGGGAAGGAGGGAAGTAAGGAGAGGGGAGAGGGGGAAGAAAGAAGGGAATAAGGAGGAAGTAAATTAATGATGACAAATGATGTTGCTCTCTGGTAGAAATAAACTGATGACATTCAAGACATGCCCCTCTTCTCCCTTTCACCTTCCCAACTGCAGGCACCATCTGTACTCACCAAAGAGATGATGGAGGCCAAGATGCTTTGTGAGTTGTTGAGTATTCAGCTGAAGGAAGAACGATTCCTTCCTCCACCCACACTGCCTCCTCCTTTCCAGACTTGTCCCTGCCCCTTCACCCAATCCAGCCCTCTTGCAGTCACCTTCCTGTACCTCTCTGCTGTTTCTGGCAGCCTCCCAGACGCCCAGCCTGACCTTTAGCCTCCTCCACTTTGCTCAACACCGGGCAAAGACCTCTAACCCACTTGCTCTGGCTCCATCAAATCATAAAGCTCAACCCAGGGTCTGAGCTAAAAGCTCCCTCTGGGGAGGTCTCACGTGAGAGATGACACATATCCCTTTGAAACCTTCGCACACTGGAGGATTGCCCACGTGTTCTCTTCCCGTCTGTGGCGAAGATGTCAGAGGCCTCTTGTATCCATTCTCCTATCTACTATGGAAATAAAACTTAGCCACATAGGTGAAGACTACATTTCCCAGCCTTCACCTTGCAGCTAATTAGAGGCATTTGACTAACTTCTAACCCAGTGGGATGTGAGCAGAAGTGATATGAGCAGGGCGGGCCGCGGTGGCTCAGCGGGCAAAGTGCTTGCCGGCTATGCCGGAGGACCTCGGTTCGATTCCCGGCCCCAGCCCATGTAACAAAAACGGAGAAACAGAATACAAGAAAATGTTTAAAAATGTTTCCCTTTCTTCCTTCCTTCCTTCCTTCTCTCTGTCTTTCCTTTAAAAAAAAAAAAAAAAAAAAGAAGTGATATGAGCAACTTCCAAGCCATGGCTGCCCCTCTTCCTTTCCTCTTGTCCATTGGCTGTGATGAAGATATGGGGGAGGAGTTTTCTGGGACACCTGGGGACAAGGACAACACCCTGCAGATGGCAGAGCTACAAGGAAGAAGCTGAGACCCTGACACCACTGAGCTACCTACCAAGACCTAAAGAAAAATAAAATTCTATCTTCTTTATGCCATTATTCCTTTGGATTTGGGTTAGAACAGATGAACCAATACCCCCTATATTCTAATTAATCATTCTTTTTCTTTTTTTTTCTTTTTGCAGTAGAATTCAAGAAAAATAAATATTCATTGAGTGCCTACTCTGCCAGGCACTGTTTAAAAGTCTGGGGAGATAGAATATTCAGTAAGATGAGGGTGTCATTAGTAAAAGTTTAATTGTGTCTGAGCTACTTGAGATTCCTCCCTTTCTACTCCTTTCCCTGCCCCCTGCCCCTCATGCTCAGTGACTAGCACAACCACATATCATGCCCAAAGAATGATGAAAGGAAGGCAGCAAAGAGGAGTGGAAAGGACATGGAAGTTTGAATTCAGATGGACTAAGGTTAAATCTCTTCTTAGCCTCTCAAAGACTCAGTTTCCTCATCTGTGTAATGGGGAAAAAAGTAATAACTGCTTTTACGGTTGCTGGGGGGGGGATAGTGCATGGAGTGAAGGCTAAAAGGTAATATTAGGGGTCGCTTTTCTGATCCAACATCACCTAAGAAGCATCAAAAAGTGCTCTTCACCTCACCCCTTCCCCGTCACACTTCCTCTCTCCCAAGACCATTCTTTCCTGTCCTTTATCAAATCTGTCTCAGTTCCTGAGGTGCCTGCTGTAACTTCTCTCTGAATGGAGGAGCTGAGGTCTAAGGAAATCCCCTTCTCCATTCCGTCTACAGCCAGATCCTGAAGCAGCAGCCTTCTCCCTCTGCTTCAAGATAGGTTGTCTTTGTTAGTTGCTTCCCTAGACTTTGGAAATGGAAACAGGACTGGTCCGGGAGGCTGGAGACTTGGATTCAAGTCTCTGCCCAATTTGTCCGCAGTCACTTGCCCACTTGAGGTCACAGTTTCCCCACTGCAAATTTGACTGCCATCCCCTTCGTGAATCCTTCATTTCTTCAGAGTTTGTAGCTTTCTCCTCTGATCTCTCTTCCATGGTGCTTTGTTCAATCATTCTCTGTTATAGCAGCCAGCACGTTATGGATAATTACTTCTTGGCTTGTCTTTCTCTACTAGATTCTGACCTACTTGAGGACAGATTATAGCTTATTTCGTGTGTATCCCTAGCACATTAATCTGGCATATGATATGGAAAATTATACATAAATGGATGAGTAGCTGGGTGGTTGGATAGACAGATGGATAATGAAACTATTATATGAATTATATATGGTTATATAGAATGGAAGTGCATAGGTAACGATAGATGTGGCTACTAGATAAAAGATATTTAATGAGGATACCTACAATGGTAGATCTAAAGAGACAGAAGCTACAATTAGTGAACTGGAGGATGGAACATCTGAATTCCAAAAAGAAACAGAAACTATAGGGAGAAGAATGGAAAAACTTGAGCAGGGGATCAGGGAACTGAATGACAATATGAAGCGCACAAATATACGTGTTGTGGGTGTCCCAGAAGGAGAAGAGAAGGGAAAAGGAAGAGAAAAACTAATGGAAGAAATTATCACTGAGAATTTCCCAACTCTTATGAAAAACCTAAAATTACAGATCCAAGAAGTGCAGCGCACCCCAAAGAGAATAGACCCAAATAGGCGTTCTCCAAGACACTTACTAGTTAGAATGTCAGAGGTCAAAGAGAAAGAGAGGATCTTGAAAGCAGCAAGAGAAAAACAATCTGTCACATACAAGGGAAACCCAATAAGACTATGTGTAGATTTCTCAGCAGAAACCATGGAAGCTAGAAGACAGTGGGATGATATATTTAAATTACTAAAAGAGAAAAACAGCCAACCAAGACTTCTATATCCAGCAAAATTGTCCTTCAAAAATGAAGAAGAAATTAAAACATTTATAGACAAAAAGTCACTGAGAGAATTTGTGACCAAGAGACCAGCTCTGCAAGAAATACTAAAGGGAGCATTAGAGTCAGATACGAAAAGACAGAAGAGAGAGGTATGGAGTAAAGTGTAGAAAGAAGGAAAATCAGATATGATATATATAATACAAAAGCCAAAATGGTAGAGGAAAATATTATCCAAACAGTAATAACACTAAAAGTTAATGGACTGAATTTCCCAATCAAAAGACATAGACTGGCAGAATGGATTACGACCCAGCAATACCACTGCTAGGTATCTACTCAAAGGACTTAAGGGCAAAGACACAGATGGACATTTGCACACCAGTGTTTATAGCAGCATTATCTACAATTGCAAAGAGATGGAAACAGCCAAAATGTCCATCAACAGACGAGTGGCTAAACAAACTGTGGCGTATACCTACGATGGAATATTATGCAGCTTTAAGACAGACTAAACTTATGAAGCATGTAATAACATGGATGGACCTACAGAACATTATGCTGAGTGAGTCTAGCCAAAAACTAAAGGACAAATACTGTATGGTCCCACTGATGTGAACCGACATTCGAGAATCAGCTTGGAATATATCATTGGTAACAGAGACCAGCAGGAGTTAGAAACAGGGTAAGATAATGGGTAATTGGAGCTGAAGGGATACAGACTGTGCAACAGGACTAGATACAAAAACTCAAAAATGGACAGCACAATAATACCTAAGTGTAATGTAACTATGTTGGAACACTGAATGAAGCTGCACCTGAAATATAGTTTTTTGTTTGTTTGTTTGTTGTTTGTATCTTTTGTTTTTGTTTTTTTTCTTTTTCCTTTTTATATATATATATTTTTTATTAGTATTATTATTTTAATTCTTTTCTCTATATTAACATTCTATATCTTTTTCTGCCGTTTTGCTAGTTCTTTTCCTAAATCAATGCAAATGTACTAAGAAATGATGATCATACATCTATGTGATGATACTAAGAATTACTGAGTGCATGTGTAGAATGGAATGATTTCTAAATGTTGTGTTAATTTCTTTTCTTTTTTTTGATTAATAAAAAAAATTTAAAAAAAAAGATATTTAATGAAAGAGTGAATGAAGGGTGGATGGTTAATGGAAGAGGAATGGATGAAGAATAAAGGGGTGGATTGATGATTAGCTTAGATGATAGATATAAATAAATGAATGGTACAAAGAAGGAAGGAATAGTAAATAGACGAGAAATAGATATTGGGTGGACACTTGCATGCTTGAGAAATGGTGGATGGATATATGATGAATAGAAGAACAGATGAATGGATGAATAAAGGATAGATGGATATATGTGTGAAGGATGGATGATGAGGAATGATAGAACTGCATGAGAGATGGTGGAGGCTAATGACTGGTGAATGGATGATAGGTGAGTGATGGATGTATGAATAATAAATGGATGAGAACTAGGCAGACAGGTGGAAGAATGATGGCTGGCTAGCTGACTGAGAAATAGGTGGAGGAGGAGTGAAGGTAGAATGGATGATGGGTGTACGGATAGTGGGGTGGTGTTGAAGGCATGATGATGGATGAGGAATAAATGGTGGATGGAGGATGAATGGACGTTTGCTAGATGGATGGTGAATGAGTGATGAATAAGTTGTTGGTATTTGAATGGATGTATGAAAATGGATAAATCATAGCTGGAGAGATTAATGGATGATATGCCAACAGTGCATGAGCAGATGTGTGTGCTACCATGGACATTCTTTGATAGTCCTTCCAGTCCTGATATTTTGTTAGTCCCCTCTCCTGGGGACTTCAGGAAGGAATGGAACCAGTACCAGGCATCCTAATGGATTCTTAACTTGTATCATCTTAAATAATCATTGCAACCACACTTCAAGGCGGGTTTGTTACACTCATTTTACAAGCAAGAAAATAAAACTCGGGGAAGGGAAATGATTTGCTCAAGGCTGGTCCCACCTTGCTTCTGTGTCTGCTTTCTCGTTCTTCCTTCAGTTGGTACTTCATCCCCTCTGCTAACCATTTTACACACCCTCACACTTTCATTGCCTGCCTCCTCCAGGAGCCTCTGCACATTTGGGTTCTCAGGGATCTTTCTACTGTATGCTCGAGACCTCCTAGCCCTAACCTCCCTACTTTTCACCTGGTTCTTACATGATTCACAGCCCTTATCAAAACAATTATCATTTATAACACTCAATATGTAGAATTTCAGAAACTCTGATATCTGTATCTATAGATTTTTTCCCTCCTTGCTTTAATTTTAAATTGGTTTATGAAACATATTGTACAAACAGGTTTTACAATGATTACTTAGATTTTATTTAATATGCCTATGGATAAGCTAAGATACCATTTTAGGTGGTTAAGATTTTTGTTTGTTAATTGCAAAAATATTTGCATCTTCATATTTTCCTGAAATTAGGAAAATGTTTAGTAACATGGTCATTACTATAGCAATGCAGATATTCATAAGAACTTTCTACTTGGTATTTTGAGAACATTCACAGTTTTGACAGCTGATCAAATGGTATTTAAGTTAGTGTTTAATATTTAGAATTTAAGAACTATGCTATCTGAATTTGTAGATTTTTTTCCTTTTGCCTTAATTTTAAATTGGTTTATGAAACTCGCTGCACAAACACATGTTTTATAATGATTATATGGATACCTTATTTAGATATGCCTGTAGTTAAGCTAAGATGTCCACTGTTGGTGGTTCTAAGTATATTGTTTGTTTTCTTAAATTAAAAAAAATGTAAAAAATTAAAAAAAAACCATCCCATCATTTATTGAGTGCCCATCATGTGCTAGGTATGGAGCTTGTACATATATAACCTCATTTTATTTCCAAAAGAGCCCTAAAGGTAAGTATTATTATCACCATAAATGGGTGAAAGCCAAGACCCAGAAAAAAGGTAATTGCAAGGTCACATTGCAAGATAGTGTTGTAATTCAGGTCCTTCGACTCCGAAGCCTGCATCCTAAACCTTAAGGCTGTATTTCCTCTTGGCTACTATGACGTTTGCTTATCCACAGTTGTTTATTTAAGTGTGTATATAAATGTATGGCTGTGTGTTTGTGTCTTGACAATCCATGGATTGGAACAGAGACTCTTTATCACACTTTTCCTGAATCCTCCTCAGTGCCAGCCACAGAGAAAAACCACAGAAGGTGAGTGCAGAAAGACCCCTTTGGACATCCTGGAGTTCAACCCCTTATATTTCCAGAGCCCTCACAGGGGCTCAGAGAAGCTATGTAACAATTTCAAGGTCACACAGTAAATTGGTGGCTGGTCTGGGACCTGAGCCTAGGCCTTAGTGCTCAGCAAAAATTTATTGATGAAACTCCACCTCCATTCAACCCTCTGGCACTGCCAGGCTGGGGTCCTAGAATAATAATAATAAAATGTGAAGCTGGTACAACTCTCAGCCCACACCCAAAATAAATAACCTCCATTCCACTGGATGGCAGAAATGGAATCTTGGGTCATCTCTGGGTGTCTTCTCTCAGTTTTTCCTTCTTGTGTGCACAAAAAGCATCGTAGCCTGGGGGGACTGTCTGCACAACCATGCAGGCATCTAAACTCTGCTGGAAGCATGGAACTGGAAGCATTTCACTGCTTCCTTAGGCTCAACCCAGGAGTAAGGTCTAAGCACTCTCTGATGCTCTGTGTTACTCGGAATGCTAATTCAGCCATTGTAACAAAAGTCAAACCAACAGCATCCTAAATAACAGAGAAATTCATTTCTTTCTTTAACCAGCAGAGTAACCAGCAGATCAGGCTGATATGGAATTCCATGGTGTCAGAGACCCTGGCTCCGTCCATTTTTGTTGCTCTACATTCTTCTTATGTGGCTGCATTGGGTGTGGGGTTGCTGCTCTAGCTCCTACCACCATACCAAATCCTAGTTGGCAAGAAGGGCTGAAGACAGGGAGGTGAGCACGACCAGAAGTTGCAAACATCATTGGGTTCACATCCCCTTTGCCTGAACCTCATCACATGACCACATCTAGCTGCAAAGGAGACTGGGAAATGTAGTCCTTAGCTGTGTAGCCCCTCCAGCTATAGGAAGAGGGGAAGTCAGATAATGACATGACAACTAGACATCTCTGCTACACTTCCCTTCTTCCTGCTTCATCCAGATAATCTTTATCTCACTTCCTAAAAATGAAAGCCAATTTTGACTCATCTATTCTCACCTATTATTTACAGTATAAATTGTATACCTTCAACTACTCAAGGCTTTGACTAAATTTTCATGATTCTTGCAAATCCAATGAGACTCAAAAGCAATTTCTTCCATTTCTGCCTCATTATCGCCTCTCAAAGGTGATGAAGACCCCTATCAAATAGAGGAAAGGTAAAAGGTGCAAAGAAATACAGGAGATGCTTCAAAAAAATTTTATAGTTCCTGGTATGACTCAGACAGCTCTTTCCTGCTAAGCCTTTTTAATGACTTCCCCTGCACTTAAACTCTTTTAGTCTTGACTTATATGACAGCTCCTCAGAGAAGTCTTCTCCGTTCCCCCACCTCCATGTGTTGCCTTCCTAATGGACATCACAATATGTCATTTGAAAGTAGATACACACTTCATTTGGCTTGTGAACGACGTGAGTGAGGGGACCATATCTGTCTTGTCATCTTGGCATCCTCCCTGCCTGTTGTGGTGCCGAGCACACAGTAGGTGCTCAGCAAATAAATTTGATTGGATGATGAATGCATGTAAAAGGCCCCAAGAGGTGCAAAAGATGGCCAGACCCTTCTGCAGGTGACTGGAAATGGAGTGGATGTGACTCTGTTTACTGTTGGTAGTACAGAAGGAGCCATGCTTCTTGGACACCTGGAGGTTAAAGTATCAAAGTGAACAGGACTTTTTCCAATGGATGTCAGTGTGTGTGTGTGTGTGTGAGATGGGGAAGCAGGCTGGAGGACTAAGTGAGCTGGTATATCTGGAGAAATAGCAGTCACAGACCCCCTCTTTTTCCAACTAGTGCTGCCTAGAGGCCCCTGCCAATCCAGGACTTAGATCAAATCCAAGAAAAAAAAGAAGGGTAAAGTTTCACTCAATCGAGTTCAACTTTACTTGAAATTATTAGTTTTTGTCTGGATTTGATTGAAGTTTGTGTTTTCTGGCATCAGAAAAGAAAAAAAAACCACAGGAGTTCAGTAGAAGCAAAAATTCAGTTACAGAAAATAGAGTGTTGCATTTCTTGTATATCTGAGTAAAGGTGACAGATATTTTGAACACGTTAGGATGACATCATTCTAGCATCACAAACAGGTTAATTTGTGAAAACATGTAATCCCAGAGAGTTAAAGTCCTTGAATCTTAGAATCACATAAGGATAGAATCATAATTTGAAAGAACATCACAGATTGTGCTAATTTGGGTTCCCCAGTGAGCAGGGCCTGAGACAAAGATCAGGTTGCCAGTAGCCCAGAGAGCCCCTGAGGGATCTGGGAAAGTGAGACAAGGAAGGAAGAAAAGGCAATAAAAAATGAGTTACTGAGCCAGTTTCCAATGCAGGCAACCAGTTTCCCATCTCACTACAGACTTTCTAAGCAACCATGCGGCACACACGTCCAGTGGACAGAAGGCTGGGGGCATTCATCCACCAACTTCCATCCTCCAGTGACTCAGGGGTACCCGTCGAGGGATCAGCTGTCCTCAGCTCCTAGCTGAGAGCTCCCAAGGCTTTGGAGAAACTTGGAGAGGGGAGAGGCGCGCCGCCCGCCAGGGCTACAGCTGGAGTCAGAGAAAGGCTGGGGCGAGGAGGTAAGGACATCAGTAACAACTAGTGAGCCAACTTCAACCCTGAACAAGAGCATCCTTTTAGAAGTCCAGACTGGTGGTCTACAGGCTGCATCAGGCCGGCGGATTCGTTTTGTTTGATTAGCACCACACTGAGAAAGTCTCCACTTTGCCATAGGCCCCGCCACTCCCTGTGGCTCACTTGCCTTCACATCTCCATTGCCAGTCTGGCCCCCAGAGGCATTTGGCTTCGAGTCTCCTGCACAGCACCTTTCACGCATGGGTTATGGAGTGCTTAAAGGCAAGGACCTCACCTCTCATCTGTATCCCCAGTTCCCTAACACACAGTCTGGCCCATATTAGGGCCAATAAATGTTTGCCAGTTGATTTAGCTGCTGCTTGCGTATTTTCTTGACTGGGAGCTCATTCCTTTCAAGGCTGCCTGTTGTATTGTCTGCTGCCTCCTCTCCCCGCCGCCCCCCGTCCTTCTACCCCCCCCCCACCCTCCCAGTCATTCCCAGTAGGGACTGGGGGTGAAACTCCCTGCTTGGGGTGAGCAGCAGGTTAATTTCCTCCTGGAGCTTCCCTCGGCAAACAATGAGACAATGGCGAGCCGGAGGTGGCCTGCGTAAGACAGCCTAGGAAGGGAAGTTGTAATCTGCGCGTGAAGCCAGCGGCCGGGCAAAGGGGGCGAGAAAAGCAGCCCGGGCCAGACCGGGCCTCCGCCCAGCTGGCCCCTGGGACCTCTGCAGGCCCCAACCTGAAGGTCACCTGAGCCGCCCTTGAGGAAAACAGCCCCAACCACCATCCGTACAGAGAAAACAAGAATGGGTGGGGCTGGCCCCTCACCTCTTCCCTGTCCAGGAATGGTCCTAGCTCCTCTCTGCATAACCCCATCTGTTCACCTTCTGCACCCGGCTTGCAGGGAGACACCCTCACACAGACCCTTCCGATTCTGGCTGTTTCTGGCTGTGTAACTGGGGCACGTTATTTAACGTCTCTGTGCCTTTGGTTCCTCATCTCTGAAAGGAGGACGCTATAACTGCCTTCCTTTGCCCGTCAGGAGAACTCCATCCCTTCATTCAGCCAGTCAGTGTTTAGTGAGCACCTGGTCTGTGCTTGAGGGAGACCATGTCTCTGCCCTCGTGCCACGCAACCTTAAGCCAGAGACTCTATAAGCAGGCAATTGCACAGACACATGTGAAATTACAACAGTGGGGGGTGTTTCCAGGAGAGAAGAAGGGACTGTTGAGCCCATGCAACATGAGACACAATCTAGTCTGGGGTCAGAGTGGGCTTCCTCTAGGAAGAGGGGGTTTTCTAGCCAAAGAGAAAAGGGGCAGGGTATGGTGCAAAGTGCCTGAGGCTGGAACAAACTTGGCATCAATGAGGAGGATCCAGGGGCCCGTGTGCCTGGGACACAGAGGAGGAGAAGGAGGAGAACGTGACAGTTGAGGCTGGTGAGGTGCACAGGGCCAGGCCCCTCACCCCCACCCCTGCAGGAGTGTGTTTTTTATCTGAAGAGCTAAGGGAAGACACTGATGGCTCCCGAGAGGGGATATGGTCCCGACTGCTTTCAGCTCCAGCTTAGGAAGGGCTTGGCAGGTGCCTGGGCAGGTGGGTATCCTCCTCTTCCAGTGCAGGATCCTGTCCAAGCACTTCACATGTGACAAACCACATTTCCCCAAAATTCAACCTCATTGCCAGGGTTAGGGCTTGCTGTGCCCACCCTACAGATAAGGAAACTGAGGTTTGGGTGGGGGAGAGTGGAAGGTGGAGCACAGCTGTGTGGAGCCCATCCTGAGGCCTCAGGGAATGAGGAGGACCTCTGGCCTCCTCCCACCCTGTGCCTAGAAGGAGAAAAGCGTCATGGACGGCTCAGAAAGGTCCTCATCCCAGGTCATGACCCCAGACACCCCCAAGGACCGAGGGTTCACAGGGTTCAAAGAGCGTCCTTGGCTCTGCCACCAGTGACCTGGCCCTGGGCCAGTGGCCTTGCTCCCAGGAGGCTCATAGAAAGAGTAGCAGCTACGCCCTTCACGTGCCCTTCCCTGCGAATCGTCAGAGGGCTATGAGCCCCTCTCTCCGCCTTCACCGAGGAGGAAACTGAGGCTAGAGGAGGATGACTGTCTCGGCCATGGGCAGAGCCGGGAAGGGGCTGTGCCCAGGTTCCAAGCGGATGGGCCTCCAACTCCAGGCTTTTGTCCCCTACGTATGCCCCTCCTGAAGGACCCCACACAGGCCATTTTTATAGATGTGAGTCAAGCCAGGCCACTGCTGGCTCAGAGCCCTTTGGTGACTTCCCAGGACCTCTCTCTGCTCCTCTCCCCCGACTCCAGCCAGGGCTTTCCTTCCTCACTTAGACGCCCCAGCCCTGAGCTTTGGACACCCACTGCCTCTCCCACCAGGACCCCCGGCTTCCTCCAGGTCTTCCTGCCTCTTTAACCTCTGCTCACACGGCAGCCCATCAGAGAGGCCATCCTCTCCACGCGCAGAAACTCTGTCCCCACGCGGGCTCTTGTCTGACAGCATTCATCACACGTCCCCTCCCCCCTCCCCACGGAGGCATTTATTTGTCCAACCACCTATTGTCTGATTCCCAAGAGGCTGATGCCGACTTGGTCTCTGCTTCACTGCTGAACCTCAGGGCCCCGCACAGGGGTAGGTGCTCAGGAAGTGCTGGCTGCGTGGAAGAGTGAAGGGAGCAGGGTTCCAGTCCCAGCCCTGCCCCGACTGCACCCTCCAAACTCCAAATCCACAACCCCAGGCTGCCCCCAACACCTCACTTGCTGGGTGGGACCAGGTCTCCAGGTTTGGGGACGGCCCCCACATGGTCATCGCCTCCCTGGGCTGTCCGGGCAGCCTGGGGATATACTGACTGTGGCCCCCAGGCCAAGGCAGAGGAAACCAAGGCTCTGAGAGGATGGCCGTTTGCCCAAGAGAATAGGGTCAGGACACCCTGGGAGGACGTTTCACTGTCCCCTCCGCTCCCCCCCCCACCACAGCAGCCCACTCACTGCTGCACGGATGCCTCCCGCAGGGAGCCCAGCGGGATGGGATTGTGAGGCTCCTGCTTACCCTCCCCCTCTTTCTCCAGGCGCAGTTGGCAAGGGAGGGGAGGGGGCGGGGGTTGCTCTGTGGCCAGCGGCTTCCCTCCTCCCAGTGCTGGGACTCCAGCTCCGCGTGTTCCAGGAAATCCAGGCCACATTTCCCTCCCAGAGCCGCCGCCCAGAGGGACCCTCTGGGGAGAGACACAGCATTTTTGAGGAAAAGGGATGGGGGTGGAGGGTGGGAGAAAAAGTCACCAAAAAAAGCCCAGTGGCTGGGCCAGGAATGTGCCGGGGTGAGTGGGAGCCAAGACTCCTGTCACATCCACAGCTGTGCGGGCCAGGCCAGAGTGCAGGGCGCAGGTGGGGCAGGGTCACTCTCAGGACAGGACGCCAGCTGCCAACCTGCTCTTGGCCGCTGGGTGGGGTCCCCTGGCACCAGCCTGGTCAGGAGGAGCGAGGCAAGAGCCTTGGGCCAGGACTCAAGACACAGAGCTCTGCACTCCAGGACAGAATGACCCTGGATCAGTCGCTTCCCCAGCCCGGACCTCAGTTTCCCCATGTGTGTCCTGACAAGATTAGGAGACATGCTGAGATGGGGAGGCTTTTCCGTAAGAGACTGGTTGAATAAAGTGAGGGTCAGCCACGCTTTTCAGTAGGGGTTCTTAACCTAGAGTCCAGAACTCGGATGGGAAAAAATAAGTTTATATTCACCAACCTCTAACTGAAATGCAGCATCTGCTTCGAGTATGAATGCGGCTTGTGAATCCCAGTTATGCCAGCAATGACTTTGTCCCAATAGGCACCGAAGGTATTCTCATTTCACAGAGCGGTCATTGCAGACGCCTCCACCTGGTGTTTGCGGGCACGGTGAGCTGAGCCCACCTCCGCATCTTGTTAGTTAAGGTGTGAATAAAAATAAGAAGCTCATCTATGACTCTACTGCAGACCCTCTTTAATATTGCAATAAGAGTTCTCTGTTATAATTGGTTTCCTTGGATACTCTATGCAGTTCAGTTTATGCGCTTAAAAACATTATTATGAGAAGGAGGCCATCATCGCCAGATGCCAAGGGGGTCCACGGTGCAAAGTGCTAAAAGTCCCTGCTTTATATACAGCCATTTACATTTTTAAATGAGGAAGTGTTACAATACCGATCTGGAACAATCTCAAAATACACCATGAGCAAAAAGTGAGACGCAAAGCAGTGTGTACAGTGAGGCAGCATCTGTGTAAGAGCCAAGGGGGCATGTAAGGTGGTTGGATGTTCATAAAAAAATCTGCAACTCGTAGCAGCAAGCATCTTTAGGGTCTGAGGGATGCCCTTCACTGAGTAACTTGAGCACCGGTTAATTTTTTTTCCATTCTGTGAACCTATTTATTTGGAGGCAAGGTGCTGCTACCCTGGCCGGGCCCGTGGTAGAAGCACAGTTTTGCAGTCTTCTCAAAGCCCTGCATAAAAACAGGCAAAGCAGCTCAGCAGCAAAACTGAAAATCCACGGACAACATTTACAACCAAACTAGGTGACAAGGTGTCCCCACAGACCTCAAAATACAAGTGGGTAGGGACAAACCTGCAGGATGTCATGGTCTACACACGAGAAATAACCAGGCCATCTGTCAGAACCCAAAAGAGGGGAACCACAAAGCACAAAATCTACTATTCCAGTTTTTTTTTTCTTAAATGAATATTTGTTTACTTAGCACCTACTATGTGCCAGGCTCTGTGCACACTCGCAGGATACAGGGACTAAAGTCAAAATCTCAGTCCCCCCCCTAGGAGTCTAGGATAAGGGGGGTCACAGACAATCACACACACATAAAGTTGCAAATGTGATGAGGAATTCTAAGAGTGAGGAGACTGAAATATTTTATAATAAAAAAAGAAAGAAAGAAAGAAAATGGAGAAAATAAGAAAAAGATCCTGGCAGACAGAAGCAATACGCAATAACTCCCTCCCTTGCAGGAACAGCCCAGGGGCCGTGGGTGGCACCTGAGACCAAGCAGCTGCCTGCCTGCAAGGGGCTGGGGGGCTCTGCTTAGCCCCAAGCTTCAGGGCTTCAACGCCCCACTGCCCAGACGTCTTCCTTTGTGATGAATCATGTGTTTATGGATTAAAGACAGGGTTATCCCAGCCAGGAAGTCATGGAGTCATCTGCGTGGAGGCAGCCGCTTGAGCGGAAAAAACACGGTGCTCAGAGACTGAAGACACGGGTTCGAGTCCCAGCCGGGCCACATGACTCACAGTTTAATCCCCCACCAATTGCAGTGAGGCAGAGAAGGTAGCTGCTGGGACTCAGGCTGCAGCCCCTTTCAGTTGGGCGTTCTGAAAGTTTGGCAGGTCCTAAAGGTGATTTTGAGAATAAAGTCCCACCCTTCTCAGGCTCTTATGGTACTCAAGCAGCCCTAGCTCCAGGCAGGATGAGGACAGAGTTCTCGAGACCCTTTTGCTCACTCTCAAGAGCAACCTGGCGGGTATCATAATCCTCATTTTACAGATGGGGAAACTGAGACTCGAGGTGTGGAAGAGGGCCGTCAGAGGCCACCGCGGCATTATGTGCTTTGACCCAGGTGTCCTATTGAGTCACTTGGTTGGGGAGGGGAGCACAGCACCCCCAGGGGCAGCTCTGTCTGTCCATCTGTCCCGGCGACCCCGACCCCACGCCGAGCGTAGAGGTCCACCCAGGGGTGGGGCCCGTCTCCCTGTGAACAGGCCTATTTTTAGTGTCAGCAGCAGGGGCTGGGGGCCAGGCCAGGAGTGACAATGGGGGGAAGGGGGTGGGGCTGCTGGCGGCCGCCCCCGCACTCAGCAGCCGCCCCATTTCCTCGAGGAACCAGGCGGCGCACAATACAAGGAAAGCGGAGTGGGGAGCGGCTGGGGGCTCCCGTGGGGGGTTGGCCCAGCCCATCAGGGCAGCTGGGGTCCCGGAGGAGCCCTCCCGACCCGGGGGGAAATGGGTGATTAGTCCAGCACCTGGCCTGGGCAGACGTGACCTTTCAGGCACTACACACATACACACACACGCTCACACTCATTCTCACTTTCGCACATATACTACTCCTCTCACATATGCTCACACTCATTCTCTCTCATGCAGGCTCATTCTCCTAGATGCACTCACTCATTCTCACACATATACTCATCCTCTGTCTCATATGCACACTTATTCTCTTTCACACACGCTCATGCTCACACATATATCCATTCTCTCTCTGACACAATTGCACTCATTCGTTCTCACACATGCACATTCTCCCTCCCTCTCTGCCTCACGCATGTGCACACACACGCATGCACACACACACACACACATACACACAGTTCCTGTATTAACTTCTGGGCCCAGGCCCGGCCTCCGCTCCAGCTTCAGAGGCAGAGAACTGGGCCTGGGGGACACAGTGAGGTGAGGTCTCCATAGACCAAGCAGGAATTGATCTGGGGGACTGGTTTGGAAGCGCACCCTGCTATGGGGTCTGGCCTCCTGCGAGGAGCCCCCCAACTTGAGGAGCTGTGTGACACAAGCAGGAAGGAGATTTCCCATAACCTGGCAGCAAAGGCTCCTTCCCTGTGCTTCTGAAAAGGTAGGTCCAGTTTTGCCTGGACAAGGGTCCCTGGACTGAATTTGATGTCTGAGGTTCTCGTGTGTTCTCCCATCACTTAGGGGAGATTGCTTTGCCTTCTCCCTGTCCCAGCAGTGACAGCTACCCCAGACCAAACACCTCTCCATTCCACCTCCACACCTTTGATTAGGCCATACCCCCTGCATGGGGTGCCCTCCTCCACTCCTCAGTCCCTCATCACCATTGAAGCTCCAAGAAGGCAAGGACAGGGACACTTTTGTCCACCGTCACATCCCTAGAACCAACGGCGGCACCTGGCACATAGTAGGAGCTCACTAAATACTGTGGAGTGAAATCTTTGACTCCTCCAGGAGGCCTTTCCTGGGTCCAGTCCTCAGTGTTCTCTTCCCCCTACCTACCCCACCATGGGCAAAGTTGTCTCATCACACCTTCTAGACTGCCCAGGGAGGCCAACACATTCATCTGCACTTTAGGGAAGAGGAGATTGAGGCTCAGTGGGGAGACATGACTTACTGAGGATCATTGCACACTGCTTTGTTTTCTGCTTTTTGACCATCTTCCCCACGCGATTGGGCAGTGCACAGGCAGGACCCATATCTAGACCTGGGAGTCCTCATGTGTTCCCACAAGCCCACAAGCACCCGGGCCATCGGCTCCCAAGTCTGAGATTGACATTCCTCACTTGGCCGCACAGGGTCCCCTGACACAGCAATCCAGCTGGAAGGCAAAGGGGAGGGGGATAGGGCAGATGGGATAGACTCCAGGTGGACATTGGAGATGAGGCCAACCCAACCATCTGGTAGACCAGGAGTGGGGGACAAGGTAGGAGGAAACAGGAGGCCCCAAGATACTGGGCCTGAGCAGTTGCATGAAAGGTAGCCCTTCTCTTAAAGCAGGGAAGACTGCAGGAAGAGCAGGTTTGGGCATATCAAGGGGCAGCTGGATGGTGACATCTGGGGTTCAGGAAAGAGGCTGGATCTCCATCTTACAATGGGCTGGGTGACATCACCTGGAGTTGAGTCTACAGAGGAGAGGAGAGGAGATTACTAAAAGGGTAATCAATGTTAGCAAGAACAAGATTAGTTTGTCTTTGAGGGGGTTCACCATAAGAATCCCCTCGGGGTTCCTCTGCTCTCCCAGGACCCAGCCAGAGTTGTGTTCTCCTTTATACAGGATGGAGCTGCAACCCCTGGCCAGGGAGGGAAAGTAAGGACAGAGGGTCTGAGTCATGGTTGGGTGGCGGTTATACTTGGAAAGGTTAAAACTCATCAAAAGGTACACTTAAAATGGAAAAAAATGGATGCATTTGATTTTGGTATTTATATCCCAATACAGATGATTTTAAAAATTGGCACCATCCTTTCAACCATGAGGGTTTTGAGTGTGTACGAGTCAGTCAGCATTCTTTCTGATCCTGGACGGTGCCTCCTCCAGGTCATTCCAGGAGGCCCAGCACTAAGGTTGCATTTACATATCTGCTTAACTTATTTCCAGGAGTGGAGAGTGCAAAAGGTAGGCTGGCTGCTGTTTATTGAACACATATTCCAGGCTGCACTCCTGAGCAACTCACTTTCCCCAACATCCAAGGAGGCGGAGCTCTTATTACCCCCACTACACAGGGGGAGGGAAAAAATGGGAAGTGCTGGTCTTGTCCAAGGTGGGAGGAGGGGGATTTGAACTCAGCAGCCTGGGTCCAGCGCTCCATTCACGGGAGCAGGTCCTGGGGCCCGTGCAGCCTTCCCAGTGATCTTGTATTCCCTGTTCACTGGCCCCAGGCGTTTCCCACGCCCTCTACAAAAGCCAACAAGGGGTGCAGACCTTCTGAGAAGGCAGTTTGATGCTTTCACCTCAGGGTACCTGCAGAGGGCTCAAGCCTATCCCCGGAAACTTGTCAATATTTTCCTCCCCACATCTTGTTGCATTTCTTGGGGCAAGTCACTCCCCATCCGTGCCTCCTGCCTCCCTGTGTTCACCTATAAAATGAGGCTGAGCATACCATCTATCCTTAACGGGTACAGGGTTTTCTTTTGGGGTGATGAAAATGTTTTGGGACTAAATGGAGGTGGTGGCTGCCCAACATTGTGAATGCAATAATTGCTACTGAATCATTTGTTTGAAAATGGCTAACTTTATGTTATGTGAATTCCACCTCAACCTTTAAAAGACAAAATAAAAGAGTCTGTGCAGACACAAATAGACATATTCATTTAAAAAAATGCTAATCACCCTAAAAGGTGTAGGGAGGATTAAAAGGCAGGAAATATCAAACACTTACAATAGTATCTGACCCAAGAAAGCGTACAATAGCTATTTTTATTTCCATGGATATTTAGCACCCCAGAGCCTTGTCCAAGCTGCCACCCTCACTGCCAGCTGCTGCCCGGGCCTCACTGGGCTCCTGTTTCAGCCTGGCCTGCCCCCCTCACACCAAGCCTTTTCTCCAGTGTCAGCCGGAGGGAGGGGAGGGCCTGTCAGATCGCAGTTCTCTGTTCAGAACCCTCCGACTCTCCACATGCCACGGGAGTAGGAGCTGGAGTTCCCTATAGCAACCTGTGGGACCTCCACAATCTGTCCCCAACCCGTGCTCATCTTCCATCACCACCCGTGGCTCACCCGGCTCAGGCGCCCCTGCTTCCCACTGCCACCCTATGCCAGGCCCCCCACCTCCGGGAACGCTGGTCTCCTCAGGTTCGCACAGCTGCTCCCTCTCCTCCCGGTCCTTGCTCAAATATCCTCTCCTGCGAGGGGCCCTCCCTGGCCACCCTACATAAAAGAGCTCTGCTCCAACGGCCTATTACCCCCTCCCCCAGCTTTGTTTCATGTTGTCGCTGAGCTCTCATCTTTTCGATAGCCGGATGTCCTACTGTGCACTGCTTTGTTTTCGGCTTTTTGTCCATCTCCCCCATAAACATGGGAAGCTCCCTGAGAGGGACTTAGTTTCTCTTCAGAGGGATTTTGTTCCCTGCTGGGAGCCCTGCCAGGCACATGGCCGACCCTCATAGGTCTCTATTGAATAAATGAATGAGTGAATGAATGACTTCCTGGACCAGTGACCAGTGAGTGACCCACAGTTCATTCAGCTGGGCTCAGAGCATGTGAGCCACAAGGGTAGGGGGGCGTCCTTGGGTTCACCCCAGTGGCCCCAGTATTGTCTGTGACACAGGAACGATGGAAGCCGCTGTTAAGGGAGAGCTGCCAGCTGGGTCTGGGGCAGAGAACCTTGGCCCACCTCCACCCCACCCCTTGCCCTCTCCCCTGGGACTCTCAACTCTGTTTCCTCCCCTTGCAGCTGCTCCTTCCGCTTCCCAGCCTCTTCCTCTCCTCCTCATCTGGGCCCTAGCGACATCTCCTCAGGCCTTTATCTTTCCTCTCAGCTGCCATGGGGCCCGCCCAGCTCCCTCCTTCCTCTTCTTTCTTGCCTCCCTGGCCTTGGGCTCTAAAGCCTCCCCTGGGCTCAGCACCCCATCCTAGGTTCTCCCTCATCTCCAGCCACTTGGTGGGGGGAACTTAGGGAATCGGGGACCAAAGAGGAGTGGCCAGGGGAACATCATGTCCAGAGGCCTGTCCGCCTTGGACTTCCTATGTGACCTCGGCAAAGTCCCTGCGGCTCTCTCGGCCTCCAGAGCTCCAGCTCTCCACTCAGAGGCCACCTCCGAAATCAGACTCCAGGCCCAGCTCTGCCACTCACCAGCCACATGGTCCTAGACACGTCTCTCAACTTCCCTGTGCCTCAGTTTCCTTGGCTGAAAAATGAGAGTCAAAACAACACCCACTTCAAAGTGTTCCTAGAAATTTGAAACAAGTCATGTCTTCTTAGCCCAGGGCCCGACTCACAATAATTTGATAATTATTTGACTTAACACAAGGATGCAACGGCAGTCATGTAGATTGCCAAGCCCTAACCACCCTTCGCTGTTATTTGTTTCATGTTTCTGCACAACAAACCCAGAGCTCTGAACAATAGCCTCCCAGTAGCCTCCAATCTTTACCAGATTTATCTTCCATCATTATCATTACCATTACTTGTTCTTTAACAGCCTCAGGTTCCAGAAAGTCCACACAGTCAAGGGCCATCTCCTCTGAGACAGGGGTAAGGTCCAGGGAACACTCCAGAATAGCACCCCTCCAGCTGAGCCCACTCTCCCAGGGACTTTGTGATAATCCAAAAATGGGACCAGTCATTATTCTTCCATTTTACAGACCAGGCAGCGGAGCCCAGAGAGCTCCAGGCTGCCTCACTCGAACACCCAAGCCCCATCACTGCCCCTGGCTGGCAGGCGCCGGTCTCTGCCAACCTCTCCAGACAAGCACCCACCTGAGTGCCTCCTGGGGCTCCCTGGGACTTCCTTGGCGCTCCCCCCACTGAGGGAGGTGAGTCCTCTCCCCAGTTGTTTCTAGGCACCTGCCATCCTTTCAGGCTGGGGACGGCTAATACCTGATCAACAACACCTTTTCCTCGATTCCAGAATAGGAGAGGTTGGTGCCGCTGAGAGCCTTGGGATCTGGTAGCCCCAGGCCCAGATTTGCTCATAAAAATGACCAACAGCTACACATGGGAGGGGCCCATATGTCCATTTTAAACTGTGGCCCAGAGAATTTAGGGGACTGATTTACCCAAGGTCACATAGCTAGGGAGTCAAAACCCAGGGTCTGAGTGCAAATTATGCAGAATCAGCCTTTGAATAACTGGGGTAACTCTGGGTAATTTGGTCCCCAGCTCTTGTCCTCAGTTACTCCTCTCTTCAAATGGAGATAATGCTTCATGGGATGTGTTGTGTTGTGAGGGTTCAATTGGACGAGTTTTTAGAGAGCTCTGCCCAGCACTGGGTGTGGCATCGCTGCAGGATTGGGGGCCGTGAGTTCAGGCAGACCTGAGGTCAAGTCCCAGCTGTGCCACTTCTGCTCAGGACCCCAGTCCATTATTTCACCTCTCTGAGCCTTGCTAGGCCCATCTAGAAAACAGGGACTGTCAGCTCTTTCTTGCAAAGATAGTGCTGGTGCCAAAGTTTTTTTAAAAAGTGAAAACATGCTTCATGTGCAAATAAAAAGTGAGAATGTGCCAAAATTATGTGTAACTCGTTAGCATGAACTCATCCCAGGATGGTGAAGCTGGTTCAAAGAATGTAGGAGAGTCTGAAATGTGTTTGGTCAATGAAAGACACGAGGCTGAAGTAAGATTGTGAAATGAATCATAGAACTGGTTAATGTGCTACAGAACAACGCAATTACAACCTTTGGGGTGATCCTTTCTACCGGAAAAATATCATTTGCAATTTAAGTCTTCAAGTGAACATATAACTTGCCCTTGTTTGCATCCTAGTAAATGAATCAACAAGTCAAAGGTCCATTCCCCTAGAAAGTTAGATAACCCTTGGGTGGGCCTGTTGGGCAAGGCTCCAGCGTGGCAATGAACGGACAGGCAGTCTGCCTCTTGCATTGTTTCCAAGTTTGAATCAGTTTTTCCTAACCTGAGATGCAGTGCAATAATGGGTAGCTGAGATTTATAAATTTCAAGGTCCTGAATGCCTCTCGGTGTTTTCTATCTGTGCATTGTCTCTAACCATCAACGCTCTGAGCAAGTCCCTCCCAGCAACCCCTCACCTCCCCAAGTGAGATGGATAGTGAACTAGGAGCCCTCACAAGATTGTAAATTAGTTGCAGAAATGGTCTTATTCATCCTTGTCTCCTTCCAGAGCACACTGAACGTCAGGGCTGGGACTCGGGGTGAGGCCAGCAAGTCCAGCCCTGCTGAACCACACAAGCTCTCAGTGCCCTCTGCGTGGAGTTTCCGCTCACCAACTGACCATCGGGGCAGGTCTTTAGTTTCATGTATTCCCCAACTGTGTCCTCCTTGATGCCTCATTGATGCCAGGCACTGTACTGGACACTTGGGATGAAATAGTAAGTGAGGCAGAGCCAGTCCTGGTCCTCCAGGGCCTGAAGTCTGAAAAACAAAAAGACCAGATATTTAACTAAGACAGAGATTCAATCATTACAAGTCACGATAAACACTAAAAAAGGAAAAGGGATTTATGCTGTAGAGAGGGCTGCCAGGGAAAGCCTTCCTGAGCATGTGACAGTTCAGTTAAGGCATGAAGATTGAGGATTCGTGCCAATGAAAGGGTTGAGGGGAAAGGCACCCCAGGCAGAGGGCACAGCATGTGCAAAGGCCCAGAGGCAGGAACAGGCTTCAAGGAACAAAGAGAACACTGTGGCTGTTGTTTAGAGAGTGGCAGGAGATGGGGTGGGAGAAGAAAGTAGGACCTGAATGGTGGGGCCGGTGGGGCAGGGACAAGAGATCTGGGTTCTATTCTAAATGGATGGGAAGATATTGAAATCCCTTGAGCAGAGGCCGGGTGTTTCCCCACCTGTGAATGGAGTGTGGTTCTAGATTCTACCTCAGGGCTCATCACTTAAGACCGGTTAGAAATGCAAATTCTTATACCCCATCCCAGAAGTTCACATCTGACGCTCCGGGGGTGGGGCCCAGCCATCTGTGCTTCATCCAGCCTTCCAGGTGATTCTGATAAGGCTCAAGTTTGAGACCCGCCCCTCCAAGAATCAATAACCCACAAGCTAGAACACGACCCAGTGTTGCCACCTGGTGGTACTTCCTGAGAAGTTTTCAACTGCAGCCTATTGACTCTAAGGACAGGACACCCTCTGCCCAACAGGCCCAGACTACTGTCATGGATGGAGGGTGGCTTGAGAGTGTGTCCAGACCCTTTTCTCACGTGAGGGCTTCCCCAGTGACACAGGAGGACTTCCCCAGTGAAGAAGTCCCAAAGTTTCCTGTCTGCCACACGGGGGATAAAACCCAAACTCTTGATGCAATCTGACTTCTCTGTCCTCATTTCCTCTCGCCTCTACCTCATTCCCTTGCAGCCACACTGGCCCTTTGCAGTTTCTCAAACACACCATTTATTTGATTTCTGTCTATCCCCAACATGAGACTGTGAGCTCCAATCGGACCAAGATGTCTCTTCTGTTCACCGCTATATCTTCAGTGCAAACAGTAGGTGCTCAATAAATATTTACTGAGTAAATGAGTGCCTTATTCTGTGAAGCAAGTATTACTACGGAGGAGGGAACCAGGGCTTGGTGAAATGACATGACTCACGCAGGTTCACACAGTGATTGAGTGGCTGGGATCCAGATTTAGGTAGGATTTTTGGAAGCTGAAGTGTGATCTTTGCCCGCTATGACACTTGGAGGTTTCCTGGAGCTGGGGAGACTTTTCAATCAGGCTGCCATATCTCCATACCCAGCATCAACAAGCAACCAGATGGCTGCAGGTTCTAAGGGAATGGGGGGTGTGGGGTAATCCCCAATGATGGGGGAGGGGGTGCCCCTGGCATAGAGCGATTCGGGTAGAAAGAAAAGGTGCAGACATCCTGCAATGCATCCCTCACAGTGTTCACATCTCCCTCTGGTGATCCGTGTAGGTGGAAACCCTATTTATAATGATCTGAGCTAAGGTCCGAATTCCGTCTTACAGGTAGTTAGAAAGTGCTTCTTGCTTAGTTTTAATATATAGTGTATCTCCCATGAAAGAGACCTCCACATAAATTGGAGACAGGGAGGACTGGGTTTGGTTCTGAGCTTTCCTTTGGAATATCCCAGCCATGTGGTCTTACCTGGTCCTCGAGCTGCCTATGCAGCCAGCAGAGGCACTGTGACTTGCCTGGAGCCCCGCCCTGCCCACCACTGCCTTATGTCTTCCCCTGTAGTGTGCCTGGGAACTTCGATATTAATTTATTCTAAATTACTTTCATTTTCGTTTCATTTATATTACAAATCAAGTACTAATTATTTTTAAATGATGTCTGCTGGTAGGCTTTATTATTTATGGACCTCACTTGAGAAAAGTAAAAGAAACATTAAAACTATTGTTAAATGGGCTATTGTAAAAGCCTATTGTTTAACTATTGTTAAAGCCTCGGGTCCACTAGGCTTTCAAACCACAATTATGCTGCCTCATAATCACAGCAGCAGCAGCAAGTGCCGATGGGGGCTGGCACCTCAGAAGGCGTCAGGTGAGGTAGATGATGCCTATGCACGACTGTGTGCATGAATCTTACTTCCTCACAGCTCCCTGCAAGGTGTGTAGTGTTATTCCCATTTTACAGAAGGGAAAACTGAGGTGCAGACAGAATAAGACCCCTTGACAGGGCAAGAATTTGAATCCAAGAAGTTCCTACTCCTAACCACTTAGTTGCCCAGCCTTGGGTTTCCTGGTGAGTTCAGCATCCCCAGGTAGGCCTGGAAAAGCCGGGCAAAGGAGAGCAGGGACAAGTGGTGGAGCAGAGCGGTCAAGAGCTTGGCCTTGGAAGCTAGAAAAGCCTGGGCTCCAATCCTGGCTCTGTCATTTACTTATGTGTGACTCTGGACCAGTCACTTCCCCTCCCTGAGCCTCAGTTGTCTCAGCTGTAAAATGGGGGTGACATGGGATATCCCTCCCCATATCACCAGTGAGGAAACTATGGCTTAGACAGGGGAAGCAACTTGCACAGGGTTAAATGGGGTGTATGTGTGTGTGTGCACGAGTGTGTGTGTGATGGGATGGAATGATCCACTAAGGCCACTTTCCAAGCCCCATTCAAGACTCGCAAGTCACCTGGGAATGGTCAGGGTTACCTGCTCTGGCCACCCACCCCCAATCCAATGCCAGCCATGTGAGCCCACAGTACTGAACTATCTGAAAACCCCCAATAGAGCTACGGTCTGGCCTTAGAATCACGGGCCTCAGTTTCCCCATTGTGGACTCCAGCTCCATAACAAACCCCAAATATACTCACTCCTGTCCATCTCCATCGCTTCCCCTCTAGTCTGTGCCACTGATACCTGTCGCCTGGACCACCCCCACCCTCCCTCCTGCTACCCTACTCTGTCCAATTCACTTCCCACCAGGAGCCAGTGAGATCTTTAATAAATGTAACATCACACGAAGTCGCTCTGCTGCTTCAACCTTCCATGGCTCCCTATTGCTCATAAGCCAAACTTCTCTACGCAGTGCACAAGACCCTGCCCACTGACCCCCTCGTCTCTCACATGCTCCCTATTTATCTTTAGGCCGCACTAGTCTTGATGTGCCTTTGACACACTAGGAACTTCCCCATCTCAGGACTTTGGCCCATGTGGTTCCTCCTCCCAGATCAGCCCCACACCACCCCTTCCTGCCCCTTCACTGGGAACAGATCAGCTTTCCTGGCTATGCACTCTCCCATCCCACCTGCTCGCCGCTCTTAGCACTAACCCCAGTTTGCAGTGATGGATTTGTCTGATTATCTTCTCCCTACTTGACTGAGCTCCGAGGGGCCAGGGACACTGACATGTCTCCTGTTGAGAGCCAGGAAGCATCTGCCCCAGCGTAGGTGCTCAGGACAGAACTGCTGAATGGCAGACTGCGGGCAGAAATGCGACAGCCCATCTCCTCCACCCTGTGGGCTGACATCCACGGCAACGTGAAGGGGAGGAGGAAGCTGGGAATAAATGGAAGGCAGAGGGCTGCCTTGGCCCAGTTCAATACGTTGGTCAACCTTAGCTTACATGGGCCAGTTAGACACCATGCTGTGTGCAGGGACAGCGGAGCTTTGCTGGGGAAGTGAGAGAACAAACTCTCAGCCACACGGCCCAACCCACTACTCACTCGTTGTGTGATCTTGGGCCAAGCACTAAACCTCTCTGAACCTCAGGACCCCAGATCTGAGGCTAATCACTATTTCTGCCACCCTCTTCCACTTTTAAGAACACTTGTGATTACACTGAGCCCAACCAGATAATCCTGGATAATCTCCCTATTTTCCTTTTTTTATAAAATAGGAAATATTCCAAGAACTTAGTAGTGGTACTAGTAAATTCTCAACAAATATTAGGCATCATTTCATTAGCAGAGTATTAACTATAAACATTTCTATTATTAAAATTATTTTTAATGTGTGCCTCCATCAAAATTAGCCATGGTTTTATATCGACTATATATTATTTTAATCCACTTGAGTATAAACATTATGTATGTGTGAGTGTACTAGTTTTTTTATCAATTTTATTTACAAACATTCCATATGCACCAAACAAATCTTTTTATTTTAAAATAAGAAAACCCCAGAAAAGCCAGGTTTTAATCCTGATCAAATCTTTTGGGGCCAGACCTGTGGTTTGGGGTGGAAACCTTTGATTAGATTGTTTCTGTAGAGATTGACCCACTCAATTGTGACCTTTTGGTTAGATCACTTCCACGGAGATTGACACACCCAATTATGTGTGTGGTCTTTTAGCTGGAGGTGTCACTCTGCCCATTCAAGGTGGGTCATGATTAGTTTATTAGAGTCCTTTAAAAGGGGAAACATTTTGGAGATTTCTCAGAAGCAGACCCTCGGAGAACAGCTGCTTCAAAGCCGAAAGAGAATGACTCCTTGAGCTGCTTCAGGATGCAGGAAGGAACTATCAAAATTTGTAAAGAGCAAGAAAAAAAAGGAAGAAGTAACTCAAGGATGCCAATTAGGGGGTCAGTAAGGGTGTCTGTAGGAATCCAGAAAGCAAGCAGTTGTGTGGTGTTGGAGAGGAGAGGAAGCAGTTCCACCCTGAACTCCAGCAATGAAGGACTGAGAAACCCTGAACAGAAGGAAAGTAAAGGATTTAGCGGATCAAATCTGGGAGCACTATAAAGTAGCAGCCTTAAAATGAAAATGAATTAAGTTATAACTAAATAAATAAAGAGGGTATGTTCAATCAACTTATCTTCTTAGGTACAGCTTTAGCAGAAGTAGGGTAGATATCCTTCTCATAAGTGACACTCCGAGTGTCCCCCAAATGTGCAAATTCAGATTTTGCACGGTGGATTTTCTTAAAGCCAAGTCACAAACCTTAATGTTTTCGTTTTATTTTTTTTCTGTTGTCTTTTTCTTTCTTCTTCTGAATTGATGCAAATGTTCTAAAAAATTATGAGGGCGGGCCGCGGTGGCTCAGCGGGCAAAGTGCTTGCCTGCTATGCCGGAGGACCTCGGTTCGATTCCCGGCCCCAGCCCATGTAACAAAAAACGGAAAAACAAAGTACAATAAAACAAGAAAATGTTTAAGGATGTTTCCCTTTCTTCCTTCCTTCCTTCCTTCTATCCTTCCTTCCTTCTCTCTGTCTTTCCTTTAAAAAAAAAAAAAAAAAAAAATTATGAATATGCAACTATGTGATGATATTGAGAATTATTGATTATATATGTAGAACGGAATGATCAGATGTTAATGGTTTTGTTTGTTGTTAATTTTTAAATTAAAAAATAAATAAATTAAAAAAAAAGATATGGCCAGCTTTAGGGAGCCAGTGTTCTGCCTACCACAGGGCTCCTTATAGATGAGTCAGGAAGGCAATTCTTCCAAACATTAACTGATATTTGCATTCATAAAAAATAATAATAATACCAATAACTACATGTGTGAAAATGCTATAGAGGAGGAATTGAGGGACTAACAAGGAGAGAGTAACCTGGTTTGGGAGAGTCATGGAAGTACTGAATTGAGATTCAAAGGATGCAAAGGAGTTAACCAGGTGAAGAGAAGGCAACAGAAAATCAACATGTGCAAAGGGCCTGAGGTCAGGGCTCACTGAGAGAAGATGTCCCAGGACTCAGAACAGGGGTTAGGCGTGGGGTCTTGGAAGTGGGGCAGGCCTGGGGGATTCAAGTCTGGCACCTCATCTACTTGTGGGTCCTGACTCAATCTGCCCTGCCTCTCTGAGCCCTAGTTTCCTCATCTGCCCCAAATTTTGAAGTCACCTTTTATATCTTTCCTTTGCATCCCGCACCCAATCCATTAGCAAATCCTCCAAAACATATCCAGAATGTGACCACTTCTCTCACCTCTACCACTTTTACCTGCTCCAAGTCACCCCTATTTCTCACCTGGATGACCACAGCCTCCTTCCCGGGCCCTCTGCCTCCACACTTCAGTCAAGAGGAACCACTTGAATATAACTCAGACCCAGCCCTTTCTCCCCTCAGACCTCTGCCATGGTTCCCATCTCGCTCCAGCCTGGCCCCATGATCGGCCCCTCCTTTGCTCTGTTCCTCCTCTCACTTCTCCCCACACTCTGCCTCAACCACACCGGCCTCCTTCCTGCTTCTCCAACTCGCCACTATCATCCTGCCATAGGACCTTTGTCCTCTTCCTTTTGCTTGGCACGTGTCCCCCTAGACACTGCTGTGACTCCTTCCTTCACTCCAAGGATGTCCCTGCTCAACTGTCCCCTCCTCAAGAGGCCCTCACTGACCACTGGATCCAAAGTGGCTCTGGTTCACACACACTACCAGTAGAAGCACCCTAGCCCCTTTGCTGTGTTATCAGTTTACCCCCTGTGCTGGTTTGAAAGGAAGTATGCCCCCTAGAAAAGCCATGTTCTAATATAAATCCCATTTCATAAAGGTAGAATAATCTCTATTCAACGCTGTATGTTTGAAACTGTAATCAGATCATCTCCCTGGATAATGTGATTTGGTCAAGAATGGTTGTTAAACTGGATTAGGGGACGACATGTCTCCACCCATCTGGGTAGGTCTTGATTGGTTTATTGGAGCTCTATAAAAGAGGAAATATTTTGGAGAATGAGAGAGTCAGAGAGAGCAGAAAATGCTGCAGCACCACGAAGCAGAGAGTCCACCAGCCAGTGACCTTTGGAGATGAAGAAGGAAAACGTCTCCCGGGGAGCTTCAGGAAACTGGAAGCCAGGAGAGAAAGCTAGCAGATGACGCCGTATTCGCCATGTGCCCTTCCAGCTGAGAGAGGAACCCTGACTGTGTTTGCCATGTGCCTTCTCACTTGAGAGAGAAACCCTGTACTTCACTGGCCTTCTTGAACCAAGGTATCTTTCCCTGGATGCCTTTGATTGGACATTTCTATAAACTTGTTTTAATTGGAACATTTTCTCGGCCTTAGAACTGTAAACTAGCAACTCATTAAATTCCCCATTTTAAAAGCCATTCCGTTTCTGGTATATTGCATTTTGGCAGCTAGCAAACTAGAACACCCCCTCTGTGTTTCGGTCTTCTCTTAATCCCCAATCAGTCCCCCCAAGCTCCTGCCTTGCTTCCTAAAACAGGTGTTGTTGGCCCCAGTCCCTTTCCTTTCCCAGGATCATGCCAGTTGCCTATTCCAGGATTAGTTCCTCAGATATCCCAAGGATGATACATAACTAGCACCGTTCCAGATGCAGAGGAGAAAAGTTACATCATCACAGAAAACAGATGCCTCAAGGCATTGGGGTTCATACTCCCTGGTAATCCCCAAGGAACCCACACTTCTGCTTGGTGACTACTGCTGAATTACAAGTTACCCCAATATGGAGTGGTTTAAAACAACCATTTCATCTTGCTCATGGTTTTGTGGGTCAGGATTTGGGAAGAGATCAGCTGGGCAGTTCTGGCTTGGCTGCATGCAGCCTGACACTGGCTGTGGCCATGGCCCTCTGAAGACTGGCTCTCTGGCCAGCTGCTGGCTGGGTACCCCCGTGTGGTCTTCCACTGCGGCGTACTCAGGGTGGTCCAACTATTCCATTCATTACTTGTGCCCCCTCCATTATCCCGATTCAAAGTAGCCAGTTCAATGGCCATCACCTCCTATCCTTCCAGTCCACTCTTTCCAGTTCCCCAACTCCAGCAATCCTCCAGCCCTGTGGGATCGCTAATCCATTGACCCCACCTCGTTTTCCCTGTCCTGCACTCCCCCCATGCCCTCCTTCCCTCCTCGCCCAGATTAGAGCCCCCGGTTTATCATTATCCCCACCCCACTGCATGCTCTGAGATTCTCTGTCCCTTTCTGGCTAAACACCCACCGGTTGGCTCCCACCCTCTGTGTCTCTGTGCTTGTCTCCTGCAGTAAAATGGGGCTGGGTGGCAGGCAGGACCCACCACCACGTAGCCTCCTCTTACTGACAAGACATTTGGCCTCAGTGGGGTCCTCGCACCGCCTGATAATTACGCTACATTGTCGTGATTCATTCATTTTCCCTAAGCAATCTCTTCCCACCTTTTCCTCAAACCTTGGTCACCTCCTTTGCCATCCTCACTCTACGCTGAGACCCTGCTTCCGATTTCACGGAGGAAATTGTAACAATCAGAAAATACTTCCACAAGCTTCCCCTACACAGCTACCCACTTTCTCACATCGGTAACCAAATACTCTGCCCTCACTTCAGAGACCATAGGCAAGCCACCGTGCTCCAAGCCATGATCTGACCCTCCACTTGTGTGGTCCCAACTTTCTCTCTCTGCAGAGACATTGTTTTAGCCACTCCTCCTCATGCATCATCATTTCCCCCCAATCTAGCCAATTATTCCATTAGCATTAAAAAACTGTTAATTTTTCTGCATTTAAATTAAAAAATACCTGTTAAGCCCATTTTGCTCTCTGCCTACCACCCCATCCTCAGTCAGCAAAACTTAAAGATTGTCTCTACTCACAGCTCCAGTGTCTCCATTTCCTCTCCTCCCCTTCTCTTTCCTTAAACTTTACTTTGACATAATTTCACTTACAGAAAAGTTACAAAAATAGTACAAAGAATCCCCATATATCCCTCATCCAGATTATTCCCTACGATTACCGCCTTTTCTTTGTCATTCTCTCTCTCTCTATCTATCTGTCTCACTAACTCATTTTCTTCTGAACCCTTTTACAGTGTCAGGTATGATTTCCTTTTACCCTTAAAAACATCAGTGTGCATTTGCTAAAAGCAGAAAACGTTCTCTTCCATAACCACAGAATAATAAACAAAAAATCAGGAAATCGGGGTTTAATATTGATACAGTACTACGATTTAATCTACACACTTTACACAAATTTACCAGTTGTCCCACTAATATCCTTTATAGTGAAAACGATTATTTTTCAGGTCCAGGAATCAACACAGGATTCCCCATTGCATTTAATTGTCATGTCTCTGTAGTCTTTTTCATCTAGAATTTTCCTTGGTTTTTGTCTTTCATGACCTCAACATTTTGAAGAATGCAAGCCAGTTATTTTGTAGACACAGCCCTCAGAAATAAAACTGAAGGAATGCTGTGTCCTTCTCAGTGCATCACATCAGGAGGCACATGATGTCAGTTTGTCCCATACTGTTATGTTCACTTTGATAGCTCGGTTGATGTGGTACCTGCTGGATTTCTCCACCGCAAAGTTACTATTTTACCTTTTGTAATCAAAAAGTATCTAGAGGGGAGATACTCAATGATTATACAAATACACTGCTTCCCATCAAACTTTAACCCTAGTGTTGCAGCATCCATTGATGATTCTTTTCTGAAACAGTTTTTACTATGATGGTTGCCAAATGGACATTTTCAGATTTCTTTTCTTCTACGTTTATTAGTAGGCTTTCTACTCTACAAAAGAATCTTTCCTCCTCTGTTTGTATGTATATATGTATGTAGATATTTATACCTTCTCCTACACTCTCTTACCCCATCTCAATCAGGCTTTTGCTCCCACAATTATACCTAAACTTTTCCTATCAAGGTGACGACGCTGTCCACTTTGCTAAAGCAGTTCTCAGTTCTCATCCTCCTGGCCTCTCAGCAGCATTTGATACAGTTGATCACCTCTTCCCCCTTGAAATGGTCTCCTTATTTAGTTCCCAGGATACTGACACCACAGGCCACTCCTGTTCTGCCCCTTTTGCTGGTTCTTTATCTCCCCAACCTCGTAATATTGGCCGTCTCATACTCTTTGCTTCTCTTTCTGCATGCTCTCCCTTGGGGACTTTATCCAATCTCATGGCTTTAGAAACCATCTCTCCACTGAGGACTCCCAGAATCACATCTTCAGGTTTCTATATTGTGTGAACATATCTCAATAAAATTACATTAAAAAAAAATTACATCTCCAGCCTGAACCTCTCTCTGACTTGGACTCACATATTCAACTGCTGACGTGGTATCTCTACTTGGAAGTCTCATGGGCACCTCAAATTTAACAAGTCTCAAATGGAACTGCTAATCCCCTCCTCCCCTCGCTTTCCCCACAACAAACACAAATATTCTCTTCCTATAGACTTCCTCATTTGAGTTAGCAGCAAATTCATTCTTTCAGTTCCTCAGGTCACCCCATTCCAGCCCACCAGCATTTTGGCTTTAAAATATCCCCTAAATCTAACTGGTTCAAATTACCACCATCTCTCACCCAGATTATGGAAGAAGCCTTTTACCAGGTCTCCCTGCTTCAAACCTTGCTCTCTTTACTCTAGATGCAGCTGCTGGAGAGATTCTCTTAAGTCACAAAGTTGGTCCTGTCCCCGCTCTGGTCAAAACCCTCCAATATCTCCCCATCTCAGAGCGGAAGCCCACGTCCTCTCAATGGCTTACAAGGTTGTGTAGAACCTAGCCCCTTGGGAATCTCTCAACATTGTCTTCCCCTGCTTTATTCAGCATCAGGCACCCTGTCTCCTAGCTGTTCTTTAAGCCCACCAGGCCCGTGCTCACTTCAGGGTCTTTGCACAGGGTCTTTGTTCCCTCAGCTTGGAACAATCTATTCCTACATACCCTCAGGCCTCCCTGCTTCGCCTTCAGGTGTTTACTTATGTTTCAGTACTTTCTTTGATTAACCATTTTAGAATTGCACCCCAACACTCATGTCTCCCTTCCCTGCTTTACTTCCCTCCTAACAGCTCATCAACATGTAACAATCCATACATCTCTTCGAAGAACTTGAGGCCCAGGAGAATAGGGACTGTCTGTTTTGTCCACAGCCACATTTCCAGTGATAAGAACTCACATTGACTGCGCGCTTGCCACGTGCCAGCGCGTTTTAAGGGCTTTGTTGAATTAATTCATTTAACCTGACAAAAGCTTATGAAGTAGGAATATCAGTTAGTCATTGCTGCAACAATGTCACATAACAAACTACCCGCAAACTGTGCGTTTACAGCAAGAGACGTTGGTTTCTCTCTCTCACCTGCAGTTGGCTGGCTTTGGGCTGACCTGGCTGGGCTCTGTTGGGTTAGGCTTGGAGTCCCAGTTTCAGTTCCTTCTGGGACCGTACTATATAATGCTGGAGATTTGGAACTAATGTTTTCCTAACTTGACACCCGGCATTCTCTTCTTACAGGTTTAGTTTCCTGTCATTCAAAAGAGATGTAGTTCATGAAAAACTACAATGTTAAATTTAATACAAACCAAACACTAAAATGCATAAATACAAAATTATTCTTATTTTAGACTTGACACAGTGACTTTGATTGTTGGGACCCTGTCTCAAAAGCTCTTATTCACCAGTGACTGCCCCACCTCTCATTGAAAGGGTCAGAAGTTCCAAGGGGGACAAATGAAAACAAGAAAGACTCTTTAAGGCCTAGGCTGGAACGTGTACATTGTCACTTCTGTCCACATTCCATTGGCCAAGAAAGTCACATGGCCAAGCCTGAAATCAATGCTACAGGCATATATGTGTAGTGCTGCATCACCATTTTTTCTTTCATTTTTTTTTTTTAATGCATGAGGAAACTGAGGCTCGGAGAGGTCCAAAGATTTGCCCAAATTTACACTGCTAGTAAATGACAGAGATGGAATCCAATCAACTTGGAGTCAAATTTATATTATATTTAGTACACCTGGCCAAGAAGTTTGGACTTCCCCTGCAGGTGATGCAATGCCATTGAGAGCTCTCACACAAGAAAAGTGGCCAGTGAACTTTCCCCTCACGACAGTGTCCAGGACAGACTGGAGAGGAAGGGGAAACAGAGAGGTCTGCAAGGTGGTCACAAAACTTCAGGGCAGAATTGATAAGACTCTGGATGAGGGTGATGCAAAAACAAAACAAAACAAAACCAGTCTAAGTAAAAACGAATAGAAAAAGACAGAAGTGAGGGACAAGCATTGCAGGACATTTTAAAAAAGTTCTTCTATATGGGGCTTTGAAATAAAATTTCATGATTGTGGTAAAAATTCAAACAATGCAAATAGAAGTGCTTAAAGTAAAAGTTCCCTCCACTTCACCTCTTCACAGGCAAGCTCCACTAATAGTCTGTGGCAGATCTTTCCTGACCTTTATCTCAAACTATGTAATGCATGCACATCTACCTATTTTTTAACGTATTCTCTTTATGTGTTCCAACCAAACTGTTGCTCTGTTTCTTGCTTTTTTATTGTGTAGTCTTATTGTTCTCATTCTTTTTCATCTTTGCCACTCACTGCGTGACTGCAGACAAGTTCTTTAGCCTCTCTAAGACTTGGTGCGCTTAATCTCTAAAATGTAGATTATTTCCCTCTCTGTATCTGAGCTGACCATGAGACTGGCTTTGATCAGTAGAAACGCAGTAAAAGTGATGCTATAGCATGAGTGTAGGCCTCAAGAGGTCTTGCTGCTTTTATTCTCTTCCTTTCGGAGGCTGCCCAGTGAGGAAGCCTGAGCTAGCTTTCTGGGAAGAAGCCACGTGGATGAGAACCAAGGTACTCAAGCCAATAGCCGTGGGCAACTGGTGGGCATGTAAATGAGGTCATTTAGGACTAATCAGCCCCAATTGACTTGCTAACTAACTGTAAATGTGGGACTGAACCCGGGGAAGACACAGACAGCAGGAAAGAACTGATTCAGCTGAGATATATCCAAACTGCCAATCCCCGAAAGCACAAGCAAATAAATAACTGCTGTTTTAAGTCACTATATTTCCAGGTCATTTGTCATTTATACAGCAAAAGATAGCTGATACACTTGGGTTCTTATTGCTGTGATTAAGACCCTAATGGCCCAGGTCGATTAGGAGCTTCAATCCTGGCATGTGACTTTGGGCATGTCCTGTGCTCTCCTGTATTCTCTCTGAACCTCACTTTCCTCACTGGTGCAATGGGATCCTTTTGGATCCTACTTCATTAGGTTGATGTGAGTATTAAATGAAACGATGAACACTCAGTGTATAGCACGGGGCCCAGCCTGGGTCAAGTAGTTGCAACATCTTAGCTGCTGCTGTTGTTGTCCAAAGGAAGACTAGCCTGAGAGTTGTTATTGGAGGGGGGAGGGAGATGGTGGTGGTTTCAGGAAGATTAAATGTTAACAATAATAAAGATGGTCTATGAAGGGTCCATAATTGGGTAAGCATTGGGGATTGGGGGCTTCTTAGGACCAGAGACCTATACCAGGCTAGCCTAGGCGATGCAAGGTCAGAGTCTCAACTGTGCCCTGCATGAGTGTGAAGACTGTATGAGTGCACCTGGGCAGGCCCCCTGAACAAGACATGGATGGAGGATGGAACTGGGTGGATGAAGGGCAAAATGATCCTATAGGAGGGGCTGAACTCATCAGAAAAGCATGAGGGATAAGCCTTCAGAAATTCCCCCATTCTACTCACAGGAAAACCAATGGCCCAAATGCCCTGCCTTTCTCTCCTACCATATTTCCTATCCTTCTTCTCCTCACTCACAGTGCTTCTGTCACCTTGGCCTCTTTCCTCAAACTTACCAAGCTTTCTTGCCTCAGGCCCGCGTCCTTGCTGTTCTGTCTCAGAAGAACCTTTAGAACCACTCAAGCAAAGGTCCTCCCCTCTTTTTGCTCTTATTTACAACTATTTAATTTGTTTCCTTTACAGCACTTATTGCTACCTGAAATTATTGTGCTTATTCATTTGCTTACTTGCACATCATTTGTTCCTCACTCTAGGGTGTTTCTGTCTTCCTAACACTATACCCCTAGCACGTAGCACAGTGTCTGGCACATCGTTGTGAGTTGAATAAATGTGAAAAAAAAACTGGAGAAAAGGGAGTGATGAGAGCAGAAAAGCCATGGTCTGAGAGGTAGGTGGAAGACCAGTCACTTCTCGGAGGACATGCTTCACAGAAACCCTGGGTTCATCTTGTCTAACCTCTTCAGTTCACAGATGTGGAAACTGAATCCAGAGAGGATGAATGTCCAGTCTGAGGGCACCCAGAGGGTCAGTGCTATGGAGTCCCAGATGATTGGGTCAAATGCCACACCTATCTGACAGATTGAGGTCCTGAAAGGGTCACAGCACCTCCCCGAGGCCATTATTATTTTTGCACTTTCCCTTCCTCCCCACTCCCCATCACACACGGGAGGAAGTTGTCTCTTTGGGAACAGAGGTGCCAGTCAGCTGACAAATTGTGCAAAGAGGGCTGGAGAGGGTGGGAAGGCCCATCCCTCAGCCAGGTAGCGATTCTGAGGCACCTGGATAATGCACTTAGTACCAAAATAACCCAGCCTCCTCACCTTTGTTCCAGCCCTCACACCTCTGCCCTGCCAGAAGTGAGGCTAACCCTTGAATTCCTCTCTACGACACTTTTACACACCAGCTTTTAGCAGAGCCTGCAGGAAACAGTGTGGTCATCAGACCCAGCCCTGCTCACTGGGGGCTCACAATCTGGCAGTGGAGGCACACTAGGTACCAGTCAGGCTGCTGAGTGGTACCTAGTGTGTTCAAAAGAGAGAAGATTTCCAAAGGAAAGGACCCTGAGTGAGTTCAATGGACATATAGAAGTTAGCCATTCCCTGATGGTGATGAAGGCATTCCCTGCAACAGAAGAATCTGTCAGTGCCTTTGCAAGGAGGCAACACAAATAAGTTCCAGGAATAGTTTGCAGTTTTGGTGGGTGGGAGCATCAGAGATTCATGACGAGAGTGGTGAAATAAGAAGGTGGGAGTGGGGTGCGGGTGGTTTGACCAAATTCTGTTGGTCCTTGAATGCCAAGCTGAAGAGCTTGGGCCCTCTTTTGGTGTGCAAGAGAACCATGGGATAGCCTTGACCAAAAGGATGCCATGAGTAGGTGTGCACGGTAGAAAGTGATTTCTGGTTGCTCTGGGAAGGTCGCCAGGGAAGTGAGGAGGCTGGGCCAGATTGAAGGGAGAGAGCCCTTTATTCAGGATGGGCAACTCTCCCATCGGAGACAGGAATTGAGCCTTGGTTCCTACAAGGATAGTACTGTCACTTCCCAGACTTCGGCGCCACTCTCCTTCCGGGGTCCAACTTTCCTTTCACTTCTTCCAAACTCTAAGTTTGAGCAGAAAAGGATGCTGCTGGAATCCTAACCCTAGACTAGAACACCGACAGAAGAGACTTCAATTCCCAGAATGCTTCGTTCTACAGCTCTACAAGTTCCGCATGCTTATTTTCAAGAAAGGTGGGGCCTGCGTGTAGGCTGATGCGACGCTCCAGTTGGGCGAAGTGCGGAAAACCTGGAAGCCGCCATCTTAACTTAGGTCAAACCAATTATATACTTAATAGTAGGTTCGAGGGTCCTCTCTCGTCAATTCGGAAAGCTGTTGAAATAAAACGCGCCTAATTAATACAAATTTCTTCATTATGCTTTTAGTCGAGAAACCCTCCTATCTTGCGCCTAGTCTGCAAATGAACCCCCAGGGAGACAATAGGCCATCCCAGCATGGCTGCCTTCAGTGAGATTCCGCTGGGGGCGGAGTCGGAAGCGGTCCATCCCGCCTCCTGGTAGGAGGGGGCTTCCGCTTCCGGCAGCAGTGGCTGCAGCCTCGCTCTGGTCCCTGCGGCTGGCGGCCCAGCCGTGTGTCTCCTCCTCCGCCGCCGCCATATTGTCTGTGTGAGGAGAGGGGAGAGCGGCCACCGCCGCTGCCGTTTCCACCAAAGGTACCGTGGGAACCGCCAGACGAGGTCGTTGGGGAGTGGGGGTGGGTCTAGGGTGGGACGGCAGGGCACGACCGCCCCCTACGCCCACTGCAGGCTCCTAGCGGCGCGTAGCTCTCTTCTCCTCCCCCCACCCCCCGCATCAGCCGAGGCTCCTGCAGCCTGTCGGGGAGGCCCGGGGCCACCACTCCAGGGCAGGGTGTGAAGCTTGGGGACAGAGGCCGATGTGAGGGTGGAAACCGGCTCTCCGAACCCAGCTTATTGCAGGAGAGAGGGCTGGTCCGGGGCGGGGACTAGGGAGCAACTTGGGTGAGGGGGGTCGCCTGAAGGCGAGGAGAGCGTGAGGGGTGGGGCCGGAGGGGGATGCTTGCGGAAGGTGCCGAGGGGTGTGGTGCCTGCTGGGTAGGGTGAGGAGAGCCCTCCCGCGAAGGTGAGCAGCACAAGTAGGGACCTTCCAAGGGTCCTTCGGGGCGGGGCTGGGCTTGCCACCTGCAGATTGGCGTGCGAGATGGAGAGAACCCCGGGTGGGGTCCTGGGGAGAATGGGAGAGGGGATCACGGAGCCGGGCAGAACGGGTGGAGTTGGAATTAAGGGTTGGTCGGGAGCCTCTGTGGAAGAGGAGGGTTATATAGAATGAAGGGTTGGCTAAGAGTGTGTTCGTTAGTGACCTTTTGGAAGAATAGGACTTTTTAGTTTTGTTTGTGTTTTGTTGTTGTTTTCTTTGTTATTTGCAACGTTGGAATAGTTCTAGTCCAGGTAGGTGATGGGTGGAGCTTCTTTAGTTTGTTTTTGGGAAGCCAAGTCTGAATCAGGAGAAGTTGTTTCTTGACTCCCCCTTTTGTTGGGAGATAAAGAGTTCTGAAAAGAAAGTGGAAGGTTATTTGGGAAGACTTGGTTACTCCTCAACTCCTAAATTCTATTTAGAAGAAGGAAGTGTGGGGAGAAGAAATGAAAAAAAAAAAAAAACAAAAAACCAACTAGAAAGAGAAGATGAGGAGGTGACCTCATTACATCTAAGGAGTGGTAATAGAGGCCAGTGATTAAGAACTAGACTGCCTAGGTTCTTGAATATCAGTACCGCTGTTACTTAGCTGTGTGACCTAACCTCTGTAGGCCTCAGTTTTTCTATCTGTAAAATGGCGATGATGATATTTTCTAGCTCATAAGTTTATTATGAGAAGAAAATGAGATAGTTCATATTGAGTGTTTACCACAGTACCTGTCAAGTAGTAAGTGCTCAAAAGATCTGTGTGTCGTTGTTAATAAAGAAACTAGCTGGTATATTTGGGGTTCCTCTGTTCCAGGTAAAATTTGTAGTGGTATACAAGGCTTCAGAATATTAATCTTTGTAGGTGCTGCAGTTCTAAGTCAGTTGGCTTAATTGGCTTGGTACATGGAGCTGAAAGACCAGTACTAATAGTAGTTCTGTCCCATTGTCATTTCAGAAAGTTCTCCTGCAGTCTTACCTGGGGAGGATTTCCTTCTATGACTTTGAAATACTTGGCTTTCATCTGCTATTGGGTAGGAGGTATAACTTGGAGAAAGAACGAATCTTGGAAGCAGCTTATGTTGATTTATCAACTGATTACAAAGTTAGGTCATCCTAGGATGACTTTTAAATTTTAAAAAAAGGGTGCTTAATTATGCTTTTTTTGTATAGAATAAAGTGTGGAAAATAAGTATATATTTAAGGAGCATGGGCTAGTTTCTGGGTAATGAGTGCGTTGCTGTTTGGGTATAAAACGGGTGACAACTTCTTTTCCACAGTGTATTTTTAGTCCTCCTGTTGCCTATCCACACCTTCCCGGATGACTTCTTGCTGCTTTACTGTTGTCGCTATCTCTGAACATACACCTTTACTTCCCACACTCTTTTGAAAAACATGGGAGATTTTCCTTAGGAAATGAGTTTAATGCCTTACATAGGGTTTGAAGTTTATAGTAGTCAGAATGCTACCCCACCACCAAATATGTCCTAATAATCCCTGGACTCTGAGTATGGTATTACATGGCAAAATGGGCTTTGGAGGTATAGTTAATGTTAACAAAGTTAAGATAGGAAAATTATCTTGGATTTTTTGGGTGGGCTCAATCTAATCACATGACTCAAAAGAAGAGAACTTTCTCCATCTGGAGTTAGAGAGATGGGGCAGAAGGCGAAGTCAGATTTAGAGTATGAGAGGAACTCAGCTTGCCATTGCAGGCAAGCTGTAGGGGACACAAGGAAAACATAAGAAGAAATGTAGGCAGCTTCCGGAAGCAAACACTGGCCCCTGCTTGAAAGCCAACAGGAGACAGGGACCTCGTTCCTACATCAGCAAAGAACTGAATTTAGCTAGCAGTCTGAATGGTTGAAAACAGATTCTTCCCCATAGATTATAGCAAGGAACATAGCACAGTGGACACCCTGATTATGGCCTTGTGAGGCATTAAGCAGAAGACCTAACTGCGCCCAACCAACTTTGACCTACAAAAACTGATATAATGAATTTGTGATGTTTTAAGTCACTTATGTTTGTGGTAATTTGTTATGGCAACAGTAGAACACTAGTTTAGATTTTGGTACCAGGAGTGGGGGGCTGTTACCTAAAAATGTAGACTTGGTTTTGGAATTGGGCAGTGGATGGAGGCCAGGAAAATTTCGAGGGGTATGAGAGAAAAGACCTAGATTGCTTTGACCAAATCGTTAGTAGAAATAAGGATATTAATGATTCTGCTAGGGAAGGCTCAGCAGGCCATGGTAAAAAAATTTGAATCACCTTAGGAAAATACCTATGTCATGGTGAACAGGCTGTTAGTAGAAGTGTGAACATTAAAGGTACTGCCTATGAAGGTTCAGAAGAAAGTAGGGTACATATTAATGGAAACTGGAAAAAGGAGGATCCTTTTTATTGGCAAAAAAAGCTTAGCAGAATTATGTCTTGTGGTCATGTGGAAAGCAGAACTTGTAAACAGTGAATGTGGATGTTTAGCTGATATTTCTAAGCAAAGTTTTGAAAGTTCAACCTGATTTCCTTTTGTTGTTTATAATAAAATATGAGAGAAATTGTAAATTGAGGGAAGAAATGTAAACAAAAAGGACGCAGGACTTGACGATTTGGGAAATTCTCAGCCAATTCAGATGGTAAAAGACACTGAAATTAAAAGATTGCTTCTGAAAGTATGCCATAGTGAGAAAGGGGAGTGTGTACCTCACAGAAAAGGCTTTTTGAAGAGATTAAGGGTATGACTCACAGATCCTCTTAATCAAATTAGGGTCCTCTAGGAAGCTTAAGGATAGCGTCCCTCACAATCTTGGAGAAGCCAAAGATAGGAAATCTGTTATCTCAAAAAGATTTATGAACATGGCTTCTGTCCAATGGTATGAACCCCTGTGAAATTCATGCCAGCCCACAAGGTTTTTGAGAATTTTGTAGCAGCTTGTATTGAAAGGGACAGAGTAAGAAATAAAAGAAGGCTTTCAGAGCCCCCAAATTTTACTGGCCGAAGGCAGGCTGATAGACTACTCATTTGTAAATACACTACTTTTCATTTAAAAAACAAAAACAGAAAAAGAGGACTCAGAGGGTGGAACCCAGAGTCCAGAAGGCAGAACCAAAAGCCACAGAGATTTTTTTCTAAGAGTTTGAAACATAATGGAGTTTGCCCAATTGGATTTCGAAACTGCTTTGGGCCAGTGACTCCATTTTATCATATATTTGCCCTCTATTTGACTGTTATTCTGTGCCTGCCCAACCATTGTATATTGAGAGCAGATAACTTGTTTCATTAGGAATTGTACCTAATGGGTTATACCTATAGCCTCAGTCACACCTGATTTCAATGATGAGATTTGGGACATTTGAAATGATAAGACTTAGGTGAGATTTTGGGGGAACTTTGAGTTGATACTATAATGGTATGAAACCTTTTGGGACCTTGGGATGCAATAAATATAATTTGCTTTGGGGAGGGGCATAAATCTTTGGAGGCCAGAGAGCAAGTTTTGGTAGTCAGAATGACTCCCCAAAGATGTCCATGCCATAAACCCCTGGAACCTGTGAATATTTTCTGTTACATGGCAAAAAGGACTTTGCAGGTGTAATTACTGTTAATGAGCTTGAGATAAAATTATCCTGGATTTTCCGGATGAGCCCAATCTAATTACATGAGCTCTTAAAAAAAGAGGACCATCTCCATCTGAAGTTAGAGAGATGGGGCGGAAGAAGTCAGAGATTTGAAACATGAAAGGGACTCAACCTGCCACTGATGGAGAGGACCACATGGAAAGTATAAGAAGGAATGCAGGTAGCATCCAGGAGCAAGCCCTGGCCCCGGCCTGAAAGCCCACAAGAAAACAGGGACCTCATTCCTGCAACTGCAGGATTCAGGTTGAATTCTGAATGGTGGAACAGTGATTCTTTGCCAGGTTGAATTCTGAATGGTAGAACAGTGATTCTTTGCCAGAGTTTCCAGCAAGGAACACAGCCCAAAACTTGGTTTTGGTCTTTTGAGACCCAAAAGTAGAGGACCTGGCAAGCCCACCCAACTTACAGAAACTGTGAGATAATAAATTTGGGTTGTTGTAAGCCATTACATTTGTGGTAATTTGTCACAGCAACATTAGAAAACTTGTTTTATTTACTATCCTTAGACATAGTGTGAAGGGGCTAGATCACCAGCTTGCTAAAATGTAAATTCTAGAGTTCTAGACCATTTTGGTAGGACTTCTAAAAGTGTTGATTCTTTTATATCTGTAATAAACTTCTTGGGTAAATGACATCATTTCTTCATTAATTTTTATTAACTGACTAAAACAATGGCTATATATGACAACCTTTTAAAGAAATTTCCTTTTTTTTTTCTTTCTTTTAAAGAAGATAGAAATAGGTGATATGTTATTTGAATTGATATCCACCTTTACAATGATTTTCTCTCTCACATCTCCTACTCCACAGTTGTAAAATCTTTTCTCCCTGTTATTGTTATTTGAGATTGGGAGTCAGATTTGGGAATCATAACTATGGAATAGGGTTTCTAGCTATTAATAAAAGACCTTTTTTTTTTATTTTGTCAACTATCCTATTGATTGAATTCACAAAATACGAACTCTTAAGTTTAGCGAGGAAGATTCAGAAGATAGAGGAAATGAAACAGTTATTTTTTAGTTAATTACCTGAATGGAAAGATGGTTACAAAATCAGAACATTTCAGAGTATACAAGATTTTGAGATTTTCTGTTTAACTCCAGGGCTTAAAATAAGGGAAATTGGGCCACCTGAAAGTTAACCTAGGTGTCCTGGCCCTGGAGCTGACCTATAATCCCAGTATAGGCAGTGAAAACTCATGGCTTTGAACTACATTCTCTGAGAATCTCTGCCTTGCCTCTTTTGTAGATATTAACTTGGACAGATTACTTTATCTCTCCTTGTCTCAACTTCCTCATGAAGTTATTGTGAGGATTAATTGAGATAATGTGTATGATACACTTAGCGCAGTACCTAACACAGTAAGTACCCCCAAAATATTAACTGTTAAAACATGTATGATAGCTGTTACAACAACTATATGACAACGTTTCTTAATAGTATGATTTGTACTGATGTGATTTGCCATTTTCAAGGCTTATGTAAAGGCTTAGCATTTTAAGGTAATAATAACACGTGTGACACTGGATTTTAAAATGAGAACCTGTTCTCACAGTTCATTGAGTGAGCTAGGCCAAGTTGTCCACCATCTTAGTTTCACAATAGTATTAGTGTGTTCATACACCAAAATTTATTTGAACTCCTAAAATGGGTAATCATTTGGTTGTTTCTTAGTAGCGAGAAATCTAGGCCAGCTAACTTTTCATAAGAAGAGATTCCTTTAGGATTATTAAGGAAAAGGAACTTCTCTCATGTTACAAAGGATAGATCTGTATTGGGTTAAAAGTTTAGGGTGAAAAAATTCACATTATCACAGGATATTGCCAGGAGTGGCATTTCATTGGTTTTTACAAATTCTGTGTCTTTCCAGGCTTATATGTAAGAAATCTACTTAGCAACAGTTGCTATAGTGAGCAAGCTTTCTTTACATTAGTGATGATAGTGTTTTCCTGCATTGAATACATTATCCAAAGTGAGGGTTTTAGGGTTAAACATCAGGTTATAGTTAGATTAACTTTTCTTTAACTTTTTATTTTGAAATAATTTCAAATTTATAGGATAGTTGCAAAAACAGCACAAACCCCAACATATCTCCCACCCCCAGGTACCCAGATCCACCTATTCTGACATTTTGTTACCTTTGTCATATCATTCCATCCATCGATCATCTATCTTATCCATCTATCAGTCCATCTGTTTTCTGAATATTTGAGAGCAGGTTGCACACATCATTCTCCTTGAACTCATATTTCCATGTACATTTTCTGAAACCAGGGATATTCACTCTGTAATCACCTTAAGTGCAATTGTCAAGTTTAAGAAATTTAACATTGATATAAAGCTTACATTCTGTATTCCAGTTTTTTCTTATATCCCAATAATACCTTTTCTTCATTTTAAGTTACCATCCAGTATCCTGTGTTTGATTGTAATTATCTGTTTAGTTTCTCCTTTTTATGATTGTGTAAACATATACAACAAAAATCTTCCCATCCTATTTTTGTAACAGAGAAGATAAGACTACCTATAATTATGCCTAAGAGTTACTTCCAGGAAACCTCTTTTGTTGCTCAAATGCAACCTCTCTCTCTAAGCCCAACTCTTCAGGAAATGTCATTCCTTCCCCCTACCTGGGACATGACTTCTGAGGATGAGCCTGTCCCTGGCACCGAGGGATCAACAATGCCTTCCAGACTAAAAGGGGGGAAAGAACATAACAAAATAAGGTATTAGTGGCTAAGAGAGTTCAAATGGAGTTGAGAGGCTACCCTTATGCAAGCTTAAGCTAGATATTGCTAATTGTCAAGGTTTGCCAAATCCCAAACAGCATCATTCCTGTTAACCCTAAAGAATACCCAGGGCTCTATCTGAGGTTCTGCAAAAGTTTCACATACTAGGTTTACTTTTCAGAAACCTAAAACCTTCAGTTGGTTTTCAGGCCAGATAAGTCCTGAAACCCAGAGGTGCCAGTCTCTCCAAGAACATAAAGCAGTTCATCCCCATACTCCATATTGTGAACACCTCTTTTTAACATGAAAAAGTTAGAATGGTCATAGCCCAAATATCCCTAAAAATTGGGAGTAGGATCAAAGGAAAAAGGAGAAGTTATAACAGAGAAGTTAGGATTTAACAACTGAGTATGACTACTAAATCATTATATTGATATTTATTTAGTCTTAAGTGTCTTGGAGCAGCTAGAAGGAAAGATTGTGGAGCTGTAACCCAGAACAAACTTGGAAATCTATTCTATAAGTACTTGTTAAAATGCTTAAAGTTTATTGTTTTTTTTTTAATATGTTATATCTTACAATAAAAAAAGTTAAAAAAAAAAATTCTCAGCCCAATCTCTCCATACTATTCAGAGGGATAATCACATTCACAATTTGTGGTACCCTCCCTACCATCCATTACCAGATCTGTCCCTTCACCCCAAACAGAAACCCTACGCTCATTTTGCATTTAACTCCCCATTCCTTCTACTCCTATTACCCCTCGTAATCTTTACTCTACTTTCTGTCTCTGTGAGTTTGCATATTCTCTGATACTTTCTTTGTGGTTACCATGGGGCTTTTTTTTTTTCTCCTGTGGGGTTTAAGTTTAACATCCTAAATCTATTAACACTCTTGTTTGCTTTGATACTACTGTAACTTCAATAGCTTGCATAAACTATGTTCTATACCTTTCCATCCCCCGCCTTTATGTAGTTCTTGTCATAAGTTACATATGCATGATGAGTTCAAAACCACTGATTTATGCATGTGCCTTTTAGATCCTGAGAGAAGTAAAAAGTAGAGTTACAAATCAAAAAATAGTACTAGTATTTATATTTACACGTCATTTTTTCTGTCAGAGATCTGTTTCGTCTTGTGGCTTCTGTCCATTTTGTAAGGTCTTGTCCTTTCAATATGCAGAACTCGTTTTAGCATTTCTTGTAGGGCTAATCTAGTAGTGACAAACTCCCTCAGCTTTTGCTTATCTGGGAATGTTTTAATCCCTCCATCATTTTTGAAAGACAGTTTTGCCAGATACAGAGTTCTTGATTGGTAGTTTTTTTTTTTTATTGTCAGCATTTTAAATTTGCCTTACCACTGCCTTCTTGCCTCCATGGTTTACGTTGAGAAATTAGCACTTGATCTTATTGAGGCATCCCTGTATATGACATGTTGCTTTTCTTGCAGCTGTCAGAATTCTGTCTTTATCTTTGAGCTGTGACAGTTTGATTAAAACATGGCATGGTGTGGATCTATTTGGGTTTATCCTGTTTGGAGTTCATTGAACATCTTAGATGTATGTGTTTATGTCTTTCATTAAATTGGGGTTGTTTTCAGCTATTTCTTTGAATATTCTCTTTGCCCCCTTTCTTCTTTCTCCTTGTAGAACTCCCACAATACATATATTGATATGCTTGATGAGATACCACTGGTTCCTCAGGCGCTGTTCACTTTTCTTCATTCTTTCCTCTGTCTTCTCAGACTGGATGATTTCAACTGTCTTATCTTCAAGTTAACTGATTCTTTCTTCAGCCAGCTCCAATCTGGGGTTGAACGTTTTATGAGAGTTTTAATTTCTGTTATTCTGGTCTTCAATTCTGCTTGTTTCCTTTTCATAATTTCCACCTCTCTGTTGATAGTCTGTTTGTGGTCATCTGTCATTTTCCTGATTTCCTTTAGTTCTTTGTCCATGTTTCCCTTTAGTTCTTTGATCATATTAAGGACCTTTTATTTATTTATTCATTTATTTATTTTAATAATGTCCCAGGTCTGATCCTCCTCATTGATGGTTTCTACTGTTTTAATCTCCTTTGCTTGGGCCACTGCTTCCTGTTTCTTTGTATATTTTGTAATCTTTTGTTGAAATGTGAACATTTTGATATTGTATTGTGTTATCACTAGAGTTTAGACCCTGCTACATCTGTTCCTTGAACATGTATCCAGCTATTCTTATGGCAGAGCTTTCCTTAAATACTAGGAGCGAACAGAAAAAAAAAAAAGCAGTAAACACCTTTCTGGTGTTTATAAATTGACCTGTGTGAATACTCCCCTTCAGAGCTTTTCCATACACTGAGTTTGGGGAATAGTTCCAAGCCAAAGCATAGGAACCTCCATGATCCTTTCTGCACATGTGTTTTGTCTTGGGAATGTGCATTTAACCCTAGCATTTACATAGCTACAAATGTTACCTCTTTTCTAGGAAATAGTTTCCTTATGGTCCTGGGCTGCAATCTCTTGCCCCTGGCAGCACAACTTGACAGCTCTCCCAAAGCCTTTCGTAGGAGACCTCTGTGGGCCACCTTCTATACACAGGGCAAGTTCTGGAGCAGTAAGTCCCTCAGCCCACTGCTAGGCAGATTGAGCCAGACATACATGTTCCCAGTATGTATTGCTCTGCTCCCTCAAAACTAAGGCAGGCTCTGTGCCAAGCAGGTGAAGGGATTGAGGAGTGACTAGCCAGGGAGGGGCCAGCCCCCAGGAACTTACCATTCTTGATTTAGTTCTCACGCATTAACTACAGTACTTTAACTATTTTCTGGAGCTTTTAGAAAGATGTTTCTGCCAGTTCTTCCTGGTTGTTCATAGCTTGGAGGGGGAGGAGGGGGGCTGGATCAGAGTCCTAAAGTGTCACCATTTTGATCTGGTCTTTCCAGCCTTTTGAGGACAGGGACCATAATGGAGTCTTCCCAGCCTACTTTCAGCACTCCACATTCTTTTTTTTTTTTTTTTGCATGGGCAAACACTCCACATTCTTAATGTATTTTTTATAATTTTATACCTGTCCCATCTTGATCACCCTTATATTGACTGCTTTTTTTCTTTTCTGTTTTCTTTTTTTTGCATTTATTATCTTGTGGATTTTTTGAAGGATTTTGAATGTTTTAATCTGTTTGGAAAAGGGAGCACTTGGAATTTTTCTGAAGCTATGGCTGATGCAATAATGGGCATTTCTCCATTTTCCTCAAGATTACCAAGAGTATTTTTAAACTTCAAATTTTCGTTAATGCTGTATAAATTCTAAGAAAGCTATCTTATTAAAAATGAGTGGGTAAATTATTTTCCAAAAAAACTGGATCATGTCACATCAGAAAGTACAAAATGACCATTTAGGGTATTAGATTTGTAACTAGTCAAATGATATTATTCATTTAACAGACCCTAAGTACGTGTTTCAGGCCGGTATTGTGTTGAGGATTTTCCAGATTGGCTCTGCCCTCAAGTTCACAATTGAGTGACATTTTGTAATAATGGATGTATTGTAATTATTTCTGGGGTGTTTTCTTATGAAAACTCCTATTTGCTTTGTTTCTTTCATATAGTTTCTGAAACAGCTACAGATATTTGGAGGGGAGAATTGAGAATTTCTTATCCTTAATGAAATTCTTTAACTGGATATTGAGGGAAGAAAGGCAGTGGGATAGGGGGAAAGATTTGGAGTGAGACAGACTGAGTTTGGAGAAGATTATTTGCCCTCTCTTCTTCTTTGAGCCTGGGTTTTTTTTTCATCTCTGCAATTGGGTTCAAAACTCCTTTCAGTGAGTTACATATTAACCTGTTTGCTTCATCTGTAAAATGGGGATTAATAGTACCTACCTCGAAGGGTTCTCTTGAGGATTAATTATTAAAGTATCTACAACAGTGCCTGGGATTTGGTAGGTATTATATGTGTGTTATAAGTTAATATTATCTCAGGGGTTATTCTGTATATTAAAGAAGATATTTATAGAGTGCCGAACATGTGGTTACCTGACTAATATTTAAGTTTTTTCCCTTCTTTGTAAGTGAAGACATTATGTTCATGGTCAAACCTTACTTTCATTTTCTGTTGCTAGGAGTTCTTATTTTTAGTGAGGCTTTTTGACTTGTATTTCCTGTTTCTACTGTGGCCTGCCTTGGTGTGTGCAGTACTGAATTTTAGGGGTGTGTAAGTATGTAATTCATGCTCAATTTAGATTGTCTCTTTTACTCTTGTACAGTGGACATTGCTGGAGTAGTTTTCTAGTCTTGGTAAATCTAGAATTCTCTAGTATGTAGATGAAGTGAATCTTCCCATCTTAGACTTGGGAAAAATTTTAGGTTTGCCCACCTTATAGATGTGAATCTGAATCTGAAATCTTATTCCCAGTGTTTCTTTGATCACAGCTTAGGACTGACCTGAATTGTATGTTAGGGTTATGTTTGAAGGAGGAGTTCTTGCATTTACATTTTCTCTACATCCTGTCCTCTGAGGTAATCTACTTCTTTTTGGGGAGGGGGGGCGGGGGCGGGGACGGGGGGAAGGTGCATGGCCTAGGAATCGAACCTAGATCTCTTGCATGGAAGGTGAACATTATACCACTCAACCAACTGTACACCCTGGTAATCTACTTCTTAAACCATTAACTAGTCGGGACAGGGACTTGTTTTTATCAGTAATTTAAAGTAGTTCATGTGTTTTGTGTAGACTATATATAGAATGACTGTATATGGCCATGTACTGTGGAATTGTGTGGCCTGGGAACAGGTAAGAGATCACTGTTGAAACACTCCTTTCCCCCTACCCCTTAACCTCCTGTGCTTGGGAAATTTAAAGCAATCCATTTAATTCTAGTGTTTGTAATGCTGTTAATAAATCAATTTGTAAAATTTGGGGAAGTAATATTGAATTAGTAAAAATGACCTATCCAGGCTTTCCATTTGAAACAGACTTGGATTCAAATCTTGCCTCCACCATTTTAAAATTTATTTATTTATTAATTTAAAAAAATTTAAGAAACGAACTAAAATGTTAATATGTGATCATTCCGTTCTACATATATAATCAGTAATTCACAATATCATCACTTAGTTGCATATTCATCATTTCTTAGAACATTTGCATCAATTCAGAAAAAGAAATAAAACGAAAACAAAAAAAAAAGATTATACATACCATACCCCTTACCCCTCGCCTTCATTGATCATTAGCATATCAAACTAAATTTATTTTAACATTTGTTCCCCCTATTATTTATTTTTATTCCATATGTTCTACTCATCTGTTGACAAGGTAGGTAAAAGGAGCATCAGATATAAGGTTTTCACAATCACACAGTCACATTGTGAAAGCTATATCATTATCAATCATCATCAAGAAACATTTGCCTCCACCATTTAGTTATCATTTAATCTCATTTAACCTCTGAACTTGTTTATGTCTAAAATAGAAATGTGCACCTCATACCATGCCTGGTTTATATGAGACGCACAAATGATAAGAGTATTTAATACATATACTAATGCTAGACTATAGTTTAAATTACTCTGAGTCCCAAATGGAGTTTTTTATTTTTCTATTTTCTGGTTCCAGAGATTGTGACCAGTGGAATAAGCTTAAGACTATTTTGCTTATGTTACCTGTCAAAAAGTTACACAGATGATAACTCCTTCTGCCCTGCATCTGTTATATTCTGTATTATGGGAGATCGTACTAACAATGAAACTTTGTCAAGTGTTTGGAATAGAACTCTGTTAATCCAAATCAAATTTACTTATAATAAATACTTCCCTTCAGTGGAAAACCTCCCACTATTATTATATCATTTATATGACATTGACACTTTGATCCCTTTTAAGGCTTAAATGTAGCAAACTGAAAGTCACACAGAGGGCCCAAAGGCTAATATTTTTTGTTGTTGTTCTTATGCTGTACTTCCTATTTGTGTGTTTTTTTGAAACATGTGAGTGTATTGTCATTTAAAATGGCAATGTTGTAATTTTTGTAAATAGAAATAAGAGCAGAAGGCAACGGATATATTAGGATGTAATTTCTTGAAGTTAAATATCTTCAGGTTTTAGCAAGCACTAACTTTCTGAGTTAGCAGGTATTATTATGCATATTTATATTTCAGATCTAAGCTCTCAGTAGAGCCAGAAAAACTTACAGTGTTACCTTTGAACAGGTCATCTCCTTGCTTGTTCACTGTGTACTTGAAATCTTAGAATTCGAAGGTTGGAGCGGATCAGGGAAGCTGTCAAAGAGCTCATTAACCTTTTGAGCTATATGTTTTCCCCCAATTAAAAAAACAACAACAACGTATCACTGCTTATGTGGCATTAGTTTGATAGGTGAGAGAGAATATAGGCTTTGAGACAGGAAAAGGGAGCCAGTATAAAGTAGAGAAGAATAATCAGAAGGTATTGGCTAAGTCCTTTGAGGGATGAAAAGAGAAATAGGAAACTATTAAACTTTACCACTGGAGAAATCCCTGATTTCTAATGTCAAACATTAGGGACACTCAAATCAATAGGTCAACTCCTTGATTTTAAGGGTTGCTTTTGTGAAGCTTTTGTGAAGCTTATTTGTGTAGCGGAGAAGCTTAGCTTAAATGTGGTCTCCCTCTCTCTAAGCCCAGCTCTGCAAGTGAAATCATTGCCATGCCCCCTACATGGGACATGACATCCGGGGGTGAAAGTCTCCCTGGCAGCGTGGACAACAACTCCAGGGATGAGTCTGGCCCTGGCACTGTGGGATCAACAATGCCATCCTGACCAAAAGGGGGGAAAGAAGTGTGAGAAATAAGATATCGATAGCTTAGAGAATTCAAACAGAGCCAATAGGCTACCCTGCAAGTCACTCTTACGCTAGCTTCAGTTAGACATTGCTACCTATCATAGCCTGCCAAACCCTAACCAAAACCATTCCAGCCAATCCTAAAGAGCACCTAGGACAATATATAAGATTCTACAAAGGTTCCATATACTAGGGTAACTTTCCAGAAACCTACAACCTCCAGATAGGTCCCTGGACCAGATAAGTCCTGAAATGCAGAGGAACCAGCCTCTCTAGAACATCAACTAGTTCCATCCCCCATCCCCTATTATAAACAGCCCCTTCCAACTTGAAAAAGTTAGAATGGACATAGCCCAAATACCCAGATGAGTGAGAGACAGATCAAAGGTGATTGCTAAATTATTATATTGATATTTCTTTTAGTCTCCAGTATCTTAGAGCAGCTAAAAGTGAAAACCTAAAATTCTGAAATTGTAACCCATACCAAACTCTGAAATCTGTTCTACAACTAATTGTTGCAATGTGTGTTGAAATTTATTGATTTTTTTGTATATAGGTTATTTTTCACAAAAAAAGAGAGAAAAAGTTGATTGTGATGATAAATTTTATATATTCCTTCTAGCCTCCAGTGTTCTGGGGCAGCTAGAAGGAACAATCTCAGATGATGGAATGTAGCCCATGACAGACTCTAGGGTTTATTCTTTAATTGTTTGTTGAAGAGTGCTTTTAAAATTACCGCTTATTTTCCTCTTTGCTTTGCATATCTGTTATATTATACAATAAAAAAAAATTTTTTAAGTGGAGAAGAAGACATAACTTCAATTCATCTTTACATTTATTTTTACCATTAATCTTTTTTTTCTTCTTCTATTTCTTCTGAATTAGGATTAGGAGGTTTGGTTTGTGTTTTTTTGTTGTTTTTTGTTTTTTTTGTCCCAGTAACTTCCAAATAGATGATCTCCCAGAAGAAATGGTTGCCCATTAGTAATATATCTGGACTGCACTTGAAGGCCTCAAGAGGTGATTATCTCTTGAAATGAAAGGAATTGTGAAATAGTTTTCTCAGCCTCCTGTGTGGATTTTGACTACTGGTTTATAATCTCTACAGGTTATTTAAACCAGGATTTGTCAATCAGTATACTGTGATGGCAGTTACGGAAGTGCAGAGATGCTGGTCCACTCAGCCTCTGGCCAGTCATATGGGGCACGGGACATCCAAGCCGATTGCTTTAGGTCAGGAGCAATCTGGATCATTTACTCCAGTTTGCTATTTGAATATTTTTTCTCTGTGTCTTCACTTAAAAAAAAAAAAAAGTCTGGGAAGCACTGATTTAGGAGTTAAGAAGATTCAGTAGTTGGGTATCTTTTAATAGTTTTAATATTCGAGAGGCTATCAATCTTAAAATTATTTTTAGGTTTAGAAAAGATCATCTAAAGTGTCTTTCTGATCCCCAACTAATTTTTTTTCTACACAGGATTCAAGGGATATACTTAAAAATATAAAACTCTAAAAAGTTTAAGATTAGATAGTTGTGAAGAATTCAAGTTCTTATTTTTAAAGCAGTAATATGAGATAAAAATAGTTTACTTTTGAAAAAAATGTTGTCCTTACCTAATTCTAAATGGCACTGTATCTTCTGTGAAGCTGATATTTTATTAATATTCATCAAGCTTGGGACTCAAGACCAGGATACGTTGTTGTCTTCTCTTCCTTCAGGAAATATATATATATATATGTGTGTGTGTATTTGACTTGAGAAATTTAATATTTTAATAACACGTAAATTATCAGATTGCCTTCTTTTAAAAATTGACCTTTTACAGTGTTAAAAATGTACACTTCCTGTTTATCTAACATAGCAATTCTTAATTCTGGTGGGGTTTACAAATTCCTTTGAATGTCTAAGCTGTCCTGCTTTTCTTCTAAAAATGTACGTGTACATGTTACTTTGTGTACACTTTCAGGGAGTTCATGGAGCGCTGGGCTCACTGATGAACTCCCTTTTCAGTGTCCTAATTTGTATAGTCCAAATAATATTTTCCCCTTTTCATGATTTTAAATACATGACATTTGCCTGATTTATCTTGTCAAATTATTATTTCAACAGATATAAACCATTTTCTATGTCAGCTTTTGTGGTAGTCTCTTCAGAATATGGAGGCACTGTTCTCTTGTTTAGCCATAGAGGTGGGTGTGTAAACAGTACAGTATAAGTGCTAAATAGAAGAAGTAAACAAAGAATGCTATTGGAGTACAGAGAAGGGGCCTTGACCATTGGAAATTTCCTGTAAATCCATGGTCATTTCTGTGTTTCTTAATTGGCAAAAGGTGAATTGTAAACTACTTCAAGATGCTTAGAAAGAGTTCTGATTGGAGTAGTAATGGCAAGGGGCACATGGTCCTAAATTGAAAACTGTAATTATTTGCCACTGCATGTAATAATGCTAGGAGTTTTCTTTGCTTTTTTGTTTTCCCAGTTGCTATTAATATAAAGCAGGGATTGCTTAAGGGAGTCAGACAGGCAAAAATAAATGATGGGAGCTATCCAGATTTACATGTGCATCTTGAGTGCATGGGTTCTTTGTTTTGTTTTAATTAACTTTTTTTGATATATTTATTTATATTTTCAATTCTTTTAAACATATAATCAGTAATTTACAATATCATCACATAGTTGCATATTCATCATCATGATCATTTCTTAGAACATTTGTATCAATTCAGAAGAAGAAATAAAAAGACAACAGGAAAATAAATAAAACGAAAACAGAGAAAACAGATTATACATACCATACCCCTTACCCCTTCCTTTCATTGATCACTAGCATTTTAAACTAAGTTTATTTTAGCGTTTGTTCCCCCTATTATTTATTTTTATTCCATATGTTTTACTCGTCTGTTGACAAGGTAGATAAAAGGAGCATCAGACACAAGGTTTTCACAATCACACAGTCACATTGTGAAAGCTGTATCTTTATTCAATCATCATCAAGAAACATGGCTACTGGAACACAGCTCTACATTTTCAGGCAGTTCCCTCCAGCCTCTCCATTACATTTTAAATAACAAGGTGATGTCTACTTAATGGGTAAGAATAACCTCCAGGATGACCTCTTGACTCTGTTTGGAATCTCTCAGCCATTGACACTTTGTCTCATTTTACTCTTCCCCCTTTTGGTGGAGAAGTCTTTCTCAATCCCTTGATGCTGAGTCTCAGCTCATTCTAGGATTTCTGTCCCACATTGCCAGGAAGGTCCACACCCCTGGGAATCATGTCCCATGTAGACAGGGGGAGGGTGGTAAGTTTGCTTGTTGTGTTGGTTGGAGAGAGAGGCCACATCTGAGCAACAAAAGAGGCTCTCTTGGGGGTGACTCTTAGGCCTAAATTTTAAGTAGGCTTGACCTATCCTTTGTGGGGTTAAGTTTCATATGAACAAACCCCAAGACTGGGGGCTCACCGTATACCTTTGGTTATCCACACTGCTTGTGAGAATATCAAGAATTCAACTTGGGGAGGTTGAATTTCCCCCTTTCTCACCATTCCCTGAGGGGGACTTTGTAAATTACTTTTCCACTCACTGATCAAATCCCTCTGGGATTCATTGGGGCATTGCTGTGGACAAACCAACAAAATCTCATGTCCTACCCAAGGTTCCATGTACTTATGGTGTTCAACCAAGCTATCTACATGAGTTATATTAGGAAATGCATTAGTCAAAATACAAATTTTGGGGCCACGGTGGCTCAGCAGGTAAGAATGCTTGCCTTCCAAGCCTGAGGACCCGGGTTCGATTCCTGGTGCCTGCCCATGTAAAAAAAAATTAAAAAAAAAATATATATATATATAAATTTTGTACCAAATGAACATTTTTTTAGTCTCACATATAAGTTGAAATTTTAAAATATTAATTACCATGTATTTTCAGCACTCTGCAGTAATGACATTCCTTTGTTCTTCCTCATGCAAAAACACTTTTAATATTTGTACATTTAGTCACTATCATTATACACTCTAGGCATTCCTAGATTATGCCATCTCAGTCTTTATCATCTGTCTTTCTTTCTGATTTGCATGGGTCTTTTTTGTTTACTTGTTTGTGTGTTTTGCAAGGGCAGGCACCAGGAATCAAACCTGGGTCTCCAGCATGGCAGGCCAGAATTCTGCCTCCTGAGCCACCATGGCCTGCCCAGTGCATGATACTTTTGGTCCCTTTGTTTGGAAAATCACAGTAAAGCAAATTCACCTGTTTTTTTGTCATGCAGAAATGCAATCATTGTTACCAAGCAGCCCGTACACCCTCCTTTCCCTCCCTTCCTTACAGTGAAGGTTGATTTTTAAAAGTTATTCTTTAAATGTTAGCAACTAAGTCACTTTAAAAATAGTTATGAAAATTTTTAATATGTAAAAAGAGAGGATAGGATCCTACCACCCAGTTTCAATTTAATAGTTGATACACTTTTAAAAAATATTATATGAAAAGCTTGTATATGAATGTTCCTAACAGTATTATTTATAATAGCCAAAAAAGTGGAAACAAACCAAATGCCAGTTAACTGAGAGATATACAAAATGTGATATATCCAGACAACAGAATATAAAAAGGAATGGAGTACTGATACACATTGCAACATAATTGAATCTTAAAAGTGTTATAAGAAGCCAGACACAAGGCCATATATTGCACAATTCCGTTTATGTGAAATGTCCAGAATAGACAAATCCATAGAGACTGAAAATAAATTAATGGTTGCTGGGGGGTGGTAGGAGAGGGGTAATGGCACTGACTGCCAACAGGTACGGATTTCTTTTTAGGTAAAAGAAATGTTTTGGAATCAGTAATGGTGTTTGCATGAAATTGTGACTATTCTAAAAGAATGTGCTGAAATGTACATTCTAAAGTGTTAAAATTTATGTCATATGAATCTTATCTCAGTTTTTAAAATTTCAAAAGAAATACTGTGTGAGTCAAGTATAACTTATATTTGGCAATTATATTCTACAATCTTTACTATAGAGCAGAAAGCATAGGGTTTGAATCCAGACAACTTTTTTTAAATCACAGCTTCTCTGACATTGGAGAGGTTGCTAGTTTTCCCTTCTTTAAAATGGGAAAGATAGTGTCTAGGTTCTTGACTTTTCAGTTAAAAGTGATAAATATAGGGCGGGCCACGGTGGCTCAGCAGGCAGAGTTCTTGCCTGCCATGCTGAAGACCCGGGTTCTATTCCCAGTGCCTGCCCGTGCAAAAAACAAATAAACAAAAAGTGATAGATATAAATCTCAAGACTTGGTAACTGGCCCACCATAGGCAATCATATGTAATATCCTTAGAAGTGAAAGCTACCCTATGCTTGCTGCCCTCAATTCCAGCCCATTTTGCAATATTGACAGGTCTTGGAATGACCAACCCTGTAAATTATTGCTTATTCATCACTTGCAAGGATTTTGGTTATTTCTTATGTAACCTACCTCCATGTCAGTAAAGCAAGGAGTGGAAAGGGTTAATTCCTATATCCTGCAGTTTCCTAAATGTTATCAGATCTTTTAAATGACATATCAAAGGTCACATCTAGGTCTTAGTGGTTTCAAAGTTCTTGTTCTTTCTACAACCTCATGATGTCTTCTAAAATCCCTGGTTCATATTATCCAGTAATAGAGTGCTGAACTCTTTCCGTGGCTTTATCAAGGCCTGTCAAGCACTGGATAAATCACATAGCCTGGAACCTCATAAAACTTTTGGCTCCAAGAAGCATCTGTCATATATTCTGACTAGTTTCACATCTCTTTGGGAAGTGATAATATTAACTTTCGATTGAAAGATAACATTTGCAGTTGAGACTGAAGAGCATCTTTAAAATAAGGCATAGATCATATAAATTGAGTCAGATATCCATCATACAGTCAGACTTCTCTCTCAGTTTTGAAAGGAAAGATCCAAATGCAGACACGATGGATTTTTGCAAAAATATAGCTCAATACTGTCTTGTTTTTCAGTTCAGCAAACATTCATGAAACACTTTATCATGTTAGGCTCTGTGATAAACACTTCATCGTCCTTGAATGTATAATCTAATGAAAAGAAAGATATATGCAAACAAAATGCATTCAGTGTAATAGAGAATATCCATTCTTTTCTTTGGTTAATTATTTACAGCATATATTTTTTTCCATGCCCCCGAGAGGACATACTCAGCTCAGTTTGCAGAGGCATGGGAAGGCTTCATAGTGGGTATAATAAAACTTGGTAGTTCTTGAAAGCTGAATTTCCCCTAGCAGTATTGGAAGGCGTAATCAAAGTCTCAGGGCAACAGACACAGAGGTGGGTGTGTGTGTGTTTGTGTATAACAATGATTTTAAAATGTTAAGCTGTGCAGTACAGTGACAGTATAGAACAAAGGTCAAACATTAGCACACTGATAGCCAGTGTAACTGGCATTGTTGTAGATAATGACTGTATTCATGGTCTTGGAACTATTTAGGCTTCCATTTCTTCTTGTGTCAATTTTGGTAAGTTTTTTCCTGTAGGATTTTCAACTTTATTGTCATAAAGTTCATGATATTCTCTTATCTTTTTAATATCTGCAGGATCTGTAGTGATGTTCACGTTTCAGTATTCTATATTGGGTATTTACACTGCTCCCCCTTTTTTTGGCCCATCACACAAGAAATTTTTAAAACCAAATTTATGAGTCTTTTTGTAGGACCAGTTAATATTTTTGATCCTCTCTTCTATGTTTGTTTCTTATTCCTTTACTTTCTGCTGTTATCCTTCTTTTTCTTTCTCCTTTCTTTGGGTATATTTTGTTTTTATTTTTAAATACATTGAGATGGTATGTAGCTTCTTAATTTTTAGCTTTCTTTTCAAATATTATCCACTTAAGGCTATAATTTTCCAAGTCCTGACTTACCTGTATCTCACATGCTTTGTATTGTATTTTTTCATTGTGATTAGGTAATAGTATTTTCTTAATTCTATTATGATTTTTAATCTAATGTGTTATTAAGAGGTGCATTTCTTAATTTCTTAACATGGGAATTTTCTAGTTAACTTATCATCATTGTTAGCTTGATTGCATTGTAGTCAGATAACATTCTGTGGTTTAAGCCTTTGAAATGTGTTGAGACTTTATTTGTGTCCTGTATAGTTAGTTTTTAAGTGTTCCAAATGTACTTGAAAAGAATGTGTCCTTCACAATTCTTGACTGCAGTGTTCTGTATTTGTCATTAATTATGTTTTTCAGATCATCTGTATCTAGCTTTCCTTTGGTTAATTATTTGCATCACATATATTTTTTTCCATTCTTTTACTAACAATCTATTTCTGCCGTGTGTTTTAGATGTATTTCTTGTAGGCTCATGTGATTGGATGTTTTCCCTTTAATTCTTTCTTTTTTAATTGAAGTTTACATTTTATTTATGTGGCACTTTACACGCTCTATGCTTTTGTGGTTATATTTCCCACGGTAAGCTTTAAACACCAGGGCAGATCTCCCCAACAGAACCCTCTCCACCAAATTCAAATGAAGAAACAAACAAAAAATCTTTCCTGTAACGATCCTTTTTAGAAAAATACAGTCCATACATGGTGTATAATCAGTGGCTCACAATAGCATCACATAGTTGTTTATTCATCACCTTGATCATTTTTAGAACATTTGCATCACTTCAGTAAAAGAAATAAGAAGAAAGAATTCATACATCCCATATCCTTTAAACCTCCTAATTTATTTTACCCCTTATCACCCTAATTTTTTTTAATCCATATTTATCCATATTTTTAAACTCATCTGTCCATTCCCTGGATTAAAAGAGGATCAGACAAAAGGTTTTCACAATTACATGGTCACATTGTATAAGTCAAAATCGTTAAGATAATTGTTTTCAAGAGTCAAGGCTGCTGGAACAGCTCAACAGTTTCAGGTACTTCCTCCAGCTACTTAAATACACCATAAACTAAAGGGGGCTATCTATATAATGCATAAAAATAACCTCCAGGATAATAACCTCTTGACTCTGTTTGAAATCTCTCAGCCACTGAAACTTTATTTTGTCTCATTTCTCTCTCTTCCCTCTTTTGGTCATGAAGGCTTTCTCAATCCTTTGATGCCAGGATCTGTTGGACATTGCCAGGGTGATTTACACCCCTGGGAGTCATGTCCCACATAGCGGGGAGGGCAGTGAGTTCACCTGCCAAGTTGGCCTAGAGAGAGAGGCCACATCTGAGCAACAAAAGAGGTTGTCTGGGGATGACTCTTAGGCCTAATTTTTTTTTAATTAATTTTTTAATATTTTTAAAAATTCCGCAAAAAATACCAAACGCAAACATTCATGACTTTTGATCATTCCATTCTACATATATAATCAGTAATTCACAATATCATCACATAATTGTATATTCGTCATCATGATCATTTCTTGGAACATTTGCATTTGTGCAGAAAAAAATTAAAAGAAAACAGAAAAAAATTCATATATACCATATTCCCCACCCCTCCCCCCCATTGATCACCAGCATTTTTACTCTAAATTTATTTTAACATTTGTTCCCCCTATTATTCATCTTTATTCCATATGTTTTACTCATCTGTTGATAAGGTAGATAAAAGTAGCATCAGACACAAGGTTTTCACCATCACATAGTCACATTGTGAAAAGTATATCATTATACAATCATCTTCAAGAAACGTGGCTACTGGAGCACAGCACCACATTTTCAGGCAGTTCCCTCCAGCCTCTCCACTACATCTTGACTAACAAGGTGATGTCTATTTAATGCGTAAAGAATAACTTCCAGGATAACCTCTTGACTCTGTTTGGAATCTCTCAGCCATTGACACTTTATTTTGTCTCATTTCACTCTTCCCTCTTTTGGTCGAGAAGTCTTTCTCAATCCCTTGATGCTGAGTCTCAGCTCATTCTAGGATTTCTGTCCCACGTTGCCAGGAAGGTCCACACCCCTGGGAGTCATGTCCCACGTAGACAGGGAGAGGGTGGTGAGTTTGCTTGTTGTGTTAGCTGCAGAGAGAGGCCACATCTGAGCAATAAAAGAGACTCTCTTGGGGGTGACTGTTAGGCCTGATTTTAAGTAGGCTTAGCCTATCCTTTGCAGGAATACGTTTCATAGGGGCAAACCGCAAGATCAAGGGCTCAGCCTATTTATTTGGTTGTCCCCAATGCTTTTGAGAATATCAGAAATTCTCCAAATGGGGAAGCTGAATATTTCCTCTTTTCTACCCAGCCCCCAAGGGGACTTTATAAATACTTCTTTATTCATTGCTCAAATTACTCTGGGATAGATGGGGCATCATACTAACCTGAACAAACGAACAAGATTTCATGCCCTATACAAGATTCCACGTGCTTATGGTGTTCGACTAAACTGACCATACAAGTTAAATTGGATAATGTGCTACCCAAGATATAAATTTTGCACCAAATAAACATCTCTCCCTTTGGTCTCACACAGAAGTTGAAGTTTTACAATATGGACAATAGTATCCTTTACCCTGTAGTTCTGATCTACCCCAGTCCTATCCAGGTCAGCTTCATTCATATCTTTAGTTGAAGCCTGATCACTTTTTCAGCTTTTTAAACAGTTCCTGTATGGGGTATTGCTGACTTTCATAGCTTCAGAGGTCTAACTCTGAGTCTCAGGGGTTGCATAAATACCCGAAGTTTCAGGGAACAACCACGTTATATACAAACAGCTCAGTATCTCAGAATTTAGAAATAACAGTGTAACAGTCATTTTAAAATCACAAAGATTACACTCGTTTCTGGATTCCAAACCCATGGGACTGCTATGGTACCAAACTGTAGCGTACCAAAAAATACCTGGGTTTTCACACTGCTAGATTAAAATGCTGTCATTTTAAAATCACATCCAAGTTTTTTATGATGCTCTTGTTTCTGAGAGAACAAAGAAAAAAGCATTGTGAACAACAGATCCCTATGTTAAAAAGAAAGGGAAAACGCACTGGAAAGGAACATACAAGAACAAGTTAAGGAAATACCAATCTCTATGCAGTACTCAATTTAAAAAAAAGTTAAGAAGCAATATATCATGTAAATGAAACAATTTCAGGTAGCTGGGGAAAATTTTGCTAGAATAGAATGATTTTTTTAGAAAGGAGCCAGTGTTTGCAAACCAACATATTTAGTTCAGCCTAATTGCTCTATGTTTATGTATGTCTCTGTGTGTGTCTATATGTATTTTTATATGCATGTATGTATATCTCCTCTATTTTTTTTCCCCAGCATGACTCTAAACTATAAAAGCTAGAGATAGCATTGCAGAGCAAAATTTTGTAGAATCCTGTGTATGTGCTAAAGGAACAATTATGGATACAAAGGGGGGGATGGGATTAAGCAACAATTAAATAATATTTGAAGTAGATTTTGGACTACTTAGAATTAAAATCAAAACAATAAAAATGATGAATGATTTTACATCTGAAGTGAATCACTGGGCTTGCCATGTATAATATAGACCAGATTGCTTTGAATAATTCATACTCAGATATTAAACTTACAAAAAAAAATTCCCCTTATATTCATGATTTAATGTGTAATTCACATTATCTTTAAATCATGCTATACTTATTTATATTCTAATTTCAAATACTCTCATTAGGTAAAAAACTCATTTCATGAACATATACTCAATGTCTGTATTCTATTATACTTCTAAAGCTATAAATATTTCAGTGGTTTGTATAGTGGCTGAACAGTTGAGAAGAATGAGCTAGAGCCTTAGGAATTTGAGTCTTAACAATGGTATAGGAAAATACCAACAGATTTAGTTCTGGGGAAAAGAAAAGTCACGTCTGTGCTGTATTCAAAATTTCTATCATTGCCAACCATTATCAACTCACTCTGACATCCCTAATCTGCAGTGATCAAATGTATATAGACCTGCTAAAAGTAAGTGTGATCTTGGTATGTAATATTAAATAAGATATCTTCTTTCTAGAATGTGTACAACCCAAACACACACAGAACACAGGACAGTGCTCTAATGTTATGTGAGTATTTGGTACTTGTTCTAGTTTGCTGGCTGCCGGAATACAATATACTAGAAGTGGAATGGCTTTTAAAAAGGGGAATTTAATAAGTTGCTAATTTGCAGTTCTAGGGCCCAGAAAATATCCCAATTAAAACAAGTCTATCGAAATGTCCAATCAAAGGCATCTTTCCATCCAGGGAAAAATACCTTGGTTCAAGAAGGCAGATGAATGAAGCTCAGGATTTCTCTCTCATGTGAGAAAGCACATGGCGAACACAGTCAGGGCTTCTCTCTCATCTGGAAGGGCACATGGCGAACATGGCGTCATCTGCTAGCTTTCTCTCCTGGCTTCCTGTTTCATGAAGCTCCCTGGGAGGCATTTTCCTTCTGCATCGCCAAAGGTCGCTCGTTCGTGTACTCTCTGCTTCGTGATGCTGCACCATTCTCTGCTCTCTCCAAATCTCTTCCATTGTCCAAAATGTTTCCTCTTCTATGGGGCTCCAGAAACTTATCGAGATCCACCCATTTTGGGTGACATGTCGCCACCTAATCCAGCTTAACAGCCACTCTTGATTAAATCGCATTTCCAGGGAGATGATCTGATTACAGTTTCAAATATGCAGTATTGAATAAGGGTTATTCTGCCTTTATGCAGTGGGCTTTTCTAGGGGACATACATCATTTCAAACCAGCACAGTGCCAAAATGTGAATGTGTCTGGTGAGCACAGTCTGGTGATTCGCTTCGGTGGACTTCTTCTGCTCCTTTCTCTGCTTTTCTTCTTGCCACCTTCTTTGAATCCTGCTGAGTAAATGGAGGGATTCCATTTGCTGTTGACCTGAGGTTTATCTTATCATCATCATCCTCACAGTATAGTTAGATATTTGGGTAAAGTGGCAGGTCTGTGAGACTTTAACAAACAGACATTGGCTGGCTGGGAAGGCAAGGCATTTTGTCTGCTTCGCCTACATTCTTCTGCAAAGAAGAATGCACACGCCATTTATTGTTAAGGACTTTAACTGGCCATCTTCTTCAACTTTCTTGACCATTCTCGGTAATCCTTTTTCTGATGATTTTTTGCCATTACTATTTTAGTAGCAGTTGATATAAATTTGAAGTGGCCCATCCTACTACCACCAGAGGATGTTGAAGAAAATGAAGTAAGGCCTCCATGCCCCAGTGAACCAAATGAAGTAAATCCTGTGTCAAAAGAAGAAAATTCACCTCGAAAAGATGGAACCTCACTGAAGACAGAGAAAAAAAACCCTATGCCCCGTTTCCAGTTCCACGGAGGCCTCTTCAGTTTCCACAAAAAAAAAAAAAAAAAAAATTCCTCAAATGGGTCTTTAAAGAAGTCAAGTGAAAATGGATTCCTTTCACCAAAAATTTACTGAGGTTATCTGGATTATGGAATGTAAAGCCAAACTCAAATGGACTGTCAAAATGACTTCCACCTTGGGCGGGCCTCTGTGGCTCAGCAGGCACGAATGCTCACCTGCCATGCCAGAGGACCGGGTTTGATTCCCGGTACCTGCCTATGTTAAAAAAAAAAAAAATTACTTCCACCTCCACCACAATTTAATCTTCCTTTGACGTATTTGTCACAGATGTCCCATTGTTTAACATCTGATAATACCTCATATGCCTTAGCTACTTGTTTGAATTTTCTCTCTTCTTCTTCTTTATTCTCAAGATTGTTATCAGGGTCCACTTGAGTGCCAGTTTACAAGATGCCTTTTTAATATCCTCGGGTGAGGCATGTGTCTGCATGCCTAGAACTTCAGAGTAATCCACCATGTTTTAACAGATTGTTGGAACAGGTCCCAAGGAGGTTGGCAGCTAGGAGAGGCTGGGCACTGGGACCCACAGTCTTCTCTCATCTCTGTCATGGCTGGTGCCGGTGTAGGCAATCGAATTCTATTTTTAAAATTAATATGCAGTGAAACTGATTCCTTTTTGTGTGAATAGTTCTGTGAATTTTACCACGTTTGGATTCAAGTAACTACCACATAAAGAGGACACATACAGGTCTCTTCTCACCTTCCTCATGTTACCTTTGGTAGTCATACTTGTCTTCCACCTGTAATCTTTGGCAACCACTGTTCACTTCTCAGTTAATGTAATTTTCTCTTTTCATGAATGTCATTTAAATGGAATGAAGCAATATGTAACATTTTGGCACTGCCTTCTTTCATTCAGCATATTACCTTTGATATTTAATCCAAGTTGTGTGTATCAGTAATTCTATCTTCCTACTGAGTAATAATATTACATTGTATGTATGGACCATATTTTTTATCCATTCACTTTATTTGTTTATTTATAATTTTTATCCAAGTAATATGTACAACCTAAAATTTTCCCTTTTAATCACATTCAAATATATAATTCAGTGCTGTTAATTATTTTCATAATGTATGCTCCCATCATTATCATCCATTACCAAAACTTTTCCATCACCCCAAATAAAAAGTGTTCAATTTAAGCATAACTCAGCATTCATTACCCCACCCTGGTCCCCAGTAACTTATATTCTAGTTTCTGAGTTTATGAATTTAGTTATTCTCATTTCATATCATGAGATATGTCCAATATTTGTCCTTTTATATCTGATTGATTTCATTCAAAATAATTTCTTCAAGGTTCATCCATGTTGTTACATTTTTCATAACTTCGTTCCTTTTTTTTTGATTAATTAAAGAAAAAAAAGAAATTAACACAACATTTAGAAATCATTCCATTCTACATATGCAATCAGTAATTCTTAACATCATCACATAGATGCATGATCATCATTTCTTAGTACATTTGCATCGATTTAGGAAAAGAACTAGGAAAACAACAGAAAAAGATATAGAATGTTAATATAGAGAAAAAATAAAAATAATAATAATAGTTAAAAAAAACACAAACAAACAAACAGACAAACAACAAAAAAAAACCTATAGCTCAGATGCAGCTTCATTCAGTGTTTTTTTTTTTTTTTTAATTAACGGAAAGAAAAGAAGAAAAAAAAAAGAAATTAACACAACATTTAGAAATCATACCATTCTACATATGCACTCAGTAATTCTTAACATCATCACATAGATGCATAATCATCGTTTCTTAGTACATTTGCATTGGTTTAGAGGAACTAGCAACACAACAGAAAAAGATATAAAATGTTAATATAGAGAAAAGAAATAAAAGTAGTAATAATAGTAAAAACAAACAAACAAACAAACAAAAACCCTGTAGCTCAGATGCAGCTTCATTCAGTGTTTTAACATGGTTACTTTACAATTAGGTATTATTCTGCTGTCCATTTTTGAGTTTTTGTATCTAGTCCTGTTGCACAGTCTGTATCCCTTCAGCTCCAATTACCCATTATCTTACCCTGTTTCTAAGTCCTGTTGGTCTCTGTTACCAATGACATATTCCAAGTTTATTCTCGAATGTCGGTTCACGTCAGTGGGACCATACAGTATTTGTCCTTTAGTTTTTGGCTAGACTCACTCAGCATAATGTTCTCTAGGTCCATCCATGTTATTACATGCTTCATAAGTTTATTCTGTCTTAAAGCTGCATACTATTCCCTCGTATGTATATACCACAGTTTGTTTAGCCACTTGTCTGTTGATGAACATTTTGGCTGTTTCCATCTCTTTGCAATTGTAAATAACGCTGCTATAAACATTGGTGTGCAAATGTCCGTTTGTGTCTTTGCCCTTAAGTCCTTTGAGTAGATACCTAGCAATGGTATTGCTGGGTCGTATGGCAATTCTATATTCAGTTTTTTGAGGAACCGCCAAACTGCCTTCCACAGTGGTTGCACCATTTGACATTCCCACCAACAGTGGATAAGTGTGCCTCTTTCTCCGCATCCTCTCCAGCACTTGTCATTTTCTGTTTTGTTGATAATGGCCATTCTGGTGGGTGTGAGATGATATCTCATTGTGGTTTTGATTTGCATTTCTGTGATGGCCAGGGACATTGAGCATCTCTTCATGTGCCTTTTGGCCATTTGTATTTCCTCTTCTGAGAGGTGTCTGTTCAAGTCTTTTTCCCATTTTGTAATTGGGTTGGCTGTCTTTTTGTTGTTGAGTTGAACAATCTCTTTATAAATTCTGGATACTAGACCTTTATCTGATATGTTGTTTCCAAATATTGTCTCCCATTGTGTAGGCTGTCTTTCTACTTTCTTTTTTTTTTTTTCTTTTTTTAAATTAATTAAAGAAGAAAAAGAAATTAACACAACATTTAGAAATCATTCCATTCTACATATGCAATCAGTAATTCTTAACATCATCACATACATGCATGATCATCATTTCTTAGTACATTTGCATCGATTTAGGAAAAGAACTAGCAAAACAACAGAAAAAGATATAGAATGTTAATATAGAGAAAAAAATAAAAATAATAATAATAGTAAAAAGAAAAAAAAAAGACAGACAGACCAAAAAAAAAAAAAAAAAAAAAAACAAACCTATACCTCAGATGCAGCTTCATTCAGTGTTTTAACATGATTACTTTACAATTAGGTATTATTGTGCTGTCCATTTCTGAGTTTTTTTTATCTAGTCCTGTTGCACAGTCTGTATCCCTTCAGCTCCAATTACCCATTATCTTACCCTGTTTCTAACTCCTGCTGGACTCTGTTACCAATGACATATTCCAAGTTTATTCTCGAATGTTGGTCCCATCAGTGGGACCGTACAGTATTTGTCCTTTAGTTTTTGGCTAGACTCACTCAGCATAATGTTCTCTAGGTCCATCCATGTTATTACATGTTTCATAAGTTTATTCTGTCTTAAAGCTGCATAATATTCCATCGTATGTATATACCACAGTTTGTTAAGCCACTCGTCTGTTGATGAACATTTTGGCTGTTTCCATCTCTTTGCAATTGTAAATAACGCTGCTATAAACATTGGTGTGCAAATGTCCGTTTGTGTCTTTGCCCTTAAGTCCTTTGAGTAGATACCTAGCAGTGGTATTGCTGGGTCGTATGGCAATTCTATATTCAGCTTTTTGAGGAACCACCAAACTGCCTTCCACAGTGGTTGCACCATTTGACATTCCCACCAACAGTTGATAAGTGTGCCTCTTTCTCCACATCCTCTCCAGCACTTGTCATTTTCTGTTTTGTTGATAATGGCCATTCTGGTGGGTGTGAGATATCTCATTGTGGTTTTGATTTGCATTTCTGTGATGGCCAGGGACATTGAGCATCTCTTCATGTGCCTTTTGGCCATTTGTATTTCCTCTTCTGGTAGGTGTCTGTTCAAGTCTTTTTCCCATTTTGTAATTGGGTTGGCTGTCTTTTTGTTGTTGAGTTGAACAATCTCTTTATAAATTCTGGATACCAGACCTTTATCTGATATGTTGTTTCCAAATATTGTTTCCCATTGTGTAGGCTGTTTTTCTACTTTCTTGATGAAGTTCTTTGATGCACAAAAGTGTTTAATTTTGAGGAGCTCCCATTTATTTATTTCCTTCTTCAGTGCTCTTGCTTTAGGTGTAAGGTCCATAAAACCGCCTCCAATTGTAAATTTCATAAGATATCTCCCTACATTTTCCTGTAACTGTTTCATGGTCTTAGACCTAATGTTTAGATCTTTGATCCATTTTGAGTTAACTTTTGTATAGGGTGTGAGATATGGGTCTTCTTTCATTCTTTTGCATATGGATATCCAGTTCTCTAGGCACCATTTATTGAAGAGACTGTTCTGTCCCAGGTGAGTTGGCTTGACTGCCTTATCAAAGATCAAATGTCCATAGATGAGAGGGTCTATATCTGAGCATTCTATTCGATTCCATTGGTTGATATATCTATCTTTATGCCAATACCATGCTGTTTTGACCACTGTGGCTTCATAATATGCCTTAAAGTCAGGCATCACGAGACCTCCAGCTTCGTTTTTTTTCCTCAAGATGTTTTTAGCAATTCGGGGCACCCTGTCCTTCCAAATAAACTTGCTTATTGGTTTTTCTATTTCTGAGAAATAAGTTGTTGGGATTTTGATTGGTATTGCATCGAATCTGTAAATCAATTTAGGTAGGATTGACATCTTAACTATATTTAGTCTTCCAGTCCATGAACACGGTATGCCTTTCCATGTGTTTAGGTCTTCTGTGATTTCTTTTAACAATTTTTTGTACTTTTCTTTATGTAAGTTTTTTGTCTCTTTAGTTAAATTTATTCCTAGGTATTTTATTCTTTTAGTTGCAATTGTAAATGGGATTCGTTTCTTGATTTCCCCCTCAGCTTGTTCATTACTAGTGTATAGAAATGCTACAGATTTTTGAATCTTGATCTTGTAACCCGCCACTTTGCTGTACTCATTTGTTAGCTCTAGTAGTTTTGCTGTGGATTTTTCAGGGTTTTCGACGTATAGTATCATATCGTCTGCAAACAGTGATAGTTTTACTTCTTCCTTTCCAATTTTGATGCCTTGTATTTCTTTTTCTTGTCTAATTGCTCTGGCTGGAACCTCCAACACAATGTTGAATAATAGTGGTGATAGTGGACATCCTTGTCTTGTTCCTGATCTTAGGGGGAAAGTGTCCAATTTTTCCCCATTGAGGATGATATTAGCTGTGGGTTTTTCATATATTCCCTCTATCATTTTAAGGAAGTTCCCTTGTATTCCTATCTTTTGAAGTGTTTTCAACAGGAAAGGATGTTGAATCTTGTCAAATGCCTTCTCTGCATCAATTGAGATGATCATGTGATTTTTCTGCTTTGATTTGTTGATATGGTGTATTACATTAATTGATTTTCTTATGTTGAACCATCCTTGCATACCTGGGATGAATCCTACTTGGTCATGATGTATAATTCCTTTAATGTGTTGTTGGATTCGATTTGCTAGAATTTTGTTGAGGATTTTTGCATCTATATTCATTAGAGAGATTGGTCTGTAGTTTTCTTTTTTTGTAATATCTTTGCCTGTTTTTGGTATGAGGGTGATGTTGGCTTCATAGAATGAATTAGGTAGCTTTCCCTCCGCTTTGATTTTTTTGAAGAGTTTGAGGAGAGTTGGTACTAATTCTTTCTGGAATGTTTGATAAAATTCACATGTAAAGCCATCTGGTCCTGGACTTTTCTTTTTAGGAAGCTTTTGAATGACTGATTCAGTTTCTTTACTTGTGATTGGTTTGTTGAGGTCATCTATTTCTTCTTGAGTCAAAGTTCGTTGTTCATGTCTTTCCAGGAACCCGTCCATTTCATCTAAATTGTTGTATTTATTAGCGTAAAGTTGTTCATAATATCCTGTTATTACCTCCTTTATTTCTGTGAGGTCAGTGGTTATGTTCCTTCTCCATTTCTGATCTTATTTATTTGCATCCTCTCTCTTCTTCTTTTTGTCAGTCTTGCTAAGGGCCCATCAATCTTATTGATTTTTTCATAGAACTAACTTCTGGTCTTATTGATTTTCTCTATTGTTTTCAATTTCATTTATTTCTGCTCTAATCTTTGTTATTTCTTTCCTTTTGCTTGCTTTGGAGTTAGTTTGCTGTTCTTTCTCCAGTTCTTCCAAGTGGAGAGTTAATTCCTGCATTTTTGCCTTTTCTTCTTTTCTGATAGAGGCATTTAGGGCAATAAATTTCCCTCTTAGCACTGCCTTTGCTGCGTCCCATAAGTTTTGATATGTTGTGTTTTCGTTTTCATTCGCCTCGAGGTATTTACTACTTTCTCTTGCAATTTCTTCTTTGACCCACTCGTTGTTTAAGAGTGTGTTGTTGAGCCTCCACGTATTTGTGAATTTTCTGGCACTCTGTCTATTATTGATTTCCAACTTCTTTCCTTTATGATCCGAGAAAGTATTGTGTATGATTTCAATCTTTTTAAATTTGTTAAGACTTGCTTTGTGACCCAGCATATGGTCTATCTTTGAGAATAATCCATGAGCACTTTGAGAAAAAGGTTTATCTTGCTGTTGTGGGATATAATGTCCTATAAATGTCTTTTAAGTCTAGCTCCTTTATAGTAATATTCAGATTCTCTATTTCTTTATTGATCCTCTGTCTAGATGGTCTGTCCATTGATGAGAGTAGTGAATTGAAGTCTCCAACTATTATGGTATATGTGTCTATTTCCCTTTTCAGTGTTTGCAATGTATTCCTCACGTATTTTGGGGCATTCTGGTTCGGTGCATAAATATTTATGATTGTTATGTCTTCTTGTTTAATTGTTCCTTTTATTAGTAGATAGTGTCCGTCTTTGTCTCTTTTAACTGTTTTACATTTGAAGTCTAATTTGTTGGCTATTAGTATAGCTACTCCTGCTCTTTTCTGGTTGTTATTCGCATGCAATATCTTTTCCTAACCTTTCACTTTCAATGTATGTTTATCTTTGGGTCTAAGATGTGTTTCCTGTAGACAGCATATAGAAGGATCCTGTTTTTTAATCCATTCTGCTAGTCTATGTCTTTTGATTGGGGAATTCAGTCCATTAACATTTAGTGTTATTACTGTTTGGATAATATTTTCCTCTACCATTTTGCCTTTTGTATTATATATATTATATCTGACTTTCCTTCTTTCTACACTCTTCTCCATACCTCTCTCTTCTGTCTTTTCGTATCTGACTCTAGTGCTTCCTTTAGTATTTCTTGCAGAGCTGGTCTCTTGGTCACAAATTCTCTCAGTGACTTTTTGTCTGAAAATGTTTTAATTTCTCCCTCTTTTTTGAAGGACAATTTTGTTGGATATAGGAGTCTTGGTTGACAGTTTTTCTCTTTTAGTAATTTAAATATATCATCCCACTGTCTGCTTGCCTCCATGGTTTCTGCTGAGAAATCTACACATAGTTTTATTGGGTTTCCCTTGTATGTGATGGATTGTTTTTCTCTTGCTGCTTTCAAGATCCTCTCTTTCTCTTTGACCTCTGACATTCTAACTAGTAAGTGTCTTGGAGAATGCCTATTTGGGTCTAATCTCTTTGGGGTGCGCTGCACTTCTTGGATCTGTAATTTTAGGTCTTTCATAAGAGTTGGGAAAGTTTCAGTGATAATTTCTTCCATTAGTTTTTCTCCTCCTTTTCTCTTCTCTTCTCCTTCTGGGACACCCACAACACGTATATTTGTGCGGTTCATATTTTCCTTGAGTTCCCTGGTACCCTGTTCAAATTTTTCCATTCTTTTCCCGATAGTTTCTGTTTCTTTTTGGAATTCAGATGTTCCATCCTCCAATTCACTAATTCTAACTTCTGTCTCTTTAAATCTACCGTTGTAGGTATCCATTGTTTTTTCCATCTTTTCTACTTTGTCCTTCACTCCCAGAAGTCCTGTGATTTGTTTTTTCAGTTTTTCTATTTCTTCTTTTTGTTCAGCCCATGTCTTCTTCATGTCCTCCCTCAATTTATTGATTTGGTTTTTGAAGAGCTTTTCCATTTCTGTTCGTATATTCAGCATTAGTTGTCTCAGCTCCTGTATCTCATTTGAACTATTGGTTTGTTCCGTGACTGGACCGTATTTTAATTTTCTGAGCGTGATCCGTTATCTTCTGCTGGCGTCTGGGCATTTAATCAGATTTCCCTGGGTATAAGACCCTGCAGTTTGAAAGATTTTTCTGTGAAATCTCTGGGCTCTGTTTTTCTTATCCTGCCCAATAGGTGACGCTCGTGTCGCTCATCTGTCTGCCGGTCCCACCAGTAAAAGATGCTGTGGCTCCTTTAACTTTGGAAAACTCTCGCTGTAGGGGGTGTCGCCAGCCGAAGCGGCTTGGGGGAGTGCCAATCCGAATCTCCCAGCCGGCCCGGGGATCCGCGCGCGGGGAGGGTCACCAGCCTCCGCGGTTTGGGGGAGCGCCTGTCCAAATTTCCCAGCCGGCCCGGGGTGCCAAGCGTGGCGGGGGGGCGCCAGCCACCGCGGCTTTGAGGAGTGTCTATCCACCGTTCCCAGCCAGACCGGGAAGCCATGTGTTTGGAAGGGACCCCGGTCGCCGTTCTCCGTGGCTTGGGGATCTCCGATCCAATTCTCCCAGCTGGTCCGGGGGGCCACGCGTGAGGGAGGGGGCTCCAGCCGCCATGGATTGAGGGGACCGCCTGTCCAATTCTCCCAGCCGGCCTGGGAAGAAGGGAGGGAGGGACTCTGGCTGCCTGCCGCCCCGGCCCGGGGAAGCCCGCACCTCTCGGCAGTCTCACCGGAGCGGGTTCTCCCAGCCAGTCAGCCATTCCAGAATGGGGTACGCTGTCTTCTTGGTCTCTTTCGTGGCTCCGGGAGCTGTTCTGTATTGTTTCTACTTCTCTAGTAACTGTTCTGGAGGAGGAACTAAGACCCGCGTGTCTTACTAAGCCGCCATCTTCTCCGGAAGTCACTTCGTTCCTTTTTGTGACTGAATAATATTCCTGTGTGTGTGTGTGTGTGTGTGTGTGTGTGTGTGTGTGTGTTTATACACCACCCTTTATTTATCCATTTATCAGTTGATGGACACTTGGGTTGCTTGTGTCTTTTGGTGACTGTGACTATTGCTGGTATGAACAATAGCAGTAGTGTGCAAATATCTGAGTCCCTGTTTTCATTACTTTAGGGTAAATATCTAAGAATGTGCTTGCAGGATCGTATAGTAATTTAATTTTTTCTGAAGGAGTGTACCATTTTGCATTCCCACCAATGATGAACAGTGTTCCTGTTTCTCCAACACTTGCTGTTTTTATTTTTTTAAAAGCCATTTTATTGGTAACAGAGTTCAGCAGGAGTTAGAAACAGGGTAAGACAATGGGTAATTGAAGCTGAAGGGATACAGACTGTGCAACAGGACTAGATACAAAAACTCAAAAATGGACAGCACAATAATACCTAATTGTAAAGTAATCATGTTAAAACACTGAATGAAGCTGCATCTGAGCTATAGGTTTTTGTTTTGTTTTGTTTTGTTTTGTTTTGATTTTACTATTATTACTTTTATTTTTTTCTCTATATTAACATTCTATATCTTTTTCGGTTATGTTGCTAGTTCTTCTAAACCAATGCAAATGTACTAAGAAATGATGATCATGCATCTATGTGATGATGTTAAGAATTAATGATTGCATGTGTAGAATGGTATGATCTCTAAATGTTGGGTTAATTTCTTTTTTTCCGTTAATTAAAAAAAAAAAAAGAGAAGGGATAATTGGAGATGAAGGGATACAGACTGTACAACGGGACTGGATATAAAAACTCAGAAATGGACAGCACAATACTACCCAATTGTAATGCAATTATGTTAAAACACTGAATGAAGCTGCATGTGAGGTATAGGTTTTTTGTTTTTGTTTTTTTTGTTTTTTTTCTTTCTATTATTGTTTTAATTCTTATTCTGTTGTCTTTTTATTTTTTTTTCTAAATCGATGCAAATGTACTAAGAAATGATGAATATGCAACTATGTGATGTTATTAAGAATTACTGATTGTACATGTAGATTGGAATGATTTCTAATTGTTTTGTTAATTCTTTTTTTAATTAAAAAAAAAAAGCCATTTTAGTGAGTATGCTTTTGATTGGCACTTCCGTGATGACTATTGAACATCTTTTTGTGTACTTTTAGACCATTTGTGTATCTTCTTGGAGAAGTGCTTATTCAAGGCCTTTGCCCATTTTTCTTTACCGGGTTGTTTATCTTTTTGGTGTTCGGTTGTAGGATTATTAGACCCTTATTGGATATGTGGTTTCCAAATACTTTCTCTCATTCTGTAGGTTATCATTTTACTTTTATGATGAAGCCCTTTGATGCAAAAAAAATTTAAATTTTGTTGAGGTCCCATTTTTATATTTTTCCTTTGTTGCTTGCGCTTTTGGTGTAAACTCTAAAAAACCATTGCCTAACACAATTGTCTTGAAGATGCTTCCCTGTGTGTTCTTCTAGAAATTTTAAAGTTCTGGTCCTTATATTTAGTTTTGATCCATTTTGAGTTGATTTTTGTATATGATATATTTTTGTGCATCTGGGATAAATTCCATTTGATCATGGTATATAATTATTTTAATGTGCTGTTGGATTTATTTTGCTAGTATTTTATTGAGGATTTTTGCATCTATATTCATAACCAATATTGGCCTATAATTTTCTTTTCTTGTAGTATCTTTATGTGGCAGCTTTAGTATTAGGATGATGTTGGCTTCGTAGAATGAGTTAGGAAGTGTTCTTTCCTCTTAATTTTTTTATGGAAGAGTTGAGCAGGATTGATGTTAGTTTTTCTTGAAATTATTGGTAAAATTTACCTTGAAACCATCTACTCCTGAGCTTTTCTTGTTAGGAGTTTTTCATTGACTGATTCAGTCTCTTTTACTAGCTATTGATTTTTTTGAGGTCTTTTATATTTTCTTGAATCATTGTAGGTAGTTTATATGTTTCTAGGAATTTGTTCATTTCATCTAGTTATCTAATTTGTTGGCATGCAGGTTTGTCGATTTTATTGATCTTTTCAAAGAACCAACTTTGGGTTTTACCTGATTCTCTATTTTTTTATTTGCAATTTTATTTTTCCATTCTAATTTTTTTATATAAGTTGAAATTTATTGCTTTTTGTGTATATTTCACAATAAAAAATGTTTAAAACAAACAAAAAGGGATAGGAAATAGTGGGAGTGGATTTGAGTTATAAGTAAAGTGTTTATGATCTGCTTTTTTCCTCTGGAAACTTTTAGAATCTTCACTTTATTTCTGGTATCCTGAAATTTTGTCATTATTTGACTTGTTGTTGGTTATTTTCATTCACTGTATTGGGCACTCAGTTGCTCCTTTAAATTTGGAGACATATGGCTTTTAGTTCCTGGAAGTTGTCTTATATCATCTCTTGGGCTATTTTTTCTTCTCTTTATTAACTGTTGGATTTGAACTTATTCTGTAATGTTCTTTTCTTTTCGTTTTTTATTTATTATATTAAATTTTGCTCTTTAGTTTGAGAGTTTTTTTTTTTGCCCATGACATGTTTGTTTTATTGGTCACACACAGTTCTTCTTTTTTTAATTGGAATGTGCTTACAACACTTTTTAAAGTTTATTTATTAATTAAAAAAATAAAGAAAATAAAACAACATACATAATCAGTAATTCACAATATCATCACTTAGTTGCATATTTATCATTTCTTAGAACATTGGCATTAATTCAGAAAAAGAGATAAAAAGACAATAGAAAAAGAAATAAAATGAACACAGGAAAGAAAAAAAAAAGATTATACCTACCATACCCCTCACCCCTTGCTTTCATTGATCACTAGCATTTAAACTAAATTTATTTTAGCATTTGTTCCCCCTATTATTTAATTTTATTCCATATGTTCTACTCCTTTGTTGACAAGGTAGATAAAAGGAGTATCAGACACAAGGTTTTCACAATCACACAGTCACATTGTGGCAGCTGTATCATTATTCAGTCATCCTCAAGAAACATGGCTACTGGAACACAGCTCTACATTTTCATGCAGTTCCCTCCAGCCTCCCCATTACATCTTGAATAACAAGATGATATCTACTTGATACATAAGAATAACCTCCAGGATAACCTCTCGACTCTGTTTGGAATCTCTCAGCCATTGACTCTTTATCTCATTTCCCTCTTCCCCCTTTTGGTCGAGAAGGTTTTCTCAATCCCTTGATGCTAAGTCTCAGCTCATTGTAGGGTTTTTCTCAATCCCTTGATGCTGAGTCTCCGTTCATTCCAAGATCTCTGTCCCACGTTGCCAGGAAGGTCCACCCCCCTGGGAGTCATGTCCCACGTAGAGAGGGGTAGCATGGTGAGACTGCTCGTCGTGTTGGCTGGAGAGAGGGGCCACATCTGAGCAACAAAAGAGGCTCTCTTGGGGGTGACTCTTAGGCCTAAATTTTAAGTAGGCTTGACCTATCCTTTGCGGGGTTAAGTTTCATATGAACAAACCCCAAGACTGGGGGCTCTGCCTATAGCTTTGGTTGTCCACACTGCTTGTGACAATATCAAGAATTCAGCTTGGGGAAGTTGAATTTCTCCTCATTCTCACCACTCCCCAAAGGGGGCTTTGCAGATACTTTTCCACTCACTGATCGAATCACTCTGGGATTCATTGGGGCATCACTCTGGACAAACCAGCAAAATCTCATGTCCTACCTGAGATTCCAAGTACTTGTGACATTCAATCAAACTATCTATATAAGTTATATCCGTTCTAATATTTTGTTATTTCCTCCTTCTGCTCACTTTGGATTTAGTTTACTCTTCTTTTTGTAAATCCTCCAGTTGTTATTAGGTCTCTGATTTGAGATGATTCTTTTTTCATGTAAGCATTTAGAGCTATACATTTCCGTCAGCCTTTGCTGCACCCCATTAGTTTGTTATGTTGTGTTTTCATTTTCATTTTCCTCAAGATATGTCCTAATTTCTTCTTTGACCCATTGCTTGCTTAAGTTCATTGTTTAATTTCTGAATTTTTGTGAATTTTCAAGTTCTTTCTTTTATTGATTGCCAGCTTTATCCCATTGTAGTAGAATAAGATACATTATATGATTTCACTAATTTTTTGTTTTTGTGTTTTAAATTTATTGAGACTTGTTTCATAACCAAGTATATGGTCTATCTTGGTGACTGGTCCATGTGCACTAGAGAAGAAGGTATATTCTGCTGCCGTTTCATGAAGTATTCCATATATGTCTGTAAGGTCTAATTTGTTTATAATAATGTTCAAGTCTTTTATTTCCTTATTGATCTTTTGTCTAAATGTTCTATCTGTTGTTAAAAGTGATGTAAGTACTGAAGTCTCCTATTAATATAGAACCATCTGATTCTCCCTTCAGATTTGTCAATATTACTTAATATATTTTGGGGCGCTCCCAGTAGGTGTTTATATTTTTACATATATGGAAATTGGCTCCTTAATCAATATCTGGTGACTTTCTTTGTTCCTGCTAACAGTTTTTTACTTAAAATCTATTTTATCTGATATTAGTTTAGCTACCCAAACTCTCTCCAGGGTACTGTTTGCATGGTAAATTTTTTTCCATCCTTTCACTTTCAACCCACTTGTGTCTTTGAATTTAAGGCAAAATTCTTGTAAGTAGATAAAGTTGGCTTATGCTTTTTTTTTTATCCATTCCTCCAATCTGCCTTTTGACTGGAGACTTTAATCCATCTATACTTAAAATAACTACTGACAATGCAGGACCTTCTTCTGCCATTTTGCTATTTTGTTTTTGTAACTCTTAAGCCATTTTTGACCCTCAGTTCTTCCATTAATGCCACTTTCATATTTATTTGATTTGTTTTTTGTATTCTACCTTTTGAGTCCTTTCTGATTTCCTTTTTAAATATATTTTCTTTATGGTTACCATAGGGCTAAAATATAAACATCCTAAATCTATGCCAGTTACATTTGATTTGAAACCAACTTCAGTTATCCGTTCACTTCTTGAAGGACCTTTTGTTTTCCTGTTTTTGGGTGACTGAATAGAGCTACAATTCAGTGTTATTAATTGCATTCACAGTGTTGGTGCAACTAACATCATCATCCATTCCATAATTTTTCTACCAACCCCAACAAAATTCTGTACCAATTTAAACATAAGTTTTCATTTCTTCTAATTACATAGAGTGGGATTGCTGGGTCATGAGATAACCATATTATGTGTTATTTGAATTTTACCAGTTTTACTACTGTTTTGGTTTGAAACTGTTATATACCCCCAGAAAAGCATATGCTTTCAATCCTGATCCAATTTTGTGTGGTCAGAGCTATTGTGGAACCACCCAGTTATGGGTTTGACCTCTTGATTAGGGAAGATATGACTCTGCCTATTTAAGGTATATCTTGATTAGTTTACTGGAGTCATTTAAAAAGGGAAACATTTTGGAGTTGCTACAGAGGTGACACAGATGCAGATGTTTGGAGGTGCAGACGCCTGAGGAGACACCAGGAACTGAGAGAAGCAATGTAGATGCAGACATTTGGAGATGTTTGGAGTGCTGAAGAAGATGCTTGGAGTGCCGACAGAGAGCTCAGACACGTAGACATGGACATTTGGAGATGCAGGGCCCTGCAGATGTTGCCATGTGCCTCCCCATGAGATGTAAGCAAGCCATAAACTGGAAGGATCCACAGGGGCTGAGAGCTGTTTGAAACCAGAAGCCGGAAGAGGATACAGATGCCAGCCATGTGCCTTCCCATGTGACAGATATCAGCCTTTCTTGAGGCAAGGTATCTTTCTCTAGATGCCTTAGTTTGGATATGTTTATGGCCTTGGAACTGTAAACTTATAACAATAATAAATCCCCTTTACAAAAGCCTTCCTATTAATGAGACAAAGTGTCCATAGCTGAGAGATTCCAAACAGAGTCAAGAGGTTATCTTGGAGGTAATTCTTAAGCATTAAATAGGTACCACCTGTTTAGTTAAGGTGTAAGGAAGAGGCTGGAGGGAACTGCCTAAAAATGTAGAGCTGTACTCCAGTAGCCATGTTTCTTGAAGATGATTGTATAATGATGTAGCTTTTGCAATGTGTCTGTGTGATTGTGAAAACCTTGTATTGATACTCCTTTTATCTCCCTTATCGATAGACGAGTAAAACATGTGGATTGAAAATAAATTAATAAGGGGAACGAATGTTAAAATAAATTGAGTAGATCGAAATGCTGGTAATCAGTTGAGAGCAAGGGGTAAAGGGTATGGTATGTATGGATTTTTTTCTGTTTTCTTTTATTTCTTTTTCTGAATTGAGGCAAATGTTTTAGGAAATGATCATGATGATGCATTTACAACTATGATGCTATTGTGAGTTATTGATTATATGATAAGAACAGAATGATCATATGGTAAGATTGTTTGTGTTTATATGTGGTTATGTATCATAAATAAAAATTTTAAAAAATGTCATGCATTATGGAAAAAAAAAAGCCTTTCCATTTCTGGGATACTGCATTCTGGCAGCATTAACAAACTAAAACACCTACCCATGTCTTTTTTCTATTCCAGCATCCAATCCAAAATATTACATTGCATTGACATCATCAGTTCCCCTTAGTCTTCTTCTGTCTGTAAGAGTTTCTCAGTCCTTTCTTCACTTTCATGACCTTAACACTTTCAGAGAAGTCTGGTGAGATATTTTGTAGAATGTCCTTCAGCTTAAGTTTGTCTTTTGTTTTCTCATCATTAGAGTACAGTTACAGATTTTTGAGACTACTGCAGAGATGAAGTGCCCTTCTCATTGCATCGTATCATGTACATGATGTTAGCATGACTTATCACTTGGTGATAGTTTAGTCTGCCAGGTGTCTCCACTGTAGAGTTACGGTTTTCTCCCTTTCCATCCTTACTAATTAGAATGGAGTTCCTAAATCCGAGAAAGAGGGGAAAATTAACCTCCACCTTCTCAAGAAGGCATATCAAAGAATTTGTGAACATATGTTAAACCTCGACAGCAATAATAAATATTTTGGAGGAGATACTTTGAGACTATGCAAATATCTTGTATGGTAGTTAGGTTCAGGTGTCAACTTGGCCAGCTGAAGGTGCATAGTTTTGTTGCTGTGGACATGAGTCAGTGGCATGTGAAGCTCATCTGTTGCTAATTATGTCTGCAGCCAGCTAGGAAGCATGCCTACTGCAATGAATGATGTTTGAGTTAATTGGCTGGAAGCTTAAATGAGAGAGCTCAGCGTAGCACAGCCCAGGCAGCTCAGCATACCTCCTCTGGAGATGCAGAAAGAAACCACCCCAGGGAAAGTTGTTGGACTTAGTCCTGGAGAGACCAGCAGAGATCGCCCCGTGTCTAAGAGATTGCCCTCTGTCTTCCCATGTAAGAAAGAACCTCAGTTGAAAGTTAGTTGCCTTTCCTCTGAAGAACTATAGTTAACTAAATAAATCCCCTTTTATTGAAAGCCAATTGTCTCTGGTGTGTTACATTCTGGCAGCTTTGGCATACTGAAACATCTTGTTTCACCTACTAATATAGCATGGAACAGTGGATCTTGCCTGCAGCAGTTACTGTTGCAGACTCAATATGATTTTCTGCTTATTTATTTCTTCCTTTATGTATTAGTTGAAATTCTTCTGTGTGGAAGATTTGTCTTTTCCCTATTTTCAAATTTATTCTGTCATTTATTTGTATAGTATGGACTCAGAGAAATTTATTTTATTCTTTGGGTGTTACATCCAGTATTTTATTCAAATTGTTGCAGTTTTGGCTATTGGAGCTCCTTTAGATTGGCTCCCATGCCCCTTTGACTGTAAGATGTGCCAGGGTATTTTCTCTTTTTTCCTGCCCTAGTCCTAGAATGAGCCATTTCACCAAGGAGCCCTTCTTCCTTTTAATGGATGGTGGTATTTAGAAACCAAGATGTGAACACTAGGTGTGCTCATTGCTACTGGGTGTCATCACTTCTAGGTCCTCTCAGTGAACAGAGCTAGGAATTTGAATTCAGTGAAGTCTACTCTTTGTAGTGTACAATTCCATGATGTTTTGATAATCCATAGAATAATATACCCACCATTACAGTACTAAAGAACAGTTTCATTGCTCTGGGGCAATCATTCATCTATTCTCTGTGGTTTTGCTTTTTCTAAAATGTCATATAAACAATATGTAGCCTTTTGGGTCTGGCTTCTTTGCTTAAGAAAATGTATTTAAGGGCGGGCCGCGGTGGCTCAGCGGGCAAGAGTGCTTGCCTGCCATGCCGGAGGACCTCGGTTCGATTCCCGGCCCCAGCCCATGTAAAAAACAAACAAACAAACAAAATATAATAAAACAAGAAAATGTTTAAAGATGTTTCCCTTTCTTCCTTCCATCCTTCCTTCCTTCTCTCTGTCTTTCCTTCCCTTCCTCCCTCTCTCTTTAAAAAAAAAAAAAAAAAGAAAATGTATTTAAGATTTCATCCATATTGCTGCACAGATGAATAGTTTGTTCCTTTTTATTGCTCAGTAGTATTCCATTGTGTGATTATGGAATTGTTTATTCCTTTATCTTTGAAGGACATCTTGTTTCCATTTTTTCACAATTACAGATAAAGCCACTATAAGCAATCACAAGTTTTATGTGGATGTAAGTTTTTAATTCACTTTTGTAAAATGGTTAATGTGTGCTTGACTTCATAAAAAACTGCCACGCTGTTTGCCAAAGTGACCATTTTGTGTTTTCCAGCCATGAGTTTCTGTTACTGTTTCCTTACTAGAGTTTTGTATTGTCAGCTTTTTATTTTTTTTCATTTTAGCCTTTTTAATAGTTCTGTTGTGGTTTTTCTTTGTGGTTTTAGTTTGCATTTCCCTAATGATTAAGAATAATGTGCATCTTATCATGTGCTTATTCATATATCTTCTTTTGTGACGTGTCTGTTCATGTATTTTGCCCATTTTTAAATTGGGCTCTCTTGTGGGTTCTTTATAGATTGTGGATGCAAGTCCTTTATCAGATATGTGCAAATACTTTCTCCCTGTTTGTGACTTATGTTTTACTCTCTGAACAGTATCTTTTTCAGAGCAAAAGTGTTTTAGTAATAAAATCCGATTTATCAATTTTTTCTTCCCTGGCTCATGTTTTTGTTGATATGTCTAAGAAGTCATCTTAAACTTAGGTCACAAAGAGTTTCTTCTAAAAGTTGTATAGTTTTATATTTTATATTTAGATCTACTATCCATTATGAATTATTTTTTGTATAGATGTGAGATAAGGTAAAAGTTCATGATTTGACATATGACTGTGCCAAGTTTTCCAGCACCATTTGCAAAAATGATTATCTTTTTTGTCATTGAACTGCTTTTGCACTTTTGTCAAAAATCATTGGTCGTACCTGTGCGGGTCTTTTTCTGGCTTCATTAGTCATTATCATTCCATTGATCTATATTTTTATCCTTTGCAAATACTGCACTGTTTTGATAACTGTAACTTTATAAAAAGTCTTAAAACTAAGTAGTTTTATTCTTCCAACTTTGTTTTTCTATTTGTTTTTACTGTTTTAATTCCTCTGAATTTTTTAAGTCCAGTGTAACAGTCTTTGTCTTGTAACAGGATAATTTATTCATTTATATTTAACATTAAAATTACTTCATTTTTCATCTCTGTTTCTTATGTTCTTTAGTTTTGTTTTGGTTTGGTTTGATTTTCCTCTCCTTTCTTACTCTCTTTTGGATTGTTTTTATCATTCCTCCATCTCCTCTCCCTCCTTTTCTTGTTTGGAAATACGTATTGCTTCTGTTCTTTTAGTAGATACCATTGTAGGTGTTATAATTTGCAGCCATAACTTACCGAAGTCTAATATAAATAACTTTACTCTCTCTTCATATTATAAAAGGAACTTGAATGTCATCCTTTCAATATAATATGCTAATGTTGTCATACATTTTAATTCTTGTCTTTTAAAATTCTCCATTATATCATCAGTATTTGTGTGGAGTTTTCCATAAATTTATTCCTTTTGCTCTTCATTTTCTTTCAACTCAAACCTTCCAATTGGGATTACTTTTCTTTTGCCTAAAGTACGTACTTTAGGGCAGGTTTGTTTGTCACAGGCTCTCTCAGTTTTTATCTGAAGAGATTGTTTTATCTTTTAGTCTTCAGAGATTTTTTTGTGGCTGTAGAATTTTTGGTTTGGCAGTTATCGATTTTTTTCAGCACATAGATGGTATTTCACTTTGTTGGCTTCATGGTTGCTTTTGGGAAATCATCTGTTCAAATGTTGCATCTTTGAAGGTAATTTGTCTTTGTCTCCTTTTCAGATTTCTTCATATTTATCTCTTCTGTATTACTGTCTTGTGTCTAGTTGTGGATTTCTTTTTTTAAAATGTTTTCATTGTGAAAAATACATACAAAGAAAAGAAAGAAAAAGCAAAATTTTCAAAATACACTTCAGCAAATAGTTACAAAATTGATTTCAAAGTTTGTTATGGGTTACCATTCCAGTATTTCAGATTTTTTCTTCTAGCTGCTCCAAAACACTGGAGGCTAAAAGAAATAGCAATATAGTGATTCAGCAGTCATACTCATTTGTTAAATCTTTTCTCTCTGTTATAACTCCTCCTTTTCCTTTGATCCTTCTTCCAGTCTATAGGGATTTTTAGGCAATGTCCTTACTGATTTGTTCATGTTGAGAAGGAGTGTCAACACTAAAGGATAGGGGGATGTAATTAGTTGATAATCTTAGAGAAGCTGGTCCACTCTGGATTTCAAGATTTATCTGGCCTAGAAACCCTCTGGAAATTATAAGTTCCAAATATAATGCATGTAATTTTTTAGAGTCTTAGTTAGACCCCTAGGTGTTGTTAAGAGTTAACAGAAGTATAGCGGTTGGGGTTTAGCAAACCATGGCAATTAGCACTGTCTGACTGAAGCTTGCATAAGAGAAGCCCCCAGAATAGCCTCTTGACTCTATTTTATCTCTCTCAGCCCTTGCTACCTTATTTTATTACACTTCTTCTCCCCCTTTTGGCCAGGAAGGTGTTGTCTGTCCCACGGTGTCAGGGCGAGACTCATTCCTGAATGTCATGTCACATGTAGGGGAGGGGTAATGTTTTCCTTGTAGGGTTGGGCTTAGAGAGATGCCACATCTGAGCAACAAAAGAGGTTTCCTGGAAGCAACTCCTAGGCCTAGTATAGGTAGTCTTAGTTTGTCCACTACAGAAACATAAGGGCAAGCCTCAAAATCTAAAATAGACTTAGCCTGTTTTCTTGGGAGTCCCCAGTGGTTGAGAGGGTACCTGGGGTTTCCCAGATGGGGAAGGTTAATAGTTCCATGTATATATATATTTTTTTCTTCAGACTCTCAAGGAACTCTACCAGTACTTTTTAATTATCAGTGCACCATAGTCTGAAATGTATCTGGGATTTGCATTAAGCTATACAGAATTACAAGGCCTCATTCCTATTTTGGACTCTTGGAGTTTGAATTGTTAAATGAGCTATCCAGACAAGTTAAGTTAGAATGTGTGTTTACAGAAAATTTAGGGTCTAGACACAATAAGCCTTTGGTCTCATACACTAAAAAGTTTATAATACATACACCATCATCTTTTACCCTGTATTCTGATTTACCTTAGTGCCAGCCAGATTGGCTTTGTTTTTATCTCTAATTGAGAGGCTGATCTCTCTTTCAATTACATTATCTGTTATTGTATGTAGCTATGCTAACTTTCAGGGCCGCAGCACTCCATCTCTGGGTCTTAGGTGTCACTGAGTTACTCAGAGTTACAGGGAAATACCAGCTGATATGCATACAGCTCAGTGTCTCAGAATCTAGAAATACACTTTACAACTTCAGACCGAGTATGGCTGATATCTAGTCTCCAATTTTTTTATGTAAGTATTTTCAGAAAGATATTTTAGCGTATTTAATTTTTGTTTCTTGCTTATTTTGCACAATACTTTGCATGGTTTATACAGTTTGTGGCGTGCCTGTTGACACCCTTCCTTTTTGTTGCTGCATCATATTCCATCATATAGTTACCAGTTTGCCATTCTGCTTCCCAGTCATTGTACCGGTCAGCTCCCTCCATCTATTGGGCATAATGTCCAAAATAAACCATGCCTTAAACTATCCTCACTTGGTTGTACAATCAGCAGCACTCTCAATTTTAGATACTTTTAATTGGTACATAGAGACAACTGACAAACACAGCCTCATCAAATATCAAATCCAAGCTCCCTTATCTCTTGTCCCCCTACCCCCCTTAGTTGCCCCTTGATAATGCTGTGGTACTGTTGATGTCTTCCTGTTAACTATTGGCCGTAGCATGCAATTTTAGTTTTCCCCCTATTAATAGTGGATTTATTTTTATTTTTCGTCTTCGAAACTTACTGGCTTCTAAAGTGTGATTGATGTGTCTGGTTCTAGGAATTCCTATACCTCTTTAAATATTGCCTTTGCCTCATTCTCTCCTTCTAGTATTGATTTAAAGTATAGCAAACCTTTTCAGGGTATTATCCCTCTCTTATTTTCCATAATTTTTTCTTTCCTGTTCCATTGTGGGAAATTTCTACCCAGTTTTCCAATTCATTAGTTTTCTCATCTTCTTTGTCAAATCTATTGTTAAATTGGCCCATTTTAGTTATGTTTTGTCTATTTTTTTCCCTTTTTGATCTTTCAACATCTGCCCTGTTAGTTTTTAAAAGTGTCCAGTTCCCTGTAGACATCCTAAAGCTTATTTTTCATTTCTGTAAGTGTAGTTAGCACAGCTGTTTCATAGTTTTTAGTCTGGTAAGATCAGAAATCTCTTTTTTGTTGTCTGTTCTTTCTGCCAGTTCTTATACTTGGAGTCTTTTCCTTGAATGCCTGGTTATCTTTGAATACAGTCTGGACGTTGTATTTGAAAAATTATTCATAGGAATCTTTTGAAGCCCGCCGCAAAGGTCCATTTCTCCACAGGGAGTTTGCTTAGGCTGAGTATCTGTGGATATTACTCATCCAGGGATTACTGTAAGACAAGTTTTTCTTTTATTCTCTCCAGTATGGCTGTAATTCCTCCCTGTTTTCCCAATTCACCCTCAGCCCTGATAGTGTAGCCCTCTGGAGTCCCAGCTTGTTAGGGAGAGTCTCCTATTAGACTCCACATCTTGTGAGGGCACTGGGTTTTGATTTCTGTCAAAATAAGGTTCTGACTTTCAAAGATCAAAAAAGACCCTTTGGGCTTCTTTGCTTGCTTGCTTTTCTGGAGTCTCATTTTCTCTTTATGTTTATTATGATTCCTTATCTGTCTGATTTAAGAATGAATGTGTTTGCATGTTTAACCATTCTTTTTAGTTTTCCTCAGTGGGAGGGTTGATCCAAATAATTTAGCCCAACATTAATGAAAACAGGAAAATTGCTTGCAAAAATCTTGATTTCTTACTTTGAGAATTAAGAATCTCTAATTACATATTCAGAAACATCTACATCACCAGCTGCTTGTCCTATATAGGCATTTTGCTTTCTGGTTTTTTGTTTTTATGGAGAATGGAGAGAGGAAGAGAAAGAAATCTGAATTGCAATGGTTTTGAATTAATAATTCTATTTCTTTTAGGTATATACAACAACATTAGAGTACAGGGGACTAATATTCTGCATATTAGGTACAAAAAAGTTGCTGATCTGATTGATGTGCTTCTTAGGGAATAACAGGATGTGCTGGTCTTTTGTCATGTTCAGGTAAAACAATTTATAGGCCTTGAAAATTTTTTGCTATTTCTTAGTGTTATTCATCTGGATAACTCCTATGCATCCTTCAAAACTAAGCTTAGATGTTATTTTCTCATTAGCAGCTTTCCCCCAAATATCATAAATACTTCATAAATATTTGTTAAATGAATGATGGATTGGTGGGTAGGTGGTTTAAATTCCCTTCAGTGCCTGCATAACACTCTGATGTATCTTTCAAGCACTGATCACTTGAGATTGTAATGGTCTCTTTTCTTTGTCTGAGGGCAGAGATACCATCTCTCTTTATTCTCCAGGACCTAGAGAAAGAACCCTTCCTGGCAACCAGGCACACATTTCCCTGGCATATGTTAAGTGTTCAATAAATGCTTACTGAATATGCATTCAGCTCTTGACTTGAAAAGAAGAGAGAATTGGAAGTTAAAATCAACTACAGAGATTGAAACAGGTAATTCAGACAGTATTAGCTACGCATGCTTTCTTGTGTTCATTTGGCCTTCTAATCAATGCCATCAATGCCATTTTTTTTTAAGGGAAAAGACAGGCAGGTTCGCATGACCAGACTTTTATCTTTGCTTCTACAAAAAGAAAATTAAGCTCCCCCTGATTTTGTTCCACAGATTTTATCTTTTACCTGTTTGTACTGCCTGGCTGTTAGGAAGAAGGGTTCATTCCCTGTAGCAGTGCTTAAGGGGTGTGTTTTTTCAAACAGCTACTTTTTTTTCTCTAAGCAATCAGTGCAATCTAAGCACATGTCTCTTTACTATAGAAATCTTTGTCCTATTTGAATGATTATGTCTTGTTTATTCACTGTCATTGATCTAGGAGCAGGAAAGGATTTCTTTTTTAAAATGGAGATCCTAATAAATCATAAGGTTAAAAGAGCTGATTAAAGTGTATTACACTTTGGGGCAGGCAACCGTGGCCATGCTGGAGACCCGGGTTCGTTTCCTGATGCGTGCCCATGTAAAAAAAAGAAGTGTATTACAATTTGAAAATGGAATTGACTTTTAAAATTTAAAGTTCCAGAAAATCTTTTCCAGTTATAATGCTAGGAAATACATCTATAAAAATATATTAGTGCATGAGAAGTCCACAACTGTTTAAGTAAATCTTAGTCACAGAACTCATTGGAAAACCTGACTCCAATGTCAGGACGGACACTTAGATACATCCCCATCGTTTCTTTCAAGAGGGAGAAAAAGGGTTTCCCTGGGGCATTCCAGTCAAACCTATTCAGTGATTTCTTTCAAATTAGAAGCTTTACTGTTTTTAGTTCTCTTAATCCCCTTGGTTTGTTAAAACCAAAACTACCAGAGTATGTGCCTCCGTAGTTTTCATGTTATGACTATGCAAACAATATAATGCCCCCCACCTTAAATGAAGCTTTTGTACTGCAGAATGCCTAGCTATAAGTTTTGTTTTTTTTTTTAAAGCAAGACTTCTTTACTACCTTTAAGATGTAGGATGGTGGAGAATGAAAGATCATTCTATGCAGACTTCAGCCTTTTGTAAAAGTTTTACTAATGAGTATGAACTAGAGTTAGAACATTTTGTTCCAAAAATTGTTAACCTTTAAAAAATTGCTGCTAAAAAAATAGAGTGCTGTTACACTTAAAGTTGGTACCACATTTTGAGATAAGACCTTGTGCCATAAATGCAGCTGAACTAAATATAAACTTTAGGTCACAAATTAATGCTGTCAAGGGAATGAGTAAAGTAGAAAATAACCGATGGCATAATTTCATTCTAAATTATGTAGTATAATCAAATATGATCATCCAGAATTTTATATTTTTCTTTGTACAGAAGCTATGTGTTCTGGGTGTTTTTTAAAAAGGAACAAAATTCCACAGTTGATACTTTGTATCAGTCTTCAATGGGCTAGGTTTTTTTTATTTGTTTGTTTTAGTAATCAAAGTTCTTTAAATTATATACTTAACACAGCAGAGAAACTGGATTGTTTCTTTATATAAGACTGCTTCCACTTGGAATGCTGTCACAAGTATTGGGGGAAGATTTCTCTTGTATATGATAGTCTTAGAAATAATGCATGATCTTATTTTATAAACTCTTGAGCTATGTATTTGATGTGTAAAATATGTACAGTATTGATATAAACCATCTCTTAAAAAGTTAGCCTATAAATATTGTTGTATGATTTTCTTTGGTCAGAAACATTTGGACTAAGTAGTGCCACTTGGGTCAAGATTTTCTTCAGTGCCATTTAGCAAACAATCATCTTTTTAGTCTAGGCAACTAGCAACGTTCCAAGGTCTTCTATTTGTATAATACAACAGAATATGTTACAGTTGTCACACTGTGAATTTGTGGGGGATTCTTGTGGAACCCAGTCTAGCAAAATTAGAGGAAAGGCCCTAAGGAAATTTATTTCTCCTAAGAGAAAAGGCCAACATTTTCAAATTTAACAGTTGAACCTACCACAGATAATAATGTTTACTATCTCAGCCCTCCAAAGTGCACAGTGTTGGGACCGTCATTTGTACTTTTTGTTTGGTAGTTGGATAAAATTGGGCAGCTGAATTGTTCAGTCCCATGCATCTCCCAAAAAAAAAAAAAAGTTATTGTCAATTAAGACTTCAAACATGAGGTGTAGAAACTGTCCTGCATGTTTTGTAAACAGGTGTCATTTTCCACTGAGCACAGGCCATTCAGTTTTCTATTGATTACACCGCTATATGAAATAGCAACATTGAAGTGGGGCCAGTGATTGTTGTACACACTTTGAATTACTTTGCATGGTCTCATTTGAGATAATTGGTGTAAGAATCTGTGGCTTTTTTTTTTTTTTTTTACATTTGGAAACATCGAATAAAAATGAAAATAAAAAAAGATTTCTTTTACTGTAAATAAGTGGATATTTTCAACACAGACAAAATTGTGAAGTTTTATTGGGAAAGATAGCATCCTTTTCATGTGCAAGTACCTATCAGTAACAAACTTTTTACTTAAATGTTTGTAGCTTCCTAGTAGACATTGTTCTATGAAATGAAAAATGTAGTATGGTCTGTAGCTTACCACAATTGGAAAAATAGTTACAGATAAACATCACCATAAAGTATTCACAACATTATAAATAGTTGTAAGTAAATATTTCACATTATCAGACCTGTACAATAAAAAGTAAAGTTTGTAAAAAAAAAAATAGTACAAATGACTAATTGTACTTACAATTTTCTGGTATTGGACTGTTGACTAAGCCTCTGATTTTCATTTTACTCTTTTTTTTTTTTTACATGGGCAGGCACGGGAATCGAACCCGGGTCCTTTGGCATGGCAGGCGAGCATTCTTGCCTGCTGAACCACCATGGCCCTCCCTCTGAATTTCATTTTAGTTGCCAAATTGAAAAGTAGGAATTGAGCAGAGAGAAGAGATTAGAAGGGCAAGAGGAGTTTTTATTTAAATTAAGTCTTCTGTTGCTTATGTCAATAAACTTAAGATTTTGGCAGTACATAATTATGCCTTATGGTTAAATGGGAGTTTATTTTAATCTTCTTGTATCTTTATTAAAGAATAGGTCGTGCAGAGCCATGTAATTGACTTCTGGTCATAGGTGTGGTCTAGCTTTAGTAGGGAAAAATTTATTGACAAGATAATTTTTCATAGCTGGTTAATAGATTTCTATTAGGCTAAACACTGAACAAACAAAGCTTAGCCTGAGGGCTTTTAGAAGTAGTGGTCTGAAACTGTTAGCCACTAAAGCCAAAGAAGTTGCTTTAGTGGCTAACAGTTTAATTATTTACTTAAATAATTTAGAATGGAAGTTTTGATTTAATTAAAAAATGAAAATTATTGGGAATGGTAGTATTTTTCCAGTAACTCAGATTTTCATAAGATATTCTTGTATATGAACAGTGGGTAGAATTAATATTCACAGTATCTAGGACTCAGGCACTATTCCCAACTTCCAAATCAACTATTGTAAAAATTACATCAAGTTTCTGTAATAGTCCCTTAATTTGAATTACTGGAAAAAAAATAACAGGTCTGTATTGTAGCCCTACTATGGCAAAGAGAACCATTACTCGAGAACCCTTGACTTTGTTTTCCACATCTCCTAGTTCTATACCAGAGGAGCAGAAGTGTGTAGAGGCACACTTTTTGTAGGAAGCTTCATTTTCATTTCATTTTTTTAAATAAATGAACATTTTCTTGAACAAATGGTACTTGGAAAACTGGGTATCAATGTGCAACAGAATGAAAGTGGACCCCTACCTCATACCATGAATAAAAATGAACTCAAAATGGATGACAGACCTTAAATATAAGTGCTAGAACCGTAAAACTCTTAGAAGAAAATATAGGGAAATAATCTTCACAATCTTGGGTTAAGCAATGAATTCCTAGACTTTACACTGAAATTATGAGCACCAAAAGAAAGAATGGATAAATAGAACTTCCCTAAAATTTAAAACTTTTGTGCATCAAAGGACATTATCTAGAAATTGAAAAAAAACTGCAGGATGGTAGAAAATAGTTGCAAATCACATATCTAGTAAAGTTTTAATATCCAGAATATATGAAGAATTCCTAGAACACACCAACAAGAAGACAAACAACGCAATTAAAAATGGACAAAGGACTCGAATGGACATGTTCTCATATGCAAATATTCAGTAAGCACATTCAGTAAGCACATGAAAAGGCACTCCTTAGCCATCAGGGAATGCAAATTAATGCCACAATGAGATACTACCTCACACCCACTAGAATGACTATTATTTCAAATAATAGTAGTAGTAGTAGTAGTAGTAGGTGATAATAATATTGAGTGCTGGTGAGGATGCCGAGAAATAGGACCGTCATGCTTTATTGGTGGGAATGTAAAAATGGAGCTCTTAAAAAACAGTTTGGGGTTCCTCAGAAAATTGAACAGAATTACCATATGGTATGGCAATCTCACTTCTAGGTATATACCCAAAGGAATTGTCAGTAGAAACTCGAACAGATATTTGTACACCAGAGTTCATAGCAGCATTATTCACAGTAGCCAAAAAATGTAGGCAACCCAAATGTCCATCAGCAGATGAATGGATAAACAAAACATGACATTTACATACAGTGGAATATTGCTCAGCCTTTAAAAGGAATTAAGTTCTAGTATGTGCCACTACATGGATAAACCTTGAGTGAAATAAGTCAGACACAATGGGACAGATTTTATAGAATTCTACTTATATGAAATCACTAGAATGTGCAAACTCATAGAGACAGAAAATAGAGTATAGGTTACAGGGAGGGAGGAAGAATAAGGAGCGAATGCATCATGGCTGTAAGGTTTCTGTTTAGGGTGATGGGAAAGTTCTAGAAGTGAATGGTGATGAGGTAGCACAACATTGTGAATGTAATTAATTTCCCTGAATGGCATGCTTGGGAGAGGAAAATTTATGCTGTATATGTGTTTCCACAATTGAGAAAAAATAGCAACTAAAGAGACAGTGACAAATAAATGCAGTATGTGGTACTGAACTGGTTCAATAATGGAGGAGAAAAGAGTCAAAAGAACATTATTGGGACATGAAAAACTAGAATGTAGACTAAGCTTTATATCAATTTACTTTCTTGCATTTGCTAACTGTACTTAACACTGGTTATATAAGTGAATATCCTTGTTCTTATGTATGTTGAAGTACCACGTATTTAAGATGCATAACATATATGACCTACTCAGTGTTTAGACTATGGATGCATGGATGGATGGATGAATAGACGAATAGATATGTGTTGCAAAATGTTAAAATTGCTGGGTGTGTGGGTATCTGGTGGGAGGGGTGATTATAGGAGTTCTCTGTATGGGTTTTGTATTGCTTTTGCAGCCATTCTGTATATTTGAGATTATTCCAGAATAAAAACTTTAAGTTAGAAACTTTGAAGTACCAACAGAACTAGCTGAAACTTCTTTCTCAAAGCTCCAGAAAACATATAAAGGATTGCTATTACAGGGCAAGCACTTGAATCAAGGAAAAGGTTACTTAAAAGGAGTTGTATCTCCTGGAGCCCCGGTTGCCTATCCTCCTGCCCCCTCCACTGGCTTGGCAGGGGGTGAGCTCACATTCTCAGTGAGGATCCATGCCCCCAGTTTCAGTAGGAGCAGAGTGACCCTCATGCACATACTAGGAACATGTATGTCTGGCTCAGTCTGTCTTGCAGTGGCCTGAGGGACTCGCTGTCCCAGAACTTGTCTTGTATGTAGAAGGTGGCTCACAGAGCTCTGTAATGTTGTGGGAGAGCAGTCAAGTTGTGCTGACTGGGGCAAGGAATTGCTGGTTGTATGTCTGACATATAAGAGATTGCTGCCCAGGGCAATGAGGAAACTGTTTTCTAGAGAAGAGGGGACATTTGTATCTGTGTAAATGGGATAATTGCCAGGGTCACACACACATGCCCAAGACAGAACACATGTATGGAAAGAATCATTGGGCCTCTATGCTTTGGCCTGGAGTTATTCCCCAAATTCATTGTATGGATAAGCTCTGAAGAGGTGCACTCACAGAGGCCAGTCTGTAAAGGCTGGGAAAGATGTTTTCTTTTTTTCCTCCTTTTTTTTGGGAGTGGGGGATTAACTCCTGGCATTCAAGGAAAACTGTCATATGACTAGCTGGATACATACCTAAGGAACAGTTGGGCCCAGGCCTAAACAATAAAATATCAAAGTGTTGGGATTTCAGCAAAAGATTACAAAACATACAAAGAAGCAATGTGGTAGCCCAAGCAAAGGAGAAGATTAAAGCAGTAGAAATCATTAATGAGGAAGATCAGATGAGGGACATTCCAGAAAAAGACTTTAAAAAAAAAAAAAAAAGTCCTAAATATGCTCAAAAAACTTAAGAAATCAGGGAAATGATAGATGACCACAGAGAAACTATCAATAGGGAGGTCAAAATTATGAAAAGGAAACAAACTAAAGACCACAGTAACAGAAATTAAAACTCCTATAAAGGGTTCAACTTCAGATTGGAGCTGGCAGAAGAAAGAATCAGTTAACTTGAAGATAAGACAATTGAAATCATCCAGTCTGAGGAGCAGACAGAGGAAAGAATGAAGAAAAGTAAGCAGTGCCTGAGGAATCAGTAGTATACCATCAAGCATGTCAGTATATGCATTGTGGGAGTCCTAGAGGGTGAAGGAAGAAAGGGACAGAGAGAATATTCAAAGAAATAATGACTGAAAACTCCCCAAATTTAATGAAAAACATGACTAAACACATCAGGATGTTCAGCGAACTCCAAACGTGATAAACCCAAATAGACCCACACCATGCCATATTTTAATCAAATTGTCCCAGGTCCAAGATAGAGAATTCTGATGGCCACAAGAGAGAAACAATGTGTTACATACAAGAGAACCTCAGTAAGATTAAGCACTGATTTCCCACTGAAAACTATGGAGGAAGGCATATTTAAGTGATGGAAGCGACAAATGCCAACCAGAATTTCTATGTCTGACAAAACTCTTTCAAAAATGATGGAGGGATTAATACGTTCTCAGATAACAAAAGCTGAAGGATTTTGTCACCACTAGATTGGCCTTACAAGAAATGCCAAAGGGAGTTGTGCAGGTTGAAAGCAAAGAACACACAAAATTGATAGAAGGCATGTGAAGAAATAGAGATCTCTGGGTGGTGTGATGGTGGCGCAGTGGCAGAGTTCTCACCTGCTGTGCCAGAGACGTGGGTTCGATTCCCAGTGCCTGCCCATGCAAAAAAAAAAAAGAAAAGAAATAGAGATCTCTGATAAAGATGTTCAGAAAATAGAGGTTCCAAATAAATCTCATTAAAATGTAAAATTATTGTTTTATACTTATCAATTGAGGTGTACAGTACAAATCTCTACAATCTATTTAGTAGGGTCTTTCACTTTTTCATTTATTTCCTTATTTTATAAATGTGATGAATGTATTACCTTTCTAATTATACTGAAAAGGAAAATTTAAGTATATCTGAACCAAGTTAACTTCTAAGGAGGTAGCAACTGTTTTATTCAAAACCCTCAAATAAAGGAGTTTTATGATTATATATATATTACTGAGATGTCTGATATTACTGTTAGAAATTCAAATGAAGATTTCATGTACGGTTTGCATTTAAGAATAAGCTATCATAACATGACCCAAATATTTTCTTTTCCCAATGTCTTTGACTTTTAGGGAGAAAACAGTATCTGACGTGTGCATTAAGATACACATAAATCCTCAAGAGAGTGGGAAGGCAGTTACTGAGGATTATAGTTGGTCCTTTATGAGATGACCAAAGGTGGTCAACACCCAAGTCTTGGTAAATGAAAAATATAAATAAGCCAAATTCCCACTCCATCCTTTAGCCTCACCCTTCCCTGGGGTAGTCATTGTCATTAGGGTGAATCTTGGAAATAGGGTAAGGTCATCTGTTTATAAATTACTTAGTTATGTATAAAACAGCTGAAAATGTAATGGTTTGATTTTTTAGACCCACATCAAAACGGCTGGCTTAAAGTAGCCAAGTCAAAAAATTCTAGGTGTCAAAATTGCTGCATAAAAATGTGAACTGAAGTTGAAATTAAGTGTTGCCTCTTTGAGGGAGCTATCCAAGATGCCCCCAGTCAAAATTAATTACTCTCCTTCAACTGCTATTGTCCTTACTCTGTTATTATAAAAGTTATTTTGTATTTCAATAAACTGTATAATGGTGGGGAAAAAAAAAAGAAGAAAGAAAATAGATGGAGGGAGGGAAGGAAGAAGAAATACCACAAATGTGCCAAAATATTAAAATGGGTGGGGCTGGGTATTGTATGTTGGAGTACTCTATATGGAGTTTGTATTATTTTTGCAACTGTCCTGTAAATTTTAAATTATTTCAAAATTAAAAGTTAAAAAAAAAACTTTAAGAAAAAAAAATGAACACTTATTGTTGATTTAGTCAACAAATATCCACTGAACATCCTGCAAAATGCAAAGCCTTGTGCTGGATACTATAGAGTAAAAAGTTAATCATATGTGGATCTTGACATCAGTGAGTTAATAGAACCTAAGGGTCTATTAGGGGAATTATAATTTGGAACCTAGTTTATATAAGGTAGAAAGAGATAAATTCTATAGAAATGAAAAGACTTGAGCCTTGGAGTTCGGAAGACTTGCCTTGGTATCCCAGCTTCATTGCTACTGGATGTTCTTGGTGAAACTACTGCGTTTACTTAGCTGTTTTCTTGTCCGTAAATTAGGGCAAGTAATGCCTGCCTCATAGAATTGTTGGGAAGATGGGCTTAGATACATGAAGCTGAGAAGCTCTTTCAGCTCCAGACTTGTAGTATGTTACTGCCTAATTACTGTCTCCTTTTGAATGTCTCAGTGCCTTTTTAATGTCAAGTCGAAAACCTAACTTTGTGAGCTCTCTTCTAGAGTTTTGTCTGTTTCCGTGAATGACACCCAACAACCTATCCAGCCAAAAATCTGAGCATCACCTCCTACTCCTACCCCATTATCCAGTCCACCCAGGGCTATTGATTTTAAACCATACATTTTTTCCCCTCAAATTAATCCTCTTCACCGCTACCAACCTAGGTCAATCATCTCTCTCACCGGCTGCTATAACATCCTATTCTCTGCCTGTCCCACTCCAAGCCCTAGTAAACTTTTCAAAGCATATATATGGGTCAATTTCCTGCTTAAAACTCTCCAGTAAGTTTCCATTATCAACAATCTGGAGATAAAATCCTTAATGGCATGGTGTTACTACTTAGTTCTGTGTGATTATTTGATTAACATCTCATTCCTGTTCTGCCTTTATCATTATTATATTCCTACATCCTACACAGTACTTTTTATAGTTGATGCTCAGATATTTAAGGGGTGAATATAGGAAGGAATGTATAAAAGAACCCAACCAATAATTAGAAATTTAGGCTGTGTCTGTATTTCCTTCTTGTTATGCCACATACAAATATTTGTACACATTCACAGAAATACAGATACAATTTCTGAATCAAATAATGGTCATTTTTTAAAAAATTCTCGTTCCATATCTCCCTTTTATTCTCATTCTATCATCTCCGTGCCTCTTGGCACAATTTTACTCATCTGGAGTTGCTGAGCCACAGTTCAAGAACCGCATATAATTTATAAGTGAAGTACAAGCATGTGAAATTTGTGAGTATTTGTTATGCATGGCAGTATTGTGAAGCACCTCTTTGGAGTACTGCAAAATAGTTAACTAGTTATCCTCCCAGTGGAGAATTACATCCACCAGTTTATAAACTAGATCCCAGCTGGTGAGCCCAAAGCTGCAAGGGTCATTCAGACAAGTACTTGAGAATCTTGAGAGTTTCATTAGTAATTTTTCCTGCTCTCCTCTTTATAGAGAATGCTAAGACCTCAAGAGGGCAGATGAGGATGGATAATAAGAGTGTGCAAATTGATCTATTAAATATTATATAAGAGTTGGGGGTATTTTACATGTGTGTCAGGTGGTTTCCAGGGAGATATAAGACCTTGTTTTGTAATGTTATACCACATCATGAATTAACCTTTTAGAGGCTGAGTATTAACCATCTCTCCTATATTTTTTGTATTTTAAAGGAAACTAAGAATTATGACACCAGCCTTTTAAGATAGATTTCTGCTTATTAGTTTTCACTGAGGAGCTATATCATAGTAATGATTTACATATTTTTGGTGTTACTGAGTCCTTTCTGGGCCATCATCTCACTCGATCTTCCCTTTAGTCTGTACATACAGTTACGAGCTAGGCATGTTTTATAAGTTGTAAGTAGTAGTCTAATTGTGGTCTTACAGCTAGTTGGGGGTTTTAACCCAGGACTACACTACTTTTTTCGTCATCCTGTTGTATCTAGACCCAGTTGTTAAATTTGTGTTGATTTTACCAACTTGTTAAGTTGATAGAAGGGTTTTGAAATTCATGAGTAAAAGGTGTCTTACAGGTTAGGTTTAAAATATCAACTAGAAGAGTAAAGTGCCTGTAAGAGAATGTAGAGACCAAAGAGGAAAATGTTTTTCTCAAAGAAGAATCTGGGACTTTTAAAGTTTAGTGCCATTAAAAGTCATAAATTCCTGGGGCATTGTTTCTGTATTTCTGCTTGTTTGATGCTGTTGCCTGTACTGTTGTATTTCACACACATACACTCACTTTTATTTACCATCGAGTGTATTGCTGCTGAAAATGTAAGCATAGTAAGCACTAAAAAGTCAAATGACCTTGTTTCTTTGGGAAGAAGAAAAATGACAAGAAAAGCTATCTGATTTTTATTTGTTTTGTGTGTGTGTTTATACTTTTAACCAGTATTAGATTAAGATAAATTAGATTGATCACTCAGATTTTGTAAATCCAAGAAAGTAAAGTCTTGGAAATAATTTTAAACACTGTTTTAGTTTACATTTTAATAAATACTTTAACAACTTTGTTTTTTCTGGCCATTGAGATTATACATTCATGGGACCTCAGAGGGTTTGAGTTGAACAGAGGTAAGTTATAGGAATTTTATGGATGGGAGATCTTTTGATCTCATATAACAGCAGTAGGGGTGGGAGCACAAGCATCACTGATTTGTATTTGTCATACTTCCAGAGTACAACATTAACCTCCATCCCAGTCTTGCTTTTCCTCGGAAAGCTTTAAATCAACTGAAATTATGACTTAATCATAATTACTGAACATCCCTTCTGGCTTACCCTCTTTAGACATGATAGCTAAACTCCATCTTAAATACAGCCTTTGAAAGACAATTTATCACAAGCTAGTCTCTTTAGAGTTCTCAAATAGGCACAGTTCTGAACACAATGTAGTGTTCAGAATAATAAATAATAATAAATGTATATTAACTCATTGAATCCTCACCACAGATACTATTCCGTATTTTATAGTTTGAAGCCAAACTAACTGGATTTGAATCTAGGCTCCTCCATCAGCTGTATGTCCTTTGGCAAGTTACTTAACCGTTCTTTCCCTCAATTTCCTTATCTGTAAAATGGGGACAGTGGTAACTTCCTCACTATTTTCTTGTGTGGTGAAGATTAAATGAAATAGTCCATATAGCACTTAGAACATAGAACAATAAGTGAATGCTTGTAAACGTTAGCTGTTGTCCAATGTGTGATTACATGGTTAAAAAGATCATTGATACAGGAATCAGAACTTGGTTTTTGATCCCTGCTCCCCTGTTAACTAACTGTGATTGTTGGTAAAATCTCCCTTTTTCTGGGTTTCCAGTTTTCGTATACCCATTGTTTTAAACTTATTTGGAAATACTTTCAAATTTACAAAATCTGTAAAAGTCAAATAGTTCCATGAACATCTTTATCCCCTTTTCCCAGATTTACTTATCATAATATTTAAACTCCTTTGCTTTATTATTTGTACATATGTTCTCATGTGGACTCTGTATATGTATGTATGTGTGGGGTGAGGCCCATGTTTTTCCTGAACCATTCAAGGATAAGTTCTACATCAAGGCCTTTTACTCCTAATTCAGGGAGATTTCTTAAGAACAGATGTATTCTCTTCAGTACCATTACCATGGTTATGAACCAACTTCAAAAATTTATATCAATAAAATCCTTTTATCTAAGCTGCCGTCTATATTCCAGTTTTGTCAGTTGACATAATAGCATTATCTTTTATAGTATTTCTCCCCTCCAACACTGGATGCAATCTAGAATTTTCCATTTAGTTAGTATGGCTCTTCAGCCTATCTTTGTCTTTTATGACATTGACATTTTTGAAGACTACAGTAAACTACATTTTTAGTTAAATGCAAAGTAAAGAGAATTAACAAATGCTATAGGAATTTTAGAGAACAAAGATTACTTGATTGAAATGGTGAGGGAAGACATTAAAAAGGACATTTGGTTTATTGAGATTTGACAGAAAACCTTTTTCTAAAATTTTACCTATTTTCCCCAAAGTCAGTGTTTGCATTATCTCAGCTAATATATATTACTGTCTTCTACTAGTTTTTGTTAAGCATTCTCCTGCATTAACTAAATCAAAAGAGAATTACTAATTGTTATTTCTAAGTTTAATGAAATAGCACAGCTTAGTCTTTTAAACAACGTTGACGTTTCATCACTTTCAAATGGTGATGAAGGCTCTACTGATTATTACATAAGGTTCCCTAAATGAATTGGATCAATATAAAATGGCAGTGAATTTCAAAGTATGAGAATAGATTTTTATTCCCTTCCTCATTTCATCAAAGATTAGAGTCAGACTGACAGTTTGGGTTCTCAGCTTTGCCACCATTCTAGAACCTTTTTAGCACCACTATTTAAGCTGAAGAAAGTTACTGAAAGGAAAGTACTGTTTCCTTTTATTGAATTTTAAGTAGTATAAGTTATTTCTTGAGATTTTCTTTACGTGTTATAGGAAATGCTGTGGTTGACATAGTTGAGATCTGTTCATTGGTTAACAGATGGGAGAGCTAGAGGTATATTTGAGACCGTCACTGTTTGTAAGGTATTTTTTTCTTCTCAAATAGTTTTTAAAAATAATTCCGTGGCCTTTGTGCATTTTATTTCTGCAGTTGAAGAAACAGGTCTGAAACAAGGTCTTGCCCCAACTGCCTCTGAACTCAGTGACTGCCAGATCTCCAAACATCAAGTTCAGCTTTGTCCGCCAACCTGTCTGACATGTCGGGACCCGTGCCAAGCAGGGCCAGAGTTTACACAGATGTTAATACGCACAGACCCCGGGAGTACTGGGATTACGAATCACATGTGGTGGAATGGGGGTAATTGTTTCCATTTACTTCATTACACTCACCCAAAGTGCTGACGCTTGTGGATTATTGAGTAATTCATGTTAGAAATCTCCCTCTCTATAAACCTAAAACCTCAAAATTGAAGTCCAATTGGTGTTTTCTTTTGAGCTGCAAGGTTTGTTTCTGATTTATATATTCTGTGTTCAAAGCTGGTAACAAAAAGTTTTCATCTTACTTTTAAGCTAAGGGCGTTTTAGTTAGGTGAGAATTGAAAACTTGAAAGACTCCAAAAACACCAAACTGTTACTTGAAAGTATTTTTGAGGTCAGAAAATTTTGTCCCATGATAATAAGTGAAGGATGAAATAGTTCTTCAGAAAGGTGTCCTCTTTGTGATAAGCAAAACTATGACCTTAAACATTTGCCCTTATCTCAAGACTAGGCATGAGTAACTTAGAATTCAACCCAAATTCTATCTTAAATAGTTATAGTCTGCCTGAAAACAGCTATGTTTACCTTCCTCATTCTCTGTGTGGTCTCATTTGCATGTTGAATTTCCTGTCCCTTTGTGGTATGTATTTAATTGATCAGATAATACTTTTTTGTGTTAAAAGCATTTTGACATTTGAATGCAAAAGAACACAGTTTAAAAATTCATAAAAGCTGCTATTCCCACACTACATTTTTTACCTGTCCCTATGTGATTTGTACAGCCTATAAGTGCTTGAAGACAGTTTGTCTCAATGAATTGTCATGGGTTGTATTTTTTATCCTGATTACACCAAGATTCTTAGACATAAGTACATTGCCTCTTCATAAGGAAGCACTGTGTGCTCTAAAGATACCACCAAGAACCACTGAAACAATGCCAATAAGTGTCATTACTGTTGATAATTTAACGATTCCTCTCTTATATCATAGACTTTGGACCCTAGTTAATACCTGTATTTCCTACTGCAGAAATTTCAACCACTGCCTTAAAATTGGGTGTTTTCCACTTAGTTCTGCTTATGTGGGACTCAATGGTCCTTTGAGTTATGGACTTGCTTGCATTCGTTTTGTATGCCCACCCACAGGAGAACTGAACTTACCTAGGACTAAGAACTTCCTTCCCCTAGATCTGCCATCGTTGTTATATTACCCATTAGTTCTTAGTACCTTTTTCCTTCTCTGTTCAGTAGCTTTCCTTCTAGCTGCTTTAGAAAAACCAATGGCTGATTTGTTATATACTGTATTCTTAATGTCACCAGCAGAAGTAGGCCTTATTATAGGGACCTTGTTTAGAGCAAAATCCTTCTCAGTTGGAAGCAGGGGTAGGAGAAAGTAGAGGAAGGAACCTGTAACTGATTCACGATCTATAATGTGGTTTATAAACTCCATTACATGGACTTTGTCAGAGCTTTCCCTGGAGGGCAAATAGGAGGTCAAGACTATATGTTTGAAAACCATTTATCTACAAAGAGTCCCATTAAAAATCAACTCCCAGAGTTTGGTTGAATTGAAATAGTCTTACAATATGTTTTGAGTTCCTGCTAAGTGCCAGCAGTGGGCCAGGCACCAGTGGACAGAAGTATATAAAAATGCGTTGGTGCTCTTAAATTCTTCAGAAGAAAACTATCTCTTGAAGACATACATAGCAAACGCTAATGCAAGCTAGTTCTGTGTGGTATGCCAATAAAGATAGATGTAAACAATTTCAAAGACTAATTGAAAGGCTTAAATTTTTCCAATTCTAGGATTTGGAGCACACATATTTTTAATTGGCGCAATTTAAAAACAAAAACAAATATGATGAAGCCGATTTGAGAATTATTTGAAATAACTACTTCTTTTACCCTTACCAGTGAGTTGTCTTAGTTGGATTGGTGCTTGGTAATTTGAATTTTTAAAATAATTGTAACCTTGACATATTTTGGTCACAGAAATCAAGATGACTACCAACTGGTTCGAAAATTAGGCCGGGGTAAATACAGTGAAGTATTTGAAGCCATCAACATCACAAATAATGAAAAAGTCGTAGTTAAAATTCTCAAGGTGAGTGAAAGAAGAAGTTATGATTTCAGAGGTATTTAGAATATAGACTAAAAATTAATATTGATGCCCCTTTTTATGCAATTTTACTGAGAAATGTTCACACACCATACAGACCATCTGAAGTATACAATCAGTGGCTCACAATATTGCCACAAATTGTGCATACATTCCATGATCAATTTTAGAACATTTTCATTACTCCAGAAAAGAAATAAAAAGAAAAAAGAAAACCCAAATCCTCCCATACCCATAGTCCCTCTTCCCCCTGCCGTTATTGACTCATAGTATTGGCGTGGTACACTTGTTACTGTTGATGAAAGAATATTAAAATATTGCTGTTAACTGTAGACCATAGTTTGAAATTGGTGCATTTTTTTCTCATATACCCCTCTATTAACTCCTTGTAATAGTGTCATACATTTGTTCCAGTTCATGAAAGAACTTTTTTATATTTGTAAAGTTAATCACAGTTGTTGTCTACCACAAGATTTGCTATGTTATACATTCCCATGTTTAAACCTCCAGCTTTCCTTCTGGTGACATACATGACTCTAAACTTCTCCTTTTTAACACCTTCACACACCATTTAGTACTGTTAAAATTATTCTCACAGAAAAATAGAGGGAGGAGGCCTGGGGGCACAAGTGAAATCAGAAGGAAAGATAGACAACAAAGACTGAGATGGTATAATCTAGGAATGCCTAGAGTGTATTATGATAGTGACTAAATGTACAAATTTGAAACTGTTTTTGCATGAGGAAGAACAAAGGAATGTCATTACTGCAGGGTGCTGAAAATAGATGGTAATTAATATTTTAAAACTTTAACTTACGTGTGAGACTAAAGCAAAAAATGTTTATTTCATACAAAACTTGTATTTTGACTAGTGCATTTCCTAATATAACTTATTTGAACAGCTTAACTGAACACCACAGTACATGGAACCTTGAGTAGGGCGTGAGATTTTATAGGTTTGTCCAGAGTGGTGCCCTGATAAATCCCAGAGTAATTTGAACAGTGAATAAAAAAAAGTATTTGCAAAGTCCCCTTGAGGGAATGGTGAGATAGGGGGAAAAATTCAACTTCCCTAAGTGAAGAATTATTGATATTCTCACAAGCAGTGGGGACAACCAAAGCAGTGGGCTGAGCCCCCAATCTTGGGATTTGTTCATATGAAACTTAATCCTGCAAGGATAGACTAAGCCTACTTAAAATTAGGCCTAAGAGTCACTCCCAAGAGAACCTCTTCTGTTGCTCAGATGTGGCCTCTCCCTCTCAGCCAACATAGCAAGCAAACTCACTGCCCTCCCCGTCTCCATGTGGGACATAACTCCCAGAGGTGTAAACCTTCCTGGCAACGTGGGACAGAAGTCCTAGAATGAGCTAGGACTCAGCATCAAGGAGTTGAGAAAAGCTTCTTGACCAAAAGGGGGAAGAGAGAAATGAGACAAAGCAAAGTGTCAATGGCTGAGAGATTCCAAACAGAGTCGGGAGGTTATCCTGGAGGTTATTCTTATGCATTAAATAGATATCACCTTTTTAGTCAAGATGTAATGGAGAGGCTGGAGAGAACTGCCTGGAAATGTAGAGCTGTGTTCCAGTAGACGTCTTTCTTGAAGATGATTGTATAATGATACAGCTTTCACAATGTGACTGTGTGATTGTGAAACCCTTGTGTCTGATGCTTCCTTCATTTACCTTATGGACAGATGAGTAAAACATATGGACTAAAAATAAATAATAGGGGGAATAAATGTTAAAATAAATTGAGTAGAATGAAATACTAGTGATCAGTGAAACAGGGGTAAGGGGTGTGGTATGTATGAATTTTTTTCTGTTTTCTTTTTATTTCTTTTTCTGAATTGATGTAAATGTTCTAAGAAATGATCATGATGATAACATTTACAACTATGTGATGATATTGTGAGTTATTGATTATATGACAAGAGTGGAATCATCATATGGTAAGAATGTTTGTGTTTTTATGTGGATATGTTTCATAAAAAAAGAAAAAACTGCATTTGAAAAAAAATTATTCTCACAATAATGTGCTACTGTCACCTCTATCCTAGTTAAACATTCTGTACATATTCAGCAGCCACGGTGATGCCTTTTTAAAATATCACTTTAAATGTTTTTGAAGTGCTTTAATATTTTTATTGTGTCTGCTGAGATAGATACAACAGATATTTTCATTTGTCAGATCAGGAAACTGACACAAGAGAAGTGAGTTGACCCAAGCCATGTAGCTAGACATAGGAGGGGATAAAGGTTAGGTCTCCTCTCTCTTAGTTCTTGCCTAATACTAATTTTCTATATTTGTAGTTGTATTACATGCTTTTGTTTTCAGTAAATACATTATTACCTCTATTGTGTAAGGATGAGGAGTCATAAACTCAGCCTTAAATGAAGGGATAGGTAGACAACATGAACTCATCTAGTGCAAATGCCTGTGCTTTTGAGTTGTAGGAACTGTGGTAAACTGGAAATTACATGCCTCTTCCAGAGGAGGTAGCTGATCTCAGCTCCAGCTGATTATTGCTCTGTGATAATGCAGGTCCAGTGTTGCTCAATACTCTATTTTTTGCGAAGAGAAGCCAGAAATTAATATTTGTATATGAATTCTCGCTATTTTTAAGTGTCCACTCAAGAGTTTTAAAAAATGCTGTATGGGCAAGATTTGCCAGTGGGCTACCAATATACCTCTTGTAATTTAATTATAATTGAACTATGCACAATCATATACCAGGAAATTAGCATGTAGTTCTTTGCCACAGGAACTTTTCCATATTTGATACTAAAAACAGAGATTCCCAAACTTTGTCAATTTACAGCATCCCTAATGTCTCAGTAATTTTTTCAGGGTACTCCAAACCATAAGAAATACCTAATAGTACTGCATATTAAGTAGTTAAGTCCAAATTACTAAATAAGTATTGGGGTTTAATAAGTTGGTAGCCATTGATAAAGTTACACACATAAATTGAAGGAAAAAATAATGATTTTATTTTGTTCGTAACTACAATTAGTTACTAATGGGGTATATACACCTGTTAGACACTGCATGGCTTCTCAAATGTTGAAATCAGATTGGCCATTGTCACCTTATTCTTGTTCCACATTGATTTTTATACAGTACTTGGTTTTTATCACAGTAACCAATTAAAATATGGCTTTACAAAGATATAGTATCATCAGAATGTGTCGTAATCTCATATTGTAACTGTGTACTACCTCAGGCTAGTAGTTCATTCCGTATCAAATAGATATCACATATTGGTGTGTTTTCCTCAAAAATTTGAATTATCCCACAGTTTCTTTGCGAGTTTTCTGGGATACCTCGGTGCACCATTTGGGAACAAAAGAGTGTAACTATTTATATCTGTCCTACTTATCACATGGAGAAAGAGAACTATGCTAGAAATTAGAAGACTTGAATTCTAATCCAAATTCCAAAGTAATTGGCCATGCTAGTCCTTTTAACCTAGGACATATTTGTTCGTCTGTGAAAATGAAATAATTTGGCTTTACCTACATTTCTCAAAGTTGTTTTGAAGGCCAAGTACAAAAGTGTATATAGAAATATACTTTGGAGACAGATGTTGTGTAATTGTGGGGAAGGTACATGATAGAATGAGGTGATCTGTTAGAGCCACATGAAAGACACAGATAATTTGTCTGGTAAAATTCAGAAGAGGGCAGTAGTTAAGAAATGTTCCCTGGAGCTGTTTTCAGGCCCTGAATGAAAGGAGGACTTTGGATAGGTATAGGAAGGAGTTGGGGAAGCATGTTCTAGGATGTGCCAGGGAAAATAAATAAGTGTGAAAAATATTTATGTGGAATATGCTATCTGATCATACACAGGAGCTATTCTTGGAAAGAGAGATTAAGTTGAAGGCCTGCAAAAGATAATGTACTCATTTCCATGCAGCCTTAAGAATTATATGACTTTATAAAGCCATAGTGGTTGGAAAAGCATGATGCTGGCACAGAGCAGTATTGACCAGTAGAATATAATCAAGAGTGCAAAGATAGACTACCAAATCTATGGATAACTGATCTTCAGTAAGGCCCCCAAATCCACTGAACTGGGACAGAATAGTCTTTTCAATAAATGGGCATGGGAGAATTGAATATTAATAGCCAAAAGAATGAAAGAGGGTTCCTGTCTTACACTCTAGACAAAAATTAATTCACATTGCACTTAAGACCTAAATGTAAGAGCCAGTACCATAAAACTTCTAGAAGAAAATACAAGAAAACATCTTCAAGATCTAGTAATAGAAGGTAGCTTCTTAAACTTTACACTTAAAGCATAAGCAGCAAAAGAAAAACTAGACAAATGGGAATGCCTTAAGATCAAGAGCTTCTGTGCCATAAAGGACTTTGTCAAAAAGTCAAAGAGGCAGCCAACTCAATGGAAGAAAGTATTTGGAAACCACATATCAGATACAGGCTTGATATCCTGTGTACATTAAAGAAAGTATATAGCTCAACAACTAAAGAACAAACAACCCAATTATAAAATGGGCAAAGAATATGAATAGACACTTCCCTGAAAAGCAAATACAAATGGCTAAAACACTTGAAGAGATGCTCATTTTCATTTGTCATAAGGGAAATGTAAATCAAGATGACAATGAGATATCACCTCACACCTTTAAGAAAGGCTGCTATTTAAACAACCAAAAAACTACAGATGTTGGAGAGAATGTGGAGAAATTGGAACACAACTTACTGTTGGTGGGAATGTTAGATGGTGCAACCTCTGTGGAAGACAGTTTGGCGATTCCTCAGAAAACTGAGTATTGAGTTGCCCTATGATCCAGCAATACCAGTACTTACTATATACCCAGAAGAACTGAAAGCAGTGACCGAACAGACATTTGCACACTGATGTTCATTATTCATTCATTTCACAGTTACCAAAAGATGAAAACAATCCAAATCCTTATTAACAGATAAGTGGGTAAACAAAATGTGGTCTGTGCATACAATTTTATGCAACAGTAAGATGAAATGAGGTTCTGAAGCATGTGACAATGTGGAACATTGAGGCCATAGTGCTGAGTGAAATAAGTCAGACAAAAGGATATACTGGAGGGGGGCCAACATGGCCGCTTACTAATGTGCGTGCATTTTAGTTCATACTCCAGACCAACTACTAAATAACCAAAAACAGTACAGAACAGCTCCCGGAGCCACGACAGTGACCAGACACACAGTGTACCCCAGTCTGGACCAGCTGGACCGGCTGCGAGTCTCCGGAACAGTGAGTTTCCCAAGCCACAGCGCCCGGCGCCCCTCCCCCACAGGTGGCTTCCCGGAGGAAAACGAAAGAGTCTCTAACAGTAGCAGAAACTGAGTCCAACCAAACACCAATAATGGCATTAATAAACAAATTCTGACTACTAAAAATAGGTCCCCAACGCAGCCGAAACTGGTCAAGGCGGAGGTCGCCTATTGGGCTAACTGAAAAAGAGGAAAGGGGACGAAACGGAGCCTTCTGTGGCTGTATCTGCGGAGGCTTGGCTGCCTCTGGATTCAGCGGTGGGATTACACAGGCTGCAACTGCCCCAAGTATACGCAGAAACAGGCTGCTTTCAGGGCTGTCTCCCGCCTGAACCTTCCCCACGGGAGGGTTGAAACGCAACTCAGGTGGAATCCCTCTCTCAAGGAATTCAGACCCCAGGGCTTTGCAATTTGAAGCCATTAAAACCAGCCTACAACCTTTCTTCTGTCTCCACCACGCCCCCAGCAGGGAGAGCCTTCCAAAGTTAAAGGAGCCACAACATCTTTTGCTGGTGGGACCCGCAGACAGACAAGTGCCATATACTGGGCAGGATAAGAAAAACAGAGCCCAAAGACTTCACAGGAAAGTCTTTCAACTTGCTGGGTCTCACACTCAGGGAAAACTGATGCAGGTGATTCCTTCCCCCCGAAAGGAGGCCAGCTTAGTCCGGGAAAACCCAGCTGGAGTCTGTAATACCTATGTAGACCCTCCTAAGGGGGGGAGGGAAAAGGCACCTTACAAGCAGGACAAGAAACAAGAAAACAAGAACTGAAAAATTACCCTCTGTTAAACAAAACTTAAACTAGAGGCCCAGAAAAAGCTGAACTGAAGGTCAATGAACAGATAGACAACAAACTCATCGAGCAAGAAAACCCTAGGTAAGATAAGTGAAAGCAATCTCCAGAATAAACTAATTGAGGTAATTAAATGTCCAGACGCCAGCAAAAAATAGATCACACCAGGAAAATTGAAGATATGTCCCAGTCAAAGGAACAAACCAATAGTTCAAATGAGATACAGGAGCTGAGACAACTAATTCTGAATATACGAACAGAAATGGAAAACCTCTTCAAAAACCAAATCAGTGAATTGAGGGAGGACATGAAGAAGGCAAGGAATGAACAAAAAGAAGAAATGGAAAGTCTGAAAAACAAATCACAGAACTTATGGGAATGAAAGATACAGTAGAAGAGATGAAAAAAACAATGGAAACCTACAATGGTAGATTTCAAGAGACAGAGGTTAGAATTAGTGAACTGGAGGATGGAACATCTGAAATCCAAAAAGAAACAGAAACTATAGGGAAAAGAATGGAAAAATATGAGCAGGGGCTCAGGGAATTGAATGACAATATGAAGCGCATAAATATACATGTTGTGGGTGTCCCAGAAGGAGAAGAGAAGGGAAAAGGAGGAGAAAAACTAATGGAAGAAATTATCACTGAAAATTTCCCAACTCTTATGAAAGACCTAAAATTACAGATCCAAGAAGTGCAGCACACCCCAAAGAGAATAGATCCAAGTAGACGTTCTACAAGACACTTACTAGTTAGAATGTCAGAGGTCAAAGAGAAAGAGAGGATCTTGAAAGCAGCAAGAGAAAAACAATCCATCACATACAAGGGAAACCCAATAAGACTATGTGTAGATTTCTCAGCAGAAACCATGGAGGCAAGCAGACAGTGGGATGATATATTTAAATTACTAAAACAGAAAAACTGCCAACCAAGACTCCTATATCCAGCAAAATTGTCCTTCAAAAATGAGGGAGAAATTAAAACATTTTCAGACAAAAAGTCACTGAGAATTTGTGACCAAGAGACCAGCTCTGCAAGAAATACTAAAGGGAGCACTAGAGTCAGATACGAAAAGACAGAAGAGAGAGGTGTGGAGAACAGTGTAGAAAGAAGGAAAGTCAGATATGATATATATAATACAAAAGGCAAAATGGTAGAGGAAAATATTATCCAAACAGTAATAACTCTAAATGTTAATGGACTGAATTCCCCAATCAAAAGACATAGACTGGCAGAATGGATTAAAAAACAGGATCCTTCTATATGCTGTCTACAGGAAACACATCTTAGACCCAAAGATAAATATAGGTTGAAAGTGAAAGGTTGGGAAAAGATATTGCATGCGAATAACAACCAGAAAAGAGCAGGAGTAGCTCTACTAATATCCAACAAATTAGACTTCAAATGTAAAACAATTAAAAGAGACAAAGAAGGACACTATCTACTAATAAAAGGAACAATTAAACAAGAAGACATAACAATCATAAATATTTATGCACCAAACCAGAATGCCCCAAAATACGTGAGGAATACATTGCAAACACTGAAAAGGGAAATAGACACATCTACCATAATAGTTGGAGACTTCAATTCCCCACTCTCATCAATGGGCAGAACATCTAGACAGAAGATCAATAAAGATGCAGAGAATTTGAATATTATAATAAATGAGCCAGACTTAACAGACATTTATAGGACATTACACCCCACAACAGTAGGATACACCTTTTTCTCAAGTGCTTATGGATCATTCTCAAAGATAGACCATATGCTGTGTCACAAAGCAAGTCTCAACAAATTTAAAAAGAATGAAATCATACACAACACTTTCTCGGATCATAAAGGAATGAAGTTGGAAATCAATAATAGGCAGAGTGCCAGAAAATTCACAAATACGTGGAGCCTTAACAACACACTCTTAAACAACCAGTGGGTCAAGGAAGAAATTACAAGAGAAATTAGTAAATACCTCGAGGCGAATGAAAATGAAAACACAACATATCAAAACCTATGGGACGCAGCAAAGGCAGTGCTAAGAGGGAAATTTATTGCCCTAAATGCCTATATCAAAAAAGAAGAAAGGGCAAAAATTCAGAAATTAACTGTCCACTTGGAAGAACTGGAGAAAGAACAGCAAACTAACCCCAAAGCAAGCAAAAGGAAAGAAATAACAAAGATTAGAGCAGAAATATATACATCATGACCAAGTAGGATTCATCCCAGGTATGCAAGGATGGTTCAACATAAGAAAATCAATTAATGTAATACACCATATCAACAAATCAAAGCAGAAAAATCACATGATCATCTCGATGCAGAGAAGGCATTTGACAAGATTCAGCATCCTTTCCTGTTGAAAACACTTCAAAGGATAGGAATACAAGGGAACTTCCTTAAAATGATAAAAGGAATATATGAAAAACCCACAGCTAATATCATCCTCAATGGGGAAAAGTTGAAAACTTTTCCCCTAAGATCAGGAACAAGACAAGGATGTCCACTATCACCACTGTTATTCAACATCGTGTTGGAAGTTCTAGCCAGAGCAGTTAGACAAGAAAAAGAAATACAAGGCATCAAAATTGGAAAGGAAGAAGTAAAACTATCACTGTTTGCAGATGATATGATACTATACGTCGAAAACCCTGAAAAATCCACAGCAAAACTGCTAGAGCTAATAAATGAGTACAGCAAAGTGGCGGGTTACAAGATCAACATTCAAAAATCTGTAGTGTTTCTATACACTAGCAATGAACAAGCTGAGGGGGAAATCAAGAAACGAATTCCATTTACAGTTGAAACTAAAAGAATAAAATACTTAGGAATAAATTTAACTGAAGAGACAAAAGACCTATACAAAGAAAACTACAAGACAGTGTTAAAAGAAATCACAGAAACACCTAAATAGATGGAAGGGCATACCATGTTCATGGATTGGAAGACTAAATATAGTTAAGATGTCAATTCTACCTAAATTGATTTACAGATTCAACACAATACCAATCAAAATCCCAACAACTTACTTTTCAGAAATAGAAAAACCAATAAGCAAATTTATCTGGAAGGGCAGGGTGCCCCAAATTGCTAAAAGCATCTTGAGGAAAAAAAAACGAAGCTGGAGGTCTCACGCTGCCTGACTTTGAGGCATATTATGAAGCCACAGTGATCAGAACAGCATGGTATTGGCATAAAGATAGATATATTGACCAGTGGAATCGAATAGAGTGCTCAGATATAGACCCTCTCATCTATGGACATTTGATCTTTGATAAGGCAGTCAAGCCAACTCACCTGGGACAGAACAGTCTCTTCAATAAATGGTGCTTAGAGAACTGGATATCCATATGCAAAAGAATGAAAGAAGACCCGTATCTCACACCCTATACAAAAGTTAACTCAAAATGGATCAAAGATCTAAACATTAGGTCTAAGACCATGAAACAGTTACAGGAAAATGTAGGGAGATATCTTATGAAATTTACAATTGGAGGCGGTTTTATGGACCTTACACTTAAAGCAAGAGCACTGAAGAAGGAAATAAATAAATGGGAGCTCCTCAAAATTAAACACTTTTGTGCATCAAAGAACTTCATCAAGAAAGTAGAAAAACAGCCTACACAATGGGAGACAATATTTGGAAACAACATATCAGATAAAGGTCTGGTATCCAGAATTTATAAAGAGATTGTCCAACTCAACAACAAAAAGACAGCCAACCCAATTACAAAATGGGGAAAAGACTTGAACAGACACCTACCAGAAGAGGAAATACAAATGGCCAAAAGGCACATGAAGAGATGCTCAATGTCCCTGGCCATCACAGAAATGCAAATCAAAACCACAATGAGATATCATCTCACACCCACCAGAATGGCCATTATCAACAAAACAGAAAATGACAAGTGCTGGAGAGGATGTGGAGAAAGAGGCACACTTATCCACTATTGATGGGAATGTCAAATGGTGCAACCACTGTGGAAGGCAGTTTGGCAGTTCCTCAAAAAGCTGAATATAGAATTGCCATATGACCCAGCAATACCATTGCTAGGTATCTACTCAAAGGACTTAAGGGCAAAGACACAAACGGACATTTGCACACCAATGTTTATAGCAACATTATTTACAATTGCAAGGAAATGGAAACAGCCAAGATGTCCATCAACAGATGAGTGGGTAAACAAACTGTGGTATATACATGCAATGGAATATTATGCAGCTCTAAGACAGAATAAATTTATGAAGTATGTAACAACATGGATGGACCTTGAGAACATTATGCTGAGTGAGACTAGCCAAAAACTAAAGGACAAATACTGTATGGTCTCACTGATATGAACCGACATTAGTGAATAAACTTGGAATATGTCATTGGTAACAGAGACCATCAGGAGATAGAAATAGGGTAAGATAGTGGGTAATTGGAGCTGAAGGGATACGGACTGTGCAACAGGACTGGATACAAAAACTCAGAAATGGACAGCACCATACTACCTAACTGTAATGTAATTATGTTAAAACACTGAATGAAGCTGCATGTGAGAATGATAGAGGAAGGAGGGCTTGGGACATAAATGAAATCAGAAAGAAAGATAGATGTTAAAGATCTAGATGGTATAATCTAGGAATGCCTCGAGTGTATAATAATAGTGAAATGTACAATGTACAAATTTTAAAAATGTTTTTGCATGAGGAAGAACAAAGGATTGTCATTATTACAGGGTGCTGAATATAGATAATACTTCAAAATGTCACATTATGTGTAAGACTAAAGCAAAAAATGTTTATTTGTTACAAAATTTAGATTTTGACTAGAGCATTTCCTAATATAACTCATGTAGATAGTTTGATTGAATGTCATAAGTACTTGGAATCTCAGGTAGCACATGAGATTTTGTTGGTTTATCCAGAGTGATCCCCCGATGAATCCCAGAATGATTTGATCAGTGACTGGAAAAGTATTTGCAGGCCCTCTTCGGGGAATGGTGAGAGTGGGGAGAAATTCAACTTCCCCAAGTTGAATTCTTGATATTCTCACAAGCATTGCGGACAACCAAAGCTATAGGCTGAGCCCCAGTCCTGGGGTTTGTTCACTTGAAACTTAACCCCAGAAAAGATAGGTCAAGTCTACTTAAAATTTAGGCCTCAGAGTCACCCCCAAGAGAGCCTCCTTCGTTTCTCAGATGTGGCCTCTCTCTCCAGCCAATATGATGAGCAGTTTCACCACCCTTCCCCTCTCTGCGTGGGATATGACTCCCAGGGGTGTGGACATTCCTGGCAACGTGGGACAGAGATCCTGGAATGAGCTGAGACTCAGCATCAAAGGACTGAGAAAAACCCTAGAATAAGCTGAGAATTAACATCAAGAGACTGAGAGAACCTTCTGGACCAAAAGGGGGAAGAGTAAAATGAGACAGTGTCAATGGCTGAGAGATTCCAAACAGAGTTGAGAAGTTATCCTGGAGGTTATTCTTACACATTAAGTAGATATCACCTTGTTGTTCAAGATGTAGTGGAGAGGCTGGAGGGAATTGCCTGAAAATGTAGAGCTGTGTTCCAGTAGCCCTGTTTCTTGATGATGATTGAACAATGATATAGCTTTCACAATGAGACTCTGTGAATGTGAAAACCTTATGTCTGATGCTCCTTTTAGCTACTTTATCTACAGAAGAGTAGAACATATGGAATAAAAATAAATAACAAGGGGAACAAATGTTAAAAGAAATTCAGTTTGAAATAGTGGTAAATGAAAGCGAGGGGTAAGATGTATGGTATGTATAGTCTTTTTTTTCTCTATTATCATTTTATTTCTTTTTCTGTTGTCTTTTTATTTCTTTTTCTAAATCGATGCAAATGTACTAAGAAATGATGAATATGCATCTATGTGATGATATTAAGAATTACTGATTATATATGTAGAATGGAATGATTTCTAAATGTTTTGTTTGTTAATTTTTTTTAATTAATAAAAAAGTTAAAAAAAAAAAAAGGATGTATTGCATAACTCCACTATTATGACTCTGACAAAGACCTGTGAAAATTGTCTGTAACTGAGTGTTGCTGGTGGTACAACTAAGGATACTTTATAAGACATGGTGTGTTTATTTTGTCTTATGCTTGGTGCTCAGTAGATGAAGGGGGCCAATAACAAACTGTAATACATTTATATGATGGAATATGGTGTAGTTACAAAAAGTAAGGATGTTGAGAGGCATGCAATGAACTGAATAAACCTTGGGGACGATGTGTTGTGCAAAATAAGCCAGAAACAAAAGGACAAATATGCAAAGATGTCTTTCAGAAAATATTTGTAAGAAAATTTGGAGCCTAGATTATAAGCCCTAATTGCAGCCACACTTAGTCTGAAGTTGTAAATGTATTTCTGGATGCTGAGATGCTGAGTTATATGTGTATCAACTGGTATTTCCCTCGAACTTTTGAGTGACACCTGGGACCCAGAGATGGAGTGCTGCAGCCCTGAAGGTTAGCGTAACTATGTAAAATAACAGTTAAAGTAACAGAAGGGGTGATCAGCCTCAGAGTTAAAAATGAAGCCTATCTGGCTTGGTCTAAGGTAAATCAGAATATAGGGTAAAAAATGATAGTGTATGTACTCTAGACGTTCATCTACTATATAGGACCAAAAGCAGAAAGGTTTATTGTATCTAGATCCTAAATTTTCTGTAACACATAATCTAAATCAACCAGTCTGGATAGCTCATTTAAATGACTCAGACTCCTGGGGTCCAGGGTGGGAATGAGGCCTTGTAGTTCTTTGTAGCTTGGTGTAATATTGGGACACATCTCAGACTGGTGGGCTGAGAATTTGGACATATGTTGGTGGAGTCCCTAGAGGATCTGAAGGAGAAAAATAAATGTATATATGGACTCTTGAACTTTTCCATCTGGGAAACTCTGGGTACCCTCTTAACCATTGAGGACTCTCAGGAAAATAGGCCAAGCCCTGGATTTTGAGCCTTGCCCTTATGAAACTTGTTTCTGTGGAGAAGCTAAGACTGCCCATGGTGAGGCCTGGGAGTTGCTTCCAGGAAGCCTCTTTGTTGTCCACATGTGGCCTGTCTCTCTCTAGGCCCAACTCTGTGGGGAGAGTCATTGCCCTCCCCCACTACATGAGACATGACATTCATGGGTGAATTCTCCCTGGCAGTGTGGGACATGGTTCCCAGGGATGATGTTTTAGTTTGCCAGCTGCCAGAATGCAATATTCCAGAAACGGAATGGCCTTTAAACAGGGAAATTTAATAAGTTGGAATGCAACACACCAGAGATGGATTGGCTTTTAATAAAAGGGGATTTATTTTGTTAGTTCTTCAGAGGGAAGGCAGCTAACTTTCCACTGAGGTTCTTTCTTACGTGGGAAGGCACAGAATGGTCTCTGCTGGCCTTCTGTCCAGGCCTCTGGGTTCCAGCAGCTTTACCTGGGGTGATTTCTTTCTGTGTCTCCAAAGGCCTGCACTGAGCTGCGAATACTGAGATGAGGTATGCTGAGCTGCTTGGGCTGTGCTACGTTGCACTCTCTCATTTAAGCAGCAGCCAATTAAGTCAAACGTCATTCATTGCAGCAGGCATACCTCCTAGCCGACTGCAGATATAATCAGGAACAGATGAGGTTCACATACTATTGGCTCATGTCCGCAGCAACAAAACTAGGTGCCTTCACCTGGCCAAGTTGACAATTGAATCTAACCACCACAGATGAGTCTGGGCCTGGCACTGTGGGATCAGCAACACCTTCCTGATCAAGGGAAGAAAAGAGGTATTAAAAGATGCCTAATAAAATAAGGCATCAGTGGCCAAGGGAGATCAAGTGGAGTCAAGAAGCTATTCTGGGAGCAACTCTTGCAAGCTTCTATTAGATAATGCTGATTATCCTGGTTTGCTAAGCCCCAACCAGCATCGCTCCTCTTAACTCTTGAAAACACCTAGGACTCAAACCAAGACTCTACAAAGGTTTCATGTACTAAATTTGCTTTTCTGGAACCTATAATTGCTGGAGGGTTCCTAAGTGAGATAAATCCTGAAACCCAGAGGGACCAGCCTCTCCAAGATTTTCAGTTAATTATATCCCCTATCTTTTAGTGTCAACACCCCTTCTCAACATAAAAAGGTCAGAACGGGTATTGCCCAGAGATCTGTATGGATTAGGAGAAGGATCAGGGGAGAAGGAGGAGGTATGACATAGAGAATAGGATTTAACAATCAAGTATGACTGCTGAATCACTAGATTAATATTCCATCTAGCCTCCAGCGTTGAGGAGCAGCTAGAAGGAGAAATCAGAGATGGTGAAATAGTAGCCCATGACAAACTCTGGGATCTGTTCTATAATTATTTGTTGAGTTATATTTTACAGTATGTTTAAAAAAAATTTATGTGACTTGATCTCTTCTAGGTAGTTGGGAGCCATTAATGGTTTTGAATGGAGGGTAATTTGAGATTTTTATCAGCTTAGTCTTTTCCTAACTACTATGTATTTTACTATCATTGTATAGATATATTGTACTAAGTATAGATGAATTTCCTTCATGAACTATATTTAAAATTTTTAATCTCTCCTGTTCATTTAAAAGACAGATTAGGGTTTTAGTCACCTACCTGGTCTGTCATGAACCAGCTTTTTAAGTTTATAGATTTTAAGGATTCTATAGAATACAATTTTACAAACCAGTAACTTTTAGCCTTAGACCAGCAATTGGAAAATAGTGATTTAGTTGAAATAGGAAATGTATTGATAGGTTATTCTCTGGAAGGTGGAAAGATCTTCCAAGTATTCTACCAGATCATAAAAATTCAAATGGTTGTAGCAAGATGGCTTTGTAAACTAAACATCTGATAGTATCTCTCTTCTATCTAAAAGCCTTCATAGTCCCCATCACATAATGAATAGAATCCCAACATCTTAGTGTGTTATAGATGCATATATAACATACTGGCCTGGTGCTTTAGCTTTATTACTCAGTCATGCCTTTTACAAGCCATTTCATCTGCTCTCTCTGCCTGGAAAATCCTTGATTTTTCCTTCTTTGACAGCTTAGCGAACTCCAACTCACCTATTGTAGATCTCTTCCTCTATAATATTCCCTGTGAAACTCTGTATGGGAAGATGCTTATTCATATATCATTGCTTCTATTAGAACTCGGCACACACTGGGTTGCAACTTTATGTTTGTTTGCCTGTCTCAGTTTACTAAGCACTTCTTGGAGCAAAGAATATATTTTATTTTTGTTATCCCAATTTTTAGCACAAAGCGTAGTCCTCATAGAAATTCATTAAGGTTTATTGGCTAAATAAGAAAAGAATTTTCAGAATGTTTGAGGAATAGAAATGTATGTTTTGGTGAATACTTGCTTCAGCTATGCTTGTAAGCTTTGGAGAAGGCAGTTAAAAGGTGAGTCTACAAATAAATTGAGTGTGGACTGTTTGCAAGTTATAGTGAGTGAAATGTCTCCCATTTACTGGGGTGTGCTCTGCATTAGCCCCTGTAATAACTGGTGCATTTGTCACACAACTCTGCAAAGCAACTGTAGTGTCTTTTAGGCAGTGATAAAAATGAAGTTCAGTTATTTTCTGAATGCTGCACAGTTATAAAGCCAGGTTTTGATGAGTATGGTTCCAAAGTCTGTTTGGTTTTTTGTTGTACCATACTTCCTCTTAGGAGGTATTTAGTAGTTAAGACAGCATTGAAAGAGTTTACAATATTATCTGGTAGTTCCTAGCCTGGATCATCAACCTGGGAAGTATTTAAAAATTAATCCCTGGTCCCATTCTCTAGATTCTGATTCAGCAAGTCTATGTAGGTCCTTTAGTATATTAAGAAATCCAGGTGATTGTTGATCATGAAAGTTTAGTAACCACTTATTTCTTTAATGAAGAGACTTAAAACAATTTCTAAGAACTGTATTTTGTGTATCTGAAGTTACAGATACCCTAAGACTTCTGAGAAAGACACCAGTATATGTAAGTCTGAGGTCCATTGCAGCAGCCACAGGCCATATGCGGGTATGGAACACTTGAAGTGAGGTTAGTCCAGACTGAGATATGCAGTAAGAGTAAAGTATACCCTAGATTTCATAGGCTCGGTACAGAAAAGAATGTAAACTAGCTTATTATAATTTTTTAATATTGATTTATATGTTAAAATAATAAAATTTGGCTATGTTGTGTTAAAGTATATTCAAATACATATATTTAAAATTTTAGTTGTATTTTATATAAATCCAAATATATAAAAAGTATATTAATTTATTTCTTTTTACTTTTTTAATATGGCTACTAGAACATTTAAAATTATACATGTGGCTCACATTATATTTCTATTGGACCAGCACTGTTTTAGAATATTCAGAAAGAAGGCTTTATGGAGGAGTTACAATTGGAGCAAGGTCCTTCTCAGAAAAATGCAAAGGATGGCTATTAAAGAGCAGATGTGGAAATGATGGGTGAGGACAAAGGAATGTGAAAGATGTACTCATGGGACTTTGCATGTTGGCCTTTTTAGAATGGAGGGATTCATTCACGGAAGTATTGGTGATAAGGCTAGACAGAGATTATCATTTGTTATATCTCACTTAAACTTTGAGGGCTATTCAGATATCTGACTTGATTTTGGCGACAGTCTTCTAAAATGGGTACTCTTGTCATCCGTTTTATACATAATAAAAGGCTGAGAGAGTTATGTAACTTGCCTCCTGGGCACACACATGCTAGCAGGTAACAAAGATAGGATTCATATTTGGCAGTTTGATAACAGAGCCCACATTTTACCCACAGAGTTTTACAGCAGAAAGTGATTTGGTCATCCTTGCACTTGATGCTGATCTCCTTCATCTCTACCAATGTTTTTAGACAGGAGAGGGAAAAAAGGACCTGTGTTTCATTCTAATTGGTAACAAAATTTGTAGGATATCCTTTATGACCATTTAAATTGCTAGTTTGTAAAATTTTTAAAAGTTAAGAATAATTATTAAGTGCTAGTTCTATAGAGGTCTGGTGTTTGGAATGGAAATCTTTTTTCTTTCAATTCAATATTTGCTAAGTACCTGCAGAGTGCTTGGCACAGTACCAGGAGAAGGGGATTCAGAGACAAGCCTGACACATTTCCTTCCTTCAAGGAACACTTCTGAGTAAGCCATTTATGTATTATACTACCTGCTAACATACTCTTAAATAATCTGTTTAACACATGTACTTTTAAACTTTCAGCCAGTAAAGAAGAAGAAAATCAAGCGTGAAATAAAGATTTTGGAGAACTTGCGAGGTGGTCCCAACATCATCACACTGGCAGACATTGTAAAAGACCCTGTGGTGAGTATATAGTAGGTTTAAGCAAGGCCTACCAGGGCTGAGGTGATGTTTGACCCAGAGTACAACTATCTCTTTTTGTTCCCCCCTCTACCATTAAGTCCTGCTTTCAAAGTGCTTAATCACATCCACCATTTAACTAGCTTGGGGTCTTTCTTTCAAAGAGATCTCCACCCACAGACTATTTCTTATTTTTCTAGGCTAAGAGACTGATAGCACTGGAAACTGAAATGTGTTCATCCATTTTGCAAACTCAGGTCCGATGCCAATGGGCAATGGGCGCGCGCTGTCAGGCTGCCTAGAGCCTGATGAGACTTCAGCTCCTTGTCTTCTGTTTGAAATCCGTCCCCAAAATGACCTAAGTGGTGATGATCAGAGTGGGGAGGGCTTGCAGCAATAGAGGGATTTCTACTACTGAGGCAAGGACTGCCAAATTCACCATAGTCCACAAACATTATTTCCACCAGTGCTGCTAGGGCTAGTGCTGATATGTAATGTGTGTTTTCTTTTTCTTTCCCCTAGTCACGAACCCCTGCCTTGGTATTTGAACACGTAAACAACACAGATTTCAAGGTATAATATATAACCAACCATTTCAGTTCTTGGGTTTTTAGACTACCTGGAAAGCCTTATTAAGGGTCATACTGTTAGAAAGCTTCTAACTTAGTTAGAAAGAGCTTTTCATCCTTACAGTGCTAAATTACGAAATACAAAAAAATCCTGTGCAAGTAGTGGCCACTCACTGTATGTCAATATTTTTGCCACTGTATTTGTTCAGTGCTCTTTTAAAGGACAATGACCACTTTTTCCACTCATTTGAAAGTTTCCACTGATGTCCAACTTAATGAAGGCAACAGTACCTGTTCAGCCAAAATGTCATCTTATGGCACTTCACTTTAAAACAATAGTAGTCAAGAATCAATATGTTGTATATGTAAAAGCAGGGACTGTTAATGCCTTAGGATTTCTAAGAAACTCTGGGCTATAGATTATAAAAGAAGGAGTGAGGGTGGTGTCAAATTCTACTGTAACTTAAACCTCTACAACAGATAGGTCTGAATTCCAGTCCATCCAGTGGCCTTCTTATTTTAAATAGTTCTAAATTCAAGTACAACAGAAGAATGTAGGCAGTCTCTTAGAGTACACATTGTAAAGGTATTTGACCTTCCTTTACACCGTAAGTCCACTAGCAAGAAGGTTATATATCAATAAATGGGGAAATATTTTTGCTGAGAGGGTAAAAAATGGAAAAAGAATTGTTTAAGAATCAAAAGGGTAACTTTAAGAAATACCTTGTCTGAGAGCATCACTTATCTTTTAAAAGATAACATATTTTCTGCAAATCTTTAGAAACTGGAGAAGATACATTACAGTGTTCACAAAGTTTACTGTCAGATTGGGACAGAAATAGATCTATTAAATTGGCTTAACAGGTTTAGCAACATGCCAATCTGCATGCCCACAAGTGATCTACAGTGCTGGCAGGGTAAACCAAAAATATGTTAATTCCTTCCTAATGAAGGTATTTTCCAAAATGCCTTGTATGAAAAGTGAGCTAAGTTGCAAATGTATATTGCCTATGTAAGCTGGTATGTTCCTAACAGTAGATTATAACTACAACAATATGAGTTTAAGTAGTTCTTCACTTTTGCATGCAGTGTTAAAGAGAGACAGTGAAAGTCTTGGTTTGAATTACTACAAATGAGAATGAGTAATTACTTTCCTGGCAGCATTATTTCATGGTTTCAATGTTTTATTTGTCTTTAACAGCAATTATATCAGACGTTAACAGACTATGATATTCGATTTTACATGTATGAGATTCTGAAGGTAAGGAAACATTAGATACTCAAAGACATAAAATTGATCTTCCTTTTGTTAAATAGTCCATTTGACAGGGGAAAGTCTAGTGAATTAACTTTGTAAAATATATTGAAAGAATATATAAGTTTTCACAAGTTAATAGCTTTAGAACCCTTGTGCTAAGAATTATGACATAAAGTCTAGAAGGGGTATAATTAAGAATGCATACAAAAGGACATTTGGGGGGTGTGAGGGTAGTTCATGGGTAGAATTTTCACCTGCCATGCAGGAGACCCAGGTTCAATTCCTGGTCCATGCATTTCCCAACAAACAAACAAACAAAATTCAACAAATGGTGCTGCAATAATGGGATACTCACATGGAAAATAATGAAATGTGACCCTGCTATACAGCATACAAAAAAGGGAAAAAAAGTACATTTGGAAGAGAGTTGGGATCCCTTAACAAATATTTGTCAACTCTGCCATGTCCCTAAGTACACAAAACAAGTTACAGTTGTTATATTGTCAAAATTTATAAAACAAAACAAGTCCTGGTCTGCCACTCCTAGTGTTCTTTATTTCACTTACAGTTCAGTGAGCAAAACAATAAACTTTAGGCCCGCAAAGGATCATTGTCCTCAGGATTGTGTAAATCTCTGCTTAGAGATTGCTGATTGAGCATGGACTTTGATTTCTGGAGTGGGATTACCAAATACCTTGCTCCCAGTAGTCAAAATGTCAGACAGAATTCTTGCCTGCCACGCCAGAGACCCGGGTTTGATTCCTGGTGCCTGCCCATGCCAAAAAAAAAAAAAAAAATCAGCTTAAAATTGAAAAAATTGCTAAGAATTGGCTAAAGTTTCTTACTTTAGGGTGACATAATTGAAACCTGTTGTTTCACTAAAAGTACGGTGAAGGGATCACGCCAACCAAGATACTCAGTCTTCCCAACCAAGATTGGCTCAGACAGTCTTGTGGTGAAGAGGACTTCAGAAAGCCGTGAATATGCTTACTTAGCTCTGGGAAGCTTCAGGTAGGACAGGGACTTGAGCACCTGACAACAGCTGACTAAAAGGCCAGGATTAGCAAACCAAGAAGGTTATGCCACTCAGTTCACCTAAGTTTGAGATTGGAAGCTGTAACGTTGAATTTGATGTCATAAATCAGGGGTTGGCAGACTTCTTTAAAGGCTTTGTCACACTACTGTGGTAGCATAAATGCCAACCAATAGGTGTGGCTCGATTCTAGTACACATTCACAAAAACAGGCAACAGGTCAGATTTGGTTCCTGGTACTTGGTTGGCCAACCTCTGTTGTAGATTCTTTTATTTTTGTTTTTGCTTTTTCGTTTTGGGTGTGTGGGTCAGGAATCAAACTGGCATAGCATATGAGCATTCTACCACTGAACCACCTGTAAAGTATGTGTAGTACAGACCCATTTTCTACTTTTGAGGGGTGTGTGTTGGTGAAAACAATCCAGATTTTGGGTGAGAAGGAAAAATGGGAAGGGATACAATTGGTATATACTTTGGGTCTTTTTGAACAGAAAGAATGTTGAAACACCTATGTCAAGAACAGATCCTGGGGCCACAGTGGCTCAGTAGGCAGAGTTCTTGCTTGCCATGCAGGAGACCCGGGTTTGATTTCTGGTGCCTACCTATGCAAAAAAAAAAGAACAGATTTCAAAGTCTAGAGACCTGAGTTTGTTTGACTGTGTAATCTTGGGCAAGTGTCTGAAGAACAGCCATTGGAGCAGTTGTCCTAACTTGACTCTCCAGGGTGTTGTGAGGCTAGAAGGAAGAAAAAATAAGGGACTTTAACTGCAAGGAATTACTCTTACGCAGGCTCTTTTCTTTCTTACCTGTTCCTTCCCAGGCTCTGGATTATTGTCACAGCATGGGAATTATGCACAGAGATGTGAAGCCCCATAATGTCATGATTGATCATGAGCACAGAAAGGTAAAGTCATAGATTGATGAGTCTTATTTATCAGCCTGATGTTAACAGCCATCTTCAGGTACTTTATCCCTGGTACCTGATAGGCACTTAAATATTTGCTGAAGGAATGAGTGAATTAACAAGTCATCATGTTTGAACCATTATTAATATCCCTAGAAATACTATCAAGATCACCAGTTAGTATAGCAGGCAAAGCATTAGTCTGGGGCAGAGGACCTGGCTTCTAGTCTTATTTATTGAATAACTACTTTCTTTGGAAAACTCTCCCTTCTTCCTCTCTCTTACCTGTACAATGGGTATAATATTTGTCCTGCGTATGTCCCTAGGTTATCATGAGAATTAAATGTGCACAGTTGTGAAATGAATTACTATTCAGAAAATGCTGCTTATTAGTGTCATAAGGCCTCTGACTTTAAAAGTACTTTTACATGAGATCTGTACAGGCCAAATGCTTTGTAACTTACAGTTTTTTTTAAGGTGACCAAGCTCTCCTCTTGCAGACGTGACGACCTTATAGGCTTTGGGCATGTAGGTGATTTGTTCATTTATTCAACTAATATTTTTTTGACACATAACATTTTACAGGCACCATTCTAGAGATGGGGGATGTATGAGTAAACAGATGAAAAATGCCTGTCTTTAGAGGTCTTATATTTCAAGGAGGCTTGGTGGGATAGAAAGTTTTAAATGATATGGAAGAAATGTAAATCAGGAAAATAAAATGGCAGAGGGTTTTGCAATTTTTAACAGGATAATCAGGGAAGATTTCATTGAGAAGATATTTTAGAGAATACTTGATAGAAACCATCCATGTAGTCTCTGGAAGAAGTGTGTCTCACGCAGAAGAAACAGCAAGTGCAAAGGCCCTGAGGCAAGAGTGTGCCTGGGTTGTTGGAACAGCAGCAAGAATAGAGCTGGGATAGAGTTGGGGGGGCAGGGAGTGGACAATTCAAAACAGACCTTTTAAATCCTTGTCAGGCTTTTTCTTTGAAGATGGAGCCTTTACAGGGTTGAATAGAGGGTTGGCATGGTCTCACTTGCATTTTTAAAGAATAATTTGAGTTCACTACTCAATTATCTTCTAATACATCTATTAGAAGAGCTAAAATAAAAAATAGTGATAATACCAAATGTTGCAAGGATGCATAGAAACTGGATCTCTCATACTTGGCTGGATAGTGGAAAGAACATTGATACACACAATAATTTGCATGGATCTTGTTTTGCTGAGTGAAAAAAGGCGATTTCAAAGGGTATATACTGAAGAATCTATTTAAGTAACATTCTCAAAATTAAGAAGTAGAGGGAGGGTGTAACTCTAAAGGAATAGAATGAGGGACATCTGTTGTGATGGAATATTTTTGTATTTTGGGGAAGTTTTGTGAATCTACATTTGTAAAAATTGCATAGAACTACACACACACACACAAGTACATGAATAACTGGTGAAATCTAAATAAGGTCTGTGAATGGTGCTAGTATCAATTTCTTGGTTTTGATATTGCACTGGATAAGTTACCATTGAGGGTACTAGGTGAAGAGTACATGGGACCTCTGCTAGTTTTGCAACTTCCTGTGAATCTGTGATCATTTCTTTAAAAAGCTTTTTTAAAAAAACCTTCTGGTTGCTGTATGTAGAAGAGTAACAGACAAGAGAAAGCAGGAAGAGTGGTTAGGAGAAGAGGCTAGTATAGTAAAGATGGTGGTGGCATGGACGGGCACAGTGGAATGGAGGTGACGACAATGGTTAGAATATGGTAGTTAATAGAATTTGTGAACAAATTAAATGTGAAAGAAAGAAGAATCCAGGGTGACTCAACTTTTTGGGCTGAATGACAGAATGGATGGCGTTGCCTTTAACCGAGAATGGGAGGTGAGGTGAGTACAGGTGGGAATCACAGAGATATCTATTCATCACGCCACAAGATCAGAAATAGTCATTGGGGAGTTCTTGTTGGTGGATAGAATGGAGGTTCCAAGAAAGAGCTCTGGGGCAATAATGTTAAGGAGTTGAAGTGAAAGACAGACTGTCTAGGTTTTCTCTTGTTTATTAAAACAAGGAAGGCACTGTACTTAGTAAACAGTGAATTTAGCGGGTCACTGCCAGAGTCCTAGGCATTATTCATTCCTCACACCCTACTGCCCACATTCAGATCATGATCATATTTTGAGCAATAGGAAAATACTGTTGCCTCTAGTCCCTGATAGACCTTTTTCTATTTTTCGGACACATGTTGTAAAACCTGATTCATGGGGCTTTTCTGCTAACTTCATTCACTCAGCAAATATTTGGTGATTTTTCTCCTATGTAGTAGGCATTATGTTGAATTCTAAAAATTACAAAAGGGAATAAAACAGTCCTTATCCTTAAGGATCTTAATTAAATGTTTCAAAAGATAAGGGGGATGTTCACCAAAAGGAATACAGGTTGGAAGCACAAAATGAGATTGTGTTTTTCAGGAACTTTTAAGTCTCTGGAACATAGGAACTAGCTTGAGGAGAGCTCTGTGTCTCAAACTAAGAGGTTTGATTTTCAGCCTAGAGGCAATAGGTAGCCACTAAGGGGGTTCGGTGGGGAGTGACATGGCTGATTGATATATGTATATTTTTTTATTTTTTAACTGTTTTTTTTTAATTAGAGAAGTTCTAGGTTTACAAAAGAATCATGCAGAAAATATATTTCCCATATACCATACCCCCCCTCACTGTTATCATTGTTGCAATTGGTGATAGATATTGTTATAATTGTACTACTGACTATAGACCATAATTTACTTTAGAATTCACCTGTCTTGTGCATTCTATGGTTTGTTTTTTTATTCTAGGAATATATTATGTCTTAAGTTTCCACTTTTAACCACACTGAAATATATAATGCAGTGGTGTTGATTATACTCAAAATGTACCATCACCACCATTGCTAAAACTTTTATCACCCCAAGCACTGAGTTTGTATCAATTAAGCATTACCTCCCCATTCTCTACCCCCACCCAAGCCCCTGGTACCCTGAATTCTTGTTTCTAACTGTGAATTTGCTTCTTCTAATTATCTTATATCAGTAAGAGCATAAAATATGTGTCTTTTTTGGTCTGGTTTAATTTCACTCAATGTGATATCTTCAGGATTGATCCACATTCCTGCGTGTATCATAACTTCATTCCTTTTTTATGGCTGAATAATATTCCATTGTGTATATTTACCACATTTTGTTTATCCAGCCACATTCCCTTGTTGATGGACACTTGGGTTGCTTCCTCTTTTGACAATTTTTGTAAATAAAGACACTATAAACATCATTGTGAAAATTTGTATTCAAGTTCCTGTTTTTACTTCTTGTGGGTATATACTTATTAGCAGGATTATCAGATCATATGACAATTCTATACTTACCTTCCTGAAAAACCGCTGAACTATCCTCCAAAGCACCTCCACCATTTTACATTCCATCAACAATGAAAAAGTGTTCCCATTTCTCCACATCCTCTGCAACACTTCTTTTCTTTCTTCTTTTTTTTTTTTTTTAATAGTAGCCATTCTGGTAGGTATGAAATGGTATCTCATTGTACTTTTGATTTGCATTTCTCTAATTGCTGCTGGTATTTAGAATCTTTTCATATGTTCTTTCGCCATTTGTATAACTTCTGTGGAGAAATATTTATTCTGTTCAAGTCATTTGCCCATTTTTTAATTGGGTTATATGTCTGTTGTTGAATTGTAGAATTTCTTTATATATTCTAGATTTTAAACCCTTATCAGATTTGTGATTTACAAATATCTTCTTCCATTGTCTTTGCTTTCCTGATGAAGTCCTTTAGTGCAGCAAAAGTTTTTAATTTTCATGAGGTCTCAGTTATTTATCTATTTTTTTCTTTTGTTGCTCATGCTTTGATGTAAAGTCTAAGTAACTATTGCTGAACACAAGGTTCTGAAGATGCTTCCCTATGTTTTCTCTAGGAGTTTTATCATTTTGGTTCTTTGTATTTAGGCCTTTGATCCATTTCGAGATAATATTTGTATGGGGTGTGAGGTAGGAAAGGGTCCACCTTTCATTCTTTTGCATGTGAATGTCCAGTTTTCCCAGCACCACCTTGTGAAGAAACTGTTCTTTCCCAGTTGAGTGAATTTGATCCTTCTGTCAAAAATCAGTGGCAGTAGATGTGAGGGTTTACTTCTGAACTCTTAGTTCTTTTCCACTGGTCTGTATGTCTGTCCCTGAACTAGTCCCATGCTGTTTTGATTACTGTTGCTTTGTAGTAAGTTTTAAAATAAGGAAATGAGTCCTCCAACTTTTAAAATATTTTTTTTAATATTCAGGACTCCTTACACTTCCATATAATTTTGATGATTGGCTTTTCCATTTCAAAGCACATCTCAACAATTAGTTGTAGAACAGATTTCAGAGTTTGGTATGGGTTACAATTCCACAATTTTAGGTTTTCACTTCTAGCTGCTTTAAGATACTAGAAACTAAAAGAAATATTGATATAATGATTCAGGAATCATATTCATTTGTTAAACCCTACCTTCTCTTTGTAACTCTACCATCACCTTTGATCTTTCTCCCACTATGTAGGGGTATTTGGGCTATGCCCATTCGAACTTTTTCATGTTGGAAAGAGGTATCAATAATACAGGGTAGGGAGGTAGAACTAGTTGATGTTCTGAAGAGGCTGGCCCCTCTAGGTTTCAAGTCTTATCTGGTCCAGGGACCCATCTGGAGGTTGTAGGTTTCTGGAAAGTTACACTAGTGCATGGAACCTTTGTAGAATCTTATATATCAGTCTAGGTGTTCTTTAGAATTGACTGGAATGGTTTTGGTTGGGGTTGGCAAGTTATAATAGGTAGCAATGTCTAATTGAAGCTTGCATAAGAGTGACCTCCAGAGTAGACTTGTTGTTCCTTTTTGTAATTTCTACCTTTTAATTGAGATTCTTTTATTAAAGTCTTTGGTATGTCTAAAGTTTGGTGTTTTTCATTGATGGTTTTGGAATTTTATGCTTTTCCTTTGGATGTGCCATCATCTCCTGTTTCTTTGTCTTATAATTTTTTCATGCATACTATGTGTTCTAATATTTTAATTCATGGATTTAGTCCCTGAGATGTCTGTTCCTTAAGTTTGTATCTAGCTAGTGTTATGACAAAATCAGACCAAAGCAAAAAATACCTTTTTTTTTTTTGCCTTCCAGCTACGGCTAATAGACTGGGGTCTGGCTGAATTTTACCATCCTGGCCAAGAATATAATGTCCGAGTTGCTTCTCGATACTTCAAAGGTCCTGAGTTACTTGTAGACTATCAGGTGAGAAGAGAACGGCAGATACAATTTTGGTTGTATATTTATATTGCACATAATTACAAAATTGTCATTTTGTGCCGTCCCAGTTGCTTTATGAGTAGGCCCCTTATGCACATCCATGCCTGTCCCTTTTATATGAAATATAAAATAAAGCCTGAACTGTAAGTTATGTTGCTTTTATTGCCGTATGTCAGTAGTATACAATCAGGTCTCCATTTGATCCTACCTTAAGCGAAAATGCAATATGCTTTTATCAGAAATCACTCATTTAGTTTGAGAATTATAAGCTAGGTTTAACCTTAAGGATAAGCTCAAAAGTGTTCTCTCATGGTTTCCCTAAATTGTATTCTACATATAAAGACCCCCCCACACACACACACACACACATTTACCCAGAACAAAATGTCCTCTCTTTCCTCAAAAAATGAACCAAATCAATAATAGTTTATCTAGAATTTAAGATTTGTTTTGGCAGTGTCTTCCATGACCCAGTGATGATAAAAGTCCTCCCAGGTGATCCTTAAAAAGTTTCAGGCTCTTTGTCCTAGAAGTTTCTTTTCTGGAATCTTGAAGATATAGCTCTAAGTTCAAATAATATTTTTTGGCTAAAGACATTCTTTACATTATTTACTTAATTATAGTGAAAAAAAATTGTTCCGTTATAAGGGAAGTTAAAGGTTAAATAAATTCTGGAACATTTATGCAATAAAATATTAATAAATAAAAGTATAATTGGCAGACACTGAAATCTTTCCTCAGGCCAGCAATTTGGAGACATTCTTAAGTTAGTGAAATAAGCAATTTAGAATAGTACATACAAATTGTTTTAAAATGTGAAGGAAATAATGCATAGAAGAAAAGACAGAAAATACATGAAAATTTTATTGGTGTTTTTGACTGAGTCAGTAGAGTGTTTTAGGTTTTTTTCTTTCTTTGTTAACATTGAAAAACAAGTTTTTTAATCTTGGTGACAAGCCTGTAGATTCATGTTGATAACAGTGAGTCTTCTTTACTTTTATACAGATGTATGATTATAGTTTGGATATGTGGAGCTTGGGTTGTATGCTGGCAAGCATGATCTTCCGGAAGGAGCCATTTTTCCATGGACATGATAATTATGATCAGGTGAAATGTTGTTCCCATGTGGGAACTTACTGATATGACCAAATGGTGTCCAAACCTACCTGCTCATTAGAAATCCATATGGTTCTTGCTAAAATACAGACGCCAGCTACTACTTGAGGCCTGTTACTTCAGAATCTCTGAGAGTAGGGCCCTAGAATAATTTTCAATTCTCACTTCTTCAGCCATCCTAACATTGATCCTCAGATTGGTGTTTTGGGAGCTACTAGTTTAGCCTTTTGACGTTAGAATTAATTGCTTGTCATGTTAGTTTGCATTTCTCATCTTATTATGATTGTGTATATATAAAATATTTTATAAAGCACATGCAGTTTCAGAGAATCCTATTGAAAGGTCCAACCATATAACCTCCATCCAGTTTCAGGATTAGGACATTACCCTGAAGTTAAGGTTTCGTTAGAGTTGGGAATGTTATCTCCAGTTTGTTGCTTTGTATGTAGTATTTCTGTGCTCCTTTGGCTTCTGTTACTTTCTATCAAATGAGTTGATGTTTATACAGAAAAATATACATGGAGTTTTTTATGCTAGTTTCAGAGGCCATTCCATTCATGAGGATTTGGAATGATTCTGGGACCTTTTGGAAGGTCCTGTGGTCTTACTGCCTTTGAGCACAATGACCATTTTTATTATGAGTCAAAGAATGAGATCACCCAGATTCGGTTAAAGTCAGCAACTCTATATCAGGTGCCATATGGGATTGGGGAATCCAGAAAAAAGAGTAGTCCTTCTTCTCAAAGAGTACCTAGCTCTGGTAAGGGAAACAAACATACAAGAATAAGGTGTAGTCATAAATGTCAGTGCAGAAGTGTGAACAAGGTACAAAAGGCAGTAGTATTGGAAATGAGTGGTCTGAGTATGCAAAGGGAGCATCCCAAAAAAGAGTAATATCTTTTTGGTTTTGAGGAGGGAAATAAGATGTTACTAGGGATACATTTCAAGGGAAAGGAACCAGGTAATAAGTGGTTTGCTTTTTTCTTTAGACCACCTTCACATTGAGTTCATTTAGGGATTTTTATGTGGAAATCCACTCCTGCTATACACAGAAATTTGATGTAAACTGCTAGGAGGTAACAGTCATACCATAATTAATTGTTGACTCTTGTAATATGTTTATGGTGTGGGTTTTCATCTTTTCAACCTAGTTGGTGAGGATAGCCAAGGTTCTGGGGACAGAAGATTTATATGATTATATCGACAAATACAACATTGAATTAGATCCACGTTTCAACGATATCTTGGGCAGGTAAGTCATAAAAGTAAACAGGCATCTGTAGCTTGAGTACTTGAGGTATAAACAGGCACTTTGGATCTTTAAAATACTTACATTTTCTTTGCCAACACAGCTAAGGCATCATTGGCCCACTGCTGCAGAATACTGCATGAGCAGGCCTGTGACAAAAACGTTGGGTTGAGTGGCCATTTTCCCAAATTCATGTGCAATATCTGAGTGTGGGGGTTATAACTAAGAAGAATCCTATGAAGTGAATGAAATGTGGATTCTAGTAAAAGGGATACAGTTGACTCAAAAGTCAAAATCTCTCTTGATTTAGCCACTCTTCTCCAAATAGCAAAACCCTCTCCCAGAGAAAGAAATGGAAAATGCCTGATGCTATTATGATAACCACTTAAAAGGAGGAGGTAGATTTTTCTTCATGCAAATGCTTTTGCTGGCCAAGTGGCTGAGATGCCAGGAATATGTGTAGGGGTGGGAAACAGACCTAGTTAGCCTTAACCTAGCCACCTGACCTTCGTTTTTGCACAGGAGCATTCTCATCCCATAAATTAGTCTGAATTATGTTTCATGAAAGAATAAGGATCCAATTTCTCTTTTCTGCAGTACCACTATTTATAATCTCACCAATATTCTTTATTGCCTCCCCAGAGGCAGAGTGGTATGAGACTTTTGAGTTTGGACCTGTTTTCTATTGGCTGGGCTCCAAGCCACAAAGGAAAATCTGAGAGAAAAATGGGTTTCTCTACCCATCCTGGTCCATTTCTCATTCCGTATTTTGACTCTGCAGACACTCCCGTAAGCGATGGGAACGCTTTGTTCACAGTGAAAACCAGCACCTTGTCAGCCCTGAGGCCTTGGATTTTCTGGACAAGCTGCTGCGATATGACCATCAGTCACGGCTCACCGCAAGAGAGGCCATGGAGCACCCCTATTTCTGTGAGTCCAGTTACCCAATGTACAGAGCCTGTGTGGGCCCTCCCATGCCCAGAAGATTCTACAAGGCAGAGGAGAATTTGCTGTGAAGAAAGCTCTGGTCCACACTTGCTTAGAACAGTGTTGAAATCCCATCTCCATTTAACTTGAAATTTTGTGACCTTGAGTAAAGTTACTTCATCCACACTGAGCCTCAATTTAGTCAAATGGGTTCATTGATGGCACCTGTCTTATAGAATTGTTGGGACAATTCAGTGAGAAATTAATAAAGTAGATATTTACTACAGTGTAACAGAGAAGATACTTCTAGCAGAATACCTAGCAGATGCGCCTTTCTCACTATGCAGGTGACATTTCTCAGTGGTACTGGCTCATGTGGAGTAGTAGGTTTAGAACAAACAGCATTATAATGTCTCTGGTAATCGGTCATTAGAAAAATGCATTGAGGTTGGAAATCTTAAATGTTGTACAGTCACCCTGACTTAAGTTTGTGAGTATAGAATAGCTGTGTTGTCTTGGATGAAAATGCCACTTGGACCCAACCCATCCTCACTGTGATTTTTTTCCCTGGGGGGTGATGGTATTGTTTTGTGGTGGATCAATTTTACTCTTGCACGGTCTCTTCTCTCTGCAACACGCTGACCGGTTGATTGGGATGGAGAGTGAAGTTGGTTATCATATCACTAACCTGCACATATGTAGCTATAGCTTTCACGTTTTTGACAGCATGCTCTGACTGGCTGAGCTGTAGGCCGCAATAAAACCAGTCCACTCTGATGATATATTTGAGGCATCATTTGATCAGCCAGATCATTTAGATGGTAGGAGCTACTGTTTTGGCCAGGTTAGATTATATTGTCTCCACTAAATCATAAAGGGACCAAGTTTGTTTTAAATTAGTTCTACTGTGGATAATTACCTCATCTTAGCTACCATTTGGTTTAAGCATTGCAGGTATTTCTATTACCTGTGTAATTCACAGTGAAGGGAGTTGTCACCTTAAGTTCTTCTGGGTAAAATACAGTGTATAAATAAAATCTAAGGATTAGGGTGGCTCCTTTAAAGCCCCCAGGCTGTTAGTTCAGTTCATCGAACAAAACATAACCTGACCTTTTCTTCTCTTTTCTAGACACAGTTGTGAAGGACCAGGCTCGGATGGGCTCATCTAGCATGCCGGGGGGCAGTACCCCTGTCAGCAGCGCCAATATGATGTCAGGTCAGTTCATTTGGTAAATTTACTTAACAAAAAGTATAAGTCGGTTACTATTTTCAGCTCTGCCCCTTCCTTATGGCCTCATTTCTTTTGTATTTTCTCTCCTCTGTAATGACAGTTTTATTGACATACTGACCTAGACGTGTTTGTGTGGCACTCCCCACCAAGTTTCAAGGTGCTCTGATACCTGGCATTGCCGTGAATAGGGTATCAACCATCTCAATTTCAGCATCCCTAACTGAAAATTTCTCAGGGGTGGGGATGGGTAGTGTTCAGGTTTGTGTGTATTTTCTGATTTTTCACCAGAGCAACTACACTGTTTCTATTAAATTGTAAAGATTTGTATGAAATTGTTTTTTCATTATTGTTGAATCATTGTGATTTGCAGTGTTTTTTTGTAGTGAGTACACTGTTATTCAAAAGAAACCACAGGCGTGACTCGTAAGAATAATAGATGTAGGCAACAACCAAGTAGATAACACTTGTAGTAGTGAGAGCATTTACTGAGACATCCTCAAAGAATTGCTATGTCCCAGTTCTTTATTAAAGAACTAGCTGCCTTCTAGAATTTATCCTTTCAGTATCTTGCTTATGTGCAAAAGGATGATTTTCAAGGTTATTCTTTGTAGCATTATTTTATGATAGGAAAACAGCTATCAGTAGGGAATTGATTAAATCTATTATGGGATGCAGAGCCATGTCCAAGAGCAAAGAGTAGACAAGAATATATAATCATGTTCTTATATATAATTCTTATTTATATTCTTATAAAATTATGTTAATGTATATGCATAAAATATCTCTGGAAGGATACATCTTCAAAATGGTACCATAAGTCAGCTGAGTTGGGGCAAGAGATACTTTCCCTCTTATACTCTTTTGAACTTTTTATATTTTGAACTATGTGATATAGTACCTGTTCAAAAAAATAAATAACATTTTGAAAGTTAAAGAATTGGCTGACGAAGGTAATCTGACAGGTCATTGTAGCAGGTAGGGAGTGTGGGGGAAGAAACAAAATGGAAATGAATTCCAGCTTACTGTTTTGGTTTGGAGATGGCAAAGTCTCCTTTCTCCACTCTTAATGGCTTTTAGTACTTTTGAAAGCTCTCAGCTAATGGCGCTTCCAAATGAGGCAACTTGGAATAAGAGCACATGAGCTTTAATTCCAGTCCTGTGCTATTCAGTATGGTAGTGACTAGCCATATGTTGCTATTTAAAATCTGTATTTTCAATCATGACAGACACATGTGGCCCCTGGCCACCATGTTAGCACAGATTGCAGTGCATCTCCACCATCACAGAAAGTTTTGTTAGACAGACTTGAGTTGGAATCTAAGTATAGTTGCCACTCATTAGCTGTGTAGGACAAATCTTCAATTTAGATTTCTTTACCTATTTCCCTAAATTTATTAGGTTTTGCCATTTTAACCTGAATTTGTGAGGTTTAGACTTTGAAGTATATGTAAAAATCTAAGGGTAAACCCTCAATAAAGAGAATTACTAAAGAGTGACGCTTTTGAGATAGGTACTATGAAAACTGATAACTGAAATTTCCCTTGTTATTATAACTGGCTCACGATTAGCTGTTTTCTTTCAGGGATTTCTTCAGTGCCAACCCCTTCACCCCTTGGACCTCTGGCAGGCTCACCAGTGATTGCTGCTGCCAACCCCCTTGGGATGCCTGTTCCAGCTGCCGCTGGCGCTCAGCAGTAATAGCCCCTTCTGTCTCTTGATGCCTGAGCAGAGGTGGGGGAGCCCACCCCTCTCCTTGATGCAGCTTGCGCCTGGCGGGGAGGGGTGAAACACTTCAGAAGCACCATGTCTGAACCGTTGCTTATGGATTTATAGTAGTTCAGTCATAAAAAAAAATATATAATAGGCTGATTTTCTTTTCTTTTCTTTTCTTTTTTTTTTTAACTTGAACTTTTCATAACTCAGGGGATTCCCTGATAATTACCTGCAGGTGGAATATTTCATAGACAAATTTTTTTCTCCCCTCCAAATTCAGTTCCTCATTACTGAAGAACAAAAATGAGGCAGCCTCAATCCCGGCCGCTGCATTTGGGCGGAGATTTCTTCCCATTCCCACCACTGTCCCCCACTAGCCCATACTTTGGGGGGTTGTAGCTCCTGCTTTTCTCCAGAGATTACCAAAATGCAGCTTCTCAAGGAAGGCGGGAAGGAAGGAAGAAAAGGAGGAAGAGAGGACCCAACCTGTAAGAGCAGTATATTGCTAATCACTTACATGCTTATATCGCTTTACTCCAAAAGTGCTTCAGTGGGGTTATCCTGGTAAATCTAGTTGAAACATGTTTAATTCCATTGAGATGTTGAAAATCTACCCACAGTGAAGACCGGTCCTAAAAACCTCTGTTCTCATGAATCATGTCTTATTGACTTAACCCTAAATCCAACTTACTTATAATTTTAATTTCAAAATTTAGTTTAAAATTTTAATACTTCCCGCCCCAGGCTCCTTACTGTCCTCACCCTTTTATCTTCCAACACGCCATGCTGTATAGATGGTAAGAGGGAAGGCAGAATCGTGTTCAGTTTTCTTTGACTTGGCCATTTTGAACTCAGTTACTGGACTTATGTTCTTGCTTTTATCAAAAGAAGCAACATTGTCTACATAGGTTTCATGCTCTCAACTCTTGAAGAGCTAAATGGGAGATGTGGCCACACTGAGTTTCATTTTAAGCTTTCTACTTTCTTTCCTCCTACCTTCCCCCTCCTTCGTATGGCATCCTGTGAAGACCTGCCCCCCTCAGTCATGTAAATGTGACCTGAGAGGCCAGAGCAGAGCCACTATCTCCAAGGAAACTGAAAAGTAGATGTGTAATTGTGGGAAAACGATAAACTCTCTTGTTACAGCCCTGCCACCCCTTGCTGTGTGTATATATAATACTTTGTCCTTCATATGTGAAAGATCCAGTGTTGGAATTCTTTGGTGTAAATAAACGTTTGGTTTTATTTATCAAGGTTAGATTTTAAGTTCCCTGTGTAAAGGTCTCGCTGGTTGGGTGTCTCACATTCACATCTGAGCGGCCTGCAGCCCTATACCATGGGGGCTTTGCCCCCATTTTTATACACCCCTCGTTTGACCCCTGGTACTGGGCAGGGCAGAGAGGCCTTAAAAAGCACCACAAGCCAAAGCGTCTCTGGGGATTAAGGATCCTTTGCCATAAAACTCATTTTGTGTCTCAGCAGTGCAGGGATTGGAGATAGGAAAAGTCGCCAGTTTTTGTGTGTGTGTTTGTGTATAAAGTGGATTTTCCACTGCAATCCAACCACCTAAGTTTATCAGGTGCTTCACTAAGGAAGCCTAGTTTTTTAAGCACAATAGCAAAACCATCAGCTCTGTATTTTCTCCTGTTTCATTACAGTAGCTGCTTATGGGGACTAGGAAAAATACTTCCAACATATTTTAAGGCCTAAAGTCTTAGTTCCCCATTCTCCTACCTTTATAGATTCACAAGCCTTTCTCACCTGGGTGTCATAGATAAACAGTTGTTTGGGGAGTTGAATTTAATGAACTTATTTAACTTTGTAACTCATCTTTGCTTTAGTAACTTTATCAAGGTGGTGGCTTTAGTGACTATAATGGAAAACTTTAGATCAAGCTGAAGCCTCCCTTCATAATGCTTCTCAACCAGAGGGAATGCTGAAGGAGAAACATTCTGACAGTGCAGCAGAGTGATTTTCTTCCTTGTGGCCACTTACAGTGGATATTTATTGTACTTGACCCTTTTATGCCCTGGAATGCTGTGAGGGTTACCATGTTGAATATGTGCAGAAGCTAAAAGCACCAGATGTGCCAGAGATGCAATTTGTGATTACGTTTGCACTGGATTGTGATTTGAACAGGACACTTACGACTAATGAACTCTTTCTTTTGAGGTGGTGAGGGGTTATAAATCAAGACTTCACCCCACCCTTGTAGCTCAGAGAATCTAGATGTAGCTGAGGCTGATGTGGGGAGCTGCAGAGAGCTGGACGTCCTAACACCCATCAGACCTGGCAAGAAGCTGAAGGTGAATGCAGAGAACTCTGAAATGCCATCCAAGAGCCTTTTAAAATAAATGTTTTTAAAATGCTACTTAAGGAGTCACTGCAGAAGCATGAAAAAAAAAAAAAAAAGACCCAATTGGGTGGGTGGGTGGGGCAAGGGTTTACAGAGTAACAACTTCTGTGTTGTTGTAAATTACCTCATCTGTATACCTTGTATTGGGACACTTTATTTCTCAGCACTTCCTGTGTCTGCATTGCTTAGATGGCAGGAAATAGTACACCAATATAAGACATTTATGTTGGCAGTTACTCTGAAAGGTTTTTTAAGTATTTTTTAACTTTGTTTGAAGTGGCCCTTTTATTTTTTTAAGTTTAAATCAGAAGCCCCCTTTCCCACCCTGATTTATTCGTTGTAATTGTATTGTAATTGATATACTAAAATCTAAAACATAGCTGTGCTGGGAAGAAGTTGTGCCATGAAGGTCTTTAATTTTTTTTAAATAAAAACATTTAAACAAATGAAATGTCCCTGCAGCCTGAGCAGTATGCTTCTCCATCCAACACTATGCGTGATAGATGGCTTAGTTTTCATGTGTTTTAAATTCAGCAGTGGGTTGATGGTGATCTTAAGTGGGATGGATTTAGGTTGATTGAGGAACATGGGTGCCTAGGAGTTTTTCCAGTAAAGGGCACTTAATGTTGTTTCTGAACAGAACTGGTCTTATCCCTGCCCTTGTCACACAGCTATTTGGCAAGTTATTTAACTTCTGATTCTGAATCCATTTCATCTGTAAAATGGGGCCACTGCTTTCTTGGGATTGATTAAGAATGTATGTCAAGTATCTGGCACCCGTTAGGTCATTAATAAACCTAAATCTATCCCTTTGGTATCAAGTATTAGTCCTTGGTCCTGACATTGGAAGTAATTCACAGTAAAATTTCTGACAAAGGCCCTTCAAGCCTCCACAGGACCTTTCTGTTCAAGGAGGGGTGTGTTTTCTGAGGTCTTTCTCAACTCATTGATTTATGGAAAGTTTTGAGCGGTGCTTAAATGAAAGGTCCCCTGAGACTGTTATTTTAGCAGAAAAGGATAGTGAATCAGTGAATAGTGGTAAGCCCTTTACAAGATCAGCCTTAGAGATAACCTTAGCTCTGGAGGCAGCTTGCACAACTTTGGGGCCTGGAGTGATCGTGTACTGGTGAACTTGTGGAAACATATTTGGCAGCTTAAATAAAAACCATCAAAAGAGTTGGTGAAAGAGGTGAAACAGAGATTAACTGTTTTTCGATACCAAATGGATAATAAAGTCTCTGAGAATATACTTGAATTGCTATTTATTTTTTCTCATGTAGCCACAGTACAAAAATTGAAATCAGAAAATATCAGTATCCCAAATTTCAAATTTCCCTTAAATGTTCATTGCATACTATTTCATGGCATATCCATATATTATTGAGGCTTAAGAAGGGTGGTTCAGATACAAGAAATCATTGTATTTCTTAACTTACATGAACTTTAATTTCTAATATATCTACTCCCATTTTATAAATGAAACAGGAAAATTAAATCATTAGACTAGGCCTGTCAGAGATGGTAATATGATTTGTAAAAGTAGATCTTTCAGTGTACGGCTAATCACTGTAGTTCTTAAATAGAGAAAATGGAAGATTCATTGACAGATTTGGGAATTTTAATTTCATCTTGCTTCACCTATTGTCGTTGTGGTTATAATTTAAAATATAATTGTCATTTGAGCATCTCTGGTTTTGTCACCACTGCCTATAGATTCCCACCAGCAGTTCTCTCCTATGATTAAAATTGGGTTTGAGTAGTTGTTATCACTAATCTTGTGTACCTCCCTGCTTGTATTGCCTCCTCCCTTGTGCCTAAGCTTTAGAGACTGCAGCCGATCATCAGTGATAATGCATTCTAAAGAAGCTGTGTGGCCAGGGCCCTTTACTAGTTGAGGAAAAGCATAAAGCAAAGGCTTTAAGGGACAATAGTCCTTGGTTTCTTTGTCAAAAAGGGCAGTAATAACCTTGATCCTAACTGATGTTCCACCGTGTATAGATTCACCTCTTCCTGCTTCCCCCATTGCCATCATTACTGCCTTGCCCTTCTTTCTCCTCATAACTACCTACCTTAATTTTGTTGTATTTTACCAATTGTGTGTCTCCTTACCATATATAAACTCTCTGATGATAGGAACCTTGCGTGTCTTATCAGTACCTTAAAAAAAAAAATTGGGCCCCATATCTCTTAGGATTGAAGAGGATTGAACATACAGAAAATGCTTAGCACCATACGTGGCTTATGGTAGATGTTCAATGTATTGTAGTTCCCTTCTCCACTACCACTGCCACCCTCCTCCCACCCCCACCCCATAAATGAATGAAAGTTATATTTGGAAAGAGGTCTCTACCGTTGTGAGAAGAACCTTGCCTTGAGGTTTGCAGCTATAATCATAAGCCCCAGGGTAGACTAAATTAACTCGACAAGAAAAATTTGTTTGATGAGCCCTTTGTGAAATCCTGGATGGCTGAAGCTAAGCAATGATTCTGATGAATTTACTGGGCTAGATGCTGAAATCTCCATGCTTGCCACCACTTGTTTACAATAATATGAAAGTGAGACAATTCTCCAAGTAGAACAGATGTCTAGAGGATATCTTGAGATAATCTTGTTCTAGTGTTGATCTGATGCAGGCGAGTCCTTTCTAGACTTTACTAATTGCCTTACTGTGATTCTGTGCTAAATTTAATCACTTCAGAAAGGTAACATAGTGGAACTACATGTCTTGCTTATCAGGGTTTTCCTGTCTCCCTGTCTGGCTATGTGATTTAGCACCAATTACTTAATCTCTGGATCTTCTCACAAGTGATTTTACCTAGGTGAACTCTCATGTCCAACCTATTCCTAGGTATTCCTAGGAATTCCTAGGTATTCCTAGGATGGCCAACCTATTCCTTGGAGAAGTTTCTGAGAGGATTTATTATTTCTGCAAATAATTTCAGCATTTCCTTTTTTGTTGTCCTTACAATATTATCACACAATATTTCAGATATATAATAAAGAAGTTGTAACATACCCATTTATCTACTGCCCAACTTAAGTCTATATTACCAATACAGATGAGGTGCTGTCTTGGCCCTTTCCTGATCATATCCTCCTCTTTTCCTCCCTGACCCAGAGGTCCTAATATTTTCTTCATCTGTAAATTTGAGGTGAGGGCAGTTTTCTGATTAGATGATAAATGCCTGGATAGTGCCTAGCACAGTGTCTGGCACATAGTAGAGAATTTTGGTTTCCGCTCCTAATTGTATGTGTAGTAAAAGGATGACATATCTATAGAGAAGCCATAGAATTGTGCATTTATTCTGACAGTTTTCCAGCAGATGGCAATAAAGCATCTTCTAGGGAAAAAAAATCGATATGTTAGATAACATTTTCAGCAGATGCCTGTCAAGTTTCTAATTTTTACAAAGGCCAGCATTACTGTTCCCATCCTTTCTCCTCTTCTTTTCCAAGATTCTTTCTTCTCTGAATTTTTAATTTCTCCACTGAAAACCTAGTATTTTTGCACTGTAGTAAATTACACACGGGATTTGGCTCCCTGTGGCCATAATCACCAGAGATTCTTATTGGCCTCAATGTAAGAAGCTTTTCCCCAGGGACCTCCAGATAAGAGCCTATAGGATGGCCAACCTATTCCTTGGAGAAGTTCCTGAGAGGATTTATTATTTCTGCAACAGCTTCATTCTTGCATCACCTACTTTTGTGCAGTTTTCTTGGCTCTGCTAAAAAAGAAAAAGGAAAACAGCAGCAGCTGGTAAGTGGTTTTTTGATCCCACCCAGTGAGTCAGTCTCAGCTATAGATAAATATTTATGGCCGTATCTAGAAGAGCGGGAGCTTGTTTAGTATATATTGAACAGTTCCAGGAACTCCACAGTGAATTTCCAGTGAAAAACCCTAAATACCACACCCTTTTGTATATCTCAGTCTGACCCCCACTCGCCCACACTGCTCCATCCTGTAGTGTTGCATTTCTCATCCACTGTCCTGTCTGACTGCCTTTCTAGAGTTCATTTGTCCATAAAAATGCTCTTCAATTCAACAAAAATTAGTTGATGTCAGCCTGGCCCTATCCTAAGCACTGGGGATTGAGAGAAATGAGGCACAGGCCTTTGGGGAAATGCATGTTATTGTTAAACTTAAAAGTGGGAAAAAAAAATTGTGTTAACGGGATCATTTCAGTTGTGTAAAAAAATTCTATAGTAAAAAATAAGATTTCAGTAATTCTTAACATCATCACATAGATGCATGATCATCATTTCTTAGTACATTTGCATCGATTTAGGAAAAGACTAGCAAAACAACAGAAAAAGATATAGAATGTTGATATAGAGAAAAAAATAAAAATAATAATAGTAAAAAAGAAAAAAGAAAAGGAAAAAGAAAAAAAGACAAACAGACAGACAAAAAATAATAATAATAATATTTCCAGTCAGCATGATGGACTGAGCTAACTCAGATAGGTACCTGCCTCCTACTCCAGATACATGGAGGTGCTGTATAAAATACCATAATTTACTTTGAAATAGCCAGTTTCAAAGAAAGAAGTGGAAATTCCCAATGGCAGTAAGTGGAGGTAAGAGGGTATTGAAGTCATAGTGACCACCAGGACACCAGGCCTGGGTACGAATGAGCCTTAGGGATTAAGAGCTGGGGGTTGAATTGCTCCAGGGAGATTGCCTTAAAATCTTTCAAGGTGGAAACTGAAACAGCCCCTTGGCACTTGAAAAGCTGCCTCCATGAAAAAAAGAACAGAAGAAAACAAAAGATTTACTGTCCTGGCTGTGGGGAGCAAGATTGATGTCACAGAAAAACCTTGATTGGGAGGAAGAAAGGGGTGCTGAAGTCTTGGAGAAGGGAGATTGGTCAGGAAAGCCCATGGGAAAGCTTCCTGAGCTGGGCAGTGAAAGGTTCAGCCTTAGCATGTTGGAGCTGCCAGGATCCACGCTGGAATCAAAACCCATGTCTCCTGGCTCAGTTGTTTGCCAGACAAAACCCTGTCCAGGTTTCTAGCCAGTCATTACAGATAAACTTTTTCTTTAACTTTTACTCTCGCTTTCTGGTCATTTCAACAAAAACATTTGTCCTGGATATCAATAGCCAAATAAATGAAAGAAGACCTCCTGTCTTACACCCTGTGAGGTTAGGTTCTGGTGTCAGCTTGACCAAGTGATGATGCCCAGTTGTCTGGTCAGGCAAACACTGACCTAGCCATTGCTGCAAGGGTATTTCATGGCTGGTTGATAAACTGGAAGGCTGATTTATCAAACCATCGGTCAGTTGATTGCAGCTATGGCTCATTACATCCTCAATCAACTAAAGGTTTATCTCCCACAAATTAGATAACCCAATCAGTTGGATTTAAGCCAATCAACTGAAGACTTTTAAGGGAGAAGAGAGAATTTTCACTGCTTCACCCAGCAAGACTCTCCTGTGGAGTTCATCAAAAGACCCTTCATCAGAGTTGCCAGCCTTGCAGCCTCCCTTATGGATTTGGGACTCACAATACCCATGGTTGCATGAGATACCTTTAGAAATCTCATATTTACAGGTATCTCTTGTTGGTCCTGTTTGTCTAAAGAACCCTGACTAATACCCTATACAAAAATTAACTCAAAATGGATCAAAGACCTACATATAAGAGCCAGTATCATAAAACTAGAAGAAACATCTTCAAGACCTAGTGATAGGAGGTAGCTTCTTGAAGTTTACACCCAGAGCACAGGCTATGAAATAAAATATAGATAAATGGGAACTCCTTAGAATCAAAAGCTTGTGCCTCAGTGAGTTTGTCAAAAAGGTGAAGGAGCAACCAAATCAATGGGAGAAAATATTTGGTAACCATATATCGGATAAAATTTTGATATCCTGTGTATATAAAGAAATTGTACAACTTAACAACAAAAACCAACCCAATTATAAAATGGGCAAAAGATATGCATACACATGTGTTCAAAGAGTAAACAAATGGCTAAAAGGCTCATAGAGTTGCACATCTTTATTAGCTATAAGGAAAATGCAAATCAAAGCTACAAAGATATCACCTCACACCTATAAGAATGGCTGCAATTAAACAGGAAACTACAAATATTGAAGAGCATGTGGAGAAATTTGAACACTATTCACTGCTGGTGGGAATGTATAATGGCACAGCAGCTGTAGAAGACAGTTTAGTGGTTCCTTGAAAACTAAATATTGAGTTGCCCTATGACCGGGCAATATCAATACTAAGTATATACCGTGAAGAGCTGAAAACAGTGACACGAACAGACATTTGTACACCAGTGTTCGTTGCAGCACTATTCATAGTTGCCAAAAGATGAAAACAATTCAAGTGCCCATCAACCAATGAATGGCTAAATAAAATGTATATACACACTATGGAATATTATGCAGCAGTAAGACAAAATGAGATTCTGAAGGATATGACAACATGGATGAACCTAGAGGATATAATGCTGAAAGTCAGCACAAAAAGATAGATATAATATGATTTCACTACTATGACTCTGGCAAAGAGGGCAAACGAAAATCTACTCATATAACAATGAACTAGATGTTGCATCTCTGTAGCTAGGGTATGCAAATGACTTCACAAGTAACAGTTTCCATATGTTTCGTATTTTTAACATTGACCATTCATAATAAAGATTCTATAAAAGAGAAAAAAAAGATGCTAATAAGTGGTTAAGAGTATTTTTTACAATATGGTGAGTGTTATTTCATAATGTTTCATTAGCCACAAATCCTCAAGTTACTTTTAAGAAATCCAGTTGGTCTACTATAGGTATTTTTGCAGCTGTTTTGTGGGAAATTATGAAAGTGCAACTCTCTCTGGCAAAAAAATATATATAATTTCTACTGGGACTGGTCCCTTTTACTGCATAAAAACAGATGTAAAGACAACTGTGTACTGTATATATTCTCTCCATATGCCTGAAGTTCAGACAGTTAATATATCTTCTAATTTGTATTTTTATTTTACTTTGAAGGAAGGCCTCCTTTTGAATTGGTTATGATATGCTCTGCCTTACATTTTTCTTCCTGCTTTTTGCAGCACAAAATTGGGCCTCCAGAAGTTCGACCTTCGTCTGATGCTTTAGCTTTTGCAACTCATGTTATTGTTCTCTGTGGTTAGATTTATAAGTTGAAGCCACACATTGTTTTACCTGGTACACAACATATTGAGCATAACATGTGATCTTGGGATCACATATATTTCCTTTTGTAAAAAAAAAATCATATCAATTTTGAAAATTATATTGACAATATTGTGAATATACACTAACATCATCTTATACTTCAAGGATATTTTGACACATGGCAGCCACATTTTGTAAGTTTTATAAATGTATATGTAATAAAGATAAAAGCATTCCTTTCATTATTTCCTGTACCACATAATTTATAGTCTTCATTATCTGACATAATCACATATCTGGATTTTAATGTTTCTGGTAATCATTTCTTTCAAACAAACACTGAGAATATTGTAGAACTGGAGATTTGGGGCCCAATGGCCCTACTGAAATTCATGTTGCTAGGATTTCAGCTGCAAAATCAAGGCTAGAAGAATTCCATTGGGAGGAACTGTGCTAAAAGGAAAACTGGACTGGAATCCACAGACCAATTTTTGGCTCTAGCTGTTTGTAGCTGTTGGTGGCAACAGTTAGAGTTAATTATTTAAATGTTCACATTTTACAGATGGAGGGAGAAAAAAGCATTGATCCTGACACAGATCTGCAGGTAAACTGTGGTCCTACTGATCTAGAGGGTTCAGCTAATCACCACTGCTTCAGGTTGAGGTTGGCTAGGCTTAGCTCCTCCCGGTGATTGGACTTAGGTTTGCTCCATGTAATTCATTCCGGATCCTGTTCTTAAGCAGCAGCAGCAGCAGCAGCAGCAGCAGCATGCTCTACTCTTGGCAAGTGACTGGAGCGCAAGAGGCTAAATGAAATTACACAAGCATAACTCAAACCTCATGCTTGTGTTACATCTGCTATCCTCCCAGTGATCAGAGCAAGTCACATAGCCAAGTGCAACATTAATGGGACAGGCAGATATACTCCCCTTACAAACACAGTGGGAGAGCTATGCGGTACATGGCATAATCTTATTGCAGGAGAGTAAAGAATTGAAACCAATAATTAAATGAGCCATGTCATGTAAGTAGACATGGAAGGCCCCATATATAAACATCTATGTGTATATATGCAGGGAAAGTAACACTTGAAGGATTTACACTATCTGTTAATTGATTATCACTGAGGGGTGAGAACCATGGATAATTCTATCCCTCTTAATCATCTGTTTTATATGTGTGTGTGTTATATGTGAGTTATGTATATATGTATTCATCGGTGAGAACTCATGTTTTCAAACTATAAAAATCAACTCAAGAATCGGGGTTTGCAAAGCAATAGCCTGAGCCCCCAATCTTGGGGTTTGTTCATATGAAACTTAACCCTGCAAAGGATAGGCTAAGCCTACTTAAAATTAGGCCTAAAAGTCACCCCCAAGAAAACCTCTTTTGTTGCTCAGATATGGCCTCTCTCAGCCAACATGACAAGCAAACTCGCTACTCTTCCCCTCTCTACCTGGGACATCACTTCCAAGGGCGTAAACCTTCCTGGCAACGTGGGACAGAAATCCTAGAAGGAGCTGGGACTCAGCAACAAGGAATTGAGAAAACCTTCTGGACCAAAAGGGGAAGAGCAAACTGATACAAAATAAAGTGTCAATGGCTGAGAGATTCCAAACAGAGTGGAGAGGTTATCCTGGAGGTTACTCTTACACATTAAATAGATATCACCTTTTTAGTTAAGGCATAACAAAGAGGCTGGAGGGAAGTGCCTGAAAATGTAGAGCTGTGTTCCAGTAGCCATGTTTCTTGAAGATGATTCTATAATGATATAGCTTTCACAATGTGACTGTGTGATTGTGAAAACCTTGTGTCTGATGCTTCTTTTATCTACTTTATGGAAGATGAATAAAGCATATGGATTAAAAATGAATAAATGTTAAAATAAATTGAATAGATTGAAATTCTAGTGATCAATGAAAGGGAGGGGTAAGGGGTATGGTGTATATGAATTTTTTTCTGTTTTCTTTCTATTTCTTTTTCTGAATTGATGCAAATGTTCTAAGAAATTATCATGATGATGAATATACAACTATGTTATAAAAAAAGAATGTTCATATTGTATGTTGATTTGTTTTATTAATAAAAATTTAAAAAGGAAAAAAAAGAATTGGGGTTTGAGGCTCCCCAGCCAGATACAATATAAAAAATTCCACTACACACAGGGAGCTTCTGGGAGTGGCAGTGTTATCCAAGTGGTAGTTACATGTATGTTTGTGCTATAATTATTTGTTAAGCTGTACATTTATTTGGTGCACTTTCAACATATTTGTTAGAATTTGTTTTTTTTTTAGGAATTTGAAAAAGAAAAGGAAAACTAAACAAACTAAAACAAAAATACATCTAACTCCAGGAAAGGAAGAGAAGGAAAGGAACACCAAATATTACACTGCTGGCTCAGCTGTTATTAGTATTTGCATAGCCATAATAATATAAACTGAATACTGATTGTATTAGTTAGGGTTGATTCTCTAGAAAAATCAACAGGAAAATTTGTAAATATAAAATTTATAAAAGTGTCTCACGTAACCGTGGGAATATAGAGTACAAAATCCACAGGGCTGACAATTCCGATGGAGGGTCTGGACAAACCCCACAGGAGAGGCTCGCCTGCCTAAGCAGGAAGAGAGCCTGTCTCTTCTGAATCCTCCTTAAAAGGCTTCCAGTAATTAGATAAAACATCACTCATTGCAGAAGACACTCCCCTTGGCGGATTACAAATGGAATCAGCTGTGGATGTAGCCGAGGTGATCATGATTTAATTCTATGAAATGTCCTCATAGCAACAGACAGGTCAGCACTTGCCCAGCCAGACAAACAGGTACCGCCACTTGCCTGAGTTGACACATGAATTTGACTGTGACACTGATCTAACCAAAATTGCAGTATGATTAAAATGGAAAGTGTGAATGGTGGAAGTGTAGTAGTGTTAGTAATAGGGATAAACAGTTAAAGAGCATGTGCTGGTTTGAAAGGATATATGCCCCCTAAGAAAAGCCATGTTTTAATATAAATCCCATTTCATAAAGGTAGAATAATCCCTATTCAATACTGTATATTTGAAACTGTAATGAGATCATCTCCCTGGTTGATGTGATTTAGTCAAGAATGGTTGTTAAACTGGATTAGGGGATGACATGTCTCCACCCATTTGAGTGGGTCTTGATTAGTTTCTGAAGTCCTATAAAAGAGGAAATATTTTAGGAGAATGAGAGATTCAGAGAGAGCAGAGAATGCTGCAGCACTATGAAGCAGAGTCCACAAGCCAGCAACTTTTGGTGATGAAGAAGGAAAACACCTCCCAGGGAGCTTCATGAAACCGGAAGCCAGGAAAGAAAGCTAGCAGATGACGCCGTATTTGCCATGTGCCCTTCCAGCTGAGAGAGAAGCCCTGACTGTGTTCACCATGTGCCTTCTCACTTGAGAGAGAAACCCTGAACTCCATCGGCCTTCTTGAACCAAGGTATCTTTCCCTGGATGCCTTAGATTGGACATTTCTATAGACTTGTTTTAATTGGGACATTTTCTCGGCCTTAGAACTGTAAACCAGCAACTTATTAAATTCCCCCTTTTAAAAGCTATTCCGTTTCTGGTATATTGCATTCCAGCGGCTAGCAAACTAGAACAGAGCACTAAAGCTACATCTTTTGTGGAAAGTCTGTAAATAATGCCTAATATTGAAAGAACTGGTACTACGTGCATGGTATTTTAAGATGTAAATTAAAACTGCTCAACAGTTCATTCAACGAGTGGGAAATTGGAAGGACATAATATATTTATTACTTTGATAAAAATGTAAACCAAATTGGAAAAAAGTAGACAGGCATTTTGAATGCATCCACATCCTTCCCCATTCCAACCTCCAACTCCCTCATCCAGGTCACCATCCTCTCATCCACAGCAGATAACCAGCTTTGAAGCCTTTCTGTGTCTCTCTCTCTCTCTTTTTTTTTTTGAAATGATCATTCAATTTTATTAGTCACATTCTTTGCTATTCCAAAGGATATTATAACAGTATAGAACTTCTTCATTAAATGCTATTATATTTGCCTGTGTGTATAGGACATTTAGAATACCCAGTACAGATATAATTCTAATGAACTTGAAATATCAAAATTAAATATTTCACATTGTAGTTCCATCAAATTCTGATCACGCTCCTTACAATCATTCAAATTCCAATGGCTCTTTTGTGTTCTGTGATTTAATGAGACTTTTGTTGTTTTTTTAATTTTTATTAATTAAAAAAAAATTACGAGAAAGAAACACAAACATTCCCAACACATACACTCAGCAATTCACAATATCATCACATAGTTGCATATTCATCATCATGATCATTTCCCAGAACATTTGCATCAATTCAGAAAAAGAAATAAAAAGACAACAGAAGCCTAAGAGTCACCCCCAAGAGAGCCTCTTTTGTTGCTCAGATGTGGCCTCTCTCTCCAACCAACACAACAAGCAGACTCACCACCCTCCCATCTACGTGGGACATGACTCCCAGGGGTGTGGACCTTCCTGGCAACATGGGACAGAAATCCTGGAATGAGCTGAGACTCAGCATCAAGGGAATGAGAAAACCTTCTCGACCAAAACGGGGAAGAGAGAAATGAGACAAAGTGTCAATGGCTGAGAGATTCCAAACAGAGTTGAGAGGTTACCCTGGAGGTTATTCTTATGCATTAAGTAGATATCACCTTGTTATTCAAGATGTAGTGGAGAGGCTGGAAGGAACTGCCTGAAAATGTAGAGCTGTGTTCCAGTAGCCATGTTTCTTGATGATGACTGAATAATGATATAGCTTTCACAGTGTGACTGTGTGATTGTGAAAACCTTGTGTCTGATGCTCATTTTATCTACCATGTCAACAAACGAGTAGAACATATGGAATAAAAATAAATAATAGGGGAACACCCGATGAATCCCAGAGTGATTTGATCAGTGACTGGAAAAGTATTTGCAAGCCCCCTTCGGGGAATGGTGAGAGTGGGGAGAAATTCAACTTCCCCAAGTTGAATTCTTGATATTCTCACAAGCAGTGTGGACAACCAAAGCTATAGGCTGAGCCCCCAGTCTTGGGGTTTGTTCACATGAAACTTAACCCCACAAAGGATAGGTCAAGTCTACTTAAAATTTAGGCCTAAGAGTCACCCCCAAGAGAGCCTCTTTTGTTGCTCAGATGTGGCCCCTCTCTCCAGCCAACATGACGAGCAGTCTCACCACCCTCCCCCTCTCTGCGTGGGACATGACTCCCAGGGGTGTGGACCTTCCTGGCAACATGGGACAGAGATCCTGGGATGAGCTGAGACTCAGCATCAAGGGACTGAAAAAACCCCTAGAATGAGCTGAGAATTAACATCAAGGGATTGAGAGAACCTTCTCGACCAAAAGGGGGAAGAGTAAAATGAGACAAAGTGTCAATGGCTGAGAGATTCCAAACAGAGTCGAGAGGTTATCCTGGAGGTTATTCTTACACATTAAGTAGATATCACCTTGTTGTTCAAGATGTAGTGGAGAGGCTGGAGGGAATTGCCTGAAAATGTAGAGCTGTGTTCCAGTAGCCATGTTTCTTGATGATGATTGAACAATGATATAGCTTTCACAATGAGACTCTGAATGTGAAAACCTTATGTCTGATGCTCCCTTTAGCTACTATATCAACAGAAGAGTAGAACATATGGAATAAAAATAAATAATAGGGGGAACAAATGTTAAAATAAATTCAGTTTGAAATAGTGGTAAATGAAAGTGAGGGGTAAGGGGTATGGTATGTATAGTCTTTTTTTTCTCTATTATCATTTTATTTCTTTTTCCGTTGTCTTTTTATTTCTTTTTCTAAATTGAGGCAAATGTACTAAGAAATGATGACTATGCAACTATGTGATGATATTAAGAATTACTGATTGTATATGTAGAATGGAAAAAAATATTGTGTAGAAGAAACTTCCTTCAAATATAATTATATTGATCGAAAAAAAGTTAAAAAATAAATAAATAAATAAATAATGGGGGAACAAATGTTAATATAAATTTAGTTTGAAATGCTAGTGATAAATGAAAGCGAAGGGTAAGGGGTATGGTATGTATAATCTTTTTTTTTTCTCTGTTATCGTTTTATTTCTTTTTCTGTTGTCTTTTTATTTCTTTTTCTGAATTGATGCAAATGTTCTAAGAAATGATGAATATGCAACTATGTGATGATATTGAGAATTTACTAATTATATATGTAGAACGGAATGATATGTTAATGTTTGCTCTTAATTTTTTAATTAATAAATAAATTAATTTAAAAAAGAAAAAAGATTTTTAAAAGTAGGGGGAAAAAAAGACAACATAAAAATAACACAAAAACAGAAAAAAAAATTTTACATACCATACCCCTTATCCCTCCCTTTCATTGATCACTATCTATGTCTCTCTTAATTCCTTGAATTCATCCTCCACCCTCAACCAAATAAATCTTTCAGAAACATGAATCTTCTCATCTCTGTCCCTTGCTAAAAGTCCTTCGAGGCACCAGATTGCAGGCAATGTTGGTTGTCAACCCATCAGCCATTCCTTCCTTCGTCTTTGAGCCCCAGCTTGGGGACAGGAAGTGGGGGGATGTTCACCCTGCCTCTGTGTGACTCAGGGGTAACTGTAACCAGTCACCCTACTGACAGTGACTGGTTTAGAGGTGGACATAATGAAGGGAAGTCTTTTAGAAAGGGTTCTGGAGAACCGAGGTCAAAAGGCAACCACCTGGCCCCAAACCTAGGAAGATACAGGTGGGAGATGGAAGCGATGAGACCTGGGCCTAATTACTCAGGATAAACACAGCTGGACACTGGTACGAAAAACTGGCTCTGGTAAGACAGTGGGCTTCATATTGTGAGGTCTTTCACCAGTTTCAGGTTTTTTTTACGTGAACACTCACAAAAAAATTGAAAGTTGTAATAAAATGTCCCCTGTAAAAGATCTGGGGCAAGGGAGCAGCAGCAACTGTGGCAGGATCACGAAATGCCAACCAGACTCTTTTTCCCCATCTCCCCTATTGGACAAAGCCTTCGTCTGTGGGGGGAAGGGACAAACACTGTCACCGAGCACTGGTAACACCTCCTAGCATCTGGGGGAAGGAAAGGAGAGTGGGGGGTGGAATACCCGTGGGCAGAGGCAGGAAGGAATACATGCTGGGCCTAGAGCTACACTTGGGAAAGAACAGGAGCACCAAGACCATGTCCCCGAGATCCAGGGCACAGTGCCTAAGACAGAATACGCCTCTCCCCCCACCTGAGTTAACTAACCTCATGTCAAGTAAAAAATAGTGGTAGAATATTGCTGAAAGGGGCAGGAGAAGGGTGAAAGCATGGAAAGAAGACTATCTTCTGAGGTATAGCACAAACAGAAGACCTAAAGCTAAGCATGGATCAGCTATTGATGGGAAAAAACCTGGAAAACCAAATTTTCATTAAGGGAATTTGAAGCCTATGGTGTATCAGGAGTAACATAGCAACCATATTAGTTATGGTAAAGGCTCTAACAGAAAAGGTGAGTGACAGGTAAGATCAGTGCACAATCTCAGCAGAGAGATGGAAACTGTAAGAATCAACTGGAAATGCTAGGAATGAAAACATACTAACAGATGAAGAATATCTTCAATGGGCTCAACAGTACACGCAGCCAAGGAAAGAAGAGGTGAGCCTGAAGATAGGTCAATAAAAATTATCCACATTGAAACCAAAGGTGAAGACAGGCGGGAAAAGACACAGCACCCAAGAGTTACGGGACACTATGAAACATCCAAGCACTGTGTAGTAAGATTCCCAAAGGGAGGAGAGAAAACAAAGCAAAATAAATATTTGAAGAAATAAAGATTGGGAATTTTCCAAAATGAAGAACACAGACCTAAGTAAGCTCAGAGAACACCACAAGGATAAATTTAAACACACACATGCACAGCTGGGCATATCATATTCAAAATGTTAAAACAAAAGGCAAAGAGAAAATCTTAAAAGCATCCAGAGAAAAAAAGACATTACAGAGGAACAAGGTTAAGAATTACAGCAGGAGGGCGGACCACGGTGGCTAGCAGGCAAGAATGCTTGCCTGCCATGCCAGAGGACCCGGGTTCGATTCCCGGTGCCTGCCCATGTAAAATAATAATAATAATAATAATAATTGCAGCAGGTTTCTCATCAGAAATCATGCAAGCTGGAAAACAATAGTGGCATCTTGGAAGTACTGAAAGGAAAAAAAGAGAAAAAACTTGCTGACCCAGAATTCTATACACGGTGAAAATATCTTTCAAAAATGAAGAAGAAATAAAGCCTTTCTCAGACAAAGAAAAGAAAAACAAGGAATGCATTTTCAGAAGATCTACTCTGCAAGAAATGTCAAAGGAATTTCTTCAGTAGTATTATTTGTTGATTTTTATATTTATTACATTATTAATTGTGTATTTATAGCATATTGAAAGTAAAAAAATAGATAAATTGTGACATATCCATACAATGAAATAGTACTCACAATAAAAAGGAATAAATTTGATACATGCAAGAATATGGATTGATTTCAAATTAATTATGCTAAATGAAAGAAGTCAGACATAAAAGACTACATACTATTTGATTCCATTCATAAAATTATAGAAAATGCAAACTAATCTATAGTGAGAGAATACAGATCAGGGGTTGCCTGGGGGTGAGGGAGAAGCGGAAGAAGAGAAAGAGAAGGGAAGAATTTTAAAAAAATAAAAATGTATGTCAACAACAGCACAAAGAACAGGAGGGAGAAATTAGGAATCTACTTTTATAAGATCTTTACACGTAATGCGGGATAATTTTATTTGAACGTAGATTCTGGTAAAAGATGTATATTGTAAAACCTGGGGCAATCGCTAAAACTCATCTCTTCTACCTCCTCCCCACTCTGAGCCCCAAGGTTTTGGATGGGGCTCCACCCGATGCAATGGTGGAGCACGAAACTCAGGCCCAGCCAATTAGCACATGGCATTCCCCTGGCCACAGTGACTGGGTCAGGCCTGGGCTGATGACTATATCAGAGGCAGTAAGACATTAAAAGACTGCTTGGAAATGCTGTGACAAAGACACACTATTTTACAGGGTTAAAATGTAGGAAATATGTGAGACCTGGAGTTACAATCACGTTATGACCCTAGCACAACAGCCTGTTGAAGAATGCTGCTGCGCTGGTTTGAAAGGATGTATGTCCCCTAGAAAAACCATGTTTTAATCTAAATCCCATTTCATAAAGGCAGGATAATCCGTATTCAATACTGTATGTTTGAATTGTAATTAGATCATCTCCCTGGAGATGTAACCCAGTCAAGAGCTGGATTGGGGGAAATGTGTCTCCACCCATTTGGGTGGGTCTTGATTAGTTTCTGAAGTCCTATAAAAGAGGAAACATTTTGGAGAATGAGAGATTTCTGAGAGAGCAGGGAATGACATAGACACAAGAAGCAGAGCGCACCAACCAGAGACCTTTGGAGATGAAGAAGGAAAACGCCTCCTGGGGAGCTTCATGAAACAGGAAGCCAGGAGAAGAAGCTAGCAGATGATGCCATGTTCGCCATGTGCCCTTCCAGATGAGAGAGGAACCCTGACCGTGTTCAACATGTGCCTTTCCAGATGAGAGAGAAACTCTGTTTGCCATGTGTCTTTCCACTTGAGAGAGAAACCCTGAACTTCATCGGCCTTCTTGAATCAAGGTATCTTTCCCTGGATGCCTTAGATTGGACAGTTCTATAGACTTGCTTTAACTGGGGCATTTTCTCGGCCTTAGAACTATAAAGTAGCAACTTATTAAATGCTTCCTTTTAAAAGCCATTCTGTCTCTGGTATATTGCATTCCAGCAGCTAGCAAACTAGAACAGCAGCCAACATGAGTTGGGGATCTATGAGATGGAGAGAGATGGGGCATAGAGCAGTGAAAAATTTTCAGTTATGTGTACCTCTAAATCTCTTTGCCTGAGCTTATTTGAGTCAGATTTTTCAGTCATTTGCTGTTAGTCTTCTTTTTGCTGCATAACAAAATACTAAAAATTTAGCAGCTGAAACACAACACGAACTTATTACCTGACAGCATCTGTGAGTCAAAAGTCCAGGTATGGCTTATCTGGGCCTTCTGCACAGGGATACCTGGCTGAATCCAGATGTCAGACTGGGCTGTAATCTCAACTGAGGCTTAGGGCCCTCTTCCAAGTACACTGTTTTTTGTAGAATTCAGTTTCTTGTGGTTGTAGGCCCTCAGGTCCTAGAGGCTGCTCCCCACTTCCTGCCATGTAACCCACTCTACAATATGGGAACTTGCTTCTTAAAGGCCAACAGAAGAGCTTTCCAGTGATTAGATTAAACATCATTCATTGCAGGAGACACTCCCCTTAGCTGATTGCAAATGCAATCAGCTGTGGATGCAGACCACATGGTCATGATTTAAGTCCATGAAATGTCCTCACAGCAACAGACAAGCCGCACTTGCCTGACCAGACAACCGGGCACCATCACCTGGCCAAGTTACACATGAACCTGACCATGACAGTCCACCCCTAGTCAACTTGGTAGGTGCACACATCACTTTAAACCATATTGAATCTCTAAATAGAAAACAATAACAGATACATTTTTCCTCTCCTTGCAATACTCAACTGTCCTGCATACAACTGGAAATGCATTAAATCTCTCCAGAATAGGGTGCAAGTCCTTGGGTAATATTCAGTCTTAACTTAATATCTTATAACTTAAATACTATAACATGAACAAAAAAGCATATGTCATATGATAAAAGGGATAAAATAAAGAGAAAATAAAGATATTTGATTTATGCATAAATACATAAAACTAGTTACAAAGTGTTCTAGTTTGCTAGCTGCCAGAATGCAATATACCAGAAATGGAATGGCTTTTAAACAGGGAAATTTAATAAGTTGCTAGTTTACAGTTCTAAGGCCGAGAAAATGTCCCAATTAAAACAAGTCTATAGAAACATCTAACCAAAGGCATCCAGGGAAAGATACCTTGGTTCAAGAAGACCAGTGAAGTTCAGATTCTTTCTCAAGTGAGAAGACACATGGCGAACACGTTCAGGGTTCCTCTCTCATCTGGAAGGGCACATGGCAAACACAGCATCATCTGCTTGCTTCTTCTCCTGGCTTCCTGTTTCATGAAGCTCCCTGGGAGGCATTTTCCTTCTTCATCTCCAAAGATCACTGACAAGTGGACTCTCTGCTTCATGGTGCTGCAGCATTCTCTGCTCTCTCGAATCTCCTTCATTCTCCAAAATGTTTCCTCTTTTATAGGACTTCAGAAACTAATCAAGACCCACCCGAAAGGGTGGAGACATGTCATCACCCAATCCAGTCTAACAACCATTCTTGATTAAATCACATCTCCAGGGAGATGATCTGATTACAGTTTCAAAAATACAGTATTGAATAGGGATTATTCTGCCTTTATGAAATGAGATTTAGATTAAAACATGGGTTTTTCTAGGGGACATAGATCCTTTCAAACCAGTATACAAAGCAAGGAAGAACTATTCATACTATTACAGCCCTCATTTCTGTAACTGATTGCATGAGCATAGTTCATCTTTATCACTACCTTCTTACACTACCCATTTCATGTTCCCTTTACCCTCAGCCAGCACCTCAGGTGGCCGTGGTTCTTTGCCTGGTAGGGTGACCCAAATCTTCATTCCTGAAGTTTCAGAGCCATTAGTAGTCCTGCCTGGATTAGGTTTTTGAAGTTTTCCATTGATTTTAACCACAGGGCATAGCAGTACTAAGAGACACGCTAGGGGTTCTCCTACATTCCAGGAAAACTCTTCTTTACCTCCATTGTGTAGCTGCAGTCCTATTTCCCCCTCATAGTCAGGGTCAATCACCCCAGCCAATAATGCAATCCCCTTCTTGACTTGTTGATCCAGGGGCTTGAGTGACCTCAAAGTGACCAGGGGGCAGTACAATGGATTCCAGTCCATTGTACTGGAATCATTGTTGTTTCTCCTGGTGGAAGCACTCCCCTTTCTAGAACTAAAACCTGTAGACCAGCAGAGCTCAAGGTCGTAGGGACAGGAAGCAAAAATTTTCCTAGTAGATCACTAGGGGTAATAGTGAGTGGTGCCACTCCCATTTCCACCCCTTGATTTCTGGACCCATGGATTCTGGCTATGGGAGAAACAGCACCATACAGTGGATGCTGATTCAGAGCATACACAGCTTCCTGGAGACCATTACCCCAGCCCTTCAAGGTATTGCCACCTAGTTGGCACCATAATTAAGTTTTCAAAAGGCCATTCCACTGTTTTATCAACCTGCCTCTGGATGATGGGGAACATGATAAGACCAGAGAATTTCATGAGCGTGTGCCCATTCCTGCAATTCATTTGCTGTGAAGTGGGTTCCTTGATTAGAAGCAATGCTATGTGGAATATCATGACGATGTATAATGCATTCCTTAAGTCCACAGATGGTAGTTTTGGCAGAAGCATTGTGTGCAGGGAAAGCAAATCCATATCCAGAGTATGTGTCCATTCCAGTTAGAACAAATCGCTGCTCCTTCCATCATGGAAGTGTTCGATGTAATCAACCTGCCACCATGTAGCCGGCTGAACACCTTAGGGAATGGTGTCATATTGGGGCTGAGTTTGGGTCTCTGCTGCTGCAGACTGGGCACTCAGCAGTGGCTGTAGCCAGGTCAGCCTTGGTGAGTTTAAGTCCATGTTGCTGAGCCCATGCATAACCTCCATCCCTACCACCATGACCACTTTGTTCACGAGCCCATTGGGCAATGACTGAAGTTGCTGGGGTAAGAGGCTGACTCCACAGATGAGTCATCTTACCCACTTGATTATTAAAACCTTCCTCTGCAGGTCACCCTCTGGTGAGCATTCACATGGAACACAAATATCTTCATGTTTTTAGCCCACTCAGAAGGATTTATCTCTTCCCCAGACCTCTTTTTCACCAATCTTCCAATCTACCTCTTCCCCAGAACTCTTTTTCACCAATATTCCAATCATGCTCTTTCCAAGTCCCTGACCATCCAGACAAACCATTAGCAACAGCCCATGAGTCAGTATACAAACGCACCTCTGGCCAGTTCTTCTTCCAAGCAAAATGACCAACCAGGTAGATTGCTCAAACTTCTGTCCATGGGAGGACTTCCCCTCACCATGGTCCTTCAGGGACATCCCCAAAAGGGGTTATAGTGCTGTAGCTGGCCACTCTTGGGTGGTACCTGCATGTCGTGTAGAGCCATCTGTAAACTAGATGGTTTCAGTGGCCCAAGTTTTCTCTTCCTCAGTCAATTCACTGTAAGGAACTCCCCAAGACGCCATAGCTCTGGTCTGGGAAAGAGAAGGTAATGTGGCAGGAGTGCAGGCCATTTTTAGCCACTTCCTCATGTAACTTACTTGTACCTTCAGGACCTGTTCTGGCCCTATCTCATATATACCATTTCCATTTTACAATAGAGTGCTGCTGCGCATGTCCAACTTAATGGCTTGGTGGGTCAGACAGCACCCAGCTCATGATAGGCAACTCAGGTCTCATGGTAACTTGGTGGCCCATGGTTAAGTGTTCAGTCTCTACTAAAGCCCAGTAGCAGGCCAAAAGCTGTTTTCAAAAGGAAAGTAGTTATCTGCAGCAGATGGTAAGACTTTGCTCCAAAATCCTAAGGGTCTGTGTTGTGATTCTCCCATAGAGGCCTGCCAAAGGCTCCAAACAGCATCTCTATTTGCCACTGACACTTCCAGTACCATTGGATCTGCTGGATTATATAGTCCAAGTGGTAGAGCAGCTTGTACAACAGCCTTGGACCTGTCTCAGAGCCTCCACTTGTTCAGGTCCCCATTCAAAATTAGCTGCTTTTCCAGTCATTTAATAAATGGGCTGGAGTAGCACATCCAAATGAGGAATATGTTGTTGCCAAAGTCCAAAGAGACCAACTAGGTGTCGTGCCTCTTTTTTGGTCATAGGAGGGGCCAGATTCAGCAACTTATCCTTCACCTTAGAAGGGATATCTCGACATGCCCCACACCACTGGACACCTAGAAATTTCACTGAGCTGGAAGGCTCCTGTATTTTTGTTGGATTTATCTCTCATCCTCTGACACACAAATGCCTTACCAATAAATCTAGAGTAGTTGCTACTTCTTGCTTGCTAGGTCCAATCATCATCAATATAATGGACCAGTGTGATGCATTGTGGGAGGGAGAAATGATCAAAGTCCCTGCAGACAAGATTATGACATAGGGCTGGAGAGTTGATATACCCCTGAGGTAGGACGGTGAAAGTATATTGCTGACTTTGTCTTGAAAGCAAACTGTTACTGGTGGTCCTTACTAACACCTATTGAGATAAAAGTGCTTGCCAGATCAATAGTGCATACCAGGTACCAGGGGATGTGTTGATTTGCTCAAGCAACGATACCACATCTGGGACAGCAGCTGCAATTGGAGTCACTACCTGGTTGAGTTTACAACAATCCACTGTCATCCTCCAAGACCCATCTGTTTCCTGCACAGGCCAAATAGGAGAGTTGAATGGGGATGTGATGGGAATCACCACCCCTGCATCCTTCAAGCCCTTAAGAGTGGCACTAATCAGTACAATCCTTCCAGGAATCTGGTATTGCTTCTGATTTACTATTTTGCTAGGTAGGGGCAATTCTAATGGCTTCCACTTGGCCTTTCCTACCACAACAGCCCTCACTCCACGAGTCAGAGAGCCAATGTGGGTACTCTGCCAGTTGCTCAATATGTCTATTCCAATTATGCATTCTGGGACTGGGGGAATAATTACAGAGTGGGTCCGGGGACACACTGAACCTACAATGAGATGGACCTGAGCTAAAATTCCATCGATCACCTGACCTCCATAAGCCCCTACTCTGACTGGTGGACCAGAGTGATGTTTTGGGTCCCCTGGAATTAATGTCTCTTCTGAACCACCGTCTAACAATCCCCAAAATATCTGATCATATTCTTTTCCCCAATGCACAGTTACCCTGGTAAAAGGCTTTAGGTTCCCTTGGGGAAGGCTGGGAGGAAGATTAACAGCATAAATTTGTTGCAGTGTAACAGGATCCTCCCCCAAAGGGACCCTCATTCAAGGGGCTCTGGGTCTGTAAACTGTCTCAAGTCTGGAAATTGATTAAGGGGCCGTGACTCTATGTTTTTGTAATTCAACTTAGACTTCCATCACTTGCCCTAGAACTCTTCTGCTTATACTGCTCAAACAAGAATTTAGTAGACTGCCCATCTATTGTACTTCTAGGCACCCCATGATCTACTAGTCAGCACCACAGTCTCTATAAGTCAGATTATTTTGACTCCTGCTTTGAGTCTGCCATCCATTATGATAGCCATGCCCACCTTGTCTCTGGCAATTAAGTACTGCCATCTGGCTTCTACCAAATTGGGATCCGATCATCCCCATTGTGTTGAAGGATTCCAGCTCAGTGATAGCAGCTCCTGCAGTAATATCTGACCTACAGAGAAGGGCGACTACAAAGCTCTTCAGGGATGATGGCGCTAGTCTCACAAATTTGTTTCTCACAGTTCTGGTAAAAGATGCATCCTCCGGACTGTGTATGAGCAGAGTGTAAGAGCAGGCTTTGCATGATAAATCCACTCTAACATTCCAATCTCTCTAAGCCTCTGGATCCCCTCATCTACATTATACCAGGGCAATTCAAGCATTTCAACTGCAGATAATGTCAGCCACCTTTTGATCCATGTTTCAGCCAACCATCCAAACAAATTGTTGATACCTTTTCTAACCCCTCAAGCTATAACATTGAATCCAGAATCTCTGCTTAGTGGGCCCATATCGATATATTCAGCCTGATCCAGCTTTATATTCTACTATTATAGAATATAATAGTTCTACTATTTTATTAGTAATTATTAATTATTAGTATTTTAATAGTAATATATACTATTATATAGAATATAATAGTTCTACTACTTTATTTTCTACTATTATTCCAAACATTTAAAGTCCATTCCATATGTATTCCCCTGATTTCTGTTTATATACACTGGAAACTTCATGCAGTTCTTTTGGAGTATAGCATACCTCCTCACGGCTGGCACTTTGCACCTCACCTTTTGGGGCCTATTGGGACCTCAGTCTAATTATCTGTCTGTAAGAAAAGAGGGATGGTGGGGGTGGGTCATGAAAAAAATTAGAGGTATCTTCCAAGCCAATTACTTCAGGACATTCATTTGCAATTCCATCTGGTGAAACAGGATTAATCACTCCAGGCAGAGGAGGAAGGGCTGTTTCCCCATGAGGGGTAATTACATGCTTCACAGGCACTGAAGGGTTAATTCCTTCAGGTGAAAGTTGGGTGGTCAACTCTTCAGGGCAGGCTGGAGGTGGGGCGGCTGTGTCTTCAGGGCAAACTATTATAGAGTTATCTAGAGAAGACACAGCACAATCCAGGGTTACAATGTCTCCACAGCCATCATTATCAACCCATATGTCGCCATCTCATTTTTCAGGGTCCCACTCCTTTCCAGTTAATGCCCTCACTTTAACGGCAGACACCATGCAAGGCTCAGATTTCAGTTTACGTTGCAAAGTTGCTACTCTAACAATGAGACTCTGAGTCTGATTTTCAGAGATCTCAAGTCTGCAGCTACAGGAAATAAAAGATTTTCCTTCAGGGTGCTCATAGAAACATTTACATCTGCCATATGAAGTAAGCTTCTCATTGGAAGCCTTCACCTCATCCATTTCCCTCATCAATGCATCCAGTATATCCAACAACAATCAACCAACATCTCCATACCTCTTAATTTCACTTAATTCTACTCCATAAAAGTGTCAAAATCATTATCACCCAGAGCCTGACCTCGTATGAGCATACAATTAGCAGAATCAAATGGTGATATCTTGACTATCTCTTTTGCCAGCTCACCCCATGGACTGGCAATGCCATCCTGATTACAGGAAACAGAGTCATTAGTGCCTTTGAGTCCAGTTAGAGTAGAAAGCCAGTTGTAAAAACCCATTTTTAAAATTCTCTTTCTTAAGAACCACTCCCAGTACCAAGCTGTATTAGCTAGGGTCTCCAGAAAAACAGAATCACAGGAGATATCTGTAAATACAAAATTTATAGAAGTGTCTCATGCAACTGTGGGGATGTAAGAGTCCAAGATCTGTAGGGCAGGCCACGAGATGGCAGCTCCAATGAAGGTCCTCAATGAACTCTCAGGGGAGGCTGGCTGGCTGAAGCAGGGAGAGTGATTGTTTCTTCTGAATCCTCCTTAAAAGCCTTCCAGTGATTAAATTAAGCATCACTCATTGCAGAAGACACTCCCTTTAGCTGACTGCAAATGCAATAAGCTGTGAATGCCACCAACGTGGCCATGATTTAAGTCCATGAAATGTCCTCACAGCAACAGACAGGCTGGCATTTGTCCAACTAGACCGGACACCACTATCTGGTCAAGTTGACACATGAACCTGACCATACAGTAGGGACCATGAATATTGGTTGAGCTAAAAAATGAGTTCAGTTTCTGTGTCTGTGACTTGGGATCTTCTGAGGTGTTCATTCTTCCTGGTGTCCTTGGGCCCATGGCAGACTAGCCTGGCAGGATCCAGCCCAGAGATGGGCTCCAAGGCCAGGCCACGGGGTAGTGGCTCAAATCATACCCTAGCATAGGCTGGCTCCCACTGGCCCAGGAAAACTTATTATTATATTCTTCTTGCCCCCCTACATCTCCTTTCAAAGAGAGCACGTGTAGAGGAAATATAAGGTAAAATGACCTGCACTTCTTGTCATGCTGTACCTTTAGAGCTCCATGGTAAAGAAGTGCAGTTGGGCAATGTGCAGCCTGGAGGATGGGTTACCAGCCTGGAACAAGGGGTATCTGATACTTAAACTTTTGCATACTTGACAATAGCTTGGCTATCCTTCCTTTCCTCTGAGCCCCTGTCAACTTAATTTTCAGAGGACAAGAGCTGGCCAAGCCTCACAATGAATAGGCAACTATTTAGCCCCAGAGATGTGATGGTGGGGAGAGGAAGGGGCTGCTGGGAGCTAAGAGACCTGGAACTAATCCCAGACCTTTTGTTACCTTGCTAGGTAGCCTTTTTAGGGTCACTGTCCCATCATTATCACAGGCCAGAATCCAGCTGTCTTGCAGGACAGTGCGGTAAACAAGAGGGAATAAATAATGCTAAATTGGAATGACTTAATTCCTTCTTCAGTGGGCAAAGGCACCTTTTAACCTCAGTGATGATTTAGATCAAAGACTAGAAATATTTTCAAACTTTCAGTGTTAATATTTTTGTGTTAAGGAATCTATGTGATCTTATTCAGTTTGTATTAGCATATTTAAAAGAATGTATGACTCAATATATTTATAACTTTAACTTATTACATTTACAGGAGTTCTATTTGAACTTGACTTTGTTAGAAGATTATGATACTTTAAGGAAAGTGAATGATTACATTTATAAATGCAATTTCAGTGGTTCATAGGAAATTAAGTTTATTAATGGAACCAACCAAGTGATTGTTAAATTTACTAGATTATGAATAGAATTGTAAAATTTGTTCATTGAAGTGAAAAGTTTAAGGAAGAATTAGGCTTTGGGATTTAATCCATTGAATATTAGCTTTAAAAATTAAATTAACTTCCTTGAGGAACTATGGTATATACATACAATGGACTACTGAGCAGCCCCAAGAAGGAATGAAGTTGTAAGGCGTGCAACTAAGTGTATGAATTTAAAGGACAATATGGTTAAATGAATTGCTTGGAACAAGGAGACAAATGTTTTCATGCCTCAATCATATGGACTAACTATAGTATAAAAACTCAGCAATGTGAAGTTGAGAGCATGAGTTGTCAGATTGGAGCCTATTGTAAAGCGTCCTAGATTGTAAGATCTCACAGCATCATATGTATTCAGAAGTTGTAACTGTTATTTCTAAATTCTGAGATACTGAGCTGTTTTTTATAACCTAGTCATTGCCAGAAACTTCAGGCATTTATGTGACACCTGGGACTCAGAGTTAGAACTCTGAAGTTATGAAAGTCAGCAGTACCCCATATATGAACTATTTAAAAAGTTGAAAAAATGATCAAACATCAACTAGAGATATGAATGAAACTGATGTGGATAGGACTAAGGTAAATCAGAATACAGGGTAAAGGATATATTGTCCATATTTTAAAACTTCAACTTCTGTGAGACCAAAGGGAGAGATGTTTATTTGGTGTAAAATCTATATTTTGGATAGAGTATCTCCTAATTTAAGTTGTATGGTAAGTTTAGCTGAACACCATAAGTACATGGAATCTTGAATAGGGCATGAGATCTTGTTTGTTTGTCCAGGTTGGTGTGATGCTTCTATATATTCCAGAGTAATTTGGGCAGTGAATAAATAAGTATTAGCAAAGTGCCCTTGGGGGACTGAGGAGAAAGGATGAAACATTCCACTTCCCCATTTGAAGAATTTGTGATATTCTTACAAGTAGTGGGGACAACCATATCAATAGACCAAGCTCTCTGTCTTGGAGTTTGCTTCTTTGCAACTTATTCCTGCAAAGGACAGGCTAAACCTCCTTTAAATTAGGCCTAAGAGTCACCCCCGGAGAACCTCTTTTGTTGCTCAGATGTGACTTCCCTCTGTAAGCCAACTTGGCAGGTGAACTCACTGCCTCCCCACCTACGTGGGACATGACTCCCACGAGTGTAAATCTCCCAGGTAATATGGGACAGAACACCCAGGATGAGCCAGGCCCCAACATAAAAGGACTGAGAAAGCCTTCTTGACCAAAAGGGGGAAAGGAGCAATGAGACCAAATAAAAGTTTCAGTGGCTGAAAAATTTCAGACAGTCGGAAGCTTAGCCTGGAGGTTATTCGTATATATTACATAGATATCCCTTTTTAGTTTATGATTGTGCTGGTTTGAAAGGAAGTGTGCCCCCTAGAAAAGCCATGTTTTAATCAAAATATCATTTCATAAAGGTAGAATAATCTCTATCCAATACTGTAGGTTTGAAACTGTAATCAGATCATCTCCCTGGATGATGTGATTTAGTTAAGAATGGTTGTTAAACTGGATTAGGGGACGACATGTCTCCACCCATTTGGGTGGGTCTTGATTGGTTTATTGGAGTCCTATAAAAGAGGAAATATTTTGGAGAATGAGAGATTCAGAGAGAGCAGAGAATGCTGCAGCACCACGTAGCAGAAAGTCCACCAGCCAGAGACCTTTGGAGATGAAGAAGGAAAACGCCTCCCAGGGAGCTTCATGAAACCGGAAGCCAGGAGAGAAAGCTAGTAGATGACGCCGTGTCCACCATATGCCCTTCCAGCCGAGAGAGAAGTCTGACTGTGTTCGCCATGTGCCTTCTCACTTGAGAGAGAAGCCCTGAACTTCATCCGCCTTCTAGAACCAAGGTATCTTTCCCTGGATGGATGCCTTTGATTGGACATTTCTATAGACTTGTTTTGATTGGGACATTTTCTCGGCTGTAGAACTATAAACTAGTAACTCATTAAATTTCCCTTTTTAAAAGCCATTCCATTTTTGGTATATTGCATTCCAGCAGCTAGCAAACTAGAACAATGATATATTGGAGTGGCTGGAGGGAAATACCTGGAACTTGAGCTATATTCCAGTAGCCTTGATTCTTGAAAATGATTGTATAAAGACATAACTTTTACAATGCTACTGTGTGATTGTGAAAACCTTGTGTCTGATGCTCCTTTTATCCAGGGTATAGATAGATGAGTTAAAAAAATAAATGGATAAAAATAAATAAATAATAGGGGAGACAAAGGATAAAATAAATTGGGTAGAAGGAAATACTAGTGGTCAATGAGAGGGAGGGATAAGGGGTGTGGTACATATCTTTTTTCTTTTACTTTTTCTGGAGTGATGCAAACGTTCTAAAAAATGCATGGCAATGAATACACAACTATGTGATGATATTGTGATATTATACATGTATGGAATATATGCGTGTGAAGATTTTACTATAAAAATATTTTTAAAAAAATCAAATTAGCTTCCAAGTAATCTTTTCGGCTCATTGAAACTACCCAGAGAAAGTTAAAAAAAAGAAAAAAAAAAAGGACTTACAATGTATCAGTAGACCATGGAATCTAGACTGGGCAGATTAGACACGAAGCTAGGAGGGGCTAGTGAGCTCCATGGGCTGGAGGTCTCATGAGAATAAAGAACTGATGTGGCTGGGATCTTTGAGCAACCAGAATCATAGAAACTTCAGAGTGAGGGCTTAGCATTAGATATTTGGGAGGCTGGACAGGTCCTGCTGTTGACAGTAGGAAGGATTTGATCACAGGAATGAGCGGCTAACTGGAAACAAGGAGACTGTCTCGAAATATGAAGAAGGAAGTGAAATACCTGACGAGCCAGCAGTACTATTTTGAATGGGTGGCCATTACTTTGCACAAGACTGTTCATATAATCGAAATTTTGAATGGCGCCCCCTGGCGTTGTGCAGTGCACCACCCGCAGCTGTTTGCTTACGCTAAGTCCCGAAGTCGCCAAGTATAATGACAAGAGTTGTGGAGAGGTGAGGTAAGAGTTAAAAGTGCTTGGCAAGCAAAAAATAATAGCTCATAATTGTGGAATCATAATTGCGGACTATTTACTACGTTTGGTAGCACTTTTTCAATAACCCTGAGAGTTCGGTACTATTATTTTCAGCAGCACCATTCTACAAATAAGAAAAGCAAAATAAATGACAAAATATGGCCCTAAACATACTCGGGCAAGAGCACAACTCTACAGCTGAGTTGAACTCAACTCTCCCGGTCCCCTCGGCTCACGGAGCCTGCGCGAGCGCCGTCGCCCCAGTTTAGGGGAAAGTCACGTGCCTGCGCGGGGGCGGGGTCCGCACGGGAACGCCTACGCGCCTGCGCGCGGTGGGCCGAAGGCGCCGAGCCTGTCTTCGCGAAGTGGGCGCTGGGTTCTGCCGTCGCAGCTGCGTCTCCTCAAAGCTCTGCTATCATCCGGGGCTCGGGCCCGGGCCCGGGCCCCCGGGGCATGGCCCTCCGGAGTGCGCAGGGCGATGGTCCTGCCTCCAGCCGCTGGCCCAGGGACGCGGAGAAGGCAGGTACGGAAGCCGGGTGGGGCCGGGGCGTCCAGGAGTGGCCTGCGAGGATGGCCTGAGGGGCAGGGGCGGCCTGAGAGGCAGGGGGGAGCACGCCTGGGACAGAGGTGGCATGGGAGGGGCCGCTGGCTGGAGGGTCCGAGGCAGCGGAGCTGGGACACGCAGGCGGACGCGCCCAGGGCCGCGGGCGGGGGTCGGCGCGGCTGGGGAGGGAAAGGCTGAAGGGCCCGAGTCAGGTCTGAAAGGGGGAGAGGACTTGAAAGTGGGGGATCGGGCGGAGGCTGAGGTGGCTAGAGGAGCGGTGGTGGCAGAATCGCATCTCACTGAGATGGGAGCCCAGGCCTCACCCCCGGCCTGAGACAGCCCGGCCACGTCCGCAGACTCCTGGTGCCAGACTCCTGGTGCTTCCGCTGTTGCTGTAAGGCAGGTTTCTCAAACTTCATTCATATATTGGCGTCGTGACGTAACGCGATGTCCATTTGTCACTTAAAAATTTTTTCGGTAATAAATTTCAGTCTTTTGAAATATAAAATCCAGCGATTCTTAGTATATTCATGACCATTGCCGCTGTCTAATTCCAGAACATTTTCGTGGCCCCAAAAAGAATGCCTGTACCCGTTAGCAGTCACTCCCCCTTCCCCAGCCCCTAGCCACTACTAATTTACTTTCCACCTCTATCGTTTGCCACCTATCTTAATGTTTATTTAATTGTCTAGAAGGTGATCCTCTTTTTCTTTTAACTTAGTTTCATTTTAAGCAGTGATTTGTGTGAAATCATGTTTTTGTTGTGCATTGTTTCCAGACATGTTTTACATGCAATAAGTACATGAAAAAACCTTCAATATTCGCCGTATAACAACTACAATAATCTTATGTCCCTTGGGAAGCAATAAGGTGGCCTTCCACTTTCCTGTCCTCTCATGGGTGGTGCCCATAATAGAACCACTGCCTATTCAACCCAAATGCTTTGAGGAAACATCTGTTAGCCACATCTTCCTCTGAGCTCATTCTCTGTTATTTCCTTTTTCTTCCGTTCTGTGACCTGATGGAGGTGGAGCTGACTTCCGATATACTTCTATGGGCCCTTTGGCATTATAACCTTTTGCTGATGTTTTGTGACATCTGCCCTCATGGCATAATAGTCAGTGTCCAAGCAGTATGGTGCTTGTGACTTGTTGCTCACAGCTGTGCCTAGGTTGCTAGACTAGACGTCTATGAGTGTGAGGAATTTAGAGATGACTTTTTTTATTTTTGTCCTTGTTTTTAGTCATATTAGTGTTGTCAAAGTTACTAATACTAGAAGCCCTCCTTTGTACAGTTTATGATCAGATTGATTTGCTGTCTAGAATATTTTTCTCCATTGTTGGGGTAAAGCAGTCTTTCTAGATATGTCCTTATCTTTATGTTTTAAGCAGGTAATGAATCTCTGCTAATTTGTTTTGTTGAAACTAATTAGAACCACCCAAAACAGAGACTTATTTGTTTTATCTTGTTTTTTTAATAAGCACCTTACCGAAGGTAAAAGTAAGATTTTCCTTTCCCATTGTCTTTCTTTGATACAAGTTCAAGCATAAATTTTGCAGTCAGTTTTCAGTGTTAGCATCGGGAAATCAGTGGGGTAAGAGGATGTTTGTCTGGGAGGATCTCTTACTCTCTCTTTGACTAGCTCTTTCATTGTTTTGATTAAGGCCAGGATTATGTAGTCTAACTTCTGTTTAAAGACTGTGACGTTTTCTTGATGTGCAAGCTTAAATAAAATATCAATATGGTAGTTTGTAGTCTCACATAAGATTCCATTATTGCATATAGACCATTTACCTTATCTAAATCACTTTTATTTTGGTGATATGGAAAAACTTCTAGTGGTTTCTTTAGTCATTGCCTGTTCCCTATACAGGAAACTAGTAAGAGCCCAAGCCGGTTGCTGTTAGAGGTACCTGTTGCTCTGAGGAGGCAGAAGTCCTTACCTGGGTTCTGTACCCAAAGTCAGGAGAGGTTTGAGGCAATAACTGGGCTCCAGCCATCTTTACTTTATCTGAACTGTTAAGAACTACTGCTTTATTGAATGAATTACTTTCCAGGCATCAGGAAATTTATTTATAGAAGAGTCTTATATTTTACAGTCAACCATGGGACAATCATTTCATTCAGTCCTCGTTATAATATCTAAGACCTCTACTATAAAGAAATTTGGAAGATAGCAGCTTTGAAATGCATAATACACCTCTCTAATAAGAAAGGCAGTAAAGAAATTGTAGAAGAAAGAATTCAGGGGATTTGAATTGCATATATGCCACTTCAGATGAAATGTGAGCTTTTATCCCAAGCCCAGATAGAGCAGTCTCAGTCTGGAAATGTAAGCCTCAACCCCAAATCCAGATATAAAACTTATTTTAAAATAAAATAGATATCCCAACCCATGTACTTCCCCCAAAAAACGAACAAGCAAAACAAAGGAAAAGCAAGCAAACAACAACAACAAATGGTGTTGCAATAATGGGATACTCAAATAGAAAAAGAATGAAATGTGACCCCCACCATACAGCATACAAAAAAAGAATAAGAAAATAAAATACATAGCATTAATTTGAATCTTTCCTGAGCATCCCAAGAATAAATAGCTCTGTGGTATTTCTCTTTCCGAGATGAGAAGATATGTAAATTAGTTGCTCATTTGACACTGCTACTCTTTTCTCCCTCATTATGTAGCCTAGCAGTTAACTTTATCTCTGTAATTTATACATCTTTGGCTCACCTGAGTTTTCCCTTTTCTCTTCCTTTTTTATGTCACGATGAGAGCCTACACATTAGATACAGTGAAATACTTGCAAGGTGGGGTGGATGGCTTGGTGGCTTATTTGACGTACCTTCCTCAGCTGCCATCAAACTTTTTTCTTTTTTATTAGAAAAACTGTAGGTTTACAGAAAAATCATGCATAAAATACAGAATTCCCATATACTACCCTGTTGTTAACGCCTTGCATTAGTGTGGTACATTTGTTACAATTCATGAAAGAACATTTTTATAATTGTACTATTAACTATAGTTTATTATTTACAATATGGTACACTATTATACTGCCATTAACATTTAATCACTGTACTGTGGGGTTGAGAACGGTGGTATTTTGGGGCTTGAATGGACAGTAGCTAAAATCCACATCTGAAAATCATCTTACTTTCTGGGAAGCACTGGTAGCTTTAGAAACAGGACAGAGAGTCTTCAAATGAATTTAGAGTTCTATGGCGAGCATATTCGTAGCAGTAGTGTGGGGAAAATAACATCATTATTTATCATAGGCCATAATTTTCCAGAGGAACAATAGCTCTGCTGAGTCTTTTATTCTATTCAGCACATATTTATTGAGTGCCACAGAGTGCCAACAATGAAAAGATAGTAGTAAATCTTGAAATGCAGGATTAAAAATAGAAACAGAGCAGAGTCTTAAGAGAAATAAGTATTGGAGCTGTGGTTTTAGTTCAGAATTAGTTAACGTTCTAGCAGATTATTTGCCAAATGGAAATCCAGCTGATTGCAAACATGCTCTTTTCCCCCAGAAACAAGCAATGGCTTTACTTTCCCCCAGATTTATTAAGGTATTGCTGAGCTCGTTTAGAAAGTGTGGGGGTGGGGTGGTGGGGAGAAAATTATTGTCTAAACAAATTGAGGAAAATTTTCCATACTCTTAAGAAATAGGTTAACAAGATTTTAAGTAACAGCTTATATCAAGTAATATTCAATGTTATCATTTAAATTCTCTAAATTTATGATGTGTGGAAAATGCAAGGATTCTCTTTAAAAAAAGAATAAATAAAATTAAAATATCTGGTAGATCTTTTTGTTGTTAGAAATTAGCTCAATTCCTGCTCTTATTTTGTCTCTGCATATGTTGTTAAATAGAAAGTTTTCTCTGTCTTCTGGGTGTCTACAACCTCTCCTTGAAAGCAGACAGTCTGTTCTTTCTTGGAGGGCCCTTAGGCCCAAAGTAAAATCCCTCCGTGGCTTCCCCAGTGTGCAGGATAAAGCTTCTATCTCATTTACTACTGTCCTTCCAACCTCAACTCTCTCCCTTTACCTGATACTCCAGCCTTACAGAATTTCTCTGTTTCTTGAACATGGCATTTCTTTGATGTGACAAGATCTTTGCACATATTCTTCCCACTGCTTGGAATATTCTCCTCCCAATACATCTCTTCTGTTTGTTTGTTTTTCTTTTTTTTGCGTGTGCTTTTTTTTTGTGGCAAAGTTGTCTTTAAGAAGGTGCTAGAAAATATTCTCAGTGAAGCTTTTGCCTGTTTGTCTCAAATGTAGTCAGTCATTCTTTCCTCTGGACTTTCCTAACCCTACATGATTTTATTGTATCTTGTATAATAATTGTTGGTATTCCTCCCTAATGTGAGCTAATTAAGGGCTGGGAGTGAGTTATATTCGTCTTTTGACACTCAATAAATTCTGGACTTATGAATGGAAGGATGGACTAATGGACAGGTGAATGGACAGACGGAAGGATAAACCTGAGCCAAGAACTTGAAGCACCTCAGAAAAATCATTTGACTACTTAGGTGCTATACTGACAGAAGAAATTAGAACTTATCTATCATGTTTTCTAGTTACAGTAACCATTTAATTTAGCCTTAAAACTGGGACATTCTTTGAGAGTGTGGCTGGTAGAAGAGGTTTGCTATGAATAATTACACTAGGACTATAGATGTAAACCAGGATTCTCTTGGACAAACTGGAACAGATGGTTACCCTGCTAGGTTGTCAGGGCAAACACAAGTCTTGCCAGTAGAACAGGTTAGACTAAGTAAAAAGTTACCTAAGTTATTTTCCTGTCTGTACTTGTAGTTGTATATGACTCCAAACATCTGCTTATCTGGTTTGTATTTCGTGGCTATCTGGGACTGTTGGTACCAACTTTTATTTGTATTAATATGCAGTTTCATTATGGAAACAATTTGTTCTAGTTTGCTAGCTGCCGGAATGCAATATACCAGAAACGATTGGTTTTAAAAAGGAGAATTTGATCAGTTGCTAGTTTACAGTTCCAAGGCTGAGAAAATGTCCCGATTAAAACAAGTCTTTAGGGCGGGCCACGGTAAGAATGCTTGCCTGCCAAGCCCGAGGACCCGGGTTCGATTCCCGGTGCCTGCCCATTTAAAAAAAAAAAAAAAAAAAAAATTGAAAAAAAAAAACAAGTCTTCAGAAATGTCCAATCTAAGGCATCCAGGGAACAATACTTTGGTTCAAAAAGGCCAATGAAGTTCAGGGTTTCTCTTTCAAGTGGAAGGACACATGGCAAACATGGCATCATCTCCTCTCTGCTTCTCTTGGCTTCCAGTTTCATGAAGCTCCCCGGGAGACATTTTCCTTCTTTATCTCCAAAGGTCATTGCCTGGTGGACTCTGCTTCTCATGGCTATGTTGTTCTGCTCTGCTCTCTCTGAATCTCTTTCATTCTCCAAAATGTTACCTCTTTTATAGGACTCCAGAAATTTATCAAGACCCACCCGAATGGGTGGAGACATGTTGTCACCTAATCCAGCTTACCAACCACTCTTGATTAAATCACATCTCTAGGACGAGGATCTGATTACAGTTTCAAACATACAGTATTGAATAGGGATTATTCTGCCTTTATGAAATGGGATTTAGATTAAAACACGGCTTTTCTAGGGGACATACATCTTTTCAGACCAGCACACAATTTGTATACTGTTGTGTCAGAACTAACATTGCTGAGGACAGTTGCTCATTGACCCTTCTAAAGCTTAACCCACCTTCCAGTTTACATTAATTTGAGCTAGGTGCCTTGCACCTAGTATAGCTACATAATTTTTTTAAATCAGTCTATTTACTGTCAAATGAAAGGGCTGTGAGTTTCCTCTCCTCAAGCTCTGCCCCTCCTTCCAACCTCTTTAGTGCTCCTTATCCTTTTTATTATTTATTTATTTACTAAACATAACATACAAACACAAGCATTCTTACCATATGTTCATTCCATTCTTGATATATAATCAGTGACTCACAATATCATCACATAGTTCTATATTCGTCATCATGATCATTTCTTAGAACATTTGCATCAATTCAGAAAAAGAAATAAAAAGAAAAGAGAAAAAAATTCATACATACCATGCCCCTTACCCCTCCTTCTCATTGATCACTAGCATTTCAATCTACTAAATTTAACATTTGTTTCCTCTATTATTTATTTTTAATCCATATGTTTTACTTGTCTGTCAATAAGGTAGATAAAAGCATCAGACACAAGGTTTTCACAGTCACACACATTGCGAAAGCTATATCATTATACAATCATCTCCAAGAAACATGGCTACTGGAACACATTTTCAGGCACTTCCCTCCAGCCTCTTCATTACATCTTAACTGAAAAAGGTGATATCTATATAATGCATAAGAATAACCTCCAGGATAACCTCTCGACTCTGTTTGGAATCTCTCAGCCATTGACACTTTATTTTGTCTCATTTCACTCTTCCCCCTTTTGGTCAAGAAGGTTTTCTCAATCCCTTGATGCTGAATCCCAGCTCATTCTAGGATTTCTGTCCCACATTGCCACACCTCTGGGAGTCATGTCCCATGTAGACAGGGGGAGGGCAGTGAGTTTGCTTGTCGTGAGAGAGGCCACATCTGAGCAACAAAAGAGGCTCTCTTAGGAGTGACTCTTAGGCCTAATTTTAAGTAGGCGTGACCTATCCTTTGTGGGGTTAAGTTTCATATGAACAAACCCCAAGATTGGGGGCTCAGACGATTGCTTTGGTTGTCCCCACTACTTGTGAGAATATCAAGATTTCTCCACTTGGGGAAGTTGAATTTTCACCCTTTCTCACCATTCCTCCAAGGGGACTTTGCAAATACTTTTTTATTCACTGTTCAAATCTGTCTGGGATTTATGGGGATATCATTCTGGACAAACCTCCAAAATCTCATGCCCTACTCAATCCCCGTCCTTTTTAGGTACACCCTTTGGTAATCCTTTGTAGGTACACCCTTTGGTAATACCTTCTCAGACTAGCCAGACCCGCAGCAGACTCTTTGAGCGCTGGGCATTTACCATCTGCACATACTCCCCTCTGGTGAAGTTTAGTGGACTGAGCCTGAAATTAATAGTGCATCTGGCCCTTGACTTTATGCAAGCAGGCGATCTCAGAGCTGTCTGTCTGTGGTACAAGTACCTACTTGTACTTCAAACCAAATAGATAGAGCCCTAAGCAGAAAATATACATCTTAGGTATGTGCCTAATGCCTTTTCTCTTTTGTTTTGTAGATTATAGCAGCAAGAGGAAAAAGAAAGTGGCAGAGATACACCAGGCTCTGAACAGTGATCCCGCTGATGTGGCTGCCCTTAGACGCATGGCTATTAGCGAAGGCGGGCTCCTGACTGATGAAATCAGGCAAAAAGTGTGGCCCAAGCTCCTCAACATCAACACCAGTGACCCACCTCCTGTATTAGGTAATGAGGAGCAGGGCTCCATGAGGGGAGCTTGTCTAGGGGACGGGGAGACAAGAATTCCAGCATCTTTTGATTTTTGATGCTCATTTCTAACCAAGTGTAGATGAATAAATTTAAAGCATTTTAGGATATGCTTGGGCTTTCTTAAAAATAAGGCCAAACTGATATGTAGAATTTATTTTAAAACGTAATGGGCTTTCCTCAGGGACTAAAGTATTGGCTAAGTATGGCAGTTTATTAAAAATGCGTATTCTAGTCTAGATTTTATGTGGATTGTATTTTAAAATACAGGAATCTGTATTTTAATAAGCACCCAGCTGATTCTGATGCAGATTAACTACATTTTGATAAACACTGGCTAGGGGGATAGATAATATCTCTAAGGTCTTTTAAAATAAGAACAAAACAAAAACAATACCTTTTTATTGGGGAATACCGAGGTCCTTTCCAATCCCAAAATTCCGTACTTCTTTGAAAAGTTGTTGTTTAACTAAATTTCAAGGCCCATGTAGTGAAAGAAATTCTTTGGAATACAATGCAAAATAATACTAATAATAATCCACTTTGCCATTTGTTCACTCAACAAATGTTTATTGCATTCTTGCTATATATGGCAAAATGCCAGGTGCTGGAGTTAGCTTTCATTCATCTGGCAGATATTAGCTGAGTTCCTGTTGTATGCACGGTATGTGGAAATGATTAAAACAAGGCCTCTGCACAGTGTGAAGCCCAGGAGGTCTAAGTTGCCACTTGTTATTATCTTTGGAACTAGGTGCCTCAGAGCTGTCAGCTTTTTGTTGTAAGGAAAAGGTATTGTCATATTCATACTCTAAAGCCTGAAGTGATACTCTTCTATCAGATTCCAAATTTCTCATGTTTTTTAGAAAATGAAGTCTTGGGGAGGTGGGGTTTTGCACAGGTCTCTGATAGCTTTTGATTTCAGTTGTGAGAGAAACACACCTGTCTATAACAGCTAAAGACTGCCTCTATTTTCATAATGTATTGGGTTTATTAGCTGAATACAGGCATATTCCCTCTTTGTAGTGTCTTAGTTTTAGGATCAAGAGAGAAACGTTAAGTTCTTTATGTGAATTGATCTTAATACTCATTTCTGAACCACTCTGTGCTCCCTGGTTTACTACAGTAAGTTTTGTCCGTGGTCTGTGGTTTCCATATCCGTGATCTTATTCAATCTTTATGTTAACCCAAGAACACATATAGAAGAGAAAGTCCCCATTTTACAAATGTGGACACTGAAATTCATGACGCTTCTGCAGTATTGCACGTTATGGCAGCCTGCAGTGGGGCCTGGTCTCCTGACTTCTCCATTACTCTTTACACCACACTGTATTGCCTGTTGGACAATTGGTGTGCCCTCCTTTTACAGTCATCATGACTTGCATGAAACAGCATGTGTTTGGAAATAAACTAGGGATTCCCCTCCAGATGTTGTCTTACGAGTCATGTCCTACTTCAGGAAAAGTTGAGGTGTGTCCTCCAAGCCTTTTATGTCATTCCAGAATGCTTTGGTCCTGATCTAGCTTTCCAGACATTCCTGCAGTAATGTGTTCCTTTTCTTCTGTAGAGAAGAACCTACGGCAGATGAGCAAGGACTACCAGCAAGTGCTACTGGATGTCAGGCGGTCTTTGCGACGCTTCCCTCCTGGTAAGAAGCTCTCCCTGTCTTGCCACATTCAGAATAGGGTTTTCTGTCCCCATTGCACTCACTTGCTGGTGCTTGCCAACCCTAGGGAGTTTCTGGAGGCTGCTCTGTCAGGTATAACCTGCCTCTTCAGACACCTTTAGTATTCTCCATCTGCTAGGTTAAAATTTTGTTGATGCCTTACTTTCAGATCCCCAGTGTAAAAGCCTGAGCCAAAAATAATTTATTTTGGTCTGAAGTTGAATAAGGAAAAAGTTTTGTTTATTTTTCCTTCAGAGCCACAGAAGTATTTTGTGGGGATTGTTAGTGTCAGCAGATTAGTTTAGAACTGAGCAATAACAGGAACTACTACTGTCTTCAATTGACTAGATATATAAATATAGATATATAGGCATGTACATATACTGGGTGCCTTGGCCTGGAAGTGAGGCCATTTCCTGCATATTTATAGAGTCTGTTCCTGAATTCGCCTCTCCATTGCCGGGAAGAAGGAGAAGAATGGCCATTGTCTTAATTTTCACAATGAAAGAAACAGGGCAGCAAACCTCATGTTTGTGATCCATTTCTTTTCCTCTGCTCTGGCACGTCCACCTTTAGGACCATGAAGGAGGAGAGACTTGCTAAAGGAACCAGCTAAGAGTCTCTGTGTTCTGGCTTGAATTTGTCTGTTAAAGGGCTTTCCTGTTCCCTTGCGATGTTCTGGGGAGTCCTGTGTGGCCAGGAGCCAACCAGCTTGTTTTTTGCTGTTATTATTATTTTAAGCAATTTTATAGAGATGTATAATTTTATAGCGATACCTTACAATCCATCCAAAGTGTATAATCGGTGGCTTTTATAATCTGTACAATCACAGAGTTGTGCGTCATCACCACAATTTTAATACATTTTCACTACTCCAAAAAGAAAAACCCCATACGTCTTAGCAGTCACTCTCAATCCCTCTATCCTTTCCCAGCCCTACTTAACCACTTAGCTAATTCTGTCACTATAAATTTATTTATATTTACATTTTATATAAATGGAATCATATACTGTATAGTACTTTGCATCTGGTTTCTTTACTTAGTATAATGTTTTTGTTTTTTTTTTAGTTAGAGAAGTTATAGGTTTACAGAAAAGTCATGTAAAAAATACACTCCCATATGTATACACCTTTGTTATTTCACTTTTTGTTAGTGTGGTACCTTTGTAACAATTGATGAAAGAATATTAAAATATTACTGTTAACTGTATCTATGGTTTCCATTAGATGTATTTTTTCCTGTATGCCATCCTATTATTAACACCTTGTGATAGTGTTATACATTTGTTATCATTCATGAAAGAATGTTCTTGTACTATTAATCCCAATCCATATCCACAGCAGCGTTCACTGTGTGATACAGTCTCAGATTTTATCTTCTAACTTTCATTCTAGTAACATATACAACCCAGAACTTCTCCTTTCATCCACATTCACAAACATAATTTAGCACTGTTAATTATACTCACAATAATGTGCTACCATCACCATCTTCCATTTCCAAACGCTTACAATCAACCTAAATAAAAATTCTACACAAATTAGGCATCAGCTCCCCATTCTCTACCCCCATTCTATCCCCTACTAACCTAAATTCTAGATTCTAACTCTGTGAATTTGCTTATTATAATTAGTTCATAAAAGTGAGATAATACAATATTTTTTCTTTTGTACTTGGTGTATTTCACTCAGCGTAATGTCCTTGAGGTTCATCCATGTTGTTGCATGCATCCAGACTTCCTTTCCAATAGCTAAATGATATTCTATGGTATGTATATAGCACAGTTTGTTTATCCATTCATCAGTTGATGGACACTTGGGTTGTTCCATTTTTTGGCAATTGTGAATATGTTGCTGTGACCATCACTGTGAAAATTTCTGTTCAAATTCCTGCTTTCAGTTCTGGGCATATACCTAGTAGTGGGATTGCCCAATCATATGGTAATTGTATATTTACCTTCCTGAGGAGTGACCAAACTGTCTTCTATTGTGACTGCACCATTTTACATTCCCACCGGCAATGAGTGAGTGTTCTTATTTCTCCATATCCTCTCTAACACTTGTAATTTTCTGTTTAATAGTGGCCATTCTAGTAGGTGTGAAGTGATATTATGGTTTTGATTTGCTTTTCCCTGATAGCTAGTGATGTTGAGCATCTTTTCATGTGCTTTTTAGTCATTTGTATTTCTTCTTTGGAAAAATGTGTGTTCAAGCCTTTTACCCTTTTTTTTTTGCATGGGCAAGCACTGGGAAGTGAACTGGGAACTCCGGTATGGCAGGCAAGAACACTGCCTGCTGAACCACTGGGGTCCGCCCCTTTTACCTATTTTTTAATTGGGTTGTTTGTCTTTTTATTGTTAAGTTGTAAGATTTCTTTATATATTCCAGATATCCTTGTTGATTGTGTGGTTTCCAAATATTTTTTTCCTTTGGGTATAAATTCTAAGAAACCATTGCCTACCGCAAGATTTTGAAGAGGTTTCCTTACATTTTCTTCTAGGAGTTTTATGGTCCTGTTGTTATGTTTAGGTCTTTGATCCACTTTGAGTTAATTTTTGTGGGATAAGGGTCCTCTTTCTTTCTTTTGCATGTTGAAGAGACTATTCCCGTCCCAGTTGAAGAAACCTATTAAATATCAGTTGGCCTTGTTAAATATCAGTTGGTCGTGGAACTCTCAATTCAGTTCATATGGTTAATATATCAGTCTTTATGCCAGTATCATGCTGTTTTGACCACGGTAACTTTGTAATATGTTTTAAAGTTAAGAAGCTCATTCTTAAGAAGTTAAGAATGAAATCATAATTTCATTCTTTTTCAAAATGTTTTTGTTTTTTCGGGGCCCTTTACCCTTCCAAATAAATCTGACAGAGGGCTTTTCCATTTCAGCAAAGTAAGCTGTTGGAACTTTTTTCTTTAGCAATTTTATTGAAATATTTTCACACACCATACAATCCATCCAAAATATATAACCAGTGGCTCACAGTATCATCACATAGTTGTGCATTCAACTTTATCAATTTTAGAACATTTTCATTTCTCCAGGAAGCAGAAGAAAAAGAAAATACCCAAAGCATCCTGTACCCCTTATCATCTGTGTCACTGATCCCTAGCATTAGTGTGGTACATTTGCTGCCATTGATTAAAGACTGTTAAGATATTACTGTTAACTATAGTCCATAGTTTGCAGTAGGTGTGGTTTTTCCCATATACTACTCTATTATTAACTTCTTGTGATAATTTTGTATATATGTTCTAGTTCATGGAGGAAGTTTTTTATATTTCTACTATTAATCATAGTCATCATCCACAAGATGTATTGAATTATACATTCAATGATAACTTTCCCTATCAACCACAGTTCAGCACTGTATGATTATACTCACAATATGTGCTGCTATCACCTCTGTTCCATTTTCACTCATTTCAGTTCAACCTAGTTAAAAATTCTGCACATCTTAAGCAACTATTCCTCATTCTCTAGCCTCATGATATCTCCTGGTAACCTATATTCTACATTCTACGTCCGTGATTTTGCATAATATAATTAGTTCATATTAGTGAGCTCATAGAATATTTGTCCTTTTGTGTCTGACTTATTTTATTCAACGTGACATCCTCAGGTTTCATCCATGTTGTCACATACTTCAGGACTTCATCCCTTCTCACTGCTGGATAATATTCTATCACATGTGTGTACCACATCCATTCATCAGTTGGTGGCCACTTGGATTGTTTCCATCTTTTGGTAATTGTGACTAATGCTGCTGTTCATGTTGGTCTATAAATGTGTGCTCACATCCCTGCTTTCATTTCTTCTGGGTATGTACTGAGTAGTGGGATTTCCAGATCATAGGGTAACTCTATACTTAGTTTTCTGAGGAATCGCCAAACTGCCTTCCATACCAGCTGTACCATTTTACATTTCCACCAGCAATGAGGCTGTTGGAATTCTGATTGGGATTGTGTTGAATTGGTAAATCAATTTGCGTAGAATTGGCACCTTAATATTTAGTTTTCCAATCCATGAACATGGAATATCCTTCCATTTAAATAGGTCTTCTTTGATTTCCTTTAGCAGTGTTTTGTAGTTTACTGTGTCCAAGTCCTTTCATCCTTGGTTAAACTTATTCCTAGATACTTAATTCTTTTAGTTGTTGTTCTAAACGGAATTTTTTTCTTGATTTCCTCCTCTGATTGCTCATTACTGGTATATAGAAACATCACTGATTTTTGCATGTTGATCTTATATCCTGCCTCTTTGCTGAACTCTTTTATTAGCTTTAGTAGCTATATTGTGGATTTCTCCCTTCAGTTTTGTCAGTGTTTGCTCAGGCATTTTGGAGCACTGTGGTCAGGTGAATCAATATTTATTTTGTTATTTCTTCTTGGTGGATTGCCCCTTTTATTAGTATCTAGTGTCTTTCTTTGTCTCTTATAACGGTTTTGCTTTTTAAGTCTAATTTGTCCAATATTAGTATAAGTACCCCAGCTCTTTTTTTGGTTATTGTTTGCATGGAATATCTTTTTCTAGCTGTTCGCTTTCAAGCTATTTGAGTCTTTGGGTCTAAGGCAAGTCTCTTGTAGACAGCATATAGTTGGATCATACTTTTTTATACCTTCTGCCTATCTATGTCTTTTGGGGAATTTCCACTAACATTCAGTGTTATTACTATAAAGGCAGTACTTACTGCAACCATTTTGTCCTTTGGTTTTTATATGTCCTGTCTTTTTTATTCTCTCTCTTTTTACCCTTTTAGTTACCCTTACCGATAATCTTCATTTCTACACTCTACTCCAAGCCTCTCTATCTTGTCTTTTCCTTTCAAGACTAGAGAATACCCTTTAGTATTTCTTGTCAGGCAGGTCTCTTGTTGACAAACTCTCTCAGTTTCTGTTTATCTGTGACTGTTTTAAACTCTCTCTTTTTTTTTTATTTTTAACTTTTTTTTTATTGTGTAGTATAACATATATACAAAGCACAGAAATAAAAAAGCAGTCGTTTTCAAAGCACTCTTCAACAAGTAGTTACAGGACAGATCCCAGAGTTTGTCGTGGGCTACCATATGATCCTCTCATATTTTTCCTTCCAGCTGCTCCAGAATATAGGAGGTTAGAGGGCTTAATTATTTTTTTATCATCACAATCAACTTTTTCCTTTTTTTTTATGAAAAATAACACATATACAAAAAAAGCTATAAATATCGAAGCACAGCACCACAATTAGTTGTAGAACAGATTTCAGAGTTTGACATGGGTTACAATTCCACGATTTTACTCTCCTCATTTTTGAAGGGCAGTTTTGCCAGATAAGGAATTCTTGGCTGGCAGTTTTTCTCTTTCAGTATCTTAAATATATCATACCACTGCCTTCTTGCCCCCATGGTTTCTGATGAGAAATCAATACTTAATCTTATTGTGGTTCCATTGTATGTGATGAATTGTTTTTCACTTGCTGCTTTCAGGATTCTCTCTTTACCTTTGGCATTTGACACTCGGATTAGTATGTGTCTTCAGAGTAAGTCTATTAGGATTTTTTATTTATTGGATCATTTGTGCTTCTTGGGCATGTATATTTGTGTCTTTCATAAGAATTGGGAAATTTCCGATCATTATTTCCTCAGATTTTCCTTTTTCCCCCTTTCCTTTCTCTTCTTTTGGGAAGGGAATATGTTTGTGTGCTTTGTGCTGTCATGCAGATCCCTGAGATCCTGTTCAATTTTTTCCATCCTTTTCTCTGTTCTTCTCTCTGTAAGAGTTCTTATAGTTTGTTGATTCTTTCTTCTTTCTGTTCATATCTGCTGTTGTATGCCTCCTGTGTATTTTTTAAAATTTACTTTGTATTATCAAACCAAAACAATATATAAATGTGAACATTCTTAACATACAGACATTCTGTGTATGGTGTACAATGGTGTACAATGCTCAGTACATTACGTAGTAGTATATTCATTACCATGATCATTAAAAAAAATGTTTTTTTTTAAATTTTATTACATGGGCAGGCATCAGGAACCGAACTCGGATCTCCGGCATGGCAAGCAGTAGTTCTCCCACTGAGCCACCATTCTGTCGCCCTCCTGTGTATTTTAAATCTCTTCTAGTCTGCCTTTCATTCCCATGATTTCTGTTTCTTTTCATACTTTCACATTCTTCTTAATAGCCTTTCTTGTTTTAACCATATTTTCTTTCATCTCCTTAAGCTGATTTAGGAGATTTGCTTGAACATATTTTTGATTAGTTATTCCAATTTCTGTGTCTTCTCTGAAGTTTCTGTTTGTTGCTTTGGGCTGTATCTTCCTGTTTCTTAGTATAGCTTGTAAATTTTTTGCTGATGACTGACATCTGATTATCTTGATGAATTTTCTCTGAAGGTCAGTTTCTCTCTCTTGCCTAATGTTTTATTGTTGATTGGTTTTGCGTTGAGGCTCTTCTTTGACACTTGGTTCAACTTTTTCTAGACCTTTAGAATTGCTCATGTTTAATTGATCAGTTTTTTTCAGCTCTTTTTCATCTGAATCTTACCCTGGATATGTTGTACAGTTTTTAAGATTATACTATTTTTGCATTTATTTCACTGCCCAGGAAAAAGCTTCCTTTCCTCTCTTCCTTCTCCACATTTTTGATCTGTTCTGTTTGTTTTGCCTCTATAGCTTTTTAAATACTCCTTTCACTGCCTATAGCTGTTTTTGCCTGGAAAGCAAATTCTGAGAGGGTGGTCACCCTGGAGAGGACTTTTTCACAAGTCACTATTTCCTAGCCAAAACAGGGCCAAGGACCCATAAAGGAGGCACAGACCAGCTCCAAAGAGCCCTGGGGAGAGAGGGTCAGGAAAGATGCCAAAAGCTTTTTTTTTTCCCAAAAGCCTTTTTTGATGACTCTCCAAAGCTGTGCTTTTCAGGCCTGCCCAGCAGATGGCACCCTTCAACAAGCTGTTCCCCATAGTCCTTAGGAGGCACTGTGTCTTTAAACTTCCAGAGCCTTCACCCCTGTTGGGGTCAAGAACAGTGACTGTGGCCATCTGTTTCTGGGACAGGCTGAAACATCAGCCAGAGGTGGAACCCAGCAATCTGAATTTGCAGAGCAAAAACTGTTATCAATGCTCAGCCATGCACAACCTCCCCTCGCTTTGCCCCCCTCAGCCACACACACACACACACACACACACACACACAAACCTATTCTTTTTTTTTTATAATCATTCCATTCTACATATATAATCAGTAATTCACAATATCACATAGTTGCATATTCATCATCATGATCATTTCTTGGAACATTTGCATCTATTCAGAAAAAGAAATAAAAAGAAAAGAGAAAAAAATTCATACATACCATACTCCCACCCCTCCCCCTCACCAATCACCAGCATTTCACTCTAAATTTATTTTAGCATTTGTTCCCCTTATTATTCATCTTTATTCCATATGTTTTACTCATCTGTTGATAAGGTAGATAAAAGGAACATCAGACACAAGGTTTTCACAATCACACTGTCACATTGTGAAAGCTATATCATAATACAGTCATCTTCAAGAAACATGGCTACTGGAACACAGCGCCACATTTTCAGCCAGTTCCCTCCAGCCTCTCCACTACAACTTGACTAACAAGGTGATAATCTATTTAACGCGTAAGAATAACCTCCAGGATAACCTCTCGACTCTGTTTGGAATCTCTCAGCCATTGACACTCTGTCTCATTTCACTCTTCCCCCTTTTGGTCGAGAAGGTTTTCTCAATCGCTTGATGCTGAGTCTCAGCTCATTCCAGGATTTCTGTCCCACGTTGCCAGGAAGGTCCACACCCCTGGTAGTCATGTCCCATGTAGACAGGGGAAGGGTGATGAGTTTGCTTGTTTTGGCTGGAGAGAGAGGCCACATCTGAGCAACAAAAGAGGTTCTCTTGGGAGTGACTCTTAGGCCTAATTTTAAGTAGGCTTGACCTATCCTTTGTGGGGTTAAGTTTCATATGAACAGACCCCAAGATTGGGGGGTTCAGCCTATAGCTTTGGTTGTCCTCACTGCTTGTGAGAATATCAAGAATTCAAATTGGGGAAGTTGAATTTTCCCCCTTTCTCACCATTCCTCCAAGGGGACTTTGCAAATACTTTTTTATTCACTGTTCAAATTACTCTGGGATTTATTGGGGTATCACTCTGGACAAACCAACAAAATCTCATGTCCTACTTAAGGTTCCATGTACTTATGATGTTCAGTTAAGCTGTCTACCTAAGTTATATTAGGAAATGCAGTAGTCAAAATATAAATTTTGTACCAAATAAACATTTTTTGCTTTAATCTCACACATAAGGTAAAATTTTAAAATATTAATTACCATCTATTTTCAGCACCCTGCAGTGATGACATTCCTTTGTTCTTCCTCATGCAAAAACATTTTTAAAATTTGTACATTTAGTCACTATCATTATACACTCTAGGCATTCCTAGATTATACCGTCTCAGGCTTTATCGTCTTTCTTTCTGATTTTATCTGTGCACCCAGCCCTCCTCCATCATTCTCACATTCAGCTTCATTCAGTCTGCACAGTTCTTTATTGCAGTTTCTCACCCTCTTCCTGTTGCCTCTTCCCTGGATGCTGTACAGTTCACCTCTGGCCTCTGGAATCCCAGCACAGTTGTTTTAGACACTTCCTGCCTGTCCATTAGCTGTTTTGGAGGAAGTATGAATCCTAGAGCCCCTTACTCCACCATCTTCCCTGGAAGTTCACCTCTAGATTGGTTTTGATAAAAGCATATACCTGTGACCTGGTCTGCTTTATTTATCCTGCTGTTTTGGTGAGACCACACAGGACACATAATTCCCATTTTTCTCCAGAGGTAAACTGCTCTCCATTTATTCCTATTCCATTTATATACTGTCAGTCTGATATTCCTTCTGTAGGCTGAACTTTCCATGTAGTTTCACATTCCCTTTCCATTGATGTTCTCCTAGACTTACCTCCCCACTCTTCTACTGAAAATTCAAATAGGGTTTTAGTTTTTTCCCACTACTGTATTACTTTCTTTTACTACTTCATTACTTTCGTTACTTCTCCTATACACAGTACTTTATTTCATTTTCTTTTTTATTTTAATCTTTTTAATTATGCCTATCTGAAAAGGGTGGGATAAATATGGGCAAAAGATGAGCTTTGTTCATTATCTTTTCTTGGATACTTCCTTAGAAAATCCATTGCTGGCCCTCTTCCTAACCTTCTAGGTACTAGGCCGCTTGCATATTCAGGTGTGCTGTCTCTCCTCCCTCCCAGGCATGCCGACTGAACAAAGGGAAGGGCTCCAGGAAGACCTGATTGACATCATCCTCCTCATCTTAGAGCGCAACCCTCAGCTACACTACTACCAGGGCTACCATGACATCGTGGTGACATTTCTCCTGGTGGTGGGCGAGGAGCTGGCAGCATCCCTGGTAGAAAAATTGTCCACCCACCACCTCAGGTACTAATGCAGAGGCACATAGGAGAATGGGGATAGCTCCTCAGCACCCCGTGGCAGTAACTCCTGCTTCCTAGTTAGTGTTTTCAGTGGTCTGAATCTCTTTCCACCCCCCACCCCAATCTAATTTGTCTTTGGTCTGATCAAGCTTTTAAAATTGTCTCCCTCCAGAGATTTCATGGATCCAACAATGGACAACACCAAGCATATATTAAACTATCTGATGCCCATCATTGACCAGGTGAATCCAGAACTCCATGACTTCATGCAGAGGTATATATGTGTCTACATTTATATGTACACATGCATATACACACATGCACACACACACACACAGAGACACCTTCAACTCTCCTAACCTTCGTTCCTTCCTCCACATATCTAGCTCAATTTCATCATCATCTTATGCTGACTAGTGCTAAGTTCTTCTGAGTCTCCTTTCCAGTTACCAGCTCTCTGGATAATTCAGTTCTGTATAAAATCTTTGAGCACTTTTTGGGTGTCCTACTCTTTGGGGAATATAGGAGATGACACAGCAATGCCTTTGAGGAGTTTACATCTAATGGGGAGAGTGGGTAAGGTAAGTATGCCAAAGTAGATTTTGAGGTTATTGCCACAAGAGAAATACAAAGTCCTACTGAAGTCAGAGAAGAGAAAGACAAGACCATCTATAAGTGGTTTCATTTCCCAAGAACCAAGAAAAAGAAAATATTTTTTTGCAAATCTCATGTTTTTCCCTCCTCCTCTGTTTAGTTGGAGATGCGTTCTTGGCCAGTGCTTCAGGTTGCTGTTTGTTGTTTTTTCAATTATGGTTGTGTTTAAAGTGTTTCGGTGGTCTCATGTTGGTTAAAAAGATAATATGGTTGTGTTCTCATACCTGTAAAACTATGCCTTTGCCCTTGAAAAGGGTATGATTTTCTCAGAAGGAAAATCATTTTACCATTCTCTGAAAGTAAGTATTTCCTGGTCCTGTAGTTGACAGTTCTTAGCCATTAGGAGACGAACAGTGAGAAAAGGCAACCACGACCACATTGTGGTATCAGAGTCCTAATGATGGGTACATTTTAATGCTGTTAGAATTTTGAAGGGAGAAGATGCTGAGATTTCTGAACAGAATTTTTAGAAAGCATATTTTCCAAATGCTTCCTTTTCACCAGCACTGAGGACAAAGAAGGCCCAGAGAGAGGGAAGAGATGACCCAGCAGGGGACCTAATGTCTGGATTTCCTTTGCTCCTAGTGCTGAGGTGGGGACCATCTTTGCCCTCAGCTGGCTCATCACCTGGTTTGGGCATGTCCTGTCCGACTTCCGGCATGTCGTGCGGTTATATGACTTCTTCCTGGCCTGCCACCCACTGATGCCCATTTACTTTGCAGCTGTGGTAGGTACAGGCCGTGAACCAGCAGCTCAGTTCACCACCACCCATTCCAGCTTAGGTCATTTTCCTTGAAGGAAAACTTGGAGATTATGGAAAGATACAAATTACCGGATCTGAGGGTCTGTGTAGCATTTCCCAGGCTAATGACCCTGGATACCATTTTGTGCAGTGTTAATGGGGATATCATGAAAAAAAAGTTCTGTATATACGTAAGTTTGGGAAATGCTGTTAAAGTTAAACAAATTTCTTTACTGCTTGACTCTTTTGTGCCTTTGAAATACTAATGTGCATTGTGAATTGTCAGAGTTCCTTTTGACATCTCCTGAAACTGTGTCCTGCTGTTGAAAACAACTAGGGAAACGGTAGTACCAACTGCGAACTGCAGGTTTAAGAAAGGAAGAAAACTGGTATTACGATAGAAAATTGAGATGGCTTGTGGTAGAGAGTAGGGATTCCAGTTATTAGAAGAGCCTGAAGTGTAGAGGGTTGGGGAGACCTCAGGGAAAGACTTCATGCCCCTTCTGCAGCTGTGACTCCGAGGCACAGTGGTCAAAAAAGTTCTGTAAAGGAAGCAAGAACCATTCTTTCTATTGCTTTGAGCCATTTCTGTGCTAGAGCTCCAAGATATCCAATAATTCCTCTCCCTTTCCTCCTTCTAAAAGAATCTACTTCATTTCTTTCAAGATGTTGAGGGTCACGTGAGCAGAAAAGTGTGCCTGGAATGACACAGATATTAATTCAGTCAGCCTTTCCACTTTATGGGGTAAAAGTTTGCCTCTAACAGGAAGGGTAGCTGAGAAGCACTTTAAGTATGTACATTCTTACTCCCTAGATGGATACAAGAGTTTGCTGAAAACTTGGGATAAGCCTTGTCTGTGACCACTTTAAATTCATCTCTAGGAAGAGTGAAAAGTGTATAGCCAAGCAAAGGCCCTGTGTGTTCTGGGCTTCTGATGCAAGGCCTTACTGTCTGCAGATTGTGTTGTATCGTGAGCAGGAAGTCCTGGACTGTGACTGTGACATGGCATCAGTCCACCACCTGTTATCCCAGATCCCTCAGGACCTGCCCTATGAGACGCTGATCAGTCGAGCAGGGGACCTCTTTGTTCAGTTTCCCCCATCTGAACTTGCTCGGGAGGCAGCTGCCCACCAGCAAGCTGAGAGGTGAGTGTGGCTGAGGCACCGACTGAATGGGGAACATTTGTAAATGAGCAGAAGTAATGGAGGATCAGGCTAAGCTTATGTCAGCAGAATTCCCAGTTTAGACTTCACGGCTCTTTATCAGGAAGAGCTTTCTGAGCCATGGGTGGCTTGTCCTTATGCTATTTAGTCCAGTGTTTCTTTCTTTCTTCTTTAATACCATTCCCATCTTTTTGTTTCCTTCCCTTGCAGAACAGCTGCTTCTACCTTCAAAGACTTTGAGCTGGCATCAGCCCAGCAGAGGCCTGATATGGTGCTGCGGCAGCGGTTTCGGGGACTTCTGCGGCCTGAGGCTCGAACGAAAGATGTCCTGACCAAACCAAGGACCAACCGCTTTGTGAAACTGGCCGTGATGGGGCTGACGGTGGCACTTGGAGCGGCCGCTTTGGCTGTGGTGAAAAGTGCCCTGGAGTGGGCCCCTAAGTTTCAGTTGCAGCTGTTTCCCTAAAAACCAGAGAGGACACTTCCTTTTATGTTACATTAAGATCTCACCCTTCCATGGAAGGATTAGGAGGGGGTAGAATTTCCTTTATTAAAAGGGTTTCTGTCCAGGGTTTTCTATTCCTGCCACCCTTCCCTGCCTGCCTGTCCATGGTTTGCCTTTGCTTCAGAGGCCAATACCAGGCCCCCTGCACTGAGGGCCTTTGGGGGCCTGGGAATAGAACTTTTTCCCTCTCAGAGTGGGTGTCTGAGTCAGCTTTTTGCTGCCTCCCCTTGTGTTGGAGGCATTGGTTTCTTTAGTCCTAGCTACCTTTGGAATCAGCTAGGCCTGGGCTACCCTGGTTACTGGAGAGCCTCCTAGCTACCCAATAGTAAGTAACCTGGGCCACTGAATGCCCTCCTTGCATTTTCTTGTGTTCTCTCTGCTTCATGTGAACAAAGAAGGAAGGAGCTGCTGCAATAGAAGTCAGATCTTGGGAATAAAACAGGAAGACAAAGCAATCTAGCCTAAGAGCAAGATTGCCCTCTCAGAGCAGCTCCATCGCTGGTCAGAAAACAAAAACGTGACTAGGTTACTAGTAAAATTCTATTTTTAGTCTAGCAATTACTTGAGCATTTCCAGTTAAATGGGAATGAATGACAATTTTTAGGGCTCAGACCCAGTTTGGTTTTGTGTGCGCCCCCCCCCCCTTTTAACCTCATTATTCTTTCCCACAAACTACATGATATTGCTTATAAAAGACATTTTTATTATTATTTTTAGAATTACATGCATACAACATATAAAGTACCCTCACTTTCAAAATCATAGTTCCTTCATGGGAAAATAGTTATCATTAGGAGGATGAGCTTGTCAGGCTTAAGATTTATTTTCTACTCAATTATTTTAACATTTTGCTTTAGCCAGAGTTGCTATTTGTAGACTTCCAAAGTGCCCACTTCCCCACTGACTTTCCTTTTTCTTTTCCTTAAATCACCCTTCTATTCTGAAATAGGCCCTCACTCACTATCTTGGCATTGTTTTTTTGGGTTTGATTTATCCCTCAAATACTGGTATCTGTTGCCTGGTTGGAAATGCCTTTGGAAACTTGCCAGCACCCAGAAAGTGACAAACTGCAGCCAAAAGAGCTTGGTGGAGCCTGGAATAGCTAGGTCCCCCAGGGGCTTTCCAGACCTTATGGAGTAAAGTGGATCTCTTGGTCCTCTGGGACAACTTTTCCTGTAAGCAAAACCAGGTTTGTTTCAGATCAACTCTGGCTTTTTAAGAAGTGCCTTTTGCTGCTTTAAAAGAATGGGGTGTATGGTATGAAGTAGCCATGTACTTTAGTTTCCTGGTCTCTCTTAGACACTGTTCTCTCTTGGCAGGTGTTTTTTAAGTGAATGTGCCAGAAAAACTCCACTTTACCATCCTTTCCTTAATGTTCTTACCTGTACCCACTTCTGCCCCATGCGGCGTGGAGGGCATTGCGCATGCCAGGCAGTGGCTGAGCCAGAGAGGTCAGCAGAGGTGGCTACACCAAGTTACACTAAGCACTTTAAAACCAGAACAAGAGCAAAGTGATGTATCCTTTTCAATAGCAGGAGCCCACTTTGGTGAGTGTTATGTAGATGTGTTATCCTAGAAAGTGGTAGGTTCATGAGGACGAAGGACGAAGGTTCATGGTAGGTTTGCGTCCAGGATCCAGAGGAGATAACGTGGCAGAAATTCTTTGTCCTCTTTACAAATGGGCAGCAGCATATGCCCCTCCTGCCACAGACACTCGTCCTGCTTCAATACTGAAAGAACCCACGAGGGATAGGAAAAGTTGACGTGGTCACACTCCCAGAGCTACTTTTTAGATCCAAGGAAGCAAGTGGCATTTGTCTATGTTGTGGCCTAACAATGTGAAGAAAGTTTGCTGCCGATGAGAAGAAAGCATTATCTTTTTTACTTTCAGGTGGTTTACTTATTCTGTAAAGAATATGTGTAAATATTTTGTACAGAGATCTGTATGAAATAAACAGCCATATGTGGTTACTAGTCCCGTCTTCTGTCATTCTGCCCTTATCCATCACTTACTGAGAGTGCACGCCATCTGTTTTGATTTGGTCATTTAGATGGGCCATCTTTGCCTGTATCTTCATTTGCTTTGTGATTTTCTGTTGTATCTAGGGCATTTGATTATAAAGGTAATTTTGCAAATTGGTTTCCTTCACTCATCTAAAGTTTTGTATTTACTTGGGTTTTTGTTGAAGGTCCCCTTTTATATTTGGTTTGTCAGTAATTCCCTGCCAAAACAAGACCCAGATACCATGTAGGATGTGCAGCTTTACTTGGGGGTGTGTTACAACTTAGAAAAGATGCATGGGTGGTTCAGTGGAGGTTCACCTCCCTATCATGTGGGAGAACCAGCTTTGAATCCTGGCCCATGTACCGTAAAAAAAAAAAATACTTGAGAGTCTGTTAAAAACTAGGCAGAAAAGGGTGTACAGGTGGTTCAGCTGTAGAAAGCTTGCCTAGCCTGTGGGAGACCCAGGCTCAACTCCCAGCCCATGCACCAGAAAAAAAAGTGGTGGCATATAGCTCAGCCAGACTATTCAGCCCCACCTCTCTGTCCATGTGTGTCTCACCTCTCTGTCCATGTGTGTCTGAGATACCTGGGTTTCTGTGGGTAAAGGGGTGCAGGACCAGGACTCCAGGAGGCTTCCTTACCAGCTGGCTGTTGGATTGGCTCCACTTTTGTGCCCCTTCCTCCCCTCTGGTGGGGGGCCCTCAGTCTCTGCTAAAACCAGGTGCCCATAGCAGTGAGAAGCAGGCACAGTGCACTGACGCAACATTCTCTATGCACAGGGGAAGCAAGTCCACTGTCCCCCAAAGCCTGCTGCAGGAGCTGGCTGGGGTGCAGAAATGCACCGCTCCCTTGGGACCTGTGCCCCACTGCATACCGCCTGCCCCCTCTGGGCTCATGGTGAGGATACTCACAACCCTCTTCATCCCAGTCTCTCAGCTTCAACTTCATGTTTTTCTTTTTACCCGATTTCACAGAATGTGGGTGAAGTCAGTCCACCCTACTCCGCCATCTCACCATGCCACCCTTTTAATTGGACAGTTGTGGAGGACACTGGGCTGGCCAGGACACCCCATCTTGCCCTGGGAGCTCACACCAGGGAGTTGCGTTGGTGGAGTAATTTGTTTTGAGTGGAAGACTCGGGCAGTTTCATAGGTGCCCATATTAGAATATAATGAATGAAAATTGTAATAGAGAATTGAAGGAAAAATAGCTAGTATAAAGATAACAGAATAAAAAGTGGGTGCTTTGGAAGTCCCCTTGGAAAAGCGAGAAAGGGGGGAAATTCAATTCTCCAAGTGGAGAATTCTTGATATTCTCACAAGCAGTGGGGACAATCAAAGCAATAGGTTGAGCCCCTATCTTCGGGTTCGTTCATATGAAACTTAACCCTGCAAAGGATAAGCTAAACCTACTTAAAATTATGCCTAAGAGTCACCCCCAAGAGAACCTCTTTTGTTGCTCAGATGTGGCCTTTCTCTCAGCCAATACCACAAGCAAACTCACTGCCCGCCCCCCAACATGGGACATGACTCCCAGGGGTGTGGACCTTCCTGGCAACGTGGGACAGAAATCCTAGAATGAGCTGGGACTCAGCATCAAGGGATTAAGAAAACCTCAAACAAAAGGGGGAAGAGAGAACTGAGAGAAAAGTGTCAATGGCTGAGAGATTCCAGAGTGAGAGGTTATCCTGGAGGTTATTCTTACGCATTAAATAGATATCACCTTGTTATCCAAGATGTAACAGAGAGGCTGGAGGGAAGTGCCTGAAAATGTAGAGCTGTGTTCCGGTACCCATGTTTCTTGGAGATGATTGTATAATGATACAGTTTTTGCAATATGTCTGTGTGATTGTGAAAACCTTGTGTCTGATGGTTCTTTTATCTATCTTATCGACAGATGAGTAAAACAGGGATTAAAAATAAGTAAATAATAGGGGGAACAAATGTTAAAGTAAATTTAGTAGATTGAAATACTAGTGATCAATGAAAGGGAGGGGTAAGGGGTATGGTATGTATAAATTTTTTTCTGTTTTTATTTCTTTTTCTGAATTGATGGAAATGTTATAAGAAATGATCATGATGATGAATATGCAACTATGTGATGATATTGTGAATTACTGATTATATATGTAGACTGCAATGATAATATGGTAAGAATGTTTGTATGTTGGTATGTTTAATAAATAAATAAATAAATAAAAGTGGGTACTTTGGGGACAGCAAAGTCCAGCAGTACTGGGGTTTGAGGTCTGTAGAGAGAGTTGTGGTAGATGAAGTCAGTGGAAGGGTGTTTGGGGCCAGGCCAGGGAGGGATAGGAGCATCGTGTCAAAGAGGTGAGACTCCTCTGTAGGTGGTTGAAAGGTGAGGAGGGGTCTGAGACTGAGAACCAAGTGCTATCAGGTCCTGGTTGTGTGAGCTTGGGCACATCAATCCCTCTGAGACTTGTTTCCCATATGATCAAATGGGATCAGGGCCATCATACATGGAGGGTCTAATGAAATGAAGTTGTACAAGTGTTCTAATTCTATTCTAGGGAGCATTTATTTGTCAGTCAGTGCTTTTAGGCAGCCCTGTGCTTGGGCCCCAGTGCTCATCGAAGGATTAGAGGTAACTCAAAGAATATTCCAAAGACTTTTGCCAAGTTCAAGATGTGGGGCCTGAGGCTTAGCCTGGATTTATCTTTTTGGCCTGCAGCCTTTTTCCCTGCCTGTTGAAGCCCCTACTTGCTGGTGGCCTTTTCTGCAGATAAACATTTGGTTGGAATTTGCCTACCAGCCTCTGTGAGTAATCAAGGCTCGCCACTAACCACCTGTTTTGGGGTGGCTTTTGTGCCCACCCTAGGCACTCAAGGAAGATGTGTCGGCCCTAGCACCATCCTCCGCTTTCTGCCCATGCCAGTGGCGGCTGCCCTTTATCTGAGCAATAAACAGCTTTCCACCTGCCTTCCGCTGCTCCTGGAGAGCAAAAAGGATCATGGAGCACAAGTACATTCTTTGATCTTAGTCACTTCCTTAGCTGGGAGGTTTGAGTCTGAGGCCTGTGAGTTTTGGAGTTAAGTCTGCACTGGTGCACTAGTGCAAGGCTCTCAATGTCTGTGGCCCTGATTCAGGTGATTCCTTGGGAGGTGGAGGCACCGCCACTTGACCCTGCAGGGGAGAGCACTTGGAAGCCTGCTCATCTTAGCGCCAGCATGTTAAGTACATTATCAAGTTGGAGGCTAGAGATGGGGGAACAGCCTGCCCTTGGTTCTGCCTTCCCTTCTGGCTGCAGCAGATAGAAACTCTCACTGTGTTGGAGAAGATGGAGTGGGGCAAGTGAAAGACATAGCCAGTGTAGCCCATTTGCTGGTCACATTCATTTTCCTCAATATTTATGAGAAAAAGAATAGTGCCAGGGTACTGAACAGGCCTTGGCATGAGGAGGGATGGGGTGACGGGCACTGTGGTGGGCTGGGGAGTCCTCAAGGAGAGGGGCAGCCTCTCTGGAAACAAGGACCAGTACTTCTCAATTTAAAAATACTGGCAACCTGACCAAAAGAGGGAAAAGAAATGTAACAAAATAAAGTATCAGTGACTAACCGCAACCAAAACCATTTCTGTTAATTTTAAAGAACAACTAGGGCTTTATCTGAGAATCTATAAAAGTTTCTCTTACTAAGATTACTTTCCAGGAATGTACAACCTCCAGTTGGGTTCCTGGGCCAGATAAGTTCTGAAACCCAGAAAGGCCAGCCTCTCCAGTTCCATTCCTCTATCCCACATAGCCAACAGCTTTCCAACCTCAAAGGAGAAGGTAGAGTTGTAACTGACAGAATAGGATTTAACAAATGAGTATGATTGCTGAATCATTATATTGGTATCTCATTTAGCCTCCAGTGTCTTGGAGCAGGTAGAAGGAAAAACTTTAAATTGTGGAATATGTAGCACATACCAAACTCTGAAATCTGTTCTGTAATGACTTGTTACAATGTACTTTGAAATTCATTGCTTTTTTGTATATTTCACAATAAAAAATGTTTAAAAAATACTGGCAACCAATTCACATTTCTAAAGTAACATCTGGCAGACTGGTTACTGGTGTGACTTGTCCGTTTGTATCCTCTGTGGGCTCTTGTGCCCAGACTCCTGAAAGGTGCCAAGACGGGCTGTGACAGGAAAGGGAGGAGGCAGAGCTGGAAGTGTTCTGCCTTGACCTAGGCGCCCTCTCACTCTCCTGCAGCCCAGCTCTTAATAGCCTGTCCCGTTTCCTCCCAACCACTGGATCTGCCTGACCCTTTCTGGCTCCTAGAGCCATGAACTGCCATGAGCCAATGCTGGCCGAGCCGGAAAGCTCTCGGTCCCTTCACACATCTGATGTTTCTGCTCGTGGGGCCGTCGACTCACCCGAATCTTGGCATCCAAGGAAAGGGTGGGAATTCCTTTCCAGGAACTAGAACAGGCTCTTCTTCCAAACCACGTGTCCCATATTCTAAAGCCTGGAGCCCCAGTCTTGAAAAGAATAGGTGCCCTCTCCTGCTGTCATTGTGATTCCCTTTGGGGTGCAAATGATGTTTTCACCTTCAAAAATCAGATTTAACCAGGGTAAAGAGGGTCACAGAATGGAGTAAAAATGTATAGAATGGGCATCCCAGGCCCTGTTTATCTCTGACCAACACAGAGTGGGTCTTAATAATTATTTCTGGACCAAAACTTTGAAGTTTTGTCTAACTTCAAAGTTGAACAATCTTGGCCCTCAATAGGAACAGCTTCATTTGTTCCTGAAATATGTCTGCTCCCAAACCCCAGATACCTAATAAGAGGTCAAAAGAAGGCAGCAAAATTTTCCTGCCAGCCAGCAGCTGCTGTCTTGACCCCTTCCTCTCGCTAAGCCACGCTGATCTGCAGACCCCTCTTTTAGACCCTTAGCACACTGCAAACTCTGCCTGTCCATGCTAATGGTGACCCAAGAATGTGGCTTCCCTTGGAGCTGGATGCAGGGGTGCCAATTGTAATGTCCTGATGCTCAGCCACACCCCTGCTCTGCCATTGTAAAGGGCCGAACACCAATGTCCTGGGCAATTCCCAGAGAGCTTGGGACCTTGCCTGTGGGCAGAGTTCCAACCCATGACCCTCCCATTCCTTCTCAAGGACGCCACACACATCTGTTCCTGGAAAACCATTTTAATTAGCTTACACAGACAGCAAAGAAGGAGCTGCAGAAGCTGGGCCTGATGGGCTATGCTTTAAAAACTGCCAGGTCTCCCTCCTGGCTGTGAACAGGGTTAGCAGCAGCTATGGGAGGCCCCAGGCCTCCAGCAGCAAAGGCAGAAAAAGTCACCCCTAGAAAGCTGGAAGGGGAAGTGATGAGGCTGTGAGGGCTTGGCGTACGGCAGACGAGAGTGGTGGGAATATGAAGTCACACGGGAGGCACTCACAGGTTCCATCCAGCAAGGCCTCTGGCCAACAGCTGTGTTTAAGGCCAGGGTCGGACAGAGTGGCGGCTGTAGAGACAGGATGAGAGTTCTGGCTTGCAAAGTTCAGGGAAGGGCAAAGGCACTGGGGCAGAAGCAGCTGTGGACCACAGGCAGGGCCAGGCTGGCCCCCTGCAACACCCATAGCAAACAAGGCTGTCCGTGCAGCTCAGGGGCCTTGGCCTCTCTGCAGGGTCCATGCCTCACCCGGCCCAAAGGCATCTCCTAGGCCAGAAATCAGACCCAAAGTCCCATGCCCAGCCCTGCTCCCAGCAGCCTGCAGTTGTGGGGCTAAGTCGATTTGGGAACCAGGTCATCCTCAGCTTAGTGGCAGTTCTGACAGCTGGGGTGGCAAGGAACCCCAAACACCCGGCAGCGGCAGCCGCCGCTGGTGTCTCCTGGGCCCTGGGCGGAGGTGGGGGGAGAGAAAAAAAAGTCAGGGTAGTGACAGCTGAGAGTGCCCCCCATGCTACACCACCATGCCCCAAGCAGCACACACTATCCCACTCTGGGCCTTTGCTTCCGCAGGTGCTTCTGCTAAGAATGACCTTCTCGGCTGCCAAGAACTTTCTGAAGGAGGCAGTCATCAAGGCCTCTTCTGGGTTCCCACCACACCCCTTATTACATTGTCTGAGTCTGCTCACCCCTAAACCCAGAGCAGAGAAAGGCCTGGATGGGTCTTTGCGTATTTGGGCTATGTCTGCACTGGCAGGGGAAAGAGAGAAGCTCCTCTGCTTCGTCTGTCTTAATGTTCACCTGTATGTGGCCATGAGTCCCCAGCTTCAGGGACACACACAAACGACAGCTATGTTCAGGAAGTGCTCACCGTGTGACAGGCACTCCTCTTGCCCATTATCATCTGAATCTGACAACCTGAGACAGGCCCTGCTGTCACCCCCATTTTACAGATGCAGAAGCCAAGGCTCAGAGAGGAAAGGGGCAGCCTCATTCCCTGGCCAGAGAGTGCCAGAGCCAGGCCTGGGTCTGCTTCTACTCCAGCCTGCACCCTAACAGCAATCACTTAGGGCACGGCTCGGCAAACTTTTGCCATAATGGGCCAGTTGGTGATTTCAGGGCTTTGCAGGCCATGCAGCTGCCTTCGTAATGCGGGCAGGCAGGATGTAAACAAATGAGCCAGGCTGTGCTCCAATAAAACTGCACTTACAGACACTGGAATTTGAATTTCATGTCATAAAATATTCTTTTTTTTTTAATCTTTTCAACCATTTTATTTTAAATGTAAAAAACATCCTTTGCATGCAGACCGTACCAAAACAGGCTGTAGTTCTCCACACCCGACTCTGGGGCGAGGCCCCTGCTGGCACCCTGCCCTGCCGCTCGCAGAAGGACTCACCCCTGGCCCCCAGCGCGGGCCCTTGGTGACCCAGCAGATCTCGGTGTGGCAGACAGTGCAGCGGATCCAGTCGCAGCCGTCCTTCTTCTGCACGACGATCTGGCACCGGGGACAGTGCATGGCCTCGCCCTGCTGCAGCATCAACTGGAGCGAGCAGAGCAGGACTGACCTCACGGCAGGGCCCGGGCAGCCGCCCAGCCTGGCCTGCTCGCGGGCCCTTCCCCACCAGAGGGGGACTGTCCCCACTGCAGAGCTGTGGAATCTCTCTCCTGACGTGTCTCCACCCGGGCTCCCTTCCCTTAGTCCTGCCATGCCCTCCCTCCAACAGACGCTCTTCCTGCTGCTCGCCCCTGGCTGCTTCCCCTAAGTCCTGCGGGCCCTGGATGGGAGGCAGAGCTGCTAGGGCTGTGTGGCCCCCTGCCCTTTCTGAGCAGCTCGCCCATCCCCGGCCCTCAGCCTGGGTCCCAGCCTCACCTTCAGCATCTCCGTGGTCTGCCGAGCGGCCACGTCGTTCTGAGCCCGCAGGGCCAGGTCATCCTGGTACTCCTTGCAGTTCATCTGCTCATGGATGGCCTGGGGGGGGCGAGGGGCGGGGGGGGGGGCGGTGAGACGCTTCCCTCCGGGGAGGTGAGGGCAGAGCAGCATCTACGTAAACAGGTAATGTGAACCGTATGCCCGTATTTTACAGAAGATGACACTGAGGTCCTGGGAGAGGAAGCCAGAGCTGGCACGTAGGCTGATAATTATATACACGCCTCTGCCGGAGCGCTGGGGGGGCGCAGAACCCCTCACCCCCCTCTTCCAGCAGTGGGCCCTCCTGCCTAGGCTCCACCCCTGCTGCTTCAGCCAAGTCTGAAAAGGCCCCTGGTTGTCTGCCTGCTCCTGACCAGTCTCATCAGCCATCACCTTTTGCGGTGATGGGGCAGCGGCTGGCCTGGGTAGGGCCCCCCAGGTGGGGCTCAGTCCAGGCTCGGGTTGGAGATCAGAACAGGGCAGGGGTTGAGAGTCTGGGGCCGGGACGGGGGTTCGGTCAGAGGCCAGGGGTGGGGCTTGTCCAGGTCAGGGAGCAGTTTGGGGCCAGGATTCAGTCCAGTTTGGGGACTTGGTGCCCAGGGCCTGGGGTCAGGGTTCAGTTTGAATGTGGGACTCGGTTTCCAAGGTGCAGATCGGTGGTTGGGTCGGGCACAGGCTCAGTCTGGGGCCCAAGCCATGCGCAACCACCGACAGGCAGCTCTAAATCACACTCCCAGCCAGCGACAGGAGCTCCATTCCCAGGGGAACAGGTACTCAGGTGCGGAGAGTTCCTGGCAGGGCCAGGGAGTCTGGGCAGTGGAGGTCCCCATCCCCACCTTGCAAAGCAGGCAGTTGGTGTGAAAACACACGGGACAGGTGAACTCGTTGACATCATCCTCAAAGAAGCACCAGCCCTTGCAGTCGGGGGTCTTGCAGTGGTAGCTGAAGGTGCTGCGGTTCTCGGCGATGGAAACGCTCAGGTCCAGGAAACGCTGGTAATCCTCAGGGCTCAGGAGCTGCGGACAGACCAGGCCTGGCTGCTTGGAGTCCCAACATCTGACATACGGCCCTCCGAGCCCCCAGTATCCTCCAAGAACCCCCAAATGACCTGCATCAACCCAGTCTAGGAACTCTTCTTTCTCTAACCCTCAGACTGTTCAAAATGCCACTCAGAAAGCAGAAAAAAGCCCTTCTCCAAACTCATCACACAGCTAAGCTCTGAAGGAAACCACATGCACAGGCCAGTCTGCAAAAACTGAGAAAGGCATTTACTTTCTTTCCTTTTTCTTTCTTTCTTTTTTTTTTTTTTGTTAGTCCCTGACAATGAAGGAAATGTCTGTCATAACACTAGCTGGATACAAGTTTAAGGATCAGATGTCTCAGAGTCTAAATTCCAGTGGCAGCACATTAAAACATAAAAATTTCCAGGTTTCAACAGAAGATTACAAAACATACAGAGAAACATGAAGCAGTGGCCCAAGCAAAGAAGATTAAAGCAGCAGACACCACCTGTGCGGTACATCAGACCTGGTGTATTCCAAAGACTTTAGAAAATGGTTCTAAATATGTTCAAAGAGCTAAAAGAAAGTATGCATAAAGAACTAAAGGAAATTAGGAAAACAACAGATGAACACAAAGAGAATATCAATATAGAGATGGAAATTATGAAAAAGAACCAAACAGAGCTGAAGACAAGAATAACAGAAAAAAATTCCCTGGAAGGGTTTAACAGCAGATTGGAGCTGACGGAAGAGAGAATCGGTGAACCTGAAGATACAACAAATGAAATCATCTGTCTGAGGAGCTGAAAGAGGAAGGAATGAAGAAAAGGGGACAGCGCCCGAGGGACCTGTGGGGCACACGGCATGCACTGCACGGGTCCCAGGGGGAGGAAGGGAGGAAGGCAGAGAGCAGATTTTCAAAGAAATAATGGCTGAAACCTTCCCAAATGTAATGAAAGCCATGAATATACACATACAAGATGTTCAATGAACTCCAAACAGGACAGACCCAAACAGACCCGACCACGGCATGTTATGATCAAACGTCGACCGCCACAGAGAGAGACTTCTGTCAGCCGTAAGAGAGAAGCAGAGTGCCTCATACAAGGATGCCACGAGAAGATGAATGCCAATTTCCATTCAGAAACCATGCACATAAGAAGGCAATGGGAAGTCATATTTAAAGTGCTGAAAGCAAAAATGTGCCAAACAATAATTCTGCATCTAGAAAACTCTATTTCAAAGGGAAGGAAAAATAATGTCCAGATAAACAAAAGCTAAAGGACTTTGTCACCACTAGGCCGGCCCTACAGGAAATGCTCAAGTGAGTTCAGCAGGTTGAAAGGAAAAGGCACTAGACAATCGAGGGAGACCACATGAAGAAATACAGATTTCTGATAAAGGTAATGACACAGGTAAATATAAATACCGGCATGACTGCATTTTTTATTTGTAACTCTACTTTTTACTTCCTTCAAGATCTAAAAGGCAAATGCATGAAAGGTGATGATAAATCAGTGGTTTTGAACTCATGATGGATAAATATGTAATTTGTGACAAGAATTACAAAAAGATGGATGGATGGGGGGTGTGTCAGTTAGATTCAGTTGTCAACTTGGCCAGGTGAGCAAACCTAGTCTTGTTGCTGCGGACATAAGCCAATGGTGCGTGAACCTCATCTGCTGCCAATTACATCTGCAGTCAGCTAGGAGGCGTGTCTGCTGCAATGAGCGACGTTTGACTTAATTGGCTGGTGCTTAAATGAGAGATAGCAACGCAGCTCGGCATTCCTCATCTCAGCACTAGCAGCTCAGCCCAGGCCTTTGGAGATGCAGAAAGAAGTCACCCCGAGGAAAGTTGTTGGAACCCAGGGGCCTGGAGAGAAGACCAGCAGAGACCATCTTGTGCCTTCCACGTAAGAAAGAACCTCAGTGGAAAGTTAGCTGCCTTTCCTCTGAAGAGCCAACAAAATAAATCCCCTTTTATTAAAAGCCAATCCGTCTCTGGTGTGTTGCATTCCGGCAGCTAGCAAACTAGAACAGGGGGTATAGGAACATAGTTTATGTATGCTAGTTGAAGTTAAACTGGTATCAAAGCAAACAAGATTGTCATAGATTTAAGATGTTAAATTTAAGCCCCATGATAACCACAAAGCAAATATCAGAGAACATGTAAAATCACAGAGAAGCAAGCAGAGTACAGATTACGAGGGCAGGGGCTATGGGGAGTTACTACAGAATGCGTGTAAGGTTTGTGTTTGGAGTAGAGGGAAAGTTCTAGTAGTGGATGTGGTGCGGGCACTGCAACACTGGGGACGTGATTAATCCTACTGCTTGGTACTACTTGGGAGGGCTTGGAATGGGAAGATTTATGTTATACGTATATGTTTCCATGAGTTTAAAAAAAGGAAAAATCAAAGAGATAATAAGAATTAAATACAATATATGATTTTGGATGAGATCGAAGGCTGGAGGGGAAAAGGTTCAAAAGGACATTACTGGGATGTAAAAAAATTGAAACACAGAATGTAAATTTTATATCAATGTTAAATTTCCTGAACTTGGTAACTACACGTAAGCTGATAACACAAGTGAATGTCCGTGTTCATAGGAAACATACATGGAAGTAATGCATGTTCAAGGAGCATGATGTATGCCACCTTCTCTCATGTGTTCTGAAAATGGATGGATGGAAGGAAGGAAAAAGGGAAGGAAGGATGGATGGATTATATGACAACAGTAGCAAAATGTTAGAAATGGTGCATCTGGGTATAAGGAGGTGAGGTGGGGTATGTTGGAGCTTTCTGTATGGGGTTTGTGTTACGTTTGCAACCGTCCTATAAGTTTGAAATTATTTCAAAATAAAAAAGTTATTTGAAAAACAGACAAAAATAATAACAAGCATTGCTGAGGAAGATGTGATTAAACCAATATCCTCAAACACCTCAATTTGAAAAAGCAATGTCGCAATAATGTTCCAACTATCCCCAAATTTTCTGGCCCTTTGGGACCCATCACACTTCCACAAGTTTATCCGAAGAAAATAATATGTAAGAAGGAAGAGACATCAAGTCAAATGCTCCTTGAACTATTACTTATAAAACAGAAAATGAAATTAATAAGAGAAGACATATAGACAGGATACGTGCTGTAGGGATTAAAAATAATCTTTAGAAGGATTCATTAACAACACAGCAAAAGCTGTTGAACCTGTGCTGGTTGCAGTGAGGAAATTATAGACATGTAACTGAGGACAGCCCAGCAGCCAATCGCAAGCTGCCCTTCTCAGGAGCTCCACAGAACACAGCTGAAAACGGAGCTACTCTTAGGGGTTCCCAAAGTCCTGCCCCATCAGCCTCCCTCCTTCAGAGCCTTTTGGGGCTCCAAGAAACCTGGTGAAGTTGGGGGTGTCCCAGGAGTGAGTCCCAGGACAGAGGCAGGTGTGACAGGGAGAAAGGGAGGGTCTGTGCTCGTGTCTGTGGGGTCTTCCATCTGGGCCTCGGCTACATCCACACCTGCCTCCATGTTGTGGGCTGGGAACCCCAAGATGCCCAATTCTGGGAAGGCCATTCCCAGCAGCTTAAAAACTGTGAGTCAAGGCTAACAATTCAGTTTGCAGGTGGCAAGAAGGCCGGGAGAAGGAAAAGGACTTGCCGAAGACCAGCTGTCGAGAAGGGAACTGGATCAGAGCCACATGAATCACAGTTAGCAGAGTAGACATGCACACGGAGCACTGCGGAGGCGCTGCGCCACCCGCCCAGTGTGGTCTCCCTGAACGGGGAGCCCTGGGGCAGAACCCTCTCACACCGGTGCTGGGCCCGAGGTGTGGCTTGCTGTGGCCAGCAGAGACTGGTTAAGTGCTGGTGCACTGAGGCTGCCCCCCTTGCTGCTCTTGGGACCCTGAGACCACCACCACGTGGTCAGACCCCAGCCAGCCTGCCGGTGGATGGAGGGGCCCCCAGCTGTCCCAGAGGAGACCACCATCAGGCAGCCCGAGCCTCCAGCTGAGCCTCCATGAGATCAGCCAGGCTTAGCTCAGGCCAGAACCATCCCGCAAAGCCCGATCCAAACAGCCAGTGTGCAGAACCACAAGCTAAACAGATGGCTGATCTTTCAAAGCCCCTGAGTTGGGAGTGATTTGTAACACGGCGGCAGAAGCTAAGCGCTGCATGCGAGGAGCAGCGCGCTCAGGGCCGCCGCGCCGGCCCCAGCGGGAAGACCATGGAGCAGGAGAGGCGGAGCTCACTTCTCCACCCCGAGTAACCCGGACGAGGTTCTAGGGTACCAGCGGCCAGAGAGGGGCTTCTACATTATACAGGGAGGGCCTGGAGGAAAAGGCAGAGGTATTACGGCGGAAAGGTCCGGGTGAGTTTACCCAATCGTGCCGGCCTCCGGGCAGCTGCACCCCGCGGGCAGAGCGGGTGAGGGAGGCCCTGCGTACTCCCGCTTGCCCGCCTCCGCAGCCGGCCGGGGGCTTCCACGTGACAGCCTGAGAACCGACAGGCTTGTTTCAGCCACACACAGAGACCCTGCAGCGATGCACAGAGCCCAACCCCCAACCCTGAGGCAGGCCCCACCCGGCGCCGGTTTGGGGGAGACTGGGGAGCCCACCCCTCGGGAGGAGAGGGGACCCAGAGCAGATCTGACAGCCGGCGAGAGGGACACTGTGCTCCGCTGCTGTGTCCTTTCTCCGTGGAAGCCCACGCGCTCAGGCGTGCCCAGCAGAGAGGCCGGGACAAGGGCGACCACAGGCGGCGCCAAGAGCTCCTGCCCAGGGCAGGGATCATGCTGCCAACGAATGGCAGGGCACTTCCCCGGGGTGAGAGCTGGGGCAGTTGAGTCTCAGCCCCACAGCCCCAGGTGATTCCACTCGGAAGCCTGGAAATCACCAGAACCATCGCGCCGGCAGGTAGATTCTTTGCCTAGGTGCACAGTGCCCATGCCTAGGGCTGTTGGTCTCCAGCAAGCAGAGAGACCTGCTGCACGGATAGGAGTTTCACCTGGTTTAGACCCCGCCCAGCCGGCTGTGATAGGTAAAAACGCCGGCTTAAGGGAAAGAGGTGGCTGAGAAGTGCTATTTGCTGGGAAGACAGGGAAGTGCTGTCCCGCCACATCTACAGATGTCCAAATGAGCTCGCATTTCCCCGGGGAGGCCTTGGCCTTGGTTTGACTGGGAATTACTTATAACCCAGGTGCCGAAGACCTTCAGTGCAAACCCACGCAACAATAAAATCTTAGGCAAGCAAGGGAAATAAACTTTCAAAATAACCTTATCAAGATGATCAAATGCTGAGAAATCAGCAGAAAATCACAAAGCACATGAAGATGCAAGAAGATATGGCCAAGCCAGATGACTAAATTAAAAAGCCAGAGGCGACACAGAACTTGGAATAACTAATCAAGAAAGTACATACAAATCTCCAAAATAACTTCAATGGTTTGGTTAAAGACATAAAGGATATCAAGAAGACACCAGAAGAGCATAAAGAATTTGAAAGAGTAAACAGAAAAAAAACAGAAGTTATGGAAATGAAAGATACTGTCAAATCAAATAGAAAAGGTACTAAACATACAACAACAGATTTGAAGAGGCAGAAGGAACAGTAAATGAACTAGAGGACAGGGCAATTAAATACAAATACACACACAAAAAAAATGGTGAAAAAGATGGAAAGTTCTGAATTGGCCCTTAGGGAAACAGACATTTCAACAATAATAGTAGGAGACTTCAACACACCACTCTCCACTACAGACAGAACAACCAGACAGAAGATCAACAAGGAAACAGAGAACCTAAATAATCTGATGAACGAACGAGACCTAACAGACATATATAGATCACTACATCCTAAAACATCAGGATATCCATTCTTCTACAGTGCCCACAGAACGTTCTCCAGGACAGATCATATGCTGGGGCCCAAAACAGCTCTCAATAAATTTTTAAAGTTTGAAATTCCTCAAAGCACTTTCTCTGACCATAACTGAATGAGGCTGTAAATCAATAACCACAAAAGAAACAGAATTTTCACAAATATATGGAGGTTAAGCAACACGCTCTTTTTTTAATTAATTTTTTTAAATACCAAAAATACGAAATGCAAACATTCTTAACTTTTGATCATTTCGTTCTATATATATGACCAGTAATTCACAATATCATCACGTAGTAAGTAAGCAACACACTCTTATTAAACAACAAGTGGGTCAAAGAAGAAGTTGCAAGAGACATCAGTAAATATCTGGAGACTAATGAAAATGAAATACAACACGTCAAAACCTATGGTTGCAACAAAGGCAGCGCTGAGACAGAAATTTATACCTCTAAACACACACATTAAAAAGGAAGAAAGAGCTAAAACCAAAGACCTGACTGAACAACTGAAGAAACTAGAGAAAAAGCAGCAAACTAACCCCATAGCAAGTAGGAGAAAAGAAAGAACAAAGATTAAAGCAGAAATAAATGAACTAGCTTACCTGCCCTGCAGGAGACCCAAGTTTGACTGATGGCCCATCATGTACTCCCCCCCCCCAAAAAAAAAGAGAAAAAAATGAACTAGAAAACAACCACCGCACACACATACAAAAATAGAGAGAATCAATAAAACCAAAAGTTGGTTCTTTGAGAAGATCAACAAGATTGACAAATTCTTAGCTACAGATACAGATTTGCAGCTTTTTTCTTTGTTGCCTTAATTTTAAATTGGTTTATAAAACTTACTGTGCAAACACACACACACACACAAAAGAGAGAAACACAAATATACAAACTCCAAAATGAGAGGGGGTCATTACCATGGATCCCACAGAAATTTTAAAAATCATACGATTTTTACAACTGTATGCCAACAAACTAGACAACTTAGAAGAAATGGACAATTTCCTCGAAAACACATGAACAACCTATATTGATGTGAGAAGAAACAGAGGATCTCAACAAACCAATCACACGTAAAGAGATTCAATCAGTCATCCAAAACCTTTCTACAAAGAAAAGCCCAGGGCCAGACAGCTTCACAGGGGAACTTTACCAAACAGTCCAAAAATAACTAACACCATTCCTGCTCAAACTCTTTCAAAAAATGGAAGAAAAAGGAATATACTACCTAACATTTTATGAAGCTAACATCATTGTAACACCAAAACCAAATAAAGATACTACAAGAAAGGAAAACTACAGGTCAAAATCCCTAGTGAATATAGATGTAAAAATTCTCAACAAAATACCTGCAAATTGAATCCAAAGGCACATTAAGAGAATTATACATCATGACCCCACGGGGCTCATTCTGGGAGTGCAAGGGTGGTTCAACACAGGAAAAGCAATCAACGGAACACAGCACATTAATGATTTGAAGGGGAAAAATCACATGATCATCTTTACTGATGCTGAAAAACATTCAACAAAATTCAGTATCCATTTCTTTTTTTTTTTGGATTTTTTGTTGTTAATTTTTTTTTTAATTTAAGAAAACAAACATCACACTTAGAACCACCAACAATGGATATCTTAGTTAGCTTAAGCATAGGCAAATGTAAATAAAGTAGCCATGCAATCATTGTAAAGCCTGTGTTTGCATAGCAAGTTTGATAAACTAATTTAAAATTAAGGCAAGAAGGAAAAAACCTACATATTCAGTATCCATTTATGATAAAAACACTTCAAAAGGTAGGATCAAAGGAAACGTCCTCAATATGACAAAGGGCATATATGAAAAACCCACAGCCAGCAGCACAGTCAATGGTGAAAGACTGAAAGCCTTTCCCCTAAGACTGGGAATGACACTAAGATGCCCACTGTCACCACTATTATTCAACGTCATAGTAGAAGTTCTAGCTGCAGCAGTCAGGCAAGAAAAGGAAATAAAAGGCATCCATTTTGAAAAGGAAGTAGTAAAAACTCTCATTATTTGCAGATGACATGATCCTATGCTTGGAAACCCTGAGAAATCTACAACAAAGCTACTTGAATTAATAAACAAATTCAGCAAAACGGTGGGATACAAGAGTAATATGCAAAATCAGTCATGTTTTGATACGCTAGTAATGACCTAACTGAGGAGGCAATTAAGAAAAAAATCCATTCACAACAGCAACTAAAAGAATCGAGTATAGGGCGGGCCACGGTGGCTCAATGGCAGAGTTCTCACCTGCCATGCCGGAGACCCAGGTTTCATTCCTGGTGCCTGCCCATGTTAAAAAAAAAAAAATCAAGTATATAGGAATAAACTTAATCAAGGATGTAAGGGACCTCCACACACACAAAAAATACCTCTACTAAAAGAAATAAAAGAAGCACCTTCAATTTTAAATAGTTGGAAAGATATTCTGTGTTCATGGATAGGAAGGCTAAATGTCGTTAAGATGTCAATTCTACCCAAGTTGATCTACAGATACAATGCAATTACAATAAAAATTCCAACAACCTGCTTTGCAGACTTGAAAAGCTAGTTACCAAATTTATTTGGAAGGGAAAGGGACTTCAAACTGCCAAAAACACCCTAAAAAAAGAATGAAGTGCCTCACACTCCCTGAGTGTGGAAGGCCTCACACTCCCTGAGTGTGGAAGGCCTCACACTCCCTGACTTGAAAGCTCATCATGAAGCCACAGTGGCCAGAACAGCATGGTGCTGGCACAGAGACAGACATGCTGATCAACAGAATAGAAATGAGAGTTTGGAAATACACCCTCAGATCTATGATCAACTGATTTTTGACAAAGTCCCCAAAACCACTTAACTGGGACAGAACAGTCTCTTCAATAAGGGACTGGGAGAACTGGATATCCTTAGCCAAAGCAATGAAAGAGGACCGATACCCCATATTCTATATAAACTTAACTCAAGGTATCAAAGACCTAAATATAAGAGCCAGTACCATAAAACTCCTAGAAGAAATATAGCAAAACATCTTCAAGACTTAGTAAAGTAGCTTCTTAGACCTTATATCCAAAGCACAAGCAACGAAAACAGATAAATGGGAACTCCTCAGAATCAGGTTCTTCTGTGCCTCAAAGGACTTTACCAAAAAGGTAAAGAGGCAGTCAGCTCAAAGGGGGAAAATATTTGGAAACCATGCATCTAATAAGGGTTTGATATCCAGTATATATAAAGAAATCCTACAATTCAACAATAAAAGAACATACAGCCCAGTTATAAGTTTTGGAAAAAAATGTTTTTGGAAAAAAATGTTTTTCCAAAGAGAAAATACAAATGGCTAAAAAGTACATGAAAAGATGCTCACCTTCATTAGCTATCAGGGAATCACAAATCAAAACCACAATGATATATCTTACGCCTGGAAGAATGGCTGCCATTAATCAAACAGGAAACTACAAATGTTGGAGAGGATATGGAGAAACTGGGACTTTATTCCAAACTAACACTAAGCTTATTCACTGTTGGTGGGAATGCATAATGGTACAGCTGCTATTGTTCCTCAGAAAACTATCGAGTTGCCCTATGACCCAGCAATTCCATACTCTGTATATACCCAGAAGATCTGAGAGCAGTGACACTAATAGACATTTGCACACTGATGTTCACAGTGGCATAATCACAATCGCCAAAAGACAGAAACAGTCCAAGTGTCTATCAACAGACAAATGGATAAAAGCATGGTATATACGTACAATGGAATATTATGGAGCAGTTAAGTTGAAATGAGGTCACGAAGAATATGACAACATGGATGAACCTTGAGGACATGATACTGACTGAAATAAGCCAGGCACAAAAGGATTGATACTGTATGAGTTCACTAATATGAACCCCCTCAAAAATGTAAACTCAGAGACATAAAATGTATCTACCTAGAGATAGACAGAAGCTAGAGAAGGGGGAGTGATTATCTAATATGTACAGACATGTTTACGAGGTTGAATTTAAATGTATGGGAATGGATAGAGGCAATGGCAGTTCATTAGTGGGATTATAAGTAACAGTGCCGAACTGAAGGTAAATATGGTTGAAAGGGGTTTAGAGCCATGTACCTCACCGATTAGCATTACAAATATAAGTTTTGCATGAACTACTTCAAAGGCATGACACTTGTACAAAGAGTTAGTACTAGAGTGGTATATGGGGAAACTGCCTAGTGCATGGTAGGGACTACATTTAACAGGACTAGATTGCTAGTACCACAATACTAGGAGTAAATAAGTGGGTGGGCAGATCAGAGTTATGGGATGGGGTGTTTGGGGTTTTCTCTTTGGAGCAATGAAAACTGTCAAAATTTGAGAGTAATGATTGTACAACTCAGTGAGGATAGTGTGAGACACTACTTATTTTGGATAGACTATATCTCAACAAAATCTGCAGCTTCAAAATAAACAAACAGACAGAGATAGATAAATGATAGAAGGGCTTACAGAGTGTCTCTCACATATACTCTCTGGTCCAATCTTCATGGCCCTTGAAATAAAAACTGACTGTAACCCTGACCCTAGACAAGGCGAGTACACAGGCACAGAGAGGCTGGGCGTCTCACTCCACAGTTCCTCCATTCTCTGCACTCCCTGCTAAGCAGGGTTTCTTTACCAGCTCCTTCCCCCAAGGCCTGTGCGTGGGCCCCAGCACTGTGCATCCAGAAGGCTCTGGACAGATGTCTGCTGCCTGAGACCAGCACTCCGGAGCCGTCTCCCACCTGCCCGTGAAGGGCCCAATACCCTGGGATGGGGTGCTCCTCCCACCCCAGGCCTTACCGCCCGGATCTCTCTCTCTAGCAGCTTGCCGGAGCAGGAGTATGTGTTGTCAATGAAGGGACAGGAGACCTCGGCCTCCTGGCTGTTGCAGATGGTGCCCTGCAGGCATTCCCTAGGGAAGGGAGTTGGAAGGAGGGTTAGGGTCCCTGTACCCCCACCAGGGACCCATCCCCCACGTGGCCAAGCCAAACCCCGGGGACCATTCTCAGTCACCATCAGGCAGGCTTATCTTACATCCACCTTCCTACCTTTCCTGCCCACCAGGCCATCACCAAGGTTTCCACTTCTGTCCTCCACCCCTGCCACCGCTCTGGGCCAGGCGAGGATGACCCTGGCCACGCCCCAACCCAGACTTCAACCCCATCCACCTGTGACGTAGTTCCAGCCCATCCTGGCCATGATCTCATCTGGACCCAACCACCCCTGACCCTCACCCCACTCCCTCTCAGGTGTGACTCATCCTTGACCCCCTGTCTCCCCACATCCACCCAGGTCTCCCCGCATCCACCCTGCCCCCCTAGAGTCTATTCTCAGCATGTTTCTCCCCAGAGGCCTCCCAGACCCCCCCAGGCAAACCCAAATCCCTCACCATGGCTCACATGGACCGCCTTGGCCCCACAACAACTTTGTCCTGTCTCCTGCTCTGCCCCTCCAACCCTCTGCTCCCCACTGCACGCACGCACGCACGCACGCGTGCACACACACACACACACACACACACACGCCTCTTTGCTCTTCTCCAGGCCAGGCAACGGCCACCTCAGAGGCCCTCTGGTTGGAGTTTCACCCTCAACTCCTTCGGGTCACTGTTGAAACATTACCTCCTACAGGCTTCCCTGGCCAGGCTTTTGGAGTAGGACCCCTGGTGTTTCTATCATAATCCACTGTTACTTGGCATTTGATAATGTGCAATTACATTTAGCAGTGATGACATCAGCCCGCCCGCCCACCCCCCAGTGGAATGCAAGCTCCAGGAAGCAAGTGAGACAGGATTTCCAGGGCCCAGCAAAGTCCCGGGCCCCTAGGGTGCTGCAGTGAATAAGTGAATGAGTACCTGTTCTCAATGGCCAGGGGGGTGGAAGGATGATGAGAGGAGGCTAAGGGGAAAGGCTGCTGCTGGGCAGGGCAGGCAGGGCCTTGGCGCTTGCCTCCAGGACTGGGACGATGCCCCTGCATGGTCCTGGGCATTGAGGGTTGTGGTCGAACCACAGGCTCTGGAGCAGAAGGCCTGAGCTATGGTGGGCTTCTCCTCTTGAAAGCTGTGTGGCCACAGGCAAGATGCTTGGCCTCTCTGTACCTTACTGCCCTCATCCACAAAATGGAGAGAACAGAACCCACCTTGCATGTTTCTGTGACGTCCAATGAGATGTAGGAGCCCAGGGCCCCACCCACCGTCAGCCCATAAGCCCGCACGTCTGGGGGCGGGACTTGGGGCGCACCTGCAGAAGGTGTGCAGACACTCACGCAGCACCACGCCTTCTCCGGGCCCCAGCAGCAAGTAGCACACGGGACACTCGGTGGGCTCGGTGTTCAGCACCAGGCTCCTCTGATCCAGCTGGACATGCTGCTGGTAGTTCCCCTCCTGCTGCTTCTGCTTCCGCTGGGCACACGGGGCGGGGCCATGGGCGTGTCAGGGTCTCGGAGTGCAGTCAGACCGGTGGGAGGGGGTGGGAGGTGAGGATCAGGGCCTCAGGGACAGGGGAGACCAGGAGACCAGCAAAATTGGGGGAGTCCGGATCCCAGATGGGTCCAGGCCGTGGCACGAGGAGGAGAGCTCTGAAAGGCTGGGAAGGGCGGCTGGGAGCCGGGGCCAGGTAGGGAGGCATGAAACCAAGGGGCAGGAAGCGGGCCAGGCAAGGTCAGGCTGGCGCTGCAGCCAGCGGCAGAACCAGCAAGGGAAGGATGGTGGAGGGCCAGGGAGGCCACTAGGGTCTTGGGCAGCAGAGCTCACATTCCTGCCAAGAAGTGAGACAGAAAAAGAAAAAGAAAAGGAAAAAAAAAAAAAAGCAAGGCAGGGCTGGGATCAGGGGGAGGGGGCAGAGCAGGGTCAAGGTCAGGGGTGGAGGGGTGTCAAAGCTAAGGAGAGGAGCAAGGAGAGGGAGGGGATGGGGTCATGGCCAAGGTGGAGATGGGATCAGAAATGGGTTCATGGCTGGGGTGGGGCAAGGGCAGGGCTCAGTCCCAGGGGAATGCAGGTGGGAGGTGGGGTCATAAAATCAGAATGGGGGCTATTGGGTGTGTGGGCTATGGGAGGGGCAGGACAGAGGGTGAGGGCTTGGGCCAGGGTCACAGGGGGTCAAGGATGAGCCGCACCTGAGAGGGAGTGGGGTGAGGGTCAGGGGTGATTGGGTCCAGATGAGACCGTGGCCAGGGTAGGCTGGGACTACGTCACAGGTGGATGGGGCTGAAGTCCGGGTTGGGGCGTGGCCAGGGTCATATTGCATATTGTGTGCGTCTGTCCAAGCCGGGGGCGGGGCATGTGAGCCGCGGTCTCAGTTGGCCACCTTGGGGAAGGGCTGGTCACAGTCCAGTTCGAGGTCACCGTCGGGACGTGGTCGTGAGGGGGCAGGGGAAAAACAGGGGAGGGGCGACAATGTGGCAGCGTCCCCTGTCCTGGCCTACACCTCCCCTCGGTGTCCAGGTGCTAGTCCCAAGGTGCCTGTCGGGGACCTCGGCGCCCACCTGCTGGTACTTGCGCAGCGCCTCCTCCTCGCCCTGCAGGCGCGCGCGCTCCTCCTCGTCGGGCTGGTACGAGGCCGGAACCTCGTAGGCCTCGGGCCGCGCCCGGCAGCACATCTCGCAGCCGGGCCGCGTGGGCTTGTTGATGAAGGTGCACCCGGGGCACTGCCAGCCCACCTGGGGGCAGAGGGGCCGTGAGCGCGGTGCGCCAGGCAGGGAAGAGGGCGCACGCCCGCGGGCGGCTTACCCGCGGCGGCTCGGGAGCGGCTTCGGGCGGCCCCTGCCCCGGCTCCTGGGTGGCCCCGGATTTCGGGGCAGCTGCCTCCAGGGGACCCCTTGGCTGCAGCGTGAGGTCCTTGAAGCCCAGATCTGCGGAGAAGGGTCAAGGGGTGGCGGATCCAGGTGGCCCTCTTCCCTCCCCCTCCTCCCCTCCCCCTCCCGCCCGCCTCCGGTCCTGCGCCCGCCCCGAGCTCCCGCAGGCAGGGCCTTGACTCCAGTTCGACTGCTCCCGGGCCCTCTGGGGGAACAGCCAGCTTGGCCCTCCTGAAGTGATGCGCCTGAAAGGGCACCACACCTTGGAGGTCTTCCTACCAAAACACTGACTCTGAATCCCGTGGTGGGAGGCATGGGGAACCCAAGTTAAGGGACCAGCCTACAGGAAACAAAACAGAACTGGTCTGGACTGTTTAAAATGCCAGAATCAAAAAAGTGAAGGCGCTCCTTTTATCTATGGTATGGACAGATGAGGAAAAAGTATGGATAAGAAATAAATAATAGGGCGGGCCGCGGTGGCTCAGCGGGCAAAGTGCTTGCCTGCTATGCCGGAGGGCCTCGGTTGGATTCCCGGCCCCAGCCCATGTAACAAAAACAAAAAAACAAAATACAATAAAACAAGAGAATGTTTGAAGATGTTTCCCTTTCTTCCTTCCTTCCTTCCTTCTATCCTTCCTTCCTTCTCTCTGTCTTTCCTTTAAAAAAAAAAAAAAAAAAAAAAAAAAAAAAAAAAAAAAAAGAAATAAATAATAGGGGGAACAAAGGTTAAGATAAATTGAGTAGATTGAAATATTAGTGCTCAATGAAAGGGAGTGGTAAGGGGTGTGGCATGTATGAGTTTTTCCTTTTTTCTTTCTTTTGCTGGAGAAAAGCAAATGTTCAAAATAGTGATCATGGTGATGAACACACAACTATGTGATGATATTGTGAGCCACTGACTGTAACCATGTCGAGAATGTCTGTATGTCAAGAATGTTTGTATGCTTGATTGTTTATAGAAAAAATATTTTTAAAAAAAAAGAAATCAAGGGAAGACAGAAGAAGCCAAAGATTGAAAAGTATAGAGACATGAGGGCTAATGTCATGTCTTTTCTATAAAGATACCCAGTAGAAAACTGGTTAAATGTGACTATGGGCTGTAGGTTAGGTAATAGTAAGGCATCCTGAATGTAACATTGTGTGTAGTAGTGTAAGAAAATGCCCTTTTTGTTTTAGGAAATACTGAAGTATTAAGGGGGGAGGAATATCATGTCTGCCAATCACTCCCAAAATGGTTCGGAAAAAAAATTATTTACATGTAAGTTTATACATATATAGGGAGAAAGCAAATGTGGTAAAATGGCAACATTTGGGGAATCTGTCAGTATACTGGAATTCTTTGTACATTTCCGCAACTTTTCTGTAAATGTGGAGTATTGAAAAAGAAAAAGGAAAAAGTTTAGAATAAACTCTAGCTATTATCATCATGCCCCATTTGCAGGTTAGAAAACTGAGGTACAGAGAAGGGAAGGAATGCCAGTGCCAGGACGGAGCCCAGCCCCTCTCCCCGGTGCTGGCTGGTCTCCAGCGGTTCCCTGAAACGGCTCCCTTCCGGGTGGGCCAAGGCTTCTGCCTCTCCTCACCCTCCAATTCCAGCTGGGGCTGGGGTCCCTGAGCCCTGTGTTACTGGGGAGCAGGGCCTCACCTTCCAGCATCCGCAACTGCCGCTCCCGCTGCAGCTGCTGGGGGTTGAGTGAGGTGTTGCGGGCTGACAGCAGGTAGAGGTAGGCGCTGTCCCCATCCCGCCGCACCCCATGGGAGTGTAGGGTCTCCTGGTCTCGGGCCAGACGCTGCCCAATCACCCACTGCTGCAGGGCTGGCGGGAAGCCGTAGTCCAGGAATACCTGGCAGGGGGCACCGAGAGAGGGAGAGTGGGAAGCGGGACCAGCGTAGGGAGGCTGGAGCAAATGCATGCCTCTTCCTGGTGTCTCCCTTCTGCCCCTCACTCACCATGTCCTTGAGGGAAGCCACCGTCATGTCAGGGCGCACCGTGAGCCAGATGGTGACGAGGTGTATGTGAGCATCCTCCACGCTCACCCACAGCCTGAGGAGAAGGGTAGGTGGGGGCCAGGGCTCAGGTCACAGGGCCAACTTCGGCCACCAGCTATGGACAGGGACACATCTGCACACGTGTGCATGCACACAGCTGGACAAACACACGCCACCCCAAGTCTGGGTGAGAGGCCACCCCTGGATTCCCACCCCCCGTGCCTCCCCCTTCCTTAGATCCCACTGTGTAGGCTCCTCCAAAGCCGCCCGCCCGCTGCTCTCAGAAGGAAATTGAACTCCTCACTGCGGCCAAGCCCCTCCTGCCTCTCCAACTGCTTCTCCTGGCATCCTCTCCCCTGCTCCCCAGCCAGACCACCCACGTTATTACTTCCCACGTGCCAAGACAAGTCAAAGGGCTTAGAATGTAAGAATGTATTTAATCCTTTCCACACACACATGAGGCAGGTACTGTTTGTTATCCCTGTTTCACAGACGAACAAAAAATGAGGTACAGAGAGTTCAGAGTGACTCTGCACAGTGAGGAATTAATATCTGAGGGAGTCAGGATTTAAATCCAAACAATCTTCACTTCAGAGAAAGTGGTTTTAAAGCACCAACTTTCTCAAGAATACTCAAGCCAAACACCAGAAGAACAAAAGCCCAAAAAGGAAGGACTAAGATGAAAAAAAAAAAGAACTGACCCCAAAGGAAACAGAAATAATCTGGGAAACAGAACACTAATAGGAGTGAAGCCTCATCAGTGCCTTCGGGGAGACTGCAGACAACAGCATGCCCCTAAAAGCAAGAGCAGGCAGGAGGACTCACCTGGAGACCGAGGAGGAGGTCCTGGGAGTGAAAGAAGTGACTGCTGACTAATCAAACCTTTAGAGCCAACTAAAATCTCTCAAAATATGTGTGGTGGAGGAACCTACTGAATGACACCATGAGGAAGCAATCCACTAAAACCAGAATGTAGGAAAATTGTGGAGGCCAAAGGACAAAGCTCCTTAAAAAAAATGGAAAGGTATAAAAAAAAATGGAGGAGAATAGGACAGACTTAAGAAATATATTAACCAGATGTTACATGTGGATCTTATGTGGCTCCTAATTGGAATAAACCAACTATAAAAAGCATTAATATGATAATCAGGGAAATTTTAATGCAAACTGGGTATCTGAGGATTTTAAGGAATTATTGTTAATTTTGCAAGGTTGATAAAGATATTTAGGTTATTTTTAGGGCCTTATTTTTTTTATTTTTAAATTTTTAATCCATATGTTTTACTTGTTAGGGCCTTCTTTTTAAGAGATACACAGCAAGGTACTTATGGGTGAAATATTATCTAGGATCTCCTTTAAAACACTCTAGAAGATGCCCTCAGAGTTTCTCAGGAAAATGATTTTGAACACCCAGCAAACTATTAATGAAGTGAGAGGGCAAAATTTGGAAATTTTTAGACATGCAATGACTCTAAAAGTTTACCACATGAAAAGCTTTTGGTTGTTTTTTTTATTCCACAAGAAAAGCTTCTGAAATACAAGAAACAAGAACAGCTCAGTCTGATTCAGGAGACTGGAAGAAACTAAAAAGAAATGAAAAGAACGACTGGATCATAACCCTCAAAATGTTTTTCTTCAAGTAACAGGGGTTTTGAAACATAAAAATGTACATGGTTTTAACTGGCACTACTTATTCTATGGCGAATAATATTTCCATAAGCAGAATACTATAAATGCTATTTTAGTGGGTTTACGTTTTTAGAATTAACCGAGAGGCAAAGCATAGAACCCTTAATTATAGTCAGAAAACAAAATAGCAGCTATAATCTTAACACTAAACAAACAGAACCACAATTAGAACCAGCCTCCTCATCCAGCATCATCAAGACCTGCGGGTACACAGTACATCAGAGAGCTGGTTAAAGCAAAGAACTGCAAAAAACAACTCTGGACAAAATGTTAACCCTTAATTTTAGTTTACAAGTTATAAATGTGCATTCACTGCCAGTCTCTAGGTATACAGCCAAAAGCTTTTCTTTGCATATGAATCTGCTGACTGGAATTTCCCATGGTTGCTATTTTAATGAACCACATCCATAATACATAGTCTATGATTTCCAGGTTCAGCTTCATTAAAGTGGAGCAAGAATTTAGATACTTTCAAAGTACCTGAGAGCTGGATTTTTACCATATTTTATTTTTACAACTATCTCACCCTAAAGTGACAACAGTTCTGTTTGGTGACTTGCCTGTATCGTTTCTTTCTAAGCCATCAATATAGTTTTCATATAAACAATTCTCTGTTAGCACTTGTATTTTATTAAGTAATGTAACAGCTAGTTAAATTGTGTTATTACAATAATAAGTATAGGTCACTAGGGAGCAAACTCAATGGACAGCTGTTGTGCGTCAGCTCCACTGATAAGCATGGAGGGGAGCAGGTCTGCAAGAGGGGGGACCATCAAGATGGGTGCTGATCCAGCACATCAGAGGTGGGGCCTGAGACTCTGCTCAGGCTGCTGGACCCTAGACCACACTGTGAATACATGGTGCTGGCTGATACTGTCCACGAAGCTATGAGCATCAGTATGTTTTACAGAGGAAACTACGGTGCCATTTATTAGGGAGACCAAGTGGAGGTCAGCTGGGAGAGCTGCCTCTGTAATACTTCAACAAAAATCTGGAAGTCAGGGGAAGGAAGAGTGGGCAATAAGAATGTTAAATTCCTCATCTTCATGCATCCCCAGGTACTGCCTCAAGTTGATATATCAAGAAATAGGTATACAAATATTTCATTTAAAATCAAATGGCCAAAAGACATAGACTGGCAGAATGGATTAAAAAACAGGATCCTTCTATATGCTGTCTACAGGAAACACATCTTAGACCCAAAGATAAACATAGGTTGAAAGTGAAAGGTTGGGAAAAGATATTTCATGCAAATAACAACCAGAAAAGAGCAGGAGTAGCTATACTAATATCCAACAAATTAGACTTCAAATGTAAAACAGTTAAAAGAGACAAAGGACACTATCTACTAATAAAAGGAACAATTCAACAAGAAGACATAACAATCATAAATATTTATGCACCGAACCAGAATGCCTCAAAATACGTGAGGAATACACTGCAAACACTGAAAAGGGAAATAGACACATATACCATAATAGTTGGAGACTTCAATTCACCACTCTCATCAATGGACAGAACATCTAGACAGAGGATCAATAAAGAAATAGAGAATCTGAATAGTACTATAAATGAGCTAGACTTAACAGACATTTATAGGACATTACATCCCACAACAGCAGGATACACCTTTTTCTCAAGTGCTCATGGATCATTCTCAAAGATAGACCATATGCTGGGTCACAAAGCAAGTCTTAACAAATTTAAAAACATTGAAATCATACACAACACTTTCTCGGATCATAAAGGAATGAAGTTGGAAATCAATAACAGACGGAGTGCCAGAAAATTCACAAATACGTGGAGGCTCAACAACACACTCTTAAACAACGAGTGGGTCAAAGAAGAAATTGCAAGAGAAAATAGTAAATACCTCCAGGCGAATGAAAACGAAAACACAACATATCAAAACCGATGGGACGCAGCAAAGGCAGTGCTAAGAGGGAAATTTATTGCCCTAAATGCCTATATCAGAAAAGAAGAAAAGACTAAAATTCAGGAATTAACAGTCCACTTTGAAGAACTGGAGAAAGAACAGCAAACGAACCCCAAAGCAAGCAAAAGGAAAGAAATTACAAAGATTAGAGCAGAAATAAATGAAATTGAAAACATGAAAACAATAGAGAAAATCAATAAGACCAGAAGTTGGTTCTATGAGAAAATCAATAAGATTGATGAGCCCTTAGCAAGATTGACAAAAAGAAGAAGAGAGAGGATGCAAATAAATAAGATCAGAAATGGAACAGGAGACATAACCACTGACCTCACAGAAATAAAGGAGGTAATAACAGGATATTATGAACAACTTTATGCTAATAAATACAACAATTTAGATGAAATGGATGGATTCCTGGAAAGACATGAACAACCAACTTTGACTCAAGAAGAAACAGATGACCTCAACAAACCAATCACAAGTAAAGAAATTGAATCAGTCATTCAAAAGCTTCCTAAAAAGAAAAGTCCAGGACCAGACGGCTTCACATGTGAATTTTATCAAACATTTCAGAAAGAATTAGTACCAAATCTCCTCAAACTCTTCAAAAAAATCGAAGTGGAGGGAAAGCTACCTAATTCATTCTATGAAGCCAACATCACCCTCATAACAAAACCAGGCAAAGATATTACAAAAAAAGAAAACTACAGGCCAATCTCTCTAATGAATATAGATGCAAAAATCCTCAATAAAATTCTAGCAAATCGAATCCAACAACACATTAAAAGAATTATACATCATGACCAAGTAGGATTCATCCCAGGTATGCAAGGATGGTTCAACATAAGAAAATCAATTAATGTAATACACCATATCAACAAATCAAAGCAGAAAAATCACATGATCATCTCAATTGATGCAGAGAAGGCATTTGACAAGATTCAACATCCTTTCCTGTTGAAAACACTTCAAAAGATAGGAATACAAGGGAACTTCCTTAAAATGATAGAGGGAATATATGAAAAACCCACAGCTAATATCATCCTCAATGGGGAAAAATTGGACACTTTCCCCCTAAGATCAGGAACAAGACAAGGATGTCCATTATCACCACTATTATTCAACATTGTGTTGGAGGTTCTAGCCAGAGCAATTAGACAAGAAAAAGAAATACAAGGCATCAAAATTGGAAAGGAAGAAGTAAAACTATCACTGTTTGCAGACGATATGATACTATACGTCGAAAACCCGGAAAAATCCACAACAAAACTACTAGAGCTAATAAATGAGTACAGCAAAGTAGCAGGTTACAAGATCAACATTCAAAAATCTGTAGCATTTCTATACACTAGTAATGAACAAGCTGAGGGGGAAATCAAGAAACGAATCCCATTTACAATTGCAACTAAAAGAATAAAATACCTAGGAATAAATTTAACTAAAGAGACAAAAAACCTATACAAAGAAAACTACAAAAAACTGTTAAAAGAAATCACAGAAGACCTAAATAGATGGAAGGGCATACCGTGTTCATGGATTGGAAGACTAAATATACTTAAGATGTCAATCCTACCTAAATTGATTTACAGATTCAATGCAATATCAATCAAAATCCCAACAACTTATTTTTCAGAAATAGAAAAACCAATAAGCAAATTTATCTGGAAGGGCAGGGTGCCGCGAATTGCTAAAAGTATCTTGAGGAAAAAAAATGAAGCTGGAGGTCTCACGCTGCTGGACTTTAAGGCATATTATGAAGCCACAGTGGTCAAAACAGCATGGTATTGGCATAAAGATAGATATATCGACCAATGGAATCGAATAGAGTGCTCAGATATAGACCCTCTCATCTATGGACATCTGATCTTTGATAAGGCAGTCAAGCCAACTCACCTGGGACTGAACAGTCTCTTCAATAAATGGTGCCTAGAGAACTGGATATCCATATGCAAAAGAATGAAAGAAGACCCGCATCTCACACCTTATACAAAAGTTAACTCAAAATGGATCAAAGATCTAAACATTAGGTCTAAGACCATAAAACAGTTAGAGGAAAATGTAGGGAGATATCTTATGAAACTTACAATTGGAGGCGGTTTTATGGACCTTAAACCTAAAGCAAGAGCACTGAAGAAAGAAAGAAAGAAATGGGAGCTCCTCAAAATTAAACACTTCTGTGCATCAAAGAACTTCATCAAGAAAGTAGAAAGACAGCCTACACAATGGGAGACAATATTTGGAAACAACATATCAGATAAAGGTCTAGTATCCAGAATTTATAAAGAGACTGTTCAACTCAACAACAAAAAGACAGCCAACCCAATTACAAAATGGGAAAAAGACTTTAACAGACACCTCTCAGAAAGAGGAAATACAAATGGCCAAAAGGCACATGAAGAGATGCTCAATGTCCCTGGCCATTAGAGAAATGCAAATCAAAACCACAATGAGATATCATCGAACACCCACCAGAATGGCCATTATCAACAAAACAGAAAATGACAAGTGCTGGAGAGGATGCGGAGAAAGAGGCACACTTATCCACTGTTGGTGGGAATGTCAAATGGTGCAACCACTGTGGAAGGCAGTTTGGCGGTTCCTCAAAAAGCTGAATATAGAATTGCCCTACGACCCAGCAATACCATTGCTAGGTATCTACTCAAAGGACTTAAGGGCAAAGACACAAACGGACATTTGCACACCAATGTTTATAGCAGCGTTATTTACAATTGCAAAGAGATGGAAACAGCCAAAATGTCCATCAACAGATGAGTGGCTAAACAAACTGTGGTATATACATACGATGGAATATTATGCAGCTTTAAGACAGAATAAACTTATGAAGCATGTAATAACATGGATGGACCTAGAGAACATTATGCTGAGTGAGTCTAGCCAAAAACTAAAGGACAAATACTGTATGGTCCCACTGATGTGAACCGACATTCGAGAATAAACTTGGAATATGTCATTGGTAACAGAGTCCAGCAGGAGTTAGAAACAGGGTAAGATAATGGGTAATTGGAGCTGAAGGGATACAGACTGTGCAACAGGACTAGATACAAAAACTCAAAAATGGACAGCACAAAAATACCTAATTGTAAAGTAATCATGTTAAAACACGGAATGAAGCTGCATCTGAGCTATAGGTTTTTTTTTGTCTGTCTGTCTGTTTGTTTGTTTGTGTCTTCTTTTTTCTCTTTTTCCTTTTCTTTTTTTTTACTATTGTTATTATTTTTATTTTTTTCTCTATATTAACATTCTATATCTTTTTCTGTTGTTTTGTTAGTTCTTTTCCTAAATCGATGCAAATGTACTAAGAAATGATGATCATGCATCTATGTGATGATGTTAAGAATTACTGATTGTATATGTAGAATGGAATGATTTCTAAATGTTGTGTTAATTTCTTTTTTTTTCTTTAATTAAAAAAAAAAAAATCAAATGGCCAAAGGGTGGGGAAATGGTGGCTCAGTGGCAGAATTCTCGCCTGCCATTCTGGAGACCAGGGTTTGATTCCCAGAGCCTGCCCAGCAAAAAAAAAAAAAAAAAAAAAATCAAATGGCCAAATGATCTGCAAATTCAATGCATTCCTTATCAACATCCCCCCAGTCCCAGATGATTTCTTTGCAGAAACTGACAAGCTGATCCTAAAATTCACATGGGAAATTCAGAGTCCCAGAGTTGCCAAAACCATCTTGAAAAAGAACAAAGTTGGTGGACTCATACTTTCTAATTTCAAAATTTACTACAAGGCTACAGTAATCAAGACAATTTAGTACTGGCATCAGGACAGATAAATAGATAAATGAAATACAAATGAGAGTCCAAGAATAAGCCCCCACATTTGTGGTCAATTGGTTTTCGACAAGTGTGCCAAGACAGACAGGGAAAGAAAAGTCTTTCCAACAAATGGTGCTGAACAAGTGGATATCCACATGCAAAGGAAAGAACATGGACTCGCCTCGCATCAGATACAAAAATTAATTCACAATGACTCAAACAGCTAAATGTAAGACCTGAAGCTATGAAACTCTTAGAAGAAAAGAGGCATAAATCTTCTTGACTTCAGACTAGACAGTGGTATCTTAAATACGACACCAAAAGCAACAGTAACAAAAGAAAACATAGATAAACTGGACTTCACCAAAATTAAAAACTTGTGCTTCAAAGGACACCAAGAAGAAAGTGAATAGAGAACAGAATGGGAGAAAATTTTTGCAAATCATTTATCTGATAAGGGATTTGTATCCATAATACACAAAGAACTCTTACAACTCAATAACAGAAACTATCATTTTCTATAATTAAATATAAAATATATTATTTTATATAATTAAAAATGGACAAAAGATCTGAGTAGACATTTCTCCAAAGAAGAGCTATACAAATGGCTAATGAGCACATGAAAAGATGCTCAACATCATTAGTCATTAGGGAAATGCAAATCAAAACCACAGTGAGACACCACTTTATACCCCTTAGGATGACTATAATTAAACAGACAGACAATGAGAAGTGTTGGCGAGGATACAGAGAAATTGGAACCCTCAATACACTGCTGATGGGAATGTAAAGTTGTGCAGCCACTTTGGAAACAGCTCGCAGTTCCTCAAAAGGTTAAACAGAGAGTTAACAGAAGATCCAGCAATCCCACTCCTAGGTATATATCTAAGAGAACTGACAAATATGTCCACATAAAACCCTGTACACCAATGTCCATAGCTGCCTTATAATAGCCAAAAACCAGAAACAACGCAAATGTCCACCATCTGCTAAGGACTAAATAAAATGTGGTGTATCCATACAAAGGAGTATTACTCGGGAATAAACTGAAGCGAAGTACTGGTGCACGCTACAATCTGGATGAACCCTGAGAACATGCTAAGCGAAATTAACCAGACCCAAAGGGACAAATACTATCTGCTTCTACTTACACAAGAGTCAGCAAATTCAGAGACAGAAAGTAGATTCGATCACTGAGAGCTGGGGCCCCGCTGGGGAAGGTAGAAAGTGACTGCTAATGTGACTTTCTTTCTGGTTTGATGAAAATATTCTGAAGTTGGCTGCAGTGATGGCTGCACACTTCCACGCTATACTTAAACCCACTGAATTGAACACTTTAAATGGGTGAACTGTAGGGTAGGTGGATTTGATCCCAAAGATGTTTAAGAATGTCAAATGGGACCCACCAGGAGAACTAAAAATCAGGAAATGTAAAGCCATTTATTGCCTTACTACACGGTAGTATCCAAGAATGAGGAAGATCTTTATGTTCAGATGTGAAGAGATCTCTAAAAGCAGAGGCTATGGGTAAAAAGGGTGGAAAAATATATATATACTCATGCATCACCCATAGGTGTTCACACACATACACATTTAAATGTCTGTGTGTCTGTGTCTGTGTGTGTCTATTTTGTATGCATGAAACTCTCTGGAAGGAAAGGCTGGAGAAAGGGCCGGTGGGGGTGAGGACGGGGGCAGCTGGAGGATGGGGCAGAGAATGCCTTTCATTATAAACCCTTTTAGAATTTAACAGTAAATTACAGATGTGGAAAGTAATATAAAATGTAATCAAAATAAAAAAGGGGTTACTTCTGGGAGAGGGACTTGAAGGTAAAAGTGGAAGACATTTAATTTCACTTCAGATCCTTTTGTATGGTTTAATTTTCTTTTTACCATAACTGGGTTTAATACACACATACATATTTATTATAAACTGTGGTAAATGCTAGCAGGAAAAGAACAGGCTGCAACACGAGAGACTGAAATAAACCTAAGCTGAGGGTGGGCGATGGTGGCTCAGCAGGCAGAGTTTTCCCCTGCCATGCTGGAGACCCGGGTTCAATTCCCGGTGCCTGCCCATGCAAAAAACAAAAGTGAAAAAAAACACAAAAATCTAACCTGGGTTCTGGGGTCAGGGGAAATCTTAGAACATTGGCCTGGCGCCCGGAGGATCCCAGGCTGGGGTCTGGCTCTGCCCTGCGGGGGAAACACCTCTGCCTGTTTAGGAAGGCTCAAGCAAGCCCGAGCCCAGCAAGGGAAGGGAGCAGGAGACAGAGAGGGGCTTCAGCAGGTGCCTGCCTCACGGGACCCTGTAGGCCTCAGTGAGGTCATCCTGTCCACCCCAACAGCCATGGGGAGCCACAGGGGTTTCAGATTTACATTTTTTTTTTAAAAGAAAAAGCTATTTTAAGAGATAATTTTTAAAATATGTACAGGGAGGTACAAGAGAGGAAGCCAGGAGACCCATCAGGAGGCTCTTTCTGCATGGCCCAATCTTAGGGAGGCAGAACTTTCTAATGCGTGAAGGCATCGGAAAGGGAGGTGCCACTTAACAAGACGGAGTGATGGAGAGAGAAGCATATCTGGGGGAAGACTGGGCTCCGTTTGAGTTCTGTGAAGTTCTAGATGCCTGGGCTAGCCAAGTGAGAGGTGAGGTCATCAGTGGATGCAGGAAGCTGGAGCTCAGAGGAAGGGCTGTGCTGGAGGGACACACCTGGACATCCTCTGCCTGCAGATGGTGGGTAATTCATGGAGTGAGGCCTCCTGGCAAGGAGTACAGCTCCAGGAGAGAGAAGGGCCCAGAACCCACCCTGAGAAACCCCAACCTTTAAAGTCAAGGAGAAAAGCTAGGGAGAGCCACTGAGAAGTAGCAGTCCCTGGGTTTGGAAAAAGGTAATATGGTGTCCCAAAGGCCAAAAGAGAACATTACTACTAAAAATCATCCATTTATTGGTGACTAACATGTTTTAGACACTGTGCCAAGTATTTCAGCAACAAGTTTAAGACTCCTGCTGGAGACCGACTATCCATTCTCCCTTGCTTCCTTTGCTTGGAGAACCCCCAAATTCCAGCCATGTACATGCCATACATCCCAGGCACCCTTCAAACTGGGTGTAGCCGGGAGAATAAGTACTGGGATTAAGCAGAAGTAGTGTGTGCAACTTCTAGGGTGTGCCTTTACGAAGAGTGAGCAGGGTACCCCTCTTCCCTTCCTCCTTCCTGCTGACCAGAAGGCTGTGCCAGTTTGAAGTATTACGTGCCCCAGAAAAGCCACATCCTTTAATCCTCATTCAGTATTGGCTGGGTGGGATCTTTCTGATTGTTTCCAAGGAGATGTGGCCCACCCAATCGGGTGGTAACTTTTGATTAGATGGTTTCCATGGAGATGCGTCTCCACCCATCCAAGGTGAGGTTGCTTACTGGAACCCTATAAGAGGGAACCATTTTGGAAAAAGCAACCAGAACCAACAGAGCCCACACAGCCAGAGATCTTTGGAGATGAAGAAGGAAAATGCCCCCAGGGGAGTTTCATGAAAAAAGCAGCCAGGAGAGAAAGCTAGCAGATATTGTCATGTACCCTCCCAGTTGTGAGAGAAATCCCCAGCTTCATCAGCCTTTCTTGAGTGAAGGTAACCTCTTGTTGGTACCTTAATTTGGACATTTTCATGGCCTTAGAACTGTAAACTTGCAACTTAATATATTCTCCTTTTTAAAAGCTATTCCATTTCTGGCATATCACATTCTGGCAGCTAGCAAACTAGAACAAATGCCTATGTGATGGATGGAGCTGGAGCAATCATTTTGTACCATGAGGTAATCCTGAGCATGAAGGCCATGAATGGCAGAATAATAGGAGGAGAATGAGCCTCTGAGGACTACAGGGAACAGAACCTTCACATCTGGACTGCCTGCAACCAAACTTTATGCCACTGTTACGAAGGATTTTTCTGTTATGTTACATCTAACCTCATCCTAATATACCTTCTAATAACCCTATGAGACAGCTACTACCATTGACCCATTTTACAAATGAGAAAACTGGTTCTGAGAGGTGAAGTGACCTGCCCTAGATCTCTTAGCTGGTTAGTGATGGAGCTGTGGTTTTAATCCAGATCTTCTGACACCAGAGCCTGTCATTTAGAATAGCTAGTCTCGAGTACAAGAATATAAGGCCACCCAGGGGATGCAAGGATAGTTCAGTGGTAGAATTCTTGCCTGCATGTAGGAGACCCGGGTTTGACTCCCAGTCCATACACTTCCCAAAAAACAAACAAACAAGCAAAACAAACAAGAACAAGCAAACAAAAATTCAACAAATCATGCTGCAATAATGGGATACTAACATGGAAAAATAATGAAATATGACCCCACCATACAGTATACAAAAAAAAAAAAGAAGAATATAAGGCCACCCACTGTGTCCAGGAAGTCTTTCTTAAGTAACCCACCAACCATGCACTCCTTACCTGACATCCTGCGTTGGGGAGAGCTCGGGCTTCAGGTGCACAATCAGGGGCACCCGTTGCTCTGCCAGCCAGATAGCACACTGCATGGCCACCTGCTCGTCCCCGCCAACCACTGCCCTGGCAAGGCTCAGGGCCATCTCCTCTGCTGAAAACCAGCACAGCAGGAATACGTCAGCACCAAGGTTTAACATTTGAGGAACAGAGCCTGAAGGCATGGGGGAGGGGCGCTATGCTACTTAGGCATGCTGTTCACCTTCCTGGTGAACACCTACGTATCCTTCAACACCCAACTTAAAAATCCTTCCCTCTGGGAAAAATATGGAAATATTAAATTTTCCCATTTGGGAACCCCCCTGGTACTCTCTCAAACATTAGGGAAGTTTTGTAAGAGCAAGTTTGTGTTGTTGTTTTTTCAATATTTTTATTGAGAAAACAAAACCATGTACAAACACGAACATTCTTAACATATGAACATTCCATACTTGGTATACAATCAATGGCCCACAATATCACCATGTAGTGGTATATTCATCACCATGATCATTTCTTGGAACATTTGCATCATTCCAGAAAAAGAAATGAAAAGAAAAAAGAAAAAAATTCATATATACCCCACACTCTCATTGACTATTTGTATTTCCATCTACCCAATATATTTTAACCTTTTTCCCTCTATTTTTCCCAATTCCCCTTACCTCTCCCTTTCACAGGGAGTAGTATTTCAATCTACTCAATTTATTTTAACATTTGTTCCCCCTGTTATTTATTTATGCATTTTTTTTTTGCTCATCTGTCCATACCATAGATAAAAGGAGCATCAGACACAAGGTATTCACAATCACACAGTCACACTGTGAAAGCTGTATCATTATACAATCATATATTGATATTTCTTTTAATCTCCAGTATCTTACAGGAGCTAGAAATAAAAACCTAAAATTGTAGAACTGCAACCCATACCAAAGTCTGAAATCTGTTCTACAACTAATTGTTGTGATATGCTTTGAAATTTATGTAAGTTTTGAGGCTTGCCCTTGCGAAACTTGTTTCTGTAGCAGAGAAGCTAAGATTACCCATAACAACCGCTTCCAGAAAACCTCTTTGGTTGCTCAGATGTGGTTTCTCTCTAAGCCAAACTCTGCAAGGAAAAGTACTACCCTCCCCACTATGTGGGACATGACATTCAGGGGTGAAGGTTTCCTCACAACAGGGGACACGACTCCCAGGGTTGAGCCTGGTACTGTGGGATCGACAATGCCTTGCAGGCAAAAAGGGGGGAAAGAAATGTAACAAGGTGGAGTGTCAGTGGCTAAGACAGCTAAATGGAGTTGAAAGGCTATTCAGGAGGCTACTATTAATGGAAGCTTCAGCTAGACACTGCTAATTGCCATGGTTTGCTATACCCTAACTAACATCATTCCCGTTAACTCTAATGAACACCTAGGGCTCTGAGACTACAAAGGTTTCATGTACTAAGTTTACCTTCCTGAAACCTATAACCTCCAGAGGGTTTCTAGGCCAGAAAAGTCCTAAAACCCAGAGGGACCAGCTTCTCCAAGAATATCAACAAATTCCATCCCCCATTCTACACTGATGACCCCCCTTTTCAACATGAAACTGTTAGAGTTGGCATAGCCCAAAGACCCCTGTAGACTAGGAATAGGATCAAAGGAGAAGGAGGAATTATAACAGAGAAGACAGGATTAAACAAATGAGTATAACTGCTAAAACACTGCAATATTTCTCTTAGCTTCCAGTGTTGTGGAACACTTAGAAGGAAAAACCTGAAAATGTGTAATGGTGACCCCTACCAAACTTTGAAATCTGTTCTGTAACTACCTGTTAAAATGTACTTTGGAAATTATTATTTTTTTGTATATATATTTCACAATAAAAAAAATTAAAAATTCCTTCCTCTGGGAGGTCCTCTCTAACATGTTCCCCACTCCTCCCCACCCCAGGCTGTTAGGTTCATTTTTTTCCCCTTCATACTCCCAGGGTCCTCAAACTTCCATTCATTTCTCTGACAAGCATTTATTGAGCTCCAACTGTGTTAGCCACTGTCCGGGAACTGGGACCCAACGAAGAATATGATACACAGGGTCTCTCCTCACAGTCCTCCCAAGCCCAGTGAGACAGCGGTTAAGCAGTTTAACAAAAGAACAAACACCAGGGTATGATCCAAGCAAATAAACAGAGTAAGGAGATTAGGAAAGGCCTCTGGGAGGAGGTAATGCTGAAGCTGAGACCCGAATTGGAGGAGTTGGATATGTCTCAACTAGTCGGGGAAGGGTGTTCAGGTGCAGAGAATAGCAAGGGCAAAGACCTTGAGGCCAGAAATGGTTGGATGTGATCAGAAAGAAGCCTGGGAGGGGTGGGAGTGGGGGGCTGGCCAAAGACACTGGGGTTGGCAAAGCCTGCAGCACCTGGTAGGCGCCTAGGACTCCGGGTTTTGTTCTGAGAACACAGAAGAACAAGGGAGAGTTTAAAGCAGGGCAGTGGCATGACCAGTACAAGGCTGGCTAGAGACGGCAAGAGAGGAGGCAGGGAGAACGCTGGTACTCAGGTTAGCTGAGGGGCATCTCCCCCACCAGTCTGGGAGGTCTCCCAGTTCAATCGTTTATTTCCTCTGGGAGCCCCCCTACCCCAACCCACATCTCGGCCCAGACCTGGCCCGGAGTCTGGAAGCCCGGAGTCCCCAGGGAGGAAAGGAAGAGGCAAGTAGGCAGAGCAGGGCCAGGTTAAATCCCCTCCCCCAGGCCCTTGTGGACAGGCCAGGCTGGGGCCTGCCGGGGTCCACCTCCCACCCGAGGTCCCCCTGCTGCCTCCGGTCCGTGCCTACCTTTCTTGGTCTTCTCGTCCATCTGGCGTGACTGCGCCCATTCCCCCCAGGCGGGGGCTCGGGCTCCGGGAAAATGCTACCACCAGGTCACCTGGTGAGGTCGGGAGGCGGCCAGGAGATCCCTCTCTCGGCCTCGGGGTCTCCGGCGCAGTCAGTCGAGCGTGGGGCCGGCGACCCGCGCCGGGGCAGGGCGGGCCGGGACTCCGCGCCGAGGGGTGAAGGCGCTGGCGGCCCCGAGCCGAGCCCGTCCCGGGCCGCAGGGGCAACGCGGCAGGCCCGGTCAGGGGCTGCGGGGTCGGCGGCGGGCTGGGTGGGGCACAGGCCCGGGCTGCGGCCCGAAGCGCACAGCGCGGCGCCCCACGCCCCGGGGAGCACCCCCCTTTCTCCCTGCGGGGAGGGCCCGCGCGCCGAGGATCTCAGCCCAACTCGCTGCCCTCCCCCGGCAGCCCCCGGCTTTCGGGAAAAAGAGAGAAGCAGTTTCCGCGCAGGAGAAAGTGAAAGCGGCGGCCCCGGAAGTGAGGCGGCACGCAGGGGGGTGGCGAAAATGGTTCCCCGGTCCGGGACCCCCCCTCCCACCCGGCCCACCCGGCAGCGCCGGGGCCCAGGCAGTCCCTGACGCCCCCGGCCCCGCCTCAGGGTCTCGGCGCGCCCGGCTTGTCTCCCCGGGGCTGGCTGCCGACTACCGGATTCCCGGACCCCTACCGGCCGGGCCGCGCGGGCGGCGCCCGGAGAGGAGCGAGGGGCCGGGGGCGACCGGGCCGCGGGGCGCCAGGATAGGGGCGGGGACTCCGGGCGCGGCGCAGAGCCAGTTTCCACACGCCCGGGGTCACCCAGACCCCCAACACACCGTGGCCAGGCCGAGGCTTGTGGAAACGGAGGCTCTGTTTGTGTGTCACCTTGCCCAAGGTCACACGGCCAGACTTAGAATCCAGGCCTGGCAGACTCGGGGACCCACCCTCTGCCAGGCCGGACACTGCCTGTGGGCCGTCACACTGCGTGTTTTGTTTGGTTGGTTATTTTTTATTGTGTGTGTGTGTGTGTGTGTGTGTGTGCGTGTGTGTTTGAGCCACTCATGAAGTTTGCGTGCGCCTGGCAGAGGCTGTAAGCCCTTTGCACCCCCCAGGACCCCCACTCTTTTTTTCTTCCACTCCTCATTCCGAAGACCAGCAGATTCTGCAACTCCACCCGCAGGAGAGATCCAGAATCTGTCACCTCCCATGTCCTCCATTTGAATCACCTAGGGAATTTTTTAAATTCCTATGCCCAGACAATATACAGATCAATTGATTCAGAATCTCTAGGGGTGGGGCCCGGACCTCAGGATTTTTTTTTTTTTAAACTCTCTAGTGTCTGCAATGAGAAGCCAAGTTTGAAAACCACTGTTTTAGAATTCTCTGCAGGGAGAGCCTTCTGTTGAAGAACTTTCTCAGTTTTTGTTTGAAAAGTTCTTTATTTAAACCTCACTAAAAAAATGTATTGTGATACAATGTATAGAACACAAAATTTTCCATTTTGTGATCATGGTGATGAATACACAGCTAAATGATGATATTGTGAGCCATTGATTATACACCATGTATGGAATGTTTGCCTGTTAAGGATGTTTGTGTTTGTATGCTCTCATCAATAAAAACATTTTTTTAAATTTCCCATTTTAATCACTTTTATGTATACACTTCAGTGATATTAATTACGTTTGCAATATTGTTCAACTGCATCCACCATCCATTACCAAAAAATTTTCATCAACCCAACTAGAAACTCTGTATCTATTAAGCAAGAATTCCCTATCCCCCCACCCCCTCTAGCCCCTAGTAACTAAACCTCATTCTTGATAGATATATTCACCGAGTACAGAACTCTAGCTGGCATTTCAGCACCTTGAAGATAACATTTCATTGTCTTCTAGTTTCCATGGTTGCTATTGAGACATTACTTGTCAGTTTAATTACTGTCCTTTAAAAAAACAAAAAACTCTTTGAGAAATCATTTACATACCATAAAATCCACCCAATTGAATGGGTTTTAGTATTCTTGCAGAGTTCTGCAACCATCACCACAATCTAGTTTTAGAACATTTTTATCACCTTCAAGAGAAACCCGCTTCCCATGTCCCCAAATCCCCAGCCCTAGGGAATCACTAATCAAATTTCTATCTATATTTTCCTATTCTGGACATTTTATATAAATTAGATCTTACAGCAGGTGGCCCTTTGTGACTGACTTCTTTCACTTGGCATAGTGTTTTTGTTTTGTTTTGCATGGGTAGGCAGTGAGAAATGAACCCAGGTCTCCGGCGTGGTAGGCGAGAACTCTACCTTCTGAGCCGTCATGGCCCTTAGCATAGTGTTTTTGAGGTTCATCCATGTTGTACTATTATTATTTTAAAGGTAATATGTCTGGGTGTTTTTTCCTTCTGAGTGCTTTAAAGATTTTTTCCCTTTGTTTTTTGCATTGTCACTATTGTGTGTCTGTGGAAATTTAGTGGGGCTCTCAAATCTGTGTCTGATTTCTATCCCATTAATTCTCTCTTTACCCATGTCTAATCTCCTGCTTAGCCCATTATTTAATTTTGTGTGTGTGTGAAGGATATTTAATAACAAGGTAGATAACATAAGCTTATCTAACATGTAACTTTATGTCACTGCAGTTAAAGTATCCTTTTCACTGGGGAAAAAAGGACCTGCTTTGTACACATCAGCACAATTAAAAAATATATGTATATATATATATACTGTAATTATAATTTCAGAACTTCATGATCTGAAAAGGTGCCTGTTCTAGTTTGCTAGCTGCCAGAATGCAATATACCAGAAATGGAATGACTTTTAATAAGTTGCTAGTTTACAGTTCCAAGGCCAAGAAAATGTACCAATTAAAACAAGTCTATAGAAATGTCCAATATAAGACATCCAGGGAAAGATACCTTGATTCAAGAAGGCTGATGAAGTTCAGGGTTTTTCTCTCAAGTGGAAAGGCACATGGCAAACACAGTGAAGGTTTCTCTCTCATCTGGAAGGGCACATGGCAAACACGGCATTATCTGCTAGCTTTCTCTCCTGCTGGCTCCCTGTTTCATGAAGCTCCCCGGGAGGCATTTTCCTTCTTCTTCTCCAAAGGTCACTGAGTAGTGGACTCTCTGCTTCTTGTGGCTATGTCATTCTCTGCTCTCTTAGAATCTCCCACTTTCTCTGAAATGTTTCCTCTTTTATAGGATTCCAGTGAACTGATCAAAACCCACCCAAATGGGTGGAGACAAGTCTCTCTATCTAATCAAGTTTAATACCCACATTGATTTAGTCATATTTCCATGGAGATAACCCAATCAATTTTCCAACCTATAGTACTGAGTAAGGATTAAGAGAAACTATTGCTCCCACAAGATTGCTTAGGATTAAATCATGGCTTTTCTAGGGTACATAAATCCTTTCAAACTGGCACAGTGCCAATGTCGTCCTGTTTGAATATGGGGAAAATTCCTTTGACAGTCATTTGAAGCTTGGACAAAAGTTCCATAGCTGTCTTATTAGGATCATTCTGTCAAGTCTTCACGATTCAGATGATACAAAGGAAGCTTCAATTCAACCTTTTAGAGAAGACGTTCCAGCTCACACAATCTCATCAATCAGAAGAAAATTGGTGGCAATCACAGTGCAGAAGAGCAGAAGCTGTTTCTTTACACAATAGGTATCCCACATGCCTACTTCTGCTGCTGCCATTGGCTTACCTGCGTTTAAGTCTACGCCCACAGGTTGACCTGATTCTGAATAGTCTGCTTTTACTTTTACTACTGTTTCCTGAAGGTCAAAACCAGAATTCTGAGCAAGAACCTTGGAAATCATGAGCAATGCATCAGCAAATGCTTGGACTCCAAGTTGGGCCTGCATTTACACGGGGCTTATAATTAACCAGAGTTCTGCATTGCCACTTCCACTGCACCAATAGCTGGAACCACACAGCCATCATGAATAGCATTCTTGACAGCGCTCAGGCCATCCCTTATTGCATCTTTGATTTGAGTGAGTGTGTGTTGATTTGGTCCTTTCACCAGTAATGTGACAGAATGAGGATTATTACATTTCTCAATAAAGGTGAACTTTTCTTCTCCCAATGGATACTCATAGACAAGGCCTGCATGTTCCAGTCAGGATTTAGGTCATCCAGAGAATTTAGAGCTACCCCACCACAAGCAAGAGTCACCATCTCCATATTTCTCCTTTTAGCTCTGTGCGAAACAACTATGCCTGCACAGCATCCAAAGAAAAGGGGTCATAGCAAATCTGTTATCTGAATGTATCTGAATCACCACAGGCTTTCTCAGAAAGTTCTATGACTTTTTAACTCTACCTTCAATGAATTTTCTTTCTGCTTTTACTTGAAAGAAACCAGTAAAAACTCTCTGTCTTCTGTACTTTTGTAAAAAAAAAAAAAAAAAAAAAAAAAACCAGAGTTCACTTCTGTTTTTTTCATATTCTTATGACACATTGCACGTGAGGATGTACTCATCTTCTACTTTGTTTTATATCATGATGCTTTGCCCCATAGTCCAAAACGAGCCCTCTGATTAAGCTTGTATCAGTTTCAGATTTATGGTTCATCTACATGATCTCAACCATGAAAAGGTGGATAGATTCATCTTATTGTTAATGGCCAAAATGGAGTCCACTACAGCCTCTGTTAAGACGTCCGCAAGTTCAGCCTGAACGTTAGTACGTGGAGATGTTCTGGCCATGTCCAAAAGCCCACCTCTTTCTTTAGATTTGTTCCCAAAATTGAAGTGCCTTTTCCTTTGCAGCTTCAAATCCTTCTGTTATTATTCTGGGAATGTAGACCTTCAGAAATGTGGAGGTCCTCTCATTGCAGCAGCTGTCCCATGATTAGAACATTGGAACTAGTATCATCACCACTCGTGTCATCCTGGGCTATTGTTACTTTTGCTGTTAAGGAGGCTGTTCGGTGTTGAATTTGCATTTCAGGAAGCAGCATGTTGCCATCTTTAGTAAGCTTGATGTTTCCAGCACCAGAATCAAGCATCTTCCTGGTGCCCCTGGGCCCCAGGTCAGCCCTCAGCACGTCCTGCCGCCTTCATGCTGCACTAATGTTGACCACCAGCGCCGCCTGGGCGCAGCCACCTTGGCCTTGGCATTCAGGTCTTCACGGCAGCCACAGCTGACCCAGCAGAGAAAGAGGAGGAAACCCCAATGTGGCCTCCGTTTTAATTTTTAAAAATTGAAGCCTCCATTTTAATTTTTATTTTGGTTCTTGTGTTTTTAATTTTAGAAGTTCGGTTCTTTTTCAAACCTGTTATACAGCTTGATATAGTTCCTTGTTCTTTGGCAATAGCTTCTATCTTACTATTTATTTAAACACAGTAAATATTGTTGTTTTTATCTCCTGTGTCTGATAATACCAATATCTGAACGCTGCATGTGTCTGTTTCTGCTATTTTTCACTCCTTTGCCTCACTTTCTTCTGTTAACCCGGCTGGTTTCTGATGGTCGTGCTTCCTTCGGCCCTGAGATCACCTGCACAAATTTATATTGGGAGCAAATATATTCTTTCAGGGTTTCTGCCTTGGTCCTGCAAGGGCAGGGCTGGGATTCAGCTTGGACATCTTCCACTCCAATGGAAGACTCTGAAGTCATTTGAACCACAAGCCACTATCTGTATAACCCTAGATGAGAGATGCCTCCTCTCTGGGCCTCAGTTTCTTCCCCCATAGGGTGGTGACTGCGCTGGCCCCGCCCTCAAGGGATGTTGTGAGTATCTGTATTAGTTATTGATATGTGATGAATTACCCCTAAACTTAGAGCCTAAAACAACAAAAAATATGAAATGTCTCACAGTTTCTCTGGGTCTGTGAGGAATTGGGGAGCGGCTTCCTAGGTGGTTCTGGAGGGTTCTCTCAGGGGCTGCGGTCGTCTGGACGCCTGGCTGGCCTGGAGGCTCCACTGTGGAGAACGCTCCTTCACGTGCCTGGTTGGCGCTGGCTGTTTCAGAGTGTCTGAGCTCCTTGGGGCATGGACCACTCATACGCCTACTTGGGTGGGCTTGAAGGGCAGGTGATTCGGAGAGCGAGACAGGAGCCATAGACTATTTTATGACCCAGCTTGAGAAGTCATAGTCCATCCTATTAATCACACAGGTCATCCCAGCTCAGGGGGGGAGGGGATTACACAAGGACATGGATGCCAGGTGGGACCATCTTGGACTTCAGGCCATCATGTAGTCAAATGAGATAAACCATGTAAAGCCCTTAGAATCATGCCTGGCATGTGGTATGTGCTCATTAAACATTAACCCCACTTAGTTCCCCAACTTAGTGGAGGCACTAGGGCTGCTGCTATAGAAAACCTCCCAGGAGCAGGAACTGCTCTAATAGCTCCCAGCGCTCACAGCTGTTGGTTCAGAGTGGATGCTCCAGTGCTAGGAATGGACTGGCTGATGTCTATGGCAAGGACTGATTCAGGAGCAATATCCAGAGAGAGTGAGCTCCTTGTTCCTGGAGGTTTTCAAGCCTGGCGCCGGAAGATGACCTGTCAAGGACCTGGGGAACGCATCCTTCACTTGGGGAAAGGATAGCCTCTGCCCAGTGGGGTTTCTGCTATTCTAAGGTTCGTATTTGAGGCAGGGGAGTGCTTCAAAAATGGATACATTTCAAAGTACTTCTATCGCTCATCCATTAATTTATTCGTTCAAGATTGCAAAAGGTTTTGGAGAATTCCTGATGGTCTCGCAAGCAGAGGGGACAACCAAATCAATAGGCCAAGCCCTCAATCTTGGGGTTCGCCCCTATAAAACTTATTCCTGCAAAGGACAGGCTAAGCCTTTTTAAAATTAGGCCTGAGAGTCACCCCCAGAGAACCTCTTTTGTGGCCTCTTTCTCTCTCTCTCAGCCAACACGACAAGCAAACTCACTGCCCTCCCCCTCTCTACGTGGGACATGACTCCTAGAGGTGTAAACATCCCTGGCAATGTGGGACAGAAATCCTAGAACAAACTGGGACTCAGCATCAAGGAATCGAGAAAACCTTCTCGACTGAAAGGGGGAAGAGAGAAATGAGACAAATATGGGCGGGCAATAGTAGTTCAGTGATAGATTTCTCACTTGCCATGCTGGAGACTCGGGTTTGATTCCCAGTGCCTACCCATGCAAAAAATAAAATAAAGTGTTAGTGACTGAGAGATTTAAAACAGAGTCAAGAGGTTATCCTGGAGGTTATTCTTACGCATTATATAGGTATCCTTTTTCAGTTTATAGTGTATTAGAGAGGCTGGAGGGAAGCGCCTGAAACTGTAGAGCAGTCTTCCAGTAGCCATGCTTCTTGAAGATGATTGTATAATGATATAGCTTTTGCAATGTGACTCCATGATTGTTAAAACCTTGTGTCTGATGCTCCTTTTTATCTATGGTATGGACAGATGAGTGAAAAATATGGATAAAAAATAAACAAATAATGGGGGAACAATGGTTAAAATAAATTGAGTAGATTGTAATACCAGTGGTCAATGAAAGGGAGTGGTAAGGAGTATGGTATGTATGAGTTTTTTCTTTTTTCTTTCTTTTGCTGGAGAGATGCAAATCTTAAAAAAAAAAATGATCATGGTGATGAATACACAACTATGTGACGATATTGTGAGCCATTGATTGTAACCATGTCAAGAATGTTTGTATGTCTGTTGTTTATAATAAAAATATTAAAAAGAAAAAAGTTCGCAATTCTTACAATAATGAGGAATGGTACCTCAACAGCAGTGTCACAATGGATGGGGCAAGGTGGCCCACTTAGTGGGACAAGAAGTCCTCTCTGAAGAAGGAAGTTTTGAGCTGAGATCTGAATAAAGAGTAATCTTTATACACATGAAGGTAGAGGTGGAGCGGGAAGAGTCTATCAGGAAAGGAAACAGCATATGCAAAGGCCCTGCTGTGGGGGAGAGCTCTGAAGCATTCTGCGCTGGGCAGAATGAGTAAAAGGAAGAGAGGCAAGTGTGAGAGGCAGGTAGAAGGGTCAGCAGTGAGCAGACCACACAGGGCCCTGAGGCTGCGGTAAGGATCCTGAATTTTATCTCCAGAGCAATGGGGAGCTATTAAAGGATATAAGCAGCCTCTCATAAGGCAGTATCCAGCATACCTTACCAAACAAACGTTTATCCAGAATTTGGCAACTCAGAGCTGCTGGTCATCATCACTAAGCGTGAACACTGTTGGCTGCCCACCAGCATCCATTTCTCCTTAACCCCTCTGTCTCAGAACCCCATTTTATTGAGACACCTCCCCTCCCATATTCAGCAAGAGCCTCTGGGAGGCCACAGCACCAACAGCAAGAGGAGATGCCCAATTAATAAGTGTACTTGGATTCCTTTGTGTGTGATTGGTCCAGAAAGGACATGTGACCCAGTTCTGGCCAATGGGATGTGTGGGAAAATCTGTTCATGCTTCTGGGATAGTCTGCCCCAGCCCAGGAAGGAGCTATTGTAACAACAACTGCAACACAATCTACTCAAGGGCTGTTGCGCCTGTCACTTTTCCAAGTGTTGTACATAAAATAGCTCATTCAGAAAATTGAGAAAGCTCTTATAGGCTGATAAAGAACAATATAGGCAACTGTGCTGGTTTGAAATAATGTATGTACCCTAGAAAAGCCATGTTTTAATCCTAATACCATTTTGTAAAGGCAGCTGTTTCTTCTAATCCCTATTCAGTATTATATGTTTGAAACTGTAATTAGATCATCTCCCTGGAGATGTGATTTGATCAAGAGTGGTTGTTAAACTGGATTAGGTAGTGTCCCCATCCATTTGGATGGGTCTTGATTAGTTTCTGAAGTCCTATAAAAGAGGAAACATTTTGGAGAATGAAAAAGATTCAGAGAGAGCAGAGAATGCTACAGCACTACAAAGCAGAGAGTCCACAGCCAGTGACCTTTGGAAATGAAGAAGGAAAACGCCTCCCGGAGAGCCTCATGAAACAGGAAGCCAGGAGAGAAAGCTAGCAGATGATGCCGTGTTCACCATGTGTCCTTCCAGCCGAGAGAGAAACTGTGACTGTGTTCACCATGGGCCTTCTCACATGAGAACTTCATCGGCCTTCTTGAACCAAAGTATCTTTCCCTGGATACCTTTGATTGGACATATCTATTGACTTGTTCTAATTGGGACATTTTCACCCACCTTAGAACTGTAAACTAGCAACTTATTAAATTCCCCTTTTTAAAAGCCAAAAAAAAAAAAGCTCATTCAGTCCTCATGAGTTAGGTGTAATTATTCCCCATTTTATGGTTAAAGAATCTGAGGCACAGAATGGTTAAGAAATTTACCAAGCGTCAAACACCTAGTGAGTGCTGAAGCCAGGATTAAATTCCAGGCTGAATTTAATTCCTGGCTCCAGAATCCAAGTTCTTCAGCACTACAATGCCACCTTCAAAAATGTTCCCCTTTTCTTCTGGTCATGGATGTCTCCATGTGATGTCGGGGACGTGTTATAGCCAGTATAGTGGCAGTTACCCAGGACGTCAGGACAAAGAGACAGAAAGAGTTCAGAGAGCTGGGCTCCTTGTTGACAGCTCTGAGAGCAGAATCAGCCAGCACTGAAGCCCGTCCCACCCAAGGAATTCTTGTTTTGTGTGAAAAGACATTTTCTTCTTGTTTAAGCACCTTTGATACAGTGCTTCTGTTATTGCAGCCAAAAAAAACACCACAACAGATGCACCACTGCCTGCAGAAGAAACAGAGGGAGTAGAGAAGAGCTGCTGGGCTGCAGGGAATCTGCTCTCACCATCCACTGATTGAGGGTAAGTCTCCCGGCCTTTCCCCATGGAGCTGGTTTTGGAGGCAGGGAAAACTGATGGACGGTGGGGAGGGGACTAGAGAAGAAATCTCCTGGAATAATCAAAGTAATCACCTTCTTTTATTAGGCACAAGGTAGAAATATATACTCGTAGCATCTAAAACCCAGTGTTGATGTGGGATCCTGAACCCTGAGTGAACCCAGAACCCGGTACTTTCTAGGTGGCCAGAGGGCAGGCCCCTGCCTAATCCTGTCCCCCAGCCCAGTGCTCAGGTCAGGGGCCACCAGGTGGACAGGCCTGGGCCCTCGTTCCAAGCCATTCCTTGAGTTAGAGGAGGACTGGCCTCATCGTTTGGATCCGGGTTCTCCTGGCCCAAGTGCCTGGCTCGGGCCTGTAGGAAGAATCTCTTGATCCAGAGGACAGAGGCGCCAGGGGCACAGTTCCCAGCACCTTCCAGACTCTGGAGTCCTAAGTTGCAGAGTAGGGGCCTGGGGCCTTTGGCACAGGGGTGCTTCCCTTTTACTGGACGAGGTGCAAGACTCAAGGGTAGCTGGGTTTTGCTTGTGAAAGGGGAGCCGAAGAACCAGCATGAGGGGATGCCGACACACGTGGGTGCTGAGTGTGTCCAGCGCAGACACGCAGCGTGGAAAAGTGTCGGCAGTGCAAGAAGGCCAAGCAGGTCAGCTCTGAGAGGGGAGGGAGTTTGTCTCTTTTGTTCCCTGCCGTATTTCCAGCACCTGGAAAAGGGCTTGGCACGTGGTGAGCACCAAGAAGGACATGCCGGATGCACCAGCGTGTGTGCACAGGCGTGCAGAAGGCACATGCCGCGTACACACGCCTCCCTTCTCCCTCCTAGAAGGCACTTAAGGTTTGACTTGGTTCAAAGGGGAGGAAAGAAGTTTGGAGACACCCCAGTCTCAATCCACTGTCTGTAGCCGAGAGTCTAGTGGGGAGACCTTATCCGTACAGACCCACCTCCCTCAGTCCCTCCTCTTCCTCAGCTTCCTCCGGGCCGGGCCCATCGGGGACCACCTGGTCAGCCTCCCAGAGGTGGGATCGGGAGGGAGTCAGGGGCAGTGGGTCCCCCCGCAGCCAGGGGTGCAGCAGGATGCCTGTGGCCATGAGCCTCTCGGCCGGCTCCCGTCGCAGGAGGCAGCGGACCAGGCAGCGGGCAGGGGCTGAGAGGCCCTCGGGCAGGGCGAAGGCCCCGCGGCGAATCTTGCCGAAGAGCAGGGCGGGCTCTGAGTCCTGGAAGGGGTAGTGGCCGGCCAGCATGGTGAAGAGCGCCACGCCGAGGCTCCACACGTCGGCTGCCTTGCCCGAGTAGCACGCCTGTGAGCTGAGGAGCTCAGGCCCCACGTAGGCTGGGCAGGCGCGCTTGTCCCACAGGGAGTCATCCGGCCCGGCCAGCACGCAGGCGTCCTCCAGGTCCTCCAGCACCAGCTTTGTCCTGGGGTCGGAGGCGGGCGGGGGGGGGAAGCAAAGGGGTCAGGTCCCACCTGGGACCCCCATACCACCCCCACCCCCATACACACACTATCACCCCTAATGGCGCTCACTTCCAGAGCAGCTGAAAATTTTGACCAAAAACTGAACCAGTCCGGTGAGGCTGGCGCGGCTCATCCCGTTTTACGGAAGACAAGGCCCAGGTTCAGAGAGGTTAAGTCACTTCTCAAGATTACAGAGCAATTCAATTTGAATAAGACTCAGAGAGGAGTCTCTCCAGGAGGGGGCCTGCGAGGGTTAAGCCTGTCTTAAATCACATACAAACTTACCAAGTCCAGACAGGGAATAAAATGACAGAAATAGGAAGCTGGGACTGTGCCAAATGTCTCAGCACAAACTGTACCTAAAAGGACGTGGCTAATGACAATACACTCTGTGTGTTGAGCTTCCGCTGTGTGCCTGGCACTGGACTGAGCTCATTACCTGCTCCTCTCATGTCATCTCCTCTATGGCCTGTAAGGAAGACACCATTTTACAGGTGGGAAAATCGAGGACTCACACACCCCTAGGGCTGGGCGCTGGGGTTTGAACCTGTGCTCTCAGTCTCGGAGCCAATGCTATGAGCCTCTGTGTGGGCACAAGGTGCCCATGTTTTCCCCCAAGAAGGCGGAAATCCATATTTTAGCAGAAAAGTCCCGGTTTGTAAAATGTTGGCAACCAATTCCAATTAAAGGCACAAATGGTCACCAAATGCAGGGCAAACATAAAACACGCCTGTGGGCTGCCATTTGCGACTTCTGCTTTCAACATGCCTCCCGGGGCACCCCAGGCTCCTTTAGTCTAATTATTCTATTACTGGTGCGATTATCCTTCCTGTTCCCGGCATTTCACGAATGTTAACCTACCCTGCGAGCCGCAGCCTCAGGGTTGTGGGAAGTTGGCATTACTGGCCCATTTAACAGATGAACAACCAAGGCTCAGACACCTGAAGCTGCTGGTAAGCAGGTAAGAAGCAAAACTAAGATTCGAACCCAGGCCTGCCTGACTCTGTGGTCCCTCTTCTCAAACTACTGCCTTGAAAAGAGAAGGAAGCACTGTGTCACTTCTGGGAGGTATGGGGGTGTTGTCCCTACCCCAAATTGCATATTAGCTTAAAAAAATCAATATCAATTTTACATTCTACTTCTTACTAAAGGCATGTTTGTTTTTACTTTTTTTGCATGGGCAGGCACCAGGAATAGAACCCGGGTCTCTGGCATGGCAGGTGAGAACTCTGCCACTGAGCCACCATGGCCCGCCCATGTTTGTTTTTAATATAAAATGTAATGAAAGAAGGAAAGAAGAAAATAGAAAATCACCATTAGGCCAACAGCACACTAATAACTGCTGCAGATGAGATGGATAGCTGCTAAAATTTGTGGGGTGAATGTTTGAGGAGAAATGGATGTCTGCACACATAGCTTCAAAGTACCTGCCTGATCCAAAGGGAAAATTAGGTGCTGCAGTGAAGACACCTGGGAGACGCCACCTTAGTTAAGTGGTCAGGGTTGCCATCATGGCTACGGACATTCTGAGATCCAGCAGGTTTCTCCTGACCTGATGCGCTGAGAGGGGCTGTTGCTTCCGAGGTGTCACTGCAAACACTGCATACCCTCAACCTAACCGTGAACAGAACACCCTCTGCAAAATAGCTGGCCAGTACCCTTCAAGAGTGTCAAGGTCATAAAAGAAGAGGCTAGACTGAGGATCTGTCCCAGATTGGAGGAGACACAGGGAACGTGACAACCAAACGCAAGTCGGGGTCCCAGATGGGATCCCGGGCAGAAAAAGGGAACTAGGGAAATCTGAATAAATCTGTGGTTAGGTTAAAAATATCAAACCAAGATTAGTTCTTCATCTTGATTGTTGTGTTATGGTCATGTAACACATTACTATCAGGGAAAACTGGGGGAAGGATATATAGGAACTCTAACAATTTTTGCAACATTTCTGAACGCTTAAAATTATGTCAAACTGAAAAGTTAGGAAAATGCAATGAGGTCACCCTCCTCCCCTGCAAAAAAAAAAATCTTGCTATAAAACTGATGCTCCTGATGGATGCTTAAGCACACCTGTGGCTCGGGGCATTCCCTGACACGCGCCACCTACAGCAGGAATCTGGGGCGGGACAGGCTGCCAGTCCGTCTAGCTCCAGTAGGAAGCAGTATGGGGAGCTCACTTCTCAACAAAAACCATTGATTCTCAGTTTTACAGAAAAAGTTCCCACGTGGGAAACCTCAGGGTCCATTTTGGCTGTTGTCTGACAGTCCAGCCCTTTCCCTTACCCATAGGGAAACGGAGGCCCAGAGACCCTGGGCCACCAGAATAAGCAATAGGCCCAGCCTGGCCTCCAGGCCAACTGCCTCCCAAGCTCAGAGTGAAGTAGGACCTAGGCTCTGGAGTCAGATCTGGATTGGAATCCCAGCTCTCCCCTGAATTTTGCTGTGGGATCTTGGGTAAGTTATTTAACCTCTCTGGGCCTCTGTTTCCTCACCTATCATATGGGACCTCCTCCTATGTGTATGGGGCCAGGCCTAATATTGCACTGTGATAAGCTTCACTGTCAGCCTTGTTATCACAAGTCTAATGTTTGACCAGGCTTCCAACAGGAGTGAGCTGACTTTCTCCAGAGAACTGGGCCACGGGTGCTAGTCCAGTCTTCTCACTTTTTGCATAAGTTATTTTGCCTTTCTGGGCCTCAGTTACCCCATCATGGCCTATCTCTTGGGTGTGACTGTGGTCACACTCACCTCTCACAGTTGGTAAAGACAAAGCGACACAGCTTGAGGTCACGCAGGATAAGGCCGTGCTGGTGGCAGTGTGCCACGGCAGCCACCATCTGGCGGAAGAGCGCGGCCGCCTCGGGCTCGGGAAGGCGGCGGCGGCTGCGCACCAGGCTGTGCATGTCCCCTCTGGGCCGCGGAAAGAAGGCGTAGAGCTGCTGGGCACCCGCCAGCACCTCGGCCGGCCGTGCCACATGCTCGTGGGGTGGCAGGCGCCCGTAGGGTTCCAGCACCGCCTGGGCCTCGCAGGCCGGGTACACCTGAGGATGGAGCAGGGTGTGAGCACAGCGGGGGACACCGTGCAGCCCGGGCTGGGCTTGGAGGCGCTTTAGACACCTACTGTGTGCTGGCGCTGTGCCTAAATGCACCGAGTCTCTCAACCCTTGCAGCAGCCCTAGGAAGTAGTACTGTGATTCACCCCAATTTGCAGCCACGGAGAGTGAGAAGCCACACAGCCAGCGGGCAGCAGAGCCGGCATTTGAACCCATGTACTCCATTGTCCTTGCTCTTAACTGCTACCTTATATGGTCTCCTGTGTCAGATAATTGAAAAGTAATAAGTAAACCAAACAGAAAAACAAACCTCAAAGGAGGGGAAATCCAGAAGAGAGGGTAATGCAGACTGATTATCAGAACAGCTACCAGTCCCTGCACCCACTGTCACCCTTTTATTCATCCTACCTGTGTGCATTGATTATGGGTGTGTGCCAGCTAGTGGGAATCTCACTTGACTGCTAGCCACCATCCTTGCCCTCCAGGTGCCCAAAGTCCAATACAAGAGACAGTAAACAAGCTAACAGACTAAAGATTTATAATTTCTCAGAAGCATTGCAAAGGAATCAAAAAAGATGCTAGACCCAAGAATACCTTGGAAGGGGGCACTGATTTTTTAAAGCATGGTCCAGAAGGGACTCAAGGGAAGTAAACTGAAGGATCTGGAGATGCCCATGGGGTGAACTTTCCAGGTGAAGGGCACAGGTGGTGCAAAGGCCCTGTGGCGGGAAAGAGCTTGACCTGCTGTGGGTGGGGTGGAAGGGGAGGAGGGTAGTGAGGTTGACGGGAAAAGTGATAGGGGCTTTATGAACATAAACTGAAACCTGGCCATGGCCTTGGAAGTGTGTCCCATTTTACAGATGGGAAAACTGAGATCAGTAAAGGAAAGCAACTTGCTAGAATTCATACGAGTGCAGAGGTGAAGCACTCACTTTGGCTCATCTGACTTTATTCACTTTTTGCATGTTCTTTTGGTTATGCAACAGAGAAAAAAATATCATAGCATATACATATCTAATGCGTGAATTTGCTTTTTTAAGCAGATGATGAAAATAACGAAAACAGCTGGAGTGGCATGGCGTGAATAATTCAAAAACAGAGATTTCTTTTTTGCTCTTGTTGGTGGGTCAAGAACATTCCTGTCTCCCTCACTTGCTCTATCTGCTCCTAGATTCCCCTGCCTCAGGTCCCCACACGGCCAGCTCCCTCAGTCACATAGGTCACTGCTCAAATGTCACCCCTCAGAGATCTTCCCGGACCTCCCTACCTAAACTCGTGTCCTGCACCCCTGCATCTCTGTCCCTCACTCTCCCTGTCTCCAGCTTCATTTTTCTCCACAGCACTTAATGATCACCTGAAACATATTGTACTTTTTCACTTGTTCACTTTCCATCTCCTCCACATCTCATCAGCTCGATGAGAGCAGAATTCTGTCTATTTTTAAATCACAGCACAGGTTGTGGTACACAGGGGCGCTCAGGGAAGGTTTGTAGAATTAATGAATAAGGTAATCATCTACAAAGATGGGACCCTATGTCTGAATTGTCCCCAGTTCACTGCACCCCTGTGCAGGAACTCAGCCAGTCCCCCTTGCTTCTCTGTGCTTCCTTGAGGAAAACCAGGCATCTTTCTGCCCTTCCTGTGAACCTGGGTCTCCCCCACATTCCTTATCCTGCCCAGTGGGGGGCAAGCCTGCAGCATAATCCACACTGCCAGAAACAATCGTGCTAGTTGAGCCCAACTCCAGTTCTAACACCTCCTGGCTCTGTGATTATGGCAAGTAACCATAACTTTCTGAGCCTCAGTGTCCTCTATCTGTAAAATGGGTACAATAATGGTAACCACCTCATGTGCTGCATGAAGATTAAAAAAGATTGTGTATACTAAGCAATCACCATAATCACAGCAAATGCCTATTGTTATGCTTTTATTCTCATCTCTGTCTTTTTCGGCTGTGGCTCTCAGCAAGTCCTGCCTGTCTCCTGATTCCTGCCAGGAATCCCCAGCTTTTCTACCCCTAACTTTGCTATAGGAGCCAGGCCTGATGGTCTGTGACTCCAGCCTTCCCATCTGTAAAGTGGCCATGGGTTCTGCCATCTACCACACCTGACCCTTCTCTTGTGTAAACATCTTCAGTGGCTCCCCACAGCCCACTGGAAAACTCCTGCCTAATGCTTTCACAGGCAGTCACCAACAACCATCATCTCCGGCCTCTCCCTACTCCAGCCATATGAAGTCCTTTCAGTTCTCTGAGGTGCCATGCTCTCACTCAGCCCTAGGCTTTTGCACAGAAAAGAGCCTTTTTGTTCCCCCTGCCTGGAACTCCCTTCTCCCACTTCTATCTGGCTAGCTTCTACTCAGTCTGTTCAGACACCCCCTCCCTTAACTGTGCTCCCACGGCCCCCCACAGCAGCCCATGGCATTTACCACACCATTGGGCCTACGCTGGGAAGGCCTCAAAGCCTGAGATGATTTGGGTCAGCACGCTGGTTGCAGCCCGGCCCAAGGCCTGACAGAGAGCTGGGGCTCGCTGGCTGCTTCCCTAATAAACACAGGGAAAATGAAAATATGCCCTCCTCCAGACCCCTGGCACTCGTCTGGAACCAGGCCGCCCCCCGCCCCCAACTTCCCCCATGTCTGGGGAGAGCCGCGCCTGGGGGACTGACCTTGCAGGTGTACTCAGTGCCCGTGGGACAGTGCAGAGCGCGGTAAGCCCGCCTGCCCTCCCTGGGCTCCAGGAGGACATAGGGCCCAAGGCGGGAGGCAGCAGTCACAGCGGGTGCAAGAACTGGGGCAGGGGGTGGGCTCAGAGGCAGCAAGCAGGGGGCCACCCTGGGCTGGGGCCCACTCTGAGTTCGTTTCCTGCTGGAAAACTCGGCAGCTAAATCATCATCCAATTCTACCCGCTTCTTCCTGGTGAGGGCGCCCAGAGGGGCATCCGGCGGCACGGCTCGCATCTAGAAAGAAGGGGAGAAAGGAGCTAAGGGAAGGCTGCTTTGTGGCCCCCTTCTGCCCTGCTGGCGGGCTGGCACAGCCATCACGTTGGGAGATTTTGATGACAAGTGTGTGCTCTTCCAGTTTAACTGCTCACAAAAAAATGCATAAAACTTGTTCGCTGAGGTCTTGAGTCTAATATCAAAAGAAATACCCCAAATTCCAGCAGTAGAAATCTGGTTATAACACCATGGTACATCCATACAATGGAATATTATGCAGCTCTGAAAAGGGACTGGGATGGTCTCTGGATAATGTGGACCAATCTTCAAAATATATTAAGTGAAAAAGGCAAAACAGAACTATGTGCAGACAATGCTCTTATGTTAAAAAAAGATTATATATTGTTCCATTTATGTAAGAAAAACCCCAACGGTATAACATATATCCTCAGTAAGACAAAACAATAAATTGGATCATCTTGCTTGTATCATTCAGCAGCTTGCTTTGTTCACTTGATTTGTGCATTCCAGTGCACACATTCACGTGTGCGTCTAGTACATCCTTCATTCATTCCTCATCCTTCCTTCCTTCCTCCTCTTCTCCATAGATAATAGATGCTCGCACTACAAAACTTAACAGATGCAGGGCAATCTCTCTCCCTCCCTCTCACCTATCACCAAGCCCATCTCTCCACTATTTTTTTTTTTCCACTAAACAGTTCATCCTGGAGGACTTTCCAATATATTTGTGTTTGTGTAAATTCATTTAAAAATGTCTGGAAAGATCCAGCCTAAACTAGCCAGAGTGGCTCCTGGAGAGGAAAGGATTTGGAAGCAAGGCAAAGGAATTCTCCATTTCAAAATTTAAAATAAAGATGCTGCCTTCAGTTATTGCTTAGGTATTTCAAAACAGGGAGTGTATTTCTTTTTTCCAATGTGATTTTTTTTTTTTACAGCTTTGTCCTGATGGTCCAAGGGCTAGCAGAATCTCAGAGTCCACATGCAGAGTTAGTCTACCAGACAGACAACTGAGTGTTCCAGTTTACCATTACCGGAGAAATGGGGCAAGGCAGAGAGTGTCTCTCTAAGGCCCCATTCAACTGTGGAGGAAACTGCCATGGATCCAGCTGTGTAATTGTACATGTCGCTGGAGGAGGGCAATGCGAGGGCATGTCAGGAAAGGTTCCTTCCAGACCCATCTGCCCACCTATTCAGACCCCAGATGAGGAAAAGGAGGCCCAGGTATGAGGGTCTAGAAGGACACAGTTTTCAGTCCTGTTAAAGACCTTCCCAACAGCCAGGGCAGGATTAATGGGGAGACACCACTCAGAGTCAGCTGTCAGCCTGAGGCTCACCTCTCCAATCACGCTGCTCCCAAATCCACAGGCTGCCTTGGGAGGGAGGAGCCCTGCATCCAAGGAAAGGTCACAGTGTCCTCTAAAAACGAATGCAAAAGGGGGCGGCTGGAGTGAGATATTTCTGAGTTCTAATCCTGGCTTGGCCCCTTCCTGGCTGGGTAGTGCTGGGCAAGTTCCTCAGTCTTCCTGAGCCTCAGTTCCTTCATCTGCAAATGGGAATGTCATGCAAAGGCCACAGGATTTGGGGTACCTGGGATGGAAATGCAAATAAAGCTCAGCACCACCCTGCCGCGGGTAGGTGTCTGGAAATGATCAGTATTGCAGTTCTGTTATTATCGCCCTTATTTATAGCTGAAGGTGTGTCAGTGCTCCTCTGGGAAGTCTTAGAAATCTCCCCAGGGATGAGGCTGCGATGACAAGCCTTATTTCACAGGGCTGTTCTGAGAATCCCTAATATCCTAATATCCTTAATATCCTGGCAGGGAGGAAGGCGGAATCACACCCATGACACACACTCACACACACACCCGAGGCTGACAGCGGTACCTGCACCCCTCAGAAACACACTTCCTTCAAGTAGTCTGAGACACACTCAAAGCAGGGTGGGGCTCACACACAGTTACATGACACACCCCTCACCCTCCATGACACACCCCTCACCCTCCACGGCCAAGCCCACACAGCGCTCGTCTCGGAATGATCACATCGGTTACCCACACCAACACGCCCACACGCACCGACCAACAGCGGGGCCGCGCCAGCTGGGGGCCCTGACCAGCCTTCCGCAGCCCGGATTCCCCCGTGGGAGCGGAAGCTGCTGGCGGCGGGTGTCTGGGGGCAGAAAGGTCAGCGGAAACCGAGGGGTGCTCACGGGACCGGGAGGGGGTGAGGCAGAGGGGTTGGGCCCCAGCGCCTGGAGAAGGGGAGGACCTCCGCCCTCGCCCCCGCACACCCCGGAATCTGCGGACACAGCACACACGGTCTATAGGAACAAAACACCCACGCGCACAGTCCAACCTGCAAAGCCCTCAGCCACCCCGCCAGGTGGGCGCTCACCTCCGGCACCGCGCGCTTGTCCCACCCGCCTGCACCGGCACCTGGCGCCCTGCACCGGCACCTAGAGCCCTGCACCGGCACCTAGAGCCCTGCACCGCCTGCTCCGTCCCACTGCCCTGGTCCAGCCATGCCCCCCCCCCCCCCCGCACAGCCGACACCTGCCCCGAGCTGCCCAGCCCCCTCCCCAGATCCTATCATCCACAGAGACACGCTCTCACATCCCCTTCGGCACAAACACACATCCACAGCTACACGGACTCCACTCCCAGTCCCCTAACCCCCAGCCCCACAGGCCCCTCACACACAGGTCTCCCCCACAAAACAGCACAACCCCCCCACTCCACTTTCACGGAAAAGACAGACATCTCCACACACCTCTCCAGGATGTGACCCAGATCTATCTCCTTGGGGCTCTCCTCCCCTCTCCCGCAGGCACAGGTGCCACTCCCCGCAGGTGTGCACACTCGCCCCAACCGGACTCGGCCACACTCCGGCGACCCCACGCCCTGCGGGACCTGTCACCTAAGACCCGGCGGGAACACTCAACCTAGGCAGTCCCGAGGACGGCGGAGTTTGGGTTGGTTAAAAGTCGTGTATGTGTGTGTGTGTGTGTGTATGTGTGCGCGCGCGTGTGGGTGAACGCGCAGCCACCCTCGGACGCCCACAAGTCCCGTGCCCTACGCCCGCCTCCAGCCCCCAACCTGCCAGGCCCAGGTCCACTCCTCGGCCCCCGCAGGCTACCTTCCCCTCGCGACCTGGCACCGCCCGAGCTCAGGGCCGCCAGGCACTCCCAGGCGGACCGGTCGCCGCTCCGCTGCGGCCGAACTCCCGTCCCGATCGCGCTCGGACCGGGGTCCCGAGCAGCCGGACACCTGCTGAGCCGCCGCCGCTCGCGCTGCGTGTGTCCGGCGAGCGGCCGGCAAGGGACTCCGGCTCGCCCGCCGGGTGATGTAAACCTGAGCTAATCAGCGCCGCCTGACGCCCGCGGGCCGGGGATTGCACCATCCCCCGCGCCCCGCCCGCGAGGTCACCGCCCCGGCCCCGCCCCCTCCGGGCCGCCCTCTGCCCCCGGTAGCCCCAAGGTGGGGCCGGCTAAGGCCGAGCGCGGAGACCAGGCACGGCCTCTCCCTATCATCTTGGAAAAACCACTTTGCTTTTCTGAGCCTCTGTTTCTCCATCTGTGAAATGGGAAGAACACCCTTCGCTTCCAGGATGGTGCTGAGGAGAGAGAGAGCAGACAAGACAGTCCCGCCCTGGCCTCGTGAAACCTTTATGAGAACCCTGGGCAGAACTTCCCGTTGTGCCCATTCTACTGATTTGCAGTCTGAGGCCCTGCTATGGGAAAGCAATGCAGGAGCTTTGCAAAGACTCGCAGGTTTAAGGGCTGACACTGGGAGCCGATTCCGAGCTCACGAGAACCATTGGAGGCTCCAGGAGTGGCCTGCACTTCACAGCCGGGTCCTCAGCATTCATTGGATAGAGGCAGTGCTGCCTGGTGGTTAAGGACAAGCACCCTAGCATGAGCCCCACCTCGCCCCCCACACCGCGCTGCCTCAAAACCCTGCTTCAGTTTCCTCCTCCATTGAAGAGGCTGGTTCTAGTCTTCTCCTCACGGGGCTACTGTCAGGATTAAGTTAACGCAGGTAAAGTGCTTAGAACAGCGTGTGACGTGTTGTAGGTTCTCTGTAAATAAAGTGGAGACACCAGAGTCTCCGGAGAGGAGAAGAGACCCACAGCAAGACTTGAACCCAGGCCACGGAGGGTTTTGCTGGTGCCTCCCTGAGCAGCACCCTTCTTGGGAATCCCTTTTGGGTCTTGGTATCTAAATTCACCCAGTGTCAAAAAATAACTCCCCCTGGCAGAGGCTGGCTGGGAGGAGAGGGAGTCGCCTCTGTTTCTCTGGTTCCTGAACCCCAGGGATCAGCTCACTGTATCTCAGAACTTCCCAGGGCCTACCGGAGGGATCTGGGGTGTCTTTTAACCCTGCTGACTCCCCTGCCAGGGATATGTGAACAAATTCATTTTCTACACCATGACACCAAGGCTCAGATTGGAAGATGCCATGGCTGTAAGGGTTGAGGAATGGAGGACCGGGTTTGCTCATAGATTCCTAATTTTGTGGCATGCTGTGTCAGGCCCTGTTCCAAAACCAAACTGGGGATTCAACAGGGATGAGACTGACCCGTCTCTGCCTTCACAGATCGTATAATTCAGTGGGTAGACAGACCATTATCAAGAATCAAGATCATTTAAGACAGATTGTGCATCATGTATTTATTTCATTGAATAAAAGAGAAGTGTGTTCTCTATCATGACTGGTAGGCAGGCAATCTTCAATAGAGCTCATCAGGAAGGTAATTTTGAATTAAGATATTAAGGAAGAGGACTTCCGGAGAAGATGGCGGCTTAGTAAGACGCGCGGGTCTTAGTTCCTCCTCCAGAAAAGCAACTAAAGAAACAGAAACAATACAAAACAGCTCCCGGAGTCACGACAGAGACCAAAAAAGACAGCGTACCCCATTCTGGAACGGCTGAACGGGTAGGGAGAATCCACTGCTGTGAGCTACCCGAGGGGTGCACGTTTTCCCGGCTGGGGTGGCTGGCGTCTGGGGTCCCCTCCACGCACGTGGCTCCCCGGTCTGACTGGGAACATTGGATAGCGGGGCCCTCCCGTCACGCTTGGCGTCTCGGGCCAGCTGGGCAATTTGGACCGGCACTCCCCCAAGCCACGGCCAGCGACCCCCGCCTCCACGAGCGGTTTCCCGGGCCGACTGCCCCGCAGACAAACGACCGCCACGAGCGCCACCTACTGGGCAGGAAAAGAAAAACAGAGCCCAGAGATTCCACAGAAAAACCTTTCAACCAGCTGGGTCCCACACCCAGGGAGATCTGATCAAATGCCCAGACACCAGCAGAAAATAATGGATGACGCTCAGAAAATTGAAGATATGGCCCAATCAAAGGAACAAACCAATAGTTCAAATGAGATACAGGAGCTGAGACAACTAATGCTGAATATACGAACAGAAATGGAAAAACTCTTCAAAAACCAAATCAATAAATTGAGGGAGGACATGAAGAAGATATGGGCTGAACAAAAAGAAGAAATAGAAAATCTGAAAAAACAAATCACAGAACTTGTGGGAGTGAAGGACAAAGAAGAAAAAATGGAAAAAACAATGGATACCTACAATGGTAGATCTAAAGAGACAGAAGCTACAATTAGTGAACTGGAGGATGGAACAACTGAATTCCAAAAAGAAACGGAAACTATAGGGAAAAGAATGGAAAAACTTGAGCAGGGAATCAGGGAACTGAATGACAATATGAAGCGCACAAATATACGTGTTGTGGGTGTCCCAGAAGGAGAAGAGAAGGGAAAAGGAGGAGAAAAACTAATGGAAGAAATTATCACTGAAAATTTCCCAACTCTTATGAAAGACCTAAATATACAGATCCAAGAAGTGCAGCGCACCCCAAAGAGAATAGACCCAAATAGGCGTTCTCCAAGACATTTACTAGTTAGAATGTCAGAGGTCAAAGAGAAAGAGAGGATCTTGAAAGCAGCAAGAGAAAAACAATCTGTCACATACAAGGGAAACCCAATAAGACTATGTGTAGATTTCTCAGCAGAAACCATGGAAGCTAGAAGACAGTGGGATGATATATTTAAATCACTAAAAGAGAAAAACTGCCAACCAAGACTCCTATATCCAGCAAAATTGTCCTTCAAAAATGAAGGAGAAATTAAAACATTTATAGACAAAAAGTCACTGAGAGAATTTGTGACCAAGAGACCAGCTCTGCAAGAAATACTAAAGGGAGCACTAGAGTCAGATACGAAAAGACAGAAGAGAGAGGTATGGAGTAAAGTGTAGAAAGAAGGAAAATCAGATATGATATATATAATACAAAAGCCAAAATGGTAGAGGAAAATATTATCCAAACAGTAATAACACTAAAAGTTAATGGACTGAATTTCCCAATCAAAAGACATAGAATGGCAGAATGGATTACGACCCAGCAATACCACTGCTAGGTATCTACTCAAAGGACTTAAGGGCAAAGACACAGACGGACATTTGCACACCAGTGTTTATAGCAGCATTATCTACAACTTCAAAGAGATGGAAACAGCCGAAATGCCCATCAACAGACGAGTGGCTAAACAAACTGTGGCGTATACCTACGATGGAATATTGTGCAGCTTTGAGACAGACTAAACTTATGAGGCATGTGATAACATGGATGGACCTAGAGAACATTATGCTGAGTGAGTCTAGCCAAAAACTAAAGGACGGATACTGTATGGTCCCACTGATGTGAACCGACATTCGAGAATCAGCTTGGACTATATCATTGGTAACAGAGACCAGCAGGAGTTAGAAACAGGGTAAGATAATGGGTAATTGGAGCTGAAGGGATACAGACTGTGCAACAGGACTAGATACAAAAACTCAAAAATGGACAGCACAATAATACCTAAGTGTAATGTAACTAGGTTGGAACACTGAATGAAGCTGCACCTGAAATATGGTTTTTTGTTTGTTTGTTTGTGTGTTTGTATCTTTTGTTTTTGTTTTTTTCTTTTTCCTTTTTATATATATATATATTATTAGTATTATTATTTTAATTCTCTTCTCTATATTAACATTCTATATCTTTTTCTGCTGTTTTGCTAGTTCTTTTCCTAAATCAATGCAAATGTACTAAGAAATGATGATCATACATCTATGTGATGATACTAAGAATTACTGAGTGCATGTGTAGAATGGAATGATTTCTAAATGTTGTGTTAATTTCTTTTCTTTTTTTTGATTAATAAAAAAATTTAAAAAAAAAAAAAAGATATTAAGGAAGAGAAGGAATGAGGGGGAGACAGAGCAAACAGTAAGTGCAAAGGCCCTGGGGTAGGTAGGCACCTAAGGGGCCATGAGACAGGTGCTGTTGCCTCCATTGTAGAAAAGAGTGAAGGTGAAGGTGACAGGCTCACACTAGGCCATCCACTTTGTCTGAGGCAGATTTGAGATTTGAACCTGGGACAGCTGACTCCAGTGTCCGTGCTGTCCTGGGGTATTTTACAATCTTTGCAACCCAGCAGCCTCTACTTGCATTTGTGGTTATGGACACTAGAACTACACCTGGGCATGGCCCCCAGATTTGGGAACCTTATTATGGTGAGGGTGGCCAAACCCCAGTTCTCTAGACCAGGACTTTCCAAAAGAAACAGAATGTAAGCCACACATGTAATTTTAAATTTTCAAGTCACCACATTAAAGCAAAAGGAAACAGATGAAATAATTTTAATAATATATTTTATTTAACCCAATATAACTGACATATTATCATTTCAACCAATAATCAATATGAAAACTATTAATGAAATATTTCATTTTTTTCATACAAAGACTACATGGCTTTGAGATCTTGCATGTATTTTGCACTTACAGTACTTCTCAGTTTGGATGTTGCATTTTTAATGGTTGAAGGTAGTCCTACGAAAGCAATTAAGTTGTGTTTAATGAGGAAAAAATTTTTTTCCTGCATTCGTTTTAATTTTTAAATTAAATAAAACATTTTAGTTCCTTAGTCACACTGACCACATTTCATGTGCTCAGTAGCCGTATGTGACTGGTAGACAATCACCAGAGCTAGAACTCCTGACACATGGACCTGACACGTGGTGGCAGAGATTACATGCCTGGGAAGACAGAAATTTGACTCCTGGGTCTACAGTGTAGACTCCAAATGGCTGTGAGCCTCAGTTTCTGCATCCATAAAATGGGATTAATTATACCTCCTGTTCATTGCAGTTGTAAGGATTAAATGCAGCCTCATGTTGCGGTTAAACCACATTTCCTGGGCTCACAGTTCAGATCCCACTACTTCCTAAATGGTGATGTTTGGTACAAGTTTTATAAACTCTCTGTGCCTCAGTTTCCTAATCTGTAAAATAGGGATAATAACAGCACCTACCTCCTTGGGTTGTGATCTGGATTAAATGACAATATTTGTGAAGGGCCTGGAACGTAAATGTTATATAGGCATTTGTTAAAAAGGGAGAACATAAATGGTGCCTGACACCAAGGATTAGAGAAAGAGTTCGGCTTTTATGAATTCCCTTCTGTCCAGATTCAGAAGGTCCCTCCACCCTGGTCTCTGAGCCACTGACTCTGTGAGATTGTGGGGAAGTCACCTCCTCTTTGGAGCCTCAGTTTTCTCATCTGTAGAAACAGGAAGAGGGAGTCATATTTGGTCAATGTTTTCTGAATTATAATATGCACAGCACTGGCTGGGTGCCAGATGGTTTTTAGGGTCTTGAGACTATTAAATACCATCATGATACCCACATTCCCTTTCAACTTTCTCTTCTGTTCTTCCAGCTATCCAGGAGGAAGTATCAGGTAACAACCTCTGCACTTGTTAAGGAAGAGAGCTCAGGGCGCTGGCTCAGAGCCTTCAGCAAGAAACGGGATTTAGCTAGGATTTAATAATCTTGTTTTGCTTTCCTTGTATTTAATGTTATGGTTACCTTCTCTTTATGGCAAAGGTTAGCAGCTTTCCATTTGAGGTTGGTGATTTAAATTTTCCATTTAAAATAAATTGACCTAAGTTTTAAAAAAATGCTAATTGAAAGGAAAATATCACAGAACTAATAGTATAGAGAGGTAAATGGATCGAGGCCAACCAATTTCGGGAGGATGGTGGGTGATTCAAGAGTTGCAGCTCTAGGCCTGGGCTCCTCCTGGGGAGCCCTGACAGAGGTGTCTGGGCACCTCCCCATCTCCGGGGTCCCCCAGAGGCTTTGCAGAAATCCTTCATCATCCGGAGCTGTCTGAGGCTGGGCTCCGGAGAGCGTCGGCCCCGGAGAGCGTCGGCCCCGGGTGACCCAGCGGCGGTGATGGACCAGCTGAGCGATCCAGACACACCCTGTGGGACTCAGTTTTCCTGTCCCCGGCGGAGCATGACACCCAGTGAATGCTCCCTGCTCATCATCTCTCTGGTCCTTAAGCCTTAACCTCTTGGTGAAGTTGTTGTTTTCATCCCTGGAGACAGATGCGGTCGCTGGGCTCAGAGCGATGACGCCGTCTCTTGTTCCCTACCTTGTACCACAACGCTGGCTGTGTGACACTGGGCGAGTCACTTAGCTTCTCTGAGACCCAGAACTCTCAGCTATACAATGAATTTATAATAGCAACTTCCTGATAGTTTATTGGGAGGATTGAATGAGTTAATACAAAGTGCCTAGAAGAGTGGCTGTCACAAGGTAAGCAGTCCTTGATAAGTGGCTTTTATTACGTCTATGAGACCCAGGCTGGCCCCTGCTGAGGTTAGGGGTTATGGTGGGTGGGGACGCATTGCCTGAGTATCGCCCACAGAAGTTTTGAGGAAATATGCTTTATCCCATAATCCTTACCAAAACCCTATAAACTAAAGATGGATTTATGCCCATTTTCCGACTGAGCAAACTGAGTATCAGAGAGGAAAAGTAAGCTGCCCACGGTCACACAGCAAACCAATGGGTATGAACCCAGGTCTGTATGACTCCAAAGCCCAGGTCATTTCTCTATTTCAGGAGCCTCCATGAGATTGAAGGCAAGTTCCTGGGAATGTCTCACCCCTTCGACAAAGGTAAAGGAAGGGCCCCTCCTCTCTGTGTGGCTGGGGGAGAGGGAGGCAGCCCTGTACTGAAGGCAGCAGCAGGAAAGCTGGCTGTTGATTCTGACCTTGCCTCTGACAGGTGGGTGACCTTTGGTGGCCACCAATTCCTCTCCGGGCTCAGCTATATAATTCTTGCTTTGGGGGTAGAGGTAGATTTTGGAGGGCAGAGATCTCAGCCTCCGGGAATCCTGATTCTTTTCTTTACCTTCCAGCTGGAAGGAGGAGAGGACCCAGAATCCCTCTCGCCTACCCCCCCATGCCCCCTTCCTCCCCCCTCCCCCCCCCGCCACCCCCCCCCCCCCGCCACCCCCCCCCAACACACACACAAGTGGTTGCTGAGTCATCTGACCCCGGCCCCGCCTGCCTTCCTTCCTGCTTCCCTGCAGCCTCCTGTGGGTTCTGGATCGGGAGCCAGGGAAGGAAAGGGATTGTGTGTGTTCAGTCCAGGCCACTGCCCAGCCCTTCCCTTTCGGAGAAACACTGGGGGCGGGGGGAGAGGGGGACAGTGTCCGCGGTGGACCGAGGTGTTCACTAGTTGCATCAGAACGCCTTGCGCAAGGCACCCTCCTGGGCCGGGCACAGGGCCCTGCCCCGTACCTCTTTCCCTCACCTTAGTCCCTTGGGTGAGGGACTGTTAGGCCTTGTGGGGGGACACTGAGCCAGGCCTAGCCTCGGACGGTGACCTGGGAGGGCATGGAGGGCAGGTGGGGAGGCAGGCGCAGGACGGCTCAGGCTGCCAGAGGGATGGAGCTTCAGGATGAAATTGCTCCACGGGGAGTCCTGAGCCAGCCCCACCCACACAGGCCCTCCTGGAGGGAGAGGAGACTAAATTGGGACCCCAACACTGATGGAAGCCTGCGCCCCAGCCTGGTCCTAGACTGAGCTCTGTTCACTGACTCTGGACTCTGGATTCTGACCTGAACCCCTGGACGTAGACTGAGCCCTGAGCACTGACCCTAGTCTTGGCCAACCCCCTGGTCCTGACCCCAAACTGAGCCCTGACTTGATCCCAGAGGGAGCACCCACTTTTTCTTGTTCTCACCCCTGGTCCAAATTACAATGCTATCTCCTGATTGAGTTACAATCTTGGAGACAGATTTAGCTCTAATTCATTATCCTTGACCCTGGCCTAGGGCAAACCTCCAACCCTAGCCACAGACCTGATCACAGATGCTCTCCCTAGAAAGGAGAGAGCAGGTACTTAGGCAGAGGCGGCAAGAGCTTGGCTCCTGCTACCCTCCCTCTAGTGGTCTTACCTTTTCATGGGTTGGGAATGAGATGGAGCTGCAGGGTTCCTGACTAGCCTAAGGCTGTGACTCAGCAGGGTGGGGGCTAGAGGTGGAGTTGGGCAGGCTATTGGAGATGGGCTGGGGCAGGTGCTGAGTCAGTATGGGCAGAGGGGAGGGAGGGAATAATCTCTCTGAAATCAGAGCTGCAGGTGGGGTGTGGAGTCCCCAGATCTGGAGATGTTGGATGATATGCGTAGTTGGCCAAGGACCTTTAAGGTGAAGCAACCAGCCCAAGTCCTACCACCGTCATCTCCATCTTTACCGTCCATTTATCCATTGTTCATCCATATTGTTTTCTCTCTGAGCACCCTGTTCTTTTCCTTCAAGCATATATCCAATTTGGAATTATGTGTGTGTTATTTTATTTGTTTAATGTCTGTCCATGACTAGCCTACAAGCTCCACTGGAGCAGGAGGTGAGGTCAGAAAGGTTATGGGGGTTCAGACCGTGTGGAGCCTTAAAGGACTTGGAAGAGCCCATGGGGAGCCATGAGAGGGTTTAAGCAGAAGACGTACATGGTCTGACTTACTTTGAAAATAGGGTCATTTAGGGAACTGTGCTGGAATAGACTGAAGGAGGCGAAGACAGGGTGGGAGACAAGGTCTCAGATGTTCCAGTAATTCTGTTGAGATGCTCTCGGGGCTCAGGCAGGGAAGGAGCTGTGCTGGTGGTGAGATATGATTGGATTCTGGGTATATTTTGAAGTGGAGCCAACAGGATTGCTGATGCTTCAAATGTGGGGTGGGAGGGAAAAGGACGTGACAAGGATGCCCCCAAGGTTTCTTGGCTCGAACAACTGCAGACAGAGCAAGATTTGGGGGAGAAGACCAAGGGTTTATCTTTGGTTGCATTGAACATGAGATGTCCTTTAGAAATCCCAGAGTCAGGCAATTGGACATATGCACTGGAGTTCAAGGGAAAGGAAATGGATTTGGGAGTCGTTGGCATGAAACTGGATGGAGCACCGAATACTGAGTCCTGGGCTGCTCCAATAAGAAGAGCTGGGGAGAAGGGACCCGTAAGGGGAAAGGAAGGCCTGGTGAATGTGAAGTCCTGGATGCTGAGCAAAGAGAGAAACCTTATCAAGGAGCACAGAGCAGTCAACATTGTCAAAGGCTGCAGGTGAAGACTGAGAATTGAGCACTGGGTTTAGCAACATAGTGACCTTGACAAGGGCAGAGTTCAGTGGCGTTGTGGGAATAAAAGCATGACTGGAATGGATTTAAGAGAGAAGAGCAATTATAGACAACGAGTATTAATCATTTTTTTCAGAGCTCTTTGCTGCAAAGGGAGCAAAAAAAAAAAAAAAATTAAGTAGTGGCTGTGTGAAGAGCTTCAGGATCCAGAAAGGGCTGTTGTTTTAAAAATCCACCCATTCAACCACTCACCTGTCCATCCTCCATTCACCATACATCCCTCATCCATAAGCTAAGAAGTCTGTCCTGAACTCCACAGTGTGCCACCCACCATACCGAGCATTGAGAGGGAGTTGGGGGCAAGAAATGGAGGAACCCAGAACCTGGCACATAGAAGGTAGCTCAATTTAGGGCATGGCATTTTGGCCTGGGCAGGGCTTGTGGCCATCCTGGAGGCCCTGCCCCTCTGGGAACAGTCTCACTCCCTCTGTCTGCTCTGTTCTCAGCTACCTCTTCCTTCTCCCAGATGGGATGTTCGCTGCCCATAGGTTCTCGCATCTGTCTCATCTCCCCCAGCCTTGCACCCCCAAAGGCCATCCCAGGGCTCCCAACCCCTCCCTTAGTTCCCTTGGGAAATCATTCCCTCTTTCTGCTATTTAACTTTTCCCTTCACCCAGAGTTTCCAGAGAGTTGATCTAAGGTGACATTCAGCCTCCGGCTCTGCCCCATGAGACACCAGGAAAAGGTTAGACTCAAATTATCTCTGTGGGTCAGGTCCTTAGCAATCCTCAAGCCCACACCACTGGTTGTGGGTCAATGTGAACAGCGTATGCGTATGCAGTAGGTGGGTGCAGATGTGCATATATGGGTGTGTATCACACAGATGTGTGTCTGTGTGGCTGCCTGGAGTAAAGGAAAAAATGCCTGGGTTCTGCTTAGCCACTGAATAGCTGTGTGACCTTGGGCAAGTCACTTGCCCTCTATGAGCATCTGTTCTCTTGTCTATAATGTTGCAGTGAAAAGAAGTTCTCTGGTCCCTGCCAACCCTTCAGAGTCACCTATTTGCATTCTCATCTGGTTCCTTCATCTCCAGCCACACTGCCCTTCTTTCTAGTTCTTGAGTACCTCAAATTCTTCCTGCCTGGGTACTTTGCCCATGCTGTTCCATCTATATGGAACTTCTTATGAATCTCCCCAGGCTCCTTCTCCTCCTTCAGGGCTCAGCTCAAATGTCGACCACTCATGAAACACTGTGTCCTACCTGTCCCCCTGCACTTGGTCTCTAATCCATAACTGTCTTGTTTTGTTCATAGTACTCGTCAAGGTTTGGAATTATCTCATTTATGTACTAAATTGCTTATTGTCTGTCTCTCCTCCCCCTGCTGGCATGTAAGCACCCTGTACTCCCATGTCTAGCGCAGAGCTGGTACCTACTGGGTGAAAGAATGTCGAATGAATGAATGCAAACTGCTCAGCACAATTCTGACACATAACATATACTCAGAATTGTTGATTGCTATTATAGAAATGGTAGTAGCTATCATCATTATTACTTATGGGAATAAATAACTCACTCAGCAATTAAAATTTTTTATTAGGATTTGTTTTCTTTTTTTTTCATGCTTGCAAACAGTCTCCCATCTCCTTTTCTACCCCCTGCCAGTAACCTCTTATCTGCCTTGTTTCTCTTCCAATTTGCTGCTTCTGTTCATCTCTTATAAATGAAATCATACAGTTTTTGTCCTTGTGTATCTTGCTTATTTCACTGAGAATAGTGTTTTCAAGGTAATTCCATGTTGCAGAATGTCTCATAACTCCTTTTCTTTCTTACAGCCAGATAACATCCCATTGAGTATATGTGCCATTTTTATTTATCCATTCATTTGTTGATGGAAACTGGGTTGTTTCCAGCTTTTGGTTATTGTGAATAATACTGCTATAAACAGTGGTATATAAATATCTGTTTGCAACCCTGTTTTCACTCTCTTTGGATATATACCTAGAAGTGGGATTGCCAGGTCAAATGGTAATTCCATATTAAACTTTTTGAGGAACCATCATTTGCTTTCCTCAGTGGTTGCACCATTTTACATCCCCACCAACAAAGAAGTAGAGTTCCTTCAAAGGACTTAAGGGCAAAGACACAAACGGACATTTGCACACCAATGTTTATAGCAGCATTATTTACAATTGCAAAGAGATGGAAACAGCCAAAATGTCCATCAACAGAAGAATGGCTAAATAAACTGTGGTATATACATACGATGGAATACCATGCAGCTTTAAGACAAGATAAACTTATGAAGCATGTAATAACATGGATGGACCTAGAGAATATTATGCTGAGTGAGTCCAGCCAAAAACTAAAGGACAAATACTGTATGGTCCCACTGATGTGAACGGACATTCGAGAATAAACTTGAAATATGTCATTGGTAACAGAGTCCAGCAGGAGGTAGAAACAGGGTAAGATAATGGGCAATTGGAGCTGAAGAGATACAGACTGTGCAACAGGACTAGATACAAAAACTCAAAAATGGACAGCACAATAATACCTAATTGTAAAGTAATCATGTTAAAACACTGAATGAAGCTGCATCTGAGCTATAGGGTTTTTTTGTTGTTGTTTTTTACTATTATTACTACTTTTATTTCTTTTCTCTATATTAACATTTTATATCTTTTTCTGTTGTGTTGCTAGTTCCTCTAAACCAATGCAAATGTATTAAGAAACGATGATCATGCATCTATGTGATGATGTTAAGAATTACTGAGTGCATATGTAGAACGGTATGATTTCTAAATGTTGTGTTAATTTCTTTTTTTTTCTTTCTTTCCGTTAATAAAAAAAAAATACACCTAATTTCAAAATTTTCTTAACCTTAGAGAAATTATAATAAATGATCCATTTGTTTAAAAAAAAAAAGTAGAGTTCCAATTTCTCCACATCCTCTCCAACACTTGTCATTTTCTGTCTTTTAGAAAATAAAAGCTGGGCAGTGCAACAGTAGCTCAGCAGGCAGAATTCTCGCCTGCCGTGCCAGAGACCCAGGTTTGATTCCTGGTGCCTGCCCATGTAAAAAAATAATAAATAATAATAATAATAATAGCCATCCTCGTGGGTGTGAAGTGGTATCTCAATGTTTTTTTTTGTTTTTCACATGGGCAGGCACCAGAAATCGAACCTGGGTCTCTGGCATGGCAGGCGAGAATTCTGCCACTGAGCCACCGTGGCCCACCCTCAATGTGGCTTTAATTTACATTTCCCTAATGGCTAATAATGCTGAGCATCTTTTCACGTGCTTATTGGCTATCTGTGTATCTTCTTTGGAGAAGTGTCTACTCAAGTCCTTTGTCTGTCTTTACATTGGGTTGATTGTCTTTTTGTGTTGTTGCATTGCAAAAATTATTTATATATTCTGCATATCGAACCATTATCCAATATATGGTTTGAAACTATTTCTCTCATTCTGTAGGTTCTTTCACTTTCTTGATTAGTTTACTTTGATGCATAAAAGTTTTAAATTTTGATGAAATCAAATTTATCTATTGTTTCTTTTGTTATTCGTGCTTTTGGTGTCATATCTAAGAATCCATTGCCAAGTCTTAGGTCATGAAGATTTGCCCCTATGTTATCTTCTAAGAGTTTGATAGTTTTAGCTCTTCTATTTAGGTTCCTGATCCACTTACTTTTTTGGGGGGGAGGGGAGTGAGGCTGCACATGTTCTGGGAATTGACCCCGGGTCTCCTGCGTGGAAGGCAAGCCTTCTACCACCGAACCCCCCGTGCACCTGCCTCTTATCCATTTGAGTTTATTTTTGTATATGGTGTGAGGTGGGGGTCTAACTTCACTCTTCTGCGTGAGGGTATCCAGTTTTCCCAGTATCATTTGTTGAATAGACTATGCTTTCCTCACTGCATATATTTAGCATTCTTGTCAAAAATCTATAGGGTGCATGAGTGGGTCAGTGCTGGAATGTTCGCTTGCCATGTGGGAGCATTCCCTGCCCATGCATCCCCACCCCCCCCCCCAAAAATCTATTGGCCTTAGATATTTCACATTCTCGACTCTCAGCTTTGAAAGGGCAAGACTGTGTCTAGCTGTTCACCATGCAGCACAGCACCCATCCCAGGACTGGCACAGAGCAGACACTCAAGATTTGTGGAAAAAATAAATTCCCTCCCTCCATTAGCCTGTCCTAATTTTATTTACCCCATTCATTCATTCACTCTCTCCGGGCCTCCAGCATTGTGCAATGCTGCAGTCCTGCCTCCCTCCCTCTCCTGGCTCCTTCTCTCACATGGCAGGCATCTGCCAAGTGTACAATAGATGCCAAGTTCCGACAGCTCTTCCCCTGCCAAACCCGGTCTGTGAACCCTGCCCTGGTGCATGCCCCAGTGGGCATCCTGTTTTCCACCCTCCCTCTCCTTTCCCCGACTGTGTGCCCTAGACTGAATACTTATGAAATCCTGTTCATTCTTCCCTCACCAGGGCCCTAATGGCCTGATGCCAAGGTGTGGCTTTTGAAACATGTTCTCTGGGGCAAGGCAAAGGTGGGACAGGAAGTGCCATGACGCCCCTCCAGGTGGAGACTTGGAGAGGGGCCAGACTCCCTAGTGCCATCACCACGCATGTCCATGAACTATACATGTGAGCAGACACACGTGAGGACATGGTCTGCCAAAGACATGACATGTTCAAGGTTGCAGGTAATATCAGTGTGGGAATACAGCCATGGTACGTCTGTTCCCTCTTGGACACATCTGCGTAGAAGTGGTGGGAGACACCACACCCTAATCTTATAAGAGCAGGGTTTGAATCCCACCTACTAACTGTGTGACCTTGGGCAAGCCGCTTCACTTTTTTTTGTATCAGTGTGTCTACAGGCATCATCATAACAATGTATATACCTGTAGGTGTGTTCATGAGTATATGCCAGTGTGCACCTGTGCATGTTAGCATGCTTACTCGAGAATTTGTATATGGGTCCACTAATTTATACATGGATGCATGTATCTGTGAGTCCATTTGAGGCTGGTTATTTTTTTCCATCAATGCACACCCTTCCTAGGTAGTTTCAGAGGGTTTTCTGAGAAATTTTTAATGGGCAGGAACTGGCATTTGGCTGTGTAGGCACTCATTTACTGGCCTGTAACTGCATGGATACACATACGGGGTCATGAGTAAACCCCCCATCCCTTATTGGTAAGGTCTGAGAGGACTGAGGTCATTTGTGCATCTATTGCTGCCAGAAGGGATGGGGCACTCTGGACCTGGACTGCTTGGGTTCAAATCTCTGTTCTGTTAAGCTATCTAACTTTTATCAGAATGCTTAAATACCCTGTATTAGGTTTCTCCAGGGAAACAGAATCAACAGGGAATATATACGTATAATGTAAATATTATGAGATTTAGTATAGGAATTGGCTCATGCAACTGTAGGAATTGGAAAGTCTGAATTCTTTGGGGTATGCTACATGCTGGGAACTTCAATGAAGGTTTTAGATGAATTCCCCAGGAGAAGCTGGCCGGGTAAAGTAGAGTTGGAAATTCTTCCTTCTGATTGCTGAAATTATCAGTTCTCCTTTTAAGGCCTTCCACTGATGTATGCAAAGTCTCTCACTGCTGAAGGCCATCTCCTCCATTGACTGTAAGTTGTCATCAGCCACAGATGCAATCAACCAACTGATGATTTAAATCCACAAAATATCCTCACAGTAGAATAAAAAAGTATTTGCAAAGTAGTGCAAAATAAAGAAAGTATTGCACTCACAAAGAATGGTGAGAAAGGGGGAAAATTCAACTTCCCCAAGTTGAGTTCTTGATATTCTCATAATCAGTGTGGACAACCAAAGCTATAGGCTGAGCCCCCAGTTTTGGGGTTTGTTCATATGAAACTTAACCCCACAAAGGATAGGTCAAGTCTACTTAAAATTTAGGCCTAAGAGTCACCCCCAAGAGAGCCTCTTTTGTTGCTCAGATGTGGCCTCTCTCTCCAGCCAACACAACAAGCAAACTCACCATCCTCCCCCTGTCTACGTGGGACATGACTCCCAGGGGTGTGGACCTTCCTGGCAACGTGGGATAGAAATCCTAGAATAAGCTGAGACTCAGCATCAAGGGACTGAGAAAAACCCTGGAATGAGCTGAGACTCAGCATCAAGGGATTGAGAAAACCTTCTGGACCAAATGGAGGAAGAGTGAAATGAAACAAAGTGTCAATGCCTGAGAGATTCCAGAGTCCAGAGGTTATCCTGGAGGTTATTCTTATGCATTAAGTAGATATCACCTTGTTATTCAAGATGTAATGGAGAGGCTGGAGGGAACTGCCTGAAAATGTAGAGCTGTGTTCCAGTAGCCATGTTTCTTGAAGATGATTGTATGATAGAGCATTCACAGTGTGACTGTGTGATTGTGAAAACCTTGTGTCTGATGCTCCTTTTATCTACCTTGTCAACAGACGAGTAGAACATATGGAATAAAAATAAAATAGGGGGAACAAATGTTAAAATAAATTTAGATTGAAATGCTAGTGGTCAATGAAAGGGAGGGGTAAGGGGTATGGTATGTATAATTTTTTTTTCTGTTTTCATTTTATTTCTTTTTCTGAATAGACACAAATGTTCTAAGAAATGATCATGATGATGAATATGCAACTATGTGATGATACCGTGAATTACTGATTATATATGTAGAACGGAATGATCAAAATAGGAATGTTTGCGTTTATTTGGTTTATTTGTATTTAAAAAATAAAATAAAGAAAAAAAGAAAAATAAATTTAAAAAAATAATAAGAAAAATGAAGCAGAAGCTGGGCCTCACTGGAGAGGTAACATTCCCCTCTCAGGTCAGGGGAAGCTGTCAACTGCTAGGCGGCCACTATTCAGTGTTCATTTTGTCCCGCAGTTGCCCTTCCAGTCATCAGGAGCTGCCCAGGCCCAAGGCCTTGTGCATTCAGCAGGGCTGAGCTCCGTCTGAAATCTGTAGGGGAGACTCTGTCCGGGCCCCACCCCCGACTTCTGGCGGTCTGCCGGCAATCCCTGGCGCTTCTCGGCTGGTAGCTGCAGCATTTCAATCTCTGCTTCCATCACATGGAGTGCTTCCCTCTGTCTGTCTGTCTGTCCTTGTGTCAAAATTTCCCCTTCTTCTATTCCAGTTTGGCCTCATCTTAACGAATCCCATCTTCAAAGACCTATCTCCAAGTGAGGTTACATTCACGGGGGGTTAGGACTTGGGCCAATCTCTTTGGGAAACACAATTCAATCCATAACAACATCCTTACAGATCTCCTGTCTGCTTGTTCCACAAATTATTGAGAGATTGAAATCTGTGCCATGGCCTGGAAACTCTCCCAGGAAAGTGAGATGGGACAATTGTAGAGCTCATCCCATTTATTTCCTAGTTTCGTTTTGGTTCTTTCAGGTGGCAGGATAAATCTGATCCCTGTTACTCCATCCTGCCCAGAACAATTGCATTTTTTTTTAACTTTTTTATAGTATAGTATAACATATATACAAAGCAAAGAAATAAAAAAGCAATAGTTTTCAAAGCTCTCTTCAATAAATAGTTATAGGACAGATCCCAGAGTTTGTCATGGGCTACCATATGATCCTCTCAGATTTTTTTCCTTCTAGCTTCTCCAGAATATAGGGGGCTAAAAGGCTTAAATTTTTTTTTATCATCACAATCGACTTTTTTCTTCCTTTTTCTGTGAAAAATAACATATACACAAAAAGCAATAAATTTCAAAGCACAGCACCACAATTAGTTGTAGAATGTATTTCAGAGTTTGGCATGGGTTACAATTCCACAATTTTAAGGTTTTACTTCTAGCTGCTCTAAGATACTGGAGACTAAAAGAGATATCAATTTAATGATTCAGCATTCATATTCAATTGTTAAGTCCTATCTTCTGTGCATAATTGCACCATCACCTTTGATCTTTCCATACCTCTCTTTAAGGGTGTTTGGGCTATGGCAATTCTAAATTTTTCATGTCGGAAGTGTCTGTCACTAATATGGGGTAGGGAGATGGAACTATCTGATGTTCTGGAGAGGCTGGGCCCTCTAGGTTTCAGGACTTATCTGATCAAGGGAATCTTCTGGAGGTTGTAGGTTTCTGGAAGGTTACTCTTGTGTCTGGAACCCTTGTAGAATCTTATATATTGCCCTAGGTTTTCTTTAGGATTGATTAGAATGGTCCTGGTTGGGGATTGGCAGGTTATGATAGGTAGCAAGGTCAACCTGAAGCTTGCGTAAGAACAATCTCCAGAGTAGCCTCTCAACTCTATTTGAACTCTCTCTGCCACTGATACTTTATTAGTTACACTTCTTTTCCCCCTTTTGGTCAGGATGGAATTATTGATCCCACAGTGCCAGGTCTGCATTCATCCCTGGGAGTCATCTCCCATGTCACCAATGAGACTTTCACCCCTGGATGTCATGTTCCACATGGGATAGAGGGCAATTATTTCACTTGCAGAGTTGGGCTTAGAGAGAGTGAGGCCACATCTGAGCAACAACAGAGGTCCTCCAGAAGTAACTCTTAGGCATGCCTATAGGTAGTCTAAGCTTCTCTGCTACCTACATAAGCTTCACAAGAGTAAGCCTCAGGATCAAGGGGATGGCCTATTGATTTGGGTGTCCCGAAAATTTGACACAGTATCTGGGGATTCCCTGATGATAAAGTTTAAGAGCTGCATATTCTTTCTCCCATCCGTCAAGGGCCTTTGCCAGTACTTTTTTTTTCGCATGGGTAGGCACCAGTAAGTGAACCCAGGTCTCCGGCATGGCAGGTGAGAACTGTCAGTAAGCCACCGTGGCCTACCCGCCAATATTTTTTGATTATCTACGTAATATACTTTAGGATGTATCTAGGCATTACATTAATCTATACGGGATTAAAGGACCTCTTTCTTATTCTGGGCTTCTTGTGTTTCAGTTGTTCAAATGAGCTATACAGATAGGTTGAGTCAGATTATGCACTACAGAAAATTTCAGTTCCAGACCAAATAAACATTTCTTCTTTAAATCTCAAAGAATATGTGTGGTTCTAAAATATAGACACTGTCTTCCTTACCCTTGTGTCCTGAATTACTGTAAACCCAGCCTGATCGGCTTTGTTCTTATCTCTGAATATCGGGTTATATATATATTGACTTCTTGAAATCCAGAATTAATAGCTACCACTCTGGATTTAGTGTCTGCTATAAAAGCTTACAATCTAGGCCCCTGTTTTCTTATGTGCATTTTCTAAAGGAAACCATACCATTGTTGTTCTTTTGTTTCTTGCTTATTTTGACTCACCAAATGTCCCACATATTCATTCACATCATTGCATGCCTCACGACTTCATTCCTTTTTTGTAGCAGCACAACCTTCATTCATAAGTATACATCATCGTTTGCTAATCTACTTCTCAGTCAGTGCATCCTTCAGCCACCTGCATTTACCAGCCATCAGGTATAGTGTCCAAAGTCCCCAGCCCATCAACATTTTCAATTTTAGATAATTTCATTGTTCCCAAGAGATAGAACACCAATAAATACACCCTTGCCAAATAGGAAATCTAAACCTCTTCTTAACTCCTGTCCCTCCCCCCCATTATTTACCTCTGCTGTTGCTATGGTAGTGGTGATGGTTTCCTTTTGAACATAGGTCATAGCATGTAATAGCAGTTTTCCCCTGTACCCTGGACTTAAACACTCTTTGTACACGAATCATATCTTTGAAGTAATTCTTGCAAGAACTAATTTATATTTCTAGTAGAACAATTGTATTTAAAAATTTTTTATTAATAAAACCAATAAACATACAATGTAAACATAATTTTTTTCTTTTTTTATCACATAGTTGTATATTCATCATCATGATCATTTCTTAGAGCATTTGCATCAATTCAGAAAAAGAAATAAAAAGAAAGGAGAAAAAATTTCATATATACCCTACCCCTTACCCTTCCCTCTCATTGATCACTGGCATTTCAATCTATTAAATTTATTTTAACATTTGTTCCCCTTATTATTTATTTATTTTTAATCCATATGTTTTACTCATCTGTCCATAAGGTAGATAAAAGGAGCATCAGACACAAGGTTTTCACAATCACACAGTCACATTGTGAAAGCTATATCATTATATAATCATCTCAAGAAACATGGCTATTGGAACACAGCTCTTCATTTTCAGGCAGTTAAGGTGTAACAGAGAGGCTGTTACACCTTAACTAAAAAGGTGATTTCTATTTAAGCGTAAGAATAACCTCTAGGATAACTTTTCGACTCTGTTTGGAGTCTCTCAGTCATTGACACTTTATTTTGTCTCATTTCTCTCTTTCCTCATTTGGTCAAGAAGGCTTTCTCAATTCCTTGATGCTAAGTCTCAGCTCATTCTAGGATTTCTGACCCACTTTGCCAGGAAGATCCGTACACCTGGGAGTCATGTCCCACATAGACAGGGAGAGGGCAGTGAGTTTGTTTGTCATATTGACTGAGAGAGAGACCACATCTGAGCAACAAAAGAGGTTCTCTTGGGGGTGACTCTTAGGCCTAATTTCAAGTAGGCTTTGTCTATCCTTTGTAGGGTTAAGTTTCATATGAACCAACTCCAAGATTGGGGGCTTTGGTTGTCCCCACTGCTTGTGAGAATATCAAGAATTCTCCACTTGGGGAAGTAGAATTTTCCCCCTTTCTCACCATTCCCCCAAGAGGACTTTGCAAATACCTTTTTATTCACTAGAACAATTGTATATTAAAGATTTTTTTATTGAGAAATAATTGTAGCTCTTTAGAAGAATTTCGGAGGCAATACAAAGAGTTCCTGTACTTCCTTTATCCATGTCCCTTGGCCTCCTCCAACCTTTGACAATTTCTAGGCCTTTCCTTGTCTTTCATGACCTTGACAATTGTGAAGAATACTTGTCAGAAACATTGCAGACTGCCTACCCTTCAGGTTGGGTTTTCTCACGAGTAAGCTGAAGTTATGGATTTAGGTGAAGACCACCACAGAGGTGAGGTGTCTTTCTCACCACATCATGTCAGGGGGTGCATGACATCAACATGATTTGTTACTGGTGATACTAACCTTGATTATTTGGATAAAGTGGTTGCTCTAGTTTGCTAGCTGCCAGAATGCAATTTCCAGAAACAGGATGGCTTTTAAAAGCGGGAATTTATTAAGTTGCAACTTTATAGTTCTAGGCTGTGAAAATGTCCCAATTAAATCAGGTCTATTGGAATGTCCAAATTAAGGCACCAACAAGAGGTTACCTTCACTCAAGAAGGCTGATGAAGTTCAGGGTCTCTCTCTCGACTGGAAAGCACATGGCAAAGATAGCGACATCTGCTAGCTTTCTCTTTGGGCTTCCTGCCCCACGAAGCTCCCCCGGGGGCATTTCCTTCTTCATCTCCAAAGGTCTCTGGCTGTGTGGGCTCTGTGGCTTTTTCCAAAATGGTTCCTTCTTAAAGGGCTCCAGTAAGCAACCCCACCTTGAATGGGTGGAGACACACCTCCAAGGAAATCATCTAATCAAAAGTTACCGCCCACAATTGGGTGGTCACCTCTCCATGGACAATCAAAAAACTCCCACCCAGAAATACTGAATGAGGATTAAAGGTCATAGTTTTTCTGGGGTCTATAAATTCAAACCAGCACAGTGGGTATCTGCCAGATTTCTCCACTGTAAAGTCACTACTTTTCCCTTCCCACATTCTATTTGTTAGAAACAAGTTGCTAAGTCCACCCCGAACTCAAGAGGAGGGGAATTAAGCCCTGCCTTCTGGGGTGTGTGTGTGTGTGGAGTAGCAGAGAATCTTGTGGATTTATGTTAAAACCCACACAGTAATTATTAAATGCTTTGGGGGGGGGATGCTCTGAGACTATGCAAACGCTCTGTTTCGCCTTAAAGTTTCACACCTAATTTTAGCCTTCAATGGTAGATCCTGCTGCAGCAGTTACTGCTGTGGTGTTCTCATAGTGGTTTTTCTCTATCAGTCCTTCTAGAGTTATTAACTGGAATTGTCCTGCAAGGGAGAGTTGTCCGAGTTCCAGTGTATGAGCATACCATCCTTTATTAACCAGTTCCCCTCCCGGTGAACAGTTAGCTTGTTTCCAAACATTTTCTATTACAAACGATGCTACCGTGTTCCAACATGTAGAATTTAACCTACAGATACATCCCGCAAGAGAAAGGGATCAAAGGCCATGTGTATTTTCTTTTCGACACTGCCACATCGTCACTCTCGCAAGCGCACCAGTTTACACTCCCATTAGTCACACGCAAGAGTAGAAACGAAGCTCCTTTAACAGTCTTCACGGGATAAGAGTGACAACTGGCATTGTTAGTAACTAATTTGGTTCCTGGATCCTGCTTCTCGGAATGGGATGCTCGGTGAAGCCTGGGCTTACGGTGGCCTGGGGTTTATTGGGGTGACAGGTGGCTTTTCACGTGGAGCTGGGAAGGAAAGCTGATGTGACACAGATATTCGGGGTGGGGTGGGAGTAAGACTCGGCTGCCTGGACGGTTTAGTCAGCATGAAATTCTCTCCCTGGCCGTGATCACACTCCGGGAGGGTGTGGCTAAGAAGCCGCTCTCAGCTGCCCGCGGGTTGAAGCTCTCCCTGAGAATGCTTTGTTGGTCTTGCACCATTCTTAGTCAACTTTTTAATTAGATACATTTTATATTTCATGTAAAACTTGGTATTTCCAACTTCTCCAGATAAACAGAATCTGTTAACACTATTCACATTTGCACGTGGCATCGATCATCCAGAAACACTCGTCGGCCCTTGCTGTCCTGTTCCCGGCTCTGGGCCTTCAAATCGAGAGGCCAGTGTGTATTGCGTGGCAGTCTGGCCAGTGGCCTCTGGAGTCCAAGTGCCTGCATTTGAATCACAGCGCTGTCACTTGCTAGCCCTACATCTTTGGACAAGTTGCTTAATGTCGCTAAGCTTCAGTGTCCTTGTCTGTAAAACTAGGATTGAGTCAATCAAGTTTTATTAAGTGTCTCCTACGTGCCAGGCACTGTTCTAGGCCCTTGGGATATGTCATTAAACAAAGCAAGCGAAGATCCCTGCTCTTGTGGAGGTTATATTGTGGCAGGAGTAGACAGGTAATGAGCAATGATATAATAAATAAGTGAATTATATAGTATATTAAAAGGTGATGGGTACCATGGGAAAGCAACCAACCAACTCCAGAGAGCACAGGGAATGGGGAACAGAGGCACAGTTGCATTTTTAAATGGGGTGCTTAGGGTGGACCCCACTGAGAAGGTGACATATGAGCATAAACATGAAGGAGATGAGGGAATTGTGCGAGAGGTTGACAGGGGAAGAGCATTCCAGCACAGAGAAGAGCTAGGCAGCGGCCCTGAGGCAGAGGCCTGACTTGCTGGAGGAATGGGGAGGCCACTGTGGCTGCAGAGGAGACAAGAAGGCGGGGGTGGGCATTGAGGTCACAGCAGGAGAAGCGGTGGAGGGACAATCGCGTAGGGCCTTGTAGGTCCCAGTGACGATACTGACTTTGATTCTGAGTGAGGGGGGAGCCATGGATAGGCTCTAAACAGAAAAGGGACATGAGTTGACACCTGTGTTTCAACAGGCTCTGTCCAGCTGCCCCGTGGAGATCAGATTTGGTGTGGGGAGTGGTGTGCAAAAGAGGGAGGCAGGGAGACCAGACAGAAGCTGGCCAATAATCCAGAAAAAAGGGTGATGGTGGTGTAGACCAGGGAGCTAGCTGTGGAGACAGTGAGAAGTGTCACCTGTTTGGAACAGGATATATTTCCAAGGTTGGGTTCACAGGACTTGCTGATGGATTGGATTTGGGATGTGAGAGAGAAAAACCAAGGATGACTGAGGTTTTGGCTGCAGTGGACTGAAGGATGAGCTGTCACTAAGATGTGGACAGTGCCCTGGGGCAGGTTTGGGGGGGTTGGGGGTGCAGGGTGGATAGGAGGACAGTTTGGGGTGAATGAGGTTGGAAACAAGCCTCAAGTTTGGGAGCAAGGTTTGGGAATAATGGCCCCCACCTCAAAGGTTGCTGTTAAGGGTGCAGTGAGTTTCTGTCTGTAAAGCCCTGGGAACAGGGCTGGGGCCCTGGAAAGTTCCAACAGGTATCAGCTGTTCTCGTTGCCCAGGAGAAGATGTCAGCTTTGGTATCAGTCCCCTTCCCCAGACGCTCCCTCTCACCTCACTGTCCTTGTCTGTCTACCTCAGTTTGGCCTGGGATGGGGGCAGTGGGTGGAGAGATGGCTGAGACACGTCCTTACCAGCCACGGGCAGGAGCCCTAGGCTCAGGCAGGGGCCCACTCAGGCTAGCATTTAAACCCACCTCGCGGACACCTCAGGCAAGTGACTTCACCTCTCTGTTATCTCATTGTGAGAAGAGAATAATCATCAATCATCCCCTTCTCCGAGGGTCGCTGTGAAGAGCAAACAAGAGAAACAACTGATGCAAGTGCCCAGCGCACAAGAGGTGTGTTTCTCATAGAGGAAGCGACGTCAGCATCCATCCCAGCTGTTTATTGACAGAGAAGGTGGGCTGAGCAGGGTGCAGGACGGAGAGAGGGCTCAAGGCACAAGGACAGTAGGGCCTGGCCTGGTCGGGGAGGGAGGACAATGGACCCTTCTAGGAGGCGAGTCCAGGTTCTTGTGAGACTGAGGGTGGTGGCAGCCCCTGGGCTGGGAGGTGCAGCCACGAGCGCTTCCCTCCAGCTGCCTTGGAGCTCCGCCTTGTGGTGGAGACGGGAGACAATGGCTCTGGCTGGGGGGCCTGTAAGATTGAGGCCTGAATGTGTCCTGCCAAGAGGGCATATTTGCTATCAGAGTCGGGGTCAGAGCCTGTGGGCCTTGGTTTCCAGGTGGGCGCATCTCAAGTGCAAAGACTTCTCACTTCCCCTGCCCCTTGGTTCTTAGTCACCACTTACATCCATGTGCAAATGATCTTCCAAGCCACTCGGGACCATCAGACCTCCGGCTAGCCTCCATGGGCCAAACCTGCCCCTGACCCCTGGGGGTCCCCGGGGTACCGGGAAGGTTGTAAGGGCCTGCACCAGCTGCGGAACAAGAGCTGGTCCAGGAGGAGTCCGGAGATGTGGTTGGAGTTTCTGGGGACTGCCTTGCCGTGTGACCTTAGACGCATCCCCTCTCCTGTGTCTTCCTAGGCAATCTCATCTGCAAACCAGGGTTAACAATAGCCTGTGATGGAATCCGATGCCAAAATTCAGGCAGAAAACATATGTCAGGGAAAACTGGGACGTCTGTGCCTGGAGGGGAAAGCCCAAGTGAGCATTTTTGCCCCATCTGAGGGGTCCTGGGGGATGAGAATGACCCTTGTGCCCCTCCCCCACCCTTGCTCCTGCCCTGGGGAGAAAGGACTAGAAACCTCTCATAGTGCAGCGGCTGGACAGATGGTCTGAAAAGTAAGGAAGGGGCTTGGCTCCAGGTCACACCGAGAAGAGTAGGGACAGGTTGAGAGAGAGATTTTCTGCCTCTGGGAGGTCTAGGGAAGGAGTGGAGGGGTGGAAGTTTTAGGAGGACTTGGGGAAGGACTGGGCTCTCTCGGGAAGCAGCACAGGGATCTGAGCTCCAGACTTTCTGATCTGGAGTTGGGCCTTGTGGGGACACAGATGGAAGGGGCCCTGTTGAAAGGGAGAAGATGGGGGAGCAATGGGGGAACGGGGTGTGGAAGGGAAGAGGAAGGGTGTAGGGCCGAGGTCTGGCTTCTATTCTGTGGCCATGTGGGCAGCTCAAGAGTCCCGCCTGGGCTGGATGGTCTGCACAGAAGACTGGCCAAAGGGGCTGGCAGGGGGTGGGAACCATGACTGGCCGCTGGCATCGCAGAAGATGGGGGACAGCTGCTGCTCTGGCTCATCCCCGAAGACCTCCACATGGCCGTCGGCTTCGATGTCCAAAGGCTCTGCCTTGGTGTCCTGGCTCAGCCAGCCGGTCAGGGCCCAGAACAGGCAGATGGCCAGCAGGACCCCGGCGGCCACACAGAGCGCTGTGCCGGCCAGGCGGCAGGTGCCCAGGGCCTGGTTGTAGTCGGCTGCCCGCTGATCCAGCACCAGGAACTCCCCCTCACCAATGCCCTCCAGCTTGGGGGGCACCGCATAGCCAGTGGTCAGGGCCGCCACACCCAGCAGCAGAAGCAGGGTGCCCGAGGACAGGCTGATCTGGGGAGAGGCAGCAGAACAGAAGTAGTCAGGGCCAGCCAGGAGCCTGGATCAACTTGGATCCCAGTGGAATTTTAAGGTCATCCTTTGGTATAGTTTTGAGGTAGGAATTAGAGAACATACCTGCTGGGATCTAATCGATGGGGGGTTCAACTGTCACGTTCTATTTGGAACCTTGGGCCTCTCTGTTAATCTCTTTCCCAGCTTCCGCCCAAAGATGGCTTTCCTGCCACCTTGAGTCCTGCCTCTTGTGTTTACTTGGGTCCCATCTTATCCCTGTGTCCATCATCATCTATTTCTCTGTTGGGTTAACTCCTACAGATCCTTCAGATCTTGTCTTAAACCTCACCTCCTCTGTGAAGCCTTCCAGGATACTCCTAGACTGGGCTGGTCCTCCACTCCTGTACTCGTGCAAACACTCTGTCTATTCCTTTTTTGGTGCATTCACCTTGGTGCACACTTTGACATGCATTTTGGTTACTATGTAAGTGATATTCTTGTTCCACTGGACTGAGAGCCCCACAAGAGCAACAGGTACTCTCCATGCTTAGCACGTGCTGGCACAGGGCGGCAGCTGGATAAATATTTGCTGAGTGACTAAGAACCACAGCTAGGAGTTCCTCAAGGACAAGGATGATATCTTAAATCTGCTGTCCCCCAAGAGCCTTGCACAGTGCCTGGCCATAAGTAGGTGCTAAATAAATAGATAAATATGTGCTTACTTCCTCATGAAAGTCTTCCCTGATCAATCCCCCAGGCACTAAGAACATTTCCTCTCCTGGCAATTTTTGCATACCTGACCCGAGATTGTGCAATCTCTCTGCACAGGTGGCACCTCGTCTCCCCACTAGAGTAGAAGCTGTTTGAAAGCAGAGAGGAGGGACTCTGTGTTTCAATCTCCCCATGGTATTTCACAGAGCTGTGTCCATTGTAGGGCCTCGACTCATTGCCACCTCCACACCTTCACCTGTGTGGGGTCCGTGGCATTATGGGCCTTGATTGTCTCTCTCACGTCTTTTTCCTGTTCTATCAACAGTACCCCAAATTATGTTTGGAAAACTTCAGCAAGGTTTGAGTGGGATGAATCGCACTTCCTGCCTCTCATGGTAATTGGTCCAGGATGGGCCGGACAGGACTTCCGTGAATGAAAATAATTTTCTCTTTTCTGAAGGACTACTGGAGGAAATTCTGACTTCACTTTGATGGCATGGAGTGAAGATGTGAGTATCAGCATTGTAGCAGCTATTTGGGGAACACGTGAGAAGAGGCCGAAGCCAACATGGGCGGACAGACATGCAGGCACCACTGGGAGCCAGGAGACTAAGAGAAACCTTGACCTCTCCTGGGTTTGATGGTTGCACTGCTGGATCAAACTTTGCCTGAAGGTGTCAAACTGCTGGTCTCTTCTCTAAAATAAGCAATATTTTCCCTTTATTTTTTAAAACCCATTTCAGTTAGGGGTGTGTTGATTGAACACACAAGACTGCTAACTCTGTGTAAACTCTTTTTTTTCTGTTCCCCAAGCCTCAAATTCAGTCTCATCTCCTTTCATCAACCCTCAAGTTCAGTCTCATCTCCTCCTCATCACAGGAGCCTTACCTTCCAGCACAAGGAGGGCCAGGGTCTGCGGGGGCACAGAACCGGGGGCCCCTCAGGGTCATCACTGAGGGCAATACCTGCACAGTCCTCATAGAAGAGGTGCAGATAGGAGCGGACCCCATACCACTTGCTGTCCTCCACACTGGGGTCACGGCTGTAGCCACAGGAATGGTCACAGCCTGGCATCACGGATCCCTGTGGGGCAGGCAAGGTGCAGCTGACAGAGGGAAGGGTCAGTGGTTGCTGTCCACGGCCACCCCCCCAACACCCACCATCCCAAACCTTTACGCCCTACCCACTTCTCCCCCTTTGAGACCCTCTACCTCATAGCACGGTCCAGCCTTCTGGAATCCCAGCCTGTCTTTCCCTAAGTACCCTGTGATTGAGCCAATGCACTGAAGTGCTCAGTCCAGGACCTGCCTATATAGGTGTCCTTAAGCATACCTGCTTACTCTAGGGCTGCCCAGTGGCCGGAACGGTGGGTTCTGGAGCCCGACTGCCTGGATGGGAATCCCAGATCCACCGCTCCCTTGCTTGTGACCTTAGACAAGTGCCTTCACTTCTCTGAGCCTCAGTTTCTTCATCTGTAAAGCAAGGCGAATCCAACAAAAAAACACCTGCAAAAATGCCAGGGCAGATGATCACACCTGCTTCATGGTGCAAAGAAATGTTAACTATTTGATTCCTATTACCATAATTTATTATCATTTTAACCCTGATCTTGTTGCACCCCATCTGCGCCTGCCTTCAGGACCCTCTTAGGGGTAATCGTCACGGCTGACATTTGTCCAGTCATCTGGGCTCCCCAAACTGCAAGGCCCTAAAAGATCCTCCCCAGGGGGCTGACCCTTGGAAGGTAACAGCCTCCAGATCCCAAAGAATCTTCATTCCCCAGGAAATGAAAGTCAGGGGCTCTCAGGATTAGGGACTCAGGCTCAGGGTTTGTTAGATTTCTTAGTAAAATCCATCTTCTTTTCACATATGGGGCCGCTGAGGCCTGGGGAATGAAAGGTACTCATGAATTCACACACCGCGAAGGTTAAAACCAAAGCCGAAGGTTAAAACCAAAGCCGGGAGGTCCTGGCGTGGGGCTGAGGGCGGTTTCCCTTCCCCACATAGTGACCTGGGCCCCTCCTGGCCTCTGGGCCTCTGGGCCTCTGGGCAGCTGCAGATAAAATAAAACTGCCAACTCTGAAGGATAAGACACATCTCCAGCCTCTCACATCTAATCAGATATAGTCTCAAATTCCTCCACACAAGACCAACCAGCACACACGTACACACACCACCTCCCAGCACCACGGACCTATCCAAATAGACACAGACAAACACGCAGCACAACCACGGAACACAGACACATACACACGTATAGACACACACAAACACACACACACACACACACACACACACACACAGTGTGGGTTGGGGGAGGGGTGTTTCTTGGAACCCACCCCCACCCCCACCCTGAGAACCCACACGAGCCCGCTGACTGCTGAGGACAAAGCCTGCTCATAAATCACGGCTCTCCACTCCCCCAACCCACAGTTCGGGGTGGGGGTGGGGGCAATTAAGAAAAAAGAAAAATGCAGAGAACGGGGAGTAGGCAGGGACGGAAAGCTGAGAAGAGAGGAACTGCCTGGACAGAGCGCGCCCCTCCCCGGGCGGTGGGCGTGGCCCGGCCCTGCGGAGGGCGTGGCCAGTGCGGGGCCAGCCCTAGGCCAGCCCTAGGCTGCCGCGCCGGGGACGCCCCGATCTCAGGAAAGAAAGGGGGACAGCGGGCATTCGGCGCCTCAAGGCAGCCACCGATATTTAAGGACCCTAGGCCGGAGCGAGGGCCCTGGGGAGGGGGCAGCTCCTCCCCTGACACCCACAGGCCCCTGCCCCAAACATAGAAGTCCCTCAATCCTGCGGGCACCGGAGAAGGAAGGTGACCTTGACTTTCTCCCCTTCCCTCTTCGTCCGGCCTCTGCCTCTGCCTCCTCCCCCCTTCCATTTTAGGGGTTATAGGGGGGCTGTCGGGAGTGGGGGGAGCAGGAAGGGAGTGGATACTGAGAACCTAGCGCGGGCACCCCGGACGAGTGTCGCCAAGGGAACCTCTGGGGAGCCGTCCCTAGCCTGGAGAGGGGAGCAGCACCGTGGGAAGGGAGCGGGAAGAGGAGGGGGCTGCGGAGTCCGAGGCGGGAGAGCGCAGCGAAGAAGGCGAGGGGAGGCTGGTATACAGGGGAGGTGACAGACATGAGGGCCTGAGATGGATGGAGTCGCTCGCCTCTCCACCGCTTCACTCGTGGTTCTCCTTCCCTGACCCCCAGCCCCCTCCAGGGCGCTGCCCAGGACGGGAGAAGGGGCGTCTTCCCGGGGAGCTAGGCCAGGAAAGTCAGCGCCCCGCCACCCTCCCATCCTCCCCTCCCCCCGCATCACTGCTTCTGCTGGACCCCCCGTCCTCTGGTTGAGATGAACTACATCCTCTTCCCTAGGGAGACTGAGACTAAGAGCGGTGGGAATGGTTTTATTGTAGAGAGGTGGGGTCTTGTCCTTTGCAGGCTCCGTTCAGTCCGCCAGTCCTTGGGGTGGAGGGGCGACGGGGCTGCTGCCGTGCCCGCCCCTGCACTTCCCTGGGACCTCACTTCCCAAAGCCCGAGGCTGCCAGGACCTGGGGGTCCTCGGGCGGGACGCGGCCAAGGTTGGGGGTGCGGGCAGGGGTAAGGGTGGAGGAATGGCCTAGAGCCCTGGGGAGGGCGGGGTGGGGGTCGGGCCGCGCGCGGAGCAGGAGCTGAGCTCACCTTTCCGCCTGCTGCCTTCGCCGAGCGCGAGCAGGAGCCCGAGTAGAGCAAGAGTAGGTTGGGTCCGCGCTTGCGCCGCATTCGGGGCGGGGGTGATACGGAGGCGGGAGGTGGAAGGGGCTGCCCGCCCTAGGGGCTGGCTCTGCAGATTGCCGTGCCCTATTGCTCGAGCCCCTGTCCCTTCCCGGAGCTCCTCTCTCTTTTCAGAGACCCCCGGCTCCTCACAAACCCCCCACCCTCCTTGGGCCTCAACCTTTCATGAAGCCCCTCAAAGTCTTCACCGAAAGTCCTATCACCCCTTCAAGCCCCCACTCCTATCCTTGAAGACTCATCCTGTCACTGAGGTTGCATCTCCTCACTGTGTCCTCAGTCTTCTATCTGGCTCTCTCTCCCCTTCGTGGAGCCCCCACCTCGGTATAGAAACTCCTATCTCCTCCTGATTCCCGGCCCTCCTCACAAACTCCCATCTCTCCCAGCCCCCACCCCACCATTGAGCCCTACCCCTATCTCACTGGGCCTCGACTCAGGAAGTTCCCTCCTGCTTGCTGCTGCAGCCCTTATCTCTCACGGAGACCCTCACTGACCCTCCCCCATCCTCTTTCCATCCTCTGAGCCCCTACCCCTCATTAAGGATGAGTCCCCCTTACCTTGAGAAGGGAGCTGGTGGGTTGTGGGGGATGCTGAGACAAGGGAATTACCCTTTCTTCTCTGGAAGGAGCCAATGAGACAAACTCCATGGTTCTCCACGCCATCTTCCCCCAAGTTCTGCCTTAGGGAGTGTGTACCCACTACACATCCCCTGGGAGAAGCAGGCCTTGCAAGTAGCTGTCATCTATTTCATTCCATGTCTTGTGCTCTCAGCCTTGCTTTGTCCCACATTTGTTGTGTTGGTAAAGTCATCATGCCTCTGAGCTTTGTCAGGCGCCATTGCACAAACACACCTTCATGCTTTGAGCATCCCTTCTGTCTCCTTGGGCTAGGGCTGGAGACATGGGATGAATGAGATCTGCAAGTTTGGACCACATCTTTCTTGTTCAGTTGAATCTCCAAGCCTCACGTAGTGCTTGGCACTGAGAAGGCAGCTTAGGAAATATTTTCTGAACACAGGCTTGTAATAACGGCCACATGTGATGATCATTATGTGCAAAAGGCTTGTCTAAGTGCTTTATATGAACTACTTACTCAAACTGTGTGTGTAGGTGAGGGGTGGGAGGAACTCCTAGAGCTCAAACTAAAGACCTAAACGGGTGACAGAAGATGAAGCAGGAGAGGCAGGCGAGGCGAGACCCTGTAGGGCCTTGTAGACTAAGGAAAGGATTTTGGACTTCAACCGAAGAGTAGTGGAGAGCCATGGGAGGGTCATAAGGAGAGGAGAGATGCAATCGACTTGTACTTTGAAAAGATACCACTGGCTGCTGTCAGGAGAACAGGATGGAGGGGTAAGAGCAGAGAGCACAGTGAGAAAGCCTATGGCTTTGTTGCAGATCAAAGATGACGGTGTCTTGGCTAGTGTGCTCACAGAAAGATTAATGAATTCAAGAGATAATTGGGGGTAAAATGAGCAATAAGAATAGCAAAAGATTGGAAGCAACCTGTGGTGGTTTTAAAATATGATTGCCAAATTCTTTAGCACCCCTCCTAAAGATAAATGGGCTCTATGTACCCTTTCTTTGAACCTGGAGTTAGCTTATGACTGCTTTAACCAACAGAGTACAGTGGAATTGACACTCTGACTTCCAAGGCTAAGACATAAAAGGCCTTGCAACTTCTGTCACAGTACTTGCTCTTGGAGCTCTGAGATTCTATTCAAGAAGTCTGCCTACCTTGAGGCTGCCATGCTGTGAAGAAGACCACATAGAGGCACTTGAAGGCATCACAGTCCTAGCTAAGTCTCACCTTCAAGACAACTCAGTTCAGCCATCAAGCAAGTTAGTGAAGAAGCAACCAGATAATTTGGGTCCCCAGTCATTCAAATCAGCTTCAGCCTTCAGGTCTTCCCAGTTGGAACCCCAAACATTGTGGAGCAGAGACAAGCTGTCCCTACTGTGCCTTGTCTGGATTCCTGACACGCAGAATCCATGAGCATAATAGAGTAACATTGTGCAGTTCTGGACATAGCTTTCAAGAAGACTGGCTGCTTCCATTTACCCCTCTAGGAACGCTCGCCTAAGGTATGCTCCCTTTTATACTGGAGAAGTCCAAGCCACATGGAGAGAACAGATATAGGTGCCCCAGTTGACAGTCTCTGTCAAACTCCCAGCTCACAGTCAGCATCAATTACCATTTTGGACAGCATCACATGAGTGGGTCATCTTGAATGTTCCTGTCCACTTGAGCTCCCAGATAACATATGAGCAGAAGAACCACCCAGCTGAGCCCAGTAAAACCATAGAAACCTGAGAGGTGGTAAAGTGGTGTTGTTTTAAACTAGTATGTTGTGGGACAGTTTGTTCTGTAACAGTAGATATCCAACAAAACAAGCCCTTACTATAATCTATAAGGCTTTAGGTGATCTACCTACTTGTTCTATCCCTGCCTTACTTTGTTTATCTCATTTTTTTCCTACTCCCTCACTCATATACTCTAGCCACATTGGTCTCATTGATATTCTTTGAATGAGCTAAGCAAGCACATTAGGCACACTCCTACCTCAAGGCTTCAGGGCCTTTGCACTTGTTTGTCTGCCTTGAATGCTCTTTCTCCAGGTATCTGCATAGTTAGTGTCTTGCTTTGTTCAGAACTCTGCTCATATATCACCTTACCAAAGAGGTTTTATTTAAACCCCGTGGTAGATGCATGCATTGCTCCCCAAATTTCCATATATTTCACATACATTTCCTAGTCCCTTTGAGATGAGACAAAGCCATGTTAATAGCTCTGGCCAGTGAGCTACGAGCAGAGCAAGGCATGTCACTTCTGGGTCAAAGCATTTGTTCTTGCTATTGCTGCAAAACAAACCACTCCAAAATTTAGTGACTTAAAAGAACTTAAAAGAATTGTTATTATTATTTTGCTCATAAATCTGCAATTTGGGCAGATATCATCAGGAAACCTCAAATCTGTTCCACTGTCATCAGCTGGAGTGGCTCCACGCAGGACTGGAAAGACCCACTTCAGAGATGCTTACTCCCATGGTTGGAAAGTTGGTGATGGCTGTTGGATGGGAGCACAGCTGGGACTGAGGTTCAGAGGCCTCAGTTTCTCTCCATATGGGCCCTTTTCATAAGTTTTCGAGATTCCTTACAGCTATTAGCTAGATCCCAAAAATAAGCACCCTAAGAAACAGGAGGTGAAAAAGCTGTAGGTTTCTTAAGGTCAGAGTTTAGAAACGGGCACAGTATCACTTCCTCTGTATTCTGTTGGTCCCAGAGGCCAGGTTCAAGGGGAGGAGTCATACTCCCCAATTTCTCAAGGAGTCAAATTTGAGAAATGTCAAATAATTGGGGGACCATGTTTTAAAACTGCTACAGCAGTTTTAAATGGTACATGACTCTCTAGTTATCTTTTCTGCCATAACAACTATGGAAGCTACATGCTGACATGGTGCAGTTGGAAGAGGGAAGTGGACTGGATTGTTTAGCCCCTAAGTGGAGGACAGCTGCTCTAGAGAGTCACAATTACTCTGTTCTTTCTCTGTTAAGAAGTAGACCTGGTTGTATTCACCCACTGATGTTTCAGAGTTAATTTGTTACCATGGGACAGTCCAGCCTACCCTGAAAAGGAAATTGGTACCAGAAGTAGGGTCCTTATGTAACTAAACCCGAAGTATCTGGCAGTAACTTAGTAGTTGGGTAGCAGGCAGGAAAGTTGGTAATTCTTGTTAATGCAGAAGTAAAACTTTTATTGCAGTAACTTGGGAAGCAGCTATATGGGTACCTTTGGCTGCATTTGTCAAAATATTCAAGAGAGATGAGCCCAGCAAAGAACTGGCCAGTTTGCAAGCAGAAAAAAAAGGAAACAGAGTTCAGAAATTTCAGTCCTTGAAGAGCTGGAGAAGTTAAAAGTTTCTAGACCCAAATAGAAAGAGATGAGCTTTTATATGGTGTGGGGCACAGTAAAATCTCAATTCCTTAAAATGCTTCAGTGCAAAGATTAGATTAAGGGTGCAGCTTTCACAGGAATTTTTAAAACTTCTTTATTAATTAAAGTATCTTAGGACTAAAATAAATTAAAGTAAGAGAATGTACCTTAAGATGCTTTGAGTGAAAAATCTGTAAAATTTCTCAGATGCAAAAAATGATTTAGGACCAGCATCATGTTAGAGGTGTGGCTTTGCCATCTCTTATTCCTAATAGCTGCTATCAAATTGAAAGAAAGCTTTGGGGTCAGAAAACAAAGAAATAAAGCAAACCTAAGAACTGACTAGATTCAAATGGCCTACTCAGATTTTGTCCAAACTCTACTGCCAAATACACACAAGAGAAGAAAGAAAGCACTAAGGAGTACCTGACAATTAGCCATACTCTGAATAAAAGCCAGAGAGGTCGTTGTCCTGGTCTCCAAAGAGACTCTCGGCTTCAGGTTTTGGGGGAGGAGAAAGAGGAGAACTTGACATTTAGTTAAATGGAAGCCCAAAAATCAGTTGATGGTGAGAAACTGGGTTGCTAAGAAACTAAGGATGAGGGAGAGGGGGAGAGGGTTGGCATCCATTGCTAGGCAACCCTGAAGAAGCAAGAAGACAGACTGGTTTGGCTATAAACTCCTTTCTCCCTCATTCTTTTCAAAGATTCCTAAAGTGCCAGAATGGATATGCCCTTAAGAAATTTCTCTCATTGTACAGATGGGGAAACTGAGGCCTCAAAAGTCAAGGTGATTTTTTCCGTTTTTTTTTTCTGTTTTCATTTTATTTCTTTTTCTATTGTCTTTTTATTTCTTTTTCTTAATGGATGCAAATGTTCTAAGAAATTATGAATATGCAACTAAGTGATGATACTGTGAATTACTGATTATATATGTTAATGTTTTATTTCAGATGTAAATTTTTTTTAATTAATAAATAAATTTTTAAAAAGTCAAGGTGAGTATTCTCTTTGGCAGCAAATATACTAAAATTGGAACAATAAAGAGAATATTAGCATGGCTTCTGCACAAGGATGACATGCAAGTCAGAAAGCATTTCATACTTTTTAGCCATTAGAGAAATGTGGTCAAAACTACAATGAGATACCACTTTACATCAACTAGGGCAGCTGTTATTTAAAAACAAGAAGATAACAAGTGTTGACGAGGGCGAGTAGAAATAGAAACCCTTGTACAATGTTGGTGGGAAGGTAGAATGGTGCAGCTGCTGTGGAAAACAGTTTAGCAATTCCTCAGAAAGTTAAACATAGGATTACCGTATGATATGACGTACCATATATGGCAATCCCACTTCTAAGTATATACCCAAAAGAATTAAAAGCAGGGACTCAGACAGATATTTGTACGCCAGTGTTCACTGCAGTATTATTCACAGTAGCCAAAAGGTGGAAGCAACGCAAATATCCACCGACTGATGAATGGATAAACAAAGTATGGGGTCTGCATGCAATGGAATACTATTCAGCTGTAAGAAGAAATGAAGTTCTGATATATGCCACAACATAGATGAACCTTGAAAACATTGTGTTGAGTGAAATAAAATAGATAGAATAGGACAAATATTGTATGACTTCTCTTATATGAAATACTTAGAATAAACAAATCCATAGTCGGGTCATCAAAATGTCCAGGTCTCAAAAAGAGCAGAATAGTATAGTGGTTTTCCAGGGGCTGGCGGAGAGAGGGAATGAGGAGTTATTGCTTAACAGGTGTGAGCATGTGTTTGGAATGATGCAAAAATTCTGGAAATAGATAGTGGTGAAGGATACCACTTGTCAGTATACCCCATGTCACAGAACAATACACTTAAAATGGCTAAAATGAGTTTTATGTTATGTATATTTTACCACAATTTGGGGGAAAAAGGCAAGGTAACTAGCCCAAGTTCCCCCATAAGAGCAAAGACAAATGGTCTGGGAGCTGCCATTGGTATGGCATGCTTGAGGCACAGTTTGAGGGTAGAGCTGAAGCTGAGTCTATAAAAGAGTGAAGGAGTCAACTGTAAAAGGCTGTGAATGCCAGACCAAGTATTTTAGACTTTATTCTGTGGATAATGGAAAGCACCAAACAGTTTTGGGCAGTGTCAGATTTGTGTTTTCAAAAGAGCACCCAGGAACTGAAAATGTATCCACAGGCCCTGCCTCAGTCAAGGGTGAGAAGATTCAGGTCAATCTGCAAAGACTGGAAAAGATGCTTTCCTCTCCCTCTCCTACCCCCCTACCCTAGCCCACTTCCTTTTATCAGCTCCTGGCATTCAAGATAAGCTCTGTCACCCGCTAGCTCGATACAGAGGTCTCAGAGTCTAGATTCCCACGATAATGCATTAAAATATAAAAATGTCCAGGTCTTAACAAAAGATTACAAAACATATAAAACAGGAAGTGATGGCTCAGGCAAAGGAGATTAAAGCAGTAGAAACCACTAATGAGGAGGACCAAACCTGGGACATCTCAGACAAAGACTTTTTTTTTAAATGGTCCTGAATATGCTCAAAGAGCTAAAGGAAAACATGGACAAAGAGTAAAGAAATCAAGGGAACAACAGATGAACACAAAGAGAATACAAACAGTGAAATGGAAATTATTAAAGAAACCAAACAGAAGGGAGGGCCATCCTCTGACTTACAGTTTAGCCAGATCCCTCTGGGTGCTACATGGAAAGTAAGCTTGTGAGTAGCACTAAGGAGAAAGCAAGGAGCCCTGTGAGGAGGCTGTGGTCCAGGACAGATGGTGGAGGCCAGGACCAGGATCGGAGCTGCAGAAGAGGTGAGAAGTGGTAGGATGCAGGGCACATTTTGAAGGTAGAGCAAAGGGGTTATAAAAGATATGAAGTTACAAGGGAAAGAGGAGTCAAGGACGACTGCATTATTTTTAGCCTTTTACTGATATGATATGAAGATGCAGTGTGGGGGAAAAGACTTGGGAGAGTTGTGAAAGAGTTCACTTTCAGACTTGTCAAGTTTGAGGTGCTGATTAGACATCCCAGTGGAGATGACAAGCAGGCAGTAGGACGTACAAGTCTGGCAATGTTGGGGATGAAAGTACAGATTTGAGAGTTGTATTAGTTAGGGATCTCTAGAGAAACAGAATCAACAGAGAACACTCACAAATATAAAATTTATAAAAGTGTCTCACGTGACCATGGGAACACAGAGTCCAAAATCCGCAGGGCAGGCTGTGAAGCTGATGATTCCGATGGAGGGTCTGGATGAACTCCACAGGAGAGGCTCACCAGCCGAAGCAGGAAGAGAGCCTGTCTCTTCTGAATCCTCCTTAAAAGGCTTCCAGTGATTAGATTGAGCATCACTCACTGCAGAAGACACTCCCCTTGGCTGATTATAAATGGAATCAGCTGTGGATGCAGCTGATATGATCATGATCTAATTTTATGAAACGTCCTCATCGCAACAGACAGGCCAGCACTTGCCCAACCAGAAAAACAGGTACCACTACTTGGCCAAGTTGACAGACGAACCTGACCATGACAGTCCACCCCTTGACAACTTGGCAGCTATACGTATCACCTTAAACCATACCTAATTTCTAAATAAAAAACATTAAAACACACATTTTTTTTTCTTTCACCTAACAATACTCAACTGTTCTGCATATAAGTGGAAACACATTAACTCTCTCCACAATAGGGTGCAAGTCCTTGGGTAATATTCATTCTTAAACTTGATATCTTACAATTTAAATAGTATAACGGGAACAAAACAGCATCACAGTCCTCATTTCTGTAACTGATCACGTGGTGATAGTTCGTATTTATCACTACCTTCTTCCACTACCCATTCCATGTTCCCTTTACCCTCAGCAAGCACTTCAAGACATCTCCATCATTCTCTTTACAGTTCCTCCAAAATCTTCCCCTTAGCCATCCAAAAGACCGTTCCAACGTATCTGGTATTTGCAAACTGCAGCAGCACCCCACTCTCCAGTACCAAAACCTGTTCTAGTTTGCTAGCTGCCGGAATGCAACACACCAGAGGCAGATTGGCTTTTAATAAAAGGGGATTTATTTCATTAGCTCCTCAGAGGAAAGGCAGTTAACTTTCCACTGAGGTTCTTTTTTACGTGGAAAGGCGCACAGTGATCTTTGCTGGCCTTCTCTCCAGGCCTCTGGGTTCCAACAACTTTCCCCAAAGAGGTGGGCCACTGCATAGGCCCTTGGAAAGGGTGGGACTGCCACTTTCTAAGGCTGAGGGACAAATGACTTTCAGACTTTGAAATCCAATGGTCTTTGCTCTGCAGGTTTTCAGAACTGTTTGGATCTTGTGACCCCTGTGTCCCTTCCAATTTCTCACTATGGAAATGAAGACCTGTATCCTGTGAATGTCCTCCTTTGCATGTTGGCACCAGATAGTTTTGAGATTCATAGGTCCACAGCTAGAAGAAAATTTTTCGCACTTTAATATTGTTTAAGGAGATGAGTGTAATTGCCAAGTTGACAAGGGGTGAACATGCGGTAGTTACATTCCCGTGTCAACTTGGCTAGGTGAAGGTGCTTAGTTCTATTGCTGTGGACCTGAGCCAATGGCATGTGAACCCCATCTGTTGTTGATTACATCTGTAGTTGGCTAGGAGGTATGCCTGCTGCAATGAATGATATTTAATTGGCTGGTGCTTAAATGAGAGACTCAGTGTAGCACAGCCCAAGCAGCTCAGCATACCACATCTCAGCACTCGCAGCTTAGCCCAGGCCTAGCCTAGGCCTTTGGAGATGCAGAAAGAAATCACCCCAGGGAAAGGTGTTGGAACCCAGAGGCCTGGAGAGAAGGCTGGCAGAGATCACCCTGTGCCTTCCTATGTAAGAAAGAACCTCAGTGGAAAGTCAGCTGCCCTTCCTCTGAAGAACTGACGAAATAAATTTTTATTAAAAGCCAATCCGTCTCTGGTGTGTTGCATTCCAGCAACCAGAACAGGAGTCCTCAGCAAAATGGCCCAATTGCAGGGAAATGAGTTCTGCCAACAGCCTGGTTTGGAAGGAAACCCTGAGTTCCAGAAAGGACTATGCCCTGCACACGTCCTAACTGCAGTTCTGTGAGGTTCTGAGGAGAGGACTCAGCTAAATCATTCCCGGACTTCTGACCAGGGGAAACTGTTAAATAATCAATGAGTACGTTTGTGGCAACATATATAAATAATATCTTTAAAGCCTCAGAATTAGTAAGGTTCAAATAGTGTAGTGCATAAGGCTGGCAAGGGGTCAGTGACTATGTGACTGGAGGGAGATTGGAGTTGAAATCAGTTTTTTCCAGTGGGTCACTCCTCCACCCTCGCTGGCAAGTGCACAGAACTTGAGTTTCCTACTCCTTTGGCCACTAGGTGTCCCCAGAAATCCCCATAATCTCCCTCTACCTTCCACAGATCAGATTCAGAAATTGAAGGAACCTAAACATCAATAGAGATGATCTCTTGTAGACCTACTTTCATATGGGGAAACTGTGAGGCCTGCAAAGAAAAACCTTGCCCAAGGTCTCCAGCATTATGTCCCTCCCAAGCCTTGTCTTGCTCTCTGGCCATTCAGTTGGAGCGTTTGCACCAGCATAGATCGATAACTTCCCTCCTTTTTCCAAGGTTGCATTGAGTGGAACCTCTTGGCTTTGAGCAGAGAGGGGACTGTGAGTGAGAATGGCATGAGTGAAAGGTTCTAGAATGAGTTGTGGGCTGAGGCTGGAGGTTTCTAAATGATGCCCACCGGTTCATGACCTTGGAAAGGGGAGGGCCCTGGGTTGGCGCCGATGGTTGAAAAGCAGACTTCTCCCAAGATTAGGGCATGCAGGGTGCCTAGCTGTGGTAGCTGGGCCAGTGAGCCAGTTCTCTTTGTCCAGACCTCTGCATCCTCCACTGCAAACTGGATGCTCCCCAAAAAAAACAATGAGACTAAGTTTGGGGTGCAAGATGTTTATTAGGGATCAAAACCTGTAAAAAGAAAAGGGAAAAAGCAGGATTGGGCATAGGAAGAAATCAAACTGCATGCCTGGCAAAGCCTTGGCCACCCTCGCGGGAGTCCTGGTGCGAGTCCTGAGCAGCCAGGCTGTCACACCTCACCTTGCCCCAGGTGCAGACTGCCCTGGGATGGCAGGTCGCAGGGAGGTGGCTCTCTGCAGCAGAGGCAGTATCCACTGATCCTCCTTCCCAAAGCTGCGCAAGTCACTCCTTGAAGGGTTTTCTGGGAGGCACATATTCCCATCTTTTACATCTTTGCAACTCTAACCCTTCTTATAGGATTTTTGCCATATTGCTTCTAACCAGAGAAGCTGAGAGGAAGTGGCCATGGCAATTTCTGCATGCTCCCAGCCCTCCAAACCTGCTATAGCCCCTTTTTAAAGATTTCTGTGGGATCTGCGGACCCAGCCTTGGCTCTTGCTGGGTAAGCAGGGGCTTTGCCCAAGTTTAGGAATTCACTGAATCTGGTAGAGGTACTGGGGGAGGGTGTCATGGGACAAAGAAGGGAAAAGCATTGATCTTAGTTTCCAAAACACACTGGTAAGAAACTCAAGGACAGGAATCGCTGAGACTTCTGTTGCTCTTCACTACTCATTCAACAGAACTTCACAGCAGGCCAATGTGTGCCAGACACCATGCCAGGTGCAGGGACCAACCCCACCCATCAGCCATTCGTCTACCCTGAAGGTTCTTGTAGGATGCAGCACCCTGAAGCAGCACTGCACCAAGGACCAGCACCAGGATTTGGGGTCCTGATTCTGACTTGGCTGCTTGCAGACTCTCCTGCAAGTTACTTCATCCTCCCCTCAGTTTCCTCCTCTGGACAATGGAGTGATACAATGTATTTCATCCTGTGAAGCAGGTACTGTTCTCATTCCCACTTTAGACAGATGAAAAGAAGTGTGCAGGGTTAAATGACTCAAGGTGGCACAGGTACTCACTTGATGGTGGAGTTAGGCTTTGATCCCAGTCAGTGTGGCCCTACCCTGCTCCAGTCCTTGGAAAGGACAGGGTCAAACTAATCACCTTGGACCAAACCTGCCTGCACACCTGCTCATTTGGTCCACAGGATTTAAAAATATTAGAGTCAGCATTCACTTATAAATTGAGTTGACTCATAGAAACATCCACATTCCCAGATTCTCCTGAAAAAATCTGAACTCCCTGAGTTGCTTTCCCACAGGGTCACAACTGGTAGCAGTAAGCAGTGCCCCTCCATGCCACCTCACCCCGCAATGGGTCATAAAGCCATCATCCACCCAGACTCCCTCCCTCATTTGTTATTTGCAGGGCACCTGCAAGGATAGGTGCCATTCCTAGTCAAGATCAGGGGTCCTGAAACTGAGGAGTAAGAGGCCTAGATGTGCCAGGTGCCTGGCGTAGGGCACCCAGCTCTTCCTGCATGGGGTTGAATGCAGCTAAATCATATGAACTTGAACAGGGCAAAGTGTTCATGGAGGGTTGAGGGAAAGCACAGACATGCAGAACCACAGGGCAAGGTCGGGGCAAATACACTTTATTCAGTCCTGGCATCAGACTGGCCAAAGTCCTGCTGTGGGTGCCAGTGCCCCAGAAAGAGGGACCCCTGCCCTCAGCTACAAGACTAGTTCTCCATGACCACAAACAGTGACACCTCTTCACTCACATGACATTTTCTCATTTTTTTCATTGTCTTTTTTAGTTATTGTTGTTTTCTTAAAAAAAAAGAAAAAAAAAAAGAGAGAGAGAGAGAGAGAGAGAGAAAGAGAGCGCAAGAAAGGCCCAGAGCCGGAGCACCAAGCTTAAAGGAGGCAGCTGGTGGCTTTGTCAGCGAAGGGAACGCGTGGGGCAGAGACCTGCAGAGACCCTGGGCAGGGGTCGCGAAGGACTCTGGGACCGTTTGTTCCTGAGATTTGTGTGTGTGAATGAGAGTGAGTGTGCCACCCCGGAGGATGAACACATCGCCGGTGAGATACAGGTAGTGAGGGCAAGGGGACTGTGGGAGGCCGGAGGGGCGGGGGGGGGGGGGTGTTGGAGAGGGGGTTAACAGCACCAGGGGCAGGGCCCCAGGGAACCCTGAACTGGACACAATGTCCTCCTGTCCGCTCTGAACCCACAGTCTCAATTTCACTGGGCTCGGTCGATGACCCGTCTCAAGCTGTCTCTTTATAAGCAGGGGTCTTCAGCTACCCCATCAATTACCGTGCCTCAGTCCCCTGGCACCAACGTGCCCGTTTGTCCCAATGAATGCTGTGGCTGTGGGTATCGAGGCGGAGTTGAGGGATAGGAGGGAGTCGGGAGGAAAAGGGCTTTGGCAGGGACCCAGGATGGAAGAATGCCCTGAGGTGATAGGGCGTTTCCGGGGGGGGGGGCGGAGTAGGAGGAAGGCGCAAAAGGAACCCTGTCCCCGGACTGGTGGGTGTTTTGGTTCTGCGTTTTCTTGAGCAGTCCCTTCCCCTCTCGGCGGAGTTCCAAAGAAAGACTCTACCCCCAGTTCCCAGGTGGGGTAAGGACACATTTCTGGGGACCAAAATAAGCTGTGAGGGCAATCACGCAGTCTGGGGAGGGGTGTGCGCGTAAATGGGTGCGGGCGACCCCGTAAGATACAAGGGGCCACACCAGTGGGGAGAGCTCCAGGCTCCAAGCCTATCCTTCTGGGCCAACTAGTCTCTTTCTCCCCCTGAGAGTGCTCCTCCCATTAAGGCAGTGACGCCCGGTCGGGTTGAGAGGAAGCCGAGGGTTACCGCATCACAGGATTTCTCAGGATCGCTCTCCACCCGCTGCCCTTCTTCCCCGACGCAGCCAGCAGAGGCGTGCGGCTCGGCTGGGACCAGCCCCCTCCTCCCAAGAAGCATTAAGCATGCGCGAGAGGGGGGCGGGACCGAGCGCACCAGGGGTAAAGGGAGCGCGCCCCTCCCCCTCCCGTGGGAGGGGCTGGGCCTCCGAGGAGCGCGCGGTACCGCCCAAACGGAGCGCCCACCTAACCGAAAGTGGGGGTGGGCTGAGCGAAGGCGGAGGGATTTTTGGAGCAAGGGACGGGGCGTGCCCTCCGGCCAAGAGGAGGGGCGTGTGCAAAGTGGGGGAGGGGTGCAGGTCCGTAGGAGAGAAAGGGAGGTGTATCGGAGGGGGGCTGGCTGCTGGTGGCTGCGCGGGAGGGGGCCAGGTGGGAGGGGCCAGGATGTCAGAGAAGGAGTGGGGGTTGGGCTGCCTTGGGGTGTGTCTGCGGGGGTGGGGCATGTCTGGATCTGAAGGGGGAAGGGCACGTCTAGGAGGGGGGAGGCTGCGCGGGAGATGGGGTGCCAGCCTCGGCCTCCGAGGGGCCCCAATACCTGATTCCTGTATGTAAACAGCTGGTTTGGGGGCGTGCGCGCCCCGCTGACGGTGGGCTCAGTAGGTGAAAACCAGGTCGGCGATACTAGACGGGCGCCAGTCCCCCGCAATCATCTCGGTAACCTCAGGGGTGCAATAGTCCGGGAACTCGAAGTGCGACGTACCCGAGGCGGGCGGCAGGTCTGGGTCGCGGTCCAGGGCACTGCAGTCCAGGCCGGTGGGGCCAGGGGGCAGCCTGGACAGAAAGCCCAGCGGCTCCTCCCCCGACGCCACCGTCTCCTCTTCGCCTTCCTCTGCCGCCACCGCCTCCTCCTCTTCCTCCGGCTCCTCGTCCTCCGACGGTGTTGGGGAGGCGGCAGTGGCTGCCGCCCCCTCGCCCGACGGTCCCTGGGCGCGCTCCGCGGATCCCCGGGCAGCCCGCCCCGCCGGGACCATTCTCCACAGCTCCCGCCCGGGGGTCTCCACCAGGCGCACCTCCAGCAGCTCCTCCTCGTCGTCGTCCTCCTCGTCCTCGGGCGCCGCCGCGCTGCCCCCCAAAGGCCCTCCCGCAGCTCGGCGGCCTCCGCGGCTGGGCAGCTGCGGCCCGGGCTTGAGCCGGCTGCCGCCACCGCCGCCGGGGGGGCGGGGCCGCGCCTTGGCGGGCGCCCCCTTGCTCTTTTTGCGCGGCCGGTACTTGTAGTCTGGGTAATCCGCCATGTGCTTAAGGCGCAGCCGCTCCGCCTCCCGCACGAACGGGATCTTCTCCGAGTCCTGCAGCAGCTGCCAGCGGCGGCCCAGGCGCTTGGAGATCTCCGCGTTGTGCATGTCGGGCCATTGGTCCATGATCTTTCGCCGTTCGTGTTGCGACCACACCATGAATGCATTCATCGGTCTCTTGATGTGCCCGCTCGGGGTCTTGCACCAGCCGGGCTCGCGCGCCCCCTCCTCGGCCGTCCCGGGCCCCGGGGGCGGCGGCCCGCCATCCCGCTTGGCCCGCGCGCCCCGCTGCTGCACCATCGCGCCTGGGCCCGGGGCCGCTAGACGCCGCCGGGGACCGTCCGCATCCTCCGCGGCTGGGGATGGGGGAGGAGGCAGCGGCGACGGAGGGGCGGCCCCGCCCCGCGGCTCGGCCCGGCCCCCGCGAGCTGGGGAGCTAGGAGCTGGGCGCTCGGTCCCAACGGACGGCGGGGGGAGAAGGTCAGCGGCGAGGTCTCAGGCGGGCTCGGCGCGCCCCCGCCGCCTCCGGCAACTTGCGCCCTGCCGCACCCCACACATTGTTTAGCGGGAGCCGAGGAATCACGCCCCCGGAGCCCTGGACCCCCGCGGGCTCTCCTTGCGGCCGCCTGCACCGCCGCGGCCCGCGCGCGCCGCTCCCCGCCCAGCCGCCACCGCCTTCCAGTGTCTTTCTCCCCGCGCGGCCCCGCCGGCGCGCGCGCCACCCCCTCCCCCCTCGCCGTCTGCGGGCCGCTGCGGCGCGCACGGGGCCGCCCCGTGTAAACACCGAGGTGCCCGCTTGGGCTGCGGCCGGGCCACGCCTCGCTCTCGGGCTGCGCGTCACCCGTTGCTGGGCAGATAACCCGGTATTTGCATCTCCCAATCGCTGGCCGCCGGGGCGGGGCGGGCTCAGACTGCGGGTTGGGCGGTCTCGCGGCTGGGATTGGGGGAAACGGGTGAGGTCGGTTTCTTTTCTTAGGCTGGGGGCTAGAGGGAGGGTGGGGGCGCCGCGCGTGCTTCCCATCTGGCTCTCGAAGGTTGTTCCCGTCCCGCGCTGCCTTTGAAATTTTAGCGTATTCAGTGACACCTGCCGGCAGGTAGAACCTCTGTCCCTTCCCCTTTCAGGGGCATCTTTTCGGCCAGTCCCAGAGCAGAATTGGAGGAGGGTACAACTAAGGTTATAATACAGTTTCGACAAGCTCCTTAAGGGGACAGATTTAGTCTCTGCCTAGTACAACACTGGATCTGCCACATATGGGTTCAACAAATGCTTCTGGAGAGAATAAACGAATCCTTTTCTTATTTTTTGTTTAAATTTCGCTTAAGGCGCCACTAGAATTCTGAGAAAGAAGGGAATGTGACGTCCCTCCCCAGATTTGGAACACCGAGCACGCAGAGCTGGATTCGAATCTTGCTTCGAGGTTCGAATCCTTGGTTCGAGGTCCCAACCCTCTCTCCCTAACTCGGCGGCGAAGGGGTCGGGGGCACCTCGCCTTCCGCCTACGGCGAGGATCCTTGAGCTGGACGGCCTTCCAGGCCTGAGATTGGGCGATGCGTAGGTGCCCCATTCCCAGGCCCCACCCCACAGGGCTGCTGGTCTGGGGGCTGACAGGGGCGCGCTGCCCGCTCCAGCGTCTGGGGGAAGCGTGCGCGGACACGGGGGCGGAGTCAGCAGGGGGCGTGGCCAGGGTGTAGGCGCGTGGCGGGGAGGGGCACGCGCCACCCGCTCCCCACGTGTGAGCTCGCTTAGCCGCCGCGGGTCTTGTGCAGCCACCGGGGGAGGTCACCTTCACGGCGTTGCGGGCCCGAGCGATGGGAGGGGGCGCTGGGGCCCCGCCTCTCGGGATAAGGAGGCGGGAGGGGTCGGGATTGTGGTCCCTAAGGTCCCTTTCCTCCGGGGCACGGTCCTGGGCGGGAGGTGCGTGCCTCCACCGTAGGGCCCACCCCCTGCCGGCAGGCTAGGGCTGACGGCGGAGCTGAAGGGTTTAGGACTGGGGGAAGGGCCGAGGTGCGGCTCCGGGGCTGCGGGGGGCGGGATGCTGCCCGGGACCGTAATTGGAGCATCCCTGACTGTAGGGGTTACTCTTAAAGGCACAGGGCGCCTGGAAAAAGGAAAAGGCCCTTACTCCCCATATGGTCCCTCCGCCGATTTATTCGTGTTGAGATCTGGAGATCCCCCACTTCGAGCTTTCCTCGCTGTAGCCAGGGAGACCGGAGAGCATGGCGGTTCACTTCCTGATGGAGTTAGGCTTCCTGTATTCATATCCCGTTGGCTCTTTTTATTTATCCTTAAAATGGGGATACTGTAGTCGTCTCTCGTGTGGTTGTTTTACGAATTAAACAGGAGAGTGGATGTACACATATCGCTGACACCTAGTAAATGCTCAATTCGAGACTAGTTATCCGAGATTAGATTTCCCAGTACGTACCAAAAAAGAGGGTATCAGCAACAGAATGACACCAACATAATGAGAAAAAAAAATTGGTAGTGTGGAAATAGATTTGACATTTCAGAAAGAGAGTAAAGTAGCGATCATGGGGAAAATACAAGCCTTATGGAATTATCTAACAAATTTACACTTTTCCTATTTAGTATCCATTTTATTTTATGTGTCATATAAGGGGCACACCATCTTTTCATTGCTTAGGGCCTCTCAAAGGTCTTACTCTGGCCCTGAGCTGCTACTGCTGTTGCTGTTATTATTACTATCACTATCATACGGATTCCAAAGTATCTGCTTGTTCACTAACCTTACTGTCAGATTGTCTGTTTTGGACTAGGGTGTTCCTCTTCTCAGTAGGGGAAAATATCTATCCATTATTCCACCACTCTTCCCTCCCTCCTTTTCTCCAGCCAGCCAGCCATTCAACAAACGTGTTTCTTAGACTCTTAATAGACACTGAGGAGATAGAAATGGTTAAGTGCAGAATATGGGCCCTCAACAAATCCCTGTCTTATGGGGGAATGAGGCATGTGCTGCCTCCTCCAAAACAGCCTCCGGGACACATTGGAGATAGAAAGCATGGATGGGAATTCAGTTGATGGAGATGAGGTCTTCACCTTGGATTATTTTCCTTCTCAAGAGACATTTATTCAGTGCATGATCATTTTGAAGACACCTCCATGGAAGAGAGTACATTGAATTCGACTAGTATTTATTGAGCATCTGCTGGGTGCCATACATTAAGCTTGAAAGGGGGGTTATGCTGTTAAAATAAATTTAGTAGATTGAAATGCTAGTGATCAATGAAAGGGAGAGGTAAGGGGTATGGTATGTATGAATTTTTTTCTGTTCTCTTTTTATTACTTTTTCTGAATTGATGCAAATGTTCTAAGAATCATTCATGATGATGAATATGCAACTATATGATGATATTGTGAATTACTGATTATATATGTAGAACGGAATGATCATATGTTAAGAATGTTTGTGTTTGTTGTTATTTTTTTTAATTTAAAAACTAAAAAAAAGAAAAAGAAAAAGAAAATGAGGTTGTGGGATTGCAGCAGTGACCAACACAATGTCCCTTTTCTCAAGGAGTAATTGGGAACAACAGGAAAAAACACACAACTAAACTAATAAAGTAATTTCTGATAGTTGTGCAAGCTATGAAGAAAATAAGATGATGAAGAACAAATGACTGAAACAGAGAGGATGTTAAGGATGGGGCCTAATCATGAAAAGGAGCTATTCATGCCAAGATCTGGGGGAAGTACATTGCATGCAGAGGAAATAGCAAGTGCAGGGACTGGGAGATGAAAAAGTGATGGAGATGGAGTCTTGAGGATTTGAGGGACATGGAAAGGCCCTAAGACTAGTGAGTATAGGGTGTACTTGAGGAACATGATGGCTTTATGTGGAGCTGAAGCTAGAGGGCAAATGGTGGCTGGGCCTTAGAACCCTCGTTAAGTTCTCTGGGCTGTGGGCAGCCAGGGAACATATCTGAGCTGGAGGATGACATGGTCAGAGCTGTGCTTTAGGAAGACGAAGGGATGTCCATGTGTTGTGGGAAGACCCATAAGAAGGAAGTTTGACTGTAGGAAGATCATCCAAAAGGTTTAAAAATATGTCCAGAAATTCTTTGAAACGCCTCCCTTCAAAAGGAGGAGCCCAAACACCACCCCCACTCCCCGTAATTGTGAACTGTATTTAGTAGACTTGATTCTAACTAATAATATGTGGCAAAAGGGCTGGTGTGAGAGATCTGAGATTAGGACATAAAGGCATTGTGGTTTCTGCCATGCTATTTTGTATTGTTCACTCCAAGGGAAGCCAGCTGCCATGACCTGAGGACACTGGAGCAGCCCTGTGAAGAGGCCCACTTGGCCAGACATTCTAGTGATCCATCCTGGAATCAGATCCTCCAGCCCTGGTCAGGCCTTGCATGATGCAACCAGGGCCATTGTCTTCACTGCAGCCTTTGCAGAGACCCTGAGCCAGAACTACCCAGCTAAACTGCTCCCTAATTCCTGACCCACTGTGCTGGCTTGAAAGGATGTGTGTGCCCTAGAAAAGCCATGTTTTAATCCTAATCCCATTCTGTAAAGGCAGCCATTTCTTCTAATCCTAATTCAGTACTATATGTTATAAACTTTATCTTTCTCCATGGAGATGTGACTCAATTAGTGTGGGTATACAACCTGATTAGGTGGAAACGTGTGTCCACCCATTCCAGGTGGGTCTTGATTGGTTTTACTGGAATCCTTTAAAAGAAGAAGCACTTTGGAAAAAGCTAAAGAACGACATAACCATGAGAAGCAGAGAATCCACCAGCCATTGACCTTTGGAGATGAAGAAGAAAATGCCTCCTGGAGAGCTTCAGGAAACAGGAAACTAGGAGAGAAAGCTAGCAGATGACGCCATGTTTGCTACATGCCTTTACAGATGAGAGAGAAACTCTGACCATGTTTGCCATATGCCTTTCCACTTGAGAGAGAAACCCTGAAACTCCATCGGCATTCTTGAATCAAGATATCTTTCCCTGGATGCCTTAAGTTGGACATTTTTATAGACTTGCTTTAATTGGGACATTTTCTCGGCCTTAGAACTGTAAACTAGCAACTTATGAAATTCCCCTTTTTAAAACCATTCCATTTCTGGTATATTGCATTCTGGCAGCTAGCAAACTAGAACACAACAGAAACTGAGTTTCATAAATGTTTGGGGGATAATATGTTCATGCAGCAACAGATAATTAACACAAGTGTACTGCCAAGCTGTTGAACTTGAAAAAGAGAAAAAGTTAGAAAAACTTTTCAGGTCACAAAATATTCATTGTGTAAAACTTCAAAAATACTGAAGCTGAGGGAAGAAATATTTTGTTGGGATTCATCCACCAATATCAAAAAACATCCACTCTTGGCATTTTGGTATATTTCTAGTTATTTTTTCTGTATGTATGCTTTATTTTAATCTGGCTGATCTCATTTTATATCTTGCAGTTTTCATGTAAAGTAATAATTTAAGCATTTTTCCATGCAGCTACCAAATCTTCACTGCACAGGTTTCTCCCCAATTAAGTGCCAAACCACTTGGAAGGACATTGGCTTTGAAAACCTTTATATCCAGTCTTATTGATATTTTCTTTATCCAAGTTAAAGTACCTTATTTGTTGTTATTGCAAAAGTAATATATGCTAGTAATAAAATGTAATACTATACAGAATTATATAAGGTAAAAAGCAAACACCTCCTGAATTCTAGAAGAAGGGTACTGCTTTAAATATAATATATAAACTTCCAGAATGTTAATGCATTAAGTGTACTTAATGGATAAGTACACACGTGTATAAAGTTATTTATAGCATTAGGGTAGTACTAGATGTAGTTTTTAGTAACATGCTTATTTTTTGTATGCTGTATAGTGGGGGTCACATTCCATTGTTTTTCCTTGTGAATATCCTGTTATTGCAGTACCATTTCTTGAATCTTTGTGTTTGTTTTTTCTTTGTTTGTTTGCTTGTTTGTTTTGGAAAGTGCACAAGCCAGGAATCAAACATAGGTCTCCACATGGCAGGCAAGAATTCTACCACTGAACTACCCTTGACCCCCAGTAACCAACCTGCTGTTTACACATAACATCATAATCCCTTTCTCTTTCCATGTAGTACATAAATCCTTCTCCAGACCTGCCTAATGCATGTTGTGTGGATATACTGTAATTTATTTAATCAATCCCTTCTCGAAGGACATTTAGGTTGTTTTCATCTTCTTTGCTGTTAGAAACAATGCTACAGTGAATATCTTTGTATATATATTTTTGCACACTTGTCAGTTATTTCCTTAGGATAGATTCACAGAAAGAGATTAAGCAGTCTAAGGAGATGCATATTTAAAACTGTTCATCTATACGATTACCGTTAAGCCTCTGAACGTTTACAGCCTTCTACTTTCCCCGCAGAGCACAGACTTACCTATTTCCCCACATTTTCACCCATGCTGGCTATTATCAGCCTTTTATATCTTTGCCAATCTGACAGGTGCAGTGTAATGCAGCTCGTTGTTTTCACTTGCACTTCTTTCATGAATAAAAATGTGAACATCTTTTTGTATATTTGTGGGCCATTTTGTTTTTTTAATTAAAAAAAAATAATTATGCTACATGCAATTTGGTATCTGATTGAATCCTGAAATAGAAAAAGGACATTGTTGAAAAACTTCTAAAAATCTGAATAAAGACTAGTTTAGTGAATAGTATTGTGCCAATGTTACTTTCTTAGTTTTGAAAGATTATATAAGATACTACCATTAAGGGAAGCTGGGCAAAGAGTTCTGGGAACTCTGTACTGTTACTTTTTTTTTTAGGTTTTTTAAAATTATTTTTATTGACAAATCTTCACACACATACAGTCCATACATGGTGTACGATCAGTGGCTCACAATATCATTATATAGTCTTGTATTCATCACCATGATCATTTTTAGAATATTTGCATCACTCCAGAAAAAGAAATAAAAAAGAAAAAACTCATATCCCATACCCCTTACCTCTCCCTCTCTTTGATCATTAGTATTTCAATCTACCCAAATTGTCTTATCCTTTATCGCCCCTATTATTTATTTATTTATTATCCATATTTTTTTACACATCTGTCCATATCCTGGAGAGAAGGAGCATCAGGGCAGGCCACGGTGGCTCAGCAGGCAGAGTTCTTACCTGCCATACCAGAGACCCGGGTTCGATTCCCGGTGCCTGCCCATGCAAATAATAATAATAATAATAATAAATAAGAAAGAAGCATAGACGTAAGGTTTTCACAATCACACAGTCACATTGTAAAAGGTATATCTTTATACAAGTGTCTTCAAGAATAAAAGCTATTGGAATGCAGCTCAACAGTTTCAGGTATTTTCCTTTAGCCATTCCAGTACACCAGAAACTAAAAAGGGATATCTATATAATGCATCATCATAATAATAAATTATCCAGGATAATCTCTCGATTCTGTTTAAAATCTCTCAGCCACTGAAACTTTATCTTCTCTCAATTCTCTCTTCCCCCTTTTGGTAAAGAAGGCATTCTCAATCCCGTGATTCCAGGTTCTGGCTCATCCTGGGATTTCTGTCCCATGTTGCCAGGGAGATTTATACACCGGGAGTCATGTCCCACGTAGGGAGAAGGGCAGTGAGTTCCCCTGCCCAGTTTGCTTAAAGAGAGGCCACATCTGAGCAACAAAAGAGTTTCTCTGGGGGTGACTCTTAGGTATAATTATAAGTAGGCTTAGCTTCTCCTTTGCAGGAATAAGTTTCCATTGGGACAAACCCCAAGATTGCAAGCTCAGCCAATTGATTTGGTTGTCCCCACTGCTTGCGAAAATACCAGGAATTCTCCAGATAAGGAAGTGGAATATTTCCTCCTTTCTCCCCAGCCCCCTACAAGGGAACTTTGCAAATATTTTTTTATTCACTGCTCAAATTACTTTGGGATACATTGGGGCATCACAATAACCTGTATAAACCAACAAGATCTCATGCCCTATTCAAGATTCAATGTACTTAATGGTGTTCAACTAAACTGCCCATGCAAGTTAAATTAGGTAATGCACTATCCAAGACATAAATTTTCCACCAAATAAATCTCTCTCCCTTTGGTCTCACTCTCTGTACTATCTTTACTACTCTTTTGTGAATCCAAAATTACTTCAAATTTTAAGGTTTAAAAAATTAATTATATATCACTTAATACATGTAAATTCGATTATGTATAAATGAATTACAAAGCATAGTGATAGCCCAGAAACCTGTGAACCACTACCCAATTTAAGTAGAGCATTACCAATATCTTTGCGTTGTCTTATATGCTTCTCCAATAATCCGCCTCCCTCTCTCCTCTACACCCTTAACAGGTGTGACCATTTTTTGAAGTTTGCATATATCATCCCTTTCCCTTTGCCCCATGGAGTAGGTAATTTCCAAAGATGGCCACAACAATCTTCCCCATCTCGCATGCCCTTTTGCCATGTGCCTTTGCCAATTCTCCCATCAAGAAGTGGAGTCTCCAAAAGGGGGAAGAGAGAAATGAGACAAAGTGTCAATGGCTGAGAGATTCCAAACAGAGTCGAGAGGTTATTCTGGAAGATATTCTTATGCATTATATAAATATGACCTTTTTAGTTAAGGTATACTGGAGAGGCTGGAGGGTAGTGCCTGAAAATGGAGAACTGTGCTCCTGTAGCCATGTTTCTTGAAGATGATAATGGCATATTATCATCTTTCGCAATGTGATTGTGTGATTGTGAAAACCTTGTGTCTGATGTTCCTTTTATCTATGGTATGGACAGATGAGTAAAACATAGGGATTAAAAATAAATAAATAATAGGGAGAACAAATGTTAAAATAAATTTATTGGATGGAAATGCTAGTGATCAATGAAAAGGAGTGATGAGGGTTATAGAAAAAAATAGGGTAAACAAAGGCTAAAATATATTGGATAGATGGAAATACAAGCAGTCAATGAGAGGGAGGGGTAAGGGGTATGGTATGTATGAGTGTTTTTTCTTTTTTCATTTCTTTTTCTGAATTGATACAAATGTTCTAAGAAATGATCATGGTGATGAATATACAACTATGTGATGATATTGTGAGTTATTGATTATGTACTAAGAATGGAATGATCATATGGTAAGGATGTTCATTTTTGTATGTTATGTTTAAAAATAAATGAAAAAAAAAAAAAAAGAAGTGGCGTCTCCCACTGCCTTCCCCAAATTTCCTTGGCAATGTGGGACAGATCTCCCAGGGATGAGCCAGGACCCAGCATCAAGGGATTGTGAAAGTCTTTTTAGCCAAAAGGGGGAAGAGAGAAATGAGACAAAGTGAAGTTTAAGTGGCTGAGAGATTTCAAACATAGTCAAGAGGTTATCCTGGAGGTTATTTTTATGTCTTAAATAGATATTCCTTTTTAGTTTGTGGTATATTGCTGTGGCTCGAGGGAAGTACCTGAAATTGTTGAACTGTGTTCCAGTGGCCTTGATTCTCAAAAATGAGTATATAACTATATAACTGTGACTGTGTGATTGTGAAAACTTGGTGGCTGATGCTTCCTTTATCCTGAGTATGGGCAGATGAGTAAAAAAATAAGGACAACAAATAAATAAATAACGGGAGGAATAAGGGGTAAAAAAAAATTGGGTAGATTGCAATACTGATGGTCAATGAGAGAGAGGGGTAAAGGGTAAGAGATGTACAGGTTTATTCTTTTGCTGGAGTGATGCAAATGTTATAAAAACGATCATGGTGATGAATGGACAACTATGTGATGATATTGTGAGCCATTGATTGTATATTTTAGATGGTCTGTGTGTGCATGAAGATATCTCAATAAAAATAAAAAGTGAAAAAAAAAAAAGAGGTGGCGTCTCTTTTCCCTCATCTAGAACCTGGGCCAGTCCTGTTGTGATGGTTAAGTTCATGTGCCAACTTGGCTAGGCTGGGGTGAGCAGTTGTTTGGTCAAACAAGCACTGGCCTGACTGTTACTGCTGTGAGAATTTCGTGGATTTAAAGCATTAGTCAGTTGATTGCATCTATGGCTGATTATATCTACAGTTGACAAAGAGATTTCCTTCAGCCATGACAGCGGTCTCCATCCCATCAAATTAGAGACCTTAATAGGAGAACTGATGATTTTAGTAATCAGAAGAATTTCCATCTATTTCAGCCAGGCAGCTTCTCCTTGGGAATTCGTCAAAACCTTTATCAGCCTTCCCTATAGAATCTTAACTTGCGTATCCCCAAGGTTGCTGTAATCCTTAATACTTGCATATGGAGGTTTCTATCTGTTTGTATACAGATATACCCTACTAGATCTGTTTCTGTAGAGAACCCTGACGAGTATACTTGTGACTTGCTTGACCCATAGAAAATGATGGAAGAGATGTCGCGTGACTTCAGACTACACCTTACAGGGCTTTTGCAACTTCCAGTTCGCCCATGTGGAAGCCAGCTGTCACCCGTGAAGCCCAGGTGAGACTGCTGAGTGAGGAGAGAACACTCGGAGAGGGAAAGGCTGCATGGAAGACAACTGGGCCCACAGCCTACACCAAGGCCCCAGACATGGGAAATCCATCTTGGATTTCCCAGCAGTCGTCAAGTCTCCCCAACCAACACCATGTGAAGCCGAGATTGGCCGTCCCTGTGGAACTCAACCCAGAATGGTGACCCACAAGATCACGAACAGTAAAATATTATTGTTCCAAGTCATGTTGGGGTGATTTGTAATTCAGCAATCCCTTAGAGTTGGCCACATATGTATGTATCCCTAAATAATTGTTTGGTGTTGCTTATTTTTATGTTGATAGAAATGCATCATACTGCATGTAGCTTTCTGCTACTTGCTTTTTTCACTCTACTAAGAGGTTCTGAGACTCAATTATTTGTTACTTGTGGTTAGAGTTTGTTAATTTTCCTTGTATTTAAAATTCCATTATGTGAATTTTATTCCACTCCAGTTACAGCAGCTGGAGTGATCTTTTTAAACTGGAAGATGAGAGCACATCACTTCCTTGTTTAAAATCCATCATGGTTAGAAGAAAATACACACTCAACCATAGCCCGCAAAAGGCCCTGCAAAATCTGGCCCTTGCCCACCTCCTCCCACCCATCCTGTCCTTCTTCTACACACAAGCCTCCTTGATGTTGTCCCAACACATCAAGCTTGGACCAGGCAAGGACTTTATATGTTCTGTCTCTTCTGCCTGGAAAACACTGTACCCTCATCTCCACATGGTTGAACACGTCTCTTCCTTCTAGCCTCAGCTCAAATGGTCTCCTCAGAGAGAGGCCTGCCCTGACCACTCTGTGTTCTAAACCTCCTCTCACCCTCCACCTCAGGAGCACAGAATTGCTTAGCGTGCAACACATTCTCCCCATTATTTGTGATGGACTCACTTTATGTCTTTATGGATTTATTTATAAATGACATAATATAAACCAGCATCCCAATACAAGGACTGTAACAAAGATTATAACTTAACTTCTCCTGTTTCCTCCTTTCCCTTTCCATCCCCTGTCTGCCCTCCCCTGAGGTAATGCCTACCCTGAGTCTAGCTTTGTCTTCCTTACACTTTTGAAAACGGAACAGCTTTATTCAGATGTGAATCACCTACCATACTATTCGCCCATTTAAAGGGCACAGTCAGGGATTTTTCGCATATTTGTGGCATAGAGCAGTCATCACCACAATCAGTCTTAGAATATTTTCATCATCCCGTAAAGAGGCCCTGTCCTCATTGGCAGTCTCCCCTCATTTCTCCTACCTCTCCTCTATCCCTCACTCTAGACAAACACTAATCTACTTGTGTCTTAGGGATCTGCCTATTCTATATATTTCATAGAGAGGCAATTTGCACAATATGTGACATTTTGTGACTAACTTCTTTGACTTAGCATCATGTTTTTTAGGTTTATCATGTTGTAGCATGTGTTAATATTTCATTACTTTTTTTTAGCTTTATTTTTATTGGTGCTCTCATAACATCTTTTTTTCCATCTTTTAATTCTTAATTTTTGTTGATATATATTATATATTCACATACCATGGAATCATCCAAAGTGTATAATCAGTGGTTCACAATATCATCATGTAGCTGTGCGTTTATCACCACAATTGACTTTTTTCTTTTTTTGTGAAAAATAACATATATGCAAAAAAAAAGCAATAAATTTTAAAGTACATCACAACAATTAGTTGTAGAACAGATTTCAGAGTTTGGTATGGGTTACAATTCCACAATTTTAGGTTTTACTTCTAGGTGCTCTAAGATACTGGAGACTAAAAGAAATATCCATGTGATGATTCAGCAATCATACTCATTTGTTAAACCCTACCTTCTCTGTAGAACTCCACCATCACCTTTGATCTTTCTCTACTCTTTAGGGGTATTTGGACTATGCCATTCTAACTTTTTCATGTTGGAAGGGGCTGTCAATAATATGGGATAAGGGGATGGAACTAGTTGATGTTCTGGTGAGGCTGGCCTCTGAGTATTTCATTACTCTTTATTGCTGAATAATGCTCTATTGCATGGATATACCACATTTCAGCCTTCATTCATTAGTTGATGGACATCTGGGTTGTTTCCACTTTGGGGCTATTATAAATAATGCTGCTAGGAACATTCGTATACAAGTTGTTGTGTGGACATATGTTTTTATTTCTTTTGGTATTTATATATCTAGTCATGGAATTACTTGGTCACATGGCAACTCTGTGTTTAACCTTTTGAGGAACAGTCAGGTGTTTTCCAAAGTAGCTGTACAATTTTGCATTCCCATCAGCAGCGTATGAGAGTTCCAATTCCTCCTTTGCTTTAAAAATAGAATTTTTCTTCAAAGTATATTGTGTTGCCTTTCACTTTATCAAAAGGGTAGCATGCCATGTGCAACATTTTGGTACTTAGTCTTTCAATCTGTATTATAGTGCTAAGATTCATCCAAATCATTGTGCCCATGTAGTTCATTCATTGTCCCCTGTAGGAGTATACTATGGTTTTCCCATCTTGTTGTCCTACCCATAGGCATTTGCATTATTGTGACCAGGACTGTCAGCAGTGCTGGTCACAAGATGTGTCCTCGGAGCTCACCAGCAGAAAAGTTTCCTGTGTGATCCTACATCTGAGGACATGCGAATGCTAACTTTGACCAGCTAGTTCCAAACTTGCAGAAACCGTCATGCCAATCCACCTGCCCTGGTTGGGTCCAGCTGCAAAATGCCCTGTGAACTGGCATTTTCAAAGTCATGCAATGAAAAGAGAACAAGAAGGACAAGGTAATTACTTTTTTCTATTCATCTAAATTACTTCATTTTTTTTTTAAATCAGAAATTATGATCATGTGTGTTGGGTTCTAGTTTGCTCGCTGTGGGGAATGCAATATACCAGAAACAGAATGGCTTTTTAAAAGGAGAATTTACTAAGTTGCTAGTTTACAGTTCTAAGGCCAAGACAAAAGTCCCAATTAAAACAAGTCTATAGAAATGTCCAATCAAAGGCATCCAGAGAAAGATACCTTGGTTTAAGAAGGCCGATGAAGTTCAGGGTTTCTCTCTCAATTGAGAAGGCACATGGTGAATACGGCGTCATCTGCTAGCTTTCTCTCCTGGCTTCCTGTTTCATGAAGCTCCCCGGGAGGCATTTTCCTTCTTCATCTCCAAAGGTCACTGGCTGGTGGACTCTGCTTCACGGTGCTATAGCATTCTCTGCTCTCTCTGAATCTCTCATTCTCCAAACTGTTTCCTCTTTTATAGGACTCCAGTAAACCAATCAAGACCCACCCGAGTGCGTGGAGACATTCGTCACCTGATCCAGTTTAACAACCCCTCTTGACTAAATCACATCATCAGGGGAGATGATCTGATTACAGTTTCAAACATACAGTTTCGAATAAGGATTATTCTACCTTTATGAAATGGAATTTTGATTAAAACATAGGTTTTCTAAGGGCCATACATCCTTTCAAACTAGCACAGTACTCTTAGCTATTTTTTTTTTTTTTTGCGTGGGCAGGCACTGGGAACCAAACCCGATCTCTGGCATGGCAGGCAAGAATTCTGCCACTGAGCTACTGTCACACTGCCCTACCCTTTGCTATTGAGTACTTAAAGTGTGGCTGATGCAAACTGAGATGTGCTGTAAGTGCAAAATACATGCTTGATTTCAAAGACTTAGTACTTTTTTTTAAAGGATCTAAAATATTACACTAATATATTTTTCTGTTGCTTACATCTTGAAATGATAATATTTTGGATATATTAGGTTAATTAAAATGTACTAAAATTAATATTGCCCATTTCTTTTAAGTTTTTAAAATGTGGCTACTAGAAAATTTAAAATTGCACTTGTGACTTGTGTTACATTTCTACTGAGCAGCGCTAATATAGAAAATGGAGGCTCTTCTCATCTTTACATGGCAAAATAAAAATTTGGCAATCTTTTGCCAGTCCTCAAATTTACAATGTGTCCTTTTTTTCCGATGTGTGTGGGGGAGAGGATTACTTTTAAAAACATCTGTGAAACCCCACATTCTTAAAAACCCCAACCAAATGCTGGGCTGCCAATCCATGAGATAAAGTTTCAGACTCAGAGAAGCACCAAGGCAGAGAACAGAGTCCAGAAATAGGGAAATGTTTATGGGCAGGAGAGGACAGCATTGGAGTCATTTTAGCAGAAAGATTCAGAAGATTGGGAAATAGATTGGGGGAGGAAAGGGGAAAGGTGAATAAAAGGGGAAAGGGATTTTGCATAGTGGGTTCCATCTGTGACTGTCCCATCCCACTGGTACATCTCCATGTCTCCTGGTATGTAATTATTTCCCTACAATCCGACTTGGAAATTCATTAGACTTCTTCCCTTAGAGATGAACATATAACTTATGAAAGGGGACACAAAAAGTCAAAACTATAGAGACAGTGAAACATCTGTGATTGTCAGGGTTTGGGAAAAGGCAGTGAGGATGAATGGATGAAGCACGGGATATTTTTGGAGCAGTAAAGCTATTCTGTGTGATATTGTAATTGTAGATACATGATAGTATGCATTTATCAAAACCCACTGAATGTATGTAAATATTGAAAAAAGTCATTTAGACATCGGGAGAATCTGAGGATGGAATGCAGAATGTGACAAAACAATTTAAATGTATTAGAAATATATGAAACAACCTCACTGAAGTGGAGAAAGGTGCTGATCTAAGTAACTTAGGAAATGAGTGGAGTCTGTAAAACTAAAGGCAAAAAAAAAAAACCTGTCCAAAAGTACTGTACTGTAGCTGATAAAGTTTCCCACAGGGGTATGGGTCGATGATTCCGACATTGCTATTACATGCTATACATGTAAACTAGATATGGATAATTAAGTAAATAGATGGCTGATCATGGGAGCCAGGTTTCTCACTGTTGGAGTAAGAATTTATAGATAAGCAAATGGAGGAAGCTAGAATGACCCATCTGGTAATCGATAAGAGTTATAAATATCTGTATGATCTCATGCTTAACTTAATATAGATAAAATGGTTACATATGGAAAAATTTATAGATATAGGTATATACATTAGTATATACATATATATTTCCTTGTTCTCTCATTTGAGAGGTCCTAAAAGAAAGAACACCCCAGAAGCAACAAAGTATACCTAGCTACCATATTTTGGTTTCTAACACCGTTTTCCAATAAAAGGTATCAGGGCTCCTGATAATAGAGCAGGGACAGGAAATTTAAAGATGAGCATGGAGCATCTTATAGTGCTAGAAAGTAAGGAAGGGGCCAACAACAACAACAACAAAACATCCCGCCATATTCGGGCTATGCCAAAGGGACAAGAGCTATCTGAAAGGGCTCCCAGAAGTCAAAGCTGGGACAATTCAAGCAACAAAATAAAGGTTGCCTTATAACTCAAAGTATAAAATAAATATCTATAGGTCCATACTGATATAAATAAATGATTGAACACATAAACAAACAAACAAATTCAGGAAAGATAAGTCTCCCATGCAGCAGAATTCCAAATATTTTCTGGAGACAGTCTGCTCTCAAGGAGATGAATTATAACTCCCCACTCCTTAAGTGTGAGCTAAGTGTATGACTTCCTTCCAAAGAGTACAGTATGAAAAGGGGGAAAGCAGAGTACCTGTATAATGCAGAGACCTGACAAATACTACCTTATTCAGGTGGTCAAGGTCAGCATAAACAGTGATAAATCTTGTTGAAAACCTAAGAAACTCAGCCAGGAGGTAGTCAAGCAAATATGACAACTAGAATCCTGAATGGGATTCTGAAACAGGAAAAGGGCATGAGGTAAAAACTAAGGAGATCTAAAATGAAGAAACAAACAAAAAACTAAGGATACCTGAAAAAAATTATGTCCTTGAGTTAATAAAATATATCGGTATTGATTCATTAATTGTAACAAATGTACCATATAATGTAAGGTATTATAATAGGGGAATTGGTGGGAAGGGGAGGTATATGGGAACTCTCATTACTACCTTTGCAATTTTTTTCTGTAAGTCTAAAACTGTTCTAAAAGATAAAGTTTATATATTTTCTAAAAGCACAAAGGAAAAAAAAATTTAGGTTTTTAGGTTTTAGAGTGTCAAAGCCATTACACGCAGCCTGCCTCGAAGATAAAATTTCTTCCATTGATCAGAGAAATGCTCATTTATCTTATAGTTTTAATATGTTTTGAATCCAGGAGTTAAATTGTTCAATAAAAGTGTGCTACCAAGTAATTAGGTGATTGTCTTATAAACTCAGCATCAAAAAACTCAGGGTCTTTAGTTTCAAACATTTCAAACAAGGAAAGATGACTATAGCTCCTTGATCGTTCCATTAAATGAAAATACCTATAAGGAAATAAATCCTCACAGAGCAGATTTTAACTGTCAACCCCACTGCCTAAATTTTCATTGCCTGAAATTATTTTAGCAAAGAATGGCATACATTGTTGTATAATTAAAACATTTTTGCTCTCCTTAAATAAAATACCAGCCAGATTTGATTATTCAGGCTGGAACTGGCAGAGGCACTATTGCTAGTTGCTTCTAATTTGGAGGAGTCCTTAAAAAAAAAAAAAAAAAATCGAGTCTTGTTGCTACATTGTAGCTAAAGGGAGAGCAAAGTCGAAGCTCATTGGTGGTGTCCCTGGTCCGAGGGCAGGGCCCAAAGCCAAGGGATTTGCCCATTGGTGGGCTGCTCGCAGCTGGGGGGAGGGGGCGCCTGGATGGAGCTCGGAGCCCATTGGCTGCGTCGCTGGAGGATGGTGTAATGGGCCGCCGAGGCCTGCGCGGCCGGTTTCTACGGCAACAGAGGCTTAAAAGAGCCACTCATATTTTGGTGCTCGCCCCTAACTCCCCCTTCCGGAGGGGGCAGGGCGGCCGGGACAAGAGGGCCGGGGGAGAGGAGGCATGGGGGCTGGGAGTTAAGGGGACAGGGTCCTCGGATCAAACCAACCTAGTCATGCAACATTTGAAGTGGGCTCCGGGAACTGGACCTGCGAGTTGGCTTGCAAACAAAGCAGCCTAACAGAAAGGAATGAAAAAGAAAGAGAAAAATGACATGTAATTCCATCCTAACCTGAGCGCTTCACCGGTAGTACTTTGCATGTGAACATATAGCCTGGTACAAGTAGGTACTCAACGGAAGAAAGAAAGGAAGGGAGGAAGGAAGGGGGGGGGGGATTGAGACTGCGAGGCAACGTGGCGTGAGATAACGTGCCCGCCCTGTTGGACTGAAATCCAGTCCCCTTGAGCTGACCGGCTACGACCGCCTTGGATGTGGGCGTCTTGGAAGGAAGAGGAGTCGCGGGTGCCCCGGGAGGAGGGAGGCGGCGGCAAACAGCTCCTGACCTATCCTGGTGTTGGAGAGACTTGACTACAGTATCATTCATTCCCTGGCTTCACATTCCCGCCGGCTCTGCCACTTAACCAGCTGGAGTGCTCCAGCTCTCCAGATCCCGATGTCTTTGTGTTTGGAAAATAATAAACAGTACTTACTTCATTGAGTTGGTGTCATAACTGAGTTGAGATAATGCATCTGAAGTCCTTAATACAATGCCCGAAACAGTACACCCGTCAATCCACAGTAGCTATTATCCCTATTGTAAAGGAGATAGGATTCATTTAGGTAGAGAGAATGAGGAAGTCATTCCAGGAGGGACGAATGGCATGAAACCTTGCAAAAGAAACCAGTTTGATGTCATACAGAAAGTCATGGGAGATGGCGGCCAGGGGGCTTATAATGAAGGGACAAATAATGAAAATACAGTTTACTGAAGGCCTGGAACTCTGCCAAGCCCTTTAGTTGGATTATTCTATTTTATTTTCCCACCAGCCCGGATGAGGTATTTGCAATTAAACCTGTTTACTTGGTAGGGAAACAGAGGCTCAGAAAGGTTTTGTGTTTTGTCTGAGGTCAGGGAGGTTGGAAATAACAGAGCCAAACAGGGGCATTTTAGGGCCCAGGGTAAGAGCAATTCATGCCCATAGACCATATGTCTCTACATAGTTAAAGTTATACATAAATTTAACAAAGTGCTAAATGAAATATTCTCTATTCTCTTCCTTGACAAATATATCTTCAGAACAGCCTGGGAGGCCAAAGTGCAAATTTAGAACTCAAAATTCTGTTCCAGAAGGTGTTGGTGCAGGGAGAGCTGCCTTCTGGATCTTGCACACAGCCTTGGTCCAACTACTCCCCTTTGCATCAGTGAAGGATGGGCATGGATGAGTGGACATGCAGCCCCTATGTCCAGGTTCTGCAGGCAGCTACTCATAGGTCACAGGTCTATAAGGTGGGCATTAGACAGTGCAGTTTGCTCTCAAGTGGCTGATGCAGGGATGAGGTCCGTGCAGGCCTTTTAAGTGAGTTTAGGGATACTTGGAATCCCTTCCAGGGTATCAGAGCATGATCTAGAAAGAATGGGCATAGACTCTGACATTCTGTGCCTGCAAAATCCTCACTTTCTGAGTATGAGTGGTGGGGTCTCAGGGCAGGAGCCCCCTTTTCCAGAAGTAAGGCAGTGATGAAGCAAACTTTGAACCCAGGCATTTCGTGTTCACTAATTTCATGCCCTCAGATAAATAGGGAAGGATGGTCTGACCTCCAAGGCTGAAGGAGACCATTTTATTGAAGACTTATAGGAAAACTGAGTGAGCAAATTAACCTTTTAAAAATGAATGAATAAAAAAAAATAAAATTTAAAAACTGAACGAATAAGCCCTTCTTTAACATTAGCATCATTAAAGAAGGAAAAGAGAGACACATGCCTTGATCTATTACACAGTCAAATATCTAAATCATTGATGTAATAAATATTTACTGAGCTTTTACTATGTGCCCAGCACAGTGCTAAACCCTGGAGCTACAATCTTGAGCAAAAGAGACATGGTCCCTGCCTTCAGCTCAAAGCCCAGAGGCAGAGACAGACAGTAATCAAAACGTGGCATAACAAACATGTACTACGCTTGCAGTAACTGCTGGAAGGAGGGGCCAGGGAGCTAGAGTAGAGCATAAAATCTGCTGCTCTAGGAGATTAGGGAGGGCTCTATTTAGGAAGGGGCATTAGAGCTGAGCACATGGGAAAGTAAGGGTTAAACACGTGTGGGGGAGGAAAAGGGTGAGTTCCTGGAAGGGCGGGCTGGAGCAGATGGGAAGCCAGAGAAGCCTGGGTGTGGGGGTGAGGCCCGGAGGAGATGAGGTCCAGTGGAGGCTGGGCTTGTCTGGGTAGGTCCGGTGGCCCCAGGGAAGATCCAAAGCTTTTGAAGGTCTTTAAGCAGGGGAGTAAAGTGAACAAATTTTTTTTTTTCGTAGAGATACTCCTGGATTGAAGGAAACCAAGGGCAGAAGCAGGGAGATCAGTGAGTTGGCAGCTGTAGACTTTTCCATCGAAGTTCCTATTTTTAAAGATAAAGAAGAATGGACTCCTGTCCGTTCCAGCCAAGTCTGCAGGAATTTCTTTGAAATCTTGTGTTGTATTTTGCATTTAATTTTGCTGTTAAAATATTTTTGTTGTTGTTGTTATCACAAAATAGTTACACGTATGCACACAAACACACACACACACAGAACAAAACTCAAACAGTATAAAGGGATACACCATGGAAAATAAGTTTTCCTCTCACCCCAAACTACAAATAGCCAATTCTCAAAACCTACAACACTTTTATGACTATCCTTCCAGAGTTATTCAATACATAAATAAGCCTACATATGTATTTTTATTCCATCTTTTAAAAATATAGTAACATGCACATTTTGCTTTTTTTTTTCTTCACTTTACAATGTGTCTTAGAAATTGTTCTATGTCGATATATATAGAACTGTTCCTATTATAGCTGCATGGAATTCCGCTGTTGGGATGTGCCATAATCTGTTTAACCTATTTATGCACAGTTCGGTTGTCTCCAGTCCTTGGTACTCCAAGCAATGTTGCAGAGAAATTCTCGTACCTACATCCTTATGTGCACCTTCAAGTGTAGCTATAGTTTAATTTCCTATTAAAAAATGATATTGCTGTGTTAAACATTATGCTAATTTTAAATCTTAATAGGGCCAAACAGCTTTCCAAAGATGCTAGTTCATGTTTTATTTTAAAACTCTGCAAATTTTGCACTCTCCTTCATAATATATCTATTTATTTTCATGTAAACATGTCCTCCCCCAAATCTCTCAGTCACACTGACAAATCAGCAAGTGGTGCTGTGTGGTTTCTATGGCTTCGAACATGCCTGAAACATCCCCACAGACCTCCACCCTCAACTTGGTGTCATCTGACCCCTGCTCACTGTTCATTTCATCTCCTGCCACTCCACACTCCAGCCCTACAGAACTCCCTTCAGTTGCTCTTTGTCGGCTATACCTGGAGTTGACATGTAGGGAGGCAATGGGCACTCTGGCTGAGAATGTGGTTGGAAAGACCAGGAGCCTCTTGTAAGAGGGCTTGGATGTCAGGCTGAGTCTCAAGGGCAATAGGGAGCCCCAGAGGGTGTGGCATAGGGGTGAGATGGTCAGAGGACTAGAATGGTATTTTAGTGTGTTTGCTCTTTGGTCTGCCTCCTGCCCTGATATGTACCTCTGTACAGGTCTGTACCACTAAAAGGCTTTCACTGATAGCCTCCACATTACTCAACCCAATGGACACTCCTTGATCCAGATTTACCTACGATTTCTCAAAGCCAATTTTAATTTAACTCTTGTGGGCCTGGACACAGTTGTTAACCCTTCCTGCTTGTTATCATCCTCCTTCGGTTTATATTTCTCCACACTGCTTTGTTTTCCTTTCTGGCTATCTCCTTTTAGTTTAATGCTCACCATATCCTTTTCCAACAGACGAAACTCATAAATCAGAGTTACTTAAGGTACGATCCTAATATGCTATTTCCTTCTTCCCCTTGACTTTCTCTCATAACCCCTGAGAAGGTTGTGAGATCAATTTAGTGGGTCACATAATGTTTATTAGAAGAATATGGCAATAGCGCAGAAAATATCAGGTTATGTCACATAAATATTGTTTGGGGAAACTTGCTTCAGATGTGTATTTATAAGTACACACATGCATATGTATGATGAATGAAATGTGAAACGTCTGTCTTACTGTTGGCTGTGGTTAAAGACTCTGAAAGCCGCTGCTATATAATGACATCTATGTTTCATTCCTCAAGCCCAGAACTCAGCTCAGAATTTAAGACCCGTGTATATACAACCGCCTATTTCACATCTCTCTTAGACATCCTCCATGGAGATCTCAAATTCAACACATCCAAAATCAAACTCAAGATCTTTGCCCCAAACTTGAGTTTCCTTCTCTGTTCCATATCAGGGAACAGCCTACTATCTAACCAATTGTGGAAGCCAGAAAACTGGAAATCATCCTTGGTAATGACCCTTTCCCCCAGCCCATGTCAAATACAACTCCAAGTCTTGTTGACTTAAACCCCTAAATATCTTGATACCTTGCCTGCTTCTCTGTGCATCTTCACCATCTAGGCCCAAGGTGCCCTCATCTCCCACCTAGGTAAACTGGACTCCTGCTTTCTACTTGGGCTCCTCTCTAACCCATTCTACATAAGATCTCAAATGATCTTTTAAAAATACAACCCTGGTGCCAATGGGCTTAATATTGAACGTATCCATTAGTTTCTCAAAGTTTTAAAGAATTATGGAGTAGAATTAGCACATGTATTGTAAAAGAAGATATTTCTTAACTACACCCTTTATACATTTAGTTAAGTGGTTGAATGATATAATAAGGTAATGCCATATGTGTATGTGTATGTTCATTTATGCTTTAAATTTCTCAGCGATCATTCTGCCATCCATACAAAGACTAAATATTGGGCACACAAAGGCATCATGCCTTGCAGTGGTATAGATTGAAGGCTTCTTCAAGGATTTAACAAATATTTGGATACATGAATACTATGTAGGTAATGCAATTATAAACCTAGTTAAAGTACTGAATGTCCTGTATTAATTCAGATTTCAATACAACACATTGTTTGATTTGGTTACCAAGATAAAGTAATATTACCTGAAATGCATTGATAAAATACCTTTTCTAAAAAAAATAAAAATATAACCTGAGTGGGCCACGATGGCTCAGCAGGCAGAGTTCTCACCTGCCGTGCGAGAGATCCAGGTTTGGTTCCTAGTGCCTGCCCACGTTAAAAATAATAATAATACAACTCTGATCATGTCATTCCCTTGCTTAAAAATCCTTCAATGGATCCTAATAGTCCTTTGATCCAAATTTTTAACATGGCCTATCAGACCCCCAAAATCTCCAGCCTCATCTTGTACCATCACCTCCCTCCCACTCACTGCATCATGGGCATACTGGTAGTGATGGCAGGCTACAATGCTAGTGTTTTACTGTGCTACAGATGCCAGAAAGCCAAAACATTTCCCAACTCTCTTTTTTTTTGGGGGGGGGGGAATATCACTCTGGACTAACCTACAAGATCTCATGCCCTACTCAAGGTTCCATGTTCTTATGGTGTTCAATTAAACCATCCACATAAGTTATATTAGGAAATGCACAGGCCAAAAAACAAATTTTGTACCTAATAAACATTTTTTGCTTTTTTCCCCAACTCTCTTGTAGCTAAGATTCTTGCAGTTAGATGCACTTGCATGAAGTTTGGAAAGTAGGAGGCAGAAATTAATCAGTTTTGGCTGTTTATACTTGTAATTGTTGTGGAGATGCCAATGGACAGTCTCTGTCTTCGTGGAAACAGGAAAGGACTCAGCATTTCACTATCCTGGTATCGGCAGTGGCTTTCTGATCCCAGCATCCTGTCTTTAGGTGGAAGCTTCAGCAGTTGTGTCCTCAAACTCAACCTCCTGGCTTCCATCTTTCTAACTGTGATAGAGGTAATAGCTCCCCTGGGAGGGCAGTTCTATGGTGTTCTAGGAGTCATTCCTAATACTCACCCTGGTTAGGTCCCATCTCTTCCTTCAATACTTAGACTGGTTCTGTTTCCTAACCCTGATTGATACACTGGACTTCTAGAACTGGCCATGCTTCCTCCCCCTGTAGGGGCTAATACCCTTGCCATTCTTCAGTCCCCATCCCTATCTCTCAGTTAATTCCTTATACAAACTTTTATCTCAGTTCAAATACCATTTTCCCTGGGAAGTTACCCCTGACCCCTAAAACCACATCAGCTTTCTTTGTTAAACATTAATGTCACTAGGTACATTTCTTTCAGTGCATTATCACAGTTTGTTTATATATTTGGGTAACTTGAGCCCCATACTATTTTGCTCACTGCTGTATTCCAGTGTCTAGAAAGGGTCCACAGAATTGGTGCTCAACATACAATGTGTCAAATGAATGAATGGAATGGGGGAGGCTCTGAGGACAAAACCAAGCCTTTTCAATAAGGCTAACAAGCTCTGTCATCTCCTCTGGGCTTTTACCCCAAACCATATCTTCTGACACTATCCACTCAGCCTGAACAAGCCATGTGCTCTCTAGCCTCCAGGTCTCTGCTGCCTCTCTCTCTCCTTCTTTCTTTTTCCCCTGGCTCTATTAATCTTTTCTATGAAATTCCTACTTCCGAAGATTCTATACTTTTTGGAGTTTTGTTTTTTTTTCAGAAAAAGTATCTTAAAATATTTTATTTTAAAAATTGCCTACTTGTTACTTATCTGTACCTCCCACTGCAAGCGGCTGTCTTGTTCGCCAGTGTACACGGCCTGCTTCATAATGGTCCTCATAATGGTCCTCAATGGAGTATTCCTTGAAAGTTGAATGGATGAAAATTCACCTGTCTGCTGACCTCAGTCTGGGGATCACTGCCCTCTCCCTGGGAGACCAAGAACTGTGAGGAATTGTAATTTGGGGGCTCTGTGCTTAGGAGTGGAAGCTGGGGTTCGGTTCCACCCTGACTGAAGGCTCAGTCCCTGGACTGCCAGGCAGGAGACTCTGGAGTGGATCTTCTGGGGGCTGGGCAGGGAAATGAGAGTGGGAGTGGGGAGGGGCTGGGAGAGGGAAGGTTCTTTCCAGGGAGGCTCCTTGGCATAGAGTAGGCTTTGAGGAAGGGGGTGGGGAGTATGCTGAATGCAGGCTTTCTCCCAGATCTCTGGCCTCCAGCCCTGTGAGAGGGAGGGAAACCACAGGCAGAGGAGGAGAGTAAGAGGAGCATGCAGAGGAGGAGAGTAAGAGGAGCATGGAGAGGAGAGGACAGAAGTGAGATGAGGAGGGAAGGGTCTGGTGCTTTGGAAGACAGCAGAGGGATCTGAAAGGCAGAGCTCCCATAAGCCTACCAGATTCCAACTTCACCAGATTAACTCTGGATAAACCTTCACAACACTGCATCAGAGAATCAACAAATTGAGAACTTTAATTTTTAGGATCTGGTCCTGGCATCTCAAAGCTGGAAAATCCTTCAAAGGATGTTTGGGGCCTACAGGGCACTGGACCTGGAGTCCAGAGTCTTTGAACTTTTATCGCTTCCTGGCCTAAACTTCCAAGCTTGTTTGGAGGAGTGTCAGCTCTCTGGGAAGTTTCCTGGAGCAGCCCCCTCCCTTTCTCTGTTCCTCCCTTAAAGCTTTAAGAGACAGATAAAAGAATTTAACACTTTCCACCCTATTCATGGCACTTAAAATAACTAAGATGCTAAGGCTGACATCTTATGTCCCTCTTTCCCACTGGTTTGTAATCTCCCTGAGGGTAGTGTCTTATTTATGTTGATATCATTCAAAACTCTTAAATCTGGCTGCCCATCAAAATTGCTTGGGGATGCTTAGAAAATTGTTTTCACTCATTCCAGTGATTCTGATTCCAGGAAGGTAAGTAAGGGCTTAAATGCGAGTTTTTAAAAGCCTCTTAGGTGATTCTGATGCATGGGCTACAACTCCAGAGGGCTTGGCACAACACAGTAGGGACTAAGTCCTGGCCCACAGGGGTAGGAAATGCACTTGCAGGATAAACAAATGGTGTGTAGGATGGTATGGACTGAATTAAAGTCTGTATGGCTGTGCATTCCTGGGTATTTTGTGCAGGTCCTGCAGAGGTTTGGAGGGGAGAGAGGTTTGTTCATTTAACACTTGGAAAGGAAAAAGCACAGCAGTGTTTGCAATACAAAAGATAAATATTTATTCAGAACAAAACTTTTAACAATCGATTTTACATTCTAAGCCACAAGGAAACAGCAAAACAAAGCAAAGCAAAGACAAAAACTGTAAGAAAAGCAGTGTACTGTCTTTTCTACATTAACTTGAAAACACTTAGTTGACCCATGCCCTCTGGCTTGGCCTAACGTGGCCTATTTCGCAGCTACATTTTAGAGTTAACACCTCACTAAAATTCCACTTTTCTCCTGAGAGTCAGGAGGTTACAAAGGAGCTCCAGCTAGCTGGTACTCTGGGGTTTCTAACTACAGAGACTAAGGTGCAAACGTAAACCTTTGGTAGGTTTCCTTACTCAGGAGCAATCATTTCTCACTGGTGGCAATGAATGAAGAAGGGGAAGGTCCCCAAAGGATCTGATGCACTTTAAATCAGATGTGGTACCCCAGGGAGCAGAGTGCATCGTGGAGTATGTGCGTTGGTCCTTTACCTCCCAAGTATTCAGAAGCCCCTGTTAAATCTCTTTCTGCTCCCCTCACCCAGATTTCTTGGCATTCCTCTGGGCTCACTATTCCGGAGAGATCTGACTTTCTGGGCCCTCAAGTAGTGAGGAAAATGTCGTGAAGTGTGAGAGGTAGTGGGATGAGCACCCGGCTTGGGGTCAGGGACCTTGACTCTAGGCTCAGCTCTGTCACCAACCAGCAATGTGATTCTGACCCAGTCACCTAACCTCTCTGGGCCTGTTTCATCTGACAGACAACCAGGGAGTCCATCTAAACTAATTCCCAGGTCCTTTCCAGCAGGAAACTTCTAGAGCCCATGAATCTATGTAAAATGGCTTCTGAGCCACTGAAAAAGATCTCACAAAGTCCATACATTTTTATGCCATAAGAAAGGCCCTTGGCCACCATTCAGAGCTTATTGACTCAGATTACATATACTTCTAACAACACTGGTTTCACAAATTCTCAGACCACATAGATTAGAAGCAGCAAATCAAAAGGGGAAGAGCTGCAAAAGTACACACCATGACAGAAGCCACAGCCAACACTGTTTTCAACTCAACAAGCCCTGTCGGAGTGCCTACGGTGCTGGGTAGGCTCCGTACTTAAGTGTTGGGGCATAAAGATGAACAAGGCAGCCCAAAAGGTGAAAATCGAAGGAGAAGACAAGGTTTGGGGTGGGGGAGTAAAAAGTAAAAATAAAAAAATCCCAAATACAAAAACGAAAACAAAGTAAAAAAGGGAGGGTGACATATCTGCACATTACAGTTCTCGGTAGTCTTTACTGATGAGAGCCACCAATTCAGAAAAGGCTGAAATGGAGTAAACTCGGTTTAAGAAGGCAAAGAGAGATGTCTTTTGTAAGTTTTAAAAAGATATCCTTCAAAAATGATAAAAAAACGGTTTAAAAAAAAGTTTTGGCACTTAGAGGGGGTAAACTAGCGGTGCGTTCACCCCAGCAGGCAGGCGGGTGTTCAGTGCCCGGCCACGCCGGTGAGCTGAGCTGCCACGGAATTATGAACCGCTTTGGGACACTGGGCAAAGGCGTGTCCTCGCTTGCCACAGAGGTTGCACACGATGCCCTTCCGGCAGTAAGGGCTCAGGTGCCCCTCCTCCCCGCACCTGAAACACCTGTCCTGCGTGCAGCTCCCGCTCATGTGGGTCCGGGAACCACATTTAAAGCATGTCTTGGGCTGCCCCTTGTACCAGCTGTAGCCCCTCTCGGCCCCCAGGAAGAAGGCCCCCGGCAGGTGTCTGACCCCGCCCTCCCCCTGGCGCAGCTCGATCTCGCACTTGTACTCCCCGGTCCAGATCCCAAACCTGTCGGTCACTTTCACGGGCACGGCGAGCACGTCGCAGTGGCGCTTGAGCCAGGTCACGATATCCTCCACGTCCACCGTCTCGTTCCGGAAGAGGATGAAGAGCGTCTTCAAGCTGGACTTGCTCCGCCCCAGCACCACAAAGTTCTCCCAGCAGTCCTCCTGCTCGCGTTTCTCCTCGTAGACGCGCAAGAACAAGGCCAGCTTCTCCGCCGAGCGGAAGCTCACGTCGAACTCGCGGCTCCCCGGAATCTGGATGACTGCGTAGATGTCGCCGGGGTCCATGCCGATGGAACGCAGAATGAGCGCGCCCACCACGAAGTCCCGGGTCGGACAAGCGCCCTCGTCACCCTGGAAGCAGATGCGCACGAGGAAGCGACCCTTGCCCGGGGCCGCCGCGGGGCTGGGGGCCGCTTCCGGCTGATCCTGGTGGGGCCGCTCGGCCGCGTCTTCGGCCACGCCGGGCCTGGTAGGGGCCGCCATGGCCGCCGTGTCGGCTTTCTTCCTCCTGCTCGCCTCAGCTGCGCCTTTCTTCTTGCGGGGGTCCGCCGCCTCGCCGGTGGGATCTCTCCGGCGGCCCTTCGGGTCCCCGCGACCCGCCGGGGGAAAGTCGCTGAGGCCCGGGGCCGCCACGCCCGCCGAGGCGCCAAGCCCGCCGCTCGCGCCGCTCGCGCCGCCGCCACTTTCCTCCTCCCGCCGCGGCGGCCGCTGCTCGCGGAACTCGCCCTTCTTCTCCGCCAGGTTCTTCACCACTTGGGCCCAGCCCATTTTCTCGCGGCCGCTCTCGGACTCCTCGCCCCGGGCCGCTGGTCGCACTGCGGGCAGGAGCTGCGGTCGCCCCCGCTTCTTCTCCTCCTCAGAGCCGCCGCCGGTGGCCATTTTACCTCCTTCCCAGCATCCTCCACTCGCTCCCGCTGCCTAAGAGTGCCCATCGCGCGCGCCCGCCGGGGCTGTGGGGGGTTTTTTGTTTTTTTTTTTCTCTTTTTGAAATCCGACGCTTCTCTCCCCCGCCCCCAACCCCAAAGGTATTTACATGAGGCGCATATTGGCCCGAGCCGGCCTTGAGCCCCTTGGTAACGGCTGAGCCACGTTTCCGCAGCTCGCGCTCCAACCCCACCTCTTCTGTGCGGAAGCGGGCTGGGGAGTTTGGAGGCTCGTCCTTTCTTCCGCGCGGGTTTGGCAGTCTCGGGCCTCGCTCTCGAGGATTTGTTATTTCGCAAGCGATCCTCGATGATTTCATTCGAGCAGCATTACTAACGGCCCACAGCCTAAAGGCGGGACAGAGTCGAGGCAGATCTCGCCCATTTTGTTTTCTTTGTACCTCTTGTGTTGAAACCTGTCTCTCTCCCCACAGAGCGTAACGTAATGCATTATTTTCTCCAGTGTTGGCTTCATGAACATTTGCAAACATATAGAAAAGTTCAAAGAATTTTGCAGCGAACATTTCACCGTTTGCTTTTTTTTAGCATTTTAACTTTTTATCAGAATTTTACTATACTTATCGCACATCTATCCATATCATTAATTATTCATCAGTTCTTATTTTTTATACATTTCCAAGTTCGTCAATAGTACATTAAAAATATATTTTTACTGATAAATCTTCATGCATAAACAGTTCGTACATGGTATACAATCAGTGGTCATATTGCATTTTTAATATTGCATTTATATTTTATAAAATGTCTATATCGTACTAATAATTATATTGAGTGCTTTTTAAGAACTTGGTAATATGCACACTGCAAGCTTTATCACTTGGAATCTTACAAAATGATGCTGTACCCATTTTACAGATAAAAAGTCAAGAGTTTGGAAATGGATTACTCCACTTGTCCAAGGCAGGTTAATAGGCAACCCCAGGGCCTCATCTGTAGGTTGCTTATCTTTCCTCAACCACTTTGCTCCTGAAATTGAGGATTAAGAACTATCAATATCAGACTTTTCAGGAAACCTTGGTAAAAAGCAGATTTCAAGGATAAAATCAGCACTGCGGAGCCTCTTTATTCCTCCCCCATTTGTTGCAATTTTTATTTGCGGATGTTGGATAGTTTTGAGATGAGTTTCTTTTTTTCTTTTTTTTTGTCAGATAAGTTCAATATCACTCCTATATGGTTTATTTTCTTTACCCTTATCTGCGTGTCTTTGGGGATCCTTCAGTCACTTTTCCATGTTCCGTGAAAAAAAAAAGGTGGGTTCCAGAAACAAGAAGACCCAAAGTTGAGTTTAGCTGCTTCAAATCGCAGCCCTGACACACTGGGTCGTAGCCTCAGCTTGCTTATCATTATCAAAGGGACATTAATACCCACTCTTAGAGGAAGATAAAGGGGTTTAAAGAGATAACTTGTGCCAAAGAGCTTGATCCAGAGTAGGTTCCTGGGAAAGTTCCTATTTTCTATGGATTCTTTCCTATTTCTCTCTCACATCTTCTAGTTCTATTTACTGAGCATTTTGGAGAAAGATGTCCTTGCGAGTTCCAGGTTCACGATCTTTTCCTTCACTTCAATTCCAGGTATCAGTCTCTGGGAAGCCAACATCCCTAACTTTTGCCGTTTAGGTCTTCCAATTCCCTCATTTCATAATCTTGTCTGCAGACACCCTTTCCTCTATCCCATCTCACCCACACACTTGTAAGATCATACTCAGAACCTTACCATCACCACAAACATCAAAGTATTGGATTCATATGATCCACCCTCTTATTTTTTCTACTTGCTTTTTCAAGTCTTCCCACAAGGAGGATATTTATAAAACAAGCTATGTGTATATTTTAAACATCCTCTTCTATTCCTTTCACTCACCATTGGCACTAACCTTCCACCCCCAGAATTTTCACATAATCAACTGTCTACGATCCAATAGTCTATTTATAGGTAAAAAAAAAAAAAAAGGTTTTTTTTGGGGGGGAGGGTCTTTAGTTTTCAAAAGTTTTACTGTGAAATATTTTGGTATGGATTTCTTTGGGTTTTTCTATTTAAAATTTTTTTTTTTTTGGTGGGGTTTTCTTTTTGTAGGCTTCTTTCCCTGCAAAAACTTTCCCAAATTTGGGAAGTTTTCAGCCATTGTTTTTTTTTGAGCACTGTTTAAAAAGTCCCTTCCCTTTTTCCACGCTCTTCTTTCTGTGGCTCCATTGACATGAATGCTAGAACTTTGTGTCCCCAGGTCCTTCAGGGTCTATTCCTTTTTTTTTTTTTTAAGTCTATTTTCTCTCTGTTGTTCAGACTGGCCAGTTCCTATTATTCTATCTTCAAGTTTGCTAATTCTTTCCTCTGTTAGCTATATTCTGTTGAGTCATTAAATTTTTAATTATGGATATTATATTTTTCAGTTGTAAGATTTCTATTTGGTTCTTTGCTGAGACTTTTTGTTTTTTTCATTTGTTTCCAGCATGTTTTTGTACTTGCTTGTTGCAATATTTTGTACGATGGCTGCTTTACAGTTTTTGTCACATAATTTAATATTTCTGTTATTTTGGTGTTAGCATCTGTTGATTGTGTGTCTTCATTCAGTTTGAGATCTTATTGGTTCTTTTAATGAAAAGTGATTTTTCGATAGAAAACTGGACATTTTGGGTATTGTTATGAGACTGTGGGCCTTAATTCAGATTTTCTGTTGTAGCTGACTTTCTTTGACTCTGCACCAGCCTTGTTACTGCCAGGCAGGGGGAAGACCAGGTGACCCACTTAGGCTCCCTTCCGTTGCGAGGGCGGCTGGCTCTCTGTTTGCTGGGTGGCATTGGGGGCTCTGGTTCTAAATGTGGCCTCCACTGACACTGGGGTTGGCAAGTGGCCTCATTAGTGCTGGGTGAAGGTGAAATTTCAGCCTCACCAAAAGTGTCCCCTGACACCAATCGGAAGGAAGAGTGACTGACTGGTCCTGACTGCCTGGGTCAGTGGTGGAAATTCAGTTTCCCTACATGGTCTTCCGTGACACTGAGGGAGGGGGCTTTCATTGCCACCTGATGGGAATGGAAGTTCCTGATCCTTATTTGGCCTTCTCAGACACCATCCCCTTGGAGGTCTGGGGAGCCTTGTTATGCCTGGCAAGGGTGGAAGTCTAGCCACCCCCCCAGTCTTCGCTAGTTTTTCTTGGGGTGGGGCCTCAGTTTTTTTCTGTGGTATTTGGCAGGAGTGGAGCAGTTGTTGTCTGAAAGTTTTCTGCATTATTGGGCTGCCCCTTTTCTGGTCCTTTAGCCAAAGAGGACAGTCTTTTGTTGTGGCTCTTTTTGTCTGTGCCTTTTGGTGTTTTCAGATTTCTGCTTCTTCATTTCCAAGTCTGGGATATATAGGGCAAAATGATAACCCAGGGAACTTACCACCATGTTGTTCTTGGGATATAGCGGTCCATAACTTGCCTTTTTTCCTTTTCTTTATCTTATATTTGTTTTACACAAATATCAATGGGTTTTAGTTTTACTTGGTGGGAGGAATATGGAAAAGTATGTATGTGCCATTTTCCCTGAGCAATTCACGTTTAAAAAGTTGTGTTTTTTTGTATTGCTGTGATAATACTGTAACTACCATTTTGTGTCTTTTTTTTCCCATTTAAGCTGATATTGTAAGCATTTGTATTGTTCTATGCATACAGTGGTATGCTGGTGAATGTTTAATAATTGGCTCTCCCAAAAATTGTGTGTGTATATGCATGTACATAAATATGTATATATGTTTATTATAAATGTGACCAAATTTGTGTTTACACATAATAAATATATAATACTCTTTTTTTTGTAAATTCTATACAAACAATTTAATTTTACAAAACATTCCTTGATTTCTATGGAATTCTTGTATCTCTAGCCAAGCTGTGGTTGCAGTTGATATAGTGTTATTCTGCCCTGAATGTGGTTTGATTTTTTGTGTTAATGAGCAAGACAAAAGTGAAACAAGGACATACGTTGGAACTCATTGACAAGAGTAACTTCTGTGTTGAATTGGGTAGTGAGTTTTGAATACTGGAAGAATAATTTCTCATTTTTTGTTCTAGTCACAATTCACAATGTAATGACTATAGACACAATACACGTTTAACTTTATTCTGTGTTAACACTTTACCATCACTTTCTTAAGTCTAGATAATCAACAAAGCAAGAAATCAAGCCCTGATTTGTAGTGTTTGCAGAATTCAGTGGTTAAGTACCCTGTGTAAACTTTAGGCGCAGCATACCAAATTATAGGAAATCACTATTTTAGATTTTAATTGGAATTGCGTTGTACATATGGGATATGTTAGAATTGTCATTTTATAATACTGAGTCTCTCCGTCTTTGCGCATACTTGATTTTTTCTTTCTTTAAATTTTATTTTGTGAATTTCAATAACATTTTATAGCTTCTTAAAAAATGTTACATAATTTTTTGGATTTATTGCAAAGCACCATATGGCTTGGTGGCTATTGTGAATGTTCTCTTTAGAAACCACATATTCTTAAATTGTTTTTTGTCGGTGCTTAGAAAGTAGGAACATAATTCAATTTTGTGTACTGACCTCATATCTGGCAACAATGCTGAAATGTTAAAAAATTTCCAGTGGTTCTGGAATCTCTTAATTTTCTGTGTTGACAATAATGTTGTCTGTGAATAAAGAAAGTTTTGTCTTTCTTTTCAGATCTTATACTTATTGCTTGTCTTACTGCATTACCCAGGATTTCTCATGCAACCAACATATTGGGCTTGTTTATTTTGTTTCTGACTTTAAAGAGATCTGTTTGTATTTTGAAGTGAAGATTTGATTTGTGGATTGGGTTCTGACTCCATGTCAAATTTTTACTGGCCTTATCTTCTATTGTAAAATTTTATTGGTATGTATATGGCCATCCTTGCAATCTATTCCACTTTCTCAGGCCAGATTTTGCAGATCTGAATTTTCTATACTCTCTTTTGGTCATTTTTGGTTTTATTTCTTGATGATAATCACTACTGCTAATGTTCACTGTGAATTGGATATAAAGCTGAACACTTATATTTATTTCTCAGCCATTTTATGAAAATAATGTGAGCCACTCCCTTTCTTCCAGTGTCCAGGTTTCGTCTATTGCAGAGCATACTGGATGCTTCAAAGGACTGGGCAGGTACCTGTGAGCAAAGCAGTTCAGCTGGGCACCCAGCTCTTCCACACAAGTCAGCCTTTACTCATTTATGTCACATTTCTTTCCATGGAGGGATACCAGATGTCTGCTTTTCCAAGAGAGACCAGAAATACTGTGTTTGGCTGCCTGAAACAAGGCCTGAGTTCTAGCTGAAACCTCTCTAATTGTGTCTCTTGTGAGGCCTCTTTTCTCTTTCTATCCTTCTGTCCTTAGTGCACTGCCTTCCATGTGTGTTCCTCTTTAACATGTTTTATGCCCCTGCCCTTGAGTGTGCTTTGCTTCTACGCAACCAACATTGAAACTTTTCTTTGGAGGATTGCCCTTAAGTTGATGGAGCCACTTTTCAGAAGTGCTGGGGAATTGACAGCCCCCTAGAGTGGTCTCTGATCTAGAGTTGATGGGCGCAGGGTATGAGAATTGAGCTCCCTGGCTTTGGGTGGGAACAACTCTGAGGTAGAACTACTCTTCAGAGATCCCCTGCAGGATCAGGCTGAAGCTGCCTTTCTTGGTACTTGTTTGAGATTGCAGCCTTGCTTGGATATTCCTGTTCTTTCCTATTCCTGGTCCTGCTGCTTTACCTTGCCAGTTATCCTGGGGAGCACATCTTTAATAAATCTCTTGCCTATGAATTTGCATCTCAGGATTTGCTTCCAAGAAACCTCATCTAAGTCATGTTTCTACTTCTTGGTGTGCTGGTTTGAAACTATTGTGTACCCCAGAAAACCCAGGCTCTTTAATTCTCATTCAGTATTGCTGGGTGGGATCTTTTTGACTGTTTGCATTGAGTAGTGACCTAGCAATTGTGGGTGGTACCTTTTGATTAGATGTTTCTGTGGAGATGTCTCTCTACCCATTCAAGGTGGGGTTGCTTACTGGAGCCCTTTAAGAGGGAACCATTATGAAAAAAGATTTAGAGCCCACAGAGAGAGCAGATATAGGTGCTTGGAGAATAGTTGCTTCAGAGAACAGAGATATGGATATTTGGAGATGCTTGGAGCCCAGCAGATGTTGTTGTGTTCCTTCCCATGAGATGTTAAGCAAGGCAGAACCTGCAGACAGTCAAGGAAGCCAAGAGATGAAAGGCAGCTCTGGAGAAGCTAAGTGAGGAACCCCCCCAGGAATAGAGGCTGAAAGCAACAGAGCCCAGGAGCAGAGGACCAGTAGATGCCAGCCACGTGACTTCCCAGCTGACAGAAATGTTCCAGACCCACTGGCTTTCCTTGAATTAAATAATCTTTTCCTGAATGCCTTAGTTTGGACATTTTTATGGGCTTAGAACTGTAAACGTGCAACTTAATAAATTCCCTTTTTAAAAGCCATTCCATTTCTGATATGTCTCATTCCAGCAGCTTATCAAACTAACACATGGGAAGGGCAGGGATTGTGTGTTTTTTATTTTATCATCATAACCCCAATACCTGACATAGGTCATGGTAGGTGCTAAGAAGATGGGTGTTGAATTTATGGTTAAGTTAATAGAGAGATGGGGGAGAGAGGGATACTTTTTCATTCTTTCTTAGCCATAAGCAGAGTCTATTATTATCTTATTTATTTGCTTCTATAGTTATGGCCTGTCTCCCCCACTAGACAGTGATATCCATGAAGGTAGGAATCCTCTGGAGACCTTCAGTACCTTCTTCTCTTTCCCTTTGATCCCTAGCACAAGAACACTGACTGGGAATTAGAACGCTTAAGAAATATTTTTGAATGAATAAATAAACTAACCTATTAATTTCTTAGTGACTAGGCATTTTAAGGCTATGTGAAATTTGAAGATTTCTTTTTCCTGTCACACTTTGAAAAGTTATAAAAAAATATGTATTAGTCGGGATAGGCTAGATGAGTCTACAATAACAAATTAAAAAATTTCAGTGGCTTAATACATCAAAGATGTACTTCTGGCTGACATTATGTCACTGACTCTGGCTGAGGGAGACTCAGAGATGTTGTATCTGCACCACTTGGAACAGAAGCCTCTGTGGTCCCATGGCAGCAGAAGATAGAGCTGCAAGCACTGCCCCTTAAGTGCTTCTTCCTGGAGGTGACACAAAGAACTTACGCTTGCAGCCCATTGGCCAGAATGAGTCACGTGCTCCACCTAACTGCAGGGAGGCTGGAAGATGTGGAGTTGAACACGGATAATCAATGAGCAGTAAATGTCGGCTACCTAATTCATTCCTCTCTGTACTTGAACCATTAAATTAGACATTTTGTAAATATACAATATTTGTGAGCAATACAGTGAAATCTTTAAAATATATTTATTATAAATAGAAGTATTACATATTTAAAATTTGAACAATACATAAGGATATAAAGTAAAAAGTGAACTACTCCAGTCCTCTCCCCTTTTTGTCAATCTCATTCTCCAAAGATAGCCATTTGTATATATTTTTCCATATCCTTTTCTGGAACTGTATTACTTATCTGTTGCTTGTGTAACAAATTATTTCAAAACTTTAAATAACAAATATTATCTCACAATTTGTGGGTCAAGAATGTGGGTGTGGCTTAGCCAGTTGCCTCAGGCTCAGAGTCTCTTAAACCTGCAATCAGAGCGTTTCCAGGGCTGGAGTGCTTGACTAGGACAGGGAGGGATGTAATTCCAAACCCCCTCACGTGGTTGTTGGCAGGATCCAGTTCCTTACATGCTGTTGGCTGGAAGTCTCTCTGTTCCATGCTACGTGGGTCTCCATAGGGTAGCTCACTACATGACAGCTGGCGTCTTTTGGGGAGAAGGATAGACAGCACCAAGAGGAAGCTATAGCCACTTTATCACGTTATCTCAGAAGTGACACCCCATCTCCTGCAGTATTTTATTTGTTAGAAGGGAACTACTACATGCAGCCCACACTCATGGGGAGGGGATCTAGAAAGGCATGAGTACCAGGAGGGCCACACTAACCATAATTTATTTGATCATTATTCAGTCAGAATTGACTCCATTTGGCTTTTCAGTCCAGGTTCTTACTGACTTTCAGATTTGCATTTATTTATTTTATTATTTTAAAAGACTTTTTAATTATATAGTGTAGCATATATACAAAGCAAAGAAATAAAAAAGCAATAGTTTTCAAAGCATTCTTCAACAAGAAGTTACAGGATGGATCCCAGAGTTTGTCATGGCTACCATACGATCCTTTCAGATTTTTTTCCTTCTAGCTGCTCCAGAATATAGGAGGCTAGAAGGCTTAAGTATTTTTTTTATCACCACAATTGACTTTTTTCTTTCTTTTTTGTGAAAAATAAGATACATACAAAACAGCAAAAAGTTTCAAAGCACATCACCACAATTAGTTGTAGAATATGTGCCAGAGTTTGACATGGGTTACAATTCCACAATTTTAGTTTTTTACTTCTTAATATACTGGAAACGAAAAGATATCAATTTAATGATCAGCATTCATATTCATTTGTTAAATCTTATCTTCTCTGTATAACTCCACCATCACCTATGATCTTTCCATCCCTCTCTTTAGGGGTATTTGGGCTATGGCAATTTTAACTTTTTCATGTTGGAAGGGTCTGTCATGAATAGGGAGTAGGGAGATGGAACTATCTGATGTTCTGAAACATCATTTCAGAACATCTCATTTCTAAGAGGCTGAGCCCTCAAGGTTTCAGGACTTATTTGGTCCAGAGACCCATGTGGAGTTTGTAGGTTTCTGGAAAGTTACTCTAGTGCATGGAACCCTTGTGGAATCTTATATATCACCCTAGGTATTCTTTAGGATTGGCTGGAATGGTCCTGGTTGGGGGTTGGCAGGTTATGATAGGTAGCAATGTCTAATTGAAGTTTGCATAAGAGCAACCTCCAGAGTAGCTTCTCACTGTATTTGAATTGCCTCTGCCACTGATACTTGATGAGTTTACATTTCTTTTCCCCCTCTTGGTCAGGATGGTATTGTTGATCCCATGATGCCAGGGCCGGATTCATCCCTGGGAGTCGAGATTTGCATTATGTTTTAAAGATCAGTCAGGAAACTTTGTGAAGGGGGAATGACTGGAGGTGGACCTTGAAAGAAGATGCAAATTTTGCAGAGAAAGAGGAAGAGAATTTATGGGGCTACAATTATAGCTCCTATTCAGAGGACTCTTAGGTTCAGAGAGTGAATTGCCCAAGATCACACAGCTAGTAGTGGTTTAGCGATGGACGGAATTTGAACCCACATAAACGCAACTCCAAGCCTATATATATGTAGTCACTTATGCACTACGTCGTGTCTGTAAACTAAATTGAGAATGTGGTGAGAGCTAGATATCGCTTTACGGGATTAGTCCCTCTAGGCACTCTGTAGTCCGCGTCGCGTTTCCTTGGAGACCGGACCGGCGAGAAAGCTCGAGTGGCCTAGGTTACTGCGCGATCCACGCTGAGACGAGGAGATTGGAGAAATCGAATAGGCATTCCAGCAGATCAGGGCCTTACGGACTCAAAACTCCTCTTCCATTTTCTCCAATGGCGCGCGTCTTTCCAAAGTAAGTTAAAAAAAAAAAAAAGAAGAAGAAGAAAAAAAGTGCACGGGGAGGCAAAAAAAAATGGTGGGATGCGCATGCGTGGTCCCGTCCCCTGCCTTCGCCAGGTTCTGGCTTTCATTTCCGTCAGAGGCTGCTGACCCCGCCCTCTCCCCGACCACGCCCCCCGCCCCCATCCGCGCCTCACCTCGCTCTCTTCCCGCCCTCGTCCTGCTCTCGCCCTTTGTAAACTGTGGTTTCGGCTTCGAGACCCCACCTCGCCTGTTTCAAGTTTGTTGTCCCTTGGGCTGGGTGTGATGCTGATGTTCCTCCCTGCCCGCCTCCGCTTCCTTCCAGACCCGAGAACGCAGGGATTCGCTCCTCTGTCCACAAGTATGAGACTCCGGTGAGTTCGGGAGGGCTAGGGCGGGGGTGGCCAGCCAGCTGACCCTGGGCCTGCAGTCCACTTGCCCTCAACTCCCACTGCCGTGACTGTCCCGGTGAGGCAAGAGACCCGAATTCCAGTTCCAGATGTGCCACATTTATTTGCCTTAGGGCAGGGGGCAAGCCTCTCAATCTCAGTTTTCTCATTACGTATTCACTACCTCCTCCCACCACTTCATCAGAATGTAGGAGTATATTATGATGCTGTCGTATTCATTTCTTGATTGCTGCTCTGGGTTCCTTTGGGTGGATGTTGGGTCTTTTCCATGTATTCCCGGACACAGTTCTTAGCACCTCACAGCCAGGTTATGCTTAGTAAATTCTACCTGGCTGATAGGAAAGTGGTCGCTAACATTTATGGCGCACTTAACACTCGTTTTACAAATATCATCTCTTGAAATCGCATGGAGGTAGGTTTTATTATTAGATCCAGTTTATAAATGAGGAAATTGAAGCTCAGAGAAGTAAGGTCCCTTGCCCGAAGTCACGGGTATTTGTAAGGGGATTTGAACTCTCGATGCTGTGTAACTGATTGTGTTGTCTGGTAGGATTATGTTCCATGGCAGCGGTCCACACAGAAAAGCAAGCCATCTATTCTGCCTCCAGTCCAACAAGCCAACAGCCCCAAGAAAGGAAAAATGCAGGGCTTTATCAACGTTCAGCCAGGTGGGCAGGGGCACTTGGGGGCTGGTGTGGGGTTGGGGACAGGATCGAGTGGCTGTTCTCTGCCCTTCCTGACACCATTTGTATCAGGGTAGACAACTGCTGTAAGAAACAGCTCTTTCATTTCAAGTATTAATACAGAAGTTTATTTCTCATTTATGACAAAGTGTGCATGTGGATTTGTGGGGGCGTGGAAGATTTGTTTTGCTCCACACGGTCATTCAGGAACTCAGGTTCTTTTGATCTTGTGGTTCTAACATTTTGTAAGGCCTTAAAATCTTCTGAATGGAAAATGGCTAAAAGAAAACAGTGATAACACCAAATGCTGCCAGAGATACAGAGAACCTGGGTCAATCATACATTGCTGCTGGGAATGTAAAATGGTACAGCCACTTTGGTAAACAGTTTGGTTGTTTCTTATAAAACCACACACACACTTACTATACAACTCAGAAATTGCACTCTTGGGCCTTTATTTTGGAGAAATAAAAATTCATGTTCACACAGAAAACAGTACCCAAATCTTCATAGTAGCCTTATTCATAATACTCCCAATCTGGAAACAATCCAGACATTCTTCAGTGGGTGAAGGGTTAAGCAAAGGATGTACATCCATACCGTGGAATACTATTCAGCAAGAAAAAGGAAGGAACTATTGATACACTCAGTAACTTGGATGGATCTCCAGAGATTTATGCTGCATGAAAAAGCCAGTCCTAAAGAATACATACTATATAGTCTCACTTATGTAAGGATCTTGAAATAGCAAAATTATAGAAATGGAGAACAGATTAGTGGTTGCCAGGATTTAGGGATGGCAGGGCAAGGGAGTGTGTGTGTCTATAAAAGGGCAACTGGAGGGATTCTTGTGATGGAAATGTTCTCTGTCTTGCCTGTCTCAACATCAGTATCCTGGTTGTGATATTGTACGGTAGTTTTACAAGATGTTACCATTGAGAGAAACTGGGTAAAGACTACATAGGATCTCTCTGCATTGTCTTAAAACTGCATGTGAATCTAAAGTTATTTCAAAATGAAAAGTTTAATTAAAAAACATAAAACAGGGCTACTACCAGTAATGAATATAGTCATTATTAAAGCTACAAATTCTTCCTTAAATGTTTAAGTTCAACTTATGAATCTTACAATTTTTATAAACACTTGTAAGTGGGATTTTGGAATTTGGTTAGTTTAATTCCCCTGAACCTTTTCATCTACATTTTTTTTTGGCATGGACAGGCTCCGGAAATTGAACCCAGGTCTCCGACATGACAGGCGAGAATTCTGCCCTTGAGACACCTTTGCACTGCACTTAATCTACATTTTAAAATTTAATAATTTATTTTCAAATAATTCATTTGTCTGATTAACAAGAACCGTTGGGTATTTAATCATTCTTGTAAATCTAATAAACTAAATATGGGTAATTTATGTTCCCTTTAAAGTTCTGGTAGTATATAACTTGAATTTAAACCTTTCAATTTAAAACAAGTCTAAATCAAAATCTCATTTACACCTTTTATGGTAGAATCACAAGATTAATCTATGACTCACTCTGTCTCTTTATTAGAGAAGAAGAGGTTTACAGAAGAAACACAGAAAATTCAGAGTTCCCATACACCACCCTCTGTATGTTTTTCCTGATTATTAATACTTTGCATTAACGTAGTACCTTTATGACAATCAATGAAAGAATAGAAGTATAATTGAACTATAGTTCACTGTTTATATTAAGTTTTACTATATTGTACAGCCCTATGGTTTTTTTTAAAGATTTTACTCTAGTAATATATATACAACCTAAAATTTCCCCTTCTAACCACATTCAGTATTTAATTCGGTGGTGTTAGTTACATACATGTTGTGCTGTCATCATTATTCATTAGCAAAACTTTCCGTTACTCCCAATAGAAATTTTGTACCGATTAAGCATTAACTCCTCATTCCCTACCTCTACCATCATCCCTGGTAACCTGTATTCTAGTTTCTGACTCCATGAATTTGCTTATTCTAGTTCTTTTATATCAGTGAGATCATACATTTGTCCTTTTGTGTCTGTCTTATTTCACTCAACATCATGTCCTTAAAATTCATCCATATTGTCATATGTATCAGAATTTCATATTCCTTTTTCTGTCCGAAGATAATATTCCCTTGTATGCATATACCACATTTTGTTTATCCGTTCATTTGTTGATGAACGTCCATCTTTACCAAAAGATGTTGATGCCCAAGGAATTGAAAATTGAGAATACCCAAAAGAATTGAAAGCAGGTATTGGAATAGATATTTGCACATTGATGTTCATAGTGGCATTAATCACAAGTGCCAAAAGGTGGTCTCTATCTGTTCACATAATTAAATAGCAAATATAAACAGATAATGGATACATTTAACACAAAATTAGCACAAAATTTTTAACTTATTTCATCATCTCAATACTTAATACTTTACTTCATCTTCATTCTTTATACTAAGATAACCCAGGGTGAAAGATTAAGGTCGTAATTAATTTCCTAAATGAACTGGGGTTGCACTTGGAGCAGGGATTTTGATGAGAATGGAGCTGCAGCCACCTGGCTGATTAGTCTGATGCTGATATGGGACGGACTGGGTTCAGGACCTTGCCCTCTAAATGCTTTATTGTAATCTGAATTATTTCCATATACTCTTTATCTGGCAGGGCCATAGCCCTTAGAGATATTACACAGACATCCAGTTGGAGTTTTGCATATCTCCTGTGCTTTTGTCTGATAACTATAGTCCCAGTTTTCAGGTCATTTGTAATAATAGTAACAATTGGTATTGTATATCCAGTACTATATGTGTCAGGCACTATTCCAAAACACCTTACGGGACAGTGACTTCTTATTAATCTTCATTGCAGCCCTATGAGGTAGAACTGATGATTACTCCCAGTTTACAGATGGGGAAACTGAAGGACAAAGAAAGGTCATATGACCTACCCAAGGTCACCGAGGTAGTAGGAGGCAGAGCCAGGATTCTAATCCAGGCTGTCTGGCTCCATAGTTCTTGCTCTTAACCCCTACCCCACCCTCCCTTTCCACCAGCCAGGTTGGTGAGAGAGTAGGGTTTTGAATTCAGACCTGCCAGGCTCTGGTGTTCCATGCTGCCTCAATTACTGACAAGACACAAAAAATGTGAGTTTCCGTATTAGTTTCCTAGGGCTCCACAAGCTGGATGGCTTAAAATAACAACAACGATAACAACAACAGAATACTCTCTCACAGTTCTGGAGGCCAGAACTGAGATCAAGGTATTGGCAGGGCCATGCACCTGCTGGATGCTCTAGGGGATCCTTCCCTGTTTCTGCCATCTTCTTTTTTTTTTTTTTTTTTTTCACATGGGCAGGCACCGGGAATCGAACCCGGGTCCTCTGGCATGGCAGGCAAGTGTTCTTGGCTGCTGAGCCACCGTGGCCCACCCTCTGCCATCTTCTTTAGCCCCTGATATTCCTTGGCTTATGGTGGCCTAACCCCAATCACTGCCTTCGTCTTCACGTGGCCTCTTTCCTCTGTGTCTGTGATGTTCTTCTCTGTGTCCAAATTTCCTTCTAATCCAGTTTGACTGCATTTTTTTTGGTAAACTTTTTAGTTTGAAATAACTTCAGACTTACGGAAAAGTTGCAAAAATATTACAAGAATAGTACATGGAGTTTGATTTTATCAATAAAAATTAAAACAAAACAAGACAATACATGGAACTCCAATTAACCTTCTACCCAATACCCAGATTTACCAGCTTTCAATATTTTGTCACCTCTGCCTACCTGTCTTCCCTTCTTCCCTTTGTCCCTCCTTCCCTGGCTCCCTCCCTTCCTTCTCTCTCCCTCCCACCTCCCTCCCTTCTCCCTTCCATCTTCTTTTTCTCCTCATCTATCTCTCTACTCTTATTCTGTCTTCTAAACATTTGAGTAGATTGTATTACACTCCATCAACACTTAATACTTCCGTGTGTATTTCCTAAGAACAAGGATATTTACATTAAGTATCAAGTTCAAGAAATTTAATATTGGCGTAAGTCTGGCCCCAATTTTTCAGTTGTCCTAGTAATGTCCTTTTCAGCATTTTCTCCTTCATTATTTGATCCAGTTCAGGATCATGTGTTATATTTAATTAAACATCTCATCTTAACTAATTACATCTGCAGAGACCCTTGTTTCCAAATAAGGCCACATTTACAGGTATTTGGGATTAGGACAGGAACATATCTTTTTGGGAAATAGAATAGTTCCCAACTCTCTTTCTGAAGGGAGGATTGAGAGTGGGGATTCGTGGTTTCTCATTGCTGCCCTCTCTACTCTGTCCAAACCCACAGCAACTACTGTCTCCCTGGGGCTATCTCTCCCTTAATCAGGGCCCTTAGTGGAGCCTGGAGAACTCATCGATGGGTGTGAATTTCCTCTTCTGTCTCACTGTCTATATTTTAAGGTTGTGAGTGGGTGGGGTAGTGGCATGTTCCCTTTGATGGTGCAGTCCCTGGGACCTGATCCCAGGCCTGTCCAAACCTTCACTGTCTCCCTGCCCTTTCCCTTCTATCCACAGTATTGTACTCCAAGTCCGTCGCGTCATTGCCAGGCCAGGTGAGGAGTCAGCGAGAACTGCGCAGAAAGAAGAAATTGGACCCTGGGAAGATGCAGGCCGGCATCCGGTTAATGAGGGTACGGGGAGCAGCCTCCCACGGTGTTCTAGTTTGCTAGCTGCTGGAATGCAACACACCAGAGACGGATTGGCTTTTAATAAAAGGGGATTTATTTTGTTGGTTCTTCAGAGGAAAGGCAGCTAACTTTCCACTGAGACTCTTTTCTTACATGGAAGGCACAGGATGGTCTCTGCTGGTCTTCTCTCCAGGCCCCTGGGTTCCAACAACTTTCCCCAGGGTGACTTCTCCAAAGGCCTGGGCTGAGCTGCAAGTGCTGAGATGAGGAATGCCGAGCTGCTTGGCTGTGCTACGTTGCGATCTCTCATTTAAGCACCAGCCAATTAAGTCAAACGTCACTCATTGCAGCAGACACGCCTCCTAGCCAACTGTAGATGTAATTGGCAACAGATGAGGTTCACGTACCGTACCGTTGGCTTATGTCCGCAGCAACAAGATTAGGTATGCTCACCTGGCCAAGTTGACAACTGAATCTAACTAACACACACGGGCGTGGGGGCCAGGGTAGCTAGGCAGGCATGGCAATAGCACACATGCACTGAGCATTTCATGGGGGCCAGACTCGATTGTTTCCTCCGTGCAGCAATCCCATGGGCATACTTTCCATCATTCCCATTTTACAGATGGGGAAACTGAGGTGCAGGGAGATAAGGGACTTGTTCCACTTCTTATAGCCTGAAAATGGCAGTACCAGGGAGCGAAACCAGTTAAACAAAGCTTTTGCTGTTGTGTTTAAGATTCAGGAAAACAGTCAGAATCACTTATTTCACTGTATAAGAAACATGATCTGATGGCTTGTTTGTCTTATGATTTCTAGCCAGTTAACCTTCCGTGGAATAAGTGCACCTTGAAAAGCAAGACCTAGAAACTTACTATTAAGTTTTTTCCTATCAGTTGATACAATTTAAAAACATTTATTTATTTTTTTGTGTGTGGTAAAACATACATAGCATAGAAATCATTTTAACCATTTTAAGTGTACAATTCTTTGACATTAAGTACATTGACAATATTGTGTAATTTTCACCACTATTTCCAGATTATTCTCATCATCTTAACCAAAACTTGTACTCATTTAGCAATAGCTCCCGTTCTTTCCTCCCCCTTCCCCTGATAACGCCATTCTACTTTCTGTCTCTATGAATTTTGCTTATTCTAAGTATTTCATATAGGATAAATCATACAATATTTGTCCTTTTGTGTCTGGTGTGTTTCACTTAACATGGTATCTTCAAGGTTCATCCATGTTGTAGCATGTACCAGCACTTCACTTTTTTTTAGGACTAGTTAATATTCCATTGCATGCATATACCATATTTTGTCTATCAATTCATTGGTTGATGGATATCCGTGTTACTTCCACCTTTTGGCTACTGTGAATAATGCTGCAGTGAACATCACTATACAAATATCTGTGCGAGTCCATGCTTTCATTTTTTTTTTTTTTGTATATACCAAGGAGTGAAATTGCCAGATCATTTGGTAATTCTGTATTTAACTTTCTGAGGAACTGCCAAACTGTTTTCCCTAGTGGCTACACCATTTTACCTGCCCACCAACAATATACAAGGGTTCCTATTTCTTTGCATCCTTGCCAACACATTTTCAATTTTTTAAAATAATAGCCATTCTAATGGGTGTGAAGTGGTATCTTGTAATTTTTTTTTAAAAACTTTTTTTATTTTCTAGTATTACATATATACAAAACAAAGAAATAAAAAGGCAATAGTTTTCAAAGCACTCTTCAACAAGTGGTTACAGGACGGATCCCAGAGTTTGTCATGGGCTACCATACAATCCTCTCAGATTTTTCCTTCTAACTGCTCTAGAATATAGGAGGCTAGAGAGCTAGCCTTTTTTACTATCACAACTGACTTTTTTTTTCTTCTTTTTTTGTGAACAATAACATATTTACAAAAAAGCTATAAATTTCAAAGCACAGCACCACAATTAGTTGTAGAACATATTTCAGAGTTTGGCATAGATTACAATTCCACAATTTTAGGTTTTTACTTCTAGTTGCTCTAAGATACTAGAGACTAAAAGAGATATCAATTTAATGATTTAGCATTCATATTCCATTGTTAAGTCCTATCTTCTGTGTATAATCACATCATCACTTTTGATCTTTCCGTACCTCTTTGGGGTTGTTTGGGCTATGGTAATTCTAAATTTTTAATATTGGAAGGGTCTATAACTACTATGGGGTACCGTGGAGATTGAAACTATCTGAGGTTCTGGAAAGGCTGCGCCCTCTAGGTTTCAGGACTTATCTGGTCAAGGGACCCTCCTGGAGGTTGTAGGTTTCTGGAAAATTACTCTTGTGTGCCTGGAACCCTTGTGGAATCTTATATATTGCCCTAGGTGTTCTTTAGGATTGGTTGGAATGGTCCTGGTTGGGGGTTGGCGGATTGTGATAGGTAGCAAGTACTAACTGAAGCTTGCGTAAGAGCAACCTCCAGAGTAGCCTCTCGACTGTATTTGAACTCTCTCTGCCACTGATACTTTATTAGTTACACTTCTTTTCTCCCTTTTGGTCAGGATGGAATTGTTGATCCCACGGTGCCAGGTCTGTATTCATTCCTGGGAGTCATCTCACGTGTCGCCAGGGAGACTTTTACCCCTGGATGTCATATCCCACGTAGTGGGGAGGGCAATGATTTCACTCGCAGAGTTGGGCTTAGAGAGAGTGAGGCCACATCTGAGCAACAACAGAGGTCCTCCAGAAGTAACTCTTAGGCATGCCTATAGGTAGTATAAGCTTCTCCGCTACCTACATAAGCTTTACAAGAGTAAGCCTTGTGATCAAGGGCATGGCCTATTGATTTGGGTGGCCCTAAAGTTTGACACAGTTCCATATTTTTTTCTCCCCTCCCTCGGGGGACTTTGCCAATACTTTTTCATTATCTGCTTGATATATTCTAGTTGTTTTCAAGCATTACAATAATCTATACAGGATTAAAGGACCTCTTTCTTATTCTGTGCTTCCTGTGTTTCAGTTATTCAAATGAGCTGTGTAGATAGGTTGAATTAGATTATGCATTGCAGAAAATTTTAGTTCCAAACCAAATAAACCTCTTATCTTTTGGTCTCAAAGAATATGTGTGGTACTAAAACATAGACACTATCTTCCTTACTCCTGCGTTCTGAATTACTTTAGCCCCAACCTGTTCGGCTTCATTCTTATCTCTAAATATCAGGTTATATATATAAAACACCCTCTCAAAATCCAGAAATAATAATCACCACTCCAGACTTCAAGTGTCTACTCTGAAAGCTTACAGTCTAGGCCCCTGTTTTCTTATAAGCATTTTCTAAAGGTGACCATACCATTATTGTTTTTTTATTTTTGGCTTATTTTGTCTCACCAAATGTCCCACATGTTCATTCACAATGTTGCATGCCTCACGACATTGTTCCTTTTTGTAGCAGTGCAACCTTCTTTCATAAGTATGCACCATCGTTTGCCAATCTACTTCTCCATCAGTGCATCCTTCAGACACCTGCATTCAATGGGCATCATGTATAGGGTCCAAAGTCCACAGTCCATCAACATTTTCAATTTTAGATAATTTCACTGTTCCTAACAGACAGAGCTAACGGTTCACCCCTGTCTAACTTCTATGTATCTCTAAGTCCCCCATCTTCTGTATGATAAGCCTCTGATTATACCTTTATGCTGTTATAAAAATGGCTCATTATAGTTTTAATTTGTGTTTCTCTACTGGTTAATGATGTTGAGTATCTTTTCTTATTTTTATTGGCCATTTGAATATCTTCTTTGGATAAATATATATGCAAATCACTGGCCTTTTTTTAAACTTTTTTTATTAATTAAAAAAATTAACCAACAAAACATTTAGATATCATTCCATTCTACATATACGATCAGTAACATTGGCCTATTTTTATTTATTTAATTTTTATTATAGAAGTTGTGGATTTATAGAACAATTGTTGAAAAAATACAGGGTTCCCATACACCACCCCACCAACAACACTTGCATTGGTGTGGAAAATTTGATATAATTGATAACACTTTTTTTGGTAATTCTATTTTTTTAATAGTAGTTACATTTATTACAGATTATTAAAGTAGTACTATAGCTACTATAACTGGATTTCTTTATATATTCTAAATATTATACCCTTATCAGATATATGGTTTGCAGATATTTTCTCCCATTCTGTGTGTTGTCTTTTCATTTTCTTGATGATGTCTTTTGATGCACAAAAGTTTTTAATTTTGACGAAGTCCATTTTCTTTTTTTCTTTTGTTGGTCTGGCTTTTGGTAAAAAATCTAAAAATACATTGCCTACTACAAGGACCTAAAAACTTTTGTATGTTTTCTTGTAAGAGTTTTATTTTATTAACCCTTATATTTAGGTTGTTGATCCATTTTGAATTAATTTTTACATATACTGAGAGGTAGGGGTCCACATTCATTCTTTTGAATGTGGATTTCCAGTTGTGCTAACACCATTTGTTGAAAAGACTATTTTTTTTACTCATTGAATGGACTTGTCACCCTTATTGAAAGTCAACTGGCCATAGATATGAGGATTTTCTCTGGATTCTCAATTCTAACCTATTGGTCTATGAGTCTACCTACCCTTATCCAGTAACAAACTGTTTAAATTACTGTATTTTTATAGTAGGTTTTGAAATCAGGAAATGTGAGTCCTCCAGCTTTGTTGCATTTCTTCAAGATTGTTTTGTCTATTCTGGAATTCCATATGAATGGATTTTAATAGGGATTTTAATAGGGATTGCATTGAATTTATAGATGGGTCATCTTAACAGTATGAAGTCTTCTAATTCATGAATATGAGATGTCTTTCCATTTATTTAGGTCTTCTTTAATTTCTTTCAGCATTGTTTTATAGTTTTCAGTATATAAGTCTTTTTTTTTTTTTTTTTTTGTATGGGTAGGCACCGGGAATTGAACCTGGGTCTCCGGCATGGCAGGCAAGGATTCTGCCACTGAGCCACTGTCGCACCACCCTAGTTTATGTCTTTTACATCCTTGGTTACATTTTTTTCTAGATAAAAATCTAATTTTGGGCGGACCACGATGGCTTAGCAGGCAGAGTTCCTGCCTGCCATGCCGGAGACCCGGGTTCGATTCCCGGTGCCTGCCCATGCCAAAAAAAAAAATCTAATTTTATTCTTTTAGATGTTATTGTATAAGGAACTGTTTTCTTGATTTCCTTTTTTTGATTGTTCATTACTGGTGTATAGGAACTCAACTGGCTTCTATGTGCTTATTGTATATCCTGAAACTTTGTGGAATTTGCTTATTAGGTGTTTTAGTTTGCTAGGCTACTAAAAACAGATACCATAAAATGGGTTGGTTTTTAGTAATGGGAATTTATTATCTTACAGTTTTGAGACTGAGAAAAACATCCAAATTAAGTCATCATCAGGACAATGCTTTCTTCTTGAAGACTCACTGTCAGCGATCCTGGACTCTGCTGCCACATGGCAAGGCACATGGCAGTGTCTGCTGGTCTCTCCTTTCTCTTCTGGGTTTTGTTGCTTTCAGCTTCTTGTTCCATGTTTCTTTTCTCCTTGTCTGAATTTATTCTCTTATAAAGGACTCTAGTAAGGATTAAGACCCATCCAGAATGAGGTAGGTCACACCTTAACTGAAATAGCTTCATCAAAGGATCTGCTTACAATGGGTCCACAGCCAGAGGAATGGATTAACTTTAAAAACATGCTTTTTCTGGGGTACATATAGTTTCGAACTTCCACATAAGGTCTAGTAGCTTTTTTGTGGATTATTCGGGATTTTCTATATGTAGGATCATGTCATCTGCAAATAAGGACAATTTTACTTCTTCCTTTCTTGTTTGAATGCCTTTATTTCTTTCTCTGTCTGATTTTTCTGGCTAGAACTTTCAGGAGAATGTTGAGCAATAGTTGTGACAGTGGGTATCTTTGTTCCTGATCTTAGGAGGAAAGTATTCAGTCTTTCACCACTGAGCATCATGTTTGCTGTGTGTTCTTCGTAAATGCCGTTTATCATGTTGAGAAAGTTCCCTTCTGTTCCTACTTTTCCAAATGTTTATATAATGAAAGGATGTTAGATTTTGTCAGATGCCTTTTCTGCATCAATTGAGATGATCATTTTTTTTTCCTTTATTCTATTAATGTAGTGTATTATACTGATGGATTTTCTTATGTTGAACCATCCTTGCCTTCCTGGAATAAATCCCACTTGGTTTTGGTGTATAATTCTTTTAATATACTCTTGGATTCTGCTTGCCAGTATTTTGTTGATGATTTTTTGCATCTGTATTCATAAGGATATTGGTCCGTAGTTTTCTTTTTTTGTGCTATCTTTATCTGGCTTTTGTATCAGGATGATTCTGGCCTCTTAGAATGAGTTGGGAAATAATCCATCCTTTTCTATTTCTTGAAAGAATTTGAGAACGATTGGTGTTAAATCTTTAAATGTTTGGCAGAATTCAGCAGTGATACCATCTGGTTCTGAACTTTAATTTGTTCAGAAGTTTTTAATTACTGATTCAATCTTCTTCCTTGTTATAGGTCTGTCGAGGTTTTCTATTTCTTCTTGCGTCAGATTAGGTCATTTGTATGTTTCTAGGAATTTCATCAAGGTTTTCTAATTTGTTGGCATACAGTTTTCATAGTACACTTTTTAACACTTATTATTATTAAATAAATACAAAAATATATATCCATGTATACAAAAAAGCAACAAATTTCAAAGTACATTGTAATAAGTACTTACAGAACAGATTTCAGAGTTTGGTGTGCATTACTGTTCCACAATTTTAGATTTTTCCTTTTAGCTACTCCAAAACACTGGAGACTAAAAGAAATATCGGTAGAACAATTCAGCAGTCATACATATTTGTTAAATTCTATCTTCTCTGTTATAACTCCTCATTCTCCTTTGATCCTTCTTCCAATTTTTAGGGGTATTTGAACTCTTCCCTTTCTAACTTTTTCATGTTGGAAAGATTTGTCAATAATATGGGATTGGAGGATGGAACTAGTTGATGTTTTTGGAGGGGCTGGCCCCTTGGGGGTTCAGGACTTATCTGGCCTGGGAACCTATTTGGGGGTTGTAGGTTTCTAGAAAGTAATCTTAGCACAAAAGTGAAACTTTTGTAGAATCTCAGATAGAGCCCTAGATGTTCTTTAAGGTCAATAGGAATGGTTTTGGTTGGGGTTTGGCAAACTGTGGTAATTAGCAATATCTACCTAAAGCTTGTATAAGCATAGCCTCCAGAATGGCCTCTTGATTCTTATTTGAACTCTCTTAGCCACTGATACCTTATTTTATTACATTTCTTTTCCCTCTTTTGGTCAGGAAGGCGTAGTTGATCCCATGGTGCCAGGCGCAGACTCATGTCTGGGAGTCATGCCCCATGTTGCCAGGGATACTTTCACCCCTGGATGTCCCACATAGTGGGGAGGGTAATGATATCACTTGTAGAGTTAGGCTTAGAGAGAAGAGGTCACATCTGAGCAACAAAAGAGTATTTCTGAAAGTAACTCTCAGGCATAACTATAGGTAGGTTTAGGTACTCTGCTACAGAAATAAAGGTCACAAAAGCAAGCCTCAAGATCAAGAGCTTCACCTGTTGACTTGGGAGTCTCTAATATTTGAGACAATATCAAGGTTTTCCCTGGTGTTAAAACTTAATAGTTCTATGGTTTTTCTCCCGTCCTTCAAGGGACTTTGCCAATACTTTTAAATTAACTGCCCACCATAATCTGGGGTGTAGCTGGGTATTACATTAAGCTATACAAAGTTCAAGCCCTCATTCCTATTTTGGGCTCCATGTGTTTGGGTTGTTTAAATAAGCTATCCCTAGAGGTTAAGTTAGATTATGTACTACAGAAAATTTAGGTCTCAGACAAAATAAATCTCTCTTCCTTTGGTCTCATATAGTAGGTGAAGTTCTAAGATACAGACAATGTTATTCTTACCTCTGTATTCTGATTCACCTTAATCCTAACCTGATCAGCTTTGCTCTTATCTCTAATTTAAGCCTGATCTCTTTTTTGGTTTCTTTAACTGTTGTTCTATATAGCAATGCTGACTTTCATAGCTGCAGAACTCCAGTACTGAGTCTTAGGTGTCACATAGATAGCCAGAGTTCTAGGAAGCTACTTATATAACACAGCATATCAAAATCTAGAAATAACATTAACAGCTCTGGTCTAAATATGACTGCTATAACAGCTTACAATCTAGCTCCCATTTTTTCCCCAAGGTTGTTGGCATTTTTTTTACATTTTAATTTTTTTCAAATACATTTATTGAGAAATATCTACACACCTATAGTCCATTCATAGTATGCAATCAGTGGCTTACAATGTCATCACACAGTTGTGTATTCAATCACCATGATCATTTTTAGAACATTTGCATCACTACAGAAAAAAAAAAGAAAAAAAAATAACTCATACAACCCATACCCCTTACACCTCCCTCTCATTGGCTCACAGTATCTCAGTCTATTCAATTTTTACCTTTTATCTCCCCCTATTATTAATTTTTTTTACTCATCTATCCATACCGTGGATAAAAGGAGCATCAGACACAAGTTTTCACAATCACACAGTCACCACTGTAAAAGCTATGTAGTTATGCAGTCCTTTTCAAGAATCAAGAATCAAGGCTACTGGGACACAGTTCAGCAGTTTCTGGCACTTCCTTCTAGCGACTCCAATACACCATAAACTAAAAAGGGATATTTATGTAATGTTTAAGAGTAACCTGCAGGATAACTTCTTGACTCTGTTTGAAATCTCTCAGCCACTGAGACTTTGTTTTGTCTTATTTCTCTCTTCCCCATTTTGGTCAAGAAGACTTTCTCATTCCCATGATGTCAGGTCCAGCTCATCCCCAGGAGTCAGGTCCCACATTGCCAGGGAGATTTACAACCGTGGGGGTCATGTCCCGCATAGGGGGAAGGGCAAGTTAGTTCAGCTGCTGAGTTGGCTTAGAAAGAGAGGCCACATCTGAGCAACAGAAGAGTTATGCTGGGGGTGACTCTTAGACATGATTATCAGTAGGCTTAGCTTCTCCTTTGCAGGAATAAGCTTCATAGGGGCAAGCCCCAAGATTGAGGGCTCAGTCTACTGAATTGATTGTCCCCACTGTTTGTAAGAATTTCAGGAATTTGCCAGATGGGGAAGTGGAATATTTCCCCCTTTCTCCCCAGTCCCCCAGACTTTGCAAATACTTTTTTTTATTCTCTGCCCAAATTACTCTGGGATATAGCAGGGCATCACAATAACCTGTACAAACCAAGAAGATCACACCCTATTCAAGATTCCATGTAATTATGGTGTTAAAGTCAACGGACCATACAAATTAAATTAGATAATGTGCTACCGAAAATGTAAATTTTGCACCAAATAAACACCTTTCCCTTTGGTCTTGTATATAGAGGTATACAGAGGTTGAAGTTTAGGCTCCAGTTTTCTTATAGGTATTTTCTAAAAGAGATCATACAATATTTTTACTTTTTTTCTGGCTTATTTTGTACCACATAATGTCCCCTAGCTTGTAATACCCTTTTATAATCCTTTTTTTTTTCTGTAAGATCAGTAGCAATGTCCCCACTTTCAATCATGATTTTAATTTTTGTGTCCTCTCACTCTCTTTTTCTTTGTCCATCTAGCTAAAGGTTTGTCAGTTTTATTTATCCTTTCAAAAAACAAATTTTTGGTTTTGTTGATTCTCTCTGTTGTTTTTCTATTCTCTATTTCTTATATTCCTGCTCTAATCTTTACTATTTCCTTCCTTCTGCTGACTTTGGGTTGTGTTTACTCTTCTTGTTCTCGTTGTTTTAGGTGTGAAGTTAGGTTATTGATTTACGATCTTTCTTCTTTTTAAATGTAGGCATTTAAATAAAGTTATACATTTCCTCTGAGCACTGCCTTTGCCACATCCCATAAGGTTTGGTATGTTGTGTCTTCATTTTCATTCACCTGAAGATATTTCCTAATTTCCCTCTGATTTATTTCTTCATTGACCCATTGGTTGTTGAATAGTGTGTTCTTTTATTTCCACATATTTGTGAACTTTCCAGTTTTCCTTCTGTTAATTGGTTTCTAGCTTTATTCCATTGTGGTCTATAAAGATCTTTTGTATGATTTCAATAGTTTAAAATTTTTTAAGATTTGATTTGTGGGCTAACGTGTGTCTGTCCTGGACAGTGTTTCATGTGCACCTGTGAGAAAGTGTATCCTGCTGTTGCTAGGTGAGTGTTCTATGTATGTCCATCAGGTATAATGGTTATTAGTGTTGTTCAAGTTCTCTGTTTCCTTATTGATCTTCTTTTTAGATGGTCTACCAATTATTGAAAGTTGTATATTAAAGTCTCCAACTATTATAGCAGGATTATCTATTTCTCCCTTCAATTCTGTTCGCTTTTGCTCCATATATTTTGGGGCTCTGTTATGAGGGGCATTTAAATTTATAATCATTAAATTTTCTAACTGGAATCTTTTATTCAATATGAAATATCTTTGTTTTTCTCTTATAATCTTTTTTGACTTCAAGTCTCTTTTGTCTGATAATAATATAACTACTCCAGCTCTCTTTTGATTGCTGTTTGTATGGAATTATCTTTGTCTACTCTTTTTCTTTCAGCTTCTTTGGGTCTTTGTCCCTAAATTTAATCTCTTACTGACTGCATATAGGTGGCTCATGCTTTTTCATCTGAACTGCCAATTTCTGTCATTTAAGGAGGGAGTTTAATCCATTGACATTTAAAGTAATAACTGAGAAGGAATAATTTACTTCTGCCATTTAACTATTTGCTTTTTGTATGTCTTACGTGTTTTTCCTTCCTCGATTACTACATTGCTGCATTTTTTTTGGTATTTAGTTGCCTTTTTATAGTACAGCATTTTGCTTCTTTTCTTCTTTTCTGTTTTTTGTATTTAAAAAATTATTTATAAGTGGTTATCTTTACAATTACAGTTAACATCTTAAACTAGTAACCTGGTTTGACTAGTAGCAACCTATTTTCAGTAGTTTACAAACTCTATACTCATATACTATTTATCTGTCCCTTCCTTTATATTGTTACTGCCTCAGATTATATATTTTTGTATCGTATGCCCATTCTCATAGATTTTTAAATGTTATTTTATGCATTTTCCTGTCAAATTATATAAGGAGGAAGAAAGCAGTTACAAACAAAATGTACAATAAAATTGGATTTTATATTTACCCATGTAATTACCTTTATCACTGTTTTTATTTCTTCATATGGCTTTGAGTTACTGTGTAGTGTCCTTTTATTTCAGTCTGAAGAACTCCTTTTAGCATTTCTTAAAGACCAGGTCTTCTGGTAATGAACTCTTTCAACTTTTGTTTATCTGTAAATGTCTTAAATCCCTTTCATTTAAAAAAAATAAAATGCTGCATGTTTATTAAAAGTATGCACCATAGTGATAATTATTAAAGGTTTTAATATTCTGAAATAAAAGCCATAGTTTAACAAAATACTAAATATTTAAATGAAGACTTAATTATATTAAAAACTAACTAGCAAAATATAAGTATTTTGATATTTAAACTGAATATTAAACTTTTAACTCATAAATAAAATAAATATCAATACTTTGAATGGTTTACTTACTATTGAGCAACAGATAGTACAGAGATACTTTATTGACCTAGCTTTCTGGTAGTTCTTAAAGGGATTGTTTGATATTATTATATAGTTCAACATGTGATACGATAAATGTGACATTACAAAATTCTGAAAAAACTAGGAATATTTTACCCTATTACCTTCCTGTATTATATCTGCTTATATTTTTATGTGCTATATTAGTGCATACAAAATGTCATATAGTCATACTAAATATAGTATCTTTTTTTTATTATAGCAATATTTGAAGACTAAACCATACTACATATTATGGCACTGCTTAATTTGACTTAGCATTCCAGCGACACTTTCTTTGGTAAACATTTCCTTTTATAAGAGTAATCACAGATTAGTGATAACACATATGTGTTTAAGGTGAAATATTGTTCAAAATGTTCAGGTCATATTCTTCAACAAGAAATCAAATCAATTCTGGACAGGAATAAGCTATATCAAGATCACATATAGAATGAAAATAGAACAGAAAAGAATTTGGAATGGAATAGGAAAAAAATACAATTGTAAAGGTATTGGTTGTGAAATAATCTATTAATATTATTCAAGGTAACCAGCTTCACCAAGCTGAGGATATTTTCTTTCATAAGTATATTAGCTCTCTGTATCTCTGTGAAATTCTGCACACGTGATAAGTAGTCATTTAGTACACAGGGACATTAAAATAGTCATGATGTGGCTCCCGCAGGAGCTCTGCCTGCTCAGTCACCTTGAGGACATTTTTCTTGGATGTGCCCTGAACTTCCCCTCCCAAGAGAAACTCATCTAAAATAAAATAAGCCTTCTCAAAATTAAAGATGATACATTCATGCACACTGCCAGAATACCTGACAAGTAATTCCACGTAACACTAAATTATTTCCAGGGTAATTAGTTCATTGTCTTGATCCTCAACAGCACAGGAGAAATCCAGACAAGCATTATCCTTTGTAAACAATCTTCAGCCCTCGCCTGTCAAGAGAGCTGCACATTTTAGGTTTGCGTGCTGAAACGTTTTGCAAGTTCTCTCATGATCGTCTTCTCCTCTTTGCTTGGCAGCGGTACATGCTGTTTCTGCAGTCAGAGCTTTCCCTGATGACTGAAAAGCAGCATCAGCTGCCTTGTGGTCACGGGCTGTGGGCACTGCAGGGCTGGCTCTGCAGCTGTGCTGCCAGCACAGGGGGAGCCCCTGTCCCCGTGCTGAGGACAGCAGCCGTTTTCCTCTCCTTCAGTTTTGAAAAGATCATTTTGTCACATACAGACTTCTTGGTTGACAGTTTTTTTCTTTTAGGACTTTAAATATGCCATTGCCCAGTCTTCTGCCGCCATCTGGTAATCTTACTGGGAATCCCTTGTGTGTGACTGTCGCTTCTCTCGTTTTCAAAATCTCTTTGTCTTTGGATTTTGACCATTTCACTGTTTTGGTTTGGTGAAGCAGCCAGAATTCAGTATCCCAGAAATGAGTTGGCTTTCTCAATGGGGATTTATTACTTTACAGATTTACAGTTCTAAGGCTGTGAAAATGTCCAAATTAAGGTCTCAAGATGCCTTCTGTGAGGAAAGGCTGCTGGCATCCAGGGTTCCTCTGTCACAGGAAGGCACATGGTGACATCCGTTTGTCCTTCTCTCCTGGCCGCTGGTTTCAAAACGGCTCATCCAGCTCCTGTGGGTCCTTCTTGCCCCTCCCGGGATGTTTCTTTCTAAGCTTACTCTCTCTGTGAGCACTCTTAAAGGACTCAGTACAGGATTAAGACTCACCTTGACTTGGGTGGGTCATCTCCATGGAAACAACCTAAGTAGAAGGTCCCACCTGCAATAGGTCTGCACCCACAGGGGTGGATTAAAAGAACACAGGCTTTTCTGGGGTACATAACAGATTTGGACGAGCACCCACAGGTCCCTCAGGCCCTACTCATTTTTCTTCATTTTTTCTTTTTGTTCCTCATACTGGATAATTTCAATCATCTGGTCTTCAAGCTCACTAATCCTTTCTTCTGCCTGTTCAAATCTGCTGTCTAATGAGTAATTTCATTCCAGTTAGAGTAATTTGCAGCCCCCCAAATTTCTGTTTGGGTCCTTTTTTAAAAAAATTTTTTTTATTAATTAAAAGAAATTAACAACAAACAAAACAATAAGATATCATTCCATTCTACATATATAATCAGTAATTCTTAATATCATCACATAGTTGCATATTCATCATTTCTTAGAACATTTGCATCGATTTAGAAAAAGAAATAAAAAGACAACACAAAAAGAAATAAAACGATAATAGAGGAAAAAAAGACTATACATACCATACCCTTTACCCCTCGCTTTCATTTACCACTAGCATTTCAAACTAAATTTATTTTGACGTTTTTTTCCCCCTATTATTTATTTTTATTCCATCTGTTCTACACTTTTGTTGATATGGTAGATAAAAGGAGCCTCAGACACAAGGTTTTCACATTCACAGAGACACATTGTGAAAGCTATATCATTGTTCAATCATCATCAAGAAACATGGCTACAGGAACACAGCTCTACATTTTCAGGCAGTTCCCTCCAGCCTCTCCACTACATCTTGAACAACAAGGTGATATCTAGTTAATGTGTAAGAATAACCTCCAGGATAACCTCTCGACTCTGTTTGGAATCTCTCAGCCATTGACACATAGTCTCATTTCACTCTTCCCCCTTTTGGTAGAGAAGTTTCTCTCAATCCCTTGATGTTAATTCTCAGCTCATTCTAGGGTTTTTCTCAGTCCCTTGATGCTGAGTCTCAGCTCATTCCAGGATCTCTGTCCCACATTGCCAGGAAGGTCCACACCCCTGGGAGTCATGTCCCACGTAGACAGGGGGAGGGTGGCGAGACTGCTTGTCTTGTTGGCTGGAGGGAGAGGCCACATGTGAGTGACAAAAGAGGCTCTCTTGGGGGTGACTCTTAGGCCTAAATTTTTTTTTTTTTTTGCAATTTTTGTTTTATTTAATATCTTACTTAGTATAACTTTCCTTTGGAAAGAGAACAGGAAACAAAGATGATCATTATTTAATAGGATGTTATTAAATTGTAGCATTGTAGGGCTCTTTTTTTTTTTACAGTCTATAGTCCAATTTTTACTTGCCCCATTAATGTCTTTTTTTTTTAACTTTTTTTATTAATTAAAAAAATTAACAAACAAAACACTTAAATATCATTCCATTCTACATATACAATCAGTAATTCTTAATATCATCACATAGTTGCATATTCATCATTTCTTAGTACATTTGCATCGATTTAGAAAAAGAAATAAAAAGACAACAGAAAAAGAAAATGATAATATAGAAAAAAAAAACTATACGTACTATACCCCTTACCCCTCGTTTTCATTTACCACTATTGCAAACTGAATTTGTTTTAACATTTGTTCCCCCTATTATTTATTTTTATTCCATATGTTCTACTCTCCTGTTAATATAGTAGCTAAAAGGAGCATCGGACATAAGGTTTTCACATTCACAGAGTCTCATTGTGAAAGCTATATCATTGTTCAATCATCATCAAGAAACATGGCTACTGGAACACAGCTCTACATTTTCAGGCAATTCCCTCCAGCCTGTCCACTACATCTTGAATAACAAGGTGATAACCTACTTAATGTGTAAGAATAACCTCCAGGATAACCTCTCGACACTGTTTGGAATCTCTCAGCCATTGACACTTTGTCTCATTTTACTCTTTTAGGCCTAAATTTTAAGTAGACTTGACCTATCCTTTGTGGGGTTAAGTTTCATAAGAACAAACCCCACGACTGGGGCTCAGCCTGTAGCTTTGGTTGTCCACACTGCTTGTGAGAATATCAAGAATTCGACTTGGGGAGGTTGAATTTCTTCCTGCTCTCACCATTCCCTGAAGAGGGCTTTGCAAATACTTTTCCACTCACTGATCAAATCACTCTGGGATTCCATCGGGGCATCACTCTGGACAAACCAACAAAATCTCATGTCCTACCTGAGATTCCAAGTACTTATGACGTTCAATCAAACTATCTATATAAGTTATATTAGGAAATGCTCTAGTACAAAATATAAATTTTGTAACAAATAAACATTTTTTGCTTTAGTTTCACACATAAGGTGACATTTTAAAATATTAATTACCATCTATTTTCAGCACCCTGCAATAATGACATTCCTTTGTTCTTCCTCATGCAAAAACATTTTTAAAATTTGTACATTGTACATTTCACTATTATTGTACACTTTAGGCATTCCTAGATTATACCATCTCAATCTTTAACATCTATCTTTCTTTCTGATTTCATTTATGTCCCCAGCCCTCCTCCCTCTATCATTCTCACATGCAGCTTCATTCAGTGTTTTAACATAATTATATTACAGTTAGGTAGTATTGTGCTGTCCATTTCTGAGTTTTTGTATCCAGTCCTGTTAATTTCTATCTATTTTGTTTAGACATGTGTTCCTAATTTCCTTTACTTCTTTTTAAATAGATTCCTTTAGCTCACTGAACATGTTTGAGACAGTTGATTTAAATTTTTTGATTAATAGTTCCAATGTATGAGCTTCCTCAGGGATAGTTCCTGACAGATTCTTTTTTTGCTATGAATGGACCATATTTCCTGTTTCTTTGTGTGTTCTGTAATTTTTTTGTTGAGAAATGGACATTCTGAGTCCTATTCTGAGTTATATTGTTATAACTCTAGAGATCTAGTTCTCCTACTCCCCTGGGATTGCTAGTTTTTTCTTTTTATTGTTGTTGAGGGTTGGAGCTGCCAATTTATCAATTTCCAAACTATTTTTGCTCCCAAATGGGGAATGGAAAGAGAAAAGAGTAATAGTCAAGATAGATACCGTCATTTTAAGACTCCTCTGATGCTTTTGCCTGAGGGGGTTTGGAACAGTCGCTGCCCTCAGGACCTGCCCCCCAGCAATCTGAAGTAGCTGATCCAACCCCCCCCCCCCGCCAGGCCTAGATATTTTAAATTAATGTCTACATAATTTTATTGTAACCTGATATTAAAATGACATGAAATCCATAATTAAGCAGAAAACTGATGAATTTTATTTCTTCACATGGTCATTAAGAATCTCAAAAGCCTTGAAGCTTGCTGTCTTTTACTGTCTTATTAGAAGGATAAAAAACTTGGAATGAAAGTCCACTTCTTGGAAAAGAACCAGGGTTTATGCAGAGGCATTTGGTACTGGTCGTAGTGAAAGGATCGTATTTGTCTGCAGTGACAAGTAGATTTGTCTTGACCACGTATTCCTGGTCAGATGTGGTCAAAGCACAGTCATATGCCCAATACACTACATGAAGGGGTGGAGGAGTCACATGTCCTTGGGATAAGATGGCCTTTATGAAATGATTAGGAATATCCAAATTGCTACTAGGAGAATGGACTCAATTTCTGCACATTTTACTCACTAAGTCTTCATGAAAAACAATAGTTTCTTATGTTCAATATTGAATTCTGTAGGAATTAGTAGTAAAAACTTAAAATGGTATTCTTTGTCTGAATTCATTAGTGATACTCTCAGTAAGTGGGGGCCTTGGCAGGATGGAACCAAAGCCAGGATCCTCTGGTCCAGGGACAGACACAAAACACCTACTTTGGTGAGTGTATTAGTTAGGGTTCTCTAGAGAAATGGAATAAAGAGGGAGCACTTGCAAATATAAAATTTATAAAAGTGTCTCATGTGACCGTGGAAACGCAGAGTCCAAAATCCGCAGGGCAGGCTGTGAAACCCATGATTCCGATGGAGGGTCTGGACGAACTCCACAGGAGAGGCTCGCCGGCCAAAACAGGAAGAGAGCCTGTCTCTTCTGAATCCTCCTTATAAGGTTTTCAGTGATTAGATTAAGCATCACTCAGTGCACAAGACACTCCCCTTTGGCTGATTACAAATGGAATCAGCTGTGGATGCAGCTGACATGATCATGATTTAATTCTATGAAATGTCCTTATCGCGACAGGACAGCACTTGCCCAACCACGACTTGGCCAAGTTGACACATGAACCTGACCATGACAGTGAATATTTGGGTATTCACAAATCTGCCAAAGTTTTTGGGGAATCTTTCAAAGATAGGACTTGATTTTTTTTCCATATGGTACAGATGAAAAATTACCACACAGGATAAAGCAGGTGGGAGGTGCTAGTGAATAACCAGAAAACATTGTGTGAACTTTTCCCAATACTTGTGCTTGGTCCAACGAAATATCAGATATAAACACAAACATTGCATCTTTGTTCTCCTCTTCTAGTTGTTTCAGTTTTGCAGACTTTTTGCAGAAGTCTTCACAGATGTTTCAGAAGGCCCTCTGCCGAAATTAATATTTCCATAGCATGCCCTAGTAGTACTAGAGGGTTCAGGGGGTGCAAACCCCAAAGGCATCGACATGAAACACTTGATCTTCAAACCAACCTTCTGCTAAGACAAAGCATGTCTCTGTATATAAACCACTATGGAACTGAGCTTTGCTAAGATCCAGTTGTACTGTTCTACTAGGATCTTTCAGAAAAAATTTTTTCCTCTTTTAACTGGTTATCATTCCAAGAACGATCACATCTCCAATTTTGTTTGTATACCAAATACTGTTTTAAGCTGGAATTTGCTTCCAGGTTCATCAGGGTGAGAGCCTATCACTGGAGGAGTGAATAATTCACGCCTGTGGGTCTGCTGGTGCAAAATGATATATCAGTCACAAAACAGCTCTGTTTTATCTCTTGTTGTTCCAAATAAATTTGGTGCAATGTGGTTGGTCACTAATAAAGGAAGAATTTTTTTTTTCTTTTTGAACTGTACACAAAGCATGGAATATCAAATGCTCCTATGATATTGGAAATCTGTCCTATAGTTTCATCTACTGACTGACTGCATTCCTGGACTGCTACTTCCACTACAGATCGTTCAGTCATGTTTGATGACAAAGGTTGTTTCTCAGCAGCATCGATGATCTTTTTCAGTGCACCTACCAGCTCTAGTTCATTGATAGATTGAAGAGCATCTGTGAGACACTTAATGGCTTCACTTGGGAGCAACAAGCCATGCAGCTGGAAAGCGGAGAGTGCTTGGCTGTGCACTTGCTCTGGCGCCATGTTCTTGTTTTGGCCCCCGCCTAGACTTTGGAGGCGACAGCCTTACAGTCCATGCTGACATGCTGGACTGCACCAGGGTCCCAGACTGCAGTCTCCACTGCCGCTTGTCACGCCGTTGGGGGACGGGGATGGTGGCTGCTGCATGGAGGGTGAAATTCACCAACATTTACCACAATTTACCAACCTCGTTATCCAGTTTTTCCTAGGATGCTGCACAGTGTTTCACTAAACTCCAGAGTTTCAAAATAGATGATTCAGATGACTCCTTCCGGTTTAATAGTTATTTTGGTGGAGGAACTGATTCCTGAGGCTTCCTACCCCACCATTTTCCCACAGTCCTTCTCCAGCTGATGTCATTTTAGATCATTAATTTTCTTGCCGTCTGTTGTTTCATGGCTTCTCTAATTATATGAATGTTTCAAAGTTTTTGAAATGACTTCAAGACAAGAGTTCTTTTGTATCCACAGCAATAAGTAAGCTGCTAAATACTGTAAATATTACAAGATGCTGTAGAAGAATTCTTAAGTTCTTTAGGTAATTTTTTATTAGCTCAGTGAACAATGACTGCTACATAAAGAAATCGAGAAAATTCATTTGCTTTGAAACCTTTTTCTTTTTTCCTTTAATCTTCACTTTTTCGGGCAAAATCGTTAAACGTTGCCCAGCATTCTTAACGGAGGAACTCATATTTCTGTTATTATATCGCCCCCGGCTTTAGAAGCGTGGTTGTGTTTTTGTTTGATACAGAACATGTATCAAACCAATTGGACAATTTGGCTCCAAGTTGTGTTCTCCTACCTGATTCCTAATAGTGCTCATTCGTTTATTTAGCTGGCATATATTTATTGAGCACTAGGCCCTGTTCTGAGTGTTAGAATTCATCAGTGATGTAGCTTTGACCTCAGGTAGCTCAGATTCCATAGGGGGAGACAGACAACAAATTAGGGCAAATACATATATACCATGTGTGGTGGTGACAAAAAGATATGAAGAAACGTAGGGCTAAGTGGCTAGAGAGGTACGGAGGAGGGACTGGGAGAGAGTGTTTTAGACAACGTGGTGATATGTGAGCCAAGTCCTGATGCAGTGAGGAAGCAGCCATGTGGACATCTGAGGGAGGAACCTTCCAGGCAGAGGGAACCACCAGTGCAAAGGCCCTGGGGCTGGTGTGTCTGGAGCAGGTAGTGAGGAGGAAAGATGGTGGGCTGTGGAAGGGTGAGGGAAGCGGCTTGTCTGTGGCCCTGTAGTCCATGGTTAGGTTTCGGGTTTTTATGCTAAGACTGGAAGACTCTGGAGGATTTTGTACACAACAAAGGAACATGCTATGACATAGGTTTTCACAAGAGTGGCTGCTGCTATGGGGAGAATGGACTGTGTGGAGTGAGGGAAAGGAGGAGAAACTACCCCATTGGTGTGTTCTTGGAAATTGAGTAGGATCCTGACTCTTACCCTTCAGCATCAGGATGATTGCCCATTCAATTTACCACTCCTGAGAGAGCACCTGCTATGTATCAGGAACCCTGTCGAATTCCAGGCACATAGTAGGAATATAGTCATGAACAAGACACTCAGTGTTCATGTGGTTATGGGGCTTACATCTTAGTTGGGAAGACCCGTAATAAATTACCTTCCCCCCAAACAATTGTTCATTTCTTCAACCCATATTTATCGAGCTCAGATGTTACCTACATGCTGGGGATACAGCTGGGACAAAACAAAGTGCCTGACCTCCTGGCTGGGACATTCTAGTGGGGGGAGACAGTCAAGAAACAAGAAAATAAGAAAAATTTCTGTTATGCTATATGGTGATAAGTCTAGGAGAAAAATAAATTGGAAGAGAGGGAGACACTTATAAATTGGGGTAAGGTCAGGAAGGAAACAAAGCATGATTTTTCTATTAGATCTGGTGGTCAGGGAAGACCTATTTCTGTACAAGAGGTCATTAACTGCTGCTGGTTATCAGAATCACCTGGGATTGGGGTTTGTGTTAACAATACAGATTCTTAGTACTAGCCCCAGCGATGCTGGCTTAGTGGGCCTGGGACCTGGAGACTGGCATTTTTCACAAAATGCGTCTTGCCTCTCTGGGCCATATTTTGAGATAATCTGGTCTGGAGGTGTGGAAGCAAGGTGATGGAGTTGCTAGGAGCCCAGACTGTGATGACAACAGTTCTGTCATTTTCCTGTTATATGTGACCTTGGGTAAGTCATGGAACCTCTCCAAACCAGTTTCTGCTTCTGTAAAATGGGGCTAATGAAAGTGTCAGCTCCTAAGGTTTCTGTACGAGTGCAGTGAGGTAATGCATGAGAAGTGCTTAGCACGGTGTAAGGCACATGGACATTCACTACATTTATGCCATTATTGTTATTGTTATTAGAGGAATAAAGGAGCCAAGGGTTAAGAAGCCATAGTTACTGACAAAGGACAGAGAAATGAAGCAAGAACAGAAGGAATAAAGAAGAGAGCTAATAGGTATGGTGGGATGGAGGGTTATAGCCAGAGAGAGTAGTGGTCACTAGTATTCACTGAGCTTCCACCCTGAGTGTGCTAGGCATTGCTGTGGGTGGTTTGATCATGAATGTAACCTCAGGTAATTTTTACAGCAGCTCTCTGAGGCAGGTGCTGGTTTACTGACCTTTAAAATAAGTATAATGGAGCTCTGGGAGGTTAAGTTGCCCAAGTTCCCTTAGATGGTAAGTGGCAGAGCTGGAATTTGAATCAAGGTGCGTCTAGGCCTGGCGTCCAACCCTCTATCACTAAGTGGTTCAGCCAGGCCCTGCAGTTTTAAGCCCCTTGAATTCCTTGCCTTAGTGTAGTGGAAAGACAGATATTGGGAGTCAGGAGTCTGGCTTTCCAATTCCAGAACCTGGCTATATGACTTTGGGTAAGTCACTTAATCTCTCTGTGCCTCCATTTATCAGTAAGATAGGGCTAATAAAGCCAGGGCTGCTGAAGGATGAACTGATGTCACGGACTGAACGAGGCACAGTGCCTGGCACATAATAGGCCCTCAACACTAGTTAATTTTGTTGTAAATTTTATGGAGCTGTTGGGCGTAACTGCATGCAAGTCATTTAACCCCTCAGACCCTCACTGGGTCCAGGGGGTGTTGTCTTAAGTTACTTCGCTCAGCTGCCTGACAGGAAATGGTGGCTGATATTTACTCTTTCCCCCTATTTCTCCTCCAGACAAGGCCTGCCACCTCTGCCACTTTCTTACCTCCCTGGGACATTTTATATTATTATTGTGATTATATTTCATTGGTTATGAGGAGCTGTTGATAAGTGCACCTTTCTTTTATTTACCCACTAATAAATAAAATATTTGCCAATTAGACTGTGATGCAGTTGTACAATGTTAAAACTAAGAGATGTAAAATTATGGAAAAATGTGCATTTAGAATGATTGAAATAGTAACCGAGCGCCCTGATTTCAAGGTGCAGACAATGGGGAACCGCATTTACCAGTCGTGGCCACAAGGGGGCGGGCGTCCGGCTGGAATAAACTGGCTCCCGCCGGGCCCGCTACACCCGGGTGCAGCGCCGCCTCCTTCCCCTTCGCCCACAGACGATGCTCAGGCACCGGCGAACAACACTCCAGGAGCTCCGCAGACATGAGGACTTGCTTACTAAGCTCAACCAGGACCTGGTCAAGACCATCAAGGATATGGAGGACAGCACAGCCCTGAAAGTACGGCAGATGCTGCAGGAGCAGAGCATCCTCGGGGTGAGACCACGCAGCCCCGCCTCTGCCCTCTGGGCAGCCTGCGTGCGCACCGCTCCCACATGCCCTCCCGGACGCTCGGGCGCCCTCTCCCGCCCTCTCAGGGGTCATGCACATGCTGCTTCCTCTGCCAGGAAAATGCATGCCCTCCACCCTTCACCTCACACTCCTGGGCTTTGGAATCCCAGCGAGGCAGAGGCCCAGCCAATGCCAACTCCTGCTATCTGGGAGACGTTGAGTGAGTTAAGGTAGCCTCTCTGAGCTTGCTTCCTGTAACATGTGGCACAATAGCACCTACTCCATAGGTGGGTGTAGCTGGCATAGGTAGGTGTGCCAGGGAAAGCTGCTACCAGCGCCACCACCACCATCTTACATTGTATGCTGTGTAAAACTAAGTGATTTATATATATCCATATAATCCTTACAGCAACCCTATGGGGTGGATGCTATCATCATTATTTTACATGTGAAGAAATGGAAACACAGGCTGAGTGACTTGCTTAAGTGTCATCCAACTAGCAAGTGCCAGAGCTGGGATTTGAACCCAGACCGTGTGGCTGCCAGGTTCTGGTCTTTTCCCATTGTGCTATTTGTTACTGCCCTCATCCCACGGTGGCACCTGTGGTCTGTGAATGAGGCTGACCCTGGAGGACCTGGTGAGCATCCTCTAGCAGAGGCGCTCATCTTCTAGCAGAGGTGAGAGAGCTGAGAGTTCACAGGGGACCTCGGAGATGGGGCTGGAGAAGAGTCAGAGAATAGGGTTCAATTTGGAGAAGTAAGCGCCTCTGACTGCACAGTCTTCTCAGAGAGTGAGGGATTGAGTGCACTGGAGTCTGTGAGATGAAGGGAAATCCAGACTTCTTAGGGGGCCCAAGGCGGAGGAGATATATAGTTATTCAGCCCAAGGAAAGTTATTAGAGCATTTTTCAAACCTAGACAAAGTTGTTCTGATTTCCCCCCATGGGCCTAGTTATCCCTTCTTTGTTCGTTCTGAGTTCTTCCATCGGGCCAGGTCCTTGGGAAACAGTGATCAGCACGGCACCCTCGTTGTCCACATGGAGCCCACATTTCAGTGGGGTCACAGACAGTTAGGGCTTTCATGGGGGGCGAGGCTGGAGCTCTAAGGGCAGGGCCAGGAAGTCTTCCAGAGAAAGAGAATCTTGGGCAGAAACCTGGCGGAGTGGCTGTTCACAGGTAGAGAGGGGGAGAGTGTTCCAGGCAGAGGAAACTGCAGAAAGCTTGGGGTAAGAGGGAGCACAGCTAGTTCAAACAGCCACAGATTTAGAGTGGCTGGATGAAGGCGGGATTGGAGAGAGATGAGGTTAGGACAGGCCAGATCAAGGCGGGCTTACCTAGCCAAGGTAATGAGTTTGTACTTTATCTGCAGAGCAGTGGGGAGCCACTGGAGGGTTTGAAATAGGAGAGGGACATAGCCAGCTGTTTTCCTTAAAGAAAGAACATTCTGACTACTGTGTGAAGAACAGGTGAAAGGAGGACCAGTTAGAAGTAGGTGTTTGTAATGTTTCAGGTGGGAGACTAAGAGGACTTGCATAAGATGGCGGCAGTAGAGATGGAGAAAAGGACCTGAGTATGAGTGCTATTTGGGTTAAAACCTGTGTGACTTGGTGACATTTCAGATGAGAGAGGGGAGTAGGAACCGATGCCTGGGTTCAGCTTGTGTGACCAACTCAGGTCGAGTAGTAGGAGAGGGCAAGGTATGGAGGTGGGAGTAGGTGACTGTTCTCCAGCCTGTGGTCTGGCTGCCTTGCCTGGGAGAGGGACCTCTGAGGAGGTACTGAGTGGCCATGGCAGGCTGCGCCGCCCCCTCCCCGAGAGCCCACATCTTTGCAGTGCTGGCAGAGGCTGGAGGGAGCTAACCCCACCACTCCTGCAGACCGTCATTGACATCTTGGAGAACTTGAACAAGAAGAGGCTGCAGGACTTGACCCGTGAACTTCAGGAGTGGGAGGAGAAAGAAGAAAATAAGATAAGCAGTAAGAGTCTCTAGGGTGGACTCCTGACCCTCACCCTTGGCCCTTCCAGGATGTCAGCTGCAGGGCATTCACCTTGCAGCAGTTCTTCAGAATGAATTGCTAAAATGCAGAGCTATAGGTTACTTAGCACTGAGTGCTTTTCCGTGTCTGCTTTTTTTTATGGGTATACTCTCACTGAGTCCATACAGCAACCTGCAAGGCAGGGGCTGTCCTCCCATTTTACAGAGGAGGAAGCTGAGGCTAAGGGAGACTAAGTAGCCTGCCCTGTGTTACACAGCTAGGAGCCAGAATACAATCCTGACCTGGCTATATTTCCTGCCAGGACCCCTCTGGGAGTCAGTGGCTGGGCCAGAACCCAAGCATGTTGGCTTCCCTCCCTCCAGGCCTTGTGTTCTCTTCCCCCTGAGCAGAGTGTGTGTGTTGGGGGCAGCATCTTAGGCAGCCTCTGACCTTGGTGATCCCCTCCAGGGAGGGGTACAGATTAGATTTTGTCTTAACCCTGCCATGGCTGCGTCTGGGAGCCAGGGTTGCCCATCTAGTGTGAGGAAACAGATCTGGAGAGGAAGGAGTCTTGGCGAGGGTCATGCAGCAAGTCAGGCAGAGCTGGGACTAGTCTAGGGATCTGGCACCCAGTTTCTGTTACCTTCTCAGTACTGCCCAGGGTTGAAGGACCCTCTAGGGGCTTAACTTTTCACCACTTTCCAGTCTTGTGTGAGTTTGCCTCAACCAGACACCAATCCATTGACCAAGGAGAGCCTGGTCTCTGAGGCCTTCTGGGAGGGGTCCTAGAGGGAGGGTCCTGCCTCCTGTCCCTCATGACCTCCCTACCCCCTCCCCAGACCTGAAGCAGCAGGTGGAGCAGTTGAATGCCAAGATCATGAAGATCCGCGAAGAAGTGAACTTCCTGAGCACGTACATGGACCATGAGTATCCTGTCAGGTCGGTCCAGATTGCTAACCTTGCACGCCAACTGCAGCAGATGAAAGACAGCCAGCAGGTCAGTAAGCCTCTGCCCCTGCCCCCCTGGCCCATGCAGAGGCCGGGCTGGTGAACAGTGCTCTCCTGCCGATCCCCAGGATGAGTTGGATGACCTTGACGAGATGCGCAAAATGGTCCTGGCGTCTTTGACCAACAAGATTCAGAGGAAGAAAATAAACCTTCTGAAGTCTCTGGTCGTGGTGAGTAGCCAGGCCGCTCCGGTGGGTATGTGGGCCCATTCCCAGCCCCACTCTCTTCTCTGTCCCCTACCCCTATGCCCCACACCCCATCAGTCTTCACCATGCACTGCTGCCCAGGAAGAGGCACTTAGGGCCAGACCGCTCTTTCCTCCTCAGAAAGCCCAGCAACCCCATGAGGAGGCCCTTCTGCAGAAGATTCGGGATAACCAGGACCTGGAGAAATGCATGGATAAGTTCAGAGCAGTGAGTAGGCGAGAAGGTGATGGCCCCTCTATGAGGCAGCAGGCAGGTGGGTGGTCCCCGGACCTGCGGGAGGCAGGTTTGTCCTGAGATGGCGCTTGCTCAGAAGTGTCCAGTTCTGGTGTAGGCTTTCCTCTTTGCCGGTACCATTACTGACACTCGTCATTTATCTGGGAAGGGGCTTAACACTGGCCGAGCCTGGTTTCATTAACCAGCATCATCGCCCATGACCCATTAACAACGCCTCAGGCATCACCCACTCCACCATCATTAACCGCCCCTCCCCCATCTTCACCCCTTAATTCATTGTTCATTATCATTGTTAATGGACATTACCATTACCTCTCTTTCCCATTAAATTTTCATCATCTTTATCATTTATCAGTGTGAGGGACCTTCACCCTCTCCACCAGCCCCCACCGATTCTCATTATCAATCAGTGCCATCCCCCTGCAACACTCACCATTCTCCACCATCTCCTCACCTTTATCGGCACCATCCAACCTTGTTGCTAAGTCGTGAGACAGTCCTGCCCTGCCTGGGGAGGCTCCTCACTCAAGTCCAGGCTGGCCTACTGACTAAACCCATGACATTTCCCCAGATGTCTTTAATCCTAGTCCATTTTATGTCTTTCTCCCTTGTGGGACATTTGGCGTCTCAGTTCTCTCCTGCTGTGTCTCTCCCTTTAGTTTATTGACCAGTTTCAGAAGGAAATGCCCACATTAAAGGCCGAGGTGGAAGAGCTCCAAGCCCAGCTCCAGAAACCCCGAGAGATCATATTTCAGGATGTACTGCTTCAGAGACCCAAGTATGTGCTCCTTTTTGCAGCTGTCTCTTAGACTAACCATGCTCTGGGCTCGTAGAGCCCTTGTTCTTAGGGGAGGCAGCCTGCTGTAGAAGGCAGACCTGGGTTTTTGCCTTCACTCTGCCATTGACCATAAATAAGTCCTTTCCCATTTCTGAGCCTCAGTTTTCCGTCTACATACAAGCAGGCTGGGATAGGTAACCTCAAAGGACCCTTCCAGTTCCCAGGTTCCATGTTTCAACTAAAGCAGGTGCATCCCTAAGCCCCTGGGTTGTTGGGGAAGATAGAGTTGATTAGGCAGTTGGCTCTGGGGAAGAATGGCTGAGAAGACTCACTGCAGGGCTCTGGTTGGCAGGCTTCTGGGCCTGATGGAGGACTCATTTCCTTCTCAGACTAGTCGTTTGCCTTCCCTCCCTTGGATTAGGCCTGTGTAGCTGGCGTGGAGATCCCACTAGGTCATACTGCTCTGTGATAGCACCACAACTCTCTGGGACAGTGCCCTCCATTTGTGGCAGATCCTGGCATTTGTGAATTAAATATTTTTGTTCATCTTCATCTCTTTCTCTACTCTTTCTCCTTCCTCCTCTTCCCTTACTTCCTTTTTTATTCATTCTCCTTTTTTTTTTAAAGCAGCTTTGTTGAGACATAATTCATATATTGTACCCTTCACCCATTTAAAGTGTACAAGTCAATGGTTTTTTTAGTAGATTCACAGAGTTGGGCAACCTTTACTGCACTTTACTTTATAAGATTGTTAGCGCCTTAAAAAGAAACTCCATACTCTTTAGTTATCACTCCCCTTTCCTTCTCCCACGCCCAGTACCCCAGCCCTAAGCAACAGTGAATCCACTTTCTGTGTCTATGCATTTGTCTATTCTGGACATTTCATATAAATGGAATCATATAATGTGGTCTTCTGTGACTTGCTTCTTTCACTGACCATAATGTTTTCAAGGTACATCCCTTCTGTAGCACGTATCAGTATCCTTTTAATGGCCAAATAATATTCTGTATGGATAAACTACATTTTGTTTATCCATTTATCAATTGATAGAAATGTGATTTGTTTCCACCTTTTGGCTATTATGCATAATGCTTTTGTGAATATTGGTGTACATGCATTAAATGGACATGTGTTTTCATTTCTTTGAGTACACCCCTAAGAGTGGAATTGCTGGGTTATGTGGTGATTCTGTGTTTAACCATTTGAAGAACTGCCAGGCTGATTTTCAAAGTAGTGGCCCCATTTTACATTCTCACCAGCAATGTCTGAAGATTCTGATTTCTCCACATCTTCACCAACACTTGTTATTATCTGACTTTTTGATTATATCCATCCTATTGGGTGTGAGGTGGTATTTCATTGTGGTTTTGATTTGCATTTCCTTAATGACTAATGATGATGAGCATTGTTTCGTCTTTTTTTTGGCCATTTTTATATCTTCTTTGGAGAAATGTCTTTTAAAATTCTTTGGCCATTTTTAAATTGAGTTATTTGTGTTTTTATGATTAAGTTTTATGAGTTATTTATATATTCTTGATATGAATCCCTTATCAGATATATGATTTCCAAATGTTTTCTCTCATTGTGTGCATTGTCTTTTCACTCTCTTGATAGTGTCTTTTGGTTTTCAATCTCAGTGAAGTCTAATTTATTTATTTTTTTCTTTTCTTGCTTGTGCTTTTGGTATTATATTGAATTTTGGCAAATTTGGTGCAGGAAGATTTACCCCTATGCTTTCTTTTTTTTTTTTTTTTTTTTTTTTTTTTGTTAAAGGAAAGACAGAGAGAAGGAAGGAAGGATAGAAGGAAGGAAGAAAGGGAAACATCTTTAAACATTTTCTTGTTTTATTGTATTCTGTTTCTCCGTTTTTGTTACATGGGCTGGGGCCGGGAATCGAACCGAGGTCCTCCGGCATAGCAGGCAAGCACTTTGCCCGCTAAGCCACCGCGGCCCGCCCCCTATGCTTTCTTTTTTTAAAAAATTTATTTATTAATTAAAAAAATAAACAAAATAAAACAACATACGTAATCAGTAATTCACAATATCATCACTTAGTTGCATATTCATCATTTCTTAGAAGATTTGCATTGATTTAGAAAAAGAAATAAAAAGATAACAGAAAAAGAAATAGTGATAACAGAGAAAAAAAGTTATACATACCATACCCCTTACCCCTTGCTGTCATTGATCACTAGCATTTAAACTAAATTTATTTTAGCATTTGTTCCCCCTATTAATTATTTTTATTCCATATGTTCTACTCCTTTGTTGACAAGGTAGATAAAAGGAGCATCAGACACAAGGTTTTCACAATCACACAGTCACATTATGACAGCTGTATCATTATTCAATCATCCTCAAGAAACATGGCTACTGGAACACAGCTCTACATTTTCAGGCAGTTCCCTCCAGCCTCTCCATAACATCTTGAATAACAAGATGATATCTACTTGATGCATAAGAGTAACCTCCAGGATAACCTCTCGACTCTGTTTGGAATCTCTCAGCCATTGACACTTTGTCTCATTTCCCTCTTCCCCCTTTTGGTCGAGAAGGTTTTCTCAATCCCTTGATGCTAAGTCTCAGCTCATTGTAGGGTTTTTCTCAATCCCTTGATGCTGAGTCTCTGTTCATTCCAAGATCTCTGTCCCACGTTGCCAGGAAGGTCCACACCCCTGGGAATCATGTCCCACATAGAGAGGGGTAGGGTGGTGAGACTGCTCGTTGTGTTGGCTGGAGAGAGGGGCCACATCTGAGCAACAAAAGAGGCTCTCTTGGGGGTGACTCTTAGGCCTAAATTTTAAGTAGACTTGACCTATCCTTTGTGGGGTTAAGTTTCATATGAACAAACCCCAAGACTGGGGGCTCTGCCTATAGCTTTGGTTGTCCACACTGCTTGTGAGAATATCAAGAATTCAACTTGGGGAAGTTTTTCTTTCCATTCTCACCACTCCCCGAAGGGGGCTTTGCAGATACTTTTCCACTCACTGATCAAATCACTCTGGGATTCATCGGGGCATCACTCTGGACAAACCAGCAAAATCTCGTGTCTTACCTGAGATTCCAAGTACTTATGGCGTTCAATCAAACTATCTACATAAGTTATATTAGGAAATGTACTAGTCAAAATATAAATTTTGTAACAAATAAACATTTTTTGCTTTAGTCTCTCATATAGAAGGTGACATTTTAAAATATTAATTACCATCTATTTTCAGCACCCCGCAATAATGACATTCCTTTGTTCTTCCTCATGCAAAAACATTTTTAAAATTGTAGCTTGTACATTTCACTATTATTATACACTCTAGGCATTCCTAGATTATACCATCTCAATCTTGAACATCTATCTTTCTTTCTGATTTCATTTATGTCCTCAGCCCTCCTTCCTCTATCATTCTCACATGCAGCTTCATTCAGTGTTTTAACATAATTGTATTACAGTTAGGTAGTATTGTGCTGTCCATTTCTGAGTTTTTGTATCCAGTCCTGTTGTACAGTCTGTATCCCTTCAGCTCCAATTACCCAATATCTTACCCTATTTCTATCTCCTGATAGTCTCTGTTACGAACAAAATATTCCAAATTTATTCACTAATGTCAGTTCATATCAATGAGACCATACAGTATTTGTCCTTTAGTTTTTGGCTAGTCTCACTCAGCATAATGTTCTCAAGGTCCATCCATGTTGTTACATACTTCATAAGTTTATTCTGTCTTAGAGCTGCATAATATTCCATCGTATGTATATACCACTGTTTAACCACTCGTCTGTTGATGGACATTTTGGCTGTTTCCATCTCCTTGCAATATTAAATAATGCTGCTATAAACATTGGTGTGCAAATGTCCGTTTGTGTCTTTGCCCTTATGTCCTCTGAGTAGATACCTAGCAATGGTATTGCTGGGTCATATGGCAATTCTATATTCAGCTTTTTGAGGAACCACCAAACTGCCTTCCACAGTGGTTGCACCATTTGACATTCCCAGCAACAGTGAATAAGTGTGCCTCTTTCTCCGCATCCTCTCCAGCACTTGTCATTTTCTGTTTTGTTGATAATGGCCATTCTGGTGGGTGTGAGATGATATCTCATTGTGGTTTTGATTTGCATTTCTGGTGGGTGTGAGATGATATCTCGTTGTGGTTTTGATTTGCATTTCTCTAATGGCCAGGGATGTTGAGCATCGATGCTTCATGTGCCTTTTGGCCATTTGTATTTCCTCTTCTGATAGGTGTCTGTTCAAGTCTTTTTCCCATTTTGTAATTGGGTTGGCTGTCTTTTTGTTGTTGAGTTGAACAATCTCTTTATAAATTCTGGATACTAGACCTTTATCTGATATGTCGTTTCCAAATATTGTCTCCCATTGTGTAGGCTGTCTTTTTACTTTCTTGATGAAGTTCTTTGATGCACAAAAGTGTTTTATTTTGAGGAGTTCCCATTTCTTTCTTTCTTTCTTCGGTGCTCTTGCTTTAGGTGTAAGGTTTATAAAACCACCTCCAATGATAAGATTTATAAGATATTTCCCTACATTTTTCTCTAACTGTTTTATGGTCTTAGACCTGTTGTTTAGATCTTTGATCCATTTTGAATTAACTTTTGTATAGGGTGTGAGATACGGGTCCTCTTTCATTCTTTTGCATATGGATATCCAGTTCTCCAGGCACCATTTATTGAAGAGACTGTTCTGTCCCAGGTGAGTTGGCTTGACTGTCTTATCAAAGATCAACAGTCCATAGATGAGAGGGTCTATATCTGAACACTCTATTCGATTCCATTGGTCAATATATCTATCTTTATGCCAGTATCATGCTGTTTTGACCACTGTGGCTTCATAATATGCCTTAAAGTCAGGCAGCGTGAGACCTCCAGCTTCATTTTTTTTCCTCAAGATACTTTTAGCAATTCGGGGCACCCTTCCCTTCCAGATAAATTTGCTTATTGGTTTCTCTATTTCTGAAAAGTAAGTTGTTGGGATTGTGATTGGTAGTGCGTTGAATCTGTAAATCAATTTAGGTAGAATTGACATCTTTACTATATTTAGTCTTCCAATCCATGAAGATGGTATGCCCTTCCATCTATTTAGGTCTTCTGTGATTTCTTTTAACAGTGACTTGTAGTTTTCTTTGTGTAGGCCTTTTGTCTCTTTAGTTAAATTTATTCCTAAGTATTTTATTCTTTTAGTTGCAATTGTAAATCGAATTCGTTTCTTAATTTCCCCCTCAGATTGTTCATTACTAGTGTATAGAAACACTACAGATTTTTGAATGTTAATCTTGTAAACTGACACTTTGCTGTACTCGTTTATTAGCTCTAGTAGTTTTGCTGTGGATTCTTCAGGGTTTTCACATATAGTATCATATCATCTGCAAACAGTGATAGTTTTACTTTTTCCTTTCCAATATTGATGCCTTGTATTTCTTTTTCTTGTGTAATTGTTCTGGCTAGAACTTGAAACACAATGTTGAATAACAGTGGTGATAGTGGACATCCTTGTCTTGTTCCTGATCTTAGGGGAAAGTTTTCAGTTTTTCCCCATTGAGGACGATATTAGCTGTGGGTTTTTCATATATTCCCTTTTTCATTTTAAGGAAATTTCCTTGTATTCCTATCCTTTGAAGTGTTTTCAACAGGAAAGGATGCTGAATTTTGTCAAATGCCTTCTCTGCATCGATTGAGATGATCATGTGATTTTTCTGCTTTGATTTGTTGATATGGTGTATTACATTAATTGATTTTCTTATGTTGAACCATCCTTGCATACCTGGGATGAATCCTACTTGGTCATGATGTATAGTTCTTTTAATGTGTTGCTGGATTCAATTTGCTAGAATTTTGTTGAGGATTTTTGCATCTATATTCATTAGAGAGATTGGGCTGTAGTTTTCTTTTTTTGTAATATCTTTGCCTGGTTTTGGTATGAGGGTGATATTGGCTTCATAGAATGAATTATGTAGCTTTCCCTCCATTTCAATTTTTTTGAAGAGTTTGAGCAGGATTGATACTAATTCTTTCTGGAATGTTTGACAGAATTCACATGTGAAGCTGTCTGGTCCTGGACTTTTCTTTTTGGGAAGCTTTTGAATGACTGATTCAGTTTCTTTACTTGTGATTGGTTTGTTGAGGTCATCTGTTTCTTCTTGAGTCAAAGTTGGTTGTTCATGCCTTTCTAGGAAGTTGTCCATTTCATCTACATTGTTGTATTTATTGGCATAAAGTTGTTCATAGTATCCTGTTATTACCTCCTTTATTTCTGTGGGTTCAGTGGTTATGTCTCCTCTTCCATTTCTGATCTTATTTATTTGCATCCTCTCTCTTCTTCTTTTTGTCAATCTTGATAAGGGCCCATCAATCTTATTGATTTTCTCATAGAACCAACTTCTGGTCTTATTGATTTTCTCTACTGTTTTCATATTATCAATTTCATTTATTTCTGCTCTGATCTTTGTTATTTCTTTCCTTTTGCTTGCTTTGGGATTAGTTTGCTGTTCTTTCTCCAGTTCTTCCAAGTGGACAGTTAATTCCTGTATTTTTGCCCTTTCTTCTTTTTTGATATAGGCATTTAGGGCAATAAATTTCTCTCTTAGCACTGCCTTTGCTGCATCCCATAAGTTTTGATATGTTGTGCTTTCATTTTCATTTGCCTCAAGATATTTACTTCCCTTGTAATTTCTTCCTTGACCCACTGGTTGTTTAAGTGTGTGTTGTTGAGCCTCCACGTATTTGTGAATTTTCTGGCACTTTGCCTATTACTGATTTCCAACTTCATTCCTTTATGATCCGAGAAAGTGTTGTGTATGATTTCAATCTTTTTAAATTTGTTAAGACTTGCTTTGTGACCCAGCATATGGTCTATCTTTAAGAATGATCCATGAGCACTTGAGAAAAAGGTGTATCCTGCTGTTGTGGGATGTAATGTCCTATAAATGTCTGTTAAGTCTAGCTTATTTATAGTAATATTCAGATTCTCTATTTCTTTATTGATCCTCTGTCTAGATGTTCTGTCCATTGATGAGAGTGGTGAATTGAAGTCTCCAACTGTTATGGTATATGTGTCTATTTCCCTTTTCAGTGTTTGCAGTGTATTCCTCACGTATTTTGGGGCATTCTGGTTCGGTGCATAAATATTTATGATTGTTATGTCTTCTTGTTTAATTGTTCCTTTTATTAGTAGATATTTTCCTCTTTGTCTCTTTTAACTGTTTTACATTTGAAGTCTAATTTGTTGAATATTAGTATAGCTACTCCTGCTCTTTTCTGGTTGTTATTTGCATGAAATATCTTTTCCCAACCTTTCACTTTCAACCTATGTTTATCTTTGAGTCTAAGATGTGTTTCCTGTAGACCGCATATAGAAGGATCCTGTTTTTTAATCCATTCTGCCAGTCTGTGTCTTTTAATTGGGGAATTCAGTCCATTAACATTTAGTGTTATTACTGTTTGGATAATATTTTCCTCTACCATTTTGCCTTTTGTATTATATATATCATATCTGATTTTCCTTCTTTCTACACTCTTCTCCATATCTCTGTCTTCTGTCTTTTCGTATCTGACTCTAGTGCTCCCTTTAGTATTTCTTGCAGAGCTGGTCTCTTGGTCACAAATTCTCTCAGTGACTTTTTGTCTGAGAATGTTTTAATTTCTCCCTCATTTTTGAAGGACAATTTTGCTGGATATAGGAGTCTTGGTTGGCAGTTTTTCTCTTTTAGTAATTTAAATATATCATCCTACTGTCTTCTAGCTTCCATGGTTTCTGGTGAGAAATCTACACATAGTCTTATTGGGTTTCCCTTGTGTGTGATGGATTGTTTTTCTCTTGCTGCTTTCAAGATCCTCTCTTTCTCTTTGACCTCTGACATTCTAACTAGTAAGTGTCTTGGAGAACGTCTATTTGGGTCTATTCTCTTTGGGGTGCGCTGCAGTTCTTGGATCTGTAATTTTAGGTCTTTCATAAGAGTTGGGAAATTTTCAGTGATAATTTCTTCCATTAGTTTTTCTCCTCCTTTTCCCTTCTCTTCTCCTTCTGGGACACCCACAACACGTATATTTGTGTGGTTCATATTGTCCTTGAGTTCCCTGATCCCCTGTTCAAATTTTTCCATTCTTTTCCCTATAGTTTCTGTTTCTTTTTGAACTTCAGATGTTCCATCCTCCAAATCACTAATTCTATCTTCTGTCTCTTTAAATCTATCATTGCAGGTATCCATTGTTTTTTCCATCTTTTCTACTTTATCCTTCACTTCCATAAGTTCTGTGATTTGTTTTTTCAGTTCTTCTATTTCTTCTTTTTGTTCAGCCCATGTCTTCTTCATGTCCTCCCTCAATTTATCGATTTCGTTTTTGAAGAGGTTTTCCATTTCTGTTCGTATATTCAGCATTAGTTGTCTCAGCTCCTGTATCTCATTTGAACTATTGGTTTGTTCCTTTGACTGGGCCATATGTTCAATTTTCTGAGCGTGATCCGTTATCTTCTGCTGGCGTCTGTTCATTTAGTCAGATTTCCCTGGGTGTTGGACCCAACAGGTTGAAAGATTTTTCTGTGAAATCTCTGGGTTCTGTTTTTCTTATCCTGCCCAGTAGGTGGCGCTCATGGCACACGTTTGTCTGCGGGTCCCACCAGTAAAAGGTGCTGTGCATCCTTTAACTTTGGAAAACTCTCGCCGTGGAGGAGGTTCGCCAGCCGAAGTGGCTTGGAGGAGTGCCAGCCGGCCCGGGGGTCCGAACGCGGGGAGGGTCGCTGGCTGCCGCAGCCCGGGAGAGCGCCCGTCCGAATCTTCTAGTCGGCCCGGGGCGCCAAGTGTGGCGGGAGGGCGCCAGCTGCCGCGGCCTGGGAGAGTGCACCATTCCCAGCCGGACCGGGAAGTGACGTGTCTGGAAGGGACCCCGGTCACCGTTCTCCGTGGCCTGGGGATCTCCGATCCAATTCTCCCAGTTGGTCCGGGGGGCCGCGCATGGGGGGGTTGCCAGCCGCCGTGGCTTGAGGTGACCGCCTGTCCACTTCTCCCAGCTGGCCCGGGAAGGAGGAAGGGAGGGACACCGACCGCTCGCCGCCCCGGCCAGGGGAAGCCCGCGCCCCTCGGCGATCTCACCGGAGCTTGTTCTCCCAGCCAGTCAGCCGTTCCAGGATGGGGTACGCTGTCTTTTTGATCTCTGTCGTGGCTCCGGGAGCTGTTCTGTATCGTTTCTACTCCCCTAGTAGCTGTTCTGGAGGAGGAACTAAGATCCGCGCGTCTTACTAAGCTGCCATCTTCTCCGGAAGTCCCTCCCTCATTTTTGAAGGACGATTTTGCTGAGTATATAATTCTTGGTTGGCAGTTTTTCTCTTTTAGTAGTTTAAATATATCATCCCACTGTCTTCTTGCCTCCATGGTTTCTGCTGAGAAATCTACACCATAGTCTTATTGGGTTTCCCTTGAATGTGATGGATTGCTTTTCTCTTGCTGCTTTGAAGATCCTCTCTTTCTCTTTGACCTCTGACATTCTGACTAGTAAGTGTCTTGGAGTATGTCTATTTGGATCTGTTCTCTTTGGGGTATGCTGCACTTCTTGAATCTGTAATTTTAGGTCTTCCATAAGAGTTGGGAAATTTTCAGTGATAATTTCTTTCATTAGTTTTTCTCCTTCTTTTCCCTTCTCTTCTCCTTCTGGGACACCCACAACACGTATATTTGTGCGCTTCATATTATTATTCAGTTCCCTGAGTCCCTGCTCATATTTTCCCATTTTTTTCCCTATAGTTTCTCTATCTTGTTGGATTTCAGATGTTCCGTCCTCCAGTTCACTAATCCTAACCTCTGTCTCTTGAAATCTACCATTGTAGGTTTCCATTGTTTTTTTCATCTCTTCTACTGTACCTTTCATCCCCATAAGTTCTGTGATTTGTTTTTTCAGACTCTCCATTTCTTCTTTTTGTTCGTTCCTTGCCTTCTTCATATCCTCCCTCAATTCATTGATTTGGTTTTTGAAGAGGTTTTCCATTTCTGTTCGTACATTCTCAATTATTTGTTTCAGCTCTTGTATCTCATTTGAACTATTGGTTTGTTCCTTTGACTGGGCCATATCTTCAATTTTCCTGGTGTGATCTGTTATTTTATCTGGCATCTAGACATTTAATTGCCTTAATTAGTTTATTCTGGAGATTGCTTTCACTTCTCTTACCTAGGGTTTTCTTTGTAGATGAATTTGTTGTCTGTCTGTTCTTTGACCTTCAGTTCAGCTTTTTCCAGACCTCTAGCTTAGGTTTTGTTTAACAGAGGATAATTTTTCAGTTCTTGTTTTCTTGTTTCTTACACTTCTTTTATGGTGCCTTTTCCCTCCCCACTCTTAGGAGGGTCTACGTAGGTATTATATAGACTCCAGCCGGGTTTTCTCGGACTAAACTGGCCTCCTATTGGGGAAGGAGTCACCTGCGTCTCCTTCAGTTTTCCCTGAGGGTGAGACCCAGCAGGTTAAAAGACTTTCCTGTGAAATCTCTGGGCTCTGTTTTTCTTATCCTTCCCGGTATGTGGTGCTTGTCTGCCTGTGGGTCCCACCAGCAAAAGATGTTGTGGCGCCTTTAATTTTGGAAGACTCTCCCTGCGGGGGGTGTGGTGAAGACAGAGGTGAGGTTGTAGGCTGGTTTTAATGGCTTCAAATTGCCAAGCCCTGAGTTCTGAATTCCTTAAGAGAGGGATTCCACCTGAGTTGGGCTTTACCCCTCCCCTGGGGAAGGCACAGGTGGGAGACATCTCTGAAAACAGCCCGTTTCTGCCTATGCCTGGGGCAGTTGCAGCCCGAGAAATTCCGCCGCTGAATCCAGAGGCTGCCAAGTCTCTGTAGAAACACAGGCACTGAAACCTCTGTTTCCTCCCCCTTTCCTCTTTTTCCGTGAGCCCAGTGAGCGAACTCGGCTTGACCAGGTTTAGAGTCTCTTTCCTTTCCCTTGGGAAGCCGCCTGTGGGGGAGGGGCGCCGGTCGCCGGCCACCACCACATGGGGAACTCATGGTTTTGGGGAGGCTTGTAACCGGTCCAGCTGGCCCAGACTGGGGTACACTGTGTGTCTGGTCACTGACGTGGCTCCGGGAGCTGTTCTGTACTGTTTCTGGTTATTTAGTAGTTGTTCTGGAGGACAAACTAAAATGCGCACATTGCTAAGCCACCATCTTGACTCCCCATCTTGAGTTCAGTTTTGTGTGGGGATCCAACTTCATTCTTTTGCATGTGGATATCCAGGATTCCCAGCACCCATGTTGAGAAGACTGTTCTTTCTCTATTGAATGGTTTTGGCACCCTTGATGAAAACTCGTTTACCATAGACACATGGGTTCATTTCTAGACTTTCAAATCTATTCCATTGATCTACATGTCAGTCCTTGTGCCAGTACTACTCAGTTTTGATTATCCTCTTCTTTTTTATAAAAAATACTATCAAATTTATTAAGTGGCTACTAAGTATGAGGCACTATGTGAGTGAAAGCAAACCCTGGCCCTCCCATCATAGAGCCAAGGAGGGAACTAGACATTGATGACAAGTCACAAATAGATGTAAAGTTGTAATTGAGATAAGAGCTGTTAAAGGAGAGGTACATGGCACTGGGAGAGTATAAGCCAGGACAGTGGGGCAGTCAGTAACTCTGGGGCAGTCAAGGGAGAGTTCCCTGGGGATGTAACATTTGAGCTAAGATCTGAAGGATGTAAGCAGTGAAAGAAAAAATAGATAAATGGGAACTCTTCAAGATCAAGAGATTCTGTGCCTCAAAAGATTTTGTCAAAAAGGTGGAGAGGCATCCAACTCAAAGGGAGAAAATTTTTGGAAACCACATATCAGATAAAGGCTTCATATCTTTTGTACATAAGGAAATTGTACTGTTCAACAGCAAAAGAACAAACAATCCAGTTATAAACCGGGCAAAGGATATGAATAGTCACTTTTCTGAAAAGCAAATACAAATGGCTAAAAAGCACATTTAGAATGCTCGTTTTTATTAGTTATAAAGGAAATGCAAATCAAGACCACAATAACAGAACTTCACACCTATAAGAATGGCTGCTATTAAACAAACAGAAAACTATAGATGTTGGAGAGGATATGGAGATATTGGAACACTTATTCACTGTTGGCGGGAATGTACAATGATGCGACTGCTGTGGAAAACAGTTTGACAGTTCCTTAGAAAACTAAATATTGAGTTGCCCTATGACCCAGCAATACCAATACTCAGTATATACCCAGAAGAGCTGAAAGCAGTAACACTCAGACATTCACATGCCGAAATTCATAGTGGAACTATTCACAATTGCCAAACGATGGAAACAATACAAGTGCCCATCAAGAGACAGGTGGATGAACTTGTGGTATATACATAAAAAAAAAATCTGAAAGATAGGAGTTCACTGGGCAAAGGTGTGGGGGTGGGGAGGCGGGCAGAGGGAGAGCTAAAGAGCAGTGCTGGGATCTCTGGGGTCGTGATAGAAAGATACTTATAACCCCTACCTGAGCTCTGAACACACTGAAATAGGACTGAAAGGGATAAGGCAGGTGTGGGCTAGATTATCACTTTTACTCTGATAAAGTTGATTTTAGAGAATGTAGGTCATATCTCTGGGCATGTTGACTTCTGAATACTGAACTCAGAATTGGCAAATTGAGCCACCTGGTCACGGTGGCGCTGTAAGGGGGTGGAGCCAGTCCTTGGAGCAGAGCAGTGTGTGTAGTCCTTGTGGGCTGGTTGTTCCTAAGAGAAGAGAGGACCGGGTACCCGTGCCCAGTTCTTTCTCCAGATTCCCTACTCAGGTAGCCAGACCCCTTCCCAGGGGCAGAGTGAGTAAAGGGGCAAGAGAGGCCTGGAACACTAACTGATGCACTTCCACATGGAAGGGAACACTGGGAATGGGTGAGAAGCTTCCCCTTCTAAAGAATGGCATGCTGCCAAACAGAGCTTCTCCAACTAGAAAATGTGTTAGGAGTCATCTGGAAATCTTGTTAAAGAGCAAATTCCAAATTAGAAGGTCTGGGTCAGGGCTCAAGATCCTGCATTTCTGGCATGCTCCTGGGCGATGCTGCTGGTGTTGGTCTGTGGACCCCAGGTAGAGCAGCGAGGCTGTAAAGGTGGGTGGCTAGAGGGGGCTCCATGTTTCTGTGGACCTGAATCTGGCCAGTGTGACTGGAATGCAAGTAATGGGGAGGGCTGTGGTGAGGGTTTACTGCTTGATCCTAAAAGCAAAGGATTTTAAGACGAATGATGACATGCTGAGATTTATATTTCAAGAAAGTCACTTTGGAAAGAGCATGTGGAAGAGACCGGAGAGGAGACAGAGTGTATGCTAGGAGTTTAATTGGATGCAGTGGCAGTTGTCCAGGGAGAGTTGGGGTCAGGCTGGCCAAAGTGAGTAGCAGAAGATTCAGGACAAATAGATGGATTAGGGAAATACTTCAGAAGGTAGAATCTGTGGGACTTGGTGATGTTTGTATGTGGGAGGTACAGGAAATGAAAGGGTTAAGAATGACCCCCAGACTTCTAGCTTTTTTAACAGGGAGGGTGGAAGTACCAAGTCTAGAGAGAGGGAAGAAGGGATGCAGGTGAAGGATGCATATGTAGGTGCATCAAGAGCTGACATGGACATGTTACATTCCACTTCAATGTGGAGCCATCAGGTGGGTAGCTGGGTATATGTTTGTAGACCTTGCAGAACAAGTTTTGCCTGGAGATGGAAATTTAGGTGTTGCCAGCAGAGATGCAATTTTTTTTTTTTTACTATTATTAAGAAAAATTTAAAATATTCAGAAAAGTAGAGAGAATATTGAAATGAACACCAGTTGCCAATGACCTAGATTTAGAAAGTTACATTTTTTGCCGCATTAGTTTCTTGGTTTCATCTTCTTCTTTCCTTTTTTTTCCTTTCTTTTGGCCGAAGCATTGTAAATTGTAGACATCAGGACATTTCATCCCTAAATACTTAAGTGTGTATCAATAGATTACTGAAACCACACAAGTGGATGAGATACCCTTGGGAAAGATTACAGAGAGAGAATGAAATCCTGTAGCCTCTTAAATGGTAGTGCTGGTCACTGAAACAGGGAATGTATTGCAGATGAGAGCTAGGTCTCTTGTTACTTTCATGAAAGGAAGAATGCCTTACAGAGCCCATATTGCAAGCCAGCCCAGTTTCATTTAATTCTCTGCCAGTGCCTGAGGTTGGGATTATTGTTCTCAATTAACAGTTGAGGAAACTGAAGCTTGCCTGGGCCTGGCATGTAGTGGAGGCTGGTCACATAGGGCCAGCCGGAGGGGTGAGGGCCAGAGAGGAAGAACAGCTTGCATGGGGGCAGGGCCAGGTTGCCAACCTAGCCGTCCAGAGGGACTCCAAGGGTCTCAGCATTTTACAGGCTTGAGTTCTTACTCCTTGACCTCACATCTCTTTAGGGAAGCATGAGTCCCACCAAACTTGCTCCTTTTCCAGTTTTGATTTTTCTTTCTGAACATATACCTGTGTTTGTATATGTATGTGCACATGTCAGCTGCAAGGTCATCGGTTTTTTTTTTTTAATTGTGGTAACATATGTAACAATAGCCCCCTTTTTTTCCATTTTAAGTGTACAGTTCAGTGATATTACATTTACAGTGCTCTGCTATCATCATCGCCATCCATTGCCAAAATATTTTCATTGCCCCAAAGAAAAACTCTGTACTCTTTGAGCAGTAATTCTTCATACCGTCTCTCTCCAACCCCGGGGAACCTTTTTAATCTATGAATTTTCTTATTCTAGAGATTTCATTCAAATGGAATCATACAATATTTGTCCTTTTATGTCTGACTTATTTTGCTCAACATGATGTCTTCAAAGTCCACCCATGTTGTTGTATTTATTAAAACTTCATTCCTTTTTGTGAGTGAATAATGCTCCATTTTATGGATACACAGTGTTTTGCTTATCCATTAAACTGTTGATGGACACTTGGGCTCTTCCCACCTTTTGGCGCTTGTGAATAATGCTACTATGAGCATGGGTGTACAAGTATCTATTTGAGTTCCTGTTTTCAGTGTTTTTTGAGTGTATGCCCAGAAGTAGAATTGCCAGGTCATACAATAATTCTATGTTTAACTTTTTTTTTTTTTAACATGGGCAGGCACACCGGAAATCGAACCCGGGTCTCCAGCATGGCAGGCAAGAACTCTGCCACTGAGCCACCATGGCCCGCCTATGTTTAACTTTTTGAGGAATTGTCAAACTATTTTCCACAGCGGCTGCACCATTTTACTTTCCCACCAACTGTGTACAAGGGTTCTAATTCCTCCTCATCCTCACCAACACTTGTTATTTTCCATTTTTTAAAAATAATAGTTATCCTAGTGGATGTGAAGTCATAGCTCATTGTAGTTTCATTTTTAACTTTTTTTTTCATTGTATAGTATAACATATATACAAAGCAAAGAAATAAAAAAGAAACAATAGTTTCAAAGCACTCTTCAACAAGTAGTTACAGGACAGATCCCCGAGTTTGTCATGGGCTACTATACGATCCTCTCATATTTTCCCTTCTAGCAAGTGCTCCAGAATATAGGATGCTACAGGGCTTAAATATTTTTTTGTCATCACGATCGACTTTCTTTCCTTCTTTTATTTTTGTGAAAAATAACATATATACAAAAAAGCCATAAATTTCAAAGCACAGCACCGCAATTAGTTGTAGAACATATTTCAGAGTTTGACATGGATTACAGTTTCACAATTTCAGGTTTTTACTTCTAGCTGCTCTAAAATACTGGAGACTAAAAGAGATATCAATTTAATGATTCAGCGTTCATATTCATTTGTTAAATCCTATCTTCTCTGTATAACTCCACCATTACCTTTGATCTTTCCATCCCTCTCTTTAGGTGTGTTTAGGCTATGGCAATTCTAAATTTCTCATATTGGAAGGGTCTGTAACTACTCTGGAGTAGGGTGATGGAACTATTTGATATTCTGTAGAGGTTGGGCTATGTTTCAGAACTTATCTGGACCTGGGACCCATGTGGAGGTTGTAGATTTCAGGAAAGTTACTTTAGTGCCTGGAACCCTTGTGGAATCTTATATATTACCCGAGGTGTTCTTTAGGATTGGCTGGAATGGTCCTGGGTGGGGTTTGGTCGGTTATGATAGGTAGCAAGGTCTAACGAAGCTTGTGTAAGAGCAACCTCCAGAGTAGCCTCGCAACTCTATTTGAACTCTCTCTGCCACTGATACTTTATTAATTATACTTCTTTTCCCCCTTTTGGCCAGGATGGCATTGTTGATCCCACGGTGCCAGGTCTAGATTCATCCCAGGAAGTCATTTCCCATGTCTTTCACCCCTGGATGTCATGTTCCACGTAGGGGGGAGGGCAATGATTTCACTTGCAGAGTTGGGCTTAGAGAGAGCGAGGCCACATCTGAGTAACAAAGGTTTGCTTAACCCTTAAGGTTAACTCTTAAGGTTTAAGAGTTCCATATTTTTCCTCCATTCCTTAGGGGACTTTACCAATACTTTTTGATTGTCTGCTTAATATACTCTAGGATGTATCCAGGTATTACAATAATCTATACGGGATTAAAGGGACTCTTTCTTATTCCGTGCTTTCTGTGTTTCAGTTGTTCAAATGAGCTATACAGATAGGCTGAATTAGATTATGCACTAAAGAAAATTTCAGTTCCAGACCAAATAAACCTTTCTTCCACTGGTCTCAAAAAGTATGTGTGGTTGTAAAATATAGACTCTGTCTTCCTTACCCCTATGTTCAGAATTACTTTAACCCCAACCTGTTCGGCTTCACTCTTATCTCTAAATATCAAGTTATATATATAAAACAGCCTCTCAGAATCCAGAAATAATAATTACCACCCCAGACTTAATGTGTCTGCTCTAAAAGCTTACAGTCTAGGCCCCTGCTTTCTTATAAGCATTTTCTAAAGGTGACCATACCATTCTTGTTCTTTTGTTTCTGGCTTATTTTATCTCACCAAACGTCCCACATGTTCATTCACATCACTGCATGCCTCACGACATCGTTCCTTTTTGTAGCAGCACAACCGTCGTTCATAAGTCTACGCCATCGTTCACCAATCTTCTTTTCCATCAGTGCATCCTTCAGCCACCTGCATTCATTGGGCATCATGTAGAGGGCCCACAGTCCATAGTCCATCAACATTTTCAATTTTAGATACTTTCACTGTTCCCAAGAGAAATAAAACCAATAAATACACCCTCGCCAAATAGAAAATCTAAACCTCCTCTTAACTCCGACCCCCGTTATTTACCTCTGCTGTTGCTGTGGTAGTGCTGATGGTTTCCTTTTGAACATAGCTCATAGCATGCAATAGCAGTTTTCCCCCTGTACTCTGGACTTAAACACTCTTTATACAAGAATCATATCTTTGAAGTAATTCTTGCGAGAATTCATATTTCTAGTGTTAATCAGTGGGACCCATAGTTCTATACAACCCCTTTCAATCTTGCTCATCTTCAAAATGCTAATATTACTTACAGACGTGCTAGAGAACCACCTTCACTCCTATTTCCTTACGTTGGAGTTCAACCTCATTAGCTAATGGTTCACCCATCTCTAGCTTCTATGTATCTCTAAGTCCCCTATATTCTGTATTATAAGCCTCTGATATACCTCTATGCTGGTCATAAAAGTGGAATCATACAGTATCTATCCTTTTGTGTTTGGCTAACTTCACTCAGCATTTTGTCCTCAGGTCTCATCCATCTTGCAATAAGCGTCAGGACGTCATTTGGTCTTACTGCTGCATAATATTCCATCGCATGTATATACCACATTTTATTGATCCACTCATCGGTTGATGGGCATTTGTTTGGTGTCCATCTTTTGGCGATTGTGAATAATGCTGCTATGAACATCGGTGTGCAAATGTCTGCTTGTGTTGTTGCTTTCACCATTTCTGGGTATATGCCAAGTAGTGCTATTGCTGAGTCATAGGGCAACTCGACATTTCGTTTCCTAAGGAACTGCCAAACAGTCTTCCATAGGGGCTGCACCATTATACATTTCCACCAACAGTGTATAAGTGTCCCAGTTTTTCCATATCCTCTCCAGCATTTATAGTTTCCTGTTTAACAGCAGCCATTCTTATAGGTGTGGGGTGGTATCTCGTAGTCTTGATCTGCATTTCCCTCATAGCCAGTGATATCTCTTCATGTGCTTTTTTTTTTCTTTTCTTTTTTTTTTTTTACATGGGCAGGCACCGGGAATCAAACCCGGGTCCTCTGGCATGGCAGGCAAGCATTCTTGCCTGCTGAGCCACCGTGGCCCGCCCTCTTCATGTGCTTTTGAGCCATCTGTATTTGCTCTTCAGAAAAATGCCTATTCATATCTTTAGCCCATTTTATAATTGGATCGTTTGTCCTTTTGTTGTTGAGTTGTATGATTTCTTTATATATACGAGAAATCAAACCTTTGTCCAATATGTGATTTCCAAATATTTTCTCCCATTGAGTTGGCTGCCTTTTCACTTTTTTGACAAAGTCTTTTGAGGTGCAGAAGCATTTGATTTGAGGAGTTCCCATTTATCTATTATGGTAGTTAGATTCAGTTGTCAACTTGGCCAGGTGAAGGTACCTAGTTCTGTTGCTGTGGACATGAGCCAATGGTATGTGAACCTCATCTGTTGCTCATTACATCTGCAGTCAGCTAAGAGGCGTGCCTGCTGTAATGAATGATGTTTGATTTAATTGGCTGGTGCTTAAATGAGAGAGTAGCACAGCCCAAGCAGCTCAGCATACCTCATCTCAACACTCACAGCTCAGCCCAGGCCTTTGGAGATGCAGAAAGAAATCACCCTGGGGAAAGTTGTTGGAACCCAGAGACCTGGAGAGAAGGCCAGCAGAGATCACCCTGTGCCTTCCCACGTAAGAAAGAACCTCAGTTGAAAGTTAGCTGCCTTTCCTCTGAAGAACTAACAAAATGAACCTCTTTTATTAAAAGCCAGTTCATCTCTGGTGTGTTGCATTCCAGCAGCTAGCAAACTACATCTATTTTTTCTTGTTGCTTGCACTTTGGAGGTAAAGTTTAGGAAGCTACCTCCTATTACTAGGTCTTGAAGATATTTCCCTACATTTTCTTCTAGAGGCTTTATGGTGCTAATTTTTATATGTAGGTGTTTGATCCATTTTGAGTTAATTTTTGTGTAGAGTGTTATATAGGGGTCCTCTTTCATTCTTTTGGCTATTGATATCCAGTTCTTCCATGCCCAATTATTGAAAAGACTATTTTGTCCCAGTTCAGAGGATTTGTGGGTCTTGTCAAAAATCAGTTGACCATAGATTTGGCGGCCTATTTCTGCACTCTTGATTAGATTCCATTGGTCAATGCATCTGCCTTTGTGCCAGTACCATGCCGTTTTGACCACTGTGGCTTTATAATAGTTTTTAAAGTCAAGGAGTGTTAATTCTCCCACTTCGGTTTTTTTTTTTTTTTTTAGGATGCTTTTAGCTATTCGGTGTGTCTTTCCCTTCCAGATGAATTTCGTAGTTAGCTTTTCCAAATCTTTAAAGTAGGTTGTTGTAATTTTGAGTGGTACTGTGTTGAATCTGTAGATCAGTTTGGGGAGAATTGACATCTTAACTATATTTAGCCTTCCTATCCATGAGCAGGGAATGCCTTTCCACGTGTTTAGATCTCCTTTGATTTCTTTTAGCAATGTTACGTAGTTTTCTTTGTACAGTCCTTTAAATCCGTAGTTAGGTTCATTCCTAAGAACTTGGTTCTTTTAGTTGCTATTTTGAATGGAATTTTTTCCTTAACTGACTCCTCAGCTAGCTCACTTCTTGTGTATAGAAATGTTACTGATTTTTGCACATTAATTTTACATCCCTCCACCTTGCTGAATTTGTTTATTAGCTCAAGTAACTTTGCTGTAGATTTCTCAGGATCTTCCAAATATAGTATCATATCATCTGTAAATAATGAGAGTTTTACTTCTTCCTTGTGATTTGGATGCCTTTTATTTCTTTGTTCTGCCTGATTGCTCTAGCTAGAACTTCTAGCACAATGTTGAATAACAGTGGTGACAGTGGGCATCCTTGTCTTGTACCTGATCTTAGGGGGAAAGCTTTCAGTCTCTCTCCATTGAGTACGATGCTGGCTATTGGTTTTTCATATATTCCCTTTATCATACTGAGGTAGTTACCTTTGATTCCTATCTTTTGGAGCATTTTTATCAGAAAAGAATGCTGAATTTTGTCGAATGCTTTGTCAATGTCAATCGAGATGATCATGTGTTTTTTCCCTTTCAGTTTGTTAATATGCTGTATTACAACTAACTGATTTTCTTGTGTTGAACCATCATTGCATTCCTGGTATAAACCCCACTTGGTCATGGTGTCTAATTCTTTTGATGTGCTGTTGGATTCGATTTGCTCATATTTTATTGAGAATTTTTGTATCTATGTTCATTAGGGAGACTGGCTTGTAGTTTTTCTTTCTTATAGCATCTTTACCCGGTTTTGGTATTTAAATGATATTAGCTTCATAAATGATGTAGGTAGAGTTCCTTTTTCCTGAATTTTTTGGAGAAGTTTGAGCAGGGTTGGTGTTAATTCTTTTTGGAATGTTTGATAAAATTCCCCTGTGAAGCCATCTGGCCCTGGGCTTTTCTTTGTAGGAAGATTTTTGATGACTGATTGAATCTCTTTACTTCTGATTCATTTGTTGAGATTTCTGTTTCTTCCTGAGTCAGTGTAGCTTGTTTATGTGTCTCTCCGGGATTTGTCCATTTTATCTAAATTGTCTAGTTTGTTGGCGTATAGTTTTTCATAGTATCCTCTTATAATTTCTTTTATTTCTTCACGGTCTATGGTAACACACCCCTTCTCATTTATGATTTTGTTTATTTGCATCCTCTCTCTCTTTTTTTTCTTTGTCAGTGTTGCTAGTGGCCCATCAATTTTATTCATTTTCTCAAAGAACCAACTTTTGGTTTTATCGATTCTACTGTTCAATTTTTTTGAAGAATTTGAGCAGGATTGGTACTAATTCTTTCTTGAATGTTTGGTAGAATTTGCATGTGAAGCCATCTGGTCCTGGACTTTTCTTTTTGGGAAGTTTTTTAATGACTGATTCAGTTTCTTTACTTGTGATTGGTGTGTTGAGGTCGTCTATTTCTTCTTGAGTCAATGTTTGTTGTTCCTGCCTTTCTAGGAAGTTGTCCATTTCATCTACATTGTTTAGTTTATTAGCATAAAATTGTTCATAGTATCCTCTCTTTACCTCCTTTATTTCTGTGGTGTCAGTGGTTATGTCTCCTCTTCCTATTCTGATTTTATTTATTTGCATCCTCTCTCTTCTTTTTGTCAATCTCGCTAAGGGTCCATCAATCTTATTGATTTTCTCATAGAACCAACTTCTGGTTTTGTTGATTTTCTCGATTGTTTTCATGGCTTTATTCTTTCTATTGATGTTTTGTTCTCCCATTCATTTATCTCTGCTTTAGTCTTTGTTATCTCTCTTCTCTTATTTGCTTTGGGGTTAGTTTGCTGTTCTTTTTCAAGTTCCTCCAGGTGTGCTGTTTAGTCCTCGACTTTTGCTCTTTCTTATTTTTAATATAGACATTTAGGGCAATAAATTTCTCTCCCAGCACAGACTTTCCTGCATCCCATAAGTTCTGATAAGTTGTATTCTCATTTTCATTCATCTCCAGATAGCTACTGATTTCTCTAGCAATTTCTTCTTTGACCCACTGGTTGTTTAACAGTGTGTTATTAAATTGCAATATATTCGTGAATGTTCTCATTTTTTGGTGGTTATTCAGATCCTGCTTTATCCCATTGTGAACAGAGAAAGTGCTTAGAATAATTTCAGTGTTTTTAAATTTATGAAGACTTGTTTTGTGCCCCAGCATATAATCTATCCTGGAGAATGTCCATGGGCACTAGAGAAGAATGTATATGCTTGTGCTTTGGAGTACAATGACCTATATATGTCTGTTAGGTCTAATTCATTTATCATGTTATTCAACTTCTCTATTTCCGTGTTATCTTTTGTCTGGTTGTTCTATCTATAGAGGAGAGTGGTGTATTGAAGTCTCCAACCATTATTGTTGAAATATCCATCGCTCCCTTCAGTTTTGCCAATATCTGTCTCATGTACTTTGGTGCTCCTTGATTAGGAGCATAAACATTCATGATTGTTATAGTTTCTTGGTGAATTGACCCTTTAATTACTATATAGTGTCCTTCTTTGTCTGTTATGATGTCTTTACATTTAAAGTCTCTTTCCCCCAATATTAATATAGCCACCCCTGCTTTCTTTTGGTTATAACTTGCATGGAAAATCTTTTTCCATTCTTTCACTTTCAATCTATTTGTATCCTTGTGCTAAGATGAGTCCCTTGTAAGCAGTATATAGCTGGATTTATGTTTCTTAATCCATCCTGTCAATCTGTATCTTTTAATTGGTAAGTTTAGTCCATTAACATTCAAAGTTATTACTGAAAAGGCATTTCTTCATTCTATCATCTTATCTTTTAAATTTTATTTGTCAGATCTATATATTCTTTCCCCTCTTTCTCTTTGTATTCTTTAAATTACTCTTAGTGGCACTGTTCAATTTTGTGCCCTCCTCCAGACCTCCCTCTCCTGTCGTTTTTTTTCCAAGCGGCAGAACTCCTTTTAGTATTTCTTATAGGGCCAATCTCTTGTTAACAAATTCTTTCAGGACTTCTTTGTCTGTGAAAACTTTAATCTTTCCCTCAGTTTTGAAGGACAATTCGACTGGGTACAGAATTCTTGTCTGGAAGTCTTTCTCTTTCAGGATCTTGAATATATCATACCACTACCTTTTTGCCTCCAGGGTGCTAGTTAAGTAGTCTGAACTCAGTCTTATTTGATTTCCCTTGTATGTAATAGATTGTTTTTCTCTTGCTGCTTTCAGAATTATCTACTTCTCTTCAACATTTGACAGACTGATTAGTATGTGTCTTGGGGAAGGCCTATTTGGATTTATTCTGTTTGGAGTTCGTTGTGCTTCTTTGACTTGCTTATTTATGTCCTTTATGAGGGTTGGGAAGTTTCCCCCCATTATATCCTCAACTACTCTTTCTAGCCCTTTACTCCACTCTTCTCCTTCTGGGACACCAGTGATTCTTATATTTGTGCTTTTTGTTTTGTCTGTCATTTCCCTGAGTTTCCATTGAATTTTTTCCATCTTTTTTGCCATTTGCTGTTCTGAGTCTTCAAAGTCAATTATCCTGTCCTCTATATCACTTATTTTTTTCTTCTGTCTCTTTAAGTATGTTGTTGTGTGCCTCTAATATGTCTTTTTATTTGGTCAACAGAATCTTTAACCCCTGTGATATCTGCTATTTTTCTATTTATTTTTTCAAATTCCTCTTTATGCTCTTCTATTGTCTTCTTGATCTTCTTTATGTCATTTGCTGTCTCACTTATTTTATTAAGTAGAGTTATATGAACATCTTTGATTAGTTTTTCCAATGCCTGTGTCTCCTCTGGTGTTTTAATTTGGTCAATAGGCAGGGCTATATCTATCTACATTGTGATATGCTTAGTGATCTGCTGTCCTCATGGCATGTAAATATCTTGATTGATTTACTTTGGGAGTTGATTTCTTTCAGTAGTCTAGGGCTTGTGTTTGTCGATGGTTGTACAGCAGGGAGTAGGATGTGGGGTGGAGCGTTCAGTATGGAGATTTGTTTCAGGCCAGGTAAGGGCATAGGTTGGGGATGTTACGGTGTTGCTTGTGAACGTGGATGCCTAGCAGCCAGGGAGGATGTAGCTGTGCAGGTGCACTCTTCTGGGGGGTGTAGCCCTGGTGTGCACTGGTCTAAGGCACAAGGCCCTTTGTGCACATGCATAGAGCTGTGGCAGCAGGTCAGCATTATGCCTTTGTGGATTGGAGGCAGATGTGACCTGGCTACGTAGGTCGGCACTTTCTCAGAGCTGGGAAGTGAGGTGGAAGGTTGTGTAGTTCTAGGACTGCTATAAAATGTGGTTCCTAGAGCTAAATGACATGATTGGGGGCCCACGCACATGCATGGGCTTGGGAATGCTGTAAAATGGAATCACTGAGCTCTGGGAGGGCAGGGTGAGGCTGTGTGGCACTGTGGGTGGGCAGCGGTGGTAGACTAGTATGGAGGTTAGTGTCTGTAACCTTTATGTGCTGGCAGCGGCCTACAGGGAACAAGGAGGTGGAGGTAGTGCTTGGGAGGGGTGCAGGAGAGGTGGATTGGGCTGCACTTGGGGTGGGGGTGTGGAGCAGGTATGTACACTGGAGCTGGTGGGGTGGGAGTGCCTGGAGTGCAGGAAATGGGAGCAGGTGACAGGGTTTGGGTGTGTGCAGTGTGGGGTGAGTCACCAGTCTTGGGGCTGTGCTGCTGAGGGTGGCGTGCCCAAGGAACGTGGCCTGGCTTACTTCCTGGTCCTGCGCTTCCATCGGTGCACTCCTGTGGGCTCCCTGGCTCGTGCCTCAGCACCAGGCTCCAGCTTTCTGCCTCTCAGTTCCTCGGCCTCTGCAACCCAGGCTGCCCCATGTGGTACAGAAGGCTCTTCCAGGTCAGCTGCACTCCAGAATTGCTGCCTCAGTTGCCCTCCTGTCCCTTCTCTAACTTTTCCACGGAGTAGGGCTAATTTTGAGCTACTCTAGTTGGCCATCTTCCTGGAAGTCCCATCTCATTGGAGTTTTTTATTTGTATTTTCCTGAAGACTAACGGTGTTGAGCATCTTTTCATGTGCTTATTGACTGTTGCATATTGTCTTTGAAAATTTGTCTATTCAAATCCTTTGCCCATTTTTTCATATTATGTTTTCTTTAGTCTTTTGTTGTTGAATTGTGGGAGTGCTTTATATATTCTGGCTATTAAATTCTTGTCGGATATATGATTTGCAACAATTCTCTCATTCTGTAGATAGTCTTTTCATTTTCTTGACAGTATCCTTTGATGCAAAAACTTCACAGGTTGTGTTTGGGATGGGGCTACCCCAGTAAGGATTAGTGTTCTAAGGAGTAGGGCTGCCTAGAGGGTGTACCCCCTGTATCCCCCCAACTCCGGCACCCCTTCTTTGCCTCTCATACCACTCCCTCTGCTTCCCACAGATGCACTCCAGACATGGACGTCATCCTCAACATCCCTGTGGAAGAGGTGCTACCCTTCTAAATGGCGGTGCCACGGACCACTCCTCCTTCCCTGCTCTCTTTCCTGCAGCAGGAGCCTTGAATTGTCTGCTTCTATGCCCCGTGTTCCCATCCAGACCCCTGATCTGCAGTTTCCTTCCTTCCTTCCTTCCATCCTTCCTTCCTTCCTTCCTTCCTCCCTTCCTTCCTTCCTTCCTTCCTTCCTTCTTTCCTTCCTTGCTCCCTCCCTCCCTCCCTCCCTCCTTCTCTCTCTTTCCCTTCCTCTTTCCGTCTTCCTGTTTGTCTTTCTCTGTCTTTTTTTCTTTCCCATCTTTCTGGGCTGTTTGGTTCTGCTGTTGGGTCAGGTTGGAATTCCCAGCCAACTCTGTCATTCCTATTTACCAATAAAGCTGTATTTGCATTTGCTCTTTACCAGTATCTGGGGATCACCAGCTGGCCCTTGCAGAAGGTGTGATGATCTGAATGGACTTTGTCTTAGGATAAGGGGTGGGCAGCTGTGCTGACTGCATCTGGGGCTCAAAACTTTTCCAGCAAAAGTGCTGGAAAACCTTCCTGCTCAAGTCTCCATGGATTTTTGGCTCTAGGCCTCTATCTCCTTGGTGCAGTAGGAGCTCATCTTCCCTTCTCATTTGTGCTCACACATGTTTAAACCAGTGCCAAGGTCATAGGGGAGACTCCTTGGGTTTAATACACTGGGAACTTGCTTGGCCTTCATTCTCTCTTCCATTCCAGCCTTCTAACTGTCCACTGTCTTACCCCATCCATGTAAGAAAATGCCAGTATCTCCTGTAGTTGTGCAGTTCCTTGATCATGCCAAAAAGAGGGTGTATTTCCCAGATTTCCAGCCAAAGGCTGCACCCGCTAATATTACATGCCTATCCTAAACCAATTCAGGAGGTGCTCAGTCCTTAGAATGGGAAGGGGGTAGCTGGGTGAATATTTGACATAGGCTAATCCAGTAGGCACTCTCAAGGACTACTTGGATCTGTAAACAAATATTAGTCCAGTTTGAAATAATAGCAGTAAACAGCTAAATAGAACTTACTGTATGTTTTTAATATATTAACTCATTAAATCCTCACAACAGCCCTATGAAGTAAGTATTGCTTTCCATTGCACAGATGAAACCAAAGCATGGAGAGGTAAAATGATTTCTTCAAAGTCACAAGGACAGTAAGTGGTAGAGGAAGTCTTCTCTTAGCCACTATACATATAGTGAAGGCATGAAGGAGTTCTGGAGACAAACTAAGAAATAAAGTCTGAACATAAAGATTCCCTCATATCACACATAACCATCATGTCTCCAGACTACACAAATGTACACACTGTGCATGAATCTTTCCCCATTTTCTTAAAGCCACCTGTAGATAGTCCTCATGTACACAGACATACTTCCATGCATGTCTTAATAAAGAAGGGACTTCAATATCTGTATGGTCAGGAATTAGCTGTATTAGTCATCTATATCTTCAATAATAATGCTGCATAACAATTCCAAAACTAAGTGGCTTGCAGCAACAAGAATGTATTCCTACACTCAGGAACCTGCAGGTCAACCATACTTTGGGTGGATTAGCTGGGTTTGGCTTGGTGTCTGCTTCAAGTTGCAGATCATCTGGTCATAGTTTTAGACTATGGGTTAAGCTTAGGAGAACTCCTGTTCTAGGGCTAGCTAAAGAATGCTTTTCTTAAGGAAGATCCCTGCAGCATAGAGTCAAGTCCAACCACTTAAGACTTATGCTAGCATTTCGTTGGCCAAAGGGAAATATATTGCACCCAAAGTGGTAGGGCAGGGGAGTGAGGAGTATTTGCTGAATAGTAACCCAAACTATCATACTTCTCTGCCTGTATTAGTTTTCTATTGCTGCTTTAACAAATTACCACTGCTGCTCTGTATGTCGGAAGTCTGACACAGGTCTCACTGAGCTGAAGCCAAGGAATAAGCAGGCCACATTCCTTTCTAGGGGCTCTAGAGGAGAATCAATTTCCTAACTTTTCCACTCCAGCTTATAGAGACTGCTGCTGTGTTAGGGTTCTCCAGAGAAACAGAACCAACAGGACAGATCTGTAAATCTGAGATTTAAAAAGGATCTCACACAGCTGTAGGAATGGAAGAGTCCAAAATCCGTATGGCGGCTGCGAAGCTGGTGGCTCCGATGAAGGGTCTGGACAAAATCCACAGGAGAGGCTTGCTGCCTGAAGATACGGTGAAAGAATCTTTCTTCTTCCTTAAAATCCTTCAACTGATGGGATTATCGCACTGTGAGAGGCATGCCTTAGTTGATCGCAGATGTAATCAACTGACTATGATTTAATATACCAGCTATCTGGTTTATCAACCAGCCATGAAATATCCTTGCGGCAACGGGCAGGCCAGTGCTTTCCTGACCAGACAACTGGGCATCACCACTTGGCCAGGCTGACACCAGAACCTAACCATCACAGTCCATCCCTTGTCAATTTTGCAGCTATACACATCATCTTGAAACACACTTAATTTCCAAATGGAAGACGATAACAGATGTATGTTTCACCTAACAATTCTCAATTGTCTTGTGTACTACTGGAACTGACACTACATCTCACCAGAATATGGTACAAGTCCTTAGGTAACATTCTCTCTTAAACTTCATATCCTATGACTTAAATACTACAACATGAACAAAACAACTTATGTCATATAAGAAGGAAATGATATTTGCTTATGTACAAATGTAAACATAACAAAACAGGGAGGAGATATTCGTGCAATCACAGTCCTTGTTTCTGTAACTGATCACGTGGTCATAGTTCATATTTATCACTACCTTCTTCCACTACCCATTCCACATTCCCTTTACCCTCAGCAAGCACTTTGGCTGGCCACAATTCTTTGCCAGGTAGGGTGACCCAAACCTTCATTCCTGAAGTTTCTGGGCCATTGGTAGTTCTGTCTGTATTGGGTTATTCCACTTTTCCATTGACTTGAATTGTTTTGGGAACTGAATATGGGTCTCTGCTACTGGCAGATTGGGTACTCAGCAATGGCCATAGCCAGGTTGGCCTTGGTGAGTGGAAGTCCATGTTGCTGAGTCTGTGCACAACTTCCATCTCTACCACCATGACCACTTTGTTCATGAACCCATTGGGCAATGGCAGGAGTGGCTGAGGAAAGGGGATGACTTGTATCTACAGGATGGCTCATCTTATCCACTTGATTATTAAAACCTTCCTCTGCTGAAGTCACCCTCTGGTGAGCATTCAAATGGGACACAAATATCTTCATGTTCTTTGCCCACTAAGAAAGGTCTATCCACATATTTCTTCCGCAGACCTCTTTGTCACCAATTTTCCAATCATGCTCTTTCCAGGTCCCTGGCCATCCAGCCAAATCATTAGCAATAGCCTATGAGTCAGTATACAAACGCAACTCTGGCCAGTTCTCCTTCCAAGCAAAATGAACAACCAGGTGCCCTGCTTGAAGTTCCACCCATTAGGAGGATTTCCCTTCACCACTGTCCTTTAAGGACATCCCAGAATGGGTTGTAGTGCTGCAGCTGTCCACTTCCAGGTGGTCCCTGCATATTGTGCAGAACCATCTGTAAACCAGGCCCGAGTTTTCTCTTCCTCAGTCAACTGATTGTAAGGAACTCCCCAAATGGCACTGTTCCGGAAAAGAGAATGTAATGTGGCAGGAGTGGAGACCATGGGTATTTGGGCCACTTCCTCATGTAACTTACTTGTGCCTTCAGGACCTGCTCTAGCCCTATCTTGTAATACCATTTCCATTTTATAATGGAGTGCTGCTGCACACACCTAACTTTATGGCTTAGTGAGTCAAACCACACCCAGCTCATAATGGGCAACTCAGATCTCATGGTAACTTGGTGGCCCATGGTTAAGCATTCAGTGTCTTTATCAAAAGGAGAGTAGTTATCTGCAGCGGATGGTAAGGCTTTGCTCCAAAATCCTAAGGGTCTGTATTGTGAGTCTCCTATATATTGTGAGCCTGCCAAAGACTCCAGACAGCATCGCTATTTGCCAATGACACTTCCAGTACCATTGGACCTGCTGGATCATATGGTTCTAGTGGCAGAGCAGCTTGCTCAGCAGTCTGGACCTGTCACAGAGCATCCTCTTGTTCTGGTCTCAATTCAAAACTAGCAGCTTTTCTGGTCACTCAGCAAATGGACCAGAGTAGCACACCCAAATGATGAATATGTTGTCTTCAAAATTCGAAGAGGCCAATTAGACATTGTACCCCTTTTTGGTTGTAGGAGGGGCCAGATGCAATACCTTATCCTCCACCTTAGAAGGGATATCTCGACCTGCCCCACACCACCGGATACCTAGAAATTTCACTGAGATGGAAGGCCCCTGTATTTTTGTTGGATTCATCTCCCAGCCCCTGACATGCAAATGCCTTATCAATGTCTAGAATAGTTGCTACTTCTTGCTCAATAGGTCCAATCAGCATGATATTATCAATATAATGGACCAGTGTGATGTCTTGTGGGAAGGAGAAATGATCAAGTCCCCTGTGGACAAGATTGTGACGTAGGGCTACAGAGTTGACATACCCTTGATGTAGGACAGTGAAGGTATACTGTTGGCCTTGCCAGCTGAATGCAAACTGTTTTTGGTGGTCATTACTGACAGTTGTTAAAAAAAAAACAACATTTGCCAGATCAATAGCTGAATTCCAGGTACTAGGCAATGTGCTGATTTGCTCCAGCAGTTATACTACATTTGGAAAAGCAGGTGCAGTTGGAGTCACCACCTGGTTAAGTTTATAATAATCCACTATTATCCTCCAAGTCCCTTCTGGTTTCTGCACAGGCCAAATAGGAGAGTTGAATGGGAATGTGGTGAGAATCACCACCCCTGCATCCTTCAAGTCCTTAAGAGTGGCACTAATCTCTATACTCCCTCAAAGAATATGGTATTGCTTCTGATCACCATTATCCCACACCCTTAATATCCATTCCCACACATGTTCCACTGATTTATGTCTATTGGAAAACTCATGCAGTTGTTTTGGAGTATAGCATACCTCCTCATGGGTCACACTTTGTACCTCACCTTTTGGGGCCTGTTGGGACTTCAGTGTAGTTATCAGTCTTGAAGAAAAGAGGGGGTGGGGTGGGAGTGGGTCATGAAAATAAATAGAAGTGTCTTTCAAGACAATAACCTCCGGGTATTCTGTTGCAGTTTCGTCTGGTGAAACAGGATTAGTAGCTCCAAATAGAAGTGAGGGCTGCTTCCTCAGGGAACATGGTTACAGGGTTAGCAGGCACTGAAGGGTTAATCTTGTTAGGTGAAGGTTGGCTGGCAGACTTCTCTGGGGAGACTGGAGGCTGGGGAGCTATCTTTTCAAAGCAGGCTGGAGGTCAGGAAGCTCTTTCCTCAGAGCAGTCCGTTACAGGTCTGTCGAGCAAAGGCTCAGCCGATTCCAGGGATCCTCTCTCCATTGCCATCATTGTTAAGCCAGATATCATCTTCCCACATTTCAGAATCCCATTCTTTTCCAATCAAAGCCTTTAACAGCAGACACCCTGCAAAGTTGAGATTTTAGTTTGTGATGTAAATCTGCTACTTGCACAATGAGGCTTTGTGTCTAGTCTTCAGAGATCTCAAGTCGGCCACCGTAGGAAATAAAATTTTCTTTTCATTTGGCCAAGTTGACACCAGAACCTAACCATCACAGCCTGTACTCCTTGGCTTGTTTAAACCCCACCCCCATCTTCAAAACTAGCAACCATAGGTCAAATCCTCACATTACATCACTTTTTGCCCCCCTTTTCCACTTTTAAGGACCTCTGTGATTACATCAGGCCCACCCAGATAAAGGAGATTATTTTCCCATTTTAAGATCCCCTGATTAGCATTCTTAACTTTATTTCAAGCTTAATTCTTCTTTACCATGTCATGTAATATACTCAGGTTCTGGGAATAGAATGTGGACATCTGAATACATAGTGTCCACAGTCCTGAATCATTGTTCAGAACTGTGGGGTGTGTTTCATATGGTGCCTCTCAGTTTGGCTCTAGAAACATGTTCCTGATGTTTTATCTCAGCTTTGATTTCAGTTGAAATCAAACTCTCTTTTCTTTCAGAGAGTCAATTGGACCTGTGGCCTAGAACACTGAAATAGCCAGAGAGTTCAGGAGGGTGTTTGATTTCACATCTTAGCTCCAGGTTTCTTTAGATACAGAATCTTCTTGGTTGGGGTAGTTTGCTTTCTGCTTGTGATGGACACATATTGAGGTTTCTGTCCAGCATCTATTCTGTCTCTCATGATAACAGTTCCAAATTTCCACTTGTGAATCCACTTCAACTCCATTTTCAGGAAGTGCATTCTATCTTCGGACTGGGGGTGGAGTTTATGGTCTAGAATAGGTCAATCAGAGCATGCCATCCCCCAGCCGCTGATTGGTTCATGGATAGGCAAACCTTAATCAGGCAAACAAAGCTAAGAAGGTTCAGGTCTTGAACTTCTTTTGGTGCTTTGGGGTAAGTGAGCTCTCTTTTCGACTGGATTTGGTAATGAGTTGACATGTCCTAGTAGTTGTTTTAAGTCATCTAGAGATAACCTGATGATGCCTCAAATACTGCAGAAGGTAGCCATGTAACCTTTGGCAATGAAAAGATGACAGGTTCTGATAACATGATGTGGGTCTGAATCCAGCTGCCCTTCAAGATTTTTCCTGGTCTTTTGGTTGTGTGGACCAATAGATTTTCTGAAGAGTCCTGATTGATCCATATCTTTAATCTCTTCCTTTGTAATTAAGTCACTTTGTATAGTCAGATGGCTTGATTATATAGCAGGTTCTAAGGTTTGTCCTTCAAAGGAAGATGTATTAACTCAAAGCACAATTCTTACTTATCAAAATACATGGATGAGTTTTGGAAGTTTCATTTTGTGGTCATGAAATTCTGTGATTAATTCAAACAACATTGCATGCCTACTCCATGCCTGTGCTAGGTGCTGATCCCAGCAAGCTCAGGGCAGTTCAGCAATGGTAAATGAATGCAGTTCCTACATGTTTTGATTTGCTCAATGGACATGTCAGCACAGCCATGAAGAAATGAGAAATTCTCACCATCTCAACAGCTTCAAGTTCAGATTATTCTAATTTGTCAGATCAGTAAAAATTATTACCTTATGAACCACTGGAGCCAGGGTTGGCTTCATGGGTATGCAACCTGGGCAGTCACACAGGTCTCTGAGCTCAGAAGAGTGCTGAGCTTGAATTAATACTCTACGTAGAGATCTTTTTTTTTTTTTTTTTAAATCATTCTGTTTATTTTTTAAACTTTTATTCACATGCAATACTGTAGAGATCTTGAAAGGGACTCCACATTTAATTTTATTCTAGGCTATGCTGATTTGAAATTGTTATGTACCCCAGAAAAGCCATGTTCTTCTAATCCAGCCTTCTGGGGGCAGACCTATTGTGGGGTGGGTTCTTTTGATTTGTTGTTTCCATGGAGATGCTACCCACGCAATTGTGGGTGGGACCTTTTGATTAGATGGAGATGAGACCCCACCCATTCAGGTGGGTCTTAATTATTTTACTGGTGTCCTTCAAAGAGCTGACACAGAGAGCAGAGAGATGAAAGGAAGACACAGATGTTTGGAAATGCTAAGCTAAGAGATGAAACCCAGTTTGCCCTGGAGAAGGACCTAAAGATGCATAGAAAGAGCCATTTGGGACCAAAAGCTAGGAGAGAAGGACAGCAGATGTTGCCATGTACCTTCCCATGTGACAGAGGAACTGGTTGCTACCTGCCTTTCCCCTGAGAAGGTATCCTTTTAGTGATGCCTTCATTTGGGCATTTTCACAGCCATAGAATTGTATCTTAATAGAACTTCTCCCAGGGAGATTTATACCCCTGGGAGTCTTGTCCCACATAGTGGGGAGAGGGCAGTGATTTTACTTGCCACATCGGCTTAGAGAAAGAGGCCACATCTGAGCAACAAAAGAGGTTCTCTGGGGGTGATCCTTAGGTATAATTTCAAGTAGGCTTAGCCTATCCTTTGTAGGAATAAGTTTCACAGGGGCAAAACCCAAGGTTGAAACCTACTGATACGGTTGTCTCCACTGCTTGTGAGAATATCAGAAATTCTCCAAGTGGGGAAGTTGAATATTTCCTCCTTTCTCCCCAGTGCCCAAGGAGACCTTGCAAATACTTCTTTATTCACTCCCAGATTACTCTGGGATATATTGGGTTATCATACTAATCTGGACAAGCCAACAAAATCTCACGTCCTATTCAAGATTCCATGTACTTACGATGTTCAACTAAACTGACCATACAAGTTAAATTAGGAAATTCACTACCCAAAATATAAATTATGCACCAAATAAACAACTATCCCTTTCATCTTGCACAGAAGTTGAAGTTTTAAAATATGGACAATATCATTCTCTACCCTGTATTCTGATTTACCTTAGTCCTGTCCAGATCAGCTTCATTCATATCTCTACTTGAAGCATTCACTTGTTTTTGTCAAATGCATACATCCGTGTAAACCAAACTTTTATCAGACATGTCATCAGAAAAGATATACAGATGGAATATAAACACATGGGGATATATTACATATCATTGGCCATTAGGGAAATGCAAATTAAAATGATGATACATCACTATGTACTATACACTGTACACTTACAAGAATGGCTAAAATAAGAAATACTATCAAATGCTGGTGAGGATGTGGAGAAACTGGGGGATGTACAGTTTCTCCAGATTAGTTTGGCAGTTTCTTAAAAAGTTAAACATACACTTACCAAATGACCCAGGAATCACACTCCTGGGCAGTTTCCCCTCAGAAATAAAAAATTATGTACATGAATGTTCTTAGCAGCTTTATTTGTAACAGTACCAAACTAGAGACAACCCAAATGTCCTTCAGAGGATCAATGGCTAAGCAAAATGATACTTCCATACAATGGAATACTACTCAGCTAAATGAAAAGGAGGAAACTGTTGATACACATGCAACAACTTGGATGGATCCCAAGGGCATTAAGTTGAGTGAGAAAAAAAGCCAATCTCAAAAGGTTACATGCTGTATAATTCCAGGGAATGCCTGGGGAAAAGGTATTGAATCTTAAATAGAGTGGTCAGGGAAGGCTTCGCTAAGGAAACCTTTGATCAAAGACCTAAGCAAAGTCAGGAAGGGAACCATGTGGATGTTTGAGGAAAGAATATTTTACGGCAAACAACTGCAAGTGCAGAGGCCTTGGACAGTGTGTCCAAGGTGTGTTTAGGAAATAGCCAGGAGGTCGGTGTGACTGGACTGGTTTATTGTCAGCAGCATTATAGGATCTTTTATTATCAGTATTGTTTTCTTGCCCATTGTGTTAGATATTGGATCTTACACTTTTCTCTATTGTAAATTGGGTAGATGTAAGCTATTTTACTAGGGAATTTTGGTGTATATAATTTTAAGAAGGTAACATAATGCTTATCTCTGGCTATTTAATTATTACTCTAACTCAGACAGCAGGTACTATCATTATGAAGATTTATTCTTCGATTTCGTAAGGCAAGTGAGAGAAGATCCAGTATTTAGAGACATTAAGGTCTTTAGTATATGGATAATTAAGTTGATATAATTAATTAATTCAGCAACCATTTACTGGGCATCCATCATGTGCAGCACCCTGTTCTAAGCTCTTGAGATATATTTGTGAACAAAACAATGATCCCTGCCCTTGGGGACCTTATTTATTAGATAGAGGGAGATAAAGAATAAACAATAAGCATTGTAAGTAAATTATGTGTTTTGTCAGAACGTGATAATACCATGGAAAAAGAACGGGGTAAGGGGTTCTGATTTAAGTTTTTATATTCTGATTTAAGTCTTTATATTATTTACACATAAGAACTGTCAGGAGCTGAGCTGAGCTGAGCTGAGAAAGGTGAGCTGAGGTGCCAGGTGTTGGAGTAGGCGATTAAGACACCAAGCCAAACTGAAGGGAACAGTCCGGACTTTGATCATTTCTAGCTCTAAGGAAGAGGCTAAGCTCAAAGAAGCACCAGCTCCTGCTTTGTCCCTCATCAGATGGCATGAATGAAGGTCAGAAGGATCAGTGCAGACATGGGGAAGCATCTCACCGAATAAAAGACTCCTGTTGCTTTATGGACTGGGGGCTGGGGGAAGGGAGAGAGAGTAGGGCTAGGTGTGGGAAAGTTCTGAGTCAAAGGGAGGAGAGATGTCTTCAAGGCCTCCCCCTCCTCTGCCATAAGGAAGTCCCAGCAGAGTTGCTGAGGAAAGCCTTGGCTTTAAGTGCCCGATAGGGAGGTCTCTGAAAGGAGATGCCAGGGCTAGGAAAGCTTATTCTTACTTTCGTAGCTGCTAAAACAAATACCATGTAGTGGGTTGGCTTAATAAGAGGAATTTGCAGGCTCATGCTTTCAGGGGCTAAAATGCTTGCTTCCTCTTGGGGTTGGTATCTTCTGGCTGGCCATCAGTCTTTGGGGTTCCTTGACATTTCCGTCATATGGTAATGTATATGATGGCATCTTCTTCCTTTTCTAGGTTCTGTTCCTTCCAGCTTCTGGCTGCTCCCTATGGCTTCTTCTTCCATGTTCATTTTCCTTTGCTTGTTAGGAAGCAAAGGAAATTTGCTTCCTTAAATGGGATTAAGGCCCATCTTCATTGTGTTTGGGCATCCTTTAATAATATCCTCAAAGGTCCTATTTACAAAACCCCACAGGACCAGGGGTTCGAACCTGAATGGACCTTTTTGTGGGGGACATAATTCAATCCTCAACACCTGCACAAGAACGTGACAGGTTGGGGGACCCAAGTTCTTGACTGCAACTCCCTAACACACAACAGTGCACTGGTCATGCCGAGTGGGGAGGGCAGCTCTCCTCTGTGAGGCCATCCAGGGAAAACCTTTGTAATGGCTCATTGTGATTGTCTGAAGCTGTTATGTAGCCCAGAAAAGGCCATGTTCTTTCAATCCATTCCTGTGGATGCAACCTGTGGATGTAGGTGGGACCTTTCGATTCGGTTATTTCAATTGAGATGTGGCCTACCCCATTCAAAGTGGGTCTTATAAGAGGATTAAATTCAGAGAATCACCCAGAGAAGTTTAGAGAAAAAAGCCACAGATGTGGAAGCCAGAAGCTTAAGCAATGAAACCCTGGAGAGAAGGACCAGCCGACGTCACCATGTGCCTTACTATCTGACAGAGGAGCCCAAGCCCGGGGTCAACAGTCTTCAGAGAAGGTCTCATCCTGTTGATGCCTTAATTGGGATATTTTTAATACCTTAGAACTGTAAATTTGTAAGCTAATAAAGGCCCATTATGAACACCAACCCATTTCTGGTATATTGTGCTTCAACAGCTTTATCAAATCAAACACCCATGGTCGGGCCTGAAAGAGCACACAGGAGCCTGACTCCTTAGGAACATGATTAGTGACAAGTCTAGGAGAATGAGTGTGGCCACTGATGACTCAGGGTAACTCTTCCTGTTATGTCCAGATAATCATGGTGCCTATTATTTGAAAGGTAGGTCTCTTCTTTGACAGAGAAGAGGTTATACTGTAAGTATTTTTTGTCTTAATTTCATGTCTTTTTTTTATTAGTTGTGGCAATATTAACTCATATAACAACAACAAAAAAATCACCAAATTTAGCAGTTTAACCTAATAGTTTATTTCTCACATTCACTCCAATCCATAATGTGGGTAATGGTTGCTTCTCTATGAAGTCTTCCATGCTTGGCCCTGGGTGGGTGGGGCTCTGTCATCTTCGACATTTGGCTTCTCCAGTTCCATGGTACCACCATCCTGCTAAAGGATACTTGATGAAAGAGAGAGGGATGCCGCACAGAAAGATTTTACAGTTTGTCTATGAATGATGTAAACTTCTGCCTAAATGCTACTGGCTAGAACCCAGCCACATGACCATCCTTAGCTGCAAAGGAGGCTGGGAGATGTAGTTTCGATGTGTACCCAGGAGTAAAAGTAATTGGCTTTGATGAACACTGAGCCTGGTTCTGTCACATTTTTCTATGGAAAAATACTGTAGGTCGTTTCTCTTAGTACAGAGGAGGGGTAGTGTGTTCTTTCTGCTATAGGAATTGTAGTTGTTAAGCTGTCCTGTGACTAAAGTTGTACCTGGAGAAAGTAAGGTATGGAGATGATGACATTTCATGTGGTCAGCATCCACAGTTGTCCTATGCAAAAGGCTTGTCATGTTTTTTTCTTAAAAAACGAGTACCCAAATTATTGATTATAATTAAAAAATTCTTATCCAAATATGAAAACTTATCAATTATTTCTTCTCTTTTCTCATTTTTTTCATTCTTCTTCTTACTTATAATGTCCAGTTAGTATCTTAAAAATAAAAACACTTTTTATTGTAATAACAGGTATACAACTCAAACTTTCCTATTTTAACCGTTTCCAAGTAGACAATTCAGTGGTATTAATTGCATTCTCAGCATTGTGCTACTATCACCAGCAATCAGTACCCCAACTTTTCATCATCCCAGACAGAAACTGTGCATCCATTAAACAATAATTCCCCTTTCACTCACTTCTATAGGTTGTATAGGAGGAGTGGTGGTTCAGGCTCTTCTTTTCAGCTTAAAAACCAGGACCAAAAGAGATTTTTAAAAAGGAAAATAAACCTTTAGCTTTAGAAGAGAATGTCTTATAAGTAGTTACTATGATACCATGTTCTGGGCATTATTCCACGGGGAGTATATTATCACTTTCATGGCTTGCTGCCAATTTGCAACTTGCTAACTTACAAGTTCAATTTTCCTCTGAGTATATGAATATATTGAAAGATAGACTATTAAGGACGTTTATTTTCCTAATAGCAGTTTACCTTATTGATTAAAATCCATCTTGAAATGGGTTAACGGTATAACTTCTTAACATATTTCCCCACTCTCCATCCCCTTTCGCTCCCTCTCTCCTTTCCTTCCTGACCAAGAATGCAATCATCATACAAATTATATTTCAAACAAGATTCAAAATTATTTTTTCTTCTTAAAAGGAACTGTCTTTTCAGGGGAAAAAACACAAGGAACCAAGAACAAGCTAAACACACTTATTAAAATAGTCACTGAGACTGAGCATATTTATAGCTCTGTCTTCATCTTTTTGAGTGTTATAGGCTGGTTACATTATTGTTTCACTAAGCCTTAAGGTTGTAGCAAATGTGAGAGAGGGAATGACAATGAAATATTCACCTAGTCTTTTCTTAGGGAAATTGTTTACCTAAGTTATATGTGGAAGTTTAAATTAAGCCCATGGAAATTTATATTTTAATATTATATTTTATTTTATAATAGATCCAGGTGTGTCTAAATCAAGTGTTTTCTATTATTCTTGGTATAAAAAAATAATTTTTTCCCTAAAGTGACATTTTGTGATTGTATCATTTTTTGTTTAAAAAATTAAGTCACTTTTTGGGGGTGTGTGTGTGTGTATACTTTTATGATTTTAACTATCATCCTTTTCTGAATACTGGAATTCCCTTGACACCTCAGAGAGGAATTCTCCCACCTGCCGCACAGAAGCCTCAGCATAGCTGACAGATCGGTGGAAGCTGAGAAGGGAACAGGTGTCAGCCTCTTGCCATTTAATAGGTGTTCTTTCTGTCCTACCATTTTAATATGGCTTTCAGCTCTGTCTGGTGTTTTAGTTTGCTAAGGCTGCCAGAATACGACACACCAGAGAAGGATTGGCTTTTAGTAAGAGGATTTATTTAATCAAAAATTTATAGTTCTTGGATGAGCCTGGCCCTGGCTCAACATGGGATCGATGGGATCAACGATGCCATCCTGAATAAAAGGGGGAAAAGAAGTGTAAAAAATAAGGTGTCTATGGCTGAGAGAGTTCAAGTTGAGTCAAGAGGCTACTCTGGAGGTCACTCTTATGCAAGCTTCAGTTAGACCTTGCTACCTATCATAACTTGCCAACCCCCAACCAAAACCATTCCAGCCAATCCTAAAGAACACCTAGGGCATTATATAAGATTCTACAAAGTTTCCATGCACTAGGGTAATTTTCCAGAAACTTACAACCCCCAGATGGGTCCCTGGACCAGTTAAGTCCTGAAACCTAGGAAGGACAGCCCCTCCAAAGCATCAACCGGTTCCATCCTCCTATCCCATACTATCAACAGTTCCTTCCAACATGAGAAAGTTAGAATGGGCATAGATCAAATATCCTTAAAATGCAGGAGAAAGATTAAAGGTTATGGTGGATTTTTACAGAGAAGGTAGGGTTTAACAAATGAGTATGATTACTGAATCATTATATTGATATTTCTTTTATTTCCAGTATCTTAGAGCAGCTAGAAATAAAACCTAAAATTATGGAATTGTAACCCAGACCAAACTCTGAAGTCTGTTCTACAACTAGTTGTTGCAATGTGCTTTGAAATTTATTGCTTTTTTTTGTATAAATGCTATTTTTCACAGAAAAGAAAAAATAGTTGATTGTGTTGACCAATTCACAGCTATATGATGATATTGTGGGTCATTGTACACTTTGGATGGTTGCATGGTGTATGAGTGGATAATGTATATCTATAAAACAATTTTATAGTTCTTCAGAGGAAAGGCAGCTGCTTTCATCTGAGGTTCTCTGTTACATGGAAGGCGCACAGTGATATCTGCACATGACGATGTCTGCTGGGCTTCTCTCCTGGTTTCTGGGTTCCAACGGCTTTCCCAGGAGTCATTCCCTTCTGCATTTCCAAAGGTCTGGGCTAAACTGTGAGTGCTGAGATGAGGTATGCTGAGCTGCTGTGTTTTCTTCTGACCTCTCTCTTTTAAGCCTCCAGCTAATTAAATTAAACCTTACTCATTGTGGAAGGCACTCCCCTTAGCTGGCTGCAAATGCAATCAGCCATAGGTGAAGTTCATTGTTCTAGTTTGCTAGCTGCCAGAATGCATCACACCAGAGACGGATTGGCTTTTAATAAAAGGGGATTCATTTTGTTAGTTCTTCAGAGGAAAGGCAGCTAACTTTCCACTGAGGCTCTTTCTTACGTGGAAGGCACAGGATGGTCTCTGCTGGGTCTTCTCTCCAGGCCCTTGGGTTCCAACAACTTTCCCCGGGGTGATTTCTTTCTCCATCTCCAAAGGCCTGGGCTGAGCTGCTAGTGCTGAGATGAGGAATGCCGAGCTGCTAGGCTGTACTACATTGCGTTCTCTCATTTAAGCACCAGCCAATTAAGTCAAACGTCACTCATTGCAGCAGACACGCCTCCTAGCTGACTGCAGATGTAATTAGCAATAGATGAGGTTCATGTACCATTGGCTTGTGTCCGCAGCAACAGAACTAGGTATGCTCACCTGGCCAAGTTGACAACTGAATCTAACTAACACATTCATATACCGATGATTTAAGTCTGAAGCAACGGAACAACGGGGCATCATCACCTAACCAGTTCACTCCTGAACCTAACTACCACATCTGGTATCTTCAAATCCAGTGTGAACTCTGTAGAGGCAACAGATTCGTTTTTCTCTTTATGTCAATTTCTCATCGTGTTTTATTCTAACAGTGTGAAGCGTATAATTAATTTTTTTAAATTTTGATTATGACCTAAAGCTTTGCTAATTTTTGTGGGTCTTCCATAGGTTTTTGGAAAGATATGTTTATTTTTTTCCTAGTCAGGTAGAATATTCTCTCACTGTATTAATTACTTCAAGTTTGTTACTACTTAGTAGAAGTTCCCCATGGCTTTTCTTTTTTTCCTTTTTATACTTGGTTTATTGATTTCTGTTAGAAGGGGAGTATCTTTTAGACAAAGAAGAAAATTTCTTTGTCTAGAAGAAATTTTAGGAAAGAGAGGCTGACTGGGAAAAACTTTCAAAAAGACTTTATAAGTAGAAATAGTGCAATACCTTCTCTAGTAGCCTCCCATTTCTGACTCCTTTCACTGTGGGCAAAAGGGTTAGAAATGGGGTGTACTATTGTATCTTTTCTGGGGATCTTTTCTCATCCTTTGATGGTTCACAATTGACAGAACTACCAATAATTTTGGGATTTTTTTTCACAAATAACCTATTTTTAAAAAACTACACTATTCTATTATGTGAGCCAAGTAATCAAAACCTTTTAGATATTAGGTGATGCAGTTAGAGGGGGAATGTTTGATTGAACAAAATGTGAATGTTAATGAAAAACAGGTTTAATCTAAACTTTCATACTGAATAGTCATGAGTGTGGATGGCACTGTACTTCCTAAGACTATCATTTAAGCAAGATTAACCTAGACGAAACATAAACTTCCAAACTCAGGAAAAAACTTAATTTTAAATTTTGTAAAACTTTTACAGTTTAGGAAAAACATTTGGTTTCATAAGCTTAGTTATTTAACTAAGCTTAAATTTGTTTCTTAATTCTCTTATGTACAAAATTATTAGATAAGGAGACAAAATGTGAAAAGGGGTGCATAAAGATTGTTTATAGTAAAAATTATTAATTCATATAATTTCTTAGATTACTTTTTTGCACCTTGCACCTTATTAAAGTATTACATTCAGTGCCAATTTTTTGTCTCCTATTTCTTTATGTGCATTGTATTTCTCTTTTATATATTAATTATTCAAATAATATATGCTGATGGTAAAATTTTTTTATAGCCTTAATTAAAACAGTCAAGTATAGTCTGCTTTTATCCCTAATTATACTCTCCTGTACAAGATATTCACTTTTAAAATGTTAGCATGTGTTTTTCTTGAAAAAGTTATATGCGTTTTGGAACAAAGGTCTGTGATATGATTGGTGAAAGATTTTTTTAGTCATTCATTATATTTGAGCACTATTTTCAATTGCTCAAAAACATGTTGATATGCCAGATTTTGTCTGTAAATGGGTATAATCTTCAATAGAGCTAATATATAGCTATAACATATAACAACCACATATGTAGTAAATTTCCCAACTTTTATGACATTCTTCGAAAACATCAACTTTCTCAAGATAACGACTGTTGTATTTTTGTGCCCAAAAACCTTTTAATTTCAGTGTCTGGAATATAAAATGATGGGCCCGTATGTTTAGTGGGATCGTAAGGAACAACATACCCGAGGTACTGGAAGCCTTTTCTTGTTAGGGAAGACATTATTTCAACATCACATCCTCGATCACCTGAATTAACAACGACGAAGTCTCCCCTGTCCCTAGACCCGGCAAGTTCACCAATATTTACTCGGGAAAGGTAAAAAAATGCTGCAACAGTGCAATGAAATGTTCCCTAAGGAACTCGTAAACACTCGGGCTCCGGGAACTTCAGCAATTTGTTCCTCTGAGTAAGAAAGATTCTGCTCTGTAAAAAAGTCTTGAATCCCCAGTTCACTGACCTCCACACCAACTCCGCTGTGTCCCCCGCCTGTAAACCATCTCATCTCAACTGCTTTCCCACAAAGAGGCAACGATTACCTCGGTCTACCCTTGCCATTGAGAAGAGTATCCAAATGCTTCTTTAATAGCCGATATTCTCGTTCTTGGCGAAATGCAATGCTGTGGTTCACCCACTTTTCTGGCCGTTCTTCCAGAATTAGGGCTTGGATTTTCTGTACCTCATTATCAGGTTACTCTTAAATTGCGAGTCAAGTTCTTGTATCATTCATACTTTTATAGACACTTTTGCCTCACAAGCAGCTATCTCCAAGTCTCTTTAGCTGCCCACTTGCCTGCTGCTGGGGATTGTTTCTTGAAGAAGTAACTTACCTAAATTTATGTATTAATGGAACCGTTTCTTTTGTTAGTTATATTCTTAATCAGTTCTTTGGAATAGCAAAAGGAAAATTAAACGTTTTGTTCGCTATTTATAGTCTTTCTGCTCCATGGATCTTTGTGAATCCTTGACAGAGAGTGGGGGAATGAGTAGAAAATCGGAAAATGTTTTGCCAGTTTGAATTGTGGTGTGCTTTATAATTATCGTGTTTCTGTTAGAATATTAATATTTCTCAGTAATATGTTTTTCATAGAAAAATAAATATTAATAGAAAAAAAATCTATAGTCCCATATCTCCTTATGGCCTTACATGATCAGAAATGCATTTAAGATGATAAAAAGTAACTTTTTATTTATAATCCTTTGTTGTTTACTAAGGAGACTATAGCCTAAAAAAGGTTATTATAAAGGCCGGTACTTTGTATTATATTTTTAGGGATGTAGCTCCACTTTTCACTTCTTGCAGGTTCTAGGATATAAAGGCATAAAAAGTATTGATAAGTCTTTGATTTTGGATATACAATGTTTAAAGATATAATTTGTAACAAGTAGAACAAAAAGGTTGGTGTTGGGGAGAGAAGGAAAAGGGAAGCCAAGGAGTATAGAAATGTTGTTATCAAATCAAATGTGATTGCTACAGACTTAGGCTGTTCAATCTTAGCCTCGTGGTAACAACAAAGAAAATATATGAAAAACATATTCAGAAATAAGTGAGAAGGGACTTAAAGTGGTATCATTCAAAAAAATCAAATAATTAGGAAAGTAAACATTAGTGGAAGAACCGAGGGGTGTGGATGTAAGAATGTGACTGCAAGAACTGTGGGTGGGGTTTAAAAAAAAATGAAAGAAGTACAGATTTAAACCATAGTCAGACACTATATACCGACTGGAATGGTTAAAAATTCAGGAGAGTGAGCAGACCGGATATGAGTAGAATGTGGAACCACTAGAATTCTCATATACTACTTCTGAGAATGTTTAATGGCCAACCGCTTGGGAAAAACAATTTGCTGTTTTCTTAAATAGTTAAATGTTCGACCTCCATGTAATCCATCCATTCCCGTCCTGGGCCTAGAAATGAAAGCACAGGCCCATGCAAAGACTTGTGTGCAAATGTTCAGAGCAGTCATATTTGTCCAAACTGGCAACAACTGAAATGCCCAATAGAAAAGGGATGGACCAATTTATAGCTGATCTATCTATACCAAGGAATAATATTCATAAATAAAAGGAATGAACTATTTTTAAGTGCATTTTATTGCGATATATTATACATTCATATAATCTTCTGCAGTATACAATCATTGGTGTACAGTCTCATCATGTAGCTATGCATTCACCATCACAACAGATTTCTGAACATTTTATTACTTCAAAATACAAAAATAAAAATAGAATAAAAGTAAAAAAGAACACTCAAAACATCCCATTTCCACCCCCCCACTGCCGCCGCCGATACCCCCTATTATTTATTTATTTGTCCTATTTTTTTCTTACGCATCTGTCCATACACTGGATAAAGGGACATCAGTCACAAGGTTTTCATAACCAGTCACACCTTAAAAGCTCTATTGCTATTCAATAATTTTCAAGAATCAAGGCTATTGGATTGCATATCAACAGTTTCAGGTATTTCCCTCTTGCTACTCCAATACATTCTTAGGCAGTATATATACTGTATAAGAATAGCATCCAGTATGAGCTCATGACTCTGTTTGAAATTTCTCAGCCACTGAAACATTATTTTGTTTCATTTCTCTTCCCCCTTTTGGTCAAGAAGACTTTCTCAATCCCATGATGCCAGGGCCGGACTCATCCCCGGGAGTCGTATCCGACATTGTCAGGGACAGTTACACTCCTGGGAGTCACGTCCCACATTGTGGGTAGAGCAGTGAGGTCACCTATGGAGTTGGCTTAGAGAGAACGGGCCTGGCCCGTCAAATTGACAGTCCCCAGTGATTGCGAGAATATCAGGTGCTCCCCAGGTAGGGAAGTTGAATATTCCCACCTTTTCCCCCAGTCCCTCAAAGGGACCTTGCAAACACTTTTTTAAATTTTATTAATTAAAAAAAATTTTTTTTAAATACCAAAAAACACCAAACAAATGCAAACATTTGTAACTTTTGATCATTCTGTTCTACATATATAATCAGTAATTCACAACATCATCACATAGTTTGCAGACACTTTTTAATCTTCTGCCCAATATTGAGAAATCACATACCATTTTGAGAAATCTTCTGCCCAGATTACTATGGGATTTATCGGGACGTCAGACTAACTTGTACAGACCCACAAGAGCTCACACTCTATTCAAAGTTCCATGTAGTTATGGTGTTTGAATAAGCTGACCATACAAGTTAAATTATATAGAGTGCTACCGAAAATATAAATTTTGCACCAAATAAACATCTCTTCCTTTGGTCTCACACAGAAGTTGAAGTTTCAAAATATAGTCAATATCATCCTTTATCCTTTAGTCTGATTTACCTTAGTCCTATCCAGATCAGTTTGATTCATATCTCTAATTGAAGTCTGATCTCTTTATCAGCTTTTCTAACAGTTGCTGTATGGAGTTATGCTGACTTTCAGAGCCACAGAACTCTAGCTCTGAGTCTCAGGGATCACACAGGTACCCGAAGTTCCAGGAAACAACTAGGTTATACACAAAGAGCTCAGCATCTGGGAATTTATATTTACTTATTTATTTATTGTGACAAATCACATATATACAAGAAAGCAATAAATTTCAAAGCACACTACAACGGTTACTTATAGAACAATTCTATTTCAGAATTTGGTACGGGTTACAGTTCCACAATTTTAGATTTTTCCTTCTAGCTGCTCCAAGACACTGAAGACTAAAAGAAATATCAATATAATGATTTGGCAGTCATACTCATTTGTTAAATCCTATCTTTTCTGTTACAACTCCTCCTTCTCCTTTGATCTTTCTCCCACTCTTTAGGGGTATTGGGCTATGCCCATTCTAACTTTTTCATGTTAGAATGAACATTCTGTAGGTAATATGGGATAGGGGGATGGGACTAGCTGATGATCTGGAGAGGCTGGCCCCTCTGGGTTTCAAGACTTATCTGGCCTAGGAACCCATCTGGAGATTGTACATTTCTGGAAAGTAATCACAGCATCTCAGAATTTAGAAATAACAGTTACAACTCTGGAATAGATGTGACTGTTGTAAAAGTTAACAATCTAGGAATCTTTAAAATAGGCCTTCACCTGATAATCTACGCTCTCAGTTTCGATTGTCAGAGTTTGCACATTACAGTTAGTCCATCTTAGTGAGGCAATTACAGTAATTGTCTTTTCGTTTCTGGCTTATTTTACTCAACATACTGTCCTCAAATTTCATTCCCCTCATTGCATGCTTCACAGCTTCAAAGAATGAGCTACTGATATGTACAACTGTAGGGATGAATTAAAAATGATATCTTTTGACACACAGCAGTTTAACATTGAACATTCTATGCTACTTATTCAATATTTTTTTCATGAGTTCTCCCTTTATTGCCATGCTTAATAATGTAATTCTGACTCCCATTTCAAATAGTTAGCTCTATAATCTTTTCATTTACACGTGGTCATTTTTAAAAGCCATCTGGAATTAATTCTGGTCTAAGGCAGGGAATTGGCATTGAACATTTCATATGGCTAATTAGTTTCTAGGACTGCTTTTAATTGTTTACACCTGAGTGTTCTGACTTTTTCTTCTTCATTGGAACTTGGTACCTGTCACCATAAATACTAAACAAAGTTAATGGACATCAAATAATAAGAGGAAAAGCATGAATGATCTTAGTTTCCAACCAAGTACTGAAGTCATCATTTTTTTTGCATTTCATTGTGTCGTATCTTAATAATATCTTAATTGACTCAAGTCCATTTTTTACATAATGGCTACCACAGCATAGAGGCAATTTTGAATAATGTAATTAGCATGTACCACCATCCCACAAGCAGTTCCATTTGTACACAATTATACATTTCGCCTTGTATATACTATTTCTTCCTGAACCGTACCTTACTATTTTTGAAGCTTTAAGCTTTTCCCATTTTAATTAACGTTGTGCTAAACATTTTTCTGCCCATACCTTTTTGCTTCTTTTGGATAATTTACCGCAGATGGATCCCAGGAGTAATGCGTACTGGATTAAACAAATAGAATTTCTCTTATTTATACTTGTTTCCATGTGCATTTCCAATATGATTTTGCCAATTTTACACTGTCAGTAGGCACGCTTCAGTCACCAGGGCCACTGCAGCCTTGCTTTCGTTTGTATTAACAATGTTGGGTCTATGTGTTTCTGTCCATTTTATTACACAAATGAGCAAATGAATACTTCATTAATCAATCTACCTGGAAAGCCAAACTCCTGCTTGCAGCTCTTTCTTCTCCCTCCTCAAATTCTGTGGCAGTCATGGGGAGCATCCACTCTGCTCTCCCTTCGGGTGAACTTCTGTGGGAGGTAGTTGGTTTCTCCAAAACGACCTCAACATTCACTCTGAAGTGTGTTCCCCTGGGGTTGCTCCCAGCCAATGAACGAACTCAGCAGAATTCCAGGGGTCCGGCCATCCCTGTCCTAGGTGGGACCCTCTGTGCCTTCGCCTGTGCTTTGGTCCTCCCCATTGGCCTGGACATGGTTTTCTTAGAACTGCGGTCTTAGGCTCCTCCTATCCAATCCTCCTTCTACCCTTCTCTCCATATTCACAGCTCTCACACCTGCACCGCAGTCTGCAGCCTGTCTCTGCCCACCCCAGGTCCCTGTCCTCTAGTCATCACAGGCATCTCTCCCCAATAAAGCTTTTGTGCATCTGCTCTTTGGAGGCACAAACAGATACGTGCCTCTTGGACACAGACTCACATGACAGTCGTTCACAGAGGATGCATACAAACTCCAAATGATTTATTTAATGGAAGACAAAGTCTTGTAGATGATGGGAGATTTGGGGTTGATTATACAACGAAGACCCAAAAGGAGGAAGCCTTGGCTTCCTTCGTCATTAATTTCTGGGAGAATTTCAAATATCGGCAGTGATGTTGATTTGAGTTCATGTCGATCACGGACTTTGTGGTGGTTTGGCAGTCACCTCTTTTCCTTGACTTGGCTTTTCTGTGGGTTTGCTGCGTGTGGTCTTAGGTTTACGGCTACGAGGTGGTGCGATGGGTTCTGGCCATGAAGGACCCTTGATGCAGCAGTGTCTGTATAAGTCACACATGAACAATGTTGACTCGTCTCTTTTGCATATCAGCCTGCAGTGTCCTGGGTAGAGAAGCCCACATCTTGTCCCACCCCCACTGGCTGCATGGGAGAGGAAAAGACCAAGAAGTAAGGTTAGAAGCAGCATAGGCACTCCCAAGGGGTAGGGGCCACGTGGGTGCAATTATCTTTTTATTTTGAGATGTTTACTTAAGATATTAGGACAGGTGAGACCTGGGAAGAACAGCGAAGGGGAGACGATGGCTCCCTGGATCATGTCCTCTGGCAACTCCGAGAAGCGCTTTCTCTTTGGTCAGTATCTGTTCCTTTGCAACTACAGAAGATCTATAAATCTGCCACATTTGAGACTGCAGATTCGGATGTGCTGGTGAAAACAAGGATGGGGATCCAGGTCTTCACTGTCTGGGAGAAGCCTGACCACTTGGAAAGCGGTTTGGGTCTATTCTCACTCACCTCGTAGCTTCCCCCCTTATGGTGCTCATGCCTCATGTGGTCTCAGGGAATATGAAACTGTCAGTATCAGTCAACTCAGGACACACAAAGGAAAATGACCCCCCAAACCATCAGGGGACAATAGAGGTTGCTCCTGACACTAATAGAGGTGCTTTTGCATTCAGACCTTCTAGTTAGAGGTGAGCGCTCTATCTCAGTCTCGGTCTCTGTCTCCACGCTTCTGCTTTCTCTCTTCACCCTGGGTTCTAGCTGAGCACCTTGCTTATTGTCCTGGGTGGACTTGCTCTTTAGGAGGTCACCTCCCCTCACCCTGTCTTCCCGTGAGCTGGTGAAAGTGGGGATGGGGCCCCCGAATCTTTTCCTTCCAGGCTGTATTCCTCTGAGCATAACCCAGAGCTGTGCTTAAAGGATGAAGATGGAGAAGAGAGAAGTGTTTTCAGTGTCTTGGGAATTTAGGTATACCTCACAAACAATGAAAGAAAGATGTTTTCAGCCAAATTGAGGCTGACTCAAGTTTTAGAATATGGGACAAGTTCTGGGACTGGATTTTGCACGAGATTGTACAGGATGGTGACTGGTTATAGGGTATTGAGGCAGACGTAGAAGTTGGTCGATTCTTACCTTAGATTGGAACTCAGCGGGGGTGAACCTTGCTTCCTCTCAAGCTGGTTTGTCTGTCCCCACAGCAACCATACCTGGTAGTGTTTTTTGGCGCTAAGGTCTCCTTTCCCTTTCTTACCTGGGGTTACTTGGGCCAGGAACCCGAGGGCAGCAAAGACCAGGAGCCTGAACTTCATGACTGAAGGCGTGGCCTGGAGAGCAGGTGGTGGTTCGATGGAGTGAGAGCCCTCTGTGGAATGTGCCTGGAGCTTCTACCTTTATAGGGTCCACATGATACCAGGACACTGGGCAGTGAACCAGAGGGAGAGTTCTCTAACTCCCGGAGCAGTGAGGTTCATAGTGTGTCTACTGGACTGTAGCCTGGATTGATTTATTGAGCACCCTGTGATCTTTCTGTTAGGAGGGGGAGAACAGTACAAAGAGAGCATTAGCGTGCAGCACCCATCTTTGAAACTGTAGCCAGAATTGATGAGGGTGTGGGGAAACCGGCAGGATCAATAAACTATGCATGGGTATGTTTATTGGTACAGTTTTGCTTTTGGAACACAATTTGGTCTTAAAGTACAGCTACCTTTTGACCCAGAAACTATTTCTGGAATGTGTATTTAATGGAAATAATTGGAGAAGTGCACAAATCTGTTTGTCCCAACATTATTCACAATAGTGGAAACCTAAATGATGACAGAACATGATATAATAGAACATAATATATAGACAATAGAACACTATAATATCATTAAAAATGATGATCAGCTGTATACATTTGATTTAATCTTTGGAAAGGAAACATGTATTGGTCTGTTTCCCTAGTGTCTGAGGTTTTTTTATGGGGATAAGATATGTATACTTCCATGATTAAAAAAAGACCGATGTTTTTAGGAAAATCACTTTTGATTTGAATTTTAATATAAACATTTTCATTCCTAATTTTTGCTTTCTTCCTTTAGGTTTGTGATTTCTGCAGAATAAGAAGTTTGTCATCTCCAAGTTCCTTTCAAGGAATGTTTTCTTTTTTTCATAGCACGTTTTTGAATCTGTTTATCCTCCAGATTCTTCTCTCTATCCAATTTCTAATTTTCTTAACTCCTTTATTCAGTCTGATGCCTGTAGTGTAAAGAAATGATCCCGGTATGTGCTGACATGGACCCTCTGAGCTGACTGGCTCTAGCATCTCCTTTTTCCCTAATCCCAAACCCACCACATGACAAGAAAATGCCTCTAGACTCCAACAGTTGCTCAAATTTGTAAGTATCTGTTATATTCAGTAATTTTTTTCAATTAAATATTGTAAATTAAAATCCTAAGTATATGTAATCCCCTTCATGCCCTATAAAGAACCAAAGACTGTGTTTTTGTGCATATTTTTTCACAAGATAAATTGTTTTAAAAAAACCTCTCACTTGTTAAGCAATTATGCTATTTTCTTTTAATTTGTTTACATACACCATTACAGTGATCTCATCATCAATTTGAGACACCCCAATTTCTCCAATCTATTTCAAAAATTCTTTTTATTTGGAAAGAATGTAAAACTTACAATGAATTATAAAACAAAAATTGTACCAGGGGCATCCCCATACCCTTTTCCCTATTTTACATATTGTTAACATTTTACTTCTTTTGCTTTATCTTTTACTCCCCTTTCCCACCAGAGTTTCCAATACCCCCCACTCCCTGTCTCAATCTCTTGCTCTTTGGCACAAGAAAATCCTATCCAGGTGCTATCCAGGCCGTTTGCACACAGACCATATATCATGTAATGATTAGTCAATCCCAGTGATTGAATGAAAATAGAAAGTTCCCTTCATGCACGAATATAGAGAATAGTTCTTGGCTTTCTATTTAGCACTCTAGAAACAGATTTTCTTGGCTTGGTCTGGTCACTCTAAATCTCGAGTAGGAGAGAGCTTCAAGTGCTACTTATTTTTCCTGTTATCTGTAGCTGAATAATAAACCAACAGAGTTGCTTAAAGGAACAGTCATTCATTTGGCCATGTGACTTGTTCTGGCCAATGGGCAACTGACGAGTGGTTGATCCCAAAGGAGAATTGGTAAGTACTTATGCATTGGGGTTTACCATGTCGGGATCTGATCACCATGTAAATAAATTGGAATTTTTTACTGGAGGACAAGAAGGCAAATGGAAGTGACCTATCTATCAATGAACACCAAGGCTCTATGCCTGTAAGTGAAGTAAATTTGGACGTGTTAGCCCAGCTAAGCTACCAGTTAAACTCAGCCATAGGAGCCCAGGTGAGATCTGCAAAAGAACACTTAGAATTGTGAAAAATAATAAATTGTTATTTTAAACTCTGTGTTTTAGGATGGTTTGTTATGCAGCAATCCTGACTTGTTCCTACTTCCTATTACTAGACTCCACAACTTTTATTGTGTTTTTAAAACTTGTTGTGTACTTTTTGATGTACACCTTCCAATTTTGTCTCACTTCTGGGCTGGTTTACTTTTTCTTACATTTTTCCTTTTGAGTTATATTAGGTGGAAGTAAAAGGAATTCACTTGGGGTTTTGTCTGGGTGTTCAAAGAATTTTTATCCTTTTTCATAAAGCCCTAAATTTTTTCTAGGGTCTATTTTGATGTTGGGCATTTCCAAGGCACATGCTAAATCCTTTCATTATATAGTTACATGGATATTCAGGAATATCCTTGAAGTGAAAATTAAAAATTTAACATTTTCTATTGCTTTGGCTTATTTCTTCTGGAACTGTATGTAGTTACATATATGCTGTTTCTTCTTTGCTGGTCTTCTCTCTCTCTTTTTTTTTTTTTTTTTTTTTTACATGGGAAGGCACCGGGAATCGAACCCAGGTCCTCTGGCATGGCAGGCAAGCATTCTTGCCTGCTGAGCCAATGTGGCCCGCCCTGCTGGTCTTCTCTTGCTATAGTTTTCTCCTATGTCTTTTTTTTATTGCTTTAAAAATTTTGATGTTTTTTACTTTCTAGTCCTTACTATCTTTGGTTTTAGGTTCATTTTATTGTACATTTAAAGTGCATCACCAAAATTATTGAAGTTTTTTTTTTTTCCCCCTAATTTCAGGTTCTCCTGTTGCTCAAGCATATCATTTCCAAGCTACTTTCCTCATGACTGGGGTTTTAAAAGTGCTTTGACTATTTGTAAGTAATTGGTTAGAGTTTCATCAGCTTTGTGGTTACATTTTTCTCATTTCACTGTCAGAATATTCCCAATTTCCTTTAATTTTTTTCTTAGAATGTGGTTAGATCGTACACCAATATTTCTTCCCCTATTTATACTATCTGAATAACTAAATCTGCCTGTCTTGGTCCTAAGCCTGTTTAAGGAAGATCATTTGCTTCTGGCCTTTATTCCCCCAAGAAACCCACACATCCAACTTTCAAAGTCAGTGTTTTAAGCTTTAGAGATTTTATTTTTTGTTTACAGTACTTCCTGTGATTCACTTCCTAGTAGTCCCTCTCTCTACCATTTGAAGTTTCTCTTTCTCCGTTTCTCTCTCTCTCACTCTTACTGTCCTTGTTCTGCTTAATTTTGGTTTCTTTGTCTAGAAGATTTCTCCCGAGGCGAGGTTCTTATTTTCTATAAGGGACTCTTTAAATCAGTGTTATTCATATATAATATACACGTCTTAAAATTCACTCATTTTAAGTACAAGTCAATTAATTTTAGTGTATTACAGAGTGTATAACAACCACCTTAATTTATTTTAAAGCTTTTTAAGATGTTTAAAAATAATTTTCTCATTTCCCATTTCTGGCAATCTTCATTTCTTTCTGAGGATTTGAGTTACTATCTGATGTCACTTCCTTGCTCCATTATAGAGTTCTTCCCTTCCCTTCCTTTGTGCTGCTATTGTTAAATATATCTCTATATTCTATAGGTCCAATAATCCAATTTATGGATATTGTTTTATGCTAATTTTTTTTAAAAAATTCATTTCTTCCTTCTATGTCTCCCATTCTATGCCTCACTGAATGTTGGTGAAAGAAATCCAGTCTAAAATAACGAGCAGTGAACTACCCTGATGTTTGGGGCAGGCTGGGCAAGGGCTGGAGGTAAGGGGTAAGGGCTGAACTATTTAGAAAGCCTAATGAAGATGCAGATGGAGAGTGTGGACCAGACGCCCCAGAGCTGGACTTATGCATTATTGAAAGTTATTTAAATGCCACAGGGTCCTTCTTGCTAGAATCCTGCCCCTGTCCCTGTTGCGTACTCCCCTGCTCACACAGCCCCGTAGGGGCTTGCATTAATTCTGTTTGAGGCCCTTGACCAGGTGCCTGTTTAGAATCTAACTCCAGAGAAACAAAAATCCTGAGTCAGGAGTCATCCTGAGGTTTTGCGGGGAGGTCCTGCCCTTTAGGCAAGCACTGACAGGCTCTAAAATATGGACTTCTCATTTAAAAATATTTCCAACTAAAGAATGCCACAAGGATGCTCATTAACATGTTTTAAAATCGTACAAATCTACTTAGAGGGATGGGTGTCCTGTGATCTCACCTAAATCCCTCTTGCTGCACTGGAAGCCCACTACTGAAATACAATATCTGATGCACTTTAATTACTCTCCTGGGAAGAAAAATGTGATCATAAAGTCAGTCACCAGCCTACTGTCCTTTAGACTAGCTCATCTTTGTTCTCTTAGCTTATTCGACACTGTGCCTCCTTCCAAATTATACTCCAGTTCTTTAAGTTCTTCTCTTTTTTAAAAAATATTTTCCCTTAAGTTCTTAAACCTGTCCTGGGACACCAGACTCTGATGAGGGTTTTATTGTTTTTATGACTCAATTAAGAGAAAAAAAGAGAAGAAATATATAACTATACTGTCTTTTACTGTTACTACATTAATTACCTTTCTTAGACTCTTTTTTTGCACATGTGAGTTTGAATTTCTGTCTGTTTTCTCTTCTTTTCAGCTGGAAGTCATTCTTTGGTATTTCCTGAAAGGTAGGTCTGCTAACAACAAATTCTCTCAGTCTTTATCTGGAACTGTCTTCAGTTAGCCTTAATTTTTGATACGTGGTTTTGCTGGATATAAGATTCTTGGTTGACATTTATATGAGATTCTTGGTTAATAGCCTTTTATTTTCATTGCTTGAATTGTAATTACCCATAGGTAAGCTTTACCAGAGATCTTTATTTCTTTATGTCCCTTAGACCAACTGTCTCGTGTCCTTTCTTTTCAGTCTGAAAAAACTCCCTTTAGCATTGTTTGTGGGACATGTTTTGTTAGCCTTTTGAGTTTCTTAGTTTATATAATTTCGAATGTTCTTGTTTTCTAAGAAATGCCCTTAGAAATATAATCTTTCATCTAATTTCCACTGTAAACCATTTTCATGTGGATATGTGGTACTTTCATTATGGTTCATTTCCAAACTTTTGCAATTTAATTTATTTTTGACCCATAAGTTATTTAGACGTTCTTTTTTTTAAAACTCGTTCCACATGCACATAATATCCTTTTTTTTTGAAGTAATAATTTCATTATATTATAGTTGGTTTATGTGGCTGGATTGGTTTATTTTTTGAAATATTTAAAATATACATGTACTATAATAAATGATCAATTTTATTAATGTTCTATAGGCTTTTAAATAATGTACATATTTTATTTGCTACTTAATAGCTCTATATGTGTATTAAGTCAAGATTATTTAAAATGCCTTTCTGATCCTTTAAGACAGTGTACTTGTATATTTTTTGCTTACTTTAATGGTTCCTGAGAGATATGAAAGGTTCCCATCATAATTGTAGATTTTTTCATTTCTTCTTATATTTTCAGCAGCTTTAGTTTTAGGCATTTTGATTTGTACTTTTGAAAATTTATTAATTGTATTTCTTTTCCATTGATTATAGGCTTTATCAGTAGCAAAACACAACTTTGTGTTGAACTGACTTTTTTTGCCAAAAGCATAGGGTCTGGGTCAGAGAGATGGTTCGATGTTCTAAGTCTTTATATTGGACTTGTGACGTAACTTTGGCCAATAGAATGAGGTGGAAGGCTCCACCTGTCAGTTTTGAATCTAGTCTCTGCAGTCTCTTAGAACCCTGCTCTATTGCCATGAAAACAAGCCCAGGCTAGCCATTTGGAACAGAGACAAAGCGTTCCAGCTGAGCCCACCAAAGACCTCCTGGCCACAGCTAACCCAGCAGCTGTCTGCAAACGCATAAGTGAGCCCGCCTTTGAAGAGAAGGGCATCTGAGCTGAGCCCAGACCAAATTCATGACTCACAGAATTGCGGCATAAATGGTTTTTGTTTTAAGCAACTAAATTTTGGAGGGATTTGTTATATAGCAGAAGCTCACTGATACAAAGGAACTCCCCGAGTTTTTTGGTGCACTGTTTTATTTCTTTAAATAATTAAAAAAAAATGTGTGTGTGTTTGGTCTGCTGTTTTGATTTCATTGCCGTTCCTTATTTCATTCTTTAACTTTTGTCAAAAGATGCACTTAAATCTCCCATTTCAAATATCGTGAACACTGCTCAGGATAAATCATAGAGATTTTGTCTTTACTTTTAGGTAGCGTTAATATTGATTGTGCTGGTTTGAAAGGATGTATGTCCTCTAGAAAAGCCATGTTTTAATCTAAATCCCATTTCATAAAGGCAGAATAATCCCTATTCGATACTGTATGTTTGAAATTGTAATTAGATCATTTCACTGGAGATGTGATTTAATCAAGAGTGGTTGTTAAACTGGATTAGGTGATGACATGTCTCCACCCATTTGGGTGGGTCTTGATAAGTTTCTGGAGTCCTATAAAAGAGGAAACATTTTGGAGAATGAAAGTGATTCAGAGAGAGCAGAGAAGAACGACATAGCCACGAGAGCCCACAAGCCAGCGACCTTTGGAGATGAAGAAGGAAAATGCCTCCCGGGGAGCTTCATGAAACAGGAAGCCAAGAGAGAAAGAAAGCAGATGATGCCTTTCTCGCCATGTGCCCTTCCAGCCAAGAGAGAAACCATGACTGTGTTCACCACGTGCCTTCTCGGATGAGAGAGAGACCCTTAACTTCATTGGCCTTTTTGAACCAAGGTATCTTTCCCTGGATACCTTTGATTGGACATTTCTATAGGCTTCCTTTAATTGGGACATTTTCTCAGCCTTAGAACTGTGAACTACCAACTTATTAAATTCCCCCTTTTCAAAAGCCATTCCGTTTCTGGTATATTGCATTCTGGCAGTTAGCAAACTAGAATATTGATATTTATACAAACAGTATTTTTTAGCTTATTATTATGGAGCATATAAATGTGTGTGAAAGCCAAGCTATTATATATTGAGCCCCCATGAACTCATCATCCAGAAATATCCTCGTTGTGACTCGTGTTTAGGAAAATCTTTAAGAGTCTATTGCATGTAGTGGCTCATCCACACACAACATCGGATTAGAACAGCGACTATACATTAGGAAAAATAAGATGATGCTGGCCTGTGGGAAATGGTGGGGCAGGGAGGTGGGGAGGAAAAGCGCTCTGCTTCATGGCAAGACTGAAGACAGACAGACACTCCCCAGACTGTTTATATGGCACAGACAGCCCCCACCCCAAGCTCCCTTCCAGTTATCCTCCAAAATCATTTGGACACACCCCCTCTTAGAACTGCCACTTCCATCTGCCACCTGTCCCTAAGGAGCTGGCTCCGTGGAGAGGTGTGTTGGTGGTTTTGTTTGCTAAAGGCCATTGTGCCAGGTACTCCTGTACAGGTGCCTGATATGGGATGAACATGGCCTCAGAGGCTTGAGAGCCAAGGAGGTCATATGGGGAAGAGCCCCTGACTCCCACCCTGGGATCTGAGCTCTCTTGGTTCTTGCCATCTTGTGGGATGATGTCACATTTGGAGGGTGATACACAGTGCCTCTCCATCCCAGGACAGGGGGTGGGGTGGACTTCATTGGGACTCTCAGGTTGGGGGGAAGGAAAAGGGGATCAGGGTCTAAACCCTCAGATTCCCGTGCAGGTGTGTCTCTGTCCCAGAGGTGCTGCCATCAGATTCCGTTTTGGCTTTCTCCTTTGGGAGCCTCTCCAGCCCTCTCTGACTGGTCAGTTCCAAGGGCATCAAGAGGGGCTGGTAGTCCAAGCAGCCCCACTTCTCTCCAAAAGAGTCCTGCATAAACTGACCTTGAGGGTGTACATGGTCTCTTGCAAGCTCATAGAAGTCGTAATACTCTAGGGAGGACTTTTCTGTCACCCCCCGTAAGGGTTCAGGACAAGGACCCTTTCTTTCCATCAGGTCACAGACCACCACTCTGACTTGCATATATAAGTATACGCATTCATTGCAGGCTTTGCTGTCTCCTGGCTGTCTCTCCTGTCCAAAGCTGGGCTCACTGTGACAGGAGTTCTTGGTCGTCAGGGGCTGGATAAAGAGATGCTCTGGCCTGGGCTCCAGGTGGGGCCAGCCCATTCTGCAGACCCTCAAGCAGCCTTTCCCACCACGGTGGGAGTCGGGGCTAAACCTCGCTGTGCTAGTGCCCCGTCGCCATCAGTTTGACCCAAGCTAGGTGGACCGGATGGTCAGACGGACCCCAAAGCATGAATGGAAGGAAATCCCCTTCACAAGGAGTGTCACATGGGCCTGTGATGAATGCATGAATCTCAGTCTTGTCAACAGTACTAGGGACAAGGGACATTCCTGGAGGAGGCGCCTCATGAACGGACACGCTACCCCTGGCATAGCCGATGATCAAGCTGCCAAGCCCTGTCCTGATGCCAGTCACACCGACTCTGGGGGCCCCAGCACCACTAAACTTGGCCGCTGTGTCATGTCCTGGGAGACACACGGTCTGGAGCTCTCCATCTGGCCATGTGGAGCTGGGAGCTGCTGCAGGGAGGCTGGTTAGACAGGGTCTCTGGCCCTGCTCAGGGAAGAGGCAGGCACAGGCCTGCTCAGACCCCTGCAGGGCCGAGGCATGAGTGGTGCCCTGGGGTCTGCATTTTCTTTGGTCTCCACCCCCGCTGCCCTGGTACCCCTGCTCAGACCAAGGCACTTGCCCTGTTCGAGGTGACTGATGACTTACCTTTATTTTAATGGACCCCTCTAGGGGATGAGGACTCTTTTTAAAAACACATCTATAACACCATTATCAAACCTAATACATTAACGATACTTCCTTTATGTTATAAAATATACAGCTGCTAGGCAAATTGCCCCAAATCTCTCTCTCTTTTATATAAAATTATGGAGTCAGAATCCAAATAAATTCCACATGTTGTAATTAGGTGATATGTCTCATAAGTCCTTACCGTCCCTCTGTTTTAATTTTCCTTATAGTGTATTGGCTGAAGACACACCCTCACCCTTCCTACATGCCAGAATCTGCTCGTTGATTCTGGAACGTTGAAGATTGAACAATCTTCATCTGTCCTAGAGATTGAGAGTTGCAGCCAGAGCTTGATCAGTTTGAGTTTCGATTATTTTTTTGTCAAAACTACTTTGAAAGTGGTAGCATGTATGTCCATAGGGGGCACAAAATGTTTTATTTTCCTTTTATTGTGATTTTGGCAGCCATTAAAGGCCACTGCCGAGTCTATTCATGCGTCGGTTTACAAAATGGTGATATTTAATTTCTATTATTCCTTCTTTATTTACTACCTGGACATATTTCTAAAAAGTGAAACTCCCTCTCATCAACGATTTGATTCTTCTCAGGCACAGCTTTTCTGCAGGAAGGCAAGGATAAATTCTTTACCTGCATTTACTGGTTTTCAATGTATTTTCAGATTTAGTTAATCAGTTATTATTTTTTGTTGAGGCTCCCATTTCCCTGTCTTTGTAAAAGAAGGCCTCTTCGAGTTGATTCCTCAGTGCTTTTTATTTTCTTTCTTTTTTTTGCATGGGCAGGCACCGGGAATTGAATCCAGGTCTCTAGCATGGCAGGTGAGAACTCTGCCTGCTGAGCCACTGTGGCCTGCCCTAGATGACTTTTTTTTTTCAGTATGATAAAGTATTCCAAGTATGACTTTTTTTTTTGCTTTAGATCCCAAAACAGCAATTTCTTCAACGAAACTTCAGAAAGTGGCATTTAGAGACCTCAATCAGGGTGCTAGGACAATCATTGCTCTTACATTGACCAACATTTCTAGATATTTTCAATGGAAAATAAAACACATCATGAGTTTATACTGAAACTTCAAATTCAAATTTAGGACCACAGGATTTTAACCAAACCTTACCTTTCTTATGCCTATCAGTGACAATAGCATTCATTTGCTTCATCCCATAATATGTGCATAAAAAATCAATACGATTATTGAAAACAATTAAACATTTTTGCAGTTCGTTTTGTCCTTAGGCTATATTCCACTAAAGAGTTTCAATCAAATTACTCTTTTTAAGGCCATTTCAGATAATTCCTTTTTAAGTTGGTAAACGACCAATCCAAGATAAAGGTTTATTTTATTCCTTTGCTTCTTTTTTTTTTTTTAAATAAAAATCGTATCCTCTTTAATATATGTCCCATTTTCTAGGACAATTTGGGCCATAAGGATATTCCTTTGCTTTTAAGCTTTAGGGATTTTTGTGTTATATGTATATATATATATATATATATATTTTAAACTTTAAAAATTGTATAATACAACATATATACAAAGCAAAGAAAGAAAAAGGCAATAGTTTTCATAGCACTCTTCAACAAGTATTTACAGGACAGAACCCAGAGTTTGTCATGGGGGATTGTGTTTAAATTTTGATGCTTTTATATTAGGTAAAAATGTACATGATACCAAAATGTAATCTTCAAACCAGGTTATGTTCAGAGAATCCTAGCATCTGTACAGATCTCCACCACTCTGTTTCCTCCTTCTCCTTATAGATATCCAATTAAAAATTTTCCTTCGTTTAAAAAATAGATGTATCTAAGGTTTAGTTTCTGCCTCCCCCCCCGCCCCCCATTCCTCTCTTAGAGTGGAGGAGTCCAGGTGACTGAGGGTCATCAAAGCCAGGAACTAGGGACAGCAGAAGCCGGAGGCAGAGACGTCATGCCTGGAGACATGGCCTGGGGACGACACAGTGAGGGTGGAGAGGGATGGAGCTACCTGTGCCACTCGCCTGCAGCGCTGGCCTATATTAGATTTCAAATGAGATAAAAGCTCGGGCAGTGAGCTAGAGAAAAGCCAGGCATCTCTTTCATCAGGGGAACAGATTTGGCCAGACTGTCTAATCAGCTGTTGCATAAATTGACAGAGTACTTGCTGAATGCACAGATTACACGCAGTCTGAAGACAGGCTTTCCAGGTTCTGTTGGCAAAGCTGAGACACACAGGGATAAAAGCGTATTGTGCGTTTAAATTGATACAGTGTTTTTTTGGAGAGCAATTTGTCAACATACCTTCAACACCTAAGACAAAATTAAACCACCCAGCACTGTGCTTGTCTCTATCTAAAGAAATCTTTTCATGATGGTTACATATACAACACGGAATTTCCCATTACAACCACTTTCATGTATGTGATCTGTGACATGAGTCACATGCGCGGTGTTGTGCCATCATCCATTACCTACACTTTTTCGTCACCCCCGAACAGTAACTCTGCAGCCATCAGCCACCACCATGTTCAGGATACAGGGCAACCCCATCACTCCCTAAAATTCTCCTGGCCTCCTTGACCACGTCAGAAAGGAATGAAAGGCCCGTACCTCCTGCCTGGGAAGTCTCAGCCCAGCTGACAGGTCAGTGGCAGCTGAAAGGTCATTCATCGCACAGGTCATTAGGTGTGGGTTTTTAAAAAAAATTTATCCCACCATTTTAATATGGCTTTCAGCTCTGTTTGGTGTCCTTGAATCAAGTACAAACTCTCTAGAGAGTAAAATATTTGGTTTCCTCTTTATATTAATTTCCCATTGTATTTTGTTTTTAGTTAAGAGTGTGAAGTGTATACCATGTGGCTTTAATTTTTTTTTTGGAATGGGGTCCATGGGCCCACATGGCAGGCGAGCATTCTGCCACTGAACCACCCGTGGCTTTAATTTTATTAAAATTTTCGATTGTGAACAATCTTTGTTAATTTGTGGGACTCTTCCATTGATTTTGGAGAGAAAAAATTTTTTTTCTACTCGTGTAGAATGTTCTCTGTGTTAATTACTTCAAGTTTGTTGATTCTTTAGTAAAGTTCCATATGTCTTTAGTTTTTCCTTTATGTACTTGATTTACTGCTTTCTGATAGAGGTGGAAGTCATTTATCAGAAAGCAATTTTAGGAGAGAGATTTTGACTGGGAAAATCTTTCAAAAAGACTTTTAAAGTAGAAATGTTACTATACCTTCTCTAGTAGCCTCCCACATTTTTTTGGCCACTTATAGCTATTCTGCTATGTGGATCCTTTGCAAAGAGTGGGGAATGAGCAGAAAATTGGGAACTGTTTTGCCACTTTGAGTCTGTATGCTTTATAGTTATCAATACAGAATACTAATATATATTAATATATACAATATAATTATTAATATAGAATATTAATATTTTCAGTAATTTTATTGTAGAATGATAGACAGTATTGTTTGTTGTAGAAAAAATTACAAAATGGGAAATTAGAAATAAAAAATCATCTGTAATTATACATGGTATGATTAAAAGTTGCATAAGCTTCTAGGGTCTCTCACTATCAAAAATGCATTTAGAGTGCATGGGTGGTTCAGTGGTAGAATGCTTGCCTTCTATGCGAGATACCCAGATTAGATTCCTGGACCATGTACCTACCACCCCCAAAATGCATTTATAGCAATAAATAAATGAAGAGAGTTAATCTTAAGAAACGTTGTTATCTGCTGACTTCATTGTGGGTGTAAGGATGTCAATAGGAGAAGAGGAGAGAGGGCACATTGTCTTCATATAAAAAGGGTGGGAACTAAGAGGGTGGGAGGGTGAGGGGGCCTGTGAGAGGGGAGTGGGTGGAGGAATGGACTGGGAAACCCAGGCCTGTGAGCTGAGTACGAGTGAGGTGTCAGGTGGCTGAAAAGGAACTTGAGAGAAAATCAGAAATGTTTAACTGCAATTGTTATGAAGATTCGCCGTGTAGCAGTGATGCCAGGCTTCTTCCATATCTCCCCCTGAAGTCTTCAGTAAAATGTTTCTCATGACGGTATTGTGGTGTTGAATCTATTTTTGGATGCATTGAATCTCTGCATTCAGGAGATGGAGCAGGTATCGTAGCTGTTGATAGGACTGCAGTGCTTTGGGATTACACACACAGGTAATGTGTGTGTGTGTGTATTTGTTACAAAATGGGACCAACTGTCTATACAAGACTCTAAAATTGTTCTTTGAATGAATAACACACTATTGGACTCATGCTTTACTATTGAAAAATAGTAAATGCTTATTTTTAAGGGCCCCAGAGTATCCATTGTACATTAGGAAAATATCCACTTTATTTAACCATTCCCTCATTTCTGGACATTTACACAGCTTCCAGGGCTTTATTATTTTAAACTATGCTGCTATGATTATGTTTGCATATACATTAATCTTTCTGATATGGATTTTGGTTATTTCCTAAGAGTATATTCCCAAAATGGAATTTCTGTATCAAAGTACATGCACATTTCTAAGGGTTCTGACAGGATAGTTGTGTGCCTCCAGAATTTACCCATTTTGTCCTAAACAGGAATGTTTGACAAAAAGACTTGTTTCTATTTATACATTGGCAAACTTGCAATTTACTAATCTTTTAATGTGTCTCAAGCTGATAGATAAAAACAGTATCTCTGTAGTTTTAATTTGCATTTATTTGATTATAAATAAGACAGATTTTCCCCATATGTTTTTGGCCATTTTAGGGGTTATACTGATAAATTATGTCATTTGTCCCTAAAGGTTTCATGTTTACCTTGTTGAAATTAGCTTCTTATATTTTAACTGGTGTCAATATTTCCTTATACATGTCTCATTTGTCACATGTCTTTTTAAAATTATTGTGAAAATAACATATATACAAAAAAGCAATAAATTTCAAAGCACACTGCAACAACATTATAGAACAGACTTCAGAGTTTGGTATAGGTTTGCAATTCCACAATTTTAGGTTTTTGCTTCTAACTCCTCCAAGACGTTGGAGACTAAAAGAAATATCAATATAATAATTCAACACTCATACACATTTGTTAAATCCTATTTTCTCTGTTTTAAGTCTGCCTTCTTCTTTGATCTTTTTCTCAATCTTTAGGGATATTTGGGCTATGCCCATTCTAACTTTTTCTTGTTGGAAGGGGCTATCCCCAATATGGGATAGGGGGACAGGACTAGTTGGTGTTCTGGAGAGGCTGACCCCTCTATGTTTTAGAACTTATCTGGCCTAGGAACCCATCTGGAGGTTGTAGATTTCTGGTAAGTAATCATAGTGCATGGAACCTTTGTAGAATCTCAGATAAAGCCCTAGGTGTTGTTTAGGGTTGGCAGGAATGGTTTTGGTTGGGGTTTGGCAAACTTTGATAGTAGCAATATCTAGCTGAACCTAGTATAAGAGTAGCCTCCAGAGTAGGCTGTGACTCTATTTTAATTCTCTTAGCCACTGATACCTTATTTGTTAACAATTCTTTTCCACCTTTTGATCAGGAAAGCATTGTTGATCCCATGGTGCCAGGTCCAGGCTTATCCCTGGGAGTCATATACCTTGTTGCCAGGAGACTTTCACGCCTGGATGACATGTCCCACATAGTGGGGAGGGTAATAATTTCACTTGCAGAGCTGGGCTTAGAGAGAGAGAGGCAACATCTGAGCAACAAAAGAGGTCCTCTGGAAGTAACTCTTAGGCATAACTCTAGGTAGCTAAAACTACCTAGAGTTCACAAGAGCAAGCCTCAAGATCAAGGGCTTGGCCTATTGCCTTGGAGTCCCTGATGTTTGAGGCAGTACCAGGGGTTTCCCTGGTGGTAAAATTTAATAGTTTCATATTTTATTTTAGCACCCTGGGAACTACTTTTCTTGGCTTCATCTGGGCATCCTAAGTCCCTGGCTTAAGAGAGAGCTTCAACAAGTGCTACCTATTCTTCCAGTTATCTGTTGCTGCATAACAAAATAGTGATGTGGCTTAAAAAAAAAACAGTCTTTCACCTAGTTCATGAAACTGAAGTTTGGGCAGGGCTCAGCAGGACAGACTCATTTCTGTTCCACATGGTGTCAAGAGCAGCACCCTGACTAGGGGCTGGAGGACCCACTTCCATGGTGGATCACTCACATGGCTGCCGAGTTGGTGCTCACTGTTGGTTGGAAGCTCAGCTCAGCATGAGGGCCAGGGTTCTTGGTTCCTCTTTGTTTAAGCCTCTACATGTGGGCCTCTCCACAGGCTGCTTGAGCTTCCTCACAAAATGGTGTCTGGGTTCCAAGAGGAAGAATCCCAAGGGATAGGAAATGGAAACCTCACAGCCTTACATGGGAAAGAATTTGGAATGGGGAAGGGGAAGGGAGAATGTGACATGTTGGCTAACTTTTACTGATTGCCTCATTTCTGACAGCTCTGAGTCAAAGAGCACCAGGGAAGGCAGTATAGAGGTAATACAAGAAAAATAATTGTAATAAGTTATATTGGATGCTGGTGTGAAGGGAGAGAAAGAGAAAATATGATAATTGTATAATTTTTCTAATAGGTCAAACTGGTAAATATTTTATGAGAAAGAGAGAATGACATGTAATAGTACTATATAATTATAAATTATAAAGATGACCCTTAGAAGTCCAAGTCTAAATATCTGAAACCTAAATATCAGAAAGTAAAACATGCACCTAACCACACAAATGACCTAATGAGAGTAAATATATATATTATATAATATATATATTCATTTACATATAATTTAAATAATGATACAGAATTCAGAGTGCATATTCATCTGTCCTACCAATATATGTAAATGCTTAAATGATCCACTTTTAAATTTCTTGGCTCATAAAGCAAGCCCAGCTTTATGCTATATACAAGCAAAACACCAAATATATTTGATTGAGGAAGGAGAGAGGTCTGTCATAGAAAGTATTACAGTTGCATTTGTTGGGTCATGATGCCAGTGTCAGTCAAATTCATGGATGATCCTTCAAGTTTTAAAAAATAACTTTATTAGAAAAGTACGACAAACAGGGACTAAAAGACATTTGAGAAAGTTCAAATTGAAGAGTCCTCTAGGACTTCAATTTTTTATGGGCAGAGAATAGTATAAGTAAGTCACTCAGCTGCAAACAGAGACCATTTCTTAGGATTCGTGTGGAATGATGTCTTAGAGGGTGGGTCCAAGTACCCAGAGGGTAGAGGCAAAATCAATATTAAAAATGAGCTAGAGAATTACTAGGGCTCAAAAATTCTTACTAATCAAAGAAAATTTCCTATTTCCAGAGTAGCAGGAATGGTCACTATGTGACCAATAAGATTTCAGAGTAACTGTGGACCAATGACTGCTATATATTTCCCTATCTGCCTTCCTGTGCTTTTGAATAAGAGTATCTATCGTAACTACCCCATCCCCATGTCTCCACTGTATGTGGCTGTGTGTGGGTTGAACAAATAACTTATATTTTTAATTCACCAGTCTTTGAATCAAGTGAATCAAGTTGAAGGAGACTCATCTATTCTTGGAACAAATCTCAATTTAGGTCATGATGTCTTAGTCTTCAATTTTGAGCTTGACACATGAAAAGATGTTCAACATCATTAGCTGTCAAGGAATGCAAATCAAAACACAAGAAGATACTATTTAAGCCAGAAGTGAAAGGACAAATATTGCAACATCTCACTAATATGGACTAACTATAATGTGCAAACTCCGAGAATTGAATTTGCGACACAGATTATTAGGGGAATGCCTATTGTAAAGATTTCTAGAGTGTAAACTTTTATAGCAGTCCATTCTATTCTGGAGTGGTGTTCTAGTTTGCTAGCTGCTGAAATGTGATATACCAGAAATGGAGTGGCTTTTAAAAGGGGAAATTTATTAAGTTGCAAGTTTACAGTTCTAAGGCTGAGAAAATGTCCCAATTAAAGCAAGCCTATAAAAGTGTCCAAATTAAGGTACCAACAAGAGGTTACTTTCACTCAAGAAAGGATGATGAGGTTCAGGGTTTCTCTCTCAACTGGAAAGGCACATAGTGAACATGTTGACATCTGCTAGCTTTCTTTCAGGGCTTCTTCTTTCATGAAGCTGCCCCAGGGGCATTTTCCTTCTTCATCTCCGAAGGTCTCTGGCTGTGTGGGTTCTGTGGCTCTTGTGGATCTCGTCGCTCTCTCTCTATCTCCAAAATGCTTTCTCTTTTAAAGGATTCCAGTAACTAATGAAGACCCACCTGGAATAGACGAAGTCATAACTCCATGGAAGCCATCTAACAGAAAGTTACCACCCACAATTGGGTGGGTCACATCTTCATGGGAGCAATCAAAAAGCTCCAGCCAGCAATATTGAATGAGAATTAAAGGACATGTTTTTTCTGGGATCCACCACAGATTCAAATCAGCATAAGTGGTAACTATTATTTCTAAATTTTGAAATGCTGAGCTGTTTGTGTATAACCTGGTCATTCCTTAGAACTTCTGGTATCTGTGTGACACCTGAGACTCAGAGCTAGAGCTCTGCAGCTATGAAAGTCAGCATAACCCCATACAGCAACTATTAAAAACACTGAAAAAAATCAGACTTCAATTAGAGATAGGAATCAAACTGATTTGGGTAGGACTAAAGTAAATTACTGTGATGTCCCAACACTTTCTAGAGTAATCTGGGCAGAAGATTAAAAGGTATTGTAAAGTCTCCTTGAGGGCCTGGGGGGAAAGGTAGAAATATCACACTTCCCCACCTGGAGAAGACCTGATATTCTCGCAATCAGTGGGAACTGCCAATATCATGGGCCAGGCTGAAAATCTTGGGGCTTACCATTATGAAACTTATTCCTGCAAAGGAGAGGCTAAGCCTACTTATGATAGTGCCTAAGAGTCACCCCCAGAGAACCTCTTTCATTGCTCAGATGTGGCCTCTTGCTCTAAGCCAACTCGGCAGGTGAACTCACTGGCCTTCCCATTATTTGGGACATGACTCCCAGGGGTGTAAATCTCCCTGGCAATGTGGGACATGACTCTTGGGGATGAGCTTGGCTCTGGCATTTTGGAATTGAGAAAGCCTTCTTGACCAAAAAAGGGGACGAGAAATGAAACAAAATAAAGTTTCAGTGGTTGAGAGATTTCAAATAGAGTTAAGAGGTATTTCTGGAGGTTATTCTTATGCAGTATATATATTTTTCAGTTTCTGATGTATTGGAGTTTCTAGAGGGAAATACCTGAAACTGTCGAACTGTAATCTGATAACCTCGATTCTCAAAGATGACTGAATACCTATAGAGCTTTTAAGTTGCAAGTATGTGATTGTGAAAGCCTTGTGGCTGACACTTCTTTTATCCAGTGTATGGACAGATAACTAAGAAAATAAAGACAAAAAATAAATAAATAATGGGGGGGGTGTATTAATTTGCTAAAGCTGCTGAATGCAATGCATCAGAAATAGAACAGCTTTAAAAAGTGGAATTTATTATATTATAAGTTTACAGTTTTAAGGCCATAAATATGTCCTAGCTGAGGCATCCAGAGGAAGATGCCTTGGCAAGGAAGGCTGATCTGGGAAGGCATGTCTCTGGAGTCTGCTGGTCCTTGTTCCTGGTTCCATTGCTTCCAGCTTCTGATGTCAGTGGTTTCCTCTCTAAGTGTCTGTGGGCCTTCACTTAGCTCCTCTGGAACACAACTCTGGGTTGTGGCTTGCCTCGCATCTCCTGGGAAGGTATACAGTAACGTCTGCTGGGTTCTGCCCGTGTCTAGGCACCTGCTTTCTCTGCCGGCACTCCAAACATCCAAGCATCCATGTCTCTGTCAGCTCTGAAGCTACTGTTCTCCAAGCATTTGCATCTGAGGTTTCTTCAAAATGTTTCCCCTTTTAAAGGATTCCAATAAACTAATCAAGGCCCAGCTTGAATGGGCGGAGTCATATCTCCACCTAATCAAAAGTTTACACACACAACTGGGCATGCCACATCTCTGTGGAGATAATCTAATAAAAAATCACCACTCCAGGGCCATGGTGGCTCAGCAGGCAGAGTCCTTGCCTGCCATGCTGGAGACACGAGTTTGCTTCCCAGTGCCTGCCCATGCAAAAAAAACAAAAAACAAAAAACAAAAAAACCCCACCACCCCACACTACTGAATCAGGATTAAAAGAAAGGCTGCTCCCACCAGATTGGATTTTAAGATTAAAACATGGGGGGATCCAAGATGGCGTCTTAGTAAGGTACATGCGTCTTAGTTCCTCCGACTCCAAATCAACTAATAGGTGAACAGAAACAGTACAAAACAACTCCCGGGGCTACAGCAGGGAATGGACACACAGCGTAACCAAGTCTGGGCTGGCTAGTCTGACTGCGAAACTCAGCTGCGGTGAGTGAGATCCCCGAGCGGCGGGCGATTTCCCGAGCAGCCGCAGCTGCGGCGGTCCGAGCTAATCCCTCCCTCCTTCCGGGGCTGACTGAGAGACTCGGAGAGACAAGCTTCCCAGCCAAGGCGGCCGGCGCCACACTTTTGCGGGCGGCTTCGAGTCCGCGACTACAAGTCTCGGATCAGAGGGCTATCCAAAGTCTGGGCTGGCAAGTCTGATTGCGAGACTTGGCTGCGGCGAGACCCCCAAGCGGCTGCAGCTGCGGCGGTCCGAGCTAATCCCTCCCTCCTTCCCGGGCCGGCTGAGAGTATCGGAGAAGTAAGTTCCCCAAGCCGAGGCAGGCGGCGCCCTTCTTTTGCGGGCGGCTTCGAGTCTCGGCTTTAAGTCCGCGGCTACGAGTCCCGGATCAGAGGGCTATCCAAAGTCTGGGCTGGCTAGACTGACTGCGAGACTCGGCTGCAGTGAGACCCCCGAGCGGTGTGCGATCTCCCGATCAGCGGCAGCTGCGGTGGTCCAAGCTACTCCCTCCCCCCTTTCCGGGCCGGCTGAGAGTATTGGAGAAGCAAGTTTCCCAAGCCGAGGCAGGTGGCACCCCTCTTTTGCAGGCGGCTTCGAGTCTCTGCTTTGAGTCCGCGGATACGAGTCTCAGATAGGAGGGCTATCCAAGCCGCGGAAGCCCCCCCCCCACGGGAGGCTTCCTGGTCCGGTGGGGAATCCCCCAGGCCCGCTGTGGCCCGCAACCAGCCACAGGGTCCCCTCAAGCCGCGGGAGCTGACGCCCCCACCACGCGCGGCCCCTGAACCAATGGAGAGATTTGGATCCGAAAGCCCCACCACGGAGATCGGTGACTGGGGGAGACCCATTCCAAACACTTGAGACAAACGTGTGCCACGTGCGCCACGTACTGGGCAAGATAAGAAAAACAGATCCCAGAGATTTCACAGAAAAATCTTACAACCTTGCCGGGTCCAACACCCAGAGAAATCTGAATAAATGCCCAGACGCCAGCAGCAGAAGATAACTGTCCACGCTCAAAAGATTGAGAATATGGCCCAGTCAAAGGAACAAACCAATAGCTCAAATGAGACACAAGAGCTGAGACAACTAATCCTGAATATACGAACAGAAATGGAAAACCTCTTCAAAAATGAAATCGATAAATTGAGGGAGGACATGAAGAGGACATGGGCTGAACATAAAGAAGAAATAGAAAAACTGAAAAAACAAATCGCAGAACTTATGGAAGTGAAGGATAAAGTAGCAAACATAGAAAAAATAATGGATAGTTACAATGATAGATTTAAAGAGACAGAAGATAGAATTAGTGAGTTGGAGGATGGAACATCTGAATTCCAAAAAGAAACAGAAACTATAGGGAAAAGAATGGAAAAATTTGAACAGGGTATCAGGGAACTCAAGGACAATATGAACCGCACAAATATACGTGTTGTGGGTGTCCCAGAAGGAGAAGAGAAGGGAAAAGGAGGAGAAAAACTAATGGAAGAAATTATCACGGAAAATTTCCCAACTCTTATGAAAGACCTAAATTTGCAGATCCAAGAAGTGCAGCACACCCCAAAGAGATTAGACCCAAATAGGCGTTCTCCAAGACACTTACTAGTTAGAATGTCAGAGGTCAATGAGAAAGAGAGGATCTTGAAAGCAGCAAGAGAAAAACAATCCATCACATACAAGGGAAACCCAATAAGACTATGTGTAGATTTCTCAGCAGAAACCATGGAAGCTAGAAGACAGTGGGATGATATATTTAAAATACTAAAAGAGAAAAACTGCCAACCAAGACTCCTATATCCAGCAAAACTATCCTTCAAAAATGAGGGAGAAATTAAAACATTCTCAGACAAAAAGTCACTGAAAGAATTCATGACCAAGAGACCAGCTCTGCAAGAAATACTAAAGGGAGCATTAGAGTCAGATACAAAAAGACAGAAGAGAGAGATATGGAAAAGAGTGTAGAAAGAAGGAAAATCAGATATGATATACATAATACAAAAGGCAAAATGTTAGAGGAAAATATTATCCAAACAGTAATAACACTAAATGTCAATGGACTGAATTCCCCAATCAAAAGACATAGATTGGCAGAATGGATTAAAAAACAGGATCCTTCTATATGCTGTCTACAGGAAACACATCTTAGACCCAAAGATAAACATAGGTTGAAAGTGAAAGGTTGGGAAAAGATATTTCATGCAAATAACAACCAGAAAAGAGCAGGAGTGGCTATACTAATATCCAACAAATTAGACTTCAAATGTAAAACAGTTAAAAGAGACAAAGAAGGACACTATATACTAATAAAAGGAACAATTAAACAAGAAGACATAACAATCATAAATATTTACGCACCGAACCAGAATGCCCCAAAATACGTGAGGAATACACTGCAAACACTAAAAAGGGAAATAGACTCATATACTATAATAGTTGGAGACTTCAACTCACCACTCTCATCAAGGGACAGAACATCTAGACAGAAGATCAACAAAGAAATAGAGAATCTGAATATTACTATAAATGAACTAGACTTAATAGACATTTATAGGACATTACATCCCACAACAGCAGGATACACCTTTTTCTCAAGTGCTCATGGATCATTCTCAAAAATAGACCATATGCTGGGTCACAAAGCAAGTCTTAACAAATTTAAAAAGATTGAAATCTTACACAACACTTTCTCGGACCATAAAGGAATGATGTTGGAAATCAATAATAGGCAGAGTGCCAGAAAATTCACAAATACGTGGAGGCTCAACAACACACTCCTAAACAACAAGTGGGTCAAAGAAGAAATTGCTAGAGAAATTAGCAAATACCTCGAGGCGAATGAAAATGAAAACACAACATATCAAAACTTATGGGACGCAGCAAAGGCAGTGCTAAGAGGGAAATTTATTGCTCTAAATGCCTATATCAGAAAAGAAGAAAAGGCAAAAATTCAGGAATTAACTATCCATTTGGAAGAACTGGAGAAAGAACAGCAAGCTAACCCCAAAGCAAGCAAAAGGAAAGAAATAACAAAGATTAGAGCACAAATAAATGAAATTGAAAACATGAAAACAATAGAGAAAATCAATAAGGCCAGAAGTTGGTTCTATGAGAAAATCAATAAGATTGATGGGCCCTTAGCAAGATTGACAAAAAGAAGAAGAGAGAGGATGCAAATAAATAAGATCAGAAATGGAAGAGGAGACATAGCTACTGACCTCACAGAAATAAAGGAGGTAATAACAGGATACTATGAACAACTTTACACTAATAAATACAACAATTTAGAGGAAATGGACGGGTTCCTGGAAAGACATGAACAACCAACTTTGACTCAAGAAGAGATAGATGATGTCAACAAACCAATCACAAGTAAAGAAATCGAAGCGGTCATTCAAAAGCTTCCTAAAAAGAAAAGTCCAGGACCAGATGGCTTCACATGTGAATTCTATCAAACATTCCAGAAAGAATTAGTACCAACTCTCCTCAAACTCTTCAAAAAAATCGAAGTGGAGGGAAAACTACCTAACTCATTCTATGAAGCCAACATTACCCTCATACCAAAACCAGGCAAAGATATTACAAGAAAAGAAAACTACAGGCCGATCTCTCTAATGAATATTGATGCAAAAATCCTCAATAAAATTCTAGCAAATCGTATCCAACAACACATTAAAAGAATTATTCATCATGACCAAGTAGGATTCATCCCAGGTATGCAAGGATGGTTCAACATAAGAAAATCAATTAATGTAATACACCATATCAACAAATCAAAGCAGAAAAATCACATGATCATCTCAATTGATGCAGAGAAGGCATTTGACAAGATTCAACATCCTTTCCTGTTGAAAACACTTCAAAGGATAGGAATACAAGGGAACTTCCTTAAAATGATAGAGGGAATATATGAAAAACCCACAGCTAATATCATCCTTAATGGGGAAAAATTGAAAACGTTCCCCCTAAGATCAGGAACAAGACAAGGATGTCCACTATCACCACTATTATTCAACATTGTGTTGGAGGTTCTAGCCAGAGCAATTAGACAAGAAAAAGAAATACAAGGCATCAAAATTGGAAAGGAAGAAGTAAAACTATCACTGTTTGCAGACGATATGATACTATACGTCGAAAACCCGGAAAAATCCACAACAAAACTACTAGAGCTAATAAATGAGTACAGCAAAGTAGCAGGTTACAAGATCAACATTCAAAAATCTGTAGCATTTCTATACACTAGCAATGAACAAGCGGAGGGGGAAATCAAGAAATGAATCCCATTTACAATTGCAACTAAAAGAATAAAATACCTAGGAATAAATTTAACTAAAGAGACAAAAGACCTATACAAAGAAAACTACAAAAAACTGCTAAAAGAAATCACAGAAGACCTAAACAGATGGAAGGGCATACCGTGTTCATGGATTGGAAGACTAAATATAGTTAAGATGTCAATCCTACCTAAATTGATTTACAGATTCAATGCAATACCAATCAAAATCCCAACAACTTATTTTTCAGAAATAGAAAAACCAATAAGCAAATTTATCTGGAAGGGCAGGGTGCCCCGAATTGCTAAAAACATCTTGAGGAAAAAAAACGAAGCTGGAGGTCTTGCGCTGCCAGACTTTAAGGCATATTATGAAGCCACAGTGGTCAAAACAGCATGGTATTGGCATAAAGATAGATATATCGACCAATGGAATCGAATAGAGTGCTCAGATATAGACCCTCTCATCTATGGTCATTTGATCTTTGATAAGGGAGTCAAGCCAACTCACCTGGGACAGAACAGTCTCTTCAATAAATGGTGCCTAGAGAACTGGATATCCATATGCAAAAGAATGAAAGAAGACCCATATCTCACACCCTATACAAAAGTTAACTCAAAATGGATCAAAGATCTAAACATTAGGTCTAAGACCATAGAACAGTTAGAGGAAAATGTAGGGAGATATCTTATGAATCTTACATTTGGAGGCGGTTTTATGGACCTTACACCTAAAGCAAGAGCACTGAGAAAGGAAATAAATAAATGGGAACTCCTCAAAATTAAACACTTTTGTGCATCAAAGAACTTCATCAAGAAAGTAGAAAGACAGCCTACACAATGGGAATCAATATTTGGAAACGACATATCAGATAAAGGTCTAGTATCCAGAATTTATAATGAGATTGTTCAACTCAACAACAAAAAGATAGCCAACCCAATTACAAAATGGGAAAAAGACTTGAATAGACACCTCTCAGAGGAGGAAATACAAATGGCCAAAAGACACATGAAGAGATGCTCAATGTCCCTGGCCATTAGAGAAATGCAAATCAAAACCACAATGAGATATCATCTCACACCCACCAGAATGGCCATTATCAACAAAACAGAAAATGACAAGTGCTGGAGAGGATGCGGAGAAAGAGGCACACTTATCCACTGTTGGTGGGAATGTCAAATGGTGCAACCACTGTGGAAAGCAGTTTGGCGGTTCCTCAAAAAGCTGAATATAGAATTGCCATACGATCCAGCAATACCATTGCTGGGAATCTACTCAAAGGAATTAAGGGCAAAAACTCAAACAGACATTTGCACACCAATGTTTATAGCAGCGTTATTTACAATTGCAAAGAGATGGAAACAGCCAAAATGTCCATCAACAGACGAGTGGCTAAACAAACTGTGGTATATACGTACGATGGAATATTATGCAGCGTTAAGACAGGATAAACTTATGAAGCATGTAATAACATGGATGGACCTAGAAAACATTATGCTGAGTGAGTCTAGCCAAAAGCTAAAAGACAAATACTGTATGGTCCCAATGATGTGAATCGACACTCGAGAATAAACTTGGAATATGTCATTGGTAACAGAGTTCAGCAGGAGTTAGAAACAGGGTAAGATAATGGGTAATCGGAGCTGACAGACGGTGCAATAGGACTAGATACAAAAACTCAAAAATGGACAGTACAATAATACCTAATTGTAAAGTAATCACGTTAAAATACTGAACGAAGCTGCATCCGAGCTATAGATTTTTGTTTTGTTTTGTTTTGTTTGTTTTGTTCTTATTATTATTACTTTTATTTTTTTTCTCTATATTAACATTCTATATCTTTTTCTGTTATAATGCTAGTTCTTCTAAACCGATGCAAATGTACTAAGAAACGATGATCATGCATCTATGTGATGATGTTAAGAATTACTGATTGCATATGTAGAATGGTATGACGTCTAAAAAAAAAAAATGGTCAGCACAATACTGCCTAATTGTAACGTAATTATCTTGGAACGCTGAATGAAGCTGCATCTGATCTATAGTTTTTTTTTTGTTTGTTTTGTTTTTTTTTTCTCTTATATATTTTTGTACTTTTTATTTTTATTTGTGTTTTCTCTCTGTGTTATCACTTTATTTCTTTTTCTGTTGTAGTGCTATTTCTTTCTCTAAATCGATGCATATGTACTGAGAAATGATGACCATACACCTATGTGATGATATTAAGAATTACTGATTGCATATGTAGAATGGATTGATTTCTATTGTTGTGTTAGTTAATTTTTTTAATTAAAAAAAAAAAAAGATTAAAACATGGCTTTTGTGGAGTACATAATAGTTTCAGACCGGCACAAGGGTTAAGGGGGTATGGGATGTTTCAGGTGTTCCTTTTTACTTTTATTTTTGTATATTTTTTGGAGTAATGAAAATGTTCAAAAATCTATTGTGATGATGAATGCACAGCTATATGAGGAGTCTGCGAATCACTGATTTGTACACTTTGGATGATTATATGGTACGTGAATGTATAATATATATCAATAAATCTCATTAAAAATGTACAATTTGACACATATTATAATGGCTGCTATAAAAAAAGAAACAGAAAGTAACAAGTGTTGGAGAGGATGTGCAGAAATAGGAACACTCATTCATTGCTGGTGGCAATGTAAAATGGTGCAGCTGTCGTGGAAGACAGTTTAATGGTTTCTCAGAAAGCTAAGTATATAGCTACCATATGACCTAGCAATCCTGCTACTCTACCTCAAATAATTGAAAATGGAAACTCAGAAATATATTTTGCACACCGAAGTCCAAAGCAGCATTATTTACAATTGCCCAAATATGGAAGCAACCACCAGCCAATGACTGGATAGACAAGCTATGATATATACACACAATGGAATATTATTCAGCTGTAAAAAGGAATGAAATCCTGATACATGCAGCGACATGGTTGACCCTTGAAGACATCATATTGAGGGAAATAAACCAGCTACAAAAGGTCAAATATTGTATGTTCTCACTGATGAGAAACAGGTAGAATAAGCAAATTCATTAGAGTCTGCATCTAGAATATAAGTTACTAGGTGATGGGGTGGAGATAGGGAATGGGAAGTTAAGACTTAAAATGTACAGGGTTTCTATTTGGAATGAAATGTTTTGATAGTGGATGGTGGTGATGGTAGCATAATCGTGTGAGTGCAATTAACAGCACTGAGATATGGATCGGAATATGATTAAAAGGGGAAATGTTAGATTGCATATGTGGTAAAATAATAAATAAATAAATAAATCTGGGAAACTGCACTACACCAGCAGCAAACCAGAAGTTAAACCACAGACTTTAATTAACAGTACAATTATAAAAATGTACTACCATTAATTGTAGCAAATGTTCCACACCAGGTGGTGGGGTGGTGTGTGGGAATGCTGTATTTTATGCCTGATTGTTCTGTAGACTCACAACTTCTGTAATAAAGAAAAATGCAACTAAAAAAATCTTAGATGGATGAGCGTGTGGGAATCTTGGAAAGATGTGAGTGCATTTTGCATGTGGGAAGGATGTGAATTGCTGGGCTCTAGAGGGAGAATTGTGTTTGACTGTTACGTTGGTGGCTCCTTAATGAATCATGTTTTCAAATATTTGTCTTCACATCCTTGCATTGTCCTTCAGCATTGACACTATCCTTGGCAATGCGACTTCTGGCCAATGGGAAACTGTGAAAAACAATCATTGCTATTTTAAGTTGTTCATTTTAGGATGGTTTGTCATACCACAGTAGATAATACATGTGTTCATATTTCCCTTTTTTACCCTTTATGACCTTTATTGTGTGCTTAAAAACATATATAAACACACAATATATTAAATACACAATAAACTAAATATATACCTTACAATTTTGTTGTTATTTCTGGGCTGATTTAGATTTTTCTTATTTTTTTTCCTCCAGAAATATTTCAGCTGAAGTGAAAAGACACCACTTGGACTTTTGCCAGGATTTTTTCTTTTCAATAAAACCTTATAATTTTCCTACAGTTTATTTTGATGTTGCATATTTCCCAAGGCACATGCTGAGCCCTTTCATTGTACAGTTACATGGAATCTTGCACTTCAGAAAGTATTTTTGATTTGAAAGTTTAAAATTTATTCTTTTTATTGCTTTGGCTTATTTTTTTATTATACACAGGATCTTCTTTGCTAGTCTTTACCTATAATTTCCCTTGAATTAATTTTAATTACTTAAAAAATTTGGTTGATGTTTTTGTGTTCATTTAAAATGTACCTTTCATGTTATGAATTTAAATAAAAATTTTTTCTCATTCTTTTCTGAGGTTAGATAGTTCGAATTCAGATTCTGTCCAGGCACATGATTTGTAAATTATTCTTTTTATGATGTCTGCTTTTAAAAGGGCTATTTAATTATTTAGAAATAATTAAATAGTACTTTTAAATAGTAGGTTTAAAAGTAGTAGTTTAGAAATAGTAAGTTAGAGTTTCATCAGCTTTGTGGTCACATTTCTCTAATATGCTCTCACCTACTGTCAGAATATTATGATTCCTTTAAATTATTTTTCTTAGAGCATGGTTCGATTATTTGCTTCTCTTCTTTCCCTGTCCGGATTGTGTGGTTTTTCTGTATCTCTGAGGAGGATGTAACTGTGGGAAGATGAGCAAACATCACTTTAACTTTTCATGATTTGCAGCTTGAGTTCCCTCGTCTGATGTGACCATAAAGATTTCAAAATATGATTTCTTTGGATATCAAGGCCTACTATAAATTATAGGCATTAAGACACTATGGTACTGATGCAAGGATAGATAGTTAGACCAATGAAACTTGGAAAACTGTGACCTATCAGAATAACTAATCCTGTCTCTCTAGGACCTACATCAGTTCAGGAAGATTTTTCTTCTAGCCTGTTGTCCCCTAGAATTCCACACTTATTGCCTTCAAAGTCAGTGCTCTAAGCTTCAGAGATCGTATTTTTCTGTTATAGTACTTTCCGTGATTCACTTCTTGGTTCCACTATCTATAATTCAGAATTTCTCTCTCTCTCTTAATGCTCAATTTGGTTTATTTTTCTAGCATATTTCTCCCTGGATAAGGTTATATCCTTCATAAGGGTATTTTAAAAAACATGTTTATTCATATATAATTTACATCCCTTAAAATTCGCTCAATTTAAACACAAATCAAAGAATTTTAGTACATTTACAGAGTTGTACAACAATCACAACAATCTAAATTAAAAAATACATTTATTGAATGTATTTTATAATACATTTAAAAAAGTAACTATTTTTATTTTTTTTAAGTAACTATGTACCATTTCTGGCAATCTCCATTTCCTTTCTGAAGATCATGTTACTGCCTGATATTACTTCTGTGCTCCTCTATAGATTTCTTTCCTTCTCCTTCCTTTTTGCCATTATTCTCAAGTATATCTCTATATATGATAGCCACAATTCAATTTTATGGATATTATTTTATGTTATTGTGGGTTTTTTTTTTTAATTCATCCATCCTGTTCCCTCCTACAGACATCATTGAATTTTTGGTGAAAGAAATCTGATCTAAAATAAAGAGCAATCAACTACTTTATGCCCAAGATAGGCAGGGACTGGGTTAAGGGTCTGAACCATTTATAAAGCCTAACAAAGATGCAGATGAGCAATGCTGACTAGGAGCCCCAAAGGTGGATTTGTTCATTATTCAAAATTATGTAAATGCCACTGAATCCTGTATGGTACAATACTGCCCTATGCCTTTTTTTTATTAGAGAAATTGGATTTATGGAAAAATCATGTAGAAAATAGTTCCCATGTTCCCTCATTCCATTATTTATAGTTTTGATTTTTTGGCTTTTTAAAAGGGAATTAATTACGTTGCAAGCTTACAGTTCAAAGGCCATAGAAATGTCCAAACTAAGGCATCCAGAGAAAGATATCTTAACTCCACAGAAAGGGCCAATGAAGTTTGGGGTTTCTCTGTCAGTTGGGAAGGCACATGGCAATGTCTGCTAGCTTTCTCTCCTCATTTCACAAGGCTTCCCCAGGGGCATTTTCCTTCTGCATCTTCAAAGATCTCTGGCTATGTGGGCTTTGTGCATGCTAAAGTTTTTTCCAAAGCCCTCTTAAAGGGCTGCAGTAAGTAACCCCACCTTGAATGGATAGAGACACATCTCTATGGAAACCTCATTAAACCACCTAATCAAAAGGTACCACCCACAATTGGGTGGGTCACATCTCCATGGAAATAATAAAAAAGATCCCACTCAGCAATATTGAATGAGGATTAAATAAAGAACATGGCTTTTCAGGGGGTACACAATAGTTTAGAACCAGCACAGAGGGGTATATGGGAAAAATGTACCTATTGCAAACTATGGTTTATAGTTAACAGTAATATTTTAATATTCTTTCATCAACAGTAACAAATGTACCACACCAACGCTATAGGTCAGTAATGTGGGGGGATAAAGAGTATGAGAGGATTAGTTTTTTGCTTTTCTTTTTACTTCCCTTCCCGATTAATAAAAATGCTCCAAATTTGATCATGGAGCTATATGCAAACCATCGATGAAACTGAGCCAGTGACTGAACACTTTGAATGGCTTCTTTGCTGTGTGAATATATCTCAATAAAATTGCATTTAAAAAACCTTTTAAAAAGTAACGAGATTGCATTGAGACCACTAGGGCAGCAGCACTCTGGGGCGCAATGGGTGGTCATAGCTCTCGTGTCTTTGCTTACCTACTTGCTTGCCTAATTGTGAGTGGAAACCCAGAGGGAGACAGTTGTCAGCTGAGCTACTGACAATGCAACCAGAGTTAATGACCTCCAAGGATGTAACTGTAGTTTTCACCCAAGAAGAGCTGGCAGAGAAGCGATGCTGGAGAATATCTATCATCGGGTCTCAGTTGCTGTCGGGTCTGTAAATCAGATGTGCTTTCCCAGTTGAAACAAGAAGAGGAAGAGTGGAGAGAGGGAATGGGATTTCTTGAAAACTGGAGTCCAGGGAGAAAAGTTCCTCAGAGGCTGAAGGTCCCCGCCAGGTATCTTGGCCTAATGGGGGAGCTCCTGCCAGTGTGAAATTGCTGTGCACCCCAGGAAAATTATGTTCTTTAATCCTGATTCCATACTGTTGGGTGAGACGTTTTTTGTTATGCTTTTTCCATGGAGATGTGACCCACCCAATTGTGGTTGGGACCTTTTGATTAGGTGGTTTCCATGGAGATGTGTCTCTACCCATTCATGGTGGGGTTATTTACTGGAGTCTTTTAAGAGGGAAACACTTTGGGAAAAGCTTCAGAGCTGACACAGCCAGAGACCTTCGGAGATGCAGAAAGAAAATGCCCCCAGGGAAGCTGTTTGAAGAAGATGGGAGAGAAAGCTAACACGTGTTGCTGTGTGCTGAACGTCATTAGCCTTTTTCTGAGAGTCAAGGTATCATTCCCTGGATGCCTTAGTTTGGACATTTTTCTGGCCTTAGAACTGTAACCTTGTAATGTAATAAATTCCCTTTTTAAAAGCTGTTCTATATTGCATTTGGCAGCTTTTAATAAGCAAGAACAAAAACGTTGTCTAACACAAGGTACTGGAGACGCTTTCCTATATTTTCTTCTAAGAGTTTTATAGTTTTGGTTTTGATATTTAGGTCTTTGACTCTTTTTGAGTTGCTTTGTTGTACATGGTGTGAGATAAGGTCCACCTTCATTATTTTGCATATGGGAATCCAGCTTTTCCAGCATTAATTGTTAAAGAGTCTATTCTTTCCTAATTGAGTGCACTCGACAACCTTATTAAAAATCAACTGGTCATAGACATGAGGGTTTATTTCTGAAATCTCAGTTTGATTCCATTGTCTCTGTGTCTCAACTTGTGCCAGTACCATGTTGTTTTGAATGTTGTGGCTTTGTAATACAGTTTACTTTGGGGACATGAATTCTCCAACTTCATTTTTCTTTTTAAAGATGACTCTGGCTGGAGAAGGAGTTACTACAGAGAAGATAGGGTTTAACAAATGAGTATAACTGCTGAGACATTATATTAATATTTCTTTTAGATGCCAGTGTCTTGGGAACATCTTAAAAGAAAAACCTAAAATTGTGGAACTTTAACCCATACCAAACTGTGAAATCTGTTCTATAACTACTTGTTATAGAACAAGTATACTTTATTTATTTCAAATTTTTTGCTTTTTTGTATACATGTTACATTTCACAATAAAAAATGTTTCTAAAAATATGGCTTTGGCTATTTGGGGCCTCTTACCCTTTCGTATAAATTTGATGATTGGCTTTTTCTATGTATGCAAAGGAGGCTGTTGGAATTCTGAAAGTGATTGCTTTGAATCTGTATATCTCTTTGGGTAGAATTCAGAATGAATAGTATTTAGTCTTTCATTCCATGAACACCAAATGGCCTTCTATGCATTGAGGTCTTCTTTGATTTCTTTCAGTAATGTTTTATAGTTTTCTGTGTACAAGTCCTTTACATTCTTGGTTTAATTTACTTCTAGATATTTGATTCTTTTAGTTTTATTGTAAATGGAACTTTTTTCCTTAATTTCTTCTCCAGAGTTTTCATAACTATATAGTAACAGTACTGACGTTTGGGTGTTGATCTTGTACCCCACCACTTTGCTGAATTTGGTTATTACCTACAGTAGCTTTGTTGTGGGTTTTTCAGGATTTTATGTGTATGTATCATGTCTTCCACACAGCAGGCGAGTATTCTACCACTGAACCACCCTTCTACCTCTCCCTTTCATGCTGATGGATAATTTTGCTGAAGATACAATTCTTTGTTGAATGTCTTTTCTTTCAGCACTTTGAATTTGTCATCTCACTGTCTTGTGGCTTTATTCTTTTTTTCTGATGAGAAATCAGGTAATTATCATTTTGGAAGTTCTTGTGTGTTATGAGTCATTTTGTTTTTCTGCTTTTTATATATTCTGTTTGTCATTTGACAGATTGACTATAGTATCTGCAGGTGCTGGTATCCTTGAGTTTATCCTACTTGGAGTTTGTTGAGCTTTTTGAGCATATATATATTTTTTTTTTTGGCATGGACAGGCTCTGGGAATTGAAGCTGGGTCTCCAGCTCAGCAGGTGAGAATTCTTGCCACTGAGCCACCATTGCACCACCCATGTTGAGCTTCTTGGAAGTATAAATGAATATTTTTCATCAATTTTGGCTGCCAGTCCTCCTAGCTACTGTTCTATTGTGCTGAGCATGTGTGTGTAGGAACAGGAATATTTCCCGGGTGAAACACCATAAACTCCCCTATTCTTATTAAGGTTCTATAGTTTCGCTTCAATAAATGATTTTCAATTATTAATGTCTTTGGTTAATTTCCAGAGAGCCGAAGTGTTGTTTTTGACAAATTTGTTCAGTTTTGTCATTGCCTTTCACGTAGATTATATGCCAAGCTCTTCATGTCACTCCAGTGTCTTCCTGAGTCTGTTTTGAGTTGCAGGAGTCCCTATGGAGGGATCAATGGAAAAGTGCAAGAGAGAAACAGAAATTAATTGAATCTCTTTGTATTTTTATATCTTAGTTCCAACTTAACTGTGTTTATCCAAGTTTAAACAGATAAAGCTGAGTAAATAGACAAATCAATCAAATAATTAATAATTTTGTGGCGGTGTTAAGGAATCCAATGAGCAGCTGACATAGAGACTATTTGAAAGATAATTAATTTATATTAGGTGGTAAAGGAAGAAAGGGAAGGTAATACTTAAGATTGGAAAAAAGAGCTTTTGTTGGTAAAAAGAGCTTTCGTTTTGACTTTATCAATCTAAGTTTGTTCGGAAAAACAGAAACCACTTAAAGTATTTCAAGCACAAAGTGATTTAACAAGGGGAATCAGGGATTTACCAATTCCTTAGAAGGGCAGGGGAAGTGCCAAGGAACGTGATTGGATTGACCACAGGCTTACAAACAGCAAAACTAGAGATCAGAAGACAAGGACACCACCTTCAGGTGCTGAGGTAGTCTAGCCCAGCTAAATTATCATTTATGTGTGAGGTAAAGCTGAGAAAGTTTCTACTTACAGATCTTTTTTTTTTCTCTTAGTCAAGACTTATTTCAATATGTGGAAACATTCAGATTAATTAAAATGGTACTACTACAATTTCGTAAAATACATAAATACAAACTTTTCATAAAAGACATTTGAAAATGTTGACACCCAGATTTTCAAAAACAATGGCCATTTATAAAATACAATAGCAAAGAACTTTCATATACTTAAATGAGGACATAATTAGCAGCAAACTAGTCAAACAAAATAAATACAAATCTGCCTTTACACTTTGGATGTTAACTCTGCTTCATAAAATAACTGAGGCATCTTTTGTTCACGTATTTTATTTTTAACATTAATTACATTTTCTGAATATTTTTATAAATAAATGAAAAATGTCACATGCTGCTGTTTGCCATAAAGTCATACACCATCAAGTAAAATATAACCAACTGATTTTATCCATGTTTCCCAATAATCCAATGTGACTTCAGATGTTTTTTTATATATATTTTTTCTAATTCATTATGCAGATTAGGGAAACTGATTTATAATGAGTTGTTTTCATCTTTAAAATTACCTTTTATATACTGCTCCTCCTTTCCAGCATACTTACAGTCTTAGCTTAAATAACTGCTAAAGGCTATACTTCAGAAATCAGGCATATTCAAGAAGCAAAGAAAAAAAAAGAAACAATAAGCCTACAGACAAATTTTTAAAATATTTTCTATTAATATTTATAAGAATATGATCAATACACTACATCTATTGTATGACACATACTTTTCACACATATAAACGTCTCTGAAATAACTGTGGCAAAGTATTTTTTGTCAGAAATTATTTTTCCTTGCTGTTACTTCTTACAATTGATTGAATTTTAAATGAAATGAAATACACTAATAATAGTTATCAAACAGTGATAATTTTGGGAACTTGAAAAGAAGGTGGAACTGAGATACTAGGTGATAATAATATGCATGCTTGGAGAAATGATTAGTTTAAAAGAATTCTAAGATCTCATACTGTTTTGGAGATGGGCACTAATATTTAACTTAATATGTATAAAGTTACTTAAATATATATATAACTTATATATATATATAAAAATGTTATACATATAACATTTAACTTTAAATGTTATAAATAAACATGTTAAGCATTAAAAGGCATCCAACAAAAGAATATGTAATAAAATACAAAGTAATATAATAGTACTAGTAATGTAACTTTCATACCAGAAGAAAGTATAAAAGGAGTCTATTAAAAACTTATTATTTTTTACAGAAAAAAGAAACAGGGAAGAAAGTGGTAAAAAAAAGCAAAATAAATAGAAAGCATAGTTTAAGATTGTGAGGATAAAACAAAATAAACTAATAATAGTTTATATAAATAATATAATAATAATCGCAATAAATGTAAAGCCATGGAACTTATCACCTAAATATAGAAACTCACAGATTGGATAAACAAAAACCAAAATAAAATCTAGGTGTGCATAGGAACTTTCAAGTAAAATGAGGGGAAAATATACTTAAGGAAAGGGTTGCCAAAAGAAGGCTAGTGTAGCTATATTAATATAAAAAAAATAGACATTAAGGGAAAGATGTAATACTGACCATAAAGATGATTGGTATATAGCAATAAGAGGAACAATCCAACAGGAAGATAAAACAATTCTGAACCTATGTGCAACTAAATAACATAATCTTAAACTATGTAAGTATTGTCCGAATTATAAGGAAAAACCAGCAAAACTAAAATTACAGTTAATACTGTAACATACCTCTCATTAATTAATAGATAAGGCAAAATTAATAAGGTCAAAGGAGATTTGAAAACATTAAGCTTCATTGAATTTACTTACTTAAATAGCATCTAAACAAAATGGCAGATGACAAAGCAAGATTCAACAAATATCAACTTTTTGGATCACAAGGCAATAAAATTAGATACTAGTAACAAATATAATAAAACACTTCCGCCTCCACCACTAAACATTAGGAAATTTAAAAAGAAACTACAAAATATTCTAAGCATCAAATTATAATGTGAAAATTAGAAAATATTTAGCGTTGAATGACATTGAATAGAAGGCAGTTGGTACTGCATTCTTTTTTTTTTTTTTTACTTTTTTTAATTAATAAAACCAATCCACATACAGCACGAATATTCTTAATGTATGAACATTCCATATTTTGTGTGCAATCAATGGCTCACAATATCGTCACCTAGTTGTATACTCGTCACTGTGATCATTTCTCAGAACAATTACATCACTCCAGAAAAAGAAATAAAAAGAAAAAAGAAAAACTCATACATACCATACCCTTTACTCCTCCCTCTCATTGACCACTAGTATTCCCTCTACCCAATTTATTTTAACCTTTGTTCCCCCTATTATTTATTTATTTTTAACCCATATTTTTTTCAGTACTGCATTCTGTACTGAGTTCTGTACTCAGAGAGAAAATCAATAGTCTTAACAGGTGGAAAGGCTGGAAAGTAATGCCCAAGAAATTAGAAAAACATATACATTCATAAAAGTTAAAGGAAGAAAATGATGACAGTAAAAAGAGAAATTAATGAACAGAAAGAAGTTTAACAGAAAGGATCAATAAAACCAATAGCTGGCTCTTTGGAAAGACTGATAAAACAGACAAACTTGTAAGATTAATCTAGAAAAAAGTGAAAGCAAATAAACAAAACCAATATTGTTTATTAGGCAAATAAATAATAAATGATAGACGTTAAACAAAGAATATCCTAAACCTTTTTATGCCAGTACATTTGAAAATTCATAGGAAATTGATAATTTTCTGGAAATTTATAATTAAATCCTACTCAAAATATAGAAAGTATGAATGGACATATGATCATTCAAGAAATGGCATCAGAAATTTAAAAAAACCTCTCTCATTCCTCCTACGTTAAAAAAATAAAAGTTGAGGCCTCAACGGTTTTCCAGGTAATTTCTTTGAAACCTTTAAGGGTACAATCTCTATATCATATACATGTTTTGAGACTAGAAAATGAGGACAATCTCTTCAACTCATTTACCTTGATGCAAAAAACAGAGGCAGAATTTTGGAATGAAATATATGTATTCCAAGCTCACTTATAAATATTAGCAAAGGGAATAAAGAAGCATGTCAAATAATACATCAACACCAAGTAGTACTATTTTCAGGATTGTAAAGATGTTTTAAGATTAGAAAACCTTTTTTTTTGTCATCCAGGAGAATTAAAAAATTCAGAAGTTATATTTTATAACGTTCTTATCAATTCATGATAAGTAAAAGCAAATCCCTGAGTTTAAGTTCTAATTGAAGACTTTCTCAATTAGCAACGATTGCCTACTCAGTCTCCTCATCAAGCATTGCCTTGGTGGTGAAATGTTGGGGCTGGTCCATTTTATCAGTGTCTCAGTTTTCTGGCTGTGAAAACAAATACCATATAATGAGTTGGCTCAAACAACAGGAATTTTTGGCTCATGGTTTTGAAGCTAAGAAAAGTCCAAAACTGAGGCATCAGCAGGGCAATGCCTTCTCCCTGAAGACGGTGGCAAGCTGGGGTGGCTGCCAGTAGACAGTGATCCTTGGTCCTTGGTTTTTCTGTCACCTGGCAATGCACATGGTGGCTTTTCTCCTTCCTCTTCTGGGCATCGTTGATTTCTGGCTTATTCCCTTGACTTTCTTTCTGTGGCCTTCTCCATAAGCCTCAGTAAAGCATTAAGACCCTGACTCAATTGGCCACACCTGAATGACATCTTCAAAAGGTCTTATTTACAGTGGCTTCACACCCACAGGAATGGATTAAGGTAAAGAGCTTTTTTCCCCCTGGAATATATAACTCAGTCTGCCTCAATCAGCAATAAGAAAAGTACGCTTCTGTCAAGGCCAGGTTCATGTGTCAACTTGACCAAGTGGTGGCACCTGTTTGTCTGGTTGGTTAACTGCTGGCCTGTCTGTTGCAATGAGGACCTTTCATAGAATTAGATCATGATCATGTCGGCTGCATCCACAGCTGATTCCATTTGTAATCAGCCAAGGGGAGTGTCTTCTGCAATGAGTGATGCTAAATCTGATCATGGGAAGCCTTTTAAGGAGGATTCAGAAGAGACAGGCTCTTCCTGCTTCAGGTGGAGAGCCTCTGTTGTGGAGTTCATCCAGACCCTCCATCAGAGTGGTTGCCTTCACAGCCTGCCCTGTGGATTTTGGACTCTGTGTTCCCGCAGTCACGTGAGACACTTTTATAAATTTTATATTTGTGAGTGTTCCCTGTTGATTCTGTTTCTCCAGAGAACCCTAACTAATACAGCTTCCTATTCCTGTCTTTACTTAATCCTCATTACTGCTCATTACGATAAAAGAAGAAAAAGAAACAAAAGGTGGGTGCTTCAAGAAAAGAACAAAACTGTCCTTACTTGCTGCTGTTATGATTGTCTACCTAGAAAACCTGAGAGAAATTACATAACATCTTATGGTGAGTACAAAATTAATGACATGATCAATCCACAGAACTAATATGTAAGGGGAATTACAAAATGTACTTTAAAAAGATATATTTCACAACAAGTGAATTTATAAAGTATGTCGGAAGGACTCGTACAACTGAAGTTTAAGATTTTCTTATGTTGAACCATCCTTGCATACCTGGGATGAATCCTACTTGGTCATGATGTATAATTCTTTTCATGTGTTGTTGGATACGATTTGCTAGAATTTTATTGAGGATTTTTGCATCTATATTCATTAGAGAGATTGGTCTGTAGTTTTCTTTTTTTGTAATATCTTTGCCTGGTTTTGGTATGAGGGTGATGTTGGCTTCATAGAATGAATTAGGTAGCTTTCCCTCCACTTTGATTTTTTTGAAGAGTTTGAGGAGAGTTGGTACTAATTCTTTCTGGAGTGTTTGATAGAATTCACATGTGAAGCCGTCTGGTCCTGGACTTTTCTTTTTAGGAAGCTTTTGAATGACTGATTCAATTTCTTTACTTGTGATTGGTTTGTTGAGGTCATCTATGTCTTCTTGAGTCAAAGTTGGTTGTTCATGTCTTTCCAGGAACCCGTTCATTTCATCTAAATTGTTGTATTTATTAGCATAAAGTTGTTCATAGTATCCTGTTATTACCTCCTTTATTTCTGTGAGGTCAGTGGTTACGTCTCCTCTTTCATTTCTGATCTTATTTATTTGCATCCTCTCTCTTCTTCTTTTTGTCAATCTTGCTAAGGGCCCATCAAGCTTATTGATTTTCTCATAGAACCAACTTCTGGCCTTATTGATTTTCTCTATTGTTTTCATGTTTTCAATTTCATTTATTTCTGCTCTAATCTTTGTTATTTCTTTTCTTTTGCTTGCTTTGGGATTAGTTTGCTGTTCTTTCTCCAGTTCTTCCAAGTGGACAGTTAATTCCTGCATTTTTGCCTTTTCTTCTTTTCTGATATAGGCATTTAGGGCAATAAATTTCCCTCTTAGCACTGCCTTTGCTGCGTCCCATAAGTTTTGATATATTGTGTTTTCATTTTCATTTGCCTCGAGGTATTTACTAATTTCTCTTGTAATTTCTTCCTTGACCCACTGGTTGTTTAAGAGTGTGTTGTTGAGCCTCCACGTATTTGTGAATTTTCTGGCACTCTGCCTATTATTGATTTCCAACTTCATCCTTTATGATCCGAGAAAGTGTTGTGTATGATTTCAATCTTTTTAAATTTGTTAAGAATTGCTTTGTGACCCAGCATATGGTCTATCTTTGAGAATGATCCATGAGCACTTGAGAAAGAGGTGTATCCTGCTGTTGTGGAATGTAATGTCCTATAAATGTCTGTTAAGTCTAGCTCATTTATAGTACTATTCAGATTCTCTATTTCTTTATTGATCCTCTGTCTAGATGATCTGTCCATTGATGAGAGTGGTGAATTGAAGTCTCCAACTATTATGGTACATGTGTCTTTTTCCATTTTCAGTGTTTGCAATGTATTCCTCACGTATTTTGGGGCATTCTGGTTCGGTGCGTAAATATTTATGATTGTTATGTCTTCTTGTTTAATTGTCCCTTTTATTAGTATATAGTGTCCTTCGTTGTCTCTTTTAACTGTTTTACATTTGAAGTCTAATTTGTTGAATATTAGTATAGCTACTCCTGCTCTTTTCTGGTTGTTATTTGCATGCAATATCTTTTCCCAACCTTTCACTTTCAACCTATGTTTATCTTTGGGTCTAAGATGTGTTTCCTGTAGACAGCATATAGAAGGATCCTGTTTTTTAATCCATTCTGCCAGTCTATGTCTTTTGATTGGGGAGTTCAATCCATTAACATTTAGTGTTATTACTGTTTGGGTGGTACTTTCCTCTACCATTTTCCATTTTGTATTTTATATGTCATATCTAATTTTCCTTCTTTCTGCACTCTTCTCCTCACCTCTCTCTTCTGTCTTTTCATATCAGTCTCTAGTGCTCCCTTTAGTATTTCTTGCAGAGCTGGTCTCTTGGTCACAAATTCTCTCAGTGACTTTTTGTCTGAGAATGTTTTAATTTCTCCCTCATTTTTGAAGGACAATTTTGCTGGATATAGGAGTCTTGGTTGGCAGTTTTTCTCTTTTAGTAATTTAAATATATCATCCCACTGTCTTCTAGCTTCCATGGTTTCTGCTGAGAAATCTACACATAGTCTTATTGGGTTTCCCTTGTATGTGATGGATTGTTTTTCTCTTGCTGCTTTCAAGATCCTCTCTTTCTCTTTGACCTCTGACATTCTAACTAGTAAGTGTCTTGGAGAACGCCTATTTGGGTCTAATCTCTTTGGGGTGCGCTGCACTTCTTGGATCTGTAATTTTAGGTCTTTCATAAGAGTTGGTAAATTTTCAGTGATAATTTCTTCCATTACTTTTTCTCCTCTTTTTCTCTTCTCTTCTCCTTCTGGGACACCCACAACACGTATATTTGTGCGGTTCATATTGTCCTTGAGTTCCCTGATACCCTGTTCAAATTTTTCCATTCTTTTCCGGATAGTTTCTGTTTCTTTTTGGAATTCAGATGTTCCATCCTCCAAATCTATGTTCTGTCTCTTTAAATCTATCATTCTAGGCATCCATTGTTTTTTCCATCTTTTCTACTTTATCCTTCACTTCCATAAGTTCTGCGATTTGTTTTTTCAGTTCTTCTATTTCTTCTTTTTGTTCAGCCCATGTCTTCTTCATGTCCTCCCTCAATTTATCGATTTCGTTTTTGAAGAGATTTTCCATTTCTGTTCATATATTCAGCATTAGTTGTCTCAGCTCCTGTATCTCATTTGAACTATTGGTTTGTTCCTTTGACTGGGCCATATTTTCAATTTTCTGAGCGTGATCCATTATCTTCTGCTGGCGTCTGGGCATTTATTCAGATTTCCCTGGGTGTTGGACCCAACAGGTTGAAAGATTTTTCTGTGAAATCTCTGGGTTCTGTTTTTCTTATCCTGCCCAGTAGGTGGCGCTCGTGGCACACGTTTGTCTGTGGGTCCCACCAGTAAAAGGTGCTATGGTTCCTTTAATTTTTGAAAACTCTCGCCGTGGGGGAGGTTCGCCAGCTGAAGCGGCTTGGAAGAGTGCCGGCCAGGGGTTCCGAACGCGGGGAGGGTCGCCGGCTGCCGCCGCCCAGGAGAGCGCCCGTCTGAATTTCCTCGTCGGCCCGGGGTGCTAACCGTGGCGGGAGGGCGCCAGCCGCCGCGGCCCGGGAGAGTGCACCGTTCCCAGCCGGACCGGGGAGTCACGTGTTTGGAAGAGACCCCTCCCCGGTCACCGTTCTCCGTGGCCTGGGGATTTCCGATCCAATTCTCTCAGTTGCATCACACTTTCTTGATAACTATGACTTTACAATAAGTTTTGAAATTGGGTAGTGTTAATTCTTCAGCTTTGTTCTTCTATCTCAAAATGGTTTTGGTTATACTATGTCCTTTGCAATTCCATATGGATTTTAGGATCAGCTTGTCAGTTTCTATAAAAAGTCTGCAGGAATTTTGATAGGGATTGCATTGAATTTATAGCTCAATTTGGGAGCGAATTGCCATCTTGACAATATTGAGTCTTCTAAAGGATGAATGTAAAATGTCTCTCCACTTATTTAAACCATCTTAGTTCTGAGGGCTGTGTAGTTTTCAAGGAACAAGTTTTAAAGGGGCAGGCAAAATGGTCCCCTGTAAAAGTAACCTTGCCTTAGAGGGTCGTGGTTACACAAAAATATAAACTTCTGGGAGGGCATCAAGAAATCTCAGCTACTATCAAAGAGTTGAGCCGGTAGGGATAGTAATACCCACCCATAGCCCTTTCAATAGTCCTGTATGGCCATTATGAAAGCCTTATCAGGAAGTAAACAAAGCAACACTACCATTGGATGCTGTAGTCCTGAACATCACCAGTTTATCACCAACAATGTTAATTAATTGGATTAATACCCAATTGTGTGAATACCATTTTGTACTAGATCTTGCTAATGCTTTCTTTAGTATCTCCCTAAAAAAATCAAGCCAGCCTGCATTCGCCTGCACTTGGGGAGGCCAACAATGGACTTTTATTGCATTTTGCCAAAGCTATGAACATAGCCCGACTGTCTGCCATGGTCTCGTGGCGAAGGACTTGGCTAAATGGACAATTCCCACAAGTGTAACTCTATTTCACTATATTAATAATACCATGTTAATGAGTAACTCTCTTTCAGGACTAACAGAAGCCTCAGGTTCATTACTATCTCACTTTGAAAGTTGAGGATGGGCAGTCAGTTGTGACAAGCTACAAGGCACTGGCTGCTCTGTCAAATTCTTGGGTGTTGTATGGTCGGGTAAAACAAAAACCATATACCTTCTGCTATAATTGATAAGGTATGATATTTCCCCATGCCGCAAACACCAAAACAAATAATGGCTTTCTTGGGGTTGTTGGGGGTATTGGAGACCTTTTGTTCCTCACTTAGCCCAAATGTTAAAAGTTTTGCATATTTTTATTAGGAAAGGCCATCCCTGGGAGTGGGATACCTTCAAAAAGGCTGCTTTTGAAAAGGCAAAAGACAATAGAATAGGTGCAAGCACTGGGGGTCATGGACCCAGACCTGCCTTGTGAATTGGATGTAGCCAGCACTGATACTGGCTTTGCGTGGGATCTATGGAGAGGCAACATTCTAAACAAATGCTCCTTGGCTTTTGGTCACAGTTATGAAAGAGGCAGAACTGAGACCCAGCTCCCTGGAAAGCAATGGTGTGCTGCATATAATGCCTTATTGCAAGTGGAGGGACTGATGCAAAGATGCCCAGTCACCTTGAAAATGGCTATCCCTTTTCAGGAGTGGATAACCAACACGGCTTCTAAGCCACACTCTGGCAGTGCCCAGCTGAGCACATTCACCAAATGGAACACCTACCTGCTGTAGCACAGCATTTTCAATACCAGCCCTCTGAATGCAGAACTGCATGAGATTCTCTGACCAGTGTCCTATATAAAAGATTCCACAGCTAAAGTTGCTGCACCAGAAAGAGCTATTGAAATGTCCACTATAGAAGTCACGGGTATCATGTCAGCTTGGTATACAGATGGATCCACTAGCATGCAGCTTCCCACATGGACAGCTGTGGCAGTACAACCCAGTACTGACACTACATGGTGGGAAACTGGCACTATGCAAAACAGTCAATGGGCTGAGTTAAGAGCAGTCTGGATGGTAACAGTGCATGAGCCAGGAGATGCACTGCTTATGACCTGTACGACAATCTGGAAGCAGGAAAAATGGACAGTCATAGGTCACCCCCTCTGGGGACAAGAATTATGGAAAGACATCTGGGATGTCTGCCAACGATGAAAGGGAACTGTCTATCATGTCCCTGTGCACACTCCCGACCCAGGAATGTGGAAGCAGATGCACTTGCCCGGATTCAGAAGCAGCAGAATGGCTTCCTCAGAAAAGTAGACACTAAGGGTATCAAACCCTGTGGTGTCTGGCCCAGCAATTCCAGCTGCCAATCATGCACCATCAGCTGGTCAACATCATTAGAGAGTGCTCCCTGTGTCGACCACATGGGCAGCCACACATTGGCTGGTCGCAAATCCCAGCGACACAGTGGCAAGTGGATTACATTGTTCCCCCTCCACTCTCAGAGGGGGCGAAGTATGCTTTTACTGCCATGGACATGGCTACAGAACTGTTGTTAGCTTTCCTGGTAGGCAAGGCAAACCGATGGGCCACCATCCGATGTTTGGTGAAAGTGAGCACTCTGTATAGAGTCTCTACACAGACAGTGATTGGAGGACCCCTTTCTTTTTTTTTTTTTTTTTGTGTAGTATACTGTTTTATTGTGTTGTAATAGGGCATATGCATTTAAAAAAAATCAACTGCTTGTTTGGTAAGAGATCTTGGTATTTATATAGAAATAGGGAGGCTGTATATTTCAATTTGTAGGTTTTTTTTTGTTAATATATACTTATAACATTGGTTTTCTGCCTGCCAAGGGATTTTCTGAGACAAAGGAACACAATCTTAAGGATGTTTTTGTAATAGGAGATTTGTTTTATGGCACTAGTGAAACGTAAGACTCAATTTAGAAAACATTTTAATTAATTTATAATAATAGATTTGGAAAATATGGTATGTTTTCTTTTTTTGCCATTCTTTTTTTTTTAAATTTTTTTATTAATCAAAAAAAGAAAAGAAATTAACACAACATTTAGAAATCATTCCATTCTACAAATGCACTCAGTAATTCTTAGTATCATCACATAGATGTATGATCATCATTTCTTAGTACATTTGCATCGATTTAGGAAAAGAACTAGCAAAACAGCAGAAAAAGATATAGAATGTTAATATAGAGAAGAGAATTAAAATAATAATACTAATAATATATATATATAAAAAGGAAAAAGAAAAAAACAAAAACAAAAGATACAAACACACAAACAAACAAACAAAAAACCATATTTCAGGTACAGCTTCATTCAGTGTTCCAACCTAGTTACATTACACTTAGGTATTATTGTGCTCTCCATTTTTGAGTTTTTGTATCTAGTCCTGTTGCACAGTCTGTATCTCTTCAGCTCCAATTACCCATTATCTTACCCTGTTTCTAACTCCTGCTGGTCTCTGTTACCAATGATATATTCCAAGCTGATTCTCGAATGTCGGTTCACATCAGTGGGACCTTACAGTATTTGTCCTTTAGTTTTGGGCTAGACTCACTCAGCATAATGTTCTCTAGGCCCATCCATGTTATTACATGCTTCATAAGTTTAGTCTGTCTTAAAGCTGCATAATATTCCATCGTAGGTATACGCCACAGTTTGTTTAGCCACTCGTCTGTTGATGAACATTTTGGCTGTTTCCATCTCTTTGCAATTGTAGATAATGCTGCTATAAACACTGGTGTGCAAATGTCCGTCTGTGTCTTTGCCCTTAAGTCCTTTGAGTAGATACCTAGCAGTGGTATTGCTGGGTCGTAATCCATTCTGCCATTCTATGTCTTTTGATTGGGAAATTCAGTCCATTAACTTTTAGTATTATTACTGTTTGGATAATATTTTCCTCTACCATTTTGGCTTTTGTATTATATATATCATATCTGACTTTCCTTCTTTCTACACTTTACTCCATACCTCTCTCTTCTGTCTTTTCGTATCTGACTCTAGTGCTCCCTTTAGTATTTCTTGCAGAGCTGGTCTCTTGGTCACAAATTCTCTCAGTGACCTTTTGTCTATAAATGTCTTAATTTCTCCTTCATTTTTGAAGGACAATTTTGCTGGATATAGGAGTCTTGGTTGGCAGTTTTTCTCTTTTAGTAATTTAAATATATCATCCCACTGTCTTCTAGCTTCCATGGTTTCTGCTGAGAAATCTACACATAGTCTTATTGGGTTTCCCTTGTATGTGACAGATTGTTTTTCTCTTGCTGCTTTCAAGATCCTCTCTTTCTCTTTGACCTCTGACATTCTAACTAGTAAGTGTCTTGGAGAACGCCTATTTGGGTCTATTCTCTTTGGGGTGCGCTGCACTTCTTGGATCTGCAAATTTAGGTCTTTCATAAGAGTTGGGAAATTTTCCGTGATAATTTCTTCCATTAGTTTTTCTCCTCCTTTTCCCTTCTCTTCTCCTTCTGGGACACCCACAACACGTATATTTGTGCGCTTCATATTGTCATTCAGTTCCCTGATTCCCTGCTCAAGTTTTTCCATTCTTTTCCCTATAGTTTCTGTTTCTTTTTGGAATTCAGATGTTCCATCCTCCAGTTCACTAATTGTAGCTTCTGTCTCTTTAGATCTACCATTGTAGGTATCCATTGTTTTTTCCATTTTTTCTTCTTTGTCCTTCACTCCCATAAGTTCTGTGATTTGTTTTTTCAGATTTTCTATTTCTTCTTTTTGTTCAGCCCATGTCTTCTTCATGTCCTCCCTCAATTTATTGATTTGGTTTTTGAAGAGTTTTTCCATTTCTGTTCGTATATTCAGCATTAGTTGTCTCAGCTCCTGTATCTCATTTAAACTATTGGTTTGTTCCTTTGACTGGGCCATATCTTCAATTTTCCGAGCGTCATCCATTATTTTCTGCTGGTGTCTGGGCATTTGATCAGATTTCCCTGGGTGTGGAACCCAGCTGGTTGAAAGGTTTTTCTGTGAAATCTCTGGGCTCTGTTTTTCTTTTCCTGCCCAGTAGGTGGCGCTCGTGGCGCTCGTCTGTCTGCACGGCAGTCGGCCCGGGAAACCGCGCGTAGAGGCGGGGGTCGCTGGCTGCTGCAGCTTGGGAGAGTGCCGGTCCTAATTGCCCAGCTGGCCCGAAACGCCAAGCGTGACGGGAGGGCCCCGCTATCCAACGTTCCCATTCAGACCGGGGAGCCACGTGCGTGGAGGGGACCCCAGTCGCCAGCCGCCCCGGCCGGGAAAACGCGTGCCCCTCGGGTATCTCACCGCAGCAGATTCTCCCTGCCCGTTCAGCTGTTCCAGAATGGGGTACGCTGTCTTTTTGGTCTCTGTCGTGACTCCGGGAGCTGTTTCGTATTGTTTCTGTTTCTTTAGTTGCTTTTCTGGAGGAGGAACTAAGACCCGCGCGTCTTACTAAGCCGCCATCTTCTCCGGAAGTCGGGGGACCCCTTTCACTGGGCAAGTAGCCCAATCCTGGGCTATGGATCAGGACAACATGTGGATGTTCCATCTGCCCTACAAGCCCACAGGTGCAGGCCTTATGAAAGAATTAATGGTTTGTTAAAGGAACAGCTAACAGATGATAAGAGGTCCTTGCAGCAGTGAACTAAATGGCTCTACTAGGTCTTAACTTTCTTGAATGCAATGCCACGAACTGGACTGCTGCACCTGCCCCAGTTGAAATGCTCATGGCAGGACCCATGCAGGCCCTAAGAATACAAATCAAAGGGCCAGCCTCTTTGCTGCTAAAAAGAGGGAATGATAAAAATTTGTGGTTGTCTTTGCCTCAGACCATACAAAACTGGGAACATGAGGTCCTTTGACTTTGGTTCTGGCCTAGGCAACCATGCTGGTTGGGAATCTTAAGCCCATGGGGAATAGGAGTCCCCCAAAATATTGTAACCGGATCCTCATTTATAAAAAAAATGCCTATTAAGATTTTTATCAGCAATCCAGGGCCTCCTATTCCTACAGGAACCTTATGCATGGACCCTTCTTATGCCCAGATTAACAATGTAATGGTGGAAGACTCAAAATTTGCAAGGGGAGAACATCTGGTATTTCAAACCTTCCCACAACGTTCCTCTGCCTGGTACCTTATTGTCAACCAGTGGAACTCTAGCATGTATATTGTTAGATCAGCAAGAATTATCCCGCATTATTCCCCATAAACATCTTTCTTTTTGCCTATAGTGCCCTAGCAAACACCTTCCTACAGTGGACTTCAGTGGTAGCTCATGCCCACAGTCGAGCTCAGTGTTGGGTTTGCTCGGACCTGCCATCTTCAGGCATTGCCAGCCTTCCTTGGACTGTGACCCTGGTGAATTGACTGTGTGGAATGCCCTGCTGGCCTGGCAGAATTCAATTCATTGAAAAATCTGAAAAAGAATCTTTTAATTTAAGACTGAAATCCAATTACCATCCTATAAGGAGACCATAGCTTACATCTTCTCCCATGTGTGGGGACGGGTGAACAAGCCATGACCTGCATTGAGGTCTGCTGTGTACGATGGTTTAAGGTGGCTAATGGCGAAAGCTGTACCGCAGACCATGCCGCCCCTGTCTGTATGGAACGACGTGATGGAATTCATGATGGGAGGTGGCTGCTCTCTGCATTGTGTAATGTTACTGTTAAGCTATAAAACATTCTTTTCCACTGGCGAAATGTGTCCAACCAACATGGGGCATATCTTTCCCCTAAGGAATGGCTTTGGATCTGTGGGCAATATGGTTGGCCCTATTTACCCTATAACTAGATAGGACATTGCATGTGGGGACAGACCTATGTCTCTGCTACCTTGTAGTAGTATTTATGCAGATTTTATAAACCATGTTTGACAAACTTAATAGTTTAATTTTATCATTTAGTCTATTTACATTTGTTTGTAATTTGTGTACTTGAATTGATTATGCATTTACTTTGTGCTTTCCATTTATTTATTCTATTTTTCTCTATTTATCTTTTTTCACTCCTCTTTTCTTGTTTTCTTTTTGGTTAAATATTTTTCCCTTCAGTTTTTTTGCACCACTGATTTGGAAGTTTTGCACTCTATTTCCATTCACTTAACCATTCACCTAGAAACTTTGTTATGCATACTTATGTATCAAAATCTAAAGTTTATTAGTATCTTTCCCTTTATTATTAGTGCCATCTCTCCGGGCTTGTTCACAATTGTTTTCGTTTATTTTAATTGTATAATTTTTAACCCACTATGTTCACATTATTATTGTTTTTATAGATCAGTCATTTTCCCTGATAGTTTTCCACACTCTAAAGTCAACTTTGGCTGACATTAATATAGCCACTCCAGCTTTCTTTGATTGATGCTGACCTGGTATGTGTTCTTCCAGCATTTTATTTTAAACCTACTTCTATTACCATCTAAATTTTTTTTTTATAAACAGCATATAGTTGGGTCTTTAAAAAAATCCACTCACACAGTCTGTGTCTTATAATTTGTGTATTTAGACCATTTACATTTCTGTAATTATCAATGTTTAGATTTTGGCCTGCCATTTTATTATTGGTTTTCTTTGTTCCCTCTATTTTTTTTTTGTCTCTATTTCTTTTCCTGCTTTATTTTGGATTATTTGAATATTTTAAAGTATTTATTCAAAAACTTATATTGAGTTTTTGACTATGTTTCATATAATTTTTGGTGATTTCTCTAAGGATTGCAGTATATAATCTTATCTTTCATATTGTACATAGAATTAATATTTTATTCCTTCAAGCAGATTGTAGAAACTTTACCACTATATAGGTGTCATTACTCCTTTATATTGTAGCTGTCAAATGTATTACATCTATAGACATTGAAAGCTCCATTAAACAATGCTGCAATCATAGCTTTCAATCATCACATAAAAAATGGCTTTACAATGTTTTATCTTGATATAGATGATTCCACAATAAAAATAGTAACCTTTCCTTAGGCAATGCTTTTTATAAGCAAAGTCCATGAAAATCTCAAAATGAAGTTATGGTTGTCTTCCTACTAAACTTTAGTAATGATTTCTAACAGGATATTTTCCTCCCAAGACCCCAACTCAATGAAATGTTCTTTTCCTTCCTTTCTTATTTGCACTTAAGAGGTAAAAATTGGCTATTATATTTACCCAAATATTTATCATTTAGTGTTATTCTTTAAGTTTCCCTCTGGTGTCATTTCCCTTTTGTCCGAAGAACATTCTTTAGCATTCCTTTTTCAGAGCAGGTCTGCTAGTTTTCTTGCATCTGAGAATGCCTTTATTTCATCCTTCATTTCTGAAGGATATTTTCACTGGTCGTATAATTTTTGGGTTAACAGTTCTCTTCTTTCAGCATTTTAAAATTTTAAATGCAGATACCTTTTGTTTTAGCAATGCACTTCCAGGATCCTCTTTCCCAGGAGTTATTGTGCATGTGTACAAAAAGTGTACAGGAATGGTTGTTGGGGCATCAAGAGCAAAAGAAAAATAAAACCAACCTGATTGTTTATCATGATTAATTAAAATGTGGCATATTCATTCTCTAGAATACTATGATGCCTAACAAAAGAATGATTCTTGACTACTGATATAGGAAGATCTCTACGGTCCTGAAAAAATAAAATAAAATAAAAAAGGAAGGAAAAGAACATTTCATTGAGTTGGGGTCTTGGGAGGAAAATATCCTGTTAGAAATCATTACTAAAGTTTAATAGGAAGACAACCATAACTTCATTTTGAGATTTTCATGGACTTTGCTTATAAAAAGCATTGCCTAAGGAAAGCTTACTATTTTCATTGTGGAATCATCTATATCAAGATAAAACATTGTAAAGTCATTTTTAATTTTCATACCATCCATAGTTTTATAATCTGTGTAACTGTCTGGTAAAGAATTTAGAATAATTAAAAGACAAAAACGTTATCTTAAACCACACAACCAAAAAGTGCATTAAGTGAAAATGGGGGTGAATTAAGGGTAAATGACTGAAGCATACTGAAGGGAATTTCTCTGTTTCATTGGGTTAGATAGTCTTCCCAGACGCTATTCTGTATGTATCATTCATTCATCCATTTACCTACTTTGGAATGCTTGCATCAAAGCTGGTCCATAATTGTCTTGAGAGGCTTGAGGGAGAATAGTAAGGAACGTGGATTTTATTTCAGGTTTTTTGGGAAGCCATTTGAGAATTTTAAGCGGGATGTGCCACGATCTGATTTACATTAGAAAAAAAATCACTGTAGCAGTGGTGTGGCTGCTCTACTGTGGGGTACAAGTGTGCAGAAAGGAAGATCATCATCCATCAGACTACTGCAGAAAGGAGGTGAGGAACCACGAGGGCGTTGGTGAGGGTCGTCTCCATGAAGGGTGGGGAGGAGATTTGAAGTAGATATGAAGGAAGGCAGGACTCACTGATAGGCTGGATATTGGTGATAGGGGGAACACAGGAATCAAGGATGGCTCATAGAATCTGGCATAGGTAACTGGATGAAAGCTGGTGTTTTTTTTCTGAGATACAGACTTGAGAAGGAGCATATTTAGGGGAATCAGAAGCTCTGTTTTGGACAGGTTTCATTTGAGAAGCCTGTTAGAAAACATGGGATAATGGAAACATGAGCTGGGGATTAAGGAAGAACATCAAGCTTGGATGTATAAATTCATAAATTATCAGATTACAGTGATAGCAGCAGCTGAGAGAAGCAGTCTTAGGTGAAGGCCTTGGGACGCTCGTTAAGTTTAGAAGACAAAGGAGGAGAAGCTTTTGTCTAAGAAGATAATATGAGATGCAAGGAAATGGCAATATCGTGGCCATGGCTAATTGAACAAACCATTTCAAGAAGAATTGAGGGACCAAATGAGTCAAATGCTGCTAAGAAATTTGCATGAAGAGAGTGTGATCTTCTATCAAAAGTGCAAGAAGAGTTCTCCCACATTCTCATTTACATTTACATTCAGAATTTTCTCAAGCTTCTAGGGAAGAAAGTGACATCCTGATGCTTTCCTTTCTGTGCAGCCTGAGCTTCCTTTGAACATGGTGGCTGCAGACAGTGAGAGCCAGTCAGAAGCTGTATTGCCTTAGAAGTCAGGCAGTGTCTCTGCTCTCCCACTGCATTCCATGGGTCAGGGCCTGCCCAGGTCTTCCCAGGGTCCAGGGGAGAAAACATCAATTTCACTTCATTAATTTTTGAGAAAATGCCTGCCAGGTATCTAAGTTTGCATAACCACAATTTGTGTGCCAGGCATTCTTTCAAGTAAAAATGATATTTCATAAAAAAGTGGTTAGTTCAGTTTGACCAAGAGAGCCTCTTTTATGGCTCAGATGTGGCCCCTCTCTCCAGCCAACACAACAAGCAAACTCACTACCCTCTCCCTGTCTACGTGGGACATGACTCCCAAGGGTGTGGACCTTCCTGGCAACATGGGACAGAAATCCTAGAATGAGATTAGACTCAGCATCAAGGGATTGAGGAAACCTTCTTATGCATTAAGTAAATATTCTTATGCATTAAGTAAATATCACCTTGTCATTCAAGATGTAATGGAGAGGGCAGGCCATGGTGGCTCAGCAGGCAAGAACGCTTGCCTGCCGTGCCCGAGGACCCGGGTTTGATTCCTGGTGCCTGCCCATGTTAAGAAAAAAAAATGTAATGGAGAGGCGGGAGGGAACTCCCTGAAAATGTAGAGCTGTGTTCCAGTAGCCATGTTTCTTGAGGATGATTGAATAATGATATACCTGTCACAATGTGACTGTGTGACTGTGAAAACCTTGTGTCTGAAGCTCCTTTTATCTACCTTGTCAACAGACTAGTAGAACATATGGAATAAAAATAAATAATAGGGGGAACAAATGTTAAAATAAATTTAGTTTGAAATGCTAGTGATCAATGAAAGGGAGGGGTAAGGGGTATGGTGTGTATAAATTTTTTTTCTGTTTTCGTTTTATTTCTTTTTCTGAATAGATGCAAATGTTCCAAGAAATGATCATGAGGATGAATATGCAACTATGTGATGATATTTGAATCACTGATTATACATGTAGAACAGAATGATCAAAATAGGAATGTTTGTGTTTGCTTTGTGTTTTTTGGTATTTAAAAAAATAAAATTAAAGAATTAAAAAAGTTTGAAACCCAAACAACTGCTCAGGTCTTTTTTAGAGACAACTGTCATACTTTGATATGCAGCAGAAGTTCTTTGCAGGTACTTGCCAATTCATCGTACAAAATATTAGAAATATATTTACGCAAGGGATGAAGTTCAACAGAATTAATAATGCGCTGATTTATCAAGCACGTTCTTCAATGATATATATATATATATTATTATTATTTTTTATACTGTGAGTGCTTGGTGATGAAGAATTCAATGACCATAACAGCTCAATGTCACTGCTTTGATTGGTGGTATTGAGCCAGCATTACCAACAATACTTTTGCATTACAGTGTCAATGTCAGATTTGTATAAAGGCAAGTTACCATTGTTATGAAAGTAGTTAGGAAAATAGTTTGACTTTACAGACATCTTGAAAAGGTTTTTGGGATGCCTTGTGGTATGCAGACCACACTTGGAGAAAGACGCACAGGGTGAGGACATTTTACGGGTATCTAGAGGAACCTTGAGAATTCTTAGAAAGATTTCAAGTAGGACATGAAAATGATGACCAGAATTGCATTCTGAGCAGTCACTCTGGCTGCAATGTGAAGAACGGTTCTGTCAGAGTTCAAAGCACCAGCAGTGTGTCTGGAGGGAATGGAGGAGCACTGAGAAAGGAGAATAGTAATTAATTGAATGTGTGTGAGGGAGAGATCACAGAAATGCTATCCAATCTGCCGTTACACTCTACTTTCTGCTTCCTTTAATGAGTTAACTCCTACTCATCTCTTAGTTCTCTGCTTAATTAATAACTTCCAAAGGGTGTTCTTTAAAACCCTGACCTAGTATTGATTCTCTTCTGTTTATTCCTTCATCCTGTATTTATTGGGCACCCGTTGTATGCCAGAAGGGTATCTGGTATCGTAATCTATACCAGAGTCTGTCTCTGCCAGCAGGGAGCTCACATTCAAATTGGCTTCAACAATGAGCCAAGCCAGACATTGTTTTGTCTTCACTGAGCTTCTGGTTGAATGAGGCATACGGGGAAGGAAGTGGCTGCTGCTGAGAGTTCTGTAAATATCTGAAATATGAAGTCAGATGCCACTAATTAAAATTACACAGTTGTGTAATTTTCTCCAGCATTGCTCATCAGCCTTGGTTTGTTTGTGGAGAAGGCAAACAGTTAAAAAGATCCGGGGTTGTACTTTACCCTCAGGTGCGTAAAGAAGACTGATGGGGTTTGGGTTTTGAGGATGTTGACAAGAGAGTAGTTGAAGTGACAAATCAGGGAGCCGAGGCTGATAAAGAATAGGGAAGAAGGAAGAGTCTGACATGCGGAATGCATTTGACCCAAGAAAGTGTAGGTCTTGATGAATTCAAAGAGAAAGTACTCCATAAAAATAAAGTGAGGGAGCAGAAAAGAGGTATAGGTATGGTCAGAAGTGGTATTGAATTTCAGATTTCATATTACATTTCACTGCTGATGACAAGGGTAAGGGACTGGCCAAGGGTTTAGGAGTACAACAGCAGGTAAATTATTGAGAGTAAGGAGAACAAATAACTGAGGATCTGTAGAATTATGTAGCTTTTCCAGATGTTGAAATCACCAAGAATAAAGGCAGGAATTGAAATAGGTATATTCTTAGCAAGGTGACAAAGACCTCAATGGATGAGCGGCTGTCATTAGACTGTAGCAATGAAAATGGCTAGAGAGGCATTAAAGAGAGAGGTCTTAAGTCTCAAACAGCTGAGGGTTTTATACTATGGTAGAGAAATAATACTTTCAAAATAACACTGGGGAGAGAGAAGGATATCTGCCTTCTAGACCTGAGTTACTTGAGAGGGGGAAAACAAACAGCACCACCTTAAGAGTGCTGAGTTGAAGGGATATCCATGAGGGAGCAGCAGGATCAATTCAAGGCAGGAAAAAGTGAGAAAGTTAAATGAAGAAAATTTGGTTGTAAATGACTCAGTTACCTTACAACAGGGTTTCAAATAGCGACGGTGGGAAGTTTCGGAGGGAGAAGATTGCAGCAGTGGGAGATTGCTTTTTGCTGGTCTTAAGATTTCCACAAGTATTTTCTGTAGAACTTCCCAAGAACTGGGTTGTGTTAAAGGTAAAGTTTACCTGAGTGGTTCTCCTGTCAGGTTGATATGCTGCTAGTGTCCAGAATCTGGTGCATAGGAGGACCCAGGTTTGTTGAGGTGATGGGAAGCAACTGCTTTTCCTCTCTATCTACAGTTCCACCGAGCCCCTTTGCTTCCACAAGTTCCTGGATAAAATACATCCCCCTTCAGCTGACCTGTGTTTGAGATTTACAACCAGCCCTGCTCAACCAAGTTTCTGAGAGAGAATTAAGTACAAACGCCCAAACAGATCCATTGTGTGTGAATTAGCTTCTCTCCTAGTTATCTAGAATGGTATTTGTTATGCACCATCCTTGGGAGAATTGAGAAAATAGTTATGTAAAATACTTTTCTATATTCTGTGATTTAGACTAGGAAGAGCAATTGAGAAACCCTCCTGCTACACTGTTCAGTCAAGTTCAACAAAGGCCCAGTCCGTAGGTGATGATCTAGAAGGAGTGATTAAGGGTGAGATTTAATAGTATGATTTAGAATAAATGACCATATTTGCTTCTGTCTATCATTTATGGACCATAGCTTCATTTCTTTGGGAAGGAAGGAAAACAGTATTTCAGTATTTTCATTTTTGGAGCTCAGGTATGCCGATGGAAACAGTTGTGGGCAGGGAAGGAAAAAGAGTAGGTTTTTGGTATCTGGCAGAAGTGGATTCAGTTTTCCTAACATTGCTGATGCATGACTGGGACCATGGAAGAATTATTTCACACTTTCTGAATCTCAGTTTTCTAATGTTAAAAATGCTGGCAATGCTACTAGGCTGTGAGTTTCAAGTGTGGTAACAAGTGCAAGTATTCAGTACGAGCATAGGGGGTACCCATAGAATACTAGTTCTCCTCTGCTTCATCCCTCCCTGCTTTCCTTCTTTATGCCTTTCCTTTCTTGTCCCAATTGTTAAATCCAGCAGTGTTGTTATCCCCTTAAACAAAGCAGGTACTTGTTCTGGAGAAGGAAGGTTAAGGGATTAGGAGATGAAATGGCTCAAGGAAAAGGGGTTGGCTGCAAGGTCAGTCCCTTCATCTAGGTTTTTTTGATGCGAGGGTGATTTCTGTGATCAAGGTGGCCCAGAGTGGAAAGAACAGTGAAGTATTTAGGGAGCCTCTAATGACCCCTCTGGCTGTCTCAGACAGAAACCAAACTCTTTGAACCTGGGATTTATCTCTCCCCGCCCTATTTATGGACCCTCGCCTCAAGCACATCATGATCTGCAGCCACTCATGTCCATACACTTCTGCTATGGTCCAGAGAGCAAAGACTCAGGAGAGACTTCCTCTAATCCCTCCAGCCAAGACACTGCATTGGTCTTCAGGGTGCCAAAAATTCTGTGTATAAGTGCCAGAAACAAAATATATTAATTTATAAAAATATGTAATAGCAGCATAAATAATCGGAATACAAGTAACAGTTCCATTTGTTTTGGGACAATAAACAATGAACTTTTTTTTTTTTATCACTACAGCAAATAAAAAAGAAAACATAATTCAGTACCATACAATATACATTGACACTTTAATTACGTAATCCCAAACCAGCTGGAGTCCTAATTTCCTAGCCGTATAATTATTTCTTCATGAAGACTCAACTTACTTTGGTATAAAAATGTCTCTTTTCGTTGATTGCTTGGATAAATCCAACAGAAATGTTTGTGTTTTCTTTCTTGATGCTTGCTATTATTAAAACAAGAAAATTAGGTTTATTGTTACACATCTTTTGATGCCTGCGCCTTCTGTAATGGACACTTGGCACTTTCTTTAAGCTGCCCAGCAATTTCTACCACCCTTCTCACTTAGAATTCCACACCTGTGGTAGAGAAGACTAACTTTCCCCTCAAATTCATGCTCCCCTTTCATAGTACAAAGTTATTTCTGAGATGCGGCTGCCAATATTCCATTCCCCTGGCATCTAATTATGGTCATGTGATTTGTTTTTGCCGATGGCATGTGAGGTGACTGATGGGTGTTTCTTCCTGGATGAAGCTTTAAAAATGAGATATGACTTCCTTGTCATTTCATACATTGGTGCCAACTGTCTGGAACTCAAGAAGTGTGTCATTGATCTATGTATATGAGAGAAACATAAAGCAACTGTATTAAGTTGTTAAAGGATTGTCGTTATGGTCTCCTTACAGTGGGAGATGTGGCTCCAGGTAGGAAGCCTCACTTAAGAAAATGCTGGTGGCCTCTATGAGGGATATTCTGGAAATGTCTTTCCACTAATGTGAGCCTAGCACCTGTGCTGCTGCATATAATAATAATGCTTATTAGGGCAGGTCAGCGAAGACTCTTTCCTCTGGCAATGGAATAAGATGATGCACTGTACAGGAACATAATGCTTTAATCTAGTGGCCTATCAAGGAGTATATGGATATCTTTCCAGTGAGCACCCTCTAGAGAGTTATAGGCTGCTTTACAGCCTACTCATCACCATTTCTTGTAGGGAAGTGTCAGTGTTCTATTTACTGTAGATATAATTTTCCCAAGTGCCATGTGTGTTTGGCCTTACTTTCCTAGTTGTGTTAGTTTAATTTTTATATAACTTTATATTGTATTTTGCCATTCTATAAACAAGAATCAGGTTTAAAATTATTTGAGAAGAATCTCCTGGTTGTTGGGGTACAGGATTGATGGCAGAAGCCAGACTAGAGACTTCTATAAGAACCAGGGGATCTCAAAGGAAGAAAGGTTTATTTTGTCCAGTACCTAAATTTCCTGCAGCACATAATCTAACTCAGCCTGTCTGGATAGCTCATTTAAACAATCAAAACACAGGGAGCCCAGAATAAGAATGAGGGCCTTTAATCCTATATAGTTTAATATAATGCCTGGATATATCCTAGAGTATATTAAGCAGATAATAAAAAAGTATTGGCCAAGTCCCTTGAAGGATGGAAGAAAAATATGGAACTATGAAACTATTAAACTTTCCACCATCCAGGAAACCCTGGATACTCTGTCAAACATTAGGGACACCCCAATCATTAGGCCAAGCCCTTGATCTTGAGGCTTGCTCTTGTGAAGCTTATGTATGTAGTAGAGAAGCTAAGCCTATCTATAGGTATGCTGAAGAGTTACTTCTAGAGGACCTCTTTTGTTGTGCAGATGTGACTCGTTTTCTCTAATCCCAACTCTAATCCCAACTCTAATCCCAGTGAAATCATTGCCCTCCCCTCTATGTGGAACATGACAGTGGGGTGAAAGTCTCCATTGTGGCATGGGAGATGACTCCCAGAGATGAGTCTGGCCCTGGCACCGTGGGATCAACAATGCCAACCTGATTAAAATATAAAGTATCAGTGACTGAGAGAGTTCAAATAGAGTCGAGAGGCTACTCTCGAGGTCACTCTTACGCAAGCTTCAGTTAAACATTGCTGCCTATCATAGTTTGCCAAAACCCAACCAAGACCATTCCAACCAATCCTAAAGAACACCTGGGGTAATACATAAGATTCTACAAAGTTCCATGCACTAGGGTAACTTTTCAGAAACCTGCAACCTCCAGATGGGTCCCTGGACCAGAGAAGTCCTGAAACCCAGAGGGCCCAGCCTCTCCAAAACACCAAATAGATCCATCCCCCTACCCCATATTATTGACAGCCCCTTCCAACATGAAAAAGTTAGAATGGGTATAGCCCAAATACCCCTTACGAGTGGTATAGAAAGATCAAAGGTGATGGTGGAGTTATACAGAGAAGGTAGGATTTAGCAAATGAAGATGATTGCTGAATCACTAAATTGATATTTTGTTTAGTCTCCAGTATCTTAGAGCAGCTAGAAGTAAAAACCTAAAATTGTGGAATTGTAACCCATACCAAACTCTGAAATCTGTTCTACAACTAATTGTGGTGCTGTGCTTTGAAATTTATTGCTTTTTTGTAGGTATGCTATTTTTCACAAAAAAGAAAAAAAAAGCAAAAAACCCAAAACCTGATCAACACCTTTGCATTGATTTAAGAAGATAAACCAAATTGCTGATTCTGACCTAGGAACTCAGCATGGCTGCTTTCATCTTCATGGTTCCTACCATGGTTGTGAGTTAAAGCCACAGTACTTTTCTTATCACCATATACTTGCTATGCTCCTTCCTAAAGAAATCTTTCATGTGGTGCTTATTGCACCAGAAATACCCTCCCCACCCTCTGGCTGTACACTCCTTCTTCAGGACCAAGCCTCATTCATCATCTTCTAAGGAAAATTCCTTGACCTCACTGAAAAATACTCAAAGCGGTATAAATCATCTTCTTCTAATCACCAGGTATATTTCACTCAAACTTTGTTCATCACAATTTAATATATTTGATATGATTATAATGTCATGTGATTTAATTGTTATAATTTTGTTTTATTTCTAAAACCGAACTGTCACATAATTTAAAAATCACCCCTATATAAAAAATAAATATTCACATACATTTCTATATAAAACTTGGAATATATTTAATACCAGGGTAAAATAGCATTTATACTTTATTAAATATTTTATATGTCCTATATTTAAAAAATACTCTTAGTAGTGGGTATTCTGGCTATTGCCCATCTCTGTTACTTCAAACATGACTGCAACAAATACATCTGTACACATGAATGTGTATATGTATATTTGGGTTTGCATATGTGCGTGTATGATTAATTATAAGAAGTACAATTATTGGTCCAAGAGAAAATGCATTAATAAGTTTAATAGATACTGAGAGAAAAAAAAGAACCAGGAGGTCTCAAAAATTTACCTCCAATATACCTTTTCTCAGGAAAATACTGGAGGATGTGTGTTCTAGTTTGCTAGCTGCCAGAATGTGATATACCAGGATTAGAATGGCTTTTAAAAAGGGGAATTTAGTAAGTTGCTAGTTTACAGTTCTAAGGCCAAGAAAATGTCCCAGTTAAAGTAAGTCTATAAAAATGTCCAAAGTAAGGCACCAGCAAGAGGTTACCATCACTCAAAAAAGGCTGATGAAGTTCAGGTTTTTTTTTCTCAACTGGAAACGCATGTGGTAAACATCGCAACATCTGCTAGTGTCCTCTCCAGGCCTCTTGCTTCATGAAACTACCCCAGGCGTGTTCTCCTTCATCTCCAGAGGTTGTTGGCTGGTGGACTCTGCAGTTCTCATGTCTCTGCTGCTCTCGGCATTCTCAAGCTTTCTCCAAAATGCTTCTGCTTTTAAAAGATTCCAGTAAAGTAATCAAGACCCACCTGGAATGAGTGGAGTCCTATCTGCCTCTATTCAAAAGTTAATACCCACCGTGGGGTGACTCACATCTCCTTGGAGATAACCTAGTCAAATATCCAACCTATAATACTGAATAGAGTTTAGAAGAAACAGTTGCTCCCACAAGGTTGATTAGGATTAAAACATGGCTTTTCTGGGGTACATAAATCCTTTGAAACTGGCACAATGTGCTACACCAAAATGGGAAGCTAAAGCAAGAAAGAGAATAATGTGATATAAAAGAAGCATAAACTTGAGAAGAGACGTGACTCCCATGTTCATTGTCCCAGAGGCAGAACTGAGCTCCATAAGACTAGAACAGCTCCTTCAGTTGGAACACTTTGAACGCTCCAGGAAAATATGCTTCAGGAACATGAAACAGAATAATTTCATGTGACTGAAGATCTGGAGAGGAGAACTACTTGAGGCTTTATACTATGTGCATGGTTAGCTTGAGAAACAGTAAAAATTTCGAAAGAAATAGATGCAGTTAAGAAGGCAGAAAGGCAAGAAATAAGACAGAAAAGAGAAGGAAGTACTGAAAAAAGAAAGGAAAATTGATTAACATGGTGGGATGCTTTGTATCTCTTATGTAGAATAGGATGGACCCAACATATGTGCACACAAAAATACAGTAATAGAATTCTGATTCCAGGTATGACAGAATAATATCTGATCAGATGAGCCTTGCCCCCACTGAAAGAAACTATAAAATCTGAACTTAATGCAAAAGTCAATTATATGAGCATACTGAAGTGAATAGTAGTAGAAGACTGGTGGGGGTACATGCTCCCTTGGAGGAGGAAAGATGGGGAGTTATACAAGTTCCAGCTCTGTGTTGTTTATTCATCCTGGGGCCAAGTGCCCTGCACACAGTGTGCACAGCAGCAGCAGGAATACACATGGAAAAAATAATTTTTTTCTGGCTTGTGTAATGAAAAAGTAAAGCCAGAAAACCATGAATGCTGATGAGAGTGGGGAGATCCTGTGATATAAACAGCCAGAAAGGAGCTCTCCAAACCCTGTGTGCCTGCCTTCTGAGTCATACATGTGAGGAACACACTCAAAACAGTTCAGCTAAAGGAGAAAAACAAAACACAATACCAAACACGTACACAGAGTGAGAGCAGAGCTAGAGAAAGAGGGGGGGAGGGGTGGTGAGAGAGAGAGAGTTGAGAGACTAGAGCAGCTGCACAGAAACAGAGTTGCAGTTCAAGTCCATCCAGGAAAATTCCTGCTAAAATAAAGGACACAATAGTCGTTGGAGAAAAATAACAGAATCCTGAATCTTTTTAATACCCTGTCCTTCTACAGAAAAACTGAAAATGTGATTAAAAAAACCTGTCAAAATCATCTTTGTAGGAACTCCCCGAAATACTCAAAAGTTTACTATAACCAAGAAAATGCTGAATCAAGAAAAAGTTAATTTAAAAAAGTTAGGAAAACCCTGTTGTATTTTAACAGCCTTGCTCTACCCCCCTTGCAGTCCTGAACAGAAGCAGCAGCCACCTTTTTTTTTCCTTTTAACATGGGCAGATACCGAGAATCGGACCTGGGTCCTCTGGTATTGCAGGCAAGCATTCCTGCCTGCTGAGCCACCATGGCACACCCAGCAGCAGTGGTCTTGAAAGTGGTAGCCATTCCAGGTATGAGTACTTGTTCCAGAGTGAACAGAGCAGACCTTGTTCCAAAGAAATTGTGTTTGTCTGTTTTAACCTGTCTTGGGTTTACCTGAAGGACTGATGCAAGGCACTTGCCTTTATTTCTCCTAATTTGGAACACTCTTAAAGTAGAAAAGTGGCTAGGTGGAGGGTATTCCTTAAAACCATTGAAGGACAAATTATAAATTGCTGCCTCCTGGGGCAAAAGATTACGGTTGAGACAAACAATAGGCCAATTAAAAGCCAGAGAGGAAAAGCTGGTCAGAGAATTACTTTGGGAAATTAGGGACTTGAAAAGCTTCCACCTGTAATGGGTAATTTAGAAGGCATTGTGTGCTTGGGTTAGGAGATAAGCACAGAAAAGATGTCAGAAGACTTAACCTTTCACCTCTGGTTGTTTTTTTAGGCTCGACAGAACTGGAAGCGGGGGCTAAGACAGAGTAAATAAAGTTGCTAAAGACTTCAGGAGTGCCTCAGGACAGTTTTTTTTTGTGTAGTATACATGTATGGATGTGCTGGTTTGAAATTGTTATGTACCCCAGAAAAACCATGCTCTTTTAATCCAATTTTGTGGGTACACACATATTATGGTGGGATCTTTTGATTAGATTATTTCCACAGAGACATGACCCCACCCATACAAGGTGGGTTTTACTTAGTTTACTAGAGTCCTTAAGAAAGCTGACACAGAATGCTGAGAGATGAAAACCAGACACAGATATTTGGAGATGCAGAAGGAAACTATCCCAGGAGATGCCAAAATGTCTAGAGGAGCTGAAATCAGAAATTGGGAGCAAGGGCCTCAGATGCCAGTCACACGTCTTCCCAGCTGACAGGTGTTGTGGATGCTGGTTGCATTTCCTGTGAGAAGTGATCCTCTTGTTGGTGCCTTAATTTGGATAATTTCATGGCCTTAGAATTGTATCTTGTAACTTAATAAATCCCCTTTATAAAAGCCAATCCATTTCTGGTATGTTGCTTTCCAGCAGCATTAGCAAGCCAAAAGAGTGGGGTTGCTTTTGGCTGTTGCTGTTACTCATTTGCTTTTGCTTTTGGCTCCAGGCATTTAAGGAAATCCCTGTCAAACCACTAGCTGATCACTAAACTAAAGGAATAGAGACTTTAGAGGTCACACATGACAAAAATACAATTTTTGCAAAAATAGCTGAGAAAAAGTCAACTACATAAACAAACAGCTACAACCCACAAGTGGCAGCAACAACAAACTCTGAGGAAGAGAGAGAATCTGATGTCCAGAGTTAGCGCAATATAATATCCAAGATGTCCTGTGTTCTAGTTTGCTAGATGCCGGAATGCAACACACCAGAGACGGATTGGCTTTTAATAAAAGGGGATTTATTTTGTTAGTTCTTCAGAGGAAAGGCAGCTAACTTTCCACTGAGGTTCTTTCTTACGTGGGAAGACACAGGATGGTCTCTGCTGGACTTCTCTCCAGGCCCCTGGGTTCCAACAACTTTCCCTGGGGTGACTTCTTTCTGCATCTCCAAAGGCCTGGGCTGAGCTGCAAGTGCTGAGATGAGGAATGCCGAGCTGCTTAGGCTGTGCTACGTTGTGCTCTCTTATGCACCAGCCGATTAAGTCAAACGTCACTCATTGCAGCAGGCCCGCCTCCTAGCCGACTGCAGATAGAATTAGCAACAGATGAGGGTCATGTACCATTAGCTCAAGTCCACAGCAACAGAACTAGGTGCCTTCATCTGGCCCAGTTGACAACTGAATCTAACTACCACATCCAGTGCAACAAAAAATGTTAAAGTAACACAAAGAAGTGATTTAGCATGGTCTCTGCACAAGAGTAAAACAAATGAACATATACTGGGCCTGAAGAAACACAGGTATTGGACTTACTAGAAAATTATTTTAAATCAATTGTCTTAAATAGTCTCAAAGAGCTAAAGGAAACAATGGGTAAAGAACTAATAGAAACTACGAAAACAATGTCCCAACAAATAGAGAATTTCAACATGGGGAAAGATATACCCATGCCAGCAGCAAAAAGACTTTAGTGGCTATATTAATATCAGGTAAAATAAATTTCAAAACAAAATACATTACCAATGATAAAAAGTGATACTTCAATCACTTCAATAGGAAGATGTAACAATCATAAATGTATGTGCAAATTACATGAAGCAAAAATGGGCAGATTTAAATGGAGAAACGGACAATACTACATCATAGTTGGAGTTTGGCACCAGTCTCTCAGCCACTTTTATATAACAACCATAAATCATCCATAGGTGATCTGAACAACCCTTTGAGTTAATTGACATTTATAAAACAATACATTCAACAATGACAGTCTCTATTTTTTCAGGTGCACAAGGTACATTTACCAGGATAGGCCATATTTTGGGGCCTAAACCAAATCTCAATAACTATTCAATGTTTGAAATAATACATTATATGTTCTCTGATCACAGTAAAAATAAAAAATCAACGACTCCAAGATAATAAGGAAACAATCATATATTTAGAAATTAAACAGCATATTTATAAATAATCATTGAAATCAAATAAGAACTCACAAGTAAAATTAGAAAGTACTTTCAACGGAATGATCATTAAAATACAACATGTCAAAATTACTGGAAGACAGCTAAAGTAGGACTTAGAGGAAAATGGTGAAAATTATTGCCTTTAAAAATGTGAAAAAGAAGAAAAGTCTCAAATAAATGATCTAAGATTCTACTCCAAGAAACTTAAAAGAACAAATTAATTGCAAAGTGAATAGAAAGAAGGAAATCATCAAGATAAAATAAGGCCCTTTTAGAGAATAATCCTTTTGGTGGTTGCTAATTTTAAGTTGCTTCCTTTATTTGACCTCAGATATGTGTTTCTTCAAGTAAAGGATCTTTAATATAGCTTGTGCTACATAAATGATGCCCAATAAATATTCCATTATTTAATTTCTAACACCTCTAGCATTATGATAGATGAGATTTCAATAAAGAAATAACATTCCTAATAAATGACCCCATAAGTCAAAAGAGGTTCAGCCATTTGGAATATTTTCTTTATTTTTTGGCCTTCTTTTTCAAACCTACCTCATTATTTATTTTTAAGCAGTTTTAGATTGAGATATACTCACATAAATACAATCCATCCGGAGTGTACAATCAATGGCTTTCACGGAGTTGTGTATTCATCACCACAATTTTAGAACATTTTTAATACTCCAAAAAGAAAAACCCCATACCACTTAGCAATCACCTCTCAATCCCTCTGTCCTTCCCTAGCCCTAAACAACCACTAATCTAATTTCATCTCTGTAGGTTTATTTATATTTATATTCTATATATAAATGGAATCATACAATATGTAATACTTTAATTAAAATTATTTTTTGGGGGTGCATGGTTGGGGAATTTTACCCGGGTTTCCTGCATGAAAGGCAGGCATTCTAACCACTGAACTACCTGTGCGCCCTAATATGAAGTACATTTGTATCTGGTTTCTTTCACTTAGCATAATGCTTTTTTAAAAATGATGATGATGATGATTTCTTAATTGGAGAAGTTATAGGTTTATTTAAAAGTAATATAAAAAATATAACATTCCCACATACCTCCCTGTAGTTTGCACTTTGCATTGGTCTGGTAAATTTGTTACGATTGATGAAAGAATATTAAAGTATTACTGCTAACTACAGATCATTGTTTATATTAGGTGTATTTTCCCCATATGCCACCTTGGTATGTATATTTGCTATAATTCATGAAAGAACACTCTTATATTTGTACTATTAACCACAGTCACCACCCACAACATTGTTCAGTGTGTTACAGTTCTATGTTTTATCTTCTAACTTTTCTTCTAGTAACATAAACAACCCAGTATTTCCCTTTTCAACCACACTCACATGCATAATTCAGCACGGTTCATTACACTTGCAGTAATGTGCTACCATCACTGCTATCCATTTCCAGACTTGCACAATCAATCTAAATAGAAATTCTGTATTAATCAAGCATCAGCTCCCCATACTTTGCCCCCAATCTGTCCTCTGTAACCTATATTCTGGGTTCTAACTCTGTGAGTTTACTAATTACAATTAGCTGTGAGATCATACAATATTTGTCCTTTTGTGTCTGGCTTATTTCACTCAGAATAATGTCCTTCACGTTTTATCCATGTTGTAGCAGGAATCAGGGCTTCATTTTTTCTTGCAGCTAAATAATATTCCATCGTATGGATAGACCACATTTTGTTTATTCATTTATCGGATGATGGACACTTGGTTGCTTCCATCTTTTGGCAATTGTGAATAATGCTGCTATGAACATTGGTGTGCAAATGTTTGTTCTAGTCCCTGCTTTCAGTTACGAGTAGCAGGATTGCTGGGTCGTATGGCAATTTTATATTTAGATTCTCGAGGAACTGCCGAACTGTCCTTCATAGTGGCTGCACCATTTTACATTCCCACCAACAGTGAATGCGTGTTCCTATTTCTCCACATTCTCTCCAACACTTATAGTTTTCTGTTGTTGTTGTTTTTACAGTAGCTATTCTAGTAGTTGTGAAATGATATTGTGGTTTTGATTTGCTTTACCTTAACGGCAAGTGATGTTGAGCATCTTTTCATGTGTATTTTAGCCATTTGTATTTACTCTTTGAAGAAATGTCTATTCAAGTCTTTCGCCCATTTTAAAATTTCTTTTTATTGTTGAGTTGTAGGATTTCTTTATATATTTTGGATGTGAAACACTTGTTGGACATTTGGTTTCCAAATATATCCTCCCCTTGTGTAGGCTGCCATTTCACTTTTTTGACAAAGCCATTGAAGCACAGAAGTTTTCAATTTTTAGGAGGTCCTATTTTTCTGTTTTTTTGTTTGTTTGTTTGTTTTTTATTCATTGCTTGTGCTTTGGGTGTAAAGTCTAGGATACCATTGCTTACTGCAAGATTTTGAAGATGCTTCCATACATTTTCTTTCAGGAGTTTTGTGGTCCTTATATGTAGGTCTTTGATCCACTTTGAGTTAATTTTTGTTTACAGAGAGAAATAGGGGTCTTTTGCATATGGGTATCTATTTCTCCTGGCACCATTTGTGGAGGAGACTGTTCTGTCCCAGTTGAGGGCACTTGGCAGCCTGGTCAAATATCAATTGGACATAGATGTGAGTGTCTATTTCTGAACTTTCAATTCAATTTCATTGGTTAATATGTATCTCTTTACACCAATACCACCCTGTTTTGACCACCGTAGCTTTATAATATGCTTTAAAGTCAGGACATGTGAGTTATCCAACTTTGTTCTGCTTTTTCAAGATGTTTTTGACTATTTGAGGTCCCTTACCCTACCAAATAATTTTTTTTGTTGCATGGGTAGGCACCAGGAATTGAACCAAATAAATTTGATGATTGCCTGTTCCATTTCAGCAAAATAGGCTATTGGAATTTCGATTGGGATTGCGTTGAATCGTAAATCAATTTGGGTAGAATTGACATCTTAAAGATATTTAGTCTTCTAACCCATGAATACAGAATGCCTTTCCATTTATTTAGGTCTTCTTTGATTTCTTTTAGTCACATTTTATAGTTTTCTGTATATAAGTCCTTTATTCCTTGTTTACATTTATTCTTAGATATTTGATCCTTTTAATTGCTATTGCAAATGCAGTTTTTCTTGATTTCCTCCTCAGATTGCTCATTACTATTGTATAGAAACACTACAGGTTTTGAGTGTTAATCTTGTGTCCCACCACTTTGCTGAACTTGTTTATTACCTCTAGTGGCTTTCTATGTGTAGGATCACATCTGAAAATAGTAAAAGTTTACGTCTTCCTTTTCAATTTGAAAGACTTCTATTTCTTTTTCTTGCCGAACTGCTCTAGCTAGAACTTCTAGCACAATATTGAATAGCAGTGGTGACTGGTGGGCATCTGTGTCTTGTTCCAGATCTTAGAGGAAAAGCTTTCAGTCTTTCACAGCTGCATACAATATTAGCTGTGGGTTTTTCATATATGCCCTTTATCCTGTTGAGGAAGTTTCTTTCTATTCCTATCTTTTGAAGGGTTTTTATCAAGAAAAGATGCTGGAACTTGTCAAATATTTTTTCTGCATCAGTTTGGATGATCATGTGTTTTTTACCCCCTTCAATTTGTTATTGTGGCATATTACATTAATTGATTTTCTTGTGCTGAACCACCTGTAATTACCTGGGAAAAACCCACTTGGTTATGGTGTATAATTCTTTTAACATGCTGTTGGATTCTATTTGAAAGTATTTTGTTAGGGAATTTTGCATCTATATTCATTAGAGAAACTGTTCTGTAATTTTCTTTTCTTGTAGTATCTTTGTCTGGCTTTGGTATTAGAGTGATGTTGGTGCCATAGACTGAGCTAGGTAGTGTTCCTTCCTCTACTTTTCTGGAAGAATTTGGGTAGGATTGGTATTAATTTTTCTTGGAATTGGAATGCAATTCACCTGAGAAGCCATCTGGACCTACGCTTTTCTTAGTTGGGAGGTTTTTGATGACTGATTCAATCTCTTTACTTGTAATTAGTAATTTGTCGTTCTTCTCCTAATTCTTCCATGTGTGCAGTTAAGTTTCTGATTTTAGCTTTTCTTGTCTTTTAATGTATGCGTTTAGGGCTATAAATTCCCTCTTAGCACTGCTTTGCTGCATCCCATGGGTTTTGATGTGTTGTGTTCTCATTTTCTTTCATCTCAAGATATTTACTGATTTCTCTCGCAGTTTCTTCTTTGACCCACTGATTGTTTCAGAGTGCAGTTTAACTTCCATATATTCGTGAATTTTCAAGTTCTATGCTTCGTACTGATTTCCAGCTTCATTCCTTTATTGTCAGAGAATGTGCTTTGTATAATTTCAATCTTTTTATTAATGTATTGAGACTTGTTTTGTCACCCAATATGTGGTCTACCCTGGAGAATAATCAATAAACACTTGAGAAGAATGGATATCCTGTTGTTTTAGGGTGCCATGTTCAGTACATATTTGTTAAGTGCAATTTGTTTATCATAATTTTCAAGCTGTTTCCTTATTGATTCTCTGTCTAAATGTTCTGTTTATTGTTAAGAGTAGTGTACTGAAATCTATAGCTATTATTGTAGAGACATCTATTTCTCCCTTCAGATTTGCTGCTATTTGCCTCATGTATTGTGGCATATTTCTCAGGGACTGGAGCCTAGCCATGCTTAAAATTTTTTAATCCTTCTCTCCCTCTCTACATTCACTCTCTGCCCTCCATACCTGTAACCCCCCTCTCTGTTCCCCCCTTCCCCCTCTTGTTGTAAACCGCCCATTTCCGTAGCTCACCACTAAACCGCAAGCCTTCCTGTTATTCTCTTCACTCCTCTATACCTAACCTAAGCCCTCAACCTAGCAACTGCCTCCTGCCTTGTGTGATTGGCTGTCCCTTCCTGACGTGTGCGCCCAAGACTCCACCCCTCCCCGAGAGTACTTAAGCCCCACGCTTACCCCGCTCTGGGTCGTCCGAGCCCCGGGGTCTTCAGACCCCAGACGTCTCACTCCTCGGGTTCCCGGGTGGCCCATCCCGGAGTGTAACAATAAAAGCTTAAAACCCGCATCTGGCCTGAGTGACGACTTCTCGCGACCGCCAGCTGGGGAAAGCGCCGGCTCCAGCTTACCCAGGTTAATTCCCGCGAGCTCGCCCCAAACCCACCCAGTGTACCGGTCGCGCGGCCCAGCTGAAGCTATCAGCGGCAAGTGGCGCCCGAACAGGGACCCTCTACACTTCCGTCGCTGACTGGACACTGGAGATCCTAGGACCTCTCTTCTGAACCAAGGTAAGCCTACTAGACTCTCCTGCTAAATAAACGCAGTCCTAGGTTCTACAAGCAGTGAGTAGTCCCCTCTAAATTTTGTTATGGGTCAATCTCTCTCTAAAAGCCAGGTCCCCCAGGTGCGTGCCCTAGCCGCACTCTTGGATAACAGTTAGAGGAGCGGCTCGAAAGGCACCCGCCCCTACAGGACTATGGCGGAAAGCCTCAGGGCGGAAAAACTAACTCCACCCTTCCGCCTTCTTCCCCATCATCCAGACCGGAAAAGGGCCGCAGCCTTTACCCCACCTTCCCTGAGGACGCGGAGGCAGGACGTCCTGCACCACCCCCCCCACCCTCTGCCCCTCCCCCGGCTGCCTGTCCTCCTTCCCTTAGCAACACCAACCCCTTCTTCCCGGAAGCGCAGCCGCCATTTTACGCACCCCCGCCACCATCTTACGCAGGGCTGTGCACAGAGCTATCGCCATCTCGTTCACCCCGGCCGCCCTGTTGCAATCCCACAGGCGGCAACCCCCCCTCGGGTCCAGGGCAGCTCTGGCCCTCGGTCCGACCGCTGCCGCCGACACAGGCAGTGCTCTTCCCCATTAATCTCACCCCATCCCCGCAACGCCCATTCCCGTGGGTTCCCCACAGTGAGGAAGAAATAAAGCGACTGCGCAAAGCAGTCAAAGAGGATGGGCTTACCGGTCCCTACGCTACCCAGCAACAGTTGCTCCAAAGGATTGGAGCCTCTTCGAAAGAATCCTACTTGCCATAATTTTCCTGTGCATCATCGCATGTTTTAACCTGCTCATTTTCTTCCTCTAGGTGCTAACCTGCTTATTATTTTCAGTAAAAATGTTCTCCCCAGCACGCCCCTCCGGAATTCCCACCTGGTGACTCCTCCCTGTAACACTTCTAATTTTCTCCACAGCCACTTCTGCAAAACCTCCTGAAAGTGAAGTGTGGGCCGCAGTCCAATATCCCCCAGGATTACTGTTCCTCACCCCCGATTCCCCCACATTCCCACAACTTTTTGTTAATGATTGCTTACTAGATCTCCCGTGCGATCCCAATGTCCTCCCCGCTAGTGCGTCTCTCAACCTATCATCATTCCCCAATTTCTACCCCCCCTCCTAAAACCCTAGCGATTAACCTTACCTTTTTGCAGAATTCGTCAATGCAAGCCTTCCCCGAAGTCCCCTCGCCAAACAACAAACTACTAAACCTCACGTTCGCTAATCTTTCAGGACAAGCAGAAGACGGGCTCCCGTGTTCTCCTCAATGGCCCAATTGCATCCACCTTATCTACTCCCGAACCATAAGCGCCGGAGTACTCAGCACGAAAAAGCCAAAAGCCCTTCTTTTCACAGGAACCTGGCCAGCTAGAGGAACTGCACCTGGATATAACCAAACTCGCCCACACCCACCGGCACGGCCCCCAGTTCCCCTCTGCTTGCCTGGCAGCTTTACACCCTCGACTTCCTTTACAGAAATCCCGTGGCTTCCGTGTCATTCTCCCCCTCGAACTTTCAACTCTTCCAAATATAACTTCTTCGTTCCCTATAACCCCCCCTTTCTTTATGGTACCAGCGGCTTCACGCATCTCTCTCTCTGTGGAAACCTCAGTTGCCTAGACCTACGTCCCCTCCTTGGAACAACCCAATCCCAATGGCGCCTGGTCACCTACCACAGCACCCAGCAGCCCATTACTCAGGGTAATAAAGTTATCGGTACGAGCTCTTACGCGTTTAATATTCTAGGCACCGAAAACCTCACCTCCACGGTCTTCTTAAGCTCTCCGTTCTACTTCCTTTCCTGCTCAAACTATAGTCACCCGGACACATGTCACCTACTTAACTACCTTAATACCTCTTTCTCAGTAGTTTTCATAGTACTTCAACCTAGACTCCTGTGGATCCCGCTCAACGCGACCAGGTGGGTCGCTCCTGCACTACCCATGGACAGCTCCGTCACTCAGCTCAGCTCACGCGCGAAGCGAGACTTCGGCATCACCGCCGCCATCTCTGCAGCCATCATCGCCTCCGTTGCAGCTTCGGTTACGGCAGCCGTCGCGCTCACCCAGACCTCCACCTCCGCTTCTGTCATAAATAACCTTACCAGCTCCACCGCCTCGGCCCTGTCCTTACAGGCAGGACTCAATTCCCTAACCCACCAGGCCCTATTTAACCTACAGCAGCAAATTGACTTACTAGCCTTAGATATCGAAGCCCTATATGAAGTAGCCACCGCCACCTGTGATGGGTGCTACCCTTTCTCTCGTCTCTGTGTCACCCCTGTACATGTCAACACCTCTCGTCCTTGCCTCACCCTGCGCGATTGGATGTTTACTGCTTACAATGATTCATTCTGAAACTATACTCACAGCCTTCAAACTCAAATCCTAGCTATAGAAAATTTATCTGTACCTAAACTCTCTAGCTCTCTCCTTTTGGACCTCCTCCATAAATTCTCTTCCCTTTTCCAACCTTCCAGCCTTATCTTCTACGGTGTCCTCCTACTAATTTTAATTGTTATCCTTTTCTTACTTAAGTGCCTCTATTCAAAAATCTCTCGTCACAAACGAAATATGAAACTCTTAGCTCTTGCCGCGCTAGAGCTCCAAAATCCCTTCTCCAACGCGGACAACCGTCGGCAGGCTCAGGTATGGCTCGCTAGTGTTGCTCACCCCCAGGACTGATCACCCTGAGGTTGGTGTCGCTCTCAAGACTGGCCATCTTGTGCAGTCGGCACTGCACTACTGCGGCTCTGGCCTTGCCTGCCTATGCCTGCGCCACTCCCTGCCTCTCTCCATTCCCCTACGGGGGCTGCATGTCACCAGAGAGCGTGCATCTGGGGCCGCCAAAAAGCTACCAGATGGGTGCGGCACAAAGTAGCCGCAGAAGAGGGCCATTCTAACAGGCCTCCTCTGGCTCTTCTGGGGCACATGAGATTTGCATAAGGGTCGGCTCAGCACATACCCTTCCCCTGAAATTCTGAGCCTCAAGTGCAAGGGGAATCTCATCCCTACCCCTCCCAGCAAAGGTTAATGCCCACCACCTGTCATACAGGTGAGCCTTTAAAAGAAAAAGGAGAGGAATTGTGGCATATTTCTCAGGGACTGGAGCCTAGCCATGCTTAAAATTTTTTAATCCTTCTCTCCCTCTCTACATTCACTCTCTGCCCTCCATACCTGTAACCCCCCTCTCTGTTCCCCCCTTCCCCCTCTTGTTGTAAACCGCCCATTTCCGTAGCTCACCACTAAACCGCAAGCCTTCCTGTTATTCTCTTCACTCCTCTATACCTAACCTAAGCCCTCAACCTAGCAACTGCCTCCTGCCTTGTGTGATTGGCTGTCCCTTCCTGACGTGTGCGCCCAAGACTCCACCCCTCCCCGAGAGTACTTAAGCCCCACGCTTACCCCGCTCTGGGTCGTCCGAGCCCCGGGGTCTTCAGACCCCAGACGTCTCACTCCTCGGGTTCCCGGGTGGCCCATCCCGGAGTGTAACAATAAAAGCTTAAAACCCGCATCTGGCCTGAGTGACGACTTCTCGCGACTGCCAGCTGGGGAAAGCGCCGGCTCCAGCTTACCCAGGTTAATTCCCGCGAGCTCGCCCCAAACCCACCCAGTGTACCGGTCGCGCGGCCCGGCTGAAGCTATCAGCGGCAATGTATTTTGGGGGCACGCTGGTTAGGTGCATAAATATTTATGATTGTTTTTTTTTCTTGGTAGATTGTCCCTTTCATTAATATACAGTGTCTTTCTTTCTCTCTTATAATAGTTTTTCACTTTAATTCTACTTTGTCCGATGTTAGTATAGCTACTACAGCTCTTTTTTGTCACTTTTTCCAAGCAATCACTTTCAACTTATTTGAGTCTGTGTCTAAGTGAGTTGGTTGTACACCGCTTATAGTTGGATCATACTTTTTTATCCATTCGGCTAATGTTTGTCTTTTGATTGGGCAGATTAAGTCATTAACATTCAATGTTATTATTGCAAAGGCAGTACTTTCTTCAACCATTTTGTCCTTTGGTATATATATAGTCTCTCTTTTTTCACCCTTTCAGTAGTTACCTTCACTTACAATCTTCCTTTCTATACTCCAAGCCTCTCGCTCCTGTCCTTTCTTTCCAGGTTGTAAAGAACAACCTTTAATATTTCTTGTCAGGAAGGTCTCTTGTTAATGAATCCTTTCAGTATCTGTTTGTGAATATTTTAGACTTTCCCTTATTTATTTTTTCTCCCTCATTGTTGCAGGACAGTTTTGCTGGACAAAGATTCCTTGGCTGGGAGTTTTTTTCATTCAGTACCTTAAATATATCATAGCACTGTCTTCTCACTTCTATGGTTTCTGATGAGACATCAGCACTCAGTTTTATTGTGGTTCCCTTGTAGGCATTGAATTGCTTTTCTCTTGCTATTTTCAGGATTCTCTCTTTATCTTTGTCATTTGGCATTCTGATTAGTTTGTGTCTTTAGAGCAGGACTATTAGGATTTATTCTGTTCGTTATACATTGTGCTTCTTGGACATGATATTTATGTCTCATAAGAGTTGGGATAGTTTGGGCCATTATTTCCTCAAATATTCTTCCTGTTTCTTTCCTTTCTCGTCTCCTTCTGGAACACCCATGGCATGTATGCTTGTGCACTTCATGCTGCCATTCAAATTCCTGAGGCTCTGCTTCATTTGTTTTCTGATTCTTTTCTCTCTCTGTCCTTCTGTCTGTAAGATTTTGAATGTCCTATCTTCTAGATCACTGATTCTTTCTTCTGCTTGTTCAGATTTGCTGTTTTATGATTCTACTATATATTTTTTTTGATTCTACTATATTTTTAATCTCATCTATTCATTCCCATAATTTCTGTTATGTTTCTTTTCATGCTTTCAAATTCTTTATCTTTATCCAGTCTCTTCCTAAAATCCTTTATCTCTTCAGTCTTATTTTCCTCCATCTCCTTGAGATGATTTAGATTTGTGTGAACATATTTTACTGTTGTTCCAAATTCTGTGTCTCCTCTGAAGTTTTAATTTGTACCTTTGACTGGGCCATACCTTCCTGTTTCTTAGTGTGGCTTGTAAGTTTTTTCTGATAATGTCGAGGCATCTGATTACCTTGATGAGTTTTCTCTGAAGGCTAATTTCTCTTTCTTGCCTAGGATTTTATTTTTGACTGGCTTCATATTAAAGCTCTTCTTTGGCACTTGTTTCAACTTATTCTAGACCTTTAGAATTGCCCATGTGTAATTGATTAGAGTTTTTCAGTTCTTCCTCTGATCCTTGCCCTGGAGCTACAGTATAATTTCTGAAATTGCACTATTTGTGCAATTGTTTCATCCCCAGGAGAAAGTTTCCTTTCCTCCGTTCCTTCTCTGGCAATCTTGATCTGTTCTGTTCATTTTTGTTTTGCCTTATAGTTTTCTTTTTTTACACTCCTTTTATTGTCTCTAGTTGCTTTTCACTGGAGGACAAATTCTGGGAGTGGGGTCACCCCAGAGAGGACTTTCCCAAGTTAGTGTTTCCCAGCCATGGACCCTTGAAGAGGGTGCAGACCAGCTCAAAGAGCCCTGGGAAGAGGGTCAGAGAAGTTACCCAAAAACCTTTTTGATGGCTCCCAAAGCTGTACTTTCCTGGCCTGATGAGCAGATGGTGCCCTTCGGCAGACCATTCCCCATAGCCCTAAGGAGGTACTATGTCTTTAAACCTCCACTGGCTCCACCCCTGTAGGGGGACAAGGTTGAAACAATGGCTTCTCGCGTCCCTGTTCTGGGTAGGTTAAAACAACAGGTCAGAGCCAGGGCCCAGTGATCAGAATTCACTAATAAAAGCTGTGATCAGTGTTTGGCCATGCCACCCCACCTCCCTTTCTTAGGGAAAAGGACTTCCATATCCCTCTCCATCTGCTGAAGCCAGGCTGGACCCTGATCCTGAGGCAGCCTGCCTTGAGAATGGGCAACGTGCACTTCAGCGTAGCCAGCTGCTCACAATTCTTTACTGCAGTTTCTCAGCCTCCTTGATGTGCTCTTTCCTGCATGTTGTACAGTGCTTCCCTGGCCTCTGGAGCTCCAGAACAGTTGTTTCAGATAACTACTGCCTGCCCACTAACTTTTTGAAAGCGGAGTGAGTCCTGAAGCTTTCTACTCTAACATCTTCTCTGGAAGTCCTACCCCCATTTTCAGCTCACTACTTTTTGCTGAAGTATTTTAAGGTAATTTGCAAATGTTGTGACATTCTATATCTGCATATCGTAGTAAATTTAAGAATATTTTTCAGTATAGCCAATATAATATCATCAAACCAGCAAAACTAATAACATTTCCTTAATAGCATTTACTACCCAGTCCATTTTCAAATATTCATAGTTATTCCAATTTTTTTTGTTGTTTTCAAGTTGTTTGTCCAAACTAAGATTTCCTCCAGGATTGGTCATTTTAGGACTTTTTCTTAATATGGCATTTGCTTAGTGAGAGTATGTTAAGGGTATAATTAGGACAATCTGCTTCTCTATTGAAGTGATCTTTAATTTTAGGAAGTATTAATTGCATACATAAATTTGCTGAGAGTTGCCCACAGGGGGCAATAATAGTGTCTAGCTCTTTTATGTTTTTTAAATCTCTCCCTGATATTGGAGAATTCTTTTGTTAATATTATGAGATTTCTAGATGTCCATAAAAATTTCAGAACATCAAAACCACAATGAGATATCATCTCACACCCACCAGAATGGCCATTATCAACAAAACAGAAAATGACAAGTGCTGGAGAGGATGCGGAGAAAGAGGCACACTTATCCACTGTTGGTGGGAATGTCAAAGGGTGCAACCACTGTGGAAGGCAGTTTGGCGGTTCCTCAAAAAGCTGAATATAGAATTGCCATACGACCCAGCAATACCATTGCTAGGTATCTACTCAAAGGACTTAAGGGCAAAGACACAAACGGACATTTGCACACCAATGTTTATAGCAGCGTTATTTACAATTGCAAAGAGATGGAAACAGCCAAAATCTCCATCAACAGAAGAGTGGCTAAACAAGCTGTGGTATATACATACGATGGAATATTATGCAGCTTTAAGACAAGATAAACTTATGAACCATGTAATAACATGGATGGACCTAGAGAATATTATGCTGAGTGAATCCAGCCAAAAACTAAAGGACAAATACTGTATGGTCCCACTGATGTGAACGGACATTCGAGAATAAACTTGAAATATGTCATTGGTAACAGAGTTCAGCAGGAGTTAGAAACAGGGTAAGACAATGGGTAATTGAAGCTGAAGGGATACAGACTGTGCAACAGGACTAGATACAAAAACTCAAAAATGGACAGCACAATAATACCTAATTGTAAAATAATCATGTCAAAATACTGAATGAAGCTGCATCTGAGCTATAGGGTTTTTTTTGTTTTTGTTTGCTTGTTGGTTTGTTTGTTGTTGTTGTTTTTTACTATTACTACTACTTTTATTTCTTTTCTTTATATTAACATTTTATATCTTTTTCTGTTGTGTTGCTAGTTCCTCTAAACCGATGCAAATGTACTAAGAAACAATGATCATGCATCTATGTGATGATGTTAAGAATTACTGAGTGCATATGTAGAATGGTATGATTTCTAAATGTTGTGTTAATTTCTTTTTTTTTTTTCTTTCCGTTAATAAAAAAATTAAAAAAAAAAATTTCAGAACAACTACAGAAGCATAGTATCCACCATTTCTGGGGAGGTATTTTGAAGTTTTAAAATTTGAGATGTTTGGGCAGCTAGTAAGAAAATATGGTTTGGTCAGAAGGTGGTACTTGAAATCCAGATTACCTGAATTTGACTCTTGAATGGAAGACAGTGAGAAGGGTTGGGGCTATCCATCCACAGGCTCTATGATTGGAGAAGGCAAAGAGGTTTGATTGCAGTGGGTTTTGCAAGGGCTGCAGGCTGTTGAATAGAATATTTCAAGTAAAAATATGCCTAATATCTTTGGCTGCTTCTTGGTCAGATATAAAGAGAATGGATTAAGAACACAATTATAGCTGACTTGATGTTTACCCACACTTAAATATTTTTTTTAAATAAAAAAAACAAATAATACACTTAGAACCACCAAAAATGGATATCTTAGTTAGTTTAACCATAGTCATATTTAAATAAAGTATCCATATAATCATTGTAAAGCCTGTATCTGCACAGTAAGTTTCATAAACCAATTTAAAATTAAGGCAACAAGGAAAAAAAATCTATAAATTCAGGTAGCAAATTTCTTAAATCCCAAGTATTAAACACTAACTTAGATACCATTTGATCAGCTGTCAAACTGTGAATGTCCTCAAAATATCAAGTAGAAAGTTCTTACACATATCTGCATTGCTATAATAATGACCTATGTTACTAAATATTTTCCTGATTTCAGGAAATTATGAAGATACAAATATTTTTACATTTAACATATGGAAATCTTAACCACATAAAATGGATATCTTAGTTAGCTTATCCATAGGCATATTAAAAAAAATACCTAAGTAATCATCGTAAAGTCTGTTTGTGCAATATATTTCATAACCCAATTTAAAATTAAAGCAAGGAAGGAAAAAAAATCTATAGATACAGATATCAGAGTTTCTTAAATTCTAAATATCAAACACTATCTTAAGTACCATTGGATTGGCTATCAAAACTATGCATTCTCAAAATATCAAGTAAAAAGTTATTACAAAAATTGAGGAGTGTGAGGGTAGTTCAGTGGTAGACTTTTTGCCTGCTATGCAGGAGACCTGGGCTTGATTACTGGCCCATGCACTTCCCAAACAAAGAAAGAAAGTAACAAAAACAAACAAAATACTCAGCAAATGGTGCTGCAATAACAGGATACTCACATGGAAAAAGAATGAAAAAAGAGTTATTACAAGTATCAACTTTACTATGGTAGTGAGCTGTTTCTAAATATTTTGATTTCAGGAATTTATTTTATCTAATATTACTATAACTGCCTATAGTTTTTCTTAACCATTTTTTGTTGTAAAATATAACACACATTTATATACAAAGAAAAGATAGAAAAAAAGCAATAATTTTCAAAGCATACTTCAACAAGTAGCTACAGAACAGTTCCCAGAGATTGTCATGGGCTACCATGCCCTCAACTCAGATTTTTCCTTCCAGCTGCTCCAAAACACTGGCGGCTTATTCAGAGTCATAATGATGAAATTGTACAGTGTCTGTCCTTTTGTGTCTGACTTATTTCACTCAGCATTATGTCCTCAAGGTTTATCCACATTGTCACATGTTTTGGGACATAATTTTGTTTAAATGCTGCGTAACATTCCATTGTATGTATATACTACATTTTGTTTATCCACTTGTCTGTTGATGGGCACCTGGGTTGTTTCCATCTCCTGCCAATTGTGAATCATGCTGCTATGAACATCAGTGTGCAAATGTCTCTTTTGTCACTGCCCTCAATTCTTCTGGGTATATACTGAGTACCGGTATTGCTGGGTCATAGGCAGCTCAGTATTTAGTTTTCTAAGGAATCGCCAAACTGACTTCCACAGCAGTTGAACCATTTTACATTCCCCTCAACAGTGAATAAGTGTTCCGATTTCTCTGCACCCTCTCCACCATTTATAGATTCCTATGCACCCCACCCTCTCCACCATTTATAGTTTCCTATTTGTTTAATAGCAGCCATTCTTATAGGTGTGAAGTGATATCTCTTTGTCGTCCTAATTTGCATTTGTCTTATATTTAATGAAGATGAGCAGCCTTTCATGTACTTTTTAGCCATCTGATTTGCTTTTCAGAAAAGTGCCTATTCATTTCCTCTGCCCATTTTATAATTGGGTTGTTTGTTCTTTTGTTGGAGAGCTGTTTTATTTCTTTATATCACAGGATATCAAGTTTTTATTCTATATGTGGTTTCCAAATATTTTCTTCCATTGAATTGGCTGCCTCTTCACCTTTTTAACAAAGTCCTTTGAGGCACAGAAGCTCTTGTTCTAAGGAGTTCCCATTTGTCTATTTTTTCTTTCACAGCTTATGCTTTAGGTCTAATGTTTAAGAAGCTATCTCTTATTACTAGATCTTGAAGATGTTTCAAGACGTTTTATAGTACTGGCTCTTACATTTGGGTCTTTGATCCATTTTGAACTAATTTTTTTGTGTAGGATGTAAGGTAGGAGTCCTCTTTCATTGTTTTGGCTATTGAAATTTAGTTTTCTCATGCCCATTTATTGAAGACCATTCTTTCCAAATTCAGTGGATTTGGGGGCCTTATCGAAGATCAAATGTCCATAAATTCGGTGGTCAATCTTTGCACTCTCGATTCTGTTTCATTGGCCAGTCTTCTGTCTTTGTGCCAGTACCATGCTGTTCTGACCACTTGGCTTTACAGTGAGCTTTAAAGTCAGGAAGTGATAGAGCTCCCAGGTCACTCTTCATTTTTAGGATATCTTTTACTATTCAAGGTATCTTTCCCTTCCGTATAAATTTGATGACCAGTTTTTCCAAGTCTTCAAAGTAGGTTGTTGGGATTTTTATTGGAATTGCATTGAATCTGTGGATCAGTTTGGGTAGAACTGACATTTTGATGATCTTCAGCCTTCCTATTCATAAGCATGGAATATATCTCCATCTATTTAGGTAATTTTTCATTTCTTTTAGCATTTTTTTTTGGTAATTTTCTGCATGTAAGTCCTTTACATTCCTAGTTAGGTTTATTCTAAGATACCTAATTCTTCTGGTTGCTATTCTGAATGGAATTTTTTCCTTAGCTATCACCTCAGATAGGTCCTTGCTTGGGTATAGAAACATTACTGATTTTTGTATATTAATCTTGTATCCTGCCACTTTGCTGAATTTGTTTTTTTAGCTCAAGTAGTTTTGCTATAGATTTCTCAGGGTTTTCTAAGTATAGGATCATGTCATCTGCAAATAATGAAAGTTTTACTTCTTCCCTTCCTACTTGGATGCTGTATTAGGTAGGGTTCTCTAGAGAAACAGAATCAACAGGGAATGCTGGCAAATATAAAATTTATAAAAGTGTCTCACATGACCACGGGAACCCAGAGTCCAAAATCTGCAGGGCAGGCTGTGAAGCTGACAATTCTGATGGAGGGTCTGGACAAACTCCACAGGAGAGGCTTGCTGGCTGAAGCAGGAAGAGAGCCTGTCTCTTCTGAATCCTCCTTAAAAGGCTTCCAGTGATTAGATTGAGCATCTAATTGCAGAACACATGCCCTTTGACTAATTACAAATGGAATCAGCTGTGGATGCAGCTGATGTGATCATGATCTAATTCTATGAAATGTCCTCATTGCAACAGACAGGCCAGCAGCTGCCCAACCAGACAAACAGGTACCACCACTTGGTCAAGTTGACACGTGAAGCTGACCATGGCAGATGCCCTTTATTTCTTTCTAATTGCTCTAGCTAGTATTTCTAATACAATGTTTAATAATAGTGGTGACAGTGGACATCCTTGTTTCTTCCCCCATATCAAGGGGAATGCTTTCAATTTCTCACCATTAAGTATGATGCTGGTTATAAGTTTTTCATACACACCCTTTATGATATTGAGAAAGATTCCTTCAATACCTAACTTTTGAAGTGTTTTTACCAGGAAAGGATGCTGAATTTTGTTGAATGCTTTTTCAGCATCAATAGGTATGATCATGTGATTTTTCCCTTTCAATTTGTTAATGTGCTATATTACGTTGACTGATTTTCCTATGTTGAACCTCCCTTGCATTCCTGGTATGAATCCCACTTGATCATGATGTTTAATTCTTTTAATGTGGTGTTGCATATGATTTGCTAGTATTTTGTTAAGAATTTTTGCATTTATGCTCATTAGGGAGATTGGTCTTAGTTTTCTTTTTTTGTATCATATTTATCTGATTTTGGTATTGGAGTGATGTTAGCTTCATAAATTGAGTTAGGTAGTGTCCCTTTTTCTTCAATTTTTTGGAAGAGTTTGTGAAGGATTGGCATTAATTCTTTTTGAAATGTTTGATAAAATTCTCCTGTGAAGCCATCTGGTCCTGGGCTTTTTTTTTGTGGGAAGATTTTTGATGACTGACTGGATCTCTTTACTTGTTATCCATACTTCTTTTACTCTAAATTTTTATACCTAAAATAATCAGGGGTAACTCTAAATGAGATTGACATTTAGTTGAGCATTTATCCACATACATATTTTTTCTCAATAAATGTGTTTTCAAAATATTTTTTAAAACAAAAATATTTTTAAAACCATTTTTTTGATAGAAAAAAATTGTCTTTATTTTTCAGAACACTTAGAGGTATATGTTGAATCTGTCTTCTGAAAACAAAAGCTTTCCTCACTTGCTATAAGTTGGGCTATAAATACTGCTGATCTCTCTGAGGTGTCCTACCAAAGGATGAGACTTATCTCTTGGTTCAGATTTTAAAACTTTGGGAACCTCTCACAGCCAAATCCTTGAAACTAAGTTCTTACAGGGTTTACTTTATGGGCTACAAGATTTCAATCATCCTTTGTGAATAAACTCTCAGTTTAGATATGGAAGCTTATTGTCAAAGTATGGCCTTTTCTGACAGCATATGCTCTGTTATGATCACTTTGGTCCAGTCATGGAATTTTTCTAGATTACTGTAAGGAGTTCTGAAATCTTGACATCGATTGAATATTGTATTAGTTTCTTATTGCTGCTGTAACAAATTAGTACAAACTTAATGGCTTGAAATAACACAAATTTATTACTTTATGGATCTAAGTCCAAAATAGATCTTATTTATATTTATTTTGCTTATGTTATCTCTGGGTTAACATCAAGGTATTGACAGGGCTGCATTCTTCTGGAGGTTCTGCGAAGGAATGCCTTTTCATGTCTCTTCTAGATGTTAGAGGCCACTTGCACTCCTTGGCTCATGGCCTCTCCCTCCATCTTCAAAGCCAGCCATGGCACATCTTTAGCTCTCTTTGACGCTGACTCTCCTACCTCTCTTACATATTTAAATAACTCCTATGATTACATTGGTCCACCTAGATAATCCCGGATAATCTCCTTATTTTATGGTCATCCGACTAACAACCTTAATTCCATTTTTAATCTTGATTCTCCCTTGCCATGTAAAGTAACATATTGACAGTTTCTGGAGATTAGAACAAAGACCTCTTTGGGGATTATTGTTCTGCTTACCGCAAATATTATTAATGCAGTTTATTTTTGTTTCTACTTACCACAGATATTATTAATGCACTCTAAAGGTTTTTTCCACCTTTAGAACTGGCTCAAAATTGTGTGTACATATCATATCCTTGTTATGATTGTACATTTTTGTGATTGAAAAAGGAAAAAAGAAATATTTGATGAAGGTCAACTTGGGTTTTGATTATACAGAGGCTGTAACATGAAGGCGTTGGTCATGCCATTTGTTGATTGAAAGGCCTTTTGTCTTTCAAATGTTTATCGTAACCCAGTGTCCAAAACAGAAGGACATTTTGACCAACTAGCCTTGGGCACAAGCCAAGTTTTATGTAGTCCCTTATGTTGTTTTCTATCTAAGTGATATTAAGAAACAAAGCCAATCTGAGTCACCCGAGACTGTTTGAGCTTATTTTTTTAAAAATCACTTTAATCTTTTCAGAACTTAATTCATGCTGGAGACCTTCTTTGATCACCTCTAAGACCAGACCACTGAAATCAGATTCAGTCATTCTGAATTAACCATTTATTTCTCATGACTACGTATAATCTTTTCCTTTGTCTTGTGTAGTACTTATTTATGGCAATTTTCAACAAAAACTGGGCTATCAGGCAGATGTAGTCAGTCCTAAACACACACACATATACACACGCACATACACACACATCCCGTCTGGAAAAAATTCTCATTTTGTCAGGCTATGGCATTTGACATTGAGGCCCAAGAGCCTATTTCTTCTGTTCTAGATTTACCTATTATGGCATCATTTAATTATCAAAAAACAAAAATAAACAAATCAAACTTTGAGTTCCTTTTGACTTTTTATAAAGATCTGAAATATACTGCAGCAGGGAACCAAAACCATGACATTGCTTATTTCAAATATCTTAATCTTTTATAGCTCTGGATAAAAAGGAGAGCAATAATCAAATGACATACTCACAGCTGATTCTCTTACATCTTCAGTGTTTAAGCAAATACAATTTATGAATTAATATTAATGATTTCCCTAGCAATTTTATACTTTTATGTAGCATTTTAAAATTACTCTCCAAATACAAAAATTGAGGTCCAATTGTGCATCTCCGAAAATATAAGACACACTACTAGTACAAGTTGGATCTCCTAATTGGGTTCTTTCATAATAAATCCAGCTTTCAAGACAATTTATGGATTAAAAGCATGTTCTCTTAATGAGGATATATTTCTGAATTTATATCCATCTTCTGAAGAAGATCTTACATGTTCTGTTACCATGGCATAGTTTGCCTATTTTCAGTTATGCCATTTTTTGTTTGCTTATTGATTTTTAGACAATCTTTATTTATTATAGTTATTGATCACTTCATGGTATACAGTGTACATTCTAATTTTATTTTACTATAATTTTTTTTAACCTTATACTTGCTTCTAATATCTCCTGAATACATTTTGTTAGGAAGACATACACTTTTTGTATAGTCAAATCTGCCACTCTTATCCTTTATTGTAATTCTCTTCTGTCCTCAGTGTTGCTTTATTTGCTTATTGTTCATTTAAATCCTTCTCTTTTACATGGTTTATTGTCTTGAAACCATCTGGTGACATAAATTTAGGCATAAAGGTAGATTAGTAGAGAAAGTTGATGTGGGTTCCTCTGCAGCTGTTATGTCTGTTTTTCCAACAGATCTTTCTTGAGTTGGAAGGATAAGTGTAGGCATTGTATGTGTGTATGTGTGTGTGTGTGTGTGTGTGTGTGTGTGTGCATGTGCACATGTGTGTATGTATTTAGGGGGTGTTGATTGGCGGGCTTTATTTTAAGCTATGTGGATGAAAAGCTAGCAAGCTCACCTTGCTTCTGCTTACCTCTTCTCGAGTTGTCAAAATAAATTGCTTTGGGGCCACAGTGGCTCGGTAGGCAGAGTTCTCGCCTGCCATGCCAGAGACCCGGGTTTGTTTCTCAGTGCCTGCCCATGTAAAAACAACAACAACAAAAACACCCCATTACTTTAGGGACAGAATATTTGAAAGGCTAAATACCAAAAATGTAACAGATGGAGGTTTGATGATCGGTAGTTTCTTTCTCCTTTTTTGATTTTCTGTGTTTCTAATTTTTCAAGCATAATTCAACTTCTTCTCATCCCTAAACAAATAACAACAAAAGAATATTGCCTTAATTACTTGAGTCTTTGTCAGAAAGAATTAGTTATTCCATTTCTCGGTTGCTTTCATCCTGTCTAGCATCTCGGACAGATAACATCTTAAGTAGAATTCGGAGAACATTTCTCAGAAATAAAACAAGTGGAAAGTCCACTTATAAGTAAAGTATTAAAAACAATTCGTGCTACTATGAATCACAGTAGGAGGTGCGGTAACAAATGAGTGATTTTTAAAATGATCATAATTTAAAAACATTCTGTTATCTATCCAACTCTACATAAGCAGAAATCTATTGCTTAGCCACAAACTGCTGTGAAATGAGGAGACTGTGCGTTCCTTAGGCCTAGCCCAAGATAGTACCAAGTCTCTCTGATATTAAAGAATTGTTACAGATGAATAGACAAAGAAATGGACATAGAAATATGTCAAAGTGAGCAGGTAATAATACTTCCAGGATGTAATAATGCTGTCTGTAGAAAACAGAAATGCGAATTTTCTCAACATGAGAATGTCTTCTGGGTGGGGTGTAGGATATGAAGGGGTGGCTGGAGGGAGGATGTCTTCCCAAGCACATGACCAATGTATTTTGTGAATAGAGAAATGTCCTATATTTGAGTATGTTGTCTCCAGTCTCACAAAGATTGATCACTTCCAAGAGGCAGATGGAGATGTAATATAGCAAATGGCTAAGCTATTCTGTGTTGATCCCAGCTGAGTCCCTTACTAGTTGTGTGATATTGGACACATCACCTACTGCTTCAAATAGCTTTCTGTTTGAAAAATAGATATATTAATTTCTGCTTCATAATGTGCTTTTGAGGATTAATGGAAGTAATGCATAAAAAATCCAAGTCACATAGTAGGCAACTAGTTACTTCAATTATGTTTCAGCCGAGAGACCAGCTGAGATAATGTGGGAATCTGGAGAAGTTAGTGCAAAATCCACTGGTCAAATCTCACTCCTCATTTTGCTAAATCAGCAGCATTTGAAATTCCCTCCTCCTTGACAAACTTAATTCACTTAGCTTCCAGAGCATCTCACTCTCCTGGCTTTCCTCCTATGCCACTGAGATGATCCTTCTCAGTGTCCTTTGCTGCTTCCTGCTAATTTCTCAAAATTCTCAACATGATGGAATCCCCGGACTCAATCACTGGACTCTTCTTTACACTCAGCCTTGGGAATCCCATTCAGTCTCTGGCTTAAGTTCTCTCCTGTCTACCAAACACTTCCGCTTACATTTCTATTAAATGTCTCAAACTTAACACATTCTAGACAAAAATTTTCATCTACAATCTCGAAAAAGGACCTACATGAAAAAAATCTGTCTTATTAATTTCTGTAAATGGAAACTCCATTTTTCCAGTGGTTCAGACCAAAACTGTCTTTAGACCATGAGTAAATTTTGTTGATCCTACCTTTAGTAGATACTTAGAATCTGACAATTTTTCAGTCTTCTCTGCTATATATATTTTTTTTTTTACAGGTTAAATTTTTTTTTTATTAATTAAAAAAAGAATTAACAAAACAATTAGAAATCATTCCAATCTACATGTACAATCAGTAATTCTTAATAACATCACATAGTTGCATATTCATCATTTCTTAGTACATTTGCATCGATTTAGAAAAAGAAATGAAAAGACAACAGAATAAGAATTAAAACAATAATAGAAAGAAAAAAAAACAAAAACAAAAAACCTATACCTCACATGCAGCTTCATTCAGTGTTTTAACATAATTGCATTACAATTGGGTAGTATTGTGCTGTCCATTTCTGAGTTTTTATATCCAGTCCCGTTGTACAGTCTGTATCCCTTCATCTCCAATTATCCCTTCTCTTTTTTTTTTTTTTTTAATTAACGGAAAAAAAGAAATTAACCCAACATTTAGAGATCATACCATTCTATACATGCAATCATTAATTCTTAACATCATCACATAGATGCATGATCATCATTTCTTAGTACATTTGCATTGGTTTAGAAGAACTAGCACCATAACCGAAAAAGATATAGAATGTTAATATAGAGAAAAAAATAAAAGTAATAATAGTAAAATCAAAACAAAACAAAACAAAACAAAACAAAAACCTATAGCTCAGATGCAGCTTCATTCAGTGTTTTAACATGATTACTTTACAATTAGGTATTATTGTGCTGTCCATTTTTGAGTTTTTGTATCTAGTCCTGTTGCACAGTCTGTATCCCTTCAGCTTCAATTACCCATTGTCTTACCCTGTTTCTAACTCCTGCTGAACTCTGTTATCAATGACATATTTCAAGTTTATTCTCGAATGCCGTTCACATCAGTGGGACCATACAGTATTTGTCCTTTAGTTTTTGGCTGGATTCACTCAGCATAATATTCTCTAGGTCCATCCATGTTATTACATGGTTCATAAGTTTATCTTGTCTTAAAGCTGCATAATATTCCATCGTATGTATATACCACAGTTTGTTTAGCCACTCGTCTGTTGATGGAGATTTTGGCTGTTTCCATCTCTTTGCAATTGTAAATAATGCTGCTATAAACATTGGTGTGCAAATGTCCGTTTGTGTCTTTGCCCTTAAGTCCTTTGAGTAGATACCTAGCAATGGTATTGCTGGGTCGTATGGCAATTCTATATTCAGCTTTTTGAGGAACCGCCAAACTGCCTTCCACAGTGGTTGCACCCTTTGACATTCCCACCAACAGTGGATAAGTGTGCCTCTTTCTCCGCATCCTCTCCAGCACTTGCCATTTTCTGTTTTGTTGATAATGGCCATTCTGGTGGGTGTGAGATGATATCTCATTGTGGTTTTGATTTGCATTTCTCTAATGGCCAGGGACATTGAGCATCTCTTCATGTGCCTCTTGGCCATCCGTATTTCCTCTTCTGAGAGGTGTCTGTTCAAGTCTTTTTCCCATTTTGTAATTGGGTTGGCTGTCTTTTTGTTGTTGAGATGAACAATCTCTTTATAAATTCTGGATACTAGACCTTTATCTGATATATCATTTCCAAATATTGTCTCCCATTGTGAAGGCTGTCTTTCTACTTTCTTGATGAAGTTCTTTGATGCACAAAAGTGTTTAATTTTGAGAAGTTCCCATTTATTTATTTCCTTCTTCAGTGCTCTTGCTTTAGGTTTAAGGTCCATAAAACCGCCTCCAGTTCTGCTATATTTGACTAAGCTTCTTGAGCTCTCATTTAGATGACTGCACTGCCTGCATGATATTCTCTTCTTCTTTATTTGTTCTTTCTCCCAGTCTATTTTGAGCACAGAGGCCAGAAGCACCCTTTTAATATATGTTATATCATGTTACTTTTTTGGCTCAGAACCCTATAATAACTTTCCACCTTTCTGGGAGTAAAATACTAATTCTTTCCTATTCCTCTGAGTTGCCGCCCTTCCCCATGCCTCTGACATAATCCCCCCTCCTCTCTCCTGATTGCTTTACTCTGGCCATGCAGTCTCCTTACTGTTTCTTGAACACACTGGGCATGGTCCCACCTTGTGACCTTTACATTTGCTATTCTCCTTGCCTGACATCCTTTCCCCCCACGCCCCAGATAACCTTCAAGTCTTTGCTCAAATGTCACCTTATCAGTAAATCGTTTCTCAAATGCTTTTTTTAGAACTTACTGTCTTCTGCTCAGCACCTCTTATCTGTCTTCCATGTCTTATTTTTCTTCAGAGCCCTTATAACCACTTATGTACCATATATTTATATTTACATAGTTATATTTATTTATGTATAGTTTATTTATACGTAGTTTTCATCTGTCCTTACTCTTGAATGTAAGCTCCACGAATGTAATGACAAAATTTAGAAGAGTTCTTAGAACATAGCAGGCACTTAAAACTTATTTATGGAATAGATAAATGAATTTATTTGCACAGGGCAAGAAAAGGAGGTAGAGTGAAGAATGACTGTAAAAAAGAGGTTAATTCATGGGTTCCTGGAAGCTAAAATGGGAAACTTCATGGAGCGAGGCAATGGAAGTGGAGGCAGCTGTTTTTGAGAGACACTAGACCTTAGGTCCTAGAATTAGGCTTTGAGTATGGCTGGGGCTGATATATACAGAACTGAAGGGACACGGGTGCCCTTTTGGCATCTCAAATCTCTGCCCCTCTGAAAATCATGGGGCTTTGAACCCTATTAGAAAATTGATATTGTAACAGAAGGGGCTGGTAAAATGGTGGAGGTGAAATATCACCTTCAAGTACCACATGCCACGTGCACTCAGATATCAACACTAAGGTGGAGTCTTCAAGTCATGAGTCTCTACCTTGAAATACAGGGTAATCATTAGTTTTCAGGGGAGGCAATATGGTAAATTAGAAAGGGGCAGGGCTGAGAGAAATAGAGGCTTATATTATAGTTCTGTGATTTGCCATTTGTCAACTATGTGTACTTGGACAAGTCATTTCTCTTCAAAATAACTCCTTCTACATGGCTTGTTTTGAGGGTCAAATGGTGTAAACCATATACAGGGCCAGGTACCTAATAGCTATAGGAATCCTGGGATGCTAGAAGATTTCTGTTCTCCTCTTCATCCCAGGGGAACTCTCCCTTGTTCAAATCCCCTTCTTGATTCTCTTCCCATGTCAGAGTTGTAAATCTGTTTGGTCAAATTTCAGGGTGCTGACTGGGCCACAGTTACGAATGGATGGGGTTATTGGCTTTTAAAAGACCGTTGTCTCTCATGGTGTGGCTCTTTCATTGTTTTTGTTTCTTCCTCTTCTGTCCCTACAGCTTTTTTGGTAATCTAGTACAGGGTTTTTTTCCCCACAAATGGGGGTAGACTCAGCCATGCATTTATTTTTTCTTGGTGGTCTCCTCTCCTCCTCTTTTTTTTTTTTTTTGCCTTTATTTGGCTAAATTAGCAATAAGGCCAATGGCCTGTGTCATGGCAGAGAAGGCCAAGACAATCTGTTCTCTCACATTACTTTTGCAATTTCTCATATCTTCAGTTTTATGTCCCATGTGGTAAGCCAGCATGCGGTAAGATTTGAGTTTGGGTTTAAATGAAGAGGTGAAGAGTTGGGAAATGCCTGCTGAGGTATGCCAAGTGCTCCAGCTCTCCTTCTCAGGGAGTTTTCTCCTTTGTATGTAACTACCTTAGGGACCTCATGGGAAGGAAGTAAGTATTTCTGGGCCTCCAACCCATAAGGACATCTAATGATAAGCCCTTCCCTTTGCCCTGTGATTAGCTCAAAACTAGGAAGATCTCGTTAAGTGTTAATTATGAAAATATCTTACCTCACCTTCCATAGTTAAAACATGGGGCCTTCAAAAACAAAGGGACAAATACTGTATGGTCTCACTGATATGAACTGACATTAGTGAATAAACTTGGAATATTTTGTTGGCAACAGAGACCATCAGGAGATAGAAATAGGGTAAGATATTGGGTAACTGGAGCTGAAGGGATACAGATTGTGCAACAGGACTGAATATAAAAACTCAGAAATGGACAGCACAATACTACCTAACTATAATACAATTATGTTAAAACACTGAATGAAGCTGGATGTGAGAATGATAGAGGGAGGAGTGCTGGGGACATAAATGAAATCAGAAAGAAAGATAGACAATAAAGATTGAGATGGTATAATCTAGGAATGCCTAGACTGTATAATGATAGTGACTAAATGTACAAATTTAAAAATGTTTTTACATGAGGAAGAACAAAGGAATGTCATTACTGCAGGGTGCTGAAAATAGATGGCAATTAATATTTTAAAATTTCAACTTATGTGTGAGACTAAAGCAAAAAGTGCTTATTTGGTACAAAATTTATATTTTGAATAGTGCATTTCCTAATATAACTTATGTAGATAGTTGATTGAACAACATAAGTACATGGAACCTTGGGTAGGACATGAGATTTTGTTGGTTTGTCCAGAGTGATGCCCTGATGAATCCCGGAGTGATTTGATCAGTGAGTGGAAAAGTATTTTCAAAGTCCCCTTTAGGGAATGGTGAGAACAGGGGAAATTCAACCTCCCCAAGTTGAATTCTTGATATTCTCACAAGCAGTGTGGACAACCAAAGCTATAGGCTGAGCCCCCAGTCTTGGGGTTTGTTCATATGAAACTTAACCGCACAAAGGATAGGTCAAGCCTACTTAAAATTAGGCCTAAGAGTCACCCCCAAGAGAACCTCTTTTGTTGCTCAGATGTGGCTTCTCTCTCCAGCCAACACAACAAGCAAACTCACCACCTTCCCCCTGTATACGTGGGACATGACTCCCAGGGGTGTGGACCTTCCTGGCAACATGGGACAGAAATCCTGGAATGAGCTGAGACTCAGCATCAAGGGATTGAGAAAACCTTTTCGACTAAAAGGGGGAAGAGTGAAATGAGACAAAGTGTCAATGACTGAGAGATTCCAAACAGAGTCGAGAGGTTATCCTGGAGGTTATTCTTATGCATTAAGTAGATATCACCTTGTTATCCAAGATGTAATGGAGAGGCTGGAGGGAACTGCCTGAAAATGTAGAGCTGTGTTCCGGTAGCCATGTTTCTTGAAGATGATTGTATAATGATACAGCTTTCACACAATGTGACTGTGTGATTGTGAAAACCTTGTGTCTGATGCTCCTTTTATCTACCTTGTCAACAGACGAATAGAACATATGGAATAAAAAGAAATAATAGGGGGAACAAATGTTAAAATAAATTTAGTTTGAAATGAAAGGGAGGGGTAAGGGGTATGGTATGTAAAATTTTTTTTTCTGTTTTCGTTTTATTTTTCTGTTGTCTTTTTATTTCTTTTTCTGAATTGATGTAAATGTTCTAAGAAGTGATCATGATGATGATATGCAACAATGTGATGATATTGTGAATTACTGATGATATATGTAGAATGGAATGAGCATATATTCAGAATGTTTGTGTTTCTTGTAATTTTTTTAAAATTAATAAAAAATTGAAAAAAAAAACACAAGGCCTCAAATAGCTCCTACTCTCTGAGGGCACAGAGTATGGTGATTGCAAGTGTAGACTCTGGCACTTCAAATCCCATGACTCATTAGGTCCATGACTGTGGACAAGTTACTTAACATCCCCATACTTCAATTTCCTCATGCGTACAATGAGAATCTTAATTATATGGGTTAGAATAGTACCTGGAATATAGTAAATCTTCAGAAATGGTTGGCTATTATTATTAAAGAAGATGAACATAAATTCTTCCGAAACTATTAAAAGAAGCACTCGTTTTGGCTTTAATTATTATTAATTAAAAATTCATTGTTATCAGAAATTGATAAAAATGTTCATTCAAACCTACATGGATTTTCTTTTCTAAACAGATAACCCAGGCCATTGGTAAATAAGCTTCTTAAATTCCAGTTCCACAGGAAACATTTACTTATGCCCACTAAGTATTTTTCTTACGCCCATTATATTTTGGCATTATTCTAGATGTTGGCTGGAGATAAAAAATTCTTGGAAACTTTAGGAGAAAAGATATATAAAAAAATCCAAATTAAGAATGTGACTAGTGTTATATATACAAATGGAAAGAGCTGTGAGGGTTCAGAATAGGAGTTAATCAATTTTATCAGAGGTGGTTAGAGAAAGCTTTACAGAGGAGGTCTTATTTTATCTGGATCTTAAAAGACAAAAAGGATTTCCTAGGAGGCCAGCCTGAGTCATGGAAAGAAAGAGCATGGAATTTGGCGAACATCATCCTAGTCTGGTTTGCTTGTTACCCAGGCTGCAAAGGAGTGGAATAGCAGCAGATGACTCTTAGAGTACTGATGTATATGGATTGATGAAGACTCTTAGAGATCACTGCTTATTTTGAGGTGATGAGGCTGCAAAGCTCCAATAGACTGTTTCAAAGGATTACTTCTTGGGATGAGCAGCTGGGAAGACAATGAGTAACTGCAGATATCACTGAAGATCTGTTTTTCTGCAATTCTTAGCAGATTCATTGAAAAGGGGCATCTGTCTCAAACTGAATTGCTAAGAAGACTGAATCTCTTCCTAGAGAAGGAGAGGATAGGCATTGTCAGAGGTGGCTAAAGCCCTTAGGAATAAGAGCAGTACTAGAATTCCAAGGCTTCATCACCCTGCCGGAGGCATGCGTCCAACCAGGGAGGCGGAAGCAGAGGCAGCTGCAAGGCATTTGTAGAAATCATGTGTTATGTTAAAACTGAGCAGATAGCCCACAGTGCTAAGGGATGCATACACCTTTGCATCCTACTGAACTTAGAATGGTGGCAGAGGAAAAAGGATAATGGACATCTGCTAAGAGAGGAACCCACTTCCTTCATGATCTTGAACATAGAGTGTGTGGGAGGGTGTAAGGGAGTTTCCAGAAGGACCATATTTGGTTGTGGTCAAAGTCCATTTAATGAAATTTATCATTCTTGATTCTAGTTAAAATCAGATTAAAATAATTCATATGAACTAAACTGGGATCCAACTTTTTAGTTTTTGTTGAGTACTAAGGTGGCAATAAATTATTTCCTACCTCGCCAAATACCCTCCATTCATATTCTTTTAATCCCGTTTCCTCAGGTTATCCCCATTTCATTTCTTTGGGGTTGGAACTATCTTTCCTACTCCCACGAGTGGAAGTAAATTGCAGAGCAAGCAAACCACTGGCTGTCTTCCAGAATTTTATCTTTGATGTTGGTCTTTGAACCTGTAGGTGATTCCATTAGTGCTTTGGCTTCCTGTATTCATAATAAGCACTTATTATGTGCTTTTGTGTGTGTGCATGTGCGTGCACATTTGTACAAGTATCTGTTTAATTAACTCTTGGGTGGGCCACGGTGGCTCAGCAGGCAGACTTCTTGCCTGCCGTGCCAGCGACGCAGGTTCGATTCCCGGTGCCTGCCTGTGCAAAAACAAACAAACAAACAAACAAACAAAAAAACCTGTTGCTAATTAACTCTTGTTATTTCAAGATTAATAACCAAGATTATTTTTTTACTTTTCAAAATGGATAATCCAATTTTCAACCTTTCTTGTACCCATTCTTCTTTTATTTTTCTTGGAGACCCAGCTTATTTCTCCCTATTATTTAGTTGACATTCTGTTTCTTCTCCAAAAGGAAAGTCAGATGAAAAATTTGTAGTGAAAAACTTTGTCCTTAGGCCTATATAGAAAACAGAAACAGTAGAATTTACGTTGGGTCTCAAAATGCATATTACCCATGCATATTTTCATCAGTATGCATGAGTTTTGTTTTGTTTTTTGTTATAAAAACGTTTATTGTTTACCAAAACCAGTGGGCCTCTTATCAAATGCTGCTTGGTTACAAAATCTTATCACAGTTCTAATTAAAAAAAAAAAGCTAACTATTTGTCTCATTGTCATTAGTTAGGCTTTCTGCAAGGTCACTTAATCCAGATTTATGCATGAGTTTTTTAATGCATGACTTTTGAATAAGTGAGAAAACCCTTGGTCCACAGCTCCTTAGCGAGAAAGACCTAGGGCAAAAAGGACTCGAATTTCTTCTTTATTCATTTGCATTTTGTTAGAAAGATTTATGCACAAGTTAGCATTCAATCAGAGTTTGGGGAAGGGGCTTTTCATTTTAAAAGACTGCAGTTAAATGTGGGAGGCAAAGTTTCCTCCCAGAATCAGACAGTGGGTCAGTGTTTTCCAGAATTGAGACTCTTGCACTACTCTTTCCCTTCCGTCGTCCACATGTCCACTCGACCAACAAGTATTCTCCTATCTTTCTCCACAACGGAACCAGGATCCAACAACCCTGCCCAAGGCCCATCGCTTCTGCCCTATTCCGAAGTCACTGTTGTCTCTAAGCCCAGCCTTACAGTGATTTCCTAACAAGGCTGCTTGAGTTTCTCTTTCTCCCTCCATCTAGTCTCCATTCAGTAGACAGTCTGGCTCCTTTAAAATACATCTCAGACCATGGGACTTCACTAGTTAAAATTCTTCAAAAGCTTCCCATTAAAGTGTTAAAATCCACACGGCTTCATGTGATCCGTACCCTGCCTCCTTCTCCATCCTCATTTTGAACTACTGGCTTCCTTACTCATCGCACACAGCCATCCTGGCCTGCTCAGAAAACTCAAGTTTGATTCTCTCTCAAAGCCTTTGCATTTGTCATTTCTTCTTCCTGGAATTATTTCCACCAGATCCGCATGCATTGCTGGCCCTCTCATCCCCATGAAGTATTACTTCATTTGCCATCTCCTCATAGATCACTCTGCCTATTTTAGTCCTTGTCTCAGGCACTATTTATCTAATTATCCTGTTTTATTTTCTTTATAGTGTCTGCATTTAGCTGCACTATTTAAAATCTTTTGTTTATGCATTGCTGCTCTCTCCCCCAGTAGGAGGTACTCTCCATAAGGGCGTGGACTTTGTCTCTCTTATTCTCTGCTTTATTTCTAGGGCTTGATAGAATGCTTGGCACACAATGCAGGAGCTCAGCATTATGTTTGCTGAATGAATGAGTTTATGAATAAGTGAATAAATGATTGTCTCCCTTCACCACCTGTAAAGTAAAAAAGAATTTACTTATCTTTTTATGAGATTACACATAGATCTTGGATTAGGCCAATTTGCATTCCCCTTCTCCTAGTTGTTGAATGGGAATTATGTAACGAGGGTATTCATCTGATCAACTGATGCTGGATATGAACACCGTACAGTGATACCATTGGTTCCAAATATTAAAAATACAGGTTAGGGTGGAAACTATTCACTACCAATAAACAAGCTCTGCATATCACAAAATACCCAAACCACCAAGGAGGAGAAAAGGGCCAAATTCCAAATCGGCAGCATAAATCAGTTTGAAGTTTTGTTCTTCAATATTTAAAAATAAAAACACAGTTACTTATAAATGGGATGAGGATTGCTATGGTCATGGGGGAAAAAAAAAGCTGAAAAGTGATTGTACAATGTGGGCAGTGGGGGAGGTTAGCCTGTTTAAGCCATGTAAATACTAATGCACGTGTTCTTTGAGAGGCTACGTTTCCTCCACCCGTGAATTTACCGGTCATCATGTAGTCAATATAATAGGATGCGATTTTGCAAAACTGACAAGTCTCTATTTTCCGTGCCAGCCGAGGGTTACAAGGAATTACAGTTATTAATTGAGGAGGACAGAGGCTCTGATTACTGGGTAGTTAGCTCTATGTAATACTTATTCTTCAGTAAGAGTTTAATCATCAGCAAATCTTTATTTAGCTTTCACAAACTCCAGAATTCTTCCAGGTACTGTTACAGAAAGATATTTGGATTAGATGGGCCTAATTAATATAAATTCAAGCTTCTGGTGTCCAGAAGTTACAAAACAAGGTAAACAGCATTCTTTAAGAAATGTTCTCAAACTTATTATTGTCTTGGGGTACTTGATTTATTGAATTTTTCAATCATTAATTCAGCAATTATATATTGATCATGTAGCATGTGGTTTGTACTGAGCATTAAGAATTTCAAATTGATTGGTTGCAGAGGCCGAGGAACTGAGAGGCAGAAAGCTGGAGCCTGGCGTGGAGCTGCAGAGCTGCGGAGCCCGTGGGTGTGCACAGACTGGACCCGGGGAATAGTAAGTGAGCCAGGCCACGTTCCTTGGGCATGCAACCCTCACCAATGCAGCCCCATGATTGGCAACTTACCCCACGCACTCAAACCCCGTCACCCACTCCCATTCCCTGCACTCCGGTGCCCCCACTCCACCAGCCCCCAGTGCACATGCCTACCTCGCAGCCCAACCCACCTCTCCTGCAGCCCTCCCAAACACTACTTCCCTCTCCTTGTACCCTGCAAGCTGTTGTCAGCCCATAAAAGCTGCAGACACTAATCTCCATATCCAGGCTACCCCTACCCCCACTTGCCCATAGTGTTGCATAGTCTCACCCTGCCCCCACTGAGTTCTGCGCATCAGTTTATGGCACTCCTGTGCATGGGCCCCCAATCACATCATTCAGTTCTGGGAAACACTCTTTACAGCAGTCCTAGAACCGCACATGCAAATGGACCTCAGCCAGCTTCCCAGCTCTGAGAAAGTGCTGACCTGCACAGCTGGGTCATACCTACCTCCAATCCATGAAGGAACAACACTGACCCACTGCCACAGTTCTATGCATGTGCACAAAGTCACCCATGCCTTTGTCCAGTGCACACCAGGGTTACACCCCTAGACCAGTGCATCTGCACAGCTACATCCTCCCTGGCTGCTGGGCACCCACATTCACAAACATCAGTGTAACATCCCCAACCTGCACCCATACCTACTGTCATGGTCAGGTTCATGTGTCAACTTGGCCAAATTGTGGTACCTGTTTGTCTGATTGGGCAAGTGCTGGCATGTCTGTTGCAATGAGGACATTTCATAGAATTAGACCATGATCATGTCAGCTGCATCTGCAGCTGATTCCATTTGTAATCAACCAAAGGGGAGTGTCTTCTGCAGTGAGTGATGCTTAATCTAATCAGGGAAACCTTTTAAGGAGGATTCAGAAGAGACAGGCTTCTATTCCTGCTTTGGCTGGTGAGCCTCTCCTGTGGAGTTCATCCAGACCCTCCACTGGAGTCATCAGCTTCACAGTCTGCCCTGCAGATTTTGGACTCTGTGTTCCCATGGTCACGTGAGGCACTTTTATAAATTTTATATTTGCGAGTGTTCTCTGTTGATTCTGTTTCTCTAGAGAACCCTAACTAATACACCTGCCCTGAAACAAATCACTGTACTGAATGCCCCACCCCACACCCTGTTCCCTGCTGGATAACCATCCTGCAAACACAAGAACTTAGACTACTGAAATAAATCAACTCCTAAAGTAAATCAATCAACATATTTACATGCCATGAAGAGAGCGGAAGATCATTAAGCATATCACAATGTAGACAGATATAGCCATGCCTAATGACCAAATTAAAACACTAGAGGAGACACAGACATTGTAAAAACTGATCAAAGATGTTCACAACTCTACTTAATAAAATAAGTGGGATAGCAAATGACATAAAGCAGATCAAGAAGATGGTCAAAGAGCATAAAGAGGAATTTGAAAGAGTAAATAGAAAAATAGCAGATATCACAGATATTAAAGACTCTGTTGACCAAATAAAAAACATACTAAAGGCAAACAACACCAGATTTGAAGAGACAGAAGAAAGGATAAGTGATATGGAGGACAGGATAACTGACTTCAAATGCTCAAAACAGCACATGGCAAAAAAAGATGGAAAAAATTGAATTGGATCTCAGGGAAATGATAGACAAAACAAAGCACACAGATATAAGAATCATTGGTGTCCCAGAAGGAGAAGAGAGGAGTAAAGAGCTAGGATGAGTAGTTGAGGATATAATGGGGGAAAACTTCCCAACCCTCATAAAGGACATAAATATACAAGTCAAAGAAGTCCAATGAACTCCAAACAGAATAAATCCAAATAGGCCTTCCCCAAGGCACATACTAATCAGTCTGTCAAATGTTGAAGAGAAGCAGAATATCCTGAAAGCAGCAAAAGAAAAACAATCTGTTACATACAAGGGAAACCAAATAAGACTAGTTCCGACTAGCACCCTGGAGGTGAGAAGACAGTGGTATAAAATATTCAAGATCCTGAAAGAGAAAGACTTCCAGCCAAGAATTCTGAAGCCAGCCAAATTGTCCTTCAAAACTGAGGGAGAGATTAAAGTTTCCACAGACAAAGAGGTCCTGAAAAAATTTGTCAACAAGAGACTTGCCCTACAAGAACTACAAAAGGAGTTCTGCTCGCTGAAAAAAAAAGACAGAAGAGGGAGGTCTGGAGGAGGGCACAGAATTGAAGAGTACCACTAAGGGCATCTTAAGGAAAACGCCTTTTCAGTAATAACTTCAAATGTTAACAGACTAAACTTACCAATTAAAAAATACAGATTGGCAGAATGGATTAATAAACATAATCCAGCTATATGCTGCTTACAACAGACTCACTGTAGACACAAGGATACAAATAGATTGAAAGTAAAAGTATGGAAAAAGATTTTCCACGCAAGTTGTAACCAAAAGAAAGCAGGAGTAGCTGTACTAATATTGGACAAAATAGACTTTACATGTAAAGACATCATAAGAGACAAAGAAGGACACTATATACTAATTAAAGGGTCAATTCACCAAGAAGATAGAGCAATCATAAATGTTTATGCTCCCAATCAAGGAGCTCCAAAGTACATGAGAAAGACATTGGCAAAACTGAAGGGAGTGATAGATGTTTCAACATTAATAGTAGGAGACTTCAATAGTTTCCACTCTCCTCTATAGATAGAACAACCAGAAGATCAACAAGGAAATAGAGAAGTTAAATAACCTGATAAATGAATTAGACCTAACAGACATATGTAGGTCATTACACCCCAAAGCACAAGGACTTACATTCTTTAGCACTCATGGAACATTCTCCAGGATAGATCATATGCTGGGGCACAAAACGGTCTTTATAAATTTAAAAACATTGAAATTATTCAAAGCACTTTCTCTGATCACAATGGGATGAAGCTGGATCTGAATAACCACCAAAGAATGAGAACATTCACAAATATGTGGAGATTAAGTAACACACTCTTGAACAACCAGTGGGTCAAAGAAGAAATTGCTAGAGAAATAAGTAGCTCTGGAGATGAATGAAAATAAGAATACAACTTATCAGAACTTATGGGTTGTGGCAAAAGCTATGCCGAGAGGGAAATTTATTGCCCTAAATGCCTATGTTTAAAAAGAAGAAAGAGCAAAAGTCAAGGACTTAATAGCAAACCTGGAGGAACTTGAGAAAGAACAGCAAACTAACCCCAAAGCAAATAGGAGAAGAGAAATAATAAAGATTAAAGCAAAGATAAATGAATATGGGAGAACAAAAGAACAGTAGAAAGAATCAATAGAACCGAAAGCTGATTCTTTGATAAAATCAATAAAAGTGATGGGCCACTAGCAAGACTGACACAGAAAAAAGAGAAAGGATGCAAATAAACAAAATTAGAAATGAGAAGGGATGTTTTACCACAAACCCTGAAGAAATAAAAGAAACCATAAGAGGATACTATGAACAAGTATACGCCAACAAACTAGATAATGTAGATGAAATGGACAAATTCCTGGAGACGCACAAACAAGTTGCACTGACTTAGGAAAAAATAGAAGATCTCAACAAACCAATCATAAGTAAAGAGATTCAATCAGTCAACAAACATCTTCCTACAAAGAAAAGCCCAGGGCCAGATGGCTTCACAGGGGAATTTTATCAAACATTTCAAAATGAACTAACACCAATCCTGCTTAAACTTTTCCAAATAATTGAGGAAAAAGGAACTCTACCTACATCATTTTATGAAGTTAATATCATTTTAATACCCAAACTGGGTAAAGATGCTATAAGAAAGGAAAACTATAGGCCAATCTCCCCAATGAACATAGGTCCAAAATTCTCTATAAAATATTAGCAAATTGAATCCAACAACACATTAAAAGAATTATACACCATGACCAAGTGGAGTTTATACAGGAATGCAAGGATGGTTCAACCTAAGAAAATCAATTAATGTAATACAGCGCATTAACAAATCAAAAGGGAAAAAATCACATGATCATCTTGATTGATGCTGAAAAAGCAGTCAACAAAATTCAGCATCCTTTTGTGATAAAAACACTCCAAAAGATAGGAATCAAAGGTAACTATCTCAATGTGAGGAAAGGAATATATGAAAAACCAATAGCCAGCATTGTACTCAGTGGAGAGAGACTGAAAGCTTCTCCCCTAAGATCAGGTACAAGACAAGGATGCCCACTGTCACTACTATTATTCAACATTGTGCTGTAAGTTCTAGCTAGAGCAATCAGGCACGACAAAGAAATAAAAGGCATCCAAATTGTTAAGGAAGACGTAAAACTCTCATTATTTGCAGCTGATATGATACTATACTTGGAAGATCCTGAGAAATAGACAGCAAAGTTACTTGAGCTAATAACCAAATTCTGAAAGGTGGAGGGATATAAAATTAATGTGCAAAAGTCAGTAATGTTTCTATACACAAGCAAAGACCTAGCCAAGGAGTCAGTTTAGGAAAAAAATCCATTCAAAATAGCAACTAAAGAATCAAGTACTTAGAAATGAACTTAACTAGGGGTGTAAAGGACTTGTACAAAGAGAACTACCATAACATTGCTAAAAGAAATCAAAGAGACCCCGAATAGCTAAAAACATCCTAAAAAAAAAAAGACGATGTGGGAGGATTAACACTACCTGACTTTAAAACCTATTAAAAAGCCACAGTGGTCAAAACAGCATGGTATTGGCACAAAGATAGATGCATTGACCAATGGAATCAAATTGAGAGTGCAGAAATAGACCACCAAAGCTAAAGTCACCTGATTTTTATCAATAAAATAAATGGTCAACTGATTTTTGACAAGGCCCCCAAATCCTCTGAACTGGGACAGAACAGTCTTTTCAATAAATGGACATGGGATAATTGGATATCAATAGGCAAAAGAATGAAAGAGGACTCCTATCTTACACCCTACCAAAAAATTAACTCAAAGTGGATCAAATACCTAAATATAAGAATGAGCACCATAAAGCTTCTGAGAGGATCATATGGTAGCCCTTGACAAACTCTGGGATCTGTCCTGAAACTACTTGTCAAAGAGTGCTTTGAAAACTATTGCTTTTTTATTTCTTTGCTTTGTATATATGTTATACTATACAATAAAAAAAGAGTTAAGAAAAAAAAAGAATTTCAAATTGAACAAGACCAGAGCCTATTCTTCTGGGGCTCACAAATTATATATTGCAGATAAACAAATGATTAGATTGTGGCATGATGTGGCCAGCACTGAAAATTATAAAAGGTTCAATGGAGTAGGGAGTTTACAGCTCTATTTAGTTGAGTGAAAGAACAGTTTGAGAATGTGGAGATAATTGAACTGGGTTTTGAAGGAAAGTTAAGAGCTTAACAGGGCCAGTTAGGTAGAGGGGTCTGGGATCAGTAATACAGTTTAGGAATAGGGATTTAAATGTACAAAGAAACAGATTGTGGAAGTAACAAGTCAAGTTGGGCACCTACAGCTAGTTTGGCAGAAACATAAGTGGTTCCATAATACACCTCTGGAAAGGTGAGCAGGGGCCAATTCGTAATGAGCTGAATGTTGTGCTAAAGAGATTTTATCTTTTGACAGATTTCTCTTGAAGAATAGAGCAGTAATGGATGCATAAGGCTTTATGGAAAACCCAATATCAATTTATCTAGGCATGTCTAAGGCAATCTTACATCTGGAATGGCTATCTGGAAGTTTTGTATATTTAAAAAATTATTATTGACTAGTTCATGATTTAATTTATTTTCTGAAATGAGTTATATTTGCAAGTGAAAGGTAGCACTAACTAGAGGGGACATCAAAACAATAGAAATAAACCTGAACTGCCCCAGGCAAACCAGGGCATATGACCAGCCAACCATGACCCAAATGGGCTGATGTCCCAGGTGAAGAAATAATAGTTCCTGTATCTAAAAGTGCACATCCTGAAGAAGGGGGAGTAGATATACGGTGGAACGTTCTGTGACTGTGAACTCCATATATGGGAATGTAAGTGGGTGTGGACTTGGATTTTCTTTCTGTCCATGTGGGTTAAAATGAGAGCTCAGAAAGCTGACAGCACCTAAAATTCCAGGTCACTAGAAAGACTGTAGCACGTATCACTGGACAAAGAAATTCTGCTGCCTCGTTCTCGTGGGAAGACTGTCAACATGAAGCTGTTTGTGGTTCTCATTTTTCTGCTCTTTGAGGTACCAACAGGTAATTTGTCCAAATGTATCATGAAATCCTAGGAGATATTACTGTCCATAGGAGTGGGGAGAGGACCGTTTAGGTTGTTGATATCTGTATGATATCAGAAAAGATACCCACTTTCCTGGGTGCTTAAATTGAGACTGTACCTTAGAAGTGTGCATCCGGGGAGGTCAGAAGAGAGCAGAACTGTCCTCTTTCAAGTCCTCCCCAAAGGTAGGAATGAATCTAACATCTAGAACACAGTTTTCACCCAGGAACTTAGCCATCCCCTTTTCCATGCAATTTCTTTTCAGCCTATACTACAAAAATGTGAGAGTAATGTGAACAGCATAAGATTTGTAGTTTGGGGATTAAAATATGTCTTCATCATTTACTGGTTGTGTGAATTGAGCTAATTATTCTCTTTGGGCCTCAGTTTTCTCATCTGTTAAGTGGGTAAAATGATTCTATTTTCATGGGGTCATTGTGATGATTACATGATCTCACAAAAGTGAAGCACCAAGTTCACGGTTGGAGCTCTGTTCATGAGAGTTCCTTTCTCCCTTGCTGCTGGAGGAAGGCATATTTCTTTTTTGTGGGCCTAAAAATTCCTCTCTAGCCTCCAAACATATTCTGTGTTTCTGGAATTTAGAAGAGGGAAAACATGTCCCTGTTCTCTACCTTTATTGCATAGGCTTATCCAAATTTGCATACAGGGGCAAATATAGGATTGGAAACAGGAGATTTAGGACCTAAATGCAAATACCCTGAGTCGGTGACAAGTTGGATTCCTGAGACCAGTGTATATGGAGTTGGGTTTGATTTCTGGGGAACCCATTTATCTAGGATCAGAAGGAGGATTTGGGGGAGAGATGAGAGAGGGAATGGGGGCGGAAGGGAGGGGAGGGAAAGGGAGAGTAGAAGCATTGAGAAAGACAGAAGGAGAACCAAGTTTTCAAGAAATCATAGAGGTTAAATAAGATAAGGAATTTGCCAAAGCATTTATTACTGAGGTCCATGAGACTGTGTCCTGGCAGAAGGAGATTTCTGTTGCTAGGTGGGTGAATGTGAAACCCAACTACACTGTTAACTTAAAAAGTCCTGTCTGTGATGTTCTTTCAAAAGTTGATTTGGCTCTAAAATTGTGCTGCTAGGAATGTTAGTACTCCTTGGGGACGCTGGACTAGGTTAGGTCTGAAGGAGTGCTGGCTTGGAGCATGGAGGAGAGAGTCACCATTGCCAGGGTCTCAGGGGTGGGGCACAATGCCAGGAATTGGGCACATCGCTCTCCTTTCACTTATAAGTTCTAACATTATCAGAGCCAATTAGGCATTGTCTGGGAGCCTGGGATCATGGATGTCCTTAATTTGAGATGACTTTCAAGGAGGGAACTCTGAGTTCCTCTTATCGGAATGGGGTTCACTTTGGGACTACAAGAAGCCATAGTGAGTGGGGAGCTACATACCTCTTCCGCTCCCAAATGGTTACTGCCTTTTCATGACAGCTGTAATCCCCCCTGCCTCAAGAAATAACTTGTATTGTTTTCTGTGCACAGATGGGACACGAACCAAAAAATGCTTTAATAATATAGCAGGCAACTGCAGGAAGAAATGCCAACTGGGGGAAATATATGAAGTATCATGTCAAAGTGGAAAATTATGTTGTGTGGATGAAGACCAAAACAGAAGATACCTGGAAGCCCACCAGACACCTTCATACCCAAAACAGACTGAGAAATTTAAGGATTATTTTGTTTTACCCACTGTCACACTTTTGACAATCCAGCCGTAAATCAAGCACTTGCTCCACTAATCTTCGCTCTCCCTAAATCAAAATTGCCTATTAATCCAGCAGATTGGGGCAAGAAATTAATCTACTTCCTTAACCTCTAAATAAACTCTTTTACTTTTTCTCCTGGATTTATTTATTGATATATTCACTCATTTTTTTCTGAACATATTCCAGGCATTTCACTGAGTAAAATGAGCAATACAGAGACAAAGTAAGCACATTAGTAGAGGTGGTTATAAGCTTTTAATTTTCTATGCAAGACAATACTTCATAACATGTTAAGTGTTACTTCTCTTTTTATGAAATTTCTTATGTCTAAGCAGATACAAATGTCTCAGCGCACTCTCTCTCTCACCCTCTGTGTGTGTGTGTGCGTGTGTGTTTGTGATGAATTCAGAAGGCTTTCCTACACTACCAATAATTAATTAGAAGGAGGCAAGAAGTTGGAACATTTTCATAACATAACATTTCTTGAGGCAAGTCTTATGGGCAGTGATGGTATCTAATGATAACTCCAAAACACCATGTAAAGCTCATTTAAAGGACATGACTCCTTTTTAGTAGCCATTTGAACATCAAGTCAACACAATTTTTAGACATATTTTTTTTTAGTAAAGAAAACGTTGCATATTCTGTTTGCCTCAATAGTGTGAAATTTAAGGCTTTATAAATGAGTAGAACACATTCAAGTAATTCCTCTTGAGCTGGATAAAATTTCAGTAGGGTTGTGACGGTAGAAATTGTTCTCCAGATGAGCAGAGCAGAAAATTTTGTGGGGACATTCTTTGATGCTGCTTGGTTAAAATGCTGTTCACAAAGAACTTTTGTGACATTTATTCATCTAAGATAAAGAAATCCATGGGATTTATTCCTCCAGGAGGACAGAAAAACAAATATTCAGATGATATATTAGAGTTTTAAGAGCATACAGGATCTTCTTTTCAGTAATTGTGGCTTTTGAGAATTCTGGAGAAGTGTATAGGAAACAAGGATTAAATTAGGTTGCAGAATTTTAGAAATTTTTTTTGTTGATGATTTCAACAGCATAGAAATTAATGTATGACTATTTTCAATCTAATTCTCAGAGGGTGTTTGAACACGGCTCACATAAGAAAGTCCTTTCTTCATTGCAACATTTCACTAATCTTACCTTCTTCAGTCTTCCGTTACTATTGGTCCCCATGGGCATTTTTAGGGAGGGTCCATTCTGTTACTGTGACATGCAGATAAGGCTGCTCTATTGTTTTTAATTAATGTGCATACTCTACTTTAAGTCCATCAATAAATTAGATAGAAGAATCCATTTTGGTTTAGTATCAGATCAACCAGGGAGGTGCCTCTTGAATTGAAAGAGAGAGATAATTCATTGAGCAGATAAATTAAGCCATGAGTTATACTTTGGAGGGAACTATCTTTGCTTTGATTTTTCCTTTTAGCCTTCTAGTATTCTTCCCCATACTTGTAAGAGCAGTGGGTGTGGTCAGTATTGTTAGATGCATGTTTATTTATTTATTTTTTTCTCTCTCTTTTTTTAAATAAAAAATAGGGAAAGCTTCACGAATTTGCGTGTCATACTTGCACAAGAGCCATGCTAATTTTCTCTGCATCGTTCCAATTTTAGTATATGTGCTGCCAAAGTGAGCACACACGTTTAATTTTTTACCTTATTTTTATATGCAACATTAAATTGACATCCCATATTGTCATTATTCATCCTTTTTATACAGACTGTATTATTGCTACCTTAGTTCTCTTTTTTACCACATGGGTAATAATAAATGCCAGTACTATTGCATTTTGTTTTTTTTAGTATGTGACTCCACTTTTAACTTCTTACAGGTTCTAAAATGAAAATGAATAATAATTCTATAGATTTGGACATACAGTGTGTAGACATATAATTCGTAACAAGTACAACAAAAAGCTTGGGGGACAGAGCAGTAGAGGAACAGTGTATGCGTTTGCTATTGAAGTTAAATTGGTAGCAAATAAAAAATGATTGTAATAAATTTAAGATGTTACATTTTAGCCCTATGGTAACCACAAAGAAAATAAATGAAATATATATACAGAATGAAATAAGAAGGAACTCAAAATGGTACAATAAAAAAAATCAATTAAATATGAAAGTAGTGATTAACAGAATTGAGGAACAGAAAACTTTCGAGGTACAAGAAAGGTTCTATATGCTGATAAATGGGTCAATTAACAAGAAGATATAATGATTATTATATATACCCCTGTTATGGTTAGGTTCATGTGTCAACTTGATGATGTATAGTTGTCTGGTCAATCAAGCACTGCCTAACCATTACTGCAAGGACATTTCATAGCTGGTCAATAAACCAGAAGGCTGGCTTATTATATCATCAACACATTGATTGCCTCCATGACTGATTACATCTGCAGTCGGCCAAGGGGGGTGTCTTCCACAATTAGTTATGTTTAAACGAATCAGTTGAAGACGTTAAAAGAGAAGCCAGAAGAGAGAATCTCTCTCTCTGTTTCAGGCAGCCATCCACTCCTGGGGGATTCATTGAAGACCTTCACTGAAGCTGTCAGCTTGTGGTCTGCCCTATAGAATTTGCATCTATAGATAGATGGATGCATCTATCACATGCATCCCCAAATTGTGTGAGACAATTTAATATAATTTCATATTTGCAGATATTCTCCTGTTGGTTCTGTTTCCCAAGAGAACCTTGGCTAATACAGCTTGGTACTAGAAATGGTTCTTGAGAAACAGAATCTTATTAATGGGTTTTTGCAATTGGTTTTCTACTCTGATTAGACTCAAAGGCACTAGTGACTCTATTTCCAATAATTAAAACGACTCTGACAGTCCATGGCATGAGTTGGCAATAGAAATATGCAAATATCACCATCAGATTCTGCTAAATGGTATGCTTATACAAAACAAGGCTCTGGGTGACGGTGCTTTTTATATCTTAACAGAGTTTTGTGGAGTTAAGTGGTATAATGATGTTGGTTGATTGTTCTTAGATTTGCTGGATACAGTTATGAGATAAAGGGATGAGCTGAAGCCTTCCAATTTGCAAATTATACACCATTTGAAAGATGTTAAAGTTTCTATGTGTGTCCTTAAAGAAAATCTTATTTCCTGTAGTCGACAGACTTGAGATCTCTGAAAACCAGACCCAGAGGCTCATTGTGCAAGTAGCAGATTTACAATATAAACTAAATTCTCAAACTTGCAAGGTGTCTGCTATTAAATAAGGGCTTTTATTAGAAAAGAATGAGATTCTGAAACTTGGGATGGGAACATATGGGTTGATAGTGATGGCAGTGGGGACATGGAAACCCTGGATTCTGCTGAATCTTTGCTAGATAAACCTCTAATGCTCTACCTTGAGGAAACAGCACCCTCTCCCCACCATCCCTGCCTGCCCATCTCCAATTGGCCCTGAGGAGTCAGCCATCCAACCTCCTCCTAACCCCTTTAGTATTTGTTAAACCTGTAACCACCTCTCCTGGGGAAACAGCTATCATCCTGTCTGGAGAGATTAATCCTATTTCACCAGATGAAACTGCAACGGAATGCCTTGAGGTAATTGACTAGAAGGATACTTCTAATTCTTTTCATGACGCACCCCCACCACCCTTCTTTTCTTCAAGACCTATAACTAGACTAAAGTCCCATCAGGCTTCAAAAGGTGAGGTACAAAATTTGACCCAAAAGGAAGTGCACTATACTGCAAAAGAACTGCATAATTTTTCTAATTAATATAGATGTAAATCAGGGGAATATGTGTGGGAATGGATACCAAGGGTGGGAAAATGGTGGAAGGAATAAAAAGTTGGATCAGGCTGAATTTATTGATATGGGGCCACTAAGCAGGGATTCTGCATTCAATGTTGTAGTCAAGGGGTTAGAAAGGGCATTAATAGTTTATTTGAGTGATTGACTGACACATAGATCAAAAGGTGGCTGAAATGCCAGAACTTCTCTAGCATAATGTAGGGGAGGGGATCCAAAGGCTTAGAGAGATTGGAATGTTACAGTGGATTTATTATGGAAAACCTGCTCACCCACCTTGGAAATGTCCAGAGAAATATCTTTTACCAGGACTTTGAGGAATAAATTTGTGAGACAAACTTCATTGTCCCTGAAGAGTTACAGTTCTCTGTAGGTCAAATATTACTATAAGAACTGCTGTCACTGAGTTACCTAACTGGAATCCTCAAACAGAATAGGGTTGATTGGATCCTAAGTTGGCAGAAGCCACGCGGCAATGCTTAATCACCAAAGTCAAGGTGGGAATAGATACCATAAAGAACAGTAGACTCAAAGTAGTAGTCAAAATAATCTCACTCCAGGGCGGGCTGTGGTGGCTCAGCAGGCAAGAATGCTCTCCTGCCATGCCAAAGGACCTGGGTTCAATTCCCAGTGCCTGCCCATGTAAAAAAAAAAAAATTCACTCCAGAGACATGTAGCACTGGCTAGTAGACCATTAGGTATGTAGAAGTAAAATAGATAGGAAGTCTACAAATTCTTATTTGATCTGTATAAGCAGAAGAGTTCTTGGTCAAGTGAACAAAAGTCTAACTTAAAGTATAAAAACAGAAAGTCATGGTCCCTTAATCAAGTCCCAAACTTGAGACACTGCACAGACCCAGAGCCCTTTGAAATGAGGGAAAGGCCAGATACCCTTGGGGAAGGATCTGTTGCACTACCAAAAATTTATGCTGTTAATCTTCCTCCCAACCTTCCCCAAGGAGACCTACAGACTTTTACCAGGATGATGGTGCATTGAGGAAAAGGAAATGATCATATATTTGGGGGATTATTAGATACCGGTTCAGAAGTGACATTAATTCCAGGAGACCCAAATGTCACTCTGGTCCATCAATCAGAGTAGGGGCTTATGGAGGTCAGGTGAGCAGTGGAGTTTTAGGGCAGGTCCCTCTCACAGTGGGTCTAGTGTGTCCCCAGGACCATTCTGTGGTTATTTCCCCTGTCCCAGAATTCATTATTGGAATGGACACACACAGCAACTGGTAGGATCCCCACACTGGTTCCCTGATTCATGAAGTGAGGGCTATTATAATAGGAAAGGCCAAGTGGGAGCCACTAAAACTGCCCCTGCCTAGCAAAGTAGTACATCAGAAACAATGCCAGATTCCTGGAGGAATTTCACAGATTAGTGTCACTCTTAAAGACTTGAAGAATGCAGGAAGGAGGTGTGATTCCCACCACATCCCCATTCAACTCTCTTATTTGACCTGAGTGGAAAACAAACAAATCTTGGAGGTTGACAGTGGATTATCATAAATTTAACTAGGTGGTGATTGCAATTTCAGATGCTGTTTCAGATGTGATACCTTTGAGCAAATCAACACATCCCCTGATACCTGGTATGCAGCTATTGATCTGGAAAATTATTTTTTCTCAATAGCTGTTAGTAAGGACCAACCAAAACAGTTTGCTTTCAGCTGGCAAGGCCAGCAATATACCTTCACTGTCCTACTTCAGGGGTATATCAACTATCCAGCTCTATGGCATAATCTTGTTTGCAGGAAACTTGATTGTTTTTCCCTCCTACAAGACATCACACTGGTCCATTATATAGAGGATACCATGTTGATTGGAGCAAGAAGTAGCAAATGCCCTAGACTTACTGGTAAGGCATTTGCATGTCAGAAGATGGGAGATAAATCCAACAAAAATACAGGGGCCTTCCACCTCAGTGAAAAATCTAGGTGTTCAATTGTGTGGGGCATAGCGATATATCCCTTCTAAGATGAAGGATAAACTGTTGCATCTGGCCCCCTCCTATGACCAAAAAAAGAAACACAACGCCTAGTTGGCCTCTTTGGATTTTGGAGTCAACATATTCCTCATTTGGATGTGCTACTCTGATACATTTATGTAACCAGAAAATCTGCTAGTTTTGAGTGGTGACCGGAACAAGAGGAGGCCCTGCGACAGGCCCAGGCTGCTTTGTAAGCTGCTCTGCCACTTGGGCCACATGATCCAGCAAATCCAATGGTGCGGGAAGTATCAGTGGCAAACAGAGATGCTGCCTGGAGCCTTTGGCAGCTCCCTATAGGAGAATCACAACACAAAAGCTTTTGCAGTAAAGCTTTTCAAGTAAAGCCTTACCATCTTCTACAGATAACTACTTTGTTTATGAGAAACAGCTTTTGATCTGCTACAGGTCCCTTAGTAGAGACTGAATGCTTAACCATGGGATACTAAGTTACCATAAGATTCAAGTTGCCTATCATGAGTTAGGTGTTGTCTGACCCACCAATCTATAAAGTTGGGCATACACAGCAGCATTTCATCATAAAATGCAAATAGCATATACAAGATAGGGCTTGAACAGGTCATGAAGGCACAAGTAAGTTACATGAAGAAATGGCCCACATGCTCAAGGCCTCCACTCCTACTACCTTCTCTTCCTCAGCCCAGCACTATGGCCCCTTGAGGAGTTCCTTACAATGTGTTGACTGAGGAAGAGAAAACTCAGGCCTAATTTATAGATGGTTCTGCATGATAGGCAGGTACCACCCAAAAGTGGCCCACTGCAGTGCTGCAGTCCCTTTCTGGGATGTCCCTGAAGGATAGTGAGAAGGAGAAAGTTCCCCAGTAGGCAGAACTTTGAATAGTGCACTTGATTATTCATTTTGCTTCAAAGAAGAACTGGCCAGTGGTGTTTTTCTAGACTAACTCATGGGCTGTTGCTAACAGTTTGGCTGGATGATGAGGGACCATGAAGGAGCATGATTGGAAAATTGATGACAAAGGGTTCTGGGGGGAAAGGATGTGGATAGACCTTGCTGAGTGAGCAAAAACATGAAGATATTTGTGTCCCGTGTGAATGCTCATTGGTGGGTATCTTTGGCAGAAGAAAGTTTTAATAATCAAGTGGATAAGATGAACTCTTTGATCTACTGCCTAGAATCCTTTCCTTTCAGTCTGAAAGACTCCTTTTAGCATTGCTTGTTTGGCAGTTCTAGTGGCGATGATCTCCCTCAGCTTTTGCTAGTTTAGGAATATCTTAATCTCTCCCTCAGACAGTCCCATCATATATAAAACTCTTGCTGGTCAGTCGTTTTCTTTCAGCACTTTAAATATTCCTTTTCACTGCCTTCTTGCCTCCATGATTTCTGAAGAGAAATTGACAATGTTATTGGGATGCCTTTTTATATAACACATTGCTTTCAGAATGTTTCCTTGTCTTTAGCATTTGAGAGTTTCACTAGTCTCTGAGCACTGTTTGAGTTCATATTGTTTGACATTTCCTGGAATTCTTAATGTACATATTAATGTGTGTGATTTTTTTTATTTGGGATCTTTCCTGTTATTATTTCTTTGATTATGCCTTCTTTGCCCCGGGCAATTTTGACTTAATTGTTTCTTAGACTGCTTAAGCTGTCAGCAAGCTAATCTTGCCTGCAGGGCAAAATTTGGGAGGGTGAGCTTGAGACTAGTTTCCTGGTTCAGGAAAAGAGGAAGATTGTCCTCTTTTCTCTTTCTTTCCCTTCTGGGACAATCATAATATTTATATTGGTACACTTGATAGTGCCCCACAGTTCTCTTGTACTCTGTTCACTTTTTTCCCACTCTTTTTTCTTTCTCTTTCTCAGATGGAATCATTTCAATTTTTCTGTCTTTGAGTTCATGATTCTTTCTTCTGCCAGCTCCATTCTGCTGTCGAAACCCTCTAGAGACGTTTTATTACACGTGAGGTGGTCTTCAATCCAGCATTAGTACCCTTTTACAAATTTCCATATCTTTATTGAGTCTCTCACATTGCTCATTGTCTCCCTTATATTCTTTAAGTATGTCTCCATGTTTTCCTTTATATCCTTTGAGCATATTTAGGATCATTTTTTAAAAAGTCTTTGTCCAGTAAGTCCAAAGTCTGGTCCTCTTCACTGGGGGTTTCTGGATTTTTATCTTGTTCCTTTGGATGGGGCATCATTTCCTATTTCTTTGATTGTCTCATAATCTTTTTATACACATAGTACATTTTAATATTTTCAAGTATTAATTCTGGGGATTACTCCCTGACTTGTCGGCTCATTAACTTTCTATCCAGCTAACCATATGACAGAGATTTTCTTGAGTAACAGGAGCTGACACAAACAAGGAAACCAATGCAAAAACATTTTTCACAGTCTTAGCCAGTCGGGTATGTTTTGCTGGTGCTCTCTTTTGGAATTTAGCCCTCCTATCAAGAAGACCAGCTGGAGGCAAAGTGAAGTGCAGTGCACTCTCCATCTTCTCTGAGTTTGCTTCCTATCCTGGGCTTGTGCATGCTTCTGACCTTAAGAAGTCCCCCATTCACAGGACTTCGAATGGTCTCTATTCCCTATGAAACAGGCCTTCCAGTTTCTACCCTCTGCCATTTGTTTTATTGTGTGACTTAAAAGAAAGTGATTCTTTGCCTCAGGCAATTTTGACTTAATTGTTTCTTAGACTGCTTTAGCAGTCAGCAAGCTAATCTTGCCTGCAGGGCAAAATTTGGGAGCGTGAGCTTGAGACTAGTTTCCTGGTTCAGGCTTTCGTGCTGGTAGCCAATAGACTGCACTGACTTACAGGCACCCCAGTGTGCACAGAGTGGTTATTCTGCCCCATCTCATAATAGCGCCGGGGACCCACAATGAGGGCACAGGCTCCACATTGCACCCTGGAGGAGGCTGGGGAGGGCCCAGCAAGTGCTCTCTGAGCTTCTCCTACCATTTTAAAAACTACACATTTTTTTTGTTTGTTTGTTTTTTTTGTTTTTGATTCAACAGTTGACCAGTTACTACAACCCTCTAACTCTTTTCTGAAGTTTTGAGGAAGATAGTTCTGTGTGTTTTTGCTAGTAGTTCAAAGATTCTGTGGGGGAACCACCCCTGGAGTGTCTTATGCTGCCATGGTGGTGAACTGGAAGGCAACTCTTGAATCTGTCTTAGATTATTCTTCAAAATTTTATCCTTTGACCATTTAAAAATTGCTGGGATGTTCTAAGTATGGTTTTCTATTCAGTTCCCATGATCAGGACCACCCAGCTCTCCTGTGAACATTGATCAATAGGATCGAGAAGTCTCAAAGATGTTAATAATTTACACTCTTTTCTCCTCTTATTAGAAAATTTGGTCCTAGCTCTTTTCAAAGAATGTACTTCTATAGGCTTTTTTTGAGTGGGAGAGAGAGAGAAGGAGGAGGAGGAGGAGGAGGAAAAGAGAAGAGAAGAGAAGAGGAGAGTTTGTTTTCCAGTTCCTCATTTTAGTCCCCTTAGGCCTTATGTGATTGCTAAAGTTCCTTATAGCTCCTTTTTATGAAGTGAGTTTGAATAGGTTTATGTTTCTTATGGTGTGATATTTAAGGCATGAATAATAATGCATAGGAAAATTTCTCAGACACAGAGCTACTTATAGAAGATCTGTTGTTTAATAATTCTTAATTAGTGAAGATGAAGATAATGAGAGTAGCAACAATTAAACTTCACTTAAATAGTAGGTCTTTAGAGATAACCAAACAGTTTAAGATAAGTCACAGCCAAAATGACTTTATGATGATGTTGTGCATTTGTGTATAAATTCTAATTTAAATTCAATTAATCAGTGACTTCTGGGAATATATAGGTAGCTATTACCCCATTTTCAAAGTTTTCATCCTGTCAAAATTAAGCAATATCAGAAAACATGGCTAAACTACTGGGAAATAATTATAGTGAAAAATACTCCAAATATTACCACTGAAAAACCCCTACCCAAATAGTTCATGTCAAACAAATATCAAAAGCCCAGATGCTATTAAACAGTATTTCCCTAGCATCCAACAATCAAGTCTCACAAGATACAGGCATATCTAGAAACCTCTGTTGGATCCATATGTATGGCTTAAGAAACCTGTATTTCATTTATATAAAATAGAAATTATTGTTTCCTTTGTTCTCAATCAAATCTTATTCTGTGACTTTATTTGCACCCAATATTCTACCTATTTAATTTCTTACACAATATCTAATAAGCTGAGAAAAAGTGATTCATGTCTTTCCCTTTTTTGGTCTTCCATTCCTGGACCATCTTTAAATAACTGTCAACACAAGTTGTAGTATCTGTGACAGACAGTCCTTTTGAAGTGGGTGAAGTTCATCCTGAAAAAGACATTAAAAATCCCACTTGCAGAATCTCACAAACTAGTGAAGAGGGATAAAATTTAAAAGGAATTGGAGTTTACACGGAACCCTAAACTCCTTATAGGGTAGAGAGATGTTCTAGTTTGCCAGCTGCCAGAATGCAATACACCAAAAACAGAATGGCTTTTAAAAAGGGGAATTTAATCAGATGATAGTTTACAGTTCTGAGGCTGAGAAACTGTCCCAATTAAAACAAGCCTATAGAAATGTCCAATCAAAGGTATCCAGGGAAAGATACCTTGGTTCAAGAAGGCTGATGAAGTTCAGGGTTTCTCTCTCAAGTGAGAAGGCATATGGCGAACAGTCACAGTTTCTCTCTCACCTGGAAGGGCACATGGTGAACATGGCATCATCTGCTAGCTTTCTCTCCTGGCTTCCTGTTTCATGAAACTCCCCAGGAGGCGTTTTCCTTCATCTTCAAGGTCGCTGTCTTGTGGGCTCTCTGCTTCATGGTGCTACAACATTCTCTGCTCTCACCAAATCTTTTTCATTCTCCATATGTTTCCTCTTATATAGGACTCCAGGAATTTTTCAAGACCCACCCAAATGGGTGGAGACCTAATCCAGTTTAACAACCACTCTCGATAACATCACATCTCCAGGGAGATGATCTAATTAGTTTCAAACATACAACACTGAACAGGAATTAGAAGAAACGGCTGCCTTTACAAAATGGGATTAGGATTAAAGCATGGCTTTTCTAGGGGACAAACATCCTTTCATACCAGCACAAGAGGGAATCGCATTCTGTTTCATTTGTTCCTTCCTCTCCTCACCCACCAAGTGTCTAGCTTGGAGCTTGGAAAGACCCAGGATACAAGGGGCTCCTGAACTGGCAATAGGAAAATAGAGTAACTTTATGCTAAAGGGTGCTCAGCACCAAGAGGCAATGTGTGCTCTCTACAATGTGGCCTGGGCTTTGGCTTCTTCTCACTGTCATTGTGGGTTCATTGCAGGGACTATGCATGAAGGTAATTAAGGAACATCCTCCTGAGCTGCTCTCAGTACATCTCAAAAGGAGAATAGTTATTTTTCCCTGATGGCAGGGCTTTCCTCCAAAATCCTGAGTCTTCATTATGATTCACCTAAAGGGGCCTTATGTCTTGCAGAATAAGCTTTTGGGGATTAGAAATTTTTATAACCTTCAGCTTGACAACCACTTTGGCTCTGGCTGTAAGTAACTCAATGCATTAGCCTTTGAATAGTGTATATGATGAAGCTGAGATCATTATGAATTTTTAATAGTACCAATTTATGCTTTTTGTACTGTACACAAGAAACACTTTCTGTCCAAATGCAGAGATGTACACAGCAGATAGTGGGGTTAATATGAGGTCATGGTGTTGCCCCATGAATTAAAAGAATAAATGAAGACAAATGAAGGAGTCCCTGTGTATTAGTTAAGGTTCTCTAGAGAAACAGAATCAACAGGAAACACTTGCAAATATAAAATTTATGAAAGTGTCTCACGTGACCATAGGAATGCAGAGTCCAAAATCCACAGGGCAGGCTGCGAAGCCGATGACTCTGATGGATGGCCTGGATGAACTCCACAGGAGAGGCTCACCTGCCAAAGCAGGAATGGAACCTGTCTCCTCTGAGTCCTCCTTAAAAGGCTTCCCATGATTGGATTTAGCATCACTAATTGCAGAAGACACTCCCCTTTGGCTGATTACAAATGGAATCAGCTGTGGATGCAGCTGACGTATCATGACCTAATCCTATGAAATGTCCTCATTGCAACAGACAGGCCAGCGCTTGCCCAATCAGATGAACAGGTACCACAACTTGGCCAAGTTGACACCTGTCCCTAACCATGACACCCCGTTATTCACGTTATTATGGAATAATCTATTTATGTTTATAGATTATGGAATCTATTCTGGATAGGGAGAGAAAAAGAAACAGGATGGAGTTGGTAAGCCAATATTTGAGTTTTGAAGATGAGTTTATATTAATAAGCTGTTTTGCCTGTGCAGTGGAGAGGACACTTTGTATTCCACCTGCACTGTTTTCTTCACCAACAAAACTGTTAGCGACCAACTCCTTGATTAGAAAACTGACATTCTTTTGTCCCGCAGATGACATCAACACTGAACGGTCGGGAAAATGGCATCTCTCCACCCCCGCTCAGTCAATGTCTGTGTAAATGTGTATCTGCTGCCAGGAAGTCCCTGAGCCTAGAGGATCTCATGAATGGAGCTCAAAGAGTAGAGTTTTCTGTCCCCTCCACCTCCCAAGAACTCTTAAGTCTAGACAGTACGTGTTCCTGTGATGAATGAAGAACATGCTGTTCATGGGGCAGCCAGGGAAGTTTTGTTTGAAAGATTTTGGTTTTGTTTCTGTTTGCCCCTTCTTTAAAAATTAGTTTTACTATTTGTGTAATGCACATTATTAATAAGAATCAGGGAATACATCAATTAAAGAGAAGAAAGGAAATAGTACCTTTCCTGCTATCCAGACATGTTGTATACCATTCTAATTTTTTTCTTTAATAAAATGAAAGTAGCTTTGTTGTTTAACTCAAATATCAGCTTATGGATTTTTCTGTTTATCAAGAGAGGTAATAGTGAAACTGTCTCATACTCTCACCAATTCCATGGCTCTTGACAGTCCAGGGTACTCTTGAAAGCTTTGCCAGTTCCAGAGTAGTTTATATTCTCAGGATGTATGTATCTTTAGATTTCATATCCCAACTTGGTCTTGGATCATATCCATCTTCCCTGACACAAAACTCTTCTTTAACTTCCAACAAATACAAAATCACCGAGGCTAAGTGTCATGGTCAGGTTCATGTGTCAACTTGGCCAGGTGGTGGTACCCAGTTGCCTGGTTGGACAAGCACTGGTTTGTCTGTTACTATGAGGACATTTTGTGGGCTTAAATCATGGGTATGTTGGGTGCATCCACAGCTAATTGCAAGAGGAATGTCTGCACAGTGAGTGATGCTTAATCTAATCACTGGAAGGCTTTTAAGGAGGATTCAGAAAGACAGTCACTCTCTTCCTGCTTCAGCCAATCAGCCTTTCCTGAGAAATCACTGAGGACCTTCACTGGAGCTGCCAGCTCGGGGCCTGCCCTCCAGACCTTGGACTCTACATCCCCACAGTTACACGAGACATTTCATAAATTTTATATTTACAGATATCTCCTGCTGATTCTGTTTCTCTAGAGAACCCTAGCTAACACATTAAGTATTTGGGAATTTATTAGAATTTGCATGAGATTTTGGGAAGGACTACTCATTTATTTGGCAGTAACACAAGCAACTTCCAAATGGACTTGGAGACACCGTTGATTTTGAATGAACCTTCTTTATCTCAATAATAGTGAGTTCTCTTGGCTTCATTTAATCTGAGCCTCAAACCAGGTCACAGGCTTTTAAAACTATTTTTCCCTTTGCCATCTCTTCTACTCAAACTTTCTTTTCAAGATTGCCCTTAAACTTTTTATGTATTTCAGAACAATATTTAGTCTTCATTGGTTCTATTAATATTTCTTTCAGATAATTTTTCTTAAAAGCGGAATAGCCGGGCTAATGGAAAAGAACATTCTCAAGGCTTTTGGTAAATATTGCCAGTTTGGTTCTCAGAACGGTTGTACAAATTTTACAACCTATCTGTAACAGAGGAAAATATCAGTTTCCTTAGCCTTCGTACCAACCCCGGGTATTATCATTCATGTTCTTTTTTTTTCTTTAAACTTCCCTAAGGTAGGTGTCAATGGCTAAATTTGTTGAGCTCAGTTAAGATAGAAGGCTCCTGCCAAAAGGTGTAAGTATGCTTCAGTGTGGTGATTCTTCATTACACTGTTTTAGTTTTGACCAATCCAATTCTGAGGACTGGAATGAGTTTAATGATATGATTATTCAAATCTAGATAAAGGCCAATTAAGAACCACAAGTGTTCCTTCCTTCCTCAGGTAGCTGAGCTTAGTTAAGTACTGCCCATTTTTATTGCAAGTGAGTTTTCCTTTTTGATTTAGATAACGTTCTTTAAAGATAAGGTATATAGAGAAACAATTTCCCTAGTTATTGCCCTCCAGAAATGAGTAATAACCAAATAGCGTTCATAGAAAGAATACAGAATTTAATACTCAATCCTAATCCTAAACCTGTCACTTATCAACTGTGTGATCTTGGGCGAGTTACTTAAGCTCACTGAACCTAGGACGTCATATTCAGAAAGAAGATTGGATAGCTAAGATTTAGGATTATTGAGATGATTAAATAAAGTCATGAATATAAGTCAATTGACCCAGTGCCAGGTTCCATAGCGGTTACATTTGATATTATTTTCTCTATCCCTGCAGTTTCATCATGTCACCTAAAATCTCCCAGCCTGCATCCGCTCGTCTACAAATACCTCCAAATTGGAAACATACTGGTTTGTGCGGTTGTTTGAAATAGTGTCCGAACAATGGTGGGTCCTTAAAGGTAGGAATTTTTATCATCACTTTGCTTTCTTATGATTTTGTTAACAACAATTAGTTATATTAAAAAATGAAAACCCAGGCTTTCTCCAGACCCTGTCAGTCTGCATGAAAGCTTCCCAGCAGCTGCCGCTTTCCATCATGGTAGAACTTCGTAACTATTAACATTTTCTGTTTCCTTCTCCTCTTCAGGTGTGAGGCTCACTCCCACATCCTGCCACGATAGCCTGACAAGCTGGACACACACCACAGGAGTTTTCACATTTCCCACTACCTATGTTTTATAATTTCCTGCCACTTATGAAACCAAGAGAGGGTTTCATGCTCTGTAGCAAATCAGCTATAACATGCAGCAAGGAGAAAAGGTGAAGAGAAGAGGAACACAGAAACAGCATTACCTGCCTTTTTTCTCTGCCAGATTTTTTCCCACGATATTTCAAAAAAAAAAAAAAAAAAAAAAAAGACCTACACTATTTTCTACCATTCCGTGGTCTGACATTTCTCTTTTGTTGATTGTGGATCCTAAAAGAGCTGCAGGAGGGTATTTTTTTGGCCAGATGTAGTTTCTTTGAGCATATTGTATTGACCTTTTAATTTTCCTTGGGCACATTTTAGATTCCTTTGCCTATATTATTTTATTTATTTCATTATTATTTAAATGTTATGTGTTTCTGTTTGTGTATGTGTATGTGCATGTGTCAAGTGAGTCCTTTAAGGGAATAAGGTAACTCTAAGTACCTGACACTTGCTGGGACAGTCTCCACTAGGGGGAGGTGTTTACATAAAGTTTCCTTAGAACACTGATTTCATTCTTCAAAAAATTTTAATCCTATTACCATTGACATGCGTACAGAAAATAAGCCATTTAGCTGGATTGAGCACCATTTCCATCATTCAGTTCACACAGGAGTTTACACAATCGTGTTTTTCACAGTGAAAGAAATATGACATGGAAGATACCTTTTTTTGGAGGGAAATATAAATTTCTGAGAGGACCCCTGTTGGGTCCCAAGGATCACCTCTCTTTGCTTTTGCCATCAGCTTTTACATGGTTTAAGCCCTAATCAAGGAACAGATTTGATTAATTATGGTTTTCTTGGGGATATAAATTTCCCCTATAGGTGCCTTGCTAGTGGAACATCGAAAGGACAAAATAACTTGTCAGGGGACGATATAAGGCCTTTAACAGTATCATTTAAGTTTTATTTCTGAAGCTGGGTGGTAAATTGATAATGGAAAACTAAACATAAGCATGGACAAACCACTAATAAATAAATTAGTTAATAAAAATGCATAATATTCACATCAGCAGGAAGAAATATGAAAATAAATAAGACACAACCAGAGGGAGAAAAAATTCCTAATATATCAGTAATTGTAATTCATTTACATGACTTAAACTCCCTGATCAAATGACAGAGATTCATCATGAGGTTAAAAAAGTTCCAGTAATATTAGACTATTAGATACATGTACAGTGGACTTTTATTAGTAGAATAGTGGTAGACTAGATATATTGGACGCTGCATCTTGTGAAAAGAACCAGAAAAGTAGGATAAAATAAAAAAACAAATTATTAACTACATTGCCCAGCAGTTCCAATGTGGAATGAATCTGCAGAGGCCAAAACCAAGTGAAAGTGGAAACCATGGAAGGTCAATGAGCAAGATTTTAGTGGCTCTGTGGGGATGTCAAAGACAGGACGTAAAGCCAAAATCCAGTCCTATATGAGGCATATAACTGACACTGTTAAATAAACCTGGGGCCAAAGACAACAACCTCAGCTTGCAATCTAAATTCCAGCTCCTTGTGTGTAGTAGAGAAAATCAAGGAGAGAATTTAGTTGAAAGTGGTCCCAGTATGTTGAAACAACCAGGTGATTGGTAGAAGAAAATATGGACCTTTATTTCAGGCATCCAAGGCACCCAAGAATTAAAATGAGAATCTCATAGCCTAAAATCATGAAACACAACGTGAAATACGGCTCTGTGTGAATCAGCGGAAGGCCCAGACATGAGAAACAGAAGCGATGCCTGCTGACGACAACAGCAGCGGCCAACCGTGCACAGCACTTCTGACGTGCCTGGCACTCTTCTGGGTGTTTAGCACATATGCACTCCTTTATCCTCACAGCAGTGCACTGAGGTTTATATTAATGTCCCCATTTTACAAATAAGCAACGTAAAGGCACGGATCATCATGCCAGAAAGAGAGGGAGCTGGGTTTGAGTCAGATTCTAAATGTGCAATATGGTATTTAGCAAAATGGTTACTCAAATTTAAATCAATTAAATGTAAATAAATTAAAAATTCAGTTCCTCAATCATTTTAGTGCTCAAAATGTTTTAGAGCGTATTTCGAGTGTCTTAAGGCCACACATGTGGCTAGTGGCTACATTTTGCACAATGTCTTCGTTTGCCAATGTTGCTATAACAAATACCATGGACTAGTTGGCTTAAACAACAGACATTTGTTGTGCCAGAGTTATGGAAGCTAGAGGTCCAAAATCAAGGTGTGGGTGTATGGGGGGTTCAGTGGTAGAATGCTCGCCATTGATTCAGGAGCCCGGGTTCAATTCCTGGACCATGAACCCCATACCCCACCCCACCCCCCAAATATCAAGGTGTTGGCAGGTTCAGGCTTTCTCCCAAGTCTGAAGTGTTCTGATGGTGATTAGCCAGCAATGCATAACTCAATCTCTTCCTCTGTCACTTGGCCACTTGCCTCCTTCTGTTTCCAAGTAGTACTGTGTCCAGATCTCCTCTGCTTATTTGTAAGGACTCTGGTCATTTTGGATTAATACCTGACATGATTCAGTTTGACCTCATCTTAATAAGATCTTTCAAGTAAGTTCCCCTATGCGGGACCGGAGCTTAGGACTCAAACATATCTTTGTGGGGGGCATAATTCAACCTATAACATGCAGCAGAAGTTTAGAACATTTTCTTCCTCACAGAAGCTTCTGTTGGTGACCACTGCTTTAGTGGCTGAATATTTTACCAAGATACTGTGTGGTCTAGTACTGGATTATCAGACTTTGCTAAGATTCATGCAACCAACAAATCAAGATTCAGAATTACTCATCACAAAAAAGACCTTCCCCTCCTACTCTATTCTAGTTAGACCCACCCCTCTCTCCCTACCATCTCTAAACCCTGGCAACAGCTAATCTGTTCTGTATTTCCATAATTTTGCCATTTTGAGAATATTACATGAATCTAAGGATACAGAGTATGATCCTTTTTCCCCCTGCTCAGCCTAATGTTTTCGAGATCCATCCATGGGATCTTGCATGCAATCATTTGGGGGATATTTTCAATAACACTGCTATGAATATTCTTGTATAGCTTTTGTGGGCAAAGCCATTTTTATTTCCTCTGTAATTAACACTCAACAATTCTACTTGTTGGGTGGAATATTCTTTAAATATCGATGAGATCTTTTTGGTTGATGGTAGTGTTGAGTTCTATTTCCTTGTTGATTTTCTGTTTAGTTTTTCTATCAGTTGTTGAAGTTGTCAACTATAATTGTGGATTTCCCTATTTCTGTTTTCAGTTCTATCATTTTTTGCTTCACATATTTTGAAACTGTGATGTTCAGTTCTTAGATAAATATGATTGCTCTGTCTCCTTGGTTGCTTGACTCTTATCCCTGTGTCATTTCCCTCTCTGTCCATGGTAATTATTTTTGCTCTGAAATCTACTCCAAACTGTTATTAATATAGTCACTCCTGTTTTCTTTTGATTAATATTTGCAAGTAATATATTTTATAGGTGTTAGGTATTACGTTTCCTACTAGTTTATATTTTGTTTTGTTTGTTCTCTCTTTTAAATTTCTTTTCTTTTTCTTCTCTCTTTTGAACATTTTTTTAGAATTCCATTTTGATTTACCTATAGCAATTTTGATTGTATCTTTTGTATAGTTTTTTTTTTTTTAGAGGGGTGCATGGTCTGGGAATTGAACCTGGGTCTCCTGCATGGAAGGCGGGCATTCTAATCACTGAACCACCTGGGCACCTTGTGCAGATTTTTTTTTTTTTTTTACATGGGCAGGCACTGGGAATCGAACCCAGGTCCTCGGGCATGGCAGGCAAGCACTCTTGCCTGCTGAGCCACCGTGGCCCGCCCCCTGTGTAGATTTTTAATCATTGTTCTAAGTATTACATTTAGTGCACATTATCTCGTCACAGTCTACTGATAGCAACATTTACAGCTTGAGTAAAGTGTAGAAAACTTACCTCCCTTTCAGTTCCTTTTCCATACCTGACTTATAATTGTTTTAAATACTTCTTCTACATTGTCTACATTTCAGACAATGCTACAATTTTTGCTTCAACCATCAAGCATAATTAAAAAACTCATGAGAAGAAAGTCTTATATTTACCCCTATTTTACCCCCTTCTATTGCTCTTTCTTTTTTGTGAAGTTCTAAGCCTCTGTCTTATCATTCAGTTTCTATGTTCTGAGGAGAACTTTTGCCTCTTCTTTTAGGGTAAGTCTGCTAGTGACAAATTCTCTTAATTTTTCTTCATATGAGAATGTCTTTCTTTCCCCATTCATTCCTGAAGAAAATTTTTGCTGGATATAAAAATTGGGGGTTGACAGTTCTTTATTTAGTGCTTGAAAACTATTGCACCGCTGCCTTTTGGCTTCCATGTTTCAGATGATAAATTAACTGTTAATCAAACAAATCATTGTTTCCCTACTGGTAATGTGTTGTTTCTCTCCAACTGCGTTCATGATTTTTTCTTTATCTTTTGGTCTCTGAAGTTTGATTATGATATATGTTGGTGTGGATTTCTTTGGACTTATCTTGTTTGGGTTTTACTCAGGTCCTTGAATTTTAGGCTTATGCATTTGTCATATTTGGGAATTTTGTTTGGGGGTGGGGTGCATGGTCCAGGAATCGAACCCAGGTCTCCCGCATGGAAGGCAAGCATTCTAGCACTCAACCAATATTTGGGATTTTTTTTTTTGTATGGGCAGGCACTGGGAATTGAACCAGGGTCTCCGGCAAGGCAGGTGAGAACTCTGCCTGCTGAGCTACCATGGCCCACCCACATTTGGGAATTTTTAAGCCGTGATTTCTTTGAATATATTTTCAGCCCTATTCTCTTCCTCATTTCCTTCTGAACTGTGAGTACATGAACATCAGATTTTTTTTTATTCCCCACAGGTCTCTGAGGCTCTATTAGAATTTTTTAGTCTACTTTCTCTTTGTTATTCAGATTAGGCAACTCTATCAATCCATTTTACTCTTTCCTCTGTTATCGCCAATGTCCTATTGAACCTATTCAGTGACTTTTTTCTCTGTTATATTTTTCAGTTCTAAAAGTGTCATTTATTTTTTGTATCTCCTATTTTTGTTGACATTTTTCTAGTTTTTAATTTGTTTCAGAAGTTAATTTGTTATATTTATTTTGTATTTGTTTAATTTGTTCATAATTGCTCACTGAAGAATTTGTATAATGACTTAAAATTTTTTTAGCCAGTTATTCAACCCTTAGTGTTGATGCCTATTAACTGCCTTTTCTTATTTAAGTAATGAGGTCCTGGTTTATGATAAGTACAATATCTAAAGTACAATTGAGCAATCTTTGTTTATACTCTGTATATTCTGAGCATTATGTCCCTGGACTCTGGATGCTACTTAAAGCTTCCATTTTAGGAGTCAGACGCCTTGTTAAGGTTTAGCCTATTGGCTTAATTTTGTGGGGTGGGGTGCCAATGAAACTTTCGTTTCAGAGCCCTAGTAGTGCTATTCTGGGCTACAATGGATACTACCATGGTTTTAGGAGAACTCCTTGGTGCTATCCCACATTGTAGTTCAGTTCTCAAACCCTTTGGCATGTTAATTCTGGTCCATTCCATGTGTGAGTTAGATAGAGATCTATTAGTGAGTTCTTACTCAGTTTTAAAGACTCCCTTCATCCAACTGTCTCCTCTCCCACATCCTCTCCCATTCTCTAGTTGGAATGGATGGGGGTCAGTGGGAGTGGAAGTCAAGCCTACCTCTTGGTCTTCCCTGAGGAGCTGGCTGGGAAGGGGAGCACTGTCCCACCCCATCTGTAGTCCGAGTTGGGGAGGAGGGCACAAGTCCAGATTTCCTAATGACTTTCCATTGACACAATCCAGCAGGGAAGGGGAATGCCTCCCCAGGCCTTTTGTTATCTCGGATTAGGGGGTGAGAGAACGGACTCTCCACTAGGGCTCTGTTGCCACTTATACAGGCAAGCAAGAGGAGAGCTGCCCTGGGCTGTTGGTTATGGCTGGGTGGAGCATGAGCAGAAGTCCAGACTTTCCACTAAGTCTCCATTCCCAGAAAAGGAGATGAGAGCCACCTTGGGCTGTCTACTACTGCTGTGGGATGTGGGAGTTCCTACTTCGTACTTGGTCTCCACTGACGCCACAAGGGACCAGGGGTGGATGTAGGATAAGCGTTGTCATGAAGTGGCCAGGAATCCTACTCTCACCTCAAGAGAGTAGTCAAACTTTTGAACAAATACCCAATTAGATCAAATATTAATGGGCATTGAAATATAAATTTCAATTATTTAAGGCAAAGGATTATTCACAGACTCTAGAGCTTGAAAGCAAATAGACATGAACACACACCATTGGCATAGCCATTCTTGAGGGCTATATGGCCACGTAAGATGGCAAGCTAAAGAGAAAGAAGTTGACCTTGATGGTATCTTCAGGATTAGCTTTAAATGGTTGGAGGTACTGTGATCTGGAAGAAGGCAGAAATTTCTCCCAAATATGTTTTTTGTTGTTGTTATGTAAGATCCTCTTCCTCCATGGTCCTTAGATTTTTCATAGACTAAAATGGGAGTGAGCTGAACCTCCTAAGCCTTCTTCAAGCCTCTATTACTTAACATTCTGTAACTGTGGTATTCTGTGTGCCTTACATTATTTCATTCTTAGAGCAAGTCAAGGAGGCATGGGTGTGATTATACCTGTTTTACAGATGAGGAAATTGAGGTAGAGATGACATAGTGGTAAAAGTAGTATGGGGCACATCTAGATATAAGCCAAGATATATTTTGTTCCAACTTTAATCATGTAACCAGAGTTTTTGTTTCACAAAATTGTGGCTCAAGGTGCTTGGCACACTGTAGGTTCTCACACAGTAAATTTCCTTTTCTTCCTGCCTCCTACACTCTGTAAATCATTCGCAAGTGGGGAAAGGTTATTTCCACCTAAGTTCCAGCATGAGATGAAGGAGGGGTGAGAGGCAAGAGGACAGGAGGGCCAAGTTTCAGGCTGCAGCACCAGGGTTACATTCTCACCCCAAGGCAGTGATCAAGATGATTAGTGGGGAGAAAGCACAGGGAGTTCTGCCAGGAGTCTTTACAACCCCACCTGGCTGGTCAAAGACAGTCCATGAAACTCACCTCTTTCTTAACTCCTCTGCATAGTAACGAGCCTCCCCTCAGGTGAAGCCTAGCTGTCCTCACCTGTCCCCAAGCAGAGCAGCCATGGCCAAGTGGGCGCCACCCCAGGAAATGGGACCTTTCTGCTGTATATCCACAAGTCAGCAACCTGCTACAGCTGCGTCCCTATAATGCAATTAAAGTTTTAGTGTCCTACTCTGATATTCTGTGCTGACAACCCTCAGAGAACTCTGATGCGAGCCACTATTTTCTCTAGTATTCAAGTGCAGGAACTCAGGCTCAGAGATGGCAAATCAATTGCCCATTGCCCAAGACTGAGTATTTGGTGGGACCCTGAGTGACCTCAGATCGATGACCCTGAAGTTCAGGATCTTTTCCACTATGCTAAGTTCATAAATAGGATATCAGAGTAAGTGAAGTAGAAAAAGGATATTATAATGGGACTCATGGACTCATGGATATAGTGGAGATAACAACCCTTCCACCCACGATTTCTCCCCCTTTCAGGTTCCTACACTAAATCTTTGATTTATTTTGAGGTCAAAGATGAAGCTGATCCCATAGGCATAAGCTAAGCTCAAACCTTCAGCATCCAGAAGATGTCAGCATGACAAGGGGGAGGAAAAGGGCATTAAGTCCAAACCTATCATTTCATAAGTGGGCAAACTGAGGCTGACAATGACCACCATAGCTATTATAGGTTGTCTGGAAAAATAAAGAAAATGCAGTTCATGTTCTCCTCATCAGGGAGGTGAGCCTGTGGCATGAGTGGATGGCTCTGTGATGCCCTTTGTCACATTCTCTACTGCTACAGGCCCAGCTTAGGAAGAGTCCTAAGAATAGAGGGGTGTGCCTGGCCCAGAACTCAGGTCAGTCTCTAAAACCCTTGATCTCCTTACATCTTCTCTAAGTGGGAAACTTACATGAACACGGATCTCCTGGGAGAGGAGAGAATTGGAAAACATGAGAGGTAGTGATAGAAACCCTCAGTAATCAGTTGTCTCTCTTCTTGTGCTTAAAAATTGTTTCCTCTTCTCTGAAGTGAGGCCATAATACAGACATCCTAAGGTTGTAACAGAAGTCCAGTAAGGAAATGAGCAGGAAAGCACTCCATAAGGATGCTTTTGTATTGCTAAACACTTCAAAAACATATAGGACCTGCAGCCTTCATTCTGTGGACAGTCACATCCACGGGAGGCCTGCTGCCATTCCATTTTACAGACTGGGGGCTCCCAAAGTGGGGTCCCTGCACCAGCTACATCAGCATCACCCAGGAACTCGTGACAAATGCAAATTCTCAGACCCTACCACGGACCTACTGAGTCATAAACCCTGCAGATGAGGTCCAGAAATTTACATTTTTAGCCCCTTAAAGTTTAATAATCACTGCAAAAGGCAGATTATGAGACTGTGAGCTGGGAACTATTTTCAAAGGCAGCACTACTCCCGTCTGTAAGTCCAGCATGGACTTTTGACTAAACTTCACTCATGTCTGTCCTCTCCACCTTATTGTACCTGTGTCCTGGATATGGAGCTGTGATGCCCTTCCAAAACCTTGTTGAGAGGAAAGGCAGTGGGGAGAGGTATGGACAGAAGACTGACACCCAATCAGCCTCTTTACTTTAATGAACCAAGGGTTCTGTGTCAAGAGAGAGGCAAGAATATTCAGCTAGCAGCAGTAGTTTCTGTAGCTTCGTTTCCCCCTGCCGTTGTAGTTTCTGCACTTGAAGTTCCCGGTTTCGCTGCTGGTGCAGTAGTAGTGCCTGCAGTTTCACCACAGAAAGGAGGGTAAATAGACTGGTCTTTGCTACTCAGAATACAGCAAAATTTCTTTTGGGGGCATAACCCGGTAACAGGCTCTGTCTCCATCTCTCCTTCTCTGCACATCTTCCTGCAAGTTCCAGTTTTGTTTGCACACTTTTTCGCATACCAAGCACCTGCATGAAAGGATTATATAGACCATTAAGGCAGAAATATTTAGCACAGAAAGATAAAAATAACAATTTCAAGAAAATTGTTCAATTTTCAAGAACAATTGAAAATTATTCAATTTCAATTGAACTGATTATTTAAGTCTTTTGCTCTTAGCTTTGTTATATTTTTCCTAATTGTGAAAACTAGCTCTGAGGATTAAATGAGATTTTATAAATATACACACAGATAGAGCCTATGTTTCTATCTATCACCTATCATCTAACTACCTATAGTGTCTCCTTCCTGAAACCATAATTATGCATGCAAGCACTTGCCAGGGGTCTAGTTCCCATTATTTTAAACGGGAACATTTAAATATAACACTTTATTACACAGTATAACACTTTATTACACACAAACATAAAATCCCTACTCATTTTTTAAAATGTAACTGAAATACACTTGAATACCTAACTAGAAGGAAAAAGCTCTCATTTTAAATTGTGAAATACTCAAACTGTTGCTATTAATGCGTCTCAGGATTATCTAAAACATGCATGGTTTTAGTGTTACTTTGGTGAGATTTTTAAAATGCATGCACGTTTCTGATGTCCTACAAATTGTATTTGGAATGTAACTCTAGACTTGTCTTATATATCATGTTGCTAAAAGTGTTGCATCAATTTATGGAAGTATAAATATAACCTTATAAATATAACCTATACCTATTTATCAATCAATATAATACTGAGATATAAGTACATTCTTCAACATTTTGAGAATAAAAAACCAGAAGCTATTCTATTAGGATACATTTTTTAGTGAAATACTCTTCCAGGGGACTGTGTGTGTACATATTATATACATATATGGAAATATCCCATCACATGCTCTAACACATAAAACCATGAATATATGTTGAATCTCCTTCTCATCTTGCTCTATGTTGCTTAATTCATTCCTTTATTTGACCAATAAGTATATAATGAGTGCCTACTATGTCAAAAACTCTGCACGATGATGGGAATAAAAAAAATGAACAGGACAGACAAGATCGGAGAAGCTTAGATTGGAGAGAGAAGAGAGAGAAAATAAACAAGTATGGATAAACGAAATGACTATAGATTGTGATCAGTGCAACGAATGAAAGAAATAATATGTTATAATAGAAAGTACGTGAATTAAGCAATCGTTTGTGAGTTCTACATGATGACCACTACTATATCCCTTACCAGTTGGTTAATTTACCTCCTCTGAGGATGAAGGGAAACTTTATGTACATGCACATATAGATTTATAGAGACCTGTATATGCCTCTCATTACTGAAATCAGAATTTGGGAAACCACCCCTGAGGAGTGGCATTCCAGCCTAGATATGAAGTGCGTAAAGGAACTGGCTTTAGGAAGAGCTAGAAGAGTCTTCAGAGATAAAGGAGCAGCATGCTCAAAGGAACTGAGATGGGGAAGAGCTTGATATATTTGAGAAACAGTAAGATTATTCGACATACTGATTTCATGATTCATCTTATTGTTTTCTTCCTCCCCTTCTCATCCTGCAACCTTAAAGTCTCTCCATAATGATCCTTGGACTTAAACTTCCTCTCCAGCCATTCCCTCTATGATCACCTTCTTCACGTTCAAAACACCTCCATGCAGATGGCATTCAAATGTCTTTCCCCAACTGGGATATGTGTATGGAAACCTCAGACCAAGATTCCTTTATTTCCATCTGGGTTTTCCTTTGGCCCTGGATTTTTATTTTAATTCTTCCTCCTGATTGTCCTTTTTAAGTATTCTACTTCTAATGCCACTGAATCTTGAAGGTAGGCTTGGCTAATCTCAGAATAATTTTGTATTGCTTTTGCTTATCTAGAATTGTGGCTGGGGAATTTTCTGGGAGCCCTCCAGTTTAAAAAGAGTACACCACGTGATATATGCCATCAAGCCTCAGAAGCAGAGGGGAAAACCATGAAATCTAAACTCATGGAATTTCAAGGATGTAATAGACCAGAAATATATTTTGAGACAACCCTCACACTGTTATTATTTTCTCCTTATACACCATCAGTTTGAACAGTTCTGCAACTTTGAGAGAACAGAAACTCCTATCTCTAGAGGAAGACTATAAAGTTATATAAACCTCAATCTGTTAGGAAGTTTTCCCTCGAAAAGTTAGTGTCTCAATTTGTGCCATATATTAAGGATGGGATAGAGCCTAATGTAAAAAAAAATCATAAAAAAATAGCAAGCACGGGTAGATAAATATTCTAAACATGGGGAAGAACTTTCTAAGTTAGTGAAAGAATTCAAAGGAAATATCAATAGATTTGACACCTTGAAAATGAAAATTTTTGCCTCAAATAAATCAGTAATAATTTTTATATGCAGTCAATAGATTAAGAAATATTTTCAATAAATATGAAATGGAATGTTTAAAATTCTTATTAATTTTAATTAATCTAAGTACTAATACACTAATAAGAACATTTGACAATATATACCTGTTCCCTTAAAAGTGATAATATCCTTTGATCAAGCAATGGAGCTTCCAAATTTACTTATACAATCAGAGAATCCCCACAGTGATAAACTAACAAGGATGTACAAGATTGTTCATAGTAGTGGCACATTGAAAAATAATCCAAATGACACAATGAGAGATTCTCCACATTAATATTGGTACAAAATATGGCAGAATAATAAGCATCTGTTGAAAATTATATTTTCAAGGAATAAAGACCAGTGAAAAACGTCTGGATATAATATTAAGTAAAAATAAAAGCAGGTTTATAAACATGTGTATCATTTGAACAAAATTAAAAAATCTAAGCAGTGATGAAATTGTGGCCAATTTCTCTATTTCCAAAAGCACTTTCAGTGTTCCTGTCTTAATTTTATAAATATAAACTATAGGATTAATTGTAAAAAGGAGATGCATACATGAATAGAGTTGAAATCTGACAAAGGACTTCCTCTAGTCCTGAATCTTTTCCCCAAGTCCACCCAGAATACTTTTCTTCCCTCTTCCACTTGACAGGCCTATGGGTATTAAAAACAGGCTTCTAATCCTGTCTACTACATCTCAGAACAAAAAACAGAGAACCCTTATCTGTAGGACCAAGACAATTGGGAGAAGTGATATTATAAGTTTGTTCCTGCATGAGACAATACAAAGTGAAGTGAGCAGGGCTGGACTCAGCTGGTCCTAAAAGAGAGGAGAGAGAGAAGTTTGGGCAGCTCTATAGGGTTCACATTACCTTCCTGCATAGACACTGCTCCACAGTGAGAGCTTTGAGATCTTTTGAGAAGGAATCCTACAGAAATAGGACAGACCTCAGTGCCCCCTCCCGTGGGAACCCCGCCCAAACTCCCATGGAGAGTTTGATAATGGGGACTAGATGTGCGGGTCAATGTTTCTTCTTCCCCCCAATTCTGTTCACCTGAAACCATCGGGGCCAGCAGCATAAAGACTGCAGTGGTGAGCAGTAGGGACTTCATGGCTCCCGGCACACAGGAGGCAGTGGGTTCTATGGAGTCCAGGATTCTCTATTCAGTGTGACTCTGAGCACAGGTCGTGTTGTCCTCCCTAGGTGGGGTTGGGCTCAGCCAGTGGACCAGAAGGATATAGGATCCTGTGCCAACCCTAACTTCACTCCATTGGCTTCAGCTCTAATGGAAGCACCTCTGCTCAGTGCCTTGTGCCAGGCACACTTTGGGGAAAGGAGAAAAACAGAAAGAATATAAGGTGCAAGTCTAGTTGAAGTGTAAGGTAACTTGGAGAGAAAACACATTTACAAAGAAGAATTTATGCTGGACCCCCAGCCTCCTCTGCTGATCCTATTATAGTACTCATTTTTTACTGCACTGTAACAGCATGCTCACTTGCCTCTCTTCCCCCCTAAAATCCAATATCTGTGTGAACTAAATATTATTATTCTTTTCAGTGTATCACTACTGGGCACAGAGAAGGGCCTAAGCAATTGCTTACTGAATGAGCAAATGAATACTTTGATGATAATTTAGGGTTTTAGAAAGTCTTTATAAAAAAATGCATGAGAGTTCAAATACCTATGTACAAAAATGTCTTTAAATCCCTAGGTTCATAAATAGGGAATCATAAAATGAAATGCATCATATGATTTAATACTATGCATCTGTTAGACAAGTTTTTATCAGATGTATGTACACCAACATTAAATGTCTTTCTAAACATATTGTCGAGCAAAAAGACAACATTGTGGAATATGTACAGTAATGATTTTAATTTATGTGTAAAGCTGAATATATATGTAAATAAATGCATTAACTAAAAGAGTGTAAGAATAATGACTATATTCTCTGAATCGGACTAGGCTTGAGGCAGGTGTTCTAGTTTGCTAGCTGCCAGAATGCAATATACCAGAAACAGAATGACTTTAAAAAAGGGAATTTGATAAGTTGCTAGTTTACAACTAAGGCTGAGAAAATGTCCCAATTAAAACAATTCTATAGAAATGTCCAATTTAAGGCATTCAGGGAAAGATACCTTGATTCAAGAAGGTCGATGATGTTCAATGTTTCTCTCTCAGCTGGAAGGGCACATGGCGAACATGGCGGCATTTGCTAGCTTTCTCGTGGCTCTACCAAGAAGGGACTCTCTCCAAAATGTGTCCTCTTTTAAAGGATTTCAGTAAGCAACTCCACCTTCAATGGGTGGAGACACACCTCCATGGAAATCATCTAATCAAAAGTTACCACCCTCAGTTGGGTAGGTCACATCTCCATGGAAACAATCCAAATGCTCCCACCCAGAAATATTGAATGAAGATTAAAGGTCATGGCTGTTCTGGGGTCCGTCAGAGTCAGACTGGCACAGCAGGCAAGCAAACAGAATTTTATTTGTGTGGCTAAAATCTTTTTTTAAGTGGTCCACTTATTGTGAATGGATGCCATGGGACCCTAGAAGTTTTCTTCTTTGTGAGAGTTTATTTTTTCCTCTTCTTTTATAGCTTTATTGAGATATACCCTGAAGTGCATTATTTATAATGTTCAATTTGATGAACAGAAAGAAGAAAGAATGAAGAAAAGTGAACGGAGCCTGAGGAACCTGCGGGATACAATCAAATCTACCAATATACACATTGTAGGAATCTCAGAAGGAGAGGAAAGAAAGGGGCAGAGAGAATACTCAAAGAAATAATGACCCAAAACTCTCTTATTTAACAAAAGACATGAATATACACATCCAAGACACTGAGTGAACTCCAAACAGGATAACCCACATAAACCCATCCTGTGACATACTGTAATGAAACTGTCCAAGGCCAAATGTCTGTAGCTGCAGTAGCGAAGCAACATGTTGTATTCAAGGGATCCTCAATAAGATTAAGTGCCAACTTCACATTAGAAACCCCAGAGGCAAGAAGAGAGTGGGATGATATCATTAAAGTCCTGAAAACAAAAGATTGCTAACCAAGAACTCTATACCTGACAAACCATCTTTCAAAAATGAGGGAGAGATTAAGACATTTCCAGATAAACAAACGCTGAGGGGGTTCACCACCACTAGACCTGCCTATAAGAATTGCCAAAGGGAGTTCTGCAGGTAGAAAGAAAAAGACAATAGATTCAAATAATATGAAGAAATAAAAATCTCCAATAAGGGTAACAGTGTGGGTAAGAAGTATCAGTATTATTATATTTTTGTTTTGCAACTCCACTTTTTACTTCCTACAGGATAGAAAAGGCAAATGCATAAAACGTAATGATAAATCAGTGGTTTTGGACTCATAATGTATAAATATGTTATCTGTGGCAAGAACTACATAAAGGTGGGGTGATGGAGAGGTAAAGGAATATAGTTTGTGTATATTATTGAAGTGAACAGGTTGTTTTAGATTTAAGATGTTAAATTTAAGCCCCATGCTAACACAAAGAATATATTAGAAAATATACACATTTACAGAGCAGAAAGTAGAGTACAGTTTGCCAGGGGCTGGGGGGATGGAGAAGTTCGCATATAATGGGTGTAGGATTTTTGACTGGAGAGTTGGAAAAGTTCTTGTAATGAAAGAGCAACTAAAGAGACAATATCAATTAAGTACAATATGTGATCCTGGATGGATCTAATAAGGGAAGAGAAAAAGTTCAAAAGGTCATTATTAGATCAAGTGAAAAAACTGGAATATAGATTGTAAGCTTTATGTCAAATTTCTTGAACTCGATAACTGTACTCAAAGTGGTCACATAAGTGAATATCCTTGTACAAGCAGTACTAAGTGTTCAAGGAGCATGATGTATTCCTCTTGCTATACTCAAATGTTTAGAAAATAGATTGATGTATAGACAGAGAGACAGACAGACATAGATGGATAGATATCCATAAATGGATAGATATAGTGATTCAGTAAATGTGGCAAAATGTTAAAATCAGTGGATCTGGGGGTCTGGGTGGATGGGGGTATGTTGGAGTTCTCTGTATGAGTTTGTATTATTTTTGTAACTGCCCTGAAAGTTTGAAATGATTTCAAAATACAAATTTTAAAAACTTTAGGTTTGTACATTTCCTTGATGAATTTATGCCCTTCAAATTACTGGCATGACCCCCTTATCTCGGCCAGCATTCTTTGTTCTAAAATCTTTTTTTGTCTGGTATTAATATAGCTATTCCAGTTTTCTTTTGATTTATGTTAGCATGGTGTATCTTTCCCAATCTTAATTTAATTTAATTTAATGAGTGATTCTTATGGAGAGCATGTAATTGGGTCTTGTTTTTTAATGCAGTCTGATAATCTTTGCCTTATAATTGGAGTGTTGTCATGGTTAGGGACAGGTGTCAACTTGGCCAAGTTGTGGTACCTGTTCATCTGATTGGGCAAGCGCTGGCCTGTCTGTTGCAATGAGGACATTTCATAGGATTAGGTCATGATCACATCAGCTACATCCACAGCTGATTCCATTTGTAATCAGCCAAGGGGGAGTGTCTTCTGCAATTAGTGATGCTAAATCCAATCATGAGAAGCCTTTTAAGGAGGACTCAGGGGAGACAGGTTCCATTCCTGCTTTGGCTGGTGAGCCTCTCCTGTGTAGTTCATCCAGGCCATTCATCGGAGTCATCAGCTTCACAGCCTGCCCTGTGGATTTTGGACTCTGCGTTCCTACGGTCACGTGAGACACTTTCATAAATTTTACATTTGCAAGTGTTCCCTGTTGATTCTGTTTCTCTAGAGAACCCTAACTAATACAAGTGTTAACACAATTGATATTTAATGAGATTATTATTATGTTGAGTTTAAAGCTAGTATTTTTCCTTTTATCCTATTTGTTACAAATGTTTTTGCTTCCTTTTTCCCTGTTTCTGACTTCTGTTGGATTAACGGAGTTTTTTATTAGTCCATATTGTCTCTTTTGTTGGATCATAACTACACCTAGTTGTATTTTTAATGGTTGTTTTAGTGTTTGAAATTGCAGCTTTAGCTTATCACAGTCTACCTATAAGTAACGTATCAGTTAATATGTGTATAAATACCAAATATGTAGTAACCTTTCACAGTATACTTTGATTTCCCCTTACTGGACTTTATGCTATTGGAGTAAAATGTTTTACTTTAAAATATATAATAAACATGGGTACGTTGCTGTCTGTTATCTGTTGAAGAAATTTAAACATAAGAAAAGTATTTTGTATTTACCCATGCATTTATCATTTATATAGTCTTCATTCTTTTATATAGATCCAGATTTGCATCTGGTATAATTTTCCTTCTGTCTGAAGCATTTCTTCCAACCACTTGGAATTGAGCAGAAAATATATGGAGTTCCTATATATCTTTTCTCCCCACTGTATAGTTTCTCCTATTAGAAACATCTTGCAACAGTGTGGTACATTTTTTGGCAATTGATGAATCAATATTGATATATCAATTAATTCTGACAAGGATGCCAAGTCCACTTAATGGGGAGAGAATAGTGTCTTCAATAAATGGTGCTTGCAAAACTGTAAATTCATTTGCAAAAGAATGAAAATTGACACTTCCTCATGCCATATAAAAGAATTAACTTAAATGCATTAAAGACTTAAGTATAAGAAATAAAAATATAAAATTCTTAGGAGAAAGTATAGGGCAATATCTCCCAGAACTTTGTGTTACACAACATTTTCTTTGACTTTACATCAAGAACATGAGTTAAATAGAAAAAGATAAATGGGACTTCATCAAATTTAAACACGGTTGTGCATCAAAGTATATCATAAAAATAGTAAAAACAACCTACAGAATTGGAGAAAGTATTAGGAGACGCTATATCTGATATGGGTTGAATATATAAAGAAATGCTACAACTCAAGTCCAAAATGTCAAACAATCCAATTAAAATAATGATCAAAAGACTCGAATAGATATGTATCCAAAGAAGATACACAAATAGCCAACAAGCAAATGTAGGGTGAATCTTTTGATTAGATTATCTCCATGGAGATGTGACACACCCAACTGGGGGCGTTAACTTTTGATTAGATGGAGATGCGACTCTACCCATTCTAGATGGGGCTTGATTAGTTTAATGGAATCCTTTAAAAGAGGAAACGTTTTGGAGAAAAGGCAGATATGACAGAGCTGAAAGAAACTACAGAAGCAACAGAGCTGACAGAGAGAGCAGATGCAGATGCCTGGAGAACAGTTGCTTCAGAGAACAGAGACATGGATCTTTAGAGATGCTTGGAGCACAGCAGACGTTGCTGTGTGCCTTCCCATGAGATGCTAAGCAAGCCAGAACCTCGAGAGACCAAAAGGAAGATAAGAGGTGAAAGCCAGCCCCAGAGAAGCCAAGTGAGAACCCCCACACAGACAGAGACTGAAAGCAACAGCACCAGGAACAAGGGACCAGCAGATGCCAGCCATGTGGCTTCTGGGCTGACAGAGCTGTTCCAGACAGTATTAATTAGCCTTTCTTGAGTGAAGGTAACTTCTCGTTGGTGTCTTCATTTGGACACTTTTAATTCCTTAGAACTGTAAACGTAATTTCTTAAGTTCCCCTTTTAAAAAGCCATTCCAGTTCTAGTATATTGCATTCCATCAGCTAGCAAACTAAACTCATACCATTTCACACTTACTAGAATAGCTATTATTAAACACAGAAAAAGCAAGTGTATCAAGGATGCAGAAATATAGGAACAGTGTTGGTGGAAATGTAAAATGGTGCAGTTGCTGGAAAAAGCAGCTTGGCAGTTCATCAGAAGGTAAAATATTGAATTAACACATTACCTGGCAATCCTATTTCTATGTATATATTCCAAAGAACTGAAAGCAGGGTCTCAAACTTGCCAATGTCCATAGTATCCTTATTCACAAAGCCACAAGATAGAAGCACTCAAAGTGTCCACCAGCAGATGAATGGATAAACAAAATGTAATACATGTATACAATGGAATATTATCCAGCCACAAAAAGGAATGACATTCTGATACATGTGGCAATATAGATAAATCTTGAAGACATCATGTTGAGTGAAATAAGCCAGACTCAAAAGGAGAAATATCATACTTACATTAAATACTTACAAAGTACAAATTTTTAGGGTCAGAAATTAGAATACCAATTACCAGGGGCAGGGCTTGGTGTGCCAAATGGGAGTCTATGCTTAAGTGGTGTTCTAGTTTGCTAGCTGCTGGAATGCAATATACCAGAAACGGAAAGGCTTTTAAAAGGGGGAATTTAATGAGTTGCTAGTTTACAGTTCTAAGGCCGAGAAAATGTCCAATTAAAACAAGTCTATAGAAATGTCCAATCAAAGGCATCCAGGAAAAAATACCTTGGTTTAAGAAGGCCGATGAAGTTCAGGGTTTCTCTCTCATCCGGGAAGGCACATGGTGAACACAGTCACAGTTTCTCTCTTGGTTGGAAGGGCACATGGCGAACACGGTGTCATCTGCTAGCTTTCTCTCCTGGCTTCCTGTTTCATGAATCTCCCTGGGAGGCATTTTCCTTCTTCATCTCCAAAGGTCATTGGCTTGTGGGATCTCTGCTTCTCATGGTTATGTCATCCTTCTCTGCTCTCTCTGAATCTCTCATTCTCCAAAATGTTTCCTCTTTTGTAGGACTCCGGTAAACCAATCAAGACCAAACCAAATGGGTGGAGACATGTCGTCACCTAATCCAGTTTAACACCACTCTTGACTAAATCCCATCATCCAGGGAGATGATCTGATTACAATTTCAACCATACAGTATTGAATAGGAATTATTCTACCTTTATAAAATGGGATTTTGATTAAGACATGGCTTTTCTAGGAGACATACATCCTTTCAAACCAGCACAAGTGGTATAATCCTGTTTGGCATGATGGAAAAGTTCTGGCAATGAATGGTGGTGATGGTACTGCAGTTTTGTGAATTAAATTAACCACACTGAATTGTATAATTGAAAGTAGTTAAAATGCAAAAATTTTTGTTGAATATGTGTTACCATTAAAAAAAGAACAACCCATAAAGCTGTTCAATGCAAATAGTGAACTCTAATATAAACTAGGGACAATAGGTAATAGTATAATCACAAAAAATATTGGTTCATCAATCATAACAAAAGTACCACACTAATGCATAATGATACTGTTAGGGAAAACTCTCTATATGTTGGTGGGGAAATAAGAATTCTGTACCTACTGCACGTTTTTTCTGTAAACCTACAACTGCTCTAAAACAAAAATAAAATTAAAAAATAAAAATACTGAAAAGGATGTCAATTTTTTTTTAACATGATCTAAAAATGTTATGGACCTGAACAAGTGAGTAAAGAAGTATGTGACAAAACTAAAGAAAAGTAAATACATAGGATAGTTTGTACATAGAACTTACTTTTTATTTGATGTCTTTGCTATTTATGAATAATTCAAAAAATTTTTGATGCCATCTTGGATAAGGAAGATAGAAATCATGTACACAGGGGTTTCTGATGGGAATTTCCAAGATTCTACTTTTAAAAATAATTTCCTTTCTGAGTAGAGTTTTCTTTGGTCATTCTTTTAGGAAGGACTAACGGTAACCTTTTTTATTTTTTAATTTTTAACTTTTAAAATTGTATAGTATAACATATATTCAAAGCAAAGAAATAAAAAAAGCAACAGCCCTCAAAGCACTCCTCAACAAGCAGTCACAGGACATACCAGAGCCTGCCATGGGCCACCACACGATCCTCTCACATCCCTCCCCCTAGCTGCTCCAGAACATAGGAGGCCAGAGGGCTGGAACACCTCTTCATCATCACAGTCGACTCCCTGTCCTTCCTTTTTTGTACAAACAACACACACACACACACAAAGCTATAAATTTCAAAACACAGCACCACAATTAGTCATAGAACATATTTCAGAGTTTGACATGGGTTACAATTTCAGATTTTAGGTTTTTACTTCTAGCTGCTCTAAAATACTGGAGACTAAAACAGGTATTAATTTAATGACTCAGCGTTCATATTTATTTGTTAAGTCCTATGTTCTATGTATAATTCCACCATCACCTTTGATCTTTCCATCCCTCTCTTTAGGGGTGTATGGGCTATGGCAATTCTAAATTTTTCATATTGGAAGGATCTGTCACTAATATGGGGTAGGGAGATGGAATTATCTGATGTTCTGGAGAGGCTGGGCTAGGTTTCAGGACTTATCTGGACCAGGGACCCATTTGGAGGTTGTAGGTTTCTGGAAAGTTATTCTAGTGCCTGGAACCCTTGTGAAATCTTATACATTGCCTTAGGTGTTCTTTAGGATTGGCTGGAATGGTCCTGGGTGGGGGTTGGTAGTTTATGATAGGGAGCAAGGGCTACCTGAAGCTTGTGTAGGAGCAACCTCCAGAATAGCCTCTCAACTCTATTTAACGCTCTACCACTGATACTTTATTAATTACACTTCTTTTCCCTTTTTGGTCAGGATGGAATTGTTGATCTCACAGTGCCAGGTCTAGATGCATCCCTGGGAGTCCTCTCCTGCATTACCAGGGAGACTTTCACACCTGGATGTCATGTCCCACAAAGAGGGAGGGCAATGATTTCACTTGCAGAATTGGGCTTAGAGAGAGTGAGGCCACATCTGAGCAACAACAGAGGTCCTCCAGAAGTAACTCTTAGGCATGCCTACAGGTAGTCTAAGCTTCTCTGCTACCTACATAAGCTTCACAAAGTAAGCCTCATGATTGAAGGCATGGCCTATTGATTTGGGTGCCCCTAAAGTTTGACACAGTATCAGGGGGTTCCTTGATGATAAGGTTTAATAGTTCCATATTCTTTCTCCCATCCTTCAGGGTCTTTGCCAATACTTTTTGATTATCTGCTTAATATAGGATGTTTCCAGGCATTACAATAATCTATACAGGATTAAAGGACCTCATTCTTATTCTGTGCTCCCTGTGCCTCAATTGTAAAATTGAGCTACACAGATAGGTTGAATTAGATTATGCACTACAGAAAATTTCAGTTCCAGATCAAATAAACCTTTCTTCCAATGGTTTCAAAAAGTATGTGTGGTACTAAAATATAGACACTGTCTTCCTTACCCCTGTGTTCTGAATTACTTCAACCCCAACCTGTTCGGCTTCATTCTTATCTCTAAATTTCAGGTTATATATATAAACAGCCTTTCAAAATCCAGAAATAATAATCACCACTCTGCACTTAATGTGTCTGCTCTAAAAGTTTACAATCTAGGCCCCTGTTTTCTTATAAGCATTTTCTAAAGGTGATCCATTAACTTCTTTTGTTTCTGGCTTATTTTGTCTCACCAAATGCCCCACATATTCATTCACATCATTGCATGCCTCATGACATTGTTCCTTTTTGTAGCAGCACAACCTTCGTTCATAAGTATACACCATTGTTCGCCAATCTACTTCTCCGTCAGTGCATCCTTCAGCCACCTGCATTCATCGGGCATCATGTAGAGGGCCCAAAGTCCACAGTCCATCAACATTCTCAGTTTTAGATAATTTCATTGTTCCCAAGAGACAGAAAACCAATAAACAACACCCTGGCCAAATAGGAAATCTAAACCTCCTCTTAACTCTTGTCCCTCTCCCCATTATTTACCTCTGTTGCTGTGGTGGTGCTGATGATTTCCTTCTGAACATAGCTCATAGCATGTAATAGGAGTTTTCTCCATATACTCTGGACTTAGACACTCTTTCTACAAGAATCATATCTTTGAAGTAATTCTTTTATTTATTTATTTATTTATTTATTTTTTACATGGGCAGGCACCGGGAATCGAACCCGGGTCCTTGGGCTTGGCAGGCAAGCATTCTTACTTGCTGAGCCACCGTGGCCCGCCCATCTTTGAAGTAATTCTTGTGAGAACTAATTCATATTACTAGTGTTAACCAGAGGGACACGTAGGTCTATACAACCCCTTTCAATCTTGCTCATCTTCAATATGGTAATATTATTTAGAGACCCACTAGAGAACCACCTTCACTCCTATCTATTCCTTCACATTGGAGGTCAATAATGGTGACCATTTTTAAAGTTTTCCTTCAACCCACGTGTCTTTATTTTCCCTTCATTCCTGGAGGATATTTTTGCTGGATATAGATTTCTGGACTGACACTTTTATTCTCCGAGCACTTTAAAAATGGTGAGCCAATTCCTTCTGGCTCCATGGTTTATGATGAAAAATCTGTCATTTGAATTTTTTTCCCTCTCAGGGTAATGGGTGTTTTCACTCTAGCTATTTTTAATGTGTTTTTCTTTGGCTTTAATTTCTGAGGATTGAGTTTGATGTATTCAGTGTCCATTTTTTGGTGGACATTTTAAATATTGTTTGGAGTTTCTCAGCTTTTTGAATCTGTGGGCTTGTCTTATGTCAAATTGGAAAGCTTTAAGCCATTATCTCTTTGAATATTTTTTCCAGCCTCACAGTCTTTCTCCTCATTTTTTCAGGAACCCCAATAACATTTTGTTATAGCCCCACAAGTTACCGAGCCTCTATTCATTTATTTTCCAGTCTATTTTTCTCTATGCAGATTTTGGCTGCTCTATCTTCAAGTTTGCTGATTCTTTCCTTTGTCCACCCCATCTGCTGTTGGGCCCATCTAGTGAATTTTTATTTGGGTTCCTATATTTTTAAATTCTAAAAATTTCCATCTGATTCTCCTTTATAGCGTCTATTTCTTTGCTGAAGCTTTCTATTTGTTTGAAGAGTATTATTTTTAATTGTTTCAAGACTTATTACTTGTTAAAGACTTTTTATGATGGCTACTTTAAAATCCTGTTAAGATAATTCTAACATCTTTTTTTTTCACATGGGCAGGCACCAGGAATCGAACCCGGGTCCTTGGGCATGGCAGGCAAGCACTCTTACCTGCTGAGCTACATTCAAGATGTAGGGTGACTTTTTTATAAAATAAAAGTGTTCAAACCGAAACTAGGTGAACTCTTTTATTTACTGTTTTTTAGGTGCAATCATATATAGGATGAGGATTTATCCATTTGTTTTTATCAGCTATTGCTTAGTAATTAAGGTTTCTTTTATTGATTATGTATTAATAACAGAAGTAAAAACTGCTCAGTGAAGAAAAATCAAAGCAGATAAAATAAAAGGAACTCAGCAATTACCTTTAACAAAGCATTTTTTAAAACTACAATGTAGGTCTTTCTAGATATGTTTGCGTTTGTGTGTGTTTGCCTAGTTGATAATGGATAGAGTCATAGTTTTGTTTTCACAGCAAATTTTTTTTTCGATACAGTTGTATTGAGATACACTCACACACCATACAAACCATCTGAAGTGTACATTCACTGGCTCACAGTATCATCACGGAGTTGTCACAGCAAATATTTTTTGTGCCCCTACTTGCTGCCTTGAGAAATGAGCTACAGGTAGAACAGTGAATAAAACAGAAATAGGCCATTGCCTCACATAGTAGTTACAACTCCAATCTGTGACCTCAAGAAATATATTCCATATAGACAGTAGGTATATAATTTATGTTTTATTAGTTTGTTATTTAAAAAATTGGAATGATACTCTTAGAGTTATTGAGGTGCGTTTTACTCACTCAATAATATATTGTAACTCCCCAATTAAAGGTGCCTTATGTTTCCCCCTTACTCATATCTTCTGAAACTGAATGGAGACTATAAAGAGAATGAATAAGGAGAACAACACATCTTTATAAACTTAAGAAAGGGCTATAATCCTAAATCACAGTCTATCTATAATTCATTATCTATCAGATAGGAAATATAAATGTGTAATATGAAAAATGAAAACATGAAAAAACTTGTCATGCAAATTTGGGCTTTATTTTTCTCATACAACATAAAGTCCAAGGATTCTATAACAACCTTGCCATGCCATCAGCTACCTCGGCACCATCTACCCTGTGTTTACACATTTTTACCATGTGCTTTGGCCTCATGATTATGGACGGCTGTGTTGCCTCCAGCATTGTATGACCAGCTTCCATGTAAGAAGAGGTGGAGGTGGGGCAAAGGCCAGTGGGGGCCTTCCAACTGAATCTTTGTCTCTTCTGCTTTTGAGGATCCTTCCCAGATATCCCACCCATATCATTGGTAATAATTGTCACATCTTACTACTGTGTGTTTGGGAGGTTTGGAAAAGTCATTTGCAAAGGTCTATTGCTACATCTAAACTGTCGTTCTGACACAATACAATGATGCGATACCTGAGCTATAATCCTGACACAATACAATGGAATAAAGAGCAAGTTCCTAGAGATGACAAGACCACATTTATGCCTTATCAGATCTCAAAGAGCGCACTGAGTTCTCTGAGAAAGGTGACATACCCTAGAGGGCCAAACTATTGATCCTTTTCTCGGAACATCAAAATCCGATTGTGCTGTCAGCCTGCAGGCATATCCCTGAGCAATGGGTGACATCACAGAGGAACTGCAGGTTCATGCCGACCAGGAAACATGCAGGTTAGAGACGGGGAAGATAGAAGAGCTTTGCTGACTGGTGATCAGCACTGTTACTGCTGAGTTCTGTCAGAATTCTGACTCGTAATGTCAACCTATAGTCCCCGTCGAACTTCTCAGAAAGTTTACGATTCTATGGCAAGGACACAATGTTAGTGTTGGCGAGAACATAGAGTGAAAATATGTTCATGTAAATTATCTTTTGCCTGGCTCATTCTTCTGTTTCTTGGTCCCAACTAGATTTTGTTTTTAATTATATTTGGTTGCTATTGTTGCTGTTTTAGCATATAATTGACACATATAGGACAACTCCCTTCCAAAATTGAACAATCAGGAAGTGAATGGCTTAGATTTCATCCATGGATACTGTAAGATATTCCTGGATGTCAGGTTTTCATCTTTTAAAAAATTACTCTCTTTTTGCTTGAATAACTTCTTTAGAGAGAGAATATAAGAAGTAAACATCATTTCTATGCACTCTGGCAAATATTTTTTCTATTTTCGCTATTCCAACATTTACAATCAAAATTGAATGGAGGGGGGAGGGCCACAGTGGCTCAGCAGGCAGAGTTCTCGCCTGCCATGCCAGAGACCCGGGTTCGATTTCTGGTGCCTGCCCATGCCAAAAAAAAAAAATCGAATTGAGAATGTTTGTACACATACAAATACCTTACATAAAATACCTCACAATTAACCTTATTGTGTCTATTAAGTATGAATGGGAAATAAAGGGTGACCAGATACTTGAGAAAAATCTGCAACATGACTGAAAATAAATGAAGAAAAAGTCACATCAGAAAAACAATGATTTGGTAATCAGTCAATGGACAGAAATAAATAAACTATAATTAGTATCTTTGGATAGATTCTAGAGTGCATTCTATCCATCCATCAAACAATTATATGATACTACAAAAAAGGAACGAGGAGAAAGAATTTTATAAATTAGAAATACGATTCCTTAAATAATAGACATATCTGAAGATAAAGTGAGAAAGTCTTTGAAATGTACCAAATGGAAAATATGAGCAAAATCCATAAGGCATAGTCGATCCAGGACAGTCATATATGAATAATAAAATTTTCAAAAGAGAGGACAGAAAAAATTAAGGGAAAGGAATCTAAAACTGTTATATGAATTTGAAAAGATAATGCATCTGATATTTTCCAGAAATTCTTTAAGAAATGCTATCCCACAGAATAAAGAAGATCTTCTAGACAAACTCATAAAGAAACCACAGAAATCCAGAGAAAAAGAGAAAAGCTTGAAAATAGCCAGAAGGAAAAAGGGAATCCTTACCTTTGGATGGAGTAACTGTTAAACTGACAGGTGCTTTCTCACAAGAAACGACAGAAACCGTAAGCCAGTGGAATGACTTCTTTAAAGCATTAAAAGAAAGTAAATGCTAACCTAGAAGTTCATGTCCATCAAAATCTTTTAAGAACAAAAGACAAATTTAGCTTCTTCAGATATTTATAAAAGGAAAATTCCCATAGAGGTTGACATCAACAGATTTTCATGAAAGGAAATTTTAAAGGATGGATAAAAGTGGATAAATCAACTTAAACACTGGCAGGATTATCTAAAAATGTTTTGTGAGATTTAAAGAACAGGTAATAAAATTCTGAAAAGATAGCAAACAACTCGGGATGGTTTAAATAGTTTCTAAGTTTCATTTACTATTAAAAAGTAAGGTAAATGAATATATCACTTTAGAGTTCATAAAATGTCATATGCAGTTTAGAGTGGATAAAATATTAGATGGTGTTTACAACAGATATATCTAAAAACAAAACACGGAGAAACAGTGAAAGTGAAAAGATGGCAAAGATGCAATGTTCAAATACTTACCAAAGGAAACTGGTCTCCTTATTATCAGACAAAATAGAATTTAAGGCAAAAATTATTACTAGAGAAAAATGAGTCACTTTATAATGATAGCTTGGATTCACCCAGAAAATATAACCATCTCTAATTGGTATGCGCATAATTATATAGCATCTGGGGGTAAAGTAAAGCAATAGAATATTAGACTGGAGGAGGGGTTAAGTGGGGTTGAAGTGTTACATGAATTGTCTGAGAAGAAATATGTCATTAATTAACATTAGAAATTATGTCTTCATATTTAGGGTGGCTATGAAAGAATATAAAAAGGATGTGTGTGTAGAAAAATATAATGAAAAAGAACACTTCGTTCATTCAGAAAGATTAAAAGGAGAGAAAAAGAAAAATGAAAAGTTGAGGAAAATATGAATCACATTAAATTATGGCTAATTTAAAGCCAAACACAATAACAAAGAAGTTAAGTTTAAATGGGCTGGAGAACTTCTGCTTTTGAGGAGGAATCAATAAGCCACAGCAGACCAACGTTCCTGATGCCAGACCTACAAAAACTTGATATTTTATTAAAAGCATATTTTAAAGGCATCAGAGAACCATGGAAGCTACAAGCATCGGAAGAGCTGATAATCTAGAATAGGCCGAGAATTGTCAGTCATTTTTTACCTGGGTGTATTTGACAATTTCGGCACAGACTGAGAAACAGGCTGGACGCAGAAGGAAAGACTCTCTGGGGAAAATTGAACCATATTTAGCAGAGCTCCTATCAATTGTGCAAGGCCCAAGTGGCAAATTGATATTTGAGGGGTTGATTTCTTCGTGTCACATCGAAATATGGAAGCTCTGTGGGATGCTGGAAATCTATGCTGAAACATCTAAACTTCAGAGGAAAAATGTTTGTGCTCCTGTGGTGCTTAGGAAAGCCAGTGATAGAGATGCTGCCTCAAGCACACACATGATATCTTTCTTAAGACATTTAAGAACTGTCTGGGTCAGGAGGATGGAAAGCGGAGTTTGGAAATTCCCCTATATTCTTTCAGTGCTGGAGAGTGACACCTGAGAAATAGACAAACTGCTGGTAGATGGAATCATTCCCAATACTGCATCCAAGCCCTGAACCAGCTCAGTACTTTGTGTTCTGGCTTGAGTACTGTCCTCCCAAATTCATGCCTACACAGAACCTCAGTATCTGATATTTTCTGCCACAACTCCTTCCATAGAAACATCAATACTTCTTTTCTATACACTTTATCCCTTAACTTTTCTTCTATTCTTTCCTTATTATTCCTCCTTGGTGCATTCTTAGAGAATTTCTAGACTTAATCATCTAGTTCACTAATGTATTCTTTTACTGCATCATTCATTCATTTACTTATTCTCTGGATCTTTTACATCCAGTACTTTACTTGTCATATTTAAGCATTTTAATTTGTTCTTTTTTCTAAATTGTTTGCTCTTGCTTTACAGTTCCAATACCTCTCGTGTTTGTGAATGTATTTAAATATTTATTTTAATCTTCATTTATCTGCCATTAATTTTGCTATCTGTAATATTGGTTATTTGGTTTAGAGTCATTTTGGTTAATAAAATTTGGAGTGCCTCATATTGCTTGTCATTTGTCCCTGGGTGTATCAGCTACCTTGGCTAATACCATAACTCTGGGGGGTGGGGGGGGAGGGCATGAGTGGCAAGCATTCTATTCCTGGAACTGTCTTTCTGCTGATGGGTGTAAGGCATGTTTCAATATATAAAGCTTCCAGTCCCACAATCTGTTCTAGCCACTCACTATTTTACCCATCTAAGTAGCCCAACCCCTTGGTGTACCCTGGGGGCCTGCCATTGGTGTTATAAAGGGCGGCCAATGGAAATGGGATAAGGATGATACGAAACACTTAGAAATTGCCTCCTCCCCACCACACGCTGTTATGGGCACTCCACCCCAGGCTGCCCTATGGTGCTATCCTGATTTCACCTATGATGGCTCCTGCTGCTGGGCAGGTACTGCCGCCTTCCTTCCTCACAGTGCTGGGAACAGACACCCATGGAACAGAGCAAGAAAAAGGCCACACCAAGAGCCTCTCTTTGGCTCTATTTCCTGCCTGTTACATTGACCATTTCCCAGGTTAGGCTGCCATAGCTACGCTGGAAGGCAACTACCTTTCATTCTTCCACGGCTTCTTGCTTCCGTAGTGTATCTACCACAGGGCCTGGAACCAGACTCATCTTCTTTACATTTTAAGATAGTCTCACCTTAGTTTGCCCTTTGTTACTGGGAACTCAAATAAATTGCTTCTGCACATTTGCAAGATAGTGCCTCTGAGCAGTGACCCTCAGGACCAATTTCCAGTCCAGTTGTAGTGGTCTTGGGGGGATTACGAATTCCTTACTGAGATGCCGATGGTGATAACTTTGGGAAAGGATCCAATGTTCAAGGATTTTCCTTTTCACCCCAATACCATACTGTAGAAGGATTTCTTCCTTTAGTAACTGTTCTGTCCTCACTTGCTGTAAGGCCTTCCTAATAAGGCCCCTTTCAGAACGTCTTTCATGTAAGCACAGCATTCCTAATGTTTTCCCCTGCGGTCGGGTATCTTTAATTTATTGTGCGCACTATATATTGCGGTCACTCAAAATTTGGTGCAAATCTTGGCAAAGCAAAGTAGAACGATGAAAGGCCTGAGGAAGCCAGATGCAAGTTTTCACTGCAATGCCATTTTAATGTGAAACTTCCCCATAACTATAGGTTCAAAAAGTACTCCAGTTCTTGAAACCAATGAGCATCATTAGGGACCTACCATAAACGTGGTGGATATTAGTAACCTCCGAGGTAAGAGTCAGACCATTTAAAATGTCACCAGCAGTCAATTGTCCCGGTCCAGGAACCACTGACCTTTTAACCAGCCATATGGGAATACTGGCAGAAAAGAATTAGACGATTACATAATCTTGCTTGATGAGCTGGAAAATTGTCTTCTCAACTTCTTTGTCTGCTTCTGGGACTCTAAATCCATATTTGCTTGGTTGAAGAAATAGTAATTCAATTTTTCTTTTTTTTTTTTGCTTTTAAAAATGTATTTGGATTTGCTCTATTCCAAAAGGAATTTAAGGAGAGTTTTCTCCTTTTCCTTCACCTATTCCTCCTCCAACTCTTCCCTTGTATTATAATTAGTTACAATTTATTGAATTCCAGTCATATGTCAGGTACTGTATTAACATTGCATGTGTCTTCATTCATATAACATTTATTTATAAAATGCATATTTTGTGCTGAACTCTGGGAATACAGTAGTGAGTAAAAACAGAAGCTTATCTTCTATGCTCTGGAGCAGCTAGAAGGAAAATTCTGAGATGATGGTATAATAGCCCATGACAAACTCTGGGATCTGTCCTGTAACTGCTTGTTGAAGAGCACTTTGAAAACTATTTTTTTTTCTTTCTTTGCATATATGTTGTATTATACAAAAAAAAGTTAAAAATAATGGTAATTCAATTTTGAATATTATTTTTACCCTCCCTGTATGTCAATACCATCAACTGCTCAGATATAATGATTTGCCCATTCTTTGGGGCTCTTTATATTTTGTTAGAGACCCTGCACATTAATGAATGACACAATTTATATATCTATCTATCTTTCTATTTATCTATCTATATCTTCTATCTAATCTGTCCATCCATCCATCATCCATCATCTCTCTCATTTGCTATCTCTATATCTACAGATATATAGTGCAAAACCTCTGAAAGAGTCAATAGATTAACCTATCTTCATTCCAAGCTGGCTAACTCTCTATATTTTTTGTTTTCTTTAATAGTGATCTTCTTAAAACTGGTCAATTCTTAACATATAGCTACCCACAGGAGGTAGAAGTGAGAATATCCAATCTTGAAGTACAGAGTGGGATGATTCTATAGTGGCAATGAATAATTCTGGTCTCAGAAAGGAAAAAATGTGTGTTGTGCAGGCAAAACCAAAAAGATTTTTACTATGTACCGTTACAGGCTGCTAATCACAAACACACAGTCTTTTTCCCACGAATGAAACTTCAAATAAGCTCTACATAGCATAAGGAAACTATCTTATAATCAAGTTAAGATTGTGTCACGTTTTCTCAGTGGGAAAATAACTGAAGCCTATTCAATTTATTGCATCAAGCTTTAAATCTAGGAACTCTGGCTGGGGGGGGGGTCTACCTGGGAGCTGACACTCCTACACTCTAGGGATAGGTGATTAATTTAATTACCCACAAGACAAGTAATATAAAATAGCAGAGGAATAGTAGGAAATCACAATAAGGTTTCATTTAAGAAATAGGAAAAGAGGAGGGAAAGATACATATCACAGCATAAAGCATGATATATATTTTTTAACGTGGGCAGGCACCAGGAAATGAACCTGGGTCCTCGGGCTTGGCAGGCAAGCATTCTTACCTGCTGAGCCACCGTGGCCCGCCCAGCATGATCTTTTTTAAAAAATATTTTTATTGAGAAATGTTCATACACATACAGCCCAACAGTTGTATGCAAACAATGGCTCACTACAGCATTGCATAGTTCTGTATTCATCATAATGCTCATTTTTAGAGCATTTACATCACTCCACAAAAAGAAATAAAAAGAAAAAAGAAAAAACTCATCCATCCCATACCCCTTACCCCCTTTTCATTGACCATCAGTATTTCAATCTACTCATTTTTTTGGTCTTTTATACCCCTTATTATTTATTTACTTTTTATCTTTATTTATTTTTTACTCATCTGTCCACACCCTGGATAAAAGGAGCATCAGATATAAGGCTTTCACAATCATAAGGTCACATTCTAAAAGCTATATAGTTAGAAGTTGTCTTCAAGAATCAAGGCTACTGGAACACAGTTCAGCAGTTGTAGGTACTTCCCTCTAGCCACTCCAATACACCATAAACTAAAAAAGGATATCTATATAATGCGTAAGAATAACTTCCAGGATAACCTTTCGACTCTGAAATCTCTCAGCCACTGAAACTTCATTTTGTCTCATTTCTCTCTTCTTCCTTTTGGTCAGGAAGGCTTTCTCAGTCCCATGATGCTGGGTCCTGGCTCATCCCCAGGAGTCAGGTCCCACTCTGCCAGGGTGATTTATACCCCTGAGAGTCATGTCCCACATAGGGGGAAAGGCAGTGAGTTCACTGCCAAGTTGGCTTAGAGAGAGAGGCTACATCTGAGCTATAAAGAGGTTCTTTGGGGTTAACTCTGAGTCATATAATAAGTAGGCTCAGCTTCTCCTTTGCAGAAATAGGATAAAGCATGATCTTGATGGACAATAAAATAGTAAGGGTTCCTGCCCTATGAGTATAGAGAATTCCTTAGTCAATTTGGATGCTTTCTGTTCTGCTTTCTAGGTAGGCTTCCCTCATTTATTGTCCTGTATGATCCTGTATGACCATAAATCGGAGGAGCTTGGGGGAAGATAATTTGGGGGGCTGGGCTACTAACACAATTCCTATTAGTGCAGGCTCACAGAATTATATGAATGGTTTTGATATCCAGGTTTTCATTTCTACGGCATTATGACTCCTTTGACAGCTTAGTAGAAATTCGTTTTAATTGCTTTCGGTCATTTTCATGTCTAATCTAGAGATTCTTTTGAATCATGGCAATCGGTTTTAGATTCCAGGGGACTGATAAGCTCTTGGAGATTAGACCATCTTTATGGTCCTTAGTTTAACAACTTCCAACTTTGGCTCTGGCTGCAAGTAATTCAATACAGTAGCCTCTGGACAGTGTAGATGACCTGGTTGAGACTGATTGCTATGAATCTATAGTGGTACGAATGCACATTTCTGTGTAATACCCATGAGCAATACTCATTTATCTAAATACATAAATGCATCAATAGTTAGTGGGGTTAATACAGGCTTTGGGTGTTGCCCAAAGAATGTGATTAATAGAAGAGGAATCAAAGAGCCCTGGTTATTGGCAAGAGACTTATAAAAATAATAAATTGTGGACTCTATTCTGGAAATGCAAAGGCAATTGGACATTTGGAAATCAATCAATGCAATTCACTACAGAACAGAAAAACAGAGGTGTTTATAAGTTCATCTTTGATATAGCAGAAAAAACACTTGACAATTTCAACATGTATGCATGATTTAAATCGTTTTCTCTTCAAAATTGCCCCCAAACCCTAAGTAAAGTAGAACTGTGTTTAGTTTCTATTGGTTCAAGACTATTTCCTTGGGATAAATTCATAGAAGTAGAATGGTTGAGTATATGGAAAAAAACACTCTCAAGGATTTCGGTAAATATGGTCAATTTGGCTTTCAATATGGATGTACAATTTTTACAGTCTATCTGTAGAATGGGAGGGCATCAATTTTCTCTGCCTTCTTGCCAACACTGGGCATTATCATTCATTGTCTTCTTTATACTTCCCCAGGGTAGGTTTTAATGGCTAAATTGGTTGAGATCAGTTAGGGTGGAAGGCTCCTATCAAAAGATGTCAGAGTCTCCAACATGGGACAGAAATCCTAGAATGAGCTGAGACTCAGCATCAAGGGATTGAGAAAACCTTTTCGACCAAAAAGGGGAAGAGCGAAATGAGACAAAATAAAGTGTCAATGGCTGAGAGATTCCAAACAGAGTCGAGAGGCTATCCTGGAGGTTATTCTTATGCATTAAATAGATATCACCTTGTTATTCAAGATGTAGTGGAGAGGCTGGAGGGAACTGCCTGCAAATGTAGAGCTGTGTTCCAGTGGCCAAGTTTCTTAAAGATGATTGTATAATGATATAGCTTTCACAATGTGACTGTGTGATTGTGAAGACCTTGTGTCTGATGCTCCTTTTATCTGCCTTATCAACGGATGAGTAAAACATACGGAATAAAAATAAATAATAGGGGGAACAAATGTTAAAATAGACTTAGATTGAAGTGCTAGTGATCAATGAAAGGGAGAGGTAAGGGGTATGGTATGTATAAATTTTTTCTTTTGTCTTTTTATTTCTTTTTCTGAATTGATGCAAATGTTCCAAGAAATGATCATGATGATGAATATGCAACTGTGTGATGATATTGTGAATTACAGATTATATATGTAGAATGGAATGATCGTATGTTAAGAATGTTTGTGTTTCTTTCTTGTCGTATTTTTTAAAAATTTTAAATTAATAAACAAATTTTAAAAAAACAACAGAGTCTCAACCTCACTAATTCTCCATAACACCATCTTAATTATGCCCAACCCAATTCTGAAGCATCAATGTTAAGAGCTAGAATGATTTTAATGGGAAAAGTATTCAAATCTGGGTAAGGTGTCCTTATGGATAAGGGCTAATTATGAAAGAATCACAAGCGCGGCTTTCTTCATCAGACAGAAGAATTTTCTTTGAATTTAGGCAAGTGCTGCCTTAGGCCTAGGCAAAGAGTTACCTGCCTGGATCTCAAGCTCTAAAGGGCCTTATTTGAATCCTCTCTGGCTGCGACGCTCCCACAGTGTGACAAGGCTCTGGGGTCTAAGGGGTAGGTTAACCCAGAAAGTGTTTTCCCTGCTTTAACCTTCTAAACTAGGCATCCTTTCTCAAAGAATTCGGAGTCTCCTTCTGGGGTCTGCATGGGCTTTTTCCTCAGCTCTTTTCTCTGTGGGCAGAGCCTGCTGCTGGTGTGCCCCAAGGGACAGCTGTGTGGTGGGGGCTGGGGGATCTGGGGGGGGCGGGGGAGGCAGGCAGACCAAACTTGGATCCTCAGCCTTGAGTGTCTTCATTGTGCCTCTATGAGCCTACAGATCTTTAAATTTCCTAGTACAAATCTCTCAAAAAAATTTCCTGCTGGTTTAAAAACTAAGAGAGGAGCTTCAAATTCTATAAAACTCAGCTATATTCCATAGTGGGGAAAAAGGCAAAAGGGAGGCTGACGACAGGAAGCGTATTGCATTATTTATCTTCCCCAATATTTGTCACCCATCATGTTCATAACTTGAAAATTTATAACATCTTCTGTCATCCCATGATCAGATGAATCTATTTTAGTCAATAGGATTAAAAAGAATCTGGAGGAGGGTGATTTCGGCTAGGTGTACATTTTCATTAAGAATCTTAATTTGATTTTTAAAAATTTTTCTTGAACATTTAAATTTTTCCTTTAATTTTATTATTTATTCTTTATTATTTAAGTGTGCCTCTGTGTGTGTATGAGTGTGTGCGGCCTAGAGCTATTAGACTCTAGTTTAACTCTATCTGACTTTCACTAAGTCAAAAATATCCACCAGTGGGCAGTGTTTACCTAGATTATTCCTGGAACAGGTTCCATTTCAATTTGACCACTGATATGTGCACACACGCCTGTGCGCACGCGCGCACACACACACACAACCCATTGGTTTGGGTGGGCATTGTTTGCATCATTTAAGACACACATGACTTTTACGTATGAATATCTTTCACACCAAAAGAAATTTGTCATGATAAACTTCTTCTATTTTCACCTGGGTAGGCACTGGGAATCAAACCCAGGTCTCTGGCATGGCAGGCGAGAACTCTGCCACTGAGCCACCATCTATCGCCCCAAGAAACCTTTTTCGAAAGGTGAAAGGAGATTTAAAGGACTTTCTCCTGTGACTTCCCGAGGATCACCTCTCCCACATTTACCACCAATCTTTCCATTGTTTAAATCCTAGACAAGAATAAAAGCTTTTATTTATAGTCTTTTCTGGGGATAAGAGATTACCCTACAGTATCAAATAAGAAAAAGAGGTTAAACCTGAGACTCAGTCAGGAGAGGTATATAAGGATTTATCTGTATAGTTTATGTTTTATTTTTGAAGCTTGGTGGGAAATTGTGTTTGTTTTACTTATGTATTTTTATGCCTAGTTTACATCATAAAATTTAAAATTAAAAAAATATTTTTAAATAAAAGAAATCCACAACTAAAACAGATAATATAAGGACAAGAAAAAAATCTGAAAGCTCCTGGGAGAAGAAAGCAAATCCACTTCAAAAGGAAAAGAATCAAATTCACAGAAGATTTTTAAACCACACCACCGCAAAGAAGACATCAAAGTGGTGAAGGAAAATAACTTTGAAATTACAACCTGTATCGAGCCAAACTCTCATTTAAATATGGAAGAGACATAATGATAAGAGGTAGAAAATTTACTGCCCAAAGAACTGTTCTGGAAAGCACTTTGAAAGAAGTTTTCCATGGAGAAGGGAAACGAGAAAGTCAGGTCAGATAGAGGAGGTAGGGTGAGAAAAAACTTACTGTGATGGTTATTGTAAACTGTGATCAGAAACAATCTCAAATAAATCCCTTGCAGGTAGGGGAAGTTGAGGAAGAGCAGAGGGAGATGAGATTAAGCTAAGGTAAATGCCTTTCTTAGGCTAGATGTACGTGTGGCTAAGCCTGAGAAAAATGATGATAAATGTAAGCATAAATATGTGACTTAATAAGTCAGAACAGACCACAAGTAAAGCAGCAACAGAATATATGACATTTGCATTACAGAAGAAAACATGATCTATCTAATGGATAGTAAGAAATGAGAAAAAATGAAACACAACTCCTAAAGAAATAGGACGCAACAGGGAAATACCCTAATATTCAGCGATTATGATATATTCACATGGCTTAAACTTAACTGATTGTGTGACAGATTCAATATTGGATTAAAAGAAAGTTCCAGCAGTATTGGATTATAAGACACATATGTAGCACCTTTAATTGTGGAAATATGGTAGAATGGATAGAGTAAACAATGCAGATGGTGGGAACACTGAAAAATGTCACATGAAATAGAAGAGACTATTAACTACATTGTCCAGGTGTTGAAAAATGGAAGGTATCTTCAGAGGCCAAAACTCAAGGGAGGGTGGAAACCCTGGAAGTTAAATGAGTACAATTTTTTTTTTATTTTTATTTTTTAATACACCTTTATCTGTGCTTTAGAAATCATACCATTCTACATATGCAATCAGTAATTCTTAACATCATCACATAGATGCATGATCATCATTTCTTAGTACATTTGCATCGGTTTAGAAGAACTAGCAACACACCAGAAAAAGATATAGAATGTTAATATAGAGAAAAAAAATAAAAGTAATAATAATAGTAAAACAAACAAACAAACAAACAAAAAAAACCTATAGCTCTGATGCAGCTTCATTCAGTGTTTTAACATGATTACTTTACAATTAGGTATTATTGTGCTGTCCATTTTTGAGCTTTTGTATCTAGTCCTGTTGCACAGTCTGTATCCCTTCAGCTCCAATTACCCATTATCTTACCCTGTTTCTAACTCCTGCTGGACTCTGTTACCAAGGACATATTCCAAGTGTATTCTCGAATGTCGGTTCACATCAGTGGAACCATGCAGTATTTGTCCTTTAGTTTTTGGCTGGACTCACTCAGCATAATGTTCTCTAGGTCCATCCATGTTATTACATGCTTCATAAGTTTATCCTGTCTTAAAGCTGCATAATATTCCATCGTATGTATATACTACAGTTTGTTTAGCCACTCTTTGTTGATGGACATTTTGGCTGTTTCCATCTCTTTGCAATTGTAAATAACGCTGCTATAAACATTGGTGTGCAAATGTCCGTTTGTGTCTTTGCCCTTAAGTCCTTTGAGTAGATACCCAGCAATGGTATTGCTGGGTCGTAGGGCAATTCTATATTCAGCTTTTTGAGGAACCGCCAAACTGCCTTCCACAGTGGTTGCACCATTTGACATTCCCACCAACAGTGGATAAGTGTGCCTCTTTCTCCGCATCCTCTCCAGCACTTGTCATTTTCTGTTTTGTTGATAATGGCCATTCTGGTGGGTATGAGATGATATCTCATTGTGGTTTTGATTTGCATTTCTCTAATGGCCAGGGACATTGAGCATCTCTTCATGTGCCTTTTGGCACATGAAGAGATGTGCCAAAAGGCACATCTTCTGAGAGGTGTCTGTTCAAGTCTTTTTCCCATTTTGTAATTGGGTTGGCTGTCTTTTTGTTGTTGAGTTGGACAATCTCTTTATAAATTCTGGATACTAGACCTTTATCTGATATGTCATTTCCAAATATTGTCTCCCATTGTGTAGGCTGTCTTTCTACTTTCTTGATGAAGTTCTTTGATGCACGAAAGTGTTTAATTTTGAGGCGCTCCCATTTATTTATTTCCTTCTTTAGTGCTCTTGCTTTAGGTTTAAGGTCCATAAAACTGCCTCCAATTGTAAGTTTCATAAGATATCTCCCTACATTTTCCTCTAACTGTTTTATGGTCTTAGACCTAATGTTTAGATCTTTGATCCATTTTGAGTTAACTTTTGTATAGGGTGTGAGATATGGGTCTTCTTTCATTCTTTTGCATATGGATATCCAGTTCTCTAGGCACCATTTATTGAAGAGACTGTTCTGTCCCAGGTGAGTTGGCTTGACTGCCTTATCAAAGATCAAATGTCCATAGAAGAGAGGGTCTATATCTGAGCACTCTATTCGATTCCATTGGTCGATATATCTATCTTTATGCCAATACCATGCTGTTTTGACCACTGTGGCTTCATAAAATGCCTTAAAGTCAGGCAGCGCGAGACCTCCAGCTTCGTTTTTTTTCCTCAAGATGTTTTTAGCAATTCGGGGCACCCTGCCCTTCCAGATAAATTTGCTTATTGGTTTTTCTATTTCTGAAAAATAAGTTATTGGGATTTTGATTGGTGTTGCATTGAATCTGTAGATCAATTTAGGTAGGATTGACATCTTAATTATATTTAGTCTTCCAATCCATGAACACGGTATGCCCTTCCATCTATTTAGGTATTCTGTGATTTCTTTTAGCAGTTTTTTTGTAGTTTTCTTTATATAGGTTTTTTGTCTCTTTAGTTAAATTTATTCCTAGGTATTTTATTCTTTTAGTTGCAATTGTAAATGGGATTCATTTCTTGATTTCCCCCTCAGCTTGTTCATTACTAGTGTATAGAAATGCTACAGATTTTTGAGTGTTGATCTTGTAACCTGCTACTTTGCTGTACTCATTTATTAGCTCTAGTAGTTTTGTTGTGGATTTTTCCGGGTTTTCGACGTATAGTATCATATCGTCTGCAAACAGTGATAGTTTTACTTCTTCCTTTCCAATTTTGATGCCTTGTATTTCTTTTTCTTGTCTAATTGCTCTGGCTAGAACCTCCAACACAATGTTGAATAATAGTGGTGACAGTGGACATCCTTGTCTTGTTCCTGATCTTAGGGGGAAAGTTTTCAATTTTTCCCCATTGAGGATGATATTAGCTGTGGGTTTTTCATATATTCCCTTTATCATTTTAAGGAAGTTCCCTTGTATTCCTATCCTTTGAAGTGTTTTCAACAGGAAAGGATGTTGAATCTTGTCAAATTCCTTCTCTGCATCAATTGAGATGATCATGTGATTTTTCTGCTTTGATTTGTTGATATGGTGTATTACATTAATTGATTTTCTTATGTTGAACCATCCTTGCATACCTGGGATGAATCCTACTTGGTCATGATGTATAATTCTTTTAATGTGTTGTTGGATTCGATTTGCTAGAATTTTATTGAGGATTTTTGCATCTATATTCATTAGAGAGATTGGGCTGTAGTTTTCTTTTTTTGTAATATCTTTGCCTGGTTTTGGTATGAGGGTGATGTTGGCTTTGTAAAATGAATTAGGTAGTTTTCCCTCCACTTCGATTTTTTTGAAGAGTTTGAGGAGCGTTGGTACTAATTCTTTCTGGAATGTTTGATAGAATTCACATGTGAAGCCATCTGGTCCTGGACTTTTCTTTTCAGGAAGCTTTTGAATGACTAATTCAATTTCTTTACTTGTGATTGGTTTGTTGAGGTCATCTATTTCTTCTTGAGTCAAAGTTGGTTGTTCATGTCTTTCCAGGAACCCGTCCATTTCATCTAAATTGTTGTATTTATTAGCGTAAAGTTGTTCATAGTATCCTGTTATTACCTCCTTTATTTCTGTGAGGTCAGTAGTTATGTCTCCTCTTCCATTTCTGATCTTATTTATTTGCATCCTCTCTCTTCTTCTTTTTGTCAATCTTGCTAAGGGCCCATCAAGCTTATTGATTTTCTCATAGAACCAACTTCTGGTCTTATTGATTTTCTCTATTATTTTCATGTTTTCAATTTCAGTTATTTCTGCTCTAATCTTTGTTATTTCTTTCCTTTTGCTTGCTTTGGGATTAGTTTGCTGTTCTTTCTCCAGTTCTTCCAAGTGGACAGTTAATTCCTGCATTTTTGCCTTTTCTTCTTTTCTGATATAGGCATTTAGGGCAATAAATTTCCCTCTTAGCACTGCCTTTGCTGTGTCCCATAAGTCTTGATATATTGTGTTTTCATTTTCATTCGCCTTGAGGTATTTGTTGCTTTCTGTAGAAACAGAGCTCGAAGGATATTAAGGAATGGTGAGAAAAAAGAAAGGAAGAAAGAAAGAAAGACACAGACGGGCTCAGGGGGTCTGAAGCTTGAGTTTACTTCAGTCAGACTTCAGACAGTTTTATTCTCAACCAGATCCTAGTTATATACCACAGGATGTCAATAGATATGCAGGCATTTCCTGAGGGAGCAAGATTCTTATCTCACAGTGTTCTTCATACTTAACATAACTGTTTGGGGTAAACATTCTCTTCCTCCCAGACTGCTCTACATAACAATCGCCAGTTTACCGCTGCCATCCCGAGGCCAGCAGCTTGCAACAAATTCTGTAGGTCTTGCTTTAAACTCTTGGCTTCTACATTTCCCCCTTTTTATTTTATAAGCCGAGGAAAACAAGAATCACCTTTTTTAGGGTGACTATAAGCAGAGGTGACTGCGCCTGTCTTAGGTTGCCCTTAGGCTCTAAAGGGTCTTACCCGTCATTGGCTGCCAGTCAAGCTCTCTGACTTTGATTCACAAGAATCATTGTTATAAGCAGAGGTGGCCAGCACCTGTCTTAGGTTGCCCTTAGGCTCTGAAGGGTCTTTCTAAAAATGGAATTAAATTTGACACCAGTTTTCTTCTTACTGGACCTGGGAATCCTAAACTTGTATTTAGGTTATTTTGGTAAAGTTGGATTGGCCCATGTTAGGGCTCACAGATAATCCCAGTAAGTATAAATATGTCCCTGTCCTTCAGCAATCAAAATTGTATGTCCTATAGTATACATTACCCATTTAGTTATTTTTTGTCCAAGTCGATATGTCTGGGTTTTATTCTCTTCGAGGGAATCCAAACTGAAGTTCCGTCATCTGCAATGACAATAGCAAATCCCCTACCCCACACCTTTACCATTCCTGGTTTCCATAAATCATCTTTAACATCTTTCCAATAGATTGGCTGCAGCTGTAGTTCTGTTTGGGATATACCATTTTTCTTTTCCAAATTGCTAAAATGTTGTTCTGCTGGAGTCTGTGATGAATTATCATAAATGTTTAAAAAATTTAGAGTAAACAATGCCTTTGCTAATTGATCTTTAGGAGTACTTATTTTCATAACATCATCCTCCTGATCATCGTCTCCCCCTTTTTGTTTTAAAAGCATAGACTTTAGCGTCTGGTTTGCTCGTTCAATAATTCCTTGCCCTGAGGGATTGTGTGGAATTCCTGTAATATGAGTAATATTAAAAGTAGTACAAAACTTATGAAATTGTTTTCCTGTATAAACAGGACCATTGTCCATTTTAATAGATTGAGGGCATCCCACAACAGCAAAAGCATTAAGTAAATGTGATTGAACATGGCAAAAACGATCTCCAGATTGTGCGGTAGCCCAGATGAAATGAGAACAAGTGTCTATGATAACATGTACATATTGCATTTTACTAAAATGTGAAATATGAGTAACATCCATTTGCTATAATTCACTTGCTTTTTGACCTCTAGGATTAATCCCTGATGCAAATGGGAGTGCATTTAAAGACCTACAGGTTTGACAAGTCCTAACAATGTCCTGAGCTTGCTGTTTAAAAAAGATGGAAATTTCTTTCACAGCCCTTTGCTATTGATGAGTCAATTTGTGAAATGTTGTGGGATTTTGCATTACCCCCATAAGAGTATCTGCTTGCTGATTTTGTAATGATAAAGGACCTGGAAGATTGGTTTGAGCTCTTTATATGCATGATAAAAAGGGGAGTAATTCAGCTTTTGACTAATGTTTGTGAATGTAAAAACATTCAGGACAATTCATTTCTTTTAAACAAATAAGCCGTCTCAATGTGAGTAACTGTTTGGTAAACATATTCAAAATCAGAAACAATATCAAGAGATTGTGGAAAACTTTGCAATACTTGAATTACAGCTGCTAATTCAGTACGCAGGGCTGAGGTATAAGGCATTTTCTAACTTGTTTTCCACTGGGGTGACATTTGCAGCCTTCCCATTAATATTATCATTGGTAAAGACAGTAATAGCTAGTGGGGAAGCTGGAACTATTTTAGGCAAAATCCATTGCGTTCATTTTTTAAAATTGTAAAAGTTTTGACATAGCAAATGATTATTCATTTGTCCTTTAAAGTCACTTAATGCTATTTGCCAAGAGGTATTGAAAATATATAGACTTTGAACCTCTTCCTTTGTGAGATTACACACTATGCAATTAGGGATCATGACCTCTTAATTGATAATATCTTTGGTGACCTTTGACTATTAAAGAAATAATCTTTTGCAAGTATGTACTTAAACATTTTTGTCAATTGTTCATTAAAAAAATCCATTTTACAACACCATCTTGCTAAAATAGGTCTGTGGGAGATTGCAAGGTAAAGAAAATAATAAAATCAACAGGCTTTTTTAGATCTATTTGAACAAGCTGTCCTTTTTGAATGCATTGTTCAATTAATTGTAACTCTCGTTCAGCTACAGCTATTAACTGCCTTTTGCTTAATAAATCAGAATCTCCTTGTAAAATATCAAACAAGTTTTGTAACATATAATTAGGAATCCCTAAGGCGGCAGGTAGCAAAAATGAAAGCAGAGTGTCAATAGTGACGTGTACCCATAGTAAATGACCAATTTTTTTAAAAATCGAATTCATTGGATTGATTGAAAAGGAATGCAAGAATGTGGATTCTTTATAATTGGTTGTGCATTTTTGCTAATTTTAAATTTATTTCATGCAGTTTTTATGATATTTTCTCACAATAGTGGCCAAATTCAGATTTGCTTACATGACTGGGCCCTGTTGGGTCCTCTGGGAACTGGCTAGGGACCAAGAGGAGCTTCCTGGGACCTAGATATCTTTATTAAAATACACCTCCTTCTGGGGGGATAGCCAGTCCTCCCAGCTAGAGTGTACATTTTAACTATTTCTTACCAAGGTCATGTGATAGCAATATCAGTTGCATGTAATGGCAACATCAGGTGAACAAAAAGACTCCACAAGTATATTTTTTCCTTCCATTCAACCCTCAATTCTGATCTGCTTCCAATATAAGCCATGGTTATCTTGGGATAAATTTAGTTTATACATATATAGTTTATATAAACACTGGACAAAGCATTAAAGTATTTTGGCTTAAAGTAATTTAGGTATTTAAATGATTTGAATATTATTTAGTCAGTAATAGATTAATTTATAGTAATAGTACTTAGATTAATAGATTAAGCCACCTGGTTTAGGGCAAGAAGCAGTTTTTGCCAGTATGATGATACCCAGGAGAAAATCAGTATTTTTGTATACAGATAACAACATGATTAAAGTTAATATAAGTTATTTTGATAAAACACAGACTCTTTGCTTTTTAACTAATTATTTAGAAAAAAATTTTCTAAAAAATTTTCTAAAAAAGCCTAAGAGTCCAAGAAAACATTGTCATTTTAGACTCATTAAATCTTTCTTGATTTTAGCCAGAATTTCCATTTTTACAAACCCTCAGCACTTATTATATTAGTTTAGGCTTTGTCCTATATTTTTCTCACTTAGTAACAGTTATTCATTTTAGGATAAAACTATTCTGTTTTCCTATTAATAAAAATACATCTTTCACAATTTTCATACTTAAATCATTACTTTAAACAAATATTTTACCACAAATGTAATTACCATCAAAATTAATTTGTTAGAATAATGTTAAATATTTAAAATACTTTAGTTAATGTTTCAAATATGCATTAACTATCAATATATAGTTTTTAACAAGAATTTTTAGTTTTAAAGTTCTTAAAATATATTTCTTTTTAAAATATGAATAGGAGCTAAACTCATGGCCAGTTTCCAAATTGCTGTTTATTGAGGATTTAAGTTAACAAAAGGAGATGGGGTAGCCGTTCCCATTCTGAGTCATAGGACTTTACCTGTAGTATTGATATAAATCTCATAGAATAATCATTCAGACTAAACAAAGGTAACCTAACAGAATACCTTGAGTCAGAACTACAATCCCGAACTGCACACCCCGTTGGGGACCAACCTGCCACAGGAACCATCAATGAGCACTGACCCCCGTTTGGTATGGCACCTTTCTCACTGAATACTTTCTGACTCAGGTGTACATGAATCCCTATATAAAGGCAGCCCATCAAGAACAAGCCCAGAAACCAATCTTTCTTTATCCTGCTCTGCCAAACGCACAGCAAAGAAGCAATTTTTAAAATCTATCATAATATATCAGTTCTTAGAAATTACAACTGGTGTGGGCAAGCCAGGCTGCAATGACTCCATAGGCTGAACCACAGTATCAACTTTTATCAAATCAGTCAACATTCTCCATTTTCCTGACCTCCCTCCTGCAATAAATATTGGAGAATTCCAAGAACCACGAGACTCCTCTAAACGTCCTGCTCCAAACTGTTCCCAAATCAACCGAGTCAGAGCCTCAAACCTCTCTGCAGATAAGGGCCACTGCTCAACCCAAAAAGGCCTGCCTGTAGTATTTGTAGTGGATGTCCCTGGAGCATCTCCTCACTTTATGCTTTACGAGTTCCCTTATTAGATCCCTGTTTGGGCACCAATTGCCGAGTCCAGCTCAAGCAACTGTCGAAACAGGGTAAGAAGTGGTAGTGGGAGATTGAGAAGAAACACAACTTAGAGTTTAAGACAAAGCATGAGCCAGGTAGTTCATTGCCTGACTGAACACAATAACCAAATAGAAACAGGAATATTTTCCCCGTCTTATATTCACTGCAAAGCCTTCATAACGAATTTCCATTACTTAAGATTTAAAACATTATGGCCTTAAGGCTGAAACCAACAACAATGTTTTTGAATGAGCTCAAATAAGCTTACTAATTCAGATGTTTTAACAGGCACCCCAGTAGCTTTAACACACACACACATACTCCCCCAGCCGCCTATTATGATTACCCTGATGATCCAAGGAAAATGCTTACTTTACCAATATGACTCGAGTCCTCTTCTATCGGCTGGACACACGTGCCTCTAATGAGACTTTTCCTTGGTTCCTTAATATTGATTTGGAGTCTTCTTCTTCGAGTCCCACGTTGGGCGCCAAATGTTACTTCCTATTGAAACGGAGCTTGAAGGATATTAAGGAATGATGAGAAAAAAAGAAAGTAAGAAAGAAGAAAGACACAGACGGGCTCAGGGGGTCTGAAGCTTAAATCTACATCAGACATCAGACAGACTTCAGACAACTTTATTCTCAACCAGATCCTTGTTATATACCACAGGATGTCAATAGATATGCAGGCATTTCCTGAGGGAGCAAGATTCTTATCTCACAGTGTTCTTCATACTTAACATAACTGTTTTGGGTAAACATTCTCTTCCTCCCAGACTGCTCTACATAACAATCGCCACAGTTTACCGCTGCCATCCTGAGGCCAGCAGCTTGCAACAAATTCTGTAGGTCTTACTTTAAACTCTTGGCTTCTACATAGGAAGGCTAAATATAGTTAAGATGTCAATTCTCCCCAGATTGATCTACAGATTCAGCACAGTACCAATCAAAATCCCAACAACCTACTTTGATGATTTGGAAAAGCTAATTACCAAGTTCATCTGGAAGGGAAAGAGACCCCTAATAGCTAAAAGCATCAGAAAAAAGAAGAATGAAGTGGGAGGATTAACATTCCCTGACTTTAAAACCTATTGTGAAGCCACAGCAGTCAAAACAGCATTGTACTGGCACAAAAACAGAGTAATATACCACAGTATGGATATACAACAATTGTTTAATCAATTGCTCATTAAAAAATATCAGGGTTGGTTGGGCCATGGTGGCTCAGCAGGCAGAGTTCTCGTCTGCCATGCAGGAGACCCAGGTTCATTTCCCAGTGCCTGCCCAAGCGAAAAATAAAATAAAAGATATCAGAGTTGTTTCATGTTTGAGGGTATTATAAATAAGGCTATCATGAATATTTGTATCCTATTACACTATTTTTATAATTGCTTTTATTATTAATTATTATTATAATTATACATGAACTATAGTCATAGATTTTGTGTTATAAAGTCGTATGTTTTTTTCATAATTTTTGTACTAGCAATACATACGCAAATTAAAATTTCCCCTTTTAAGCACATTCGCATATATAATTCAGTGGAGTTAATTACATGCACAATGTTGTGCTACCATCACCACCATCCCATACCAAAACTTTCCATCACCCCAAACAGAAAGTCTGTATCAACTAAACGTTAACTCACCATTCTCTACCCTACACCCTGACCCCTGGTAACCTGAATTCTAGCTTCTGATTCTATTAATTTTCTTATTCCAATTATTTCTTATTAGTGAGATCATACACTATTAGGCCTTTTGTGTCTGGTTAACTTCACTCAGAATGATGTATTCAAGGTTCATTGATGTCACATGTATTGGAACTTCTTTCCTTTTTACAGCTAAATAATATTCCATTGTATATATATATATATATACCGCATTTTGTTTGTTTTGTCCGTTCATCTGTTGATGGACACTAGGGTTGCTTCCATCTCTTGGCAATTGTGAATAATGCAGCTGTGAAATTCAGCGTAGTTGTATTTGTTTAGTCCCTGCTTTCAATTCTTTGGTGTATGTACCCAGAAGTGGGATTGCTGGGCCAAATTGTAATTCTATACTTAACTTTCTGTTAACTGTTTTCCATAGCAGCTGCACCATTTTACATTCCCACCAACAACGAACAAATGTTCTCATTTCTCTATGTCCTCTCTAACACTTTTTACATTCTTTTTTTAAAAAATAATAGCCATTTCACCAGTGGGAGTGAAACAGTATCTCATTATGGTTTTGACTTGCATTTCCCAAATGGCAAAAGATGGTGCGCATGTTTCCACGTGCTTTTTGGCAATTTGTATATCTTCTTTAGAGAAATGTCTATTCAAGACTTTTGTCCATTTTAAAACAGGGTTATTTGCTTCTTTTTGTGGTTGAGTTGTAAGATTTCTTTATATATTCTGGATATTAAACCTTTAGTGGATATGTGGTTTAAAATATTTTCTCCTCTTGAGTATGTTGACTTTTTACTTTCATTGTGAACTCCTTTGATCCCCAAAGGTTTTTAATTTTGATAAGGTCCTATTTATCTATTTTTCCTTTTGCTGTTTGTGATTTTGGTGTAAAGTCCAAGATACCATTGCTTAACACAAGGTCCGTGTGCTGGTTTGAAATGATGTACGTCCCCTAGAAAAGCCATGTTTTAATCCTAATCCCACTTTGTAAAGGCAGCCACTTCTTCTAATTCCTATTCTGCATTGTGAGTTTGAAACTGTAATTAGATCATCTCCCTGGAGATGTGATTTAATCAAGGGTGGTTGTTAAACTGGATTAGGTGATGACACGTCTCCACCCATTTGGGTGGGTCTTGATAAGTTTCTGGAGTCCTATAAAAGAGGAAACATTTTAGAGAATGAAGGAGATTCAGAGAGAGCAGAGAAGAATGACATAGCCACGAGAAGCAGAGAGCCCACAGGCCAGCGACCTTTGGAGATGAAGAAGGAAAACACCTCCCGGGGAGCTTCATGAAACAGGAAGCCAGGAGAGAAAGCTAGCAGATGACGCCCTGTGTTTGCCGCGTGCCTTCTCACTTGAGAGAGAAACCCTGCACTTCTCCCACAATGACATAATCCAATCAGTTGAAGACTTTTAAGGGAGAAGAAAGACTTTTTCACTGTTTCTTCAGCCAGCCAGCCTCTCCTGTAGAGTTCATCTACACCTTTCATCAAAGCCGCCAGCTTCAGGTCTGCCCTAAGGATTTTGGATCTTCCATTCCCACAGTTGCATGAGACACCTTATAAATCTCTTATTTACAGATATCTCCTGTTGGTTCTGTTTCTCTAGAGAACCCTGGCTACTACACATTTGGATATTCAGTTTCCCCAGCACCATTTTTGGAGAGACTATTTGTCTTTCAAAGTCTGGACTTGACACTTTTTCAAAACCCGGCTGGCCAAATATGTAGGGGTTTATTTCTGAATCTTCAGTTTGATTCCATTTGTCTATGTGACTGTCTTTGTGCAGGTACCATGCTGCAGACACAGAGCGGTGAGAAAAGCAGAAATAGTCCATGGTCTCATATGACTAAAACCTCAAATCTGTTAACTTAGGACATTTACCCAGAAAAGATTGTAGGCATATGATTTTTGTTTGTTTTCCAAATTGGACTGATAGCCTTCTCAGAGTTATTGACTTCTCACCCTATTGTAACCTTCCAGGAAAAAGTGTGCTAGTATCATTGATTACCCTTCATAGCCTTTGAAATCAACTGGAGACAGTAAAGAGGATGGAAAACGAGGAAAACTTCATGTCTATAAACTTAAGAAAAGGCTGTCTATACTCCTAAATCACACATTCTATCTAAAATACTTAAAATATCCGTTAGGAGCACAATAGGCTATAACACGAATCGTGATAATATGAAGAAGGTGTCTTGTCAAATTTGGGCTTTATTTTTCTCATACAACATAAAGTCCAAGGATCCTGTAACAACCTTGTCGTATCATCAGGTACCCTGGCACCTTCGACCCTTGAGTTCACACATTTTTACCATCTGCTCTGGCCTCAGGATTGTAGATGGCTATGTTGCCTCCAGCATTATGCCCACCTTCCATGCAGGAGGAAGTGGGCAGGGAGGGGGGTAGAACCTTCGTCCGCTCCCCTCTTAAGGATGCTTCCTAGAGATTCCACCAAAATATTTGTCTTAAATGTCACTGGCGATAATTGTGTTACATGTCACAACTGTGTGTTTGGGAGGCTTGGAAAAGTTGTTTACGTGGGCATATTGGTACACCCAAACTTCCATTCTGACATAACACAGTGGAATAAGGAGCAAATACATAAAGGTGGCAGGGCCACGTTCATGCCTCAGTAGATCTCAAAGGGCACACTGAGTTCTCCAAGAAGGGTGTCATACCCTAAAGGGACAAACTAGTGATCCCTTCTTGGGAAATCAAGAACTAAGTGTGCTGCCATCTGACAAGCATATCGCTGAGCACTGAGTGATGCCACAGAGGAACTGCTCATTTATACCATCATCCATGAAAGAAGCTAGAGATATGAAAGACAGGAGAGCTCTGCAGACTGGTGATTGGCATTGCCACCGCTGATTTAAGTCAGCTCAAGAATTTTGACTGGTGATACCAATTTAGAGCCACTGTGACATACGGGGGCTTCTCAGAAAGCCTACCCACCTAGGACAAGATCTATGGCTACTGCACACTGTTAGTGTTGGTGAGAACACATTCAGAGTGAAAACATTTTCACACAAGCTGCTTATCGTCCAGTTCATTGCGTTAGCTCCAGTTACTAGATAGGTTACTTTTTGTTGTTTGTTTTTGATATAGCAAATAATTGACCAAATAGGCTAACTTCCTTCCAAAGTTTAACAAAGTTATTAGCTTGGGTCACATGTAAAGTTTTTGAAAAATAATAGAGGAAATGCATGTATTAAATAGAAGTTAGTCAAATACACGTTCTGGGAAACTAATGCCACAAGGCAAAATAAAATATTGAATGAATATTATTTAAAAGTATTATGCTACTTTAGACAGCATCTATTATCTTTCTGCTGTGGTAGATAAGGATATTGGCATGGTTAGGGACAGGTGTCAACTTGGCCAAGTTATGGTACCTGTTCATCTGATTGGGCAAGTGCTGGCCTGTCTGTTGCAATGAGGACATTTCATAGGATTAGGTCATGATCACGTCAGCTACATCCACAGCTGATTCCATTTGTAATCAGCCAAAGGGGAGTGTCTTCTGCAATTAGTGATGCTAAATCCAATCATGGGAAGCCTTTTAAGGAGGACTCAGAGGAGACAGGTTGCATTCCTGCTTTGGCTGGTGAGCCTCTCCTGTGGAGTTCATCCAGGCCATCCATTGGAGTCATCGGCTTCGCAGCCTGCCCTGTGGATTTTGGACTCTGCATTCCTACGGTCACGTGAGACACTTTCATAAATTTTATATTTGCAAGTGTTCCCTGTTGATTCTGTTTCTCTAGAGAACCCTAACTAAAACATCTTGGTACCAGGAGTGGTTCTTAAGGAACAGAATCTTAAAAATGGGTTTTTATGAATGGTTTTCTACTCTGACTGGGCTCAGAGACACTAAGGACTCTGATTCCCATAATCAGAATGACACTCCCAATCCATGGACTGAGTTGGCAAAGGAGATAGTCAAAATATCATCATTCGATTCTCCTAATGCTTCGCTTGTACGAAGCCAGACTCTGGGGGATAATGTTTTTGACACCTTTACAGAGTTTTGTAGAAATAAGAGTTATAGAGATGTTGGTTGGTTGTTGTTAGATACACTGTCTACATTAAAGGGTGAAAGGGATGGGCTTAAGGCTTCAAACAAGAAGCTTAAGTGCCGTCTGAAAGATGTAGAGGTTTCTATGAGTATCCTGAAGGAAAATTTTATTTCCTGTAGCCGTAGACTTGAGATCTCTGAAAATCAGACTCAGAATCTTATTGTTAGAGTAGCAACTTTACAACGTAAACTGAAATCTCAGTCTTGCATGGTGTCTGCCGTTAAAGTGAGGGCATTGATTGGAAAGGAGTGGGACCCTGAAAAATGGGATGGTGACATATGGATTAATGATGATGTTGGGGGTGAGGTTGAAACCCTAGACCATGCTGAGCCTTCTTTAGATAACCCTGTAATAGTCTGCCCTAAGGACATAGCCGCCCCACCTCCAGCCTGTCTTGAGGAATTGGCCACCCAACCTCCTCCTGAAGGGATTAGCCCTAGAGTTATTAATCCTGTTTCACCAGATGAAACTGCAAATGAAAGCCCTGAAGCAAATGGCTTGGAAGATATTTCTAATTCTTTTCATGACCCACCCCCACCACCCCTCATTTCTTCTAGACCTATAACTAGACTAAAGTCCCAACAGACCCCTAAAGGTGAGGTACAAAGTATCACACATGAGGAGGTACGTTATACTCCAAAAGAACTGTGTGAGTTTTCCAATTTATATAGACAGAAATCAGGGGAATATGTGTGGCAATGGATTTTAAGAGTGTGGGATAATGGTGGGAGGAATATAAGGCTGGATCAGGCTGAATTTATTGATATGGGCCCACTAAGCAGAGATTCTGCATTCAATATTATATCTTGAGGGACTAGAAAAGGCGTTAACAGTTTGTTTGGATGGTTGGTTGAAACATGGATCAAAAGGTGGCTGACATTACCTGAGGTTGAAATGCCAGAACTGCCCTGGTATAATGTAGATGAGGGGATCCAGAGGCTTAGAGAGATTGGGATGTTAGAGTGGATTTATCATGCAAAGCCTGCTCTTACACCCCAGGAATGTCTGGAGGATGCATCTTTTACCAGAACAGTGAGAAATAAGTTTGTGAGACTAGCACCAACATCCCTCAAGAGCTCTGTGGTTGCACTTCTCTGTAGGTCAGATATTACCGTAGGAACTGCTGTCACTGAGCTGGAATCCTTAAACACAATGGGGATGACAGGATCCCGAGTTGGCAGAAGCCAGGTGGCAGCACTTAATCACCAAAGACAGGGTAGACATGGGTATTATAACAGACAACAAACTCAAAGGAGGCATCAAAATTATATGACACGCAGAGATTTGTGGCATTGGCTAGCAAATCATGGGGTGCCTAGAAATACAATAGAAGGGCAGCCTACTAAATTCTTGTTGGAGCTGTATAAACAAAAGAGTTCTAGGTCAAGGGAACAGAAGTCTAACCTGAATTACAAAAACACAGAGTCACGGCCCCTTAACCAATTTCCAGACTTGAAACAGTTTACAGACCCTGAGCCCCTTGAATGAAGGGGAGGCCAGGTCCCTATGGGGGATTAACCTGTTACACTGCCACAAATTTATACTGTTAACCTTCCTCTAAGTCTTCCCCAAGGAGACCGACGGCCTTTTACCAGGGTAACTGTGCATTGGGGAAAAGGAAATGATCAGATATTTCGGGGATTATTAGACACTGGTTCAGAAGTGACATTAATTCCAGGGGACCTAAAACGTCACTCTGGACCACCAGTCAGAGTGGGGGCTTATGGAGGCCAGGTGATCAATGGAGTTTTAGCTCAGGTCCGTCTCACAGTGGGTCCAGTGGGCCCCTGGACCCATCCTGTAGTTATTTCCCCAGTTCCGGAATGTATAATTGGCATAGACATACTGAGCAACTGGCAGAATCCCCACGTTGGTTCTCTAACTCATGCAGTGAGGGCTATTATGGTGGGAAAGGCCAAGTGGAAGCCACTAGAACTGCCCCTACCAAGCAAAATAGTAAATCAAAAGCAATACCGTATTCCTGGAGGGATTGCAGAGATTACTGCCACTCTTAAGGACTTGAAAGATGCAGGGGTGGTGATTCCCACCACATCCCTGTTCAACTCTCCTATTTGGCCTGTGCAGAAAACAGATGGGTCTTGGAGAATGACAGTGGATTATCGTAAACTCACCCAGGTGGTAACTCCAATTGCAGCTGCTGTTCCAGATGTAGTATCATTGCTTGAGCAAATCAATACATCCCCTGGTACCTGGTATGCAGCTATTGATCTGGCAAATGCTTTTTTCTCAATAGCTATTAGTAAGGACCACCAGAAACAGTTTGCTTTCAGCTGGCAAGGTCAGCAATATACTTTCACTGTCCTACCTCAGGGGTATATCAACTCTCCAGCCCTATGTCATAATCTTGTTCGCAGAGACCTTGATCGTTTCTCCCTCCCACAAGACATCACACTGGTCCATTATATTGATGATATCATGTTGATTGGACCTAGTGAGCAAGAAGTAGCAACTACTCTAGATTTACTGGTAAGGCATTTGCGTGTCAGAGGATGGGAGATAAATCCAACAAAAATACAGGGGCCTTCCACCTCAGTAAAATTTTTAGGTGTCCAGTGGTGTGGGGCATGTCGAGATATCCCTTCTAAGGTGAAGGATAAATTGCTGCATCTGGCCCCTCCCACAACCAAAAAAGAGGCACAACGCCTAGTTGGTCTTTTTGGATTTTGGCGACAACATATTCCTCATTTGGGTGTGTTACTCCGGCCCATTTACCGAGTGACCAGAAAAGTTGCTAATTTTGAGTGGGGACCTGAACAAGAGGAGGCTCTGCGACAGGTCCAGGCTGCTGTGCAAGCTGCTCTGCCACTTGGGCCATATGATCCAGCAGATCCAATGATGCTGGAAGTGTCAGTGGCAAATAGAGATGCTGTCTGGAGCCTTTGGCAGGCCCCAATAGGAGAATCACAATGCAGACCCTTAGGATTTTGGAGCAAAGCCTTACCATCTGCTGCAGATAACTACTCTCCTTTTGAGAAACAGCTTTTGGCCTGCTACTGGGCCTTAGTAGAGACTGAACGCTTAACCATGGGCCACCAAGTTACCATGAGACCTGAGTTGCCTATCATGAGTTGGGTGTTGTCTGACCCACCAAGCCATAAAGTTGGGCGTGCACAGCAGCACTCTATTGTAAAGTGGAAATGGTATATACGAGATAGAGCCAGAGCAGGTCCTGAAGGCACAAGTAAGTTACATGAAGAAGTGGCACAAATGCCCATGGTTTCCACTCCTGCTGCCACATTACCTTCTCTTTCCCAGACCAGAGCTATGGCCTCTTGGGGAGTTCCTTACAGTGAATTGACTGAGGAAGAGAAAACTCGGGCCTGGTTTACAGATGGTTCAGCATGATATGCAGGTACCACCCGAAAGTGGACAGCTGCAGCATTACAACCCCTTTCTGGGGTATCCTTGAAGGACAGTGGTGAGGGGAAATCCTCCCAGTGGGCAGAACTTCAAGCAGTGCACCTGGTTGTTCATTTTGCTTGGAAGGAAAACTGGCCAGAGGTGCGTTTGTATACTGACTCATGGGCTGTTGCTAATGGTTTGGCTGGATGGTCAGGGACTTGGAAAAATCATAATTGGAAAATTGGTGACAAAGAGGTCTGGGGAAGAAGTATGTGGATAGACCTTTCTGAGTGGGCTAAAAACATGAAGATATTTGTGTCCCATGTGAATGCACACCAGAGGGTGACTTCAGCAGAGGAAGATTTTAATAATCAAGTGGATAAGATGACCCGTTCTATGGATACCAGTCAGCCTCTTTCCCCAGCAACTCCTGTTATTGCCCAATGGGCTCATGAACAAAGTGGTCATGGTGGTAGGGATGGAGGTTATGCATGGGCTCAGCAACATAGACTTCCACTCACCAAGGCTGACCTGGCTACAGCCACTGCTGAGTGCCCAATCTGCCAGCAGCAGAGACCCACACTCAGCCCCCGATATGGCACCATTCCCCGAGGTGACCAGCCAGCTACATGGTGGCAGGTTGATTACATTGGACCACTCCCTTCATGGAAGGGGCAGCGATTTGTTCTAACTGGAATAGACACGTACTCTGGATATGGGTTTGCTTTCCCTGCATGCAATGCTTCTGCCAAAACTACTATCCGTGGGCTTACAGAATGCCTTATCCATCATCATGGTATTCCACATAGCATTGCTTCTGATCAAGGAACACATTTCACAGCAAATGAAGTGTGGGAATGGGCACATGCTCATGGAATTCTCTGGTCTTACCATGTTCCCCATCATCCAGAAGCAGCTGGATTGATAGAACGGTGGAATGGCCTTTTGAAAACTCAATTACGGTGCCAACTAGGTGGCAAAAACTTGAAAGGCTGGGGTAATGTTCTCCAGGAAGCTGTGTATGCTCTGAATTAGCGTCCGCTGCATGGTGCTGTTTCTCCCATAGCCAGGATCCATGGGTCCAGGAACCAAGGGGTGGAAATGGGTGTGGTGCCACTCACTATTACTCCTAGTGATCCACTAGGAAAATTTTTGCTTCCTGTCCCTGCTACCCTGAGTTCTGCTGGTCTACAGGTTTTAGTTCCAAAACGGGGTGTGCTTTCTCCAGGAGAAACAACAGTGATACCACTGAACTGGAAGTTAAGGTTGCCACCTGGCCACTTTGGGCTACTTATGCCTCTGGATCAACACACCAAGAAGGGCATTACATTATTGTCTGGGGTAATTGACCCTGACTATCAGAAGGAAGTAGGACTGCAACTACATAATGGAGGTAAAGAAGAGTTTTCTTGGAATATAGGAGATCCCCTGGGGCGTCTAATAGTACTACCATGCCCTGTGATTAAAATCAATGGAAAACTGCAACAACACAATTCAGGCAGGACCACTAATGGCTCTGAGACTTCAGGAATGAAGGTTTGGGTCACCCCACCAGGCAAAGAACCACAGCCAGCTGAAGTGCTTGCTGAGGGGAAAGGGAACATGGAATGGGTAGTGGAAGAAGGTAGTGATAAATATGAACTTCGACCACGTGATCAGTTACAGAAACGAGGACTGTAATGCTGTTTTGTTTGTGTTATACTATTTAAGTTGTAAGATATCAAGTTTAAGAATGAATGTTGCCCAAGGATTTGCACCCTATTCTGGAGAGATTTAATGTGTTTCCAGTTATATGCTGAACAGTTGAGTATTGTCAGGTAAAAAAAAAAAAATGTGTGCTTATTTGTTTTTATTTGGAAATTAAGTATGGTCTAAGGTGATATATATATATATATATGCCAAGTTGACAAGGGGTGGACTGTCATGGTTAGGGACAGGTGTCAACTTGGCCAAGTTGTGGTACCTGTTCATCTGATTGGGCAAGTGCAGGCCTGTCTGTTGCAATGCGGACATTTCATAGGATTAGGTCATGATCACGTCAGCTACATCCACAGCTGATTCCATTTGTAATCAGCCAAAGGGGAGTGTCTTCTGCAATTAGTGATGCTAAATCCAATCATGGGAAGCCTTTTAAGGAGGACTCAGAGGAGACAGATTCCATTCCTGCTCTGACTGGTGAGCCTCTCCTGTGGAGTTCATCCAGGCCATCCATTGGAGTCATCGGCTTCGCAGCCTGCCCTGTGGATTTTGGACTCTGCATTCCTACGGTCACGTGAGACACTTTCATAAATTTTATATTTGCAAGTGTTCCCTGTTGATTCTGTTTCTCTAGAGAACCCTAACTAATACAGGTATATTTCACTTATACCTTATCTCTGAAACCCTCATCCTTTCTACAATATGAAATTGGTTCCTGGTCTGTCGTACAGGCTACAAAGATGTCATCCTAGAATTTATTTACTAAACTCCTGAGTTGGCACAAATAGCCCTAGTTGCCATATTTTCATCTTTTTAAAATTACTCCCTCATTCTGCTCAAGTAATGTTTTAAAGAGAATGTTACTTGCATTCCAGAAAATATATTTTTCTCTATTTTCCCAATTCAAAAGAAATTTTAAATCAAAAGCTAACCAAGGATGAGTTTGCACACATAAAAATAGCTTACAATCAGAATTTCTATTGTGTCTCTTAAATATGAATAGGTAATCTAGGATGACTACATATTTGAGGAAAATCTGCAACTTGACTAGAAAATAAATGAAACTCACCAGGTTCTCATGGTAAGTGTCTGAGGAAGATCTTCTCTATCTCTGACAGATCATGGGTGTTCTAGTTTGCTAGCTGCCAGAATGCAATATGCCAGAAATGAAATGGCTTTTAAAAAGAGGAATTTAATAAGTTGCTAGTTTATAGTACTAAGGCGAAGAAAATGTCCCATCAAAGTCATCCAGGGAAAGATACCTTGGTTCAAGAAGGCTGATGAAGTTCAGGGTTTCTCCCTCAAGTGAGAAGGCACATGGCGAACACAGTCAGGGCTTCTCTCTCGGCTGGAAGGGCACATGGCAAACATGGCGTCATCTGCTAGCTTTCTCTCCTGGCTTTCTGTTTCATAAGCTCCCGGGAGGCATCTTCCTTCTTCATCTCCAAAAGTCGCTGGCTGGTGGACTCTGCTTCACATGGCTATGTCATTCTGCTCTGCTCTCTCTGAATCTCTCATTCTCCAAAATGTTTCCTCTTTTATATGACCCCAGTAAACCATTCAAGACCCACCTGAATGGGTAGAGACATGTCATCACCTAATCCAGTTTAACAACCACTCTTGACTAAATCACACCTCCAGGGAGATGATCTAATTACAGTTTCAAACATACAGTACTGAATAGGGATTAGAAGAAACAGCTGCCTTTGCAAATGGAATTAAGATTAAAATACAGCTTTTCTAGGGGGCACATATCCTTTCAAACCAGCACAATGGGAGAGTAGCAATTGTGAAAATTCCCAAGGCTCTCCTCCCCCACAGAAGCCTAATCTCCAGAGAGAATGAATTTAGAAGAGGGAAATTCTGAGACTTTATCCTACATGATGGAAGGGAATCCCGCTGTGCTGGTTTGAAAGGATGTATGTCCCCTAGAAAAGCCATGTTTTAATCAACATCCCATTTCGTAAAGTTAGAATAATCCCTATTCAATACTGTATGTTTGAAACTGTAATCAGATCATCTCCCTGGAGATTTGATTTAATCAAGAGTGGTTGTTAAACTGGATTAGGCGACGACATGTCTCCACCCATTTGGGTGGGTCTTGATAAGTTTCTGGAGTCCTATAAAAGAGGAAACATTTTGGAGAATGAGGAGATTCAGAGAGAGCAGAGCAGAATGACATAGCCACGAGAAGCAGAGTCCACCAGCCAGTGACCTTTAGAGATAAAGAAAGAAAGTGCCTCTCGGGGAGCTTCATGAAACAGGAAGCCAGGAGAAGAAGCTAACAGATGACGCCATGTTCACCATGTGCCCTTCCAGATGAGAGAGGAAGCCTGACCATGTTTACCATACGCCTTTCCAGATAAGAGAGAAACTCTGACTCTGTCCGCCATGTGCCCTTCCACTTGAGAGAGAAACCCTGAACTTCATCAGCCTTCTTGAACCAAGGTATTTTTCCCTGAATGCCTTAGATTGGACATTTCTACGGACTTGTTTTAAATGGGACATTTTCTCGGCCTTAGAACTGTAAACTAGCAACTTATTAAATTCCCCTTTTAAAAGTCATTCCATTTCTGGTATATTGCATTCTGGCAGCTGGCAAACTAGAACACCCGCCCCATTCCAGCATGATCCAGCCTTCCTATTTCATCTAAAGAAAAAAAAAAGATAAGAGTGGAAAGGTCTTCAAGGAAATTAGGAATGCTGCAATAGGCAAGGGGGAATACTTATATCCCTGAAGGAGGGACAAAAATACTTGTGAAGGCCATACCCCGATACACAGGCCCATCAAAAGTCTGAAATAAAATCAAAACTAATAACTCTTCTCCCACACGCCATACCAGTACACCAACGAGGCTTCACTATAACAACAGTGGATTACAGCTGAAAGACACAGATTCTGTGAGAACAGTCCGAAAAAATCTCTTCATTCAATAAGGAGACAAAAACAAGGACGATGAAGAATTTGAAGCCTCTTGTCTCTATAGCTACAATGAATATTAAACACAGCCCTACTCCTCATCAGATTAACCCAAATCCTCACATTATAGCCAATTGAACTTAGAATCTATTACCTGATATACTATGTCCAGGTTTCAACCCAAAATTATAAAACATGCAAAAAGGCAAGAAAAAAAACAAGTATGAAGAGACAAAAAATTCTTCAGAACCAGACTCATATGTGACACAGAAATTGGAATTTGATCAGACAAATACTAAAAATTATGATTAATGTATTAATTATATTATATAATTATGAGTATATATTAATATACTATTGGAAAAAAATAGACAACACACAAGACCAGATGGGTAATAATAGCAGAGAGATGAAAACTGTGACAGGTTCAAAAGAAAGTGATAAAAATCAGAAACATAATAACAGAAATGGCAATTGCATTTGTTGGGCTCTTCAGCAGATTTAACACGGTCATGTAAACAATTAGTGAACTTGATCATAGATCACTAGAAATTTCCCAAAGTGAAATGCAAAGTGAAAAAAAGAATTAGAAAAAACAGAGTAGACCATCCCAAAGCTATGGGACAGTATAAAAATGTGTAACATATACACAGCTGGAATATCAGAAAGAGAAGAAAGAGAGAATGGTGCAGAAGATATAACTGAAATAATAATGACTGAAAACTTTACAAAATTAATGACTGATGCAAAATCGTAGATTTAGGAAGCTCAGAGAACACAAAGCAACATAAACACCAAAACCAAACCAAACCAAAACAATAAACCAAACAAACCGAAGACTGAGCATATTATATTCAAACTGCAGAAAACTAGGGACAAGGAGAAAATCCTGAAGGAAGCTTCTTGGGGGAGGAGAGGACTTTATCTGTAGAGGAATGAAAAGAATTATGGCAGATTCTTATTAGAAAGAGTTACCATGCAGGCAAGGAGAGAGTGGAATGAAATCTTTAAAATGTTGGAAGAAATAAACTGTCAACCCATAATTCTATAGCCAGTGAAATAATCCTTCAAAAGTACCTTTCCTGGGATTAAATTGCAGCCTAGACTGAAAGCTGGGGGAAGAAAGAGCCCCTGTCTTTTTGGCTGCACCAATGTAGAGAAAAGTGCAAAGGGTAGAAATTCCAGGATATGCAGCCAGGGTGCGGCAGGCAGAGATAGTAGGTGCAGTCCATGATTCAAATGCCACAGACTCACTGTTCTTATTGAAATTCAGATTTTTCTTGAATAAGTGTTTCTCCATTTTTCATATGCCCTCAGGACAACTTCCAGAGACTTTAATTGGTTGTTTTATTTTAAAATAATTTTGTTTTCATAATTTTCACCAGTTATAAGCTCGTTTCTCTGGAGAGACAGTTTACAAAAGCTCCTCACACCACCATTCTATTATTGCTTTTTGGGAAAAGGATTTCTAGAACTCTGCATTCAGCCATTCTAGAAGCCCTATCCTTTAAAAACTTTTTCAACAATACTGAATTCTTTCTACCCAAAGTGTTTTTTCAATGTTTGGATGTTCCCTGTTTTACAGGTTCCCTAAGCGCAAGCTTAATCTGCTCCTTGGATATGCTAGGACTGATTTCTCTTTCTTTTCAGCATGTTGGTAGATGCCTAGTATTACTCATGCTTCTTGATTGCAAAATAATCAGCCAAGATCAGAATCATGAAGCTTTGAATACCTGACAACAATTATCAGGTGACTAAGGGAACACCTGAAACAAATGTCACCTTTTATTATTAACTCATTGTTGGTTCTAAGTTCTTGCCTGCTTTTTTTACCCTAGGAATTGGCCTGGGCCAGCTGTGAACTGGGGATCGGTTTGTTTGTTAAATCAATTAATCTCTCTCTCTCTCTGTTTTTGTTCAGGCCTGCTGAGTGCCTGGATCCATGACCCATTTCCCTAACAGTGCTTTTGTAAATTGTGGGCTGGGGACCAGCAGCATCAACTTGACCCCGGAACTTGTTAGAAATGTGAATTTTTGAACTACTGATTCAGAAACTCTAAGGTTGGGCTTCAAGCCTTCCAAGTAATAATGATGAATGCTGAAGTTTGAGAACTGCTACCCTAACCTATATGACAATCATATTTGGCCCAATGAGAATTTCCCCTAAAATGGAGATAGCTGGGTTATTCTCCACTCAGACTCTGCTAAATATGTATGATGGTAGCATGGGACACAGGAAAGGGCAATAAGAAAAGAGCAGTCCTCTGAATATATTTTCTCACTTTATTTCAGTTCAAATATCTAATCTATTTAGAAGAAAAAAAAAAAAAAAGAAAAGAGCACATTATATGCCCTAGAATAAGTACTGAAAATAAGCACTTTTGATCTTCATTTAAAACTCTCCACATATTAGCCCATTGCAAGGTTAAATTATGTAATCAACTTATGGTGTTAGATTAGATAAATTCAGTGAATGGTTTCAAAAGAATTCTTTGGCTCACTAACCCACAGCTATTAGACTTTTTTTTTTAACAGGATGATTAAACATCTACTATAGATGTTAGACTATTAGAAGGTCTGTTTCCCTCACTGGCAAGACAGGCGGTTTGTGCTATCAGAATAACAACAATAAATAATCTTGAATGAAAAGGCTTGATAGTATTACAAAGCCCCATTCAACCATCCTCAAATATCTTTTCTACAGAAACAGAAATGAAACTCAGAGAGAAAAATTGTATTCATTCATTAAGCAAATATCTCCTGTATATCCACTGTCTTGTCAAAAATTTCAGTAAACCCTGAGCTACCTGTTCAATAGAGACTGATAGGGCCCCTAACCCAAAGGAATTTATGTCTAATGAGAAACACAGATAATAAAAAAAATAAAGCCAATAAAATGAGTCCATATTGTATCATTTCTATAAAAGGAAACAAGAAGGGATTGACACTTAAATAATGGAACATAGGAACATTCAAACATGAACTTGCATGGCCAGGGAGGGGCCATCTGAGAAGGTGGCCTTTATTACAAGATGTAAACAAAGAGAAGAAGTTGACCACTGAGAGTCATAAAATGAGAATTCCAGGAAGAAGGACAAATAACAGGGCCAGGATTTTGACACAGGAAAGAGCTTGGGATGCGCAAAGAATGGAAAGAAGATGAGAGTAACTGGAGAGAATTGGGTGAGAAGTAGAATCGCATACGATAAGTTTGAAGAAGTGGACAAGGTGGCTTATCCAAGGCCTTAGGGGCCATTGTATCAGTCATTCTAGTCTAGGTTATGCTGTAGTAACGAGTGGCCCCTAAGTTGTGACTGACAATTAGAAAGGTTTATTTACTGCTTATACTTCGTGTCCCTTATGATCTAGCTGCAGCTTTCCTACGCCAGGACCCGGGTTAACAAAACAGCCTATACCTAGAGCACTGCTGCTAATTTTGGCAGAGGGTACAGAGAGGGCGGAGAAGCATGCTTGAACTCTAAATGTCACTGCTTGAGTGACACATCACTTCTGCTCACATTTCATTGACCAAAGCAAGTCATACAGCTAAGTCTGACCTCCACAGGGCATCATTATATTATCCTTCTTCAAAGAGGGCTGAAGAACATTAGTGAACAGTAATGCAGCGTTAACAGAGTAGTATTTTTGCATCAACACGTATTTGTTTCTCTTTCCCTCCCATTCAAAACATGCCCCAATGTGATCCTAAATTCCTAGTCCCTCTTTCAAGCTGAGAACCCAAAATCTTTGGATTATGTATTATGGTGTTTTTGTGCGGTCCTGATGTTTGTTCTCTTAATATGAAGATCTATGCACGACATATATGTTATGCATCTCCACACACTTCATATGCGATTGTGGAACAAGAACAGAATAAATTCATTACGTTCTCCATTTTGAGAAGAAGAAGGGAGGTGCAAAAGCAGGCTCCCAGGGGCACCCTGAAGTCACTCTGGGCAGAGCTCAGCTGGGCCTCTGGGCCCTGCCCCTCAGTCCGGGGAAAACCACTGGGCCGTGGACTTGCGGGAAGACGATTTCACCCCTGCTCCATGGGACAAGAGAGGGGCCGGGGAGAGAATGACCAGGGACTGCGGTCCTGGTGGGGGGGAGTGATCTCAGGGAGTCTCCAGGGTTTCTTGGGGAGGAGAGAGGTGCGAGACTCAGAACAGAGACAGCAGGACGGGTCTGATCTGCAGACGGTGAAGGGCAGATGCGAGGGAGCTGATGGAAGGGAGCTGACCGCCCCTCCGCTCCAGCCTGCTCCAGGGGCTGGTTGGGGGAACCGCCCCGAGAGGCTTTGAATCTGGCAGCGCCTGCAGGGAGCACGGACGCTTGTCTGGCTGTCCGCGGTGAAACAGTCTCCCCACCACCGGACGCTGGGAACAGTCGCCCGCCCAACGCGGCAAATAGCCATCCAGCACAGTGAAGGCGGATCTGCCTGGTGTCGGATGCTGCGGGTCAGGTGTCCCCTGTTTTGCTGCCGTGAGCCGACAGCAGCCCCTCTGCCACGCACTCACTTCCCCAGCTGGCCGCTTGGGTCCGGGAGCGGCAAGCCTGAGGGGAGGAGGTACCTCAGGAGCACCTCCTGCTGGGAGGAAGCGGCAAGTGCAGTCTGAACACTAATCGTGCATTTTTAAAAATATATATTTAAAATGTTATATCCTGATACTAATCTATATGATGTTAAGCAGTAGTATGGTCTTGTTAGTCATGCTTTTAGTTATTCTAAAAAGGCTACAGAAGATGTTGGATAATTGGAGCTGAAGGGATACAGATTGTGCAACAGGACTGATTGCAAAAATTCAGAAATGGATAGCACAATAGTAGTAACAATTGTAGTAATATTGTAGTACAATATGTTAGTACACTGAATTCATGGTGTATTAGAGGCTAGAGGAAAGTGCCTTAAAGTGTAGAGCTGTGTTCCAGTAGCCATGTTTTTTTAAGATGATTGTATAATGATATAGATATTGCAAAGTGACTTATGTGATTGTGAAAACCTTGTTCTGATGCTCCTTTTATCTATGGTATGGACAGATGTGTAAAAAATATGGATTAAAAATAAATAAATAATAGGGGGAACAAATATTAAAATAAATTAGGTAGAGGGAAATACTAGTGGTCAATGAGAGGGAGGGGTAAGAGATATGGAATGCATGAGGGTTTTTTTTTTTCTTTTTATTTCTTTTTCTGGTGTGATGTAAATGTTCTGAGAAATGATCATGGTGATGAATATGCAGCCTTGTGATGATATTATGAGCCACTGATTCCATACCAAGTATGGAATGTTCATACGTTAAGAATGTTCTTATTTTATGGTGACTGGTTTTATTAATAAAAATTTAAAAATAAATAAATAAATAAAAATAAAAAGGCTACAGATCATAGAAACAGCTAAATACACTGCTTTGCTCTAAACTTCTCTAAAAGTATATGTGCTCAACTTTAAAAAAAAGGTTGAACAAATATATATATTATATTTTATCTGTTAAATGACGTAACTCTGATAAATGTGTAAAAGCATAACATAACAAAACCTCTGTTATGGTGCGTTAATATAAAACAACTGTCTAATGTTTTTATTTCTGAAAGACGCTTCATTTAAAAATGCTTATAAAAATTAAACCTAAGATTGTAAACATTAACTATTATCATTAAATTCTGAGGTGCTTTACTCTTTGTATAGTCCAGTAGTTCCCTGGAACTTTGTCTATGTAACATCTAAAACTCAAATTTAATTCTCCAGCTCTAAAAGTTAGCATGGATCCACAGAGAGATGATTAAAAAAATTAAAAGAAATCAAACTTCAATTAGAGGTGTGGTGAAACTGATCTGATTAAAACTAAGGTAAATCAATATACAAGATAAAAAATAATATTGTCTGTATTTTAAAAGCTTTAATTTTTGTGTGAGATAAAAGAAATGTTTATTTTGTCCAAAATTTGCACTATCTAATTTAATCTGTCTAGTGAGTTAAACAACCTAATTCAACTTTATTTAATATGGAACCTGGAATAAGGAACAAAATCTTCATGTTTTATACTCTGCATTTCAGAGTATTTAGGCCAGAAAATGAAAAAGTGTCTGCAAAGTCCCTTTAGGGACTGGGAAAAGATAGAATTATTAAGAATTCCCCAGGTAGACAAGTTTAACATTTTTCTTAGGAAAGATGGGCTCCCAAATTAATAAGCCAAGGCCTCAATTTTGAGGCTTGCCCTTATGAAACTTATTTCTATAATAGTAAACTGAACCTACTTAGAATTAATGCCTAAGAGCGATCTCCAGAAAATCTCTGCTGTTGCTTAAATGTGATCTCTCTCTAAGCCAAACTCTGAGCTTCCCCCCAAAAATGGAACATGATTTCCAGGGGTGTAAGCGTTGGCAGCATGAAACATAACTGGTCCTGACACTGTGGGACACAACTGGCCCTGGCACCAGAGGACATACTTGGCCTTGGCACTGTGAGCCAAGGATAAGCCTGGCCCTGGCATGGATGAACTGACCAAAAAGGGGAAAAGAAATAGAGTTTCAATGGCTAAGAGATTTCAAATCGAGTTGAGAGGTCCATCTGGAGGTTACTCTTATGCAAGCTTCAGCCAAATATTGCAAACTGCTGCAATATGACAACCCCCAACGAACAGTGTTCCTAGAAATTCTAAAAGATATCTAGTGCTCTATAAAACTTTACTTATTAACTTTGTTTTTCAGAAACTTGGAACCTCCAGATTGTTCCAATGTCAAAAAAGCTCTGAAACCCAAAGACTCTCCAAGAATAACAACTAGTTTCATCGTTCATCCCTTTGCCCCTTAATAACAACACCACTTCTTCAGGCTTGAAGCAGTTAAAAGAGCCCTGGATGTCCTAACACAAAAGTGAGAGGAACCTGTGCAATATTAAATGAAACCTGCTATTTTTACATCAATAATACAGGTTAAGTAGAACAAAGTTTTAAAATACTAAAAGAAAATGTGGCCATAATAAGGAGCAACTTACCAAGTGCAGTCTCATCTTCATCTTGGTTAGAAAACTTTCTCTCGAATTTTCTTTCATTCTTCTCTACCCTTTTATGAGCTATACTGCTCCCCCTCATTGGTTACTTAGTTATCCTTCTGTTAGTTTTCCTCCTAGACCCCTGCCTCTTACAATATCTGACTATATTTATTCACAAATCAATAGCAGCCATGACCAACAAGCAGAACTCTGAAAACATACTCCTACTACAACAGATAGTTGAAAGTCTGCTCCTGTTGCAACAAAAACATTGCTTTCGACCTGTTGCAACAGAAGATACCCAAAAACCCAATTTTGCCCTTTTGACAGCAGATAGTAGCTAAAGAAAGAACACAACAAACCTGCTCCCTCCAAAATTGCTTCAAGCTTAGCTAAGGCACTAACCCTAACCCAACCCCAGCTTCATTCAATTTTATTAAAATGAAAAGGCAGGAATGCCAGGTTTCAGAAAAAGAACTGAACATATAAAAGGGACTTTTTGACTCAGCTTCTTTTGGCAGGACCAGATGTGGCAGCAAGATGAACAATTACCAGGCATACTGGCACTGCTCCCACTAGAAGGCAAATGAAGCAAGACCAGATTTGAAAAACAGACATGTGGTCAAGGCCTGTTCCTGTTAGATAACTCTCCCCTCCCAGCACAGTTTTTTCTTTAAAATACAGCTCTCAGGAAGAGAGCTGGAGCCATTTCTTTCCTTTTGCTGCAAGTTTCACTGACTCCCACCTGCCTTCTCCCACCTACTTCCTCCCTGCCTTTTCCCCTCAATAAATCTGTTGAGCTTTGACTTATTGTCTTGCCTGGATTCCTTGATGACTCAGTGCTTAACAAAGGTGTATTTTCAAAGTTGTTTTTATTGTGAAAAATAACATATATACAAAAAAGCAATACATTTCCAAGTATATTTTAACAAGTAGTTATACAACAGATTTTAAAGTTTGGTGTGTATTAGAGTTCCATGATTTTCCATTTTTCCTTCTGGCTGCTCCAAGACATTGGGGACAAAAAGGAATATCAATATATTGATTCAGCAGTCATATTCATTTGTTAAATCCTATATTCTCTACTATACTTTTCCTTCTCTCCTTTTCTTTTTTTATGAAAAATAACGTATATACAAAAAAGAAATAATTTTCAAAGTACATTGCAATAATTAGTTGTAGAACAGATTACAGAGTTTGGTATGGGTTAAAATTCCACAATTTAAGGTTTTTATTTCTAGCTGCTCTAAGGTACTAAAGACTAAAAGAAATATCAATATACTGATTCAGTGCTCATACTCATTTGTTAAACCCAACCTTCTCTGTATAACTCCACCATCACCTTTGATCTTTCTCTCACTCTTTAGGGGTATTTGGGCTGTGGACATTCCAACTTTTCATGTTGAAAGGGGCTGTTGACAGCATGGGCTAGGGCAATGGGCTAGTTGATGTTCTAGAAAGGCTGGTTTCTCTGCATTTCAGGACTTATCTGGTCCAAGGATCCATCTGGAGGTTGTAGGTTTCTGCAAAGTTAGGCTCGTACATGGAACCTTTGTTGAATCTTATATAATGCCCTAGGTGTTCTTTAGGATTGGCAGGAATGGTTTTAGTTGGGTTTTGGCAAGTTTTGGCAGGTAGCAATGTCTAACTAAGCTTAGGTCATAAGAGTGACCTCCAGAGTAGCCTCTCGACTCTATTTGAACTCTCTCAGCCACTGTTACCTTATTTGTTACATTTCTTTTCCCCCCTTCTGGTCAGGATGGCATTGTTGATCCCACAGTGCGAGGGCCAGACTCATCCCTGGTGATCATCTCCCATGCTGCCAGGGTGACCTTCACCCTGATGTCATGTCCCATAGTGGGAGGGCTATGGTTTCACTTGCAGAGTTGGGAGGGTGTATGTTTTTAACAATTAATTTATTTTTCATATATTTTTAGTTATATTGATTATTTGGGGGGTGCATGGGCTGGGAATCAAGCCTGTGTCTCCCACATGGTGGGCAGGTATTCTGTGACTGAACTGCTCATGCACTCCTGTTTAGTTTTAAATTCACTCTCAGGTAGAATCATACACCCTATATGATATCCAGACCCTGATTTGGCAGGAAATTACTGACAAACCAAGAGCAAATGTTTCCCTTCCATGCCAAACCAAGTAAGCATAAAACTTTAGTTGAGTGAAGGAAACTAGCTTGCAAAATAACCTCATGAAGTTAATCAAATGCACGGAATGCAAAGAAAATCACAAGATCTGTGAAGATCCAAGTAGAAATGGTCCAGCCATATGACAAATCAAAACACCAGAGGGAACAAAGAATATGGAACAACTCCTTAAGGATTTTTATAAAGAAATAAAGGATATCAGGAAGACACCAGAAGAGCATGAAGAAGAATTTGAAAGTTTAATATAAGAAATGGCAGATCTCACAAAGATGAACGATGCAGTAGACAAAATTAGAAATATACTAGAGACACGTGAAAGCTGACTTGAAGAAGCACAAGGAAGAATAAGTGAGCTAGAAGACAAAACAATTGAACTGGAGTGCAAGAAAGATGGAAAAATGGAACTGGATTTTAGGGAAGTGATGACCAACAAGAGGTGCACAAATATAAGAATCATTGGTGTCCCAGAAGGAGAAAAGTAAAGGGCTGGGAAGGTTAATTGAAGATATAATCAGGGAAAATGTCTCAACCATTATAAAAGAAATAAATATGCAAATCAAATAGGCCCAACGAACCCCAAATAGAATAAATACAAATAGGCCTACTACAAGACACATACTAATTAAATTGTCAAATGTTGAAGCAGAAAGTCCTGAAATTGGCATGAGAAAAGGAAGCTACTGCATACAAGGGAAAATACCCAAGACTGACCTCAGACTACTCAACAGGCACCAGGGAAGCAAGAAGGTAGTGGTATGACATATTTAAGACCCTGAACAAGAGGGACTGGCAGCCAAGAATTATTTATCCAGCCAAGACGTCCTTCAAAATTGAGGGAGAGATTAAAATCTTCAAAGACAAACAGAGATTGAGAGAACTAGTCAACAAGAGATCTGCTCTAAAAGAAATACTAAAGGGAGTACTGAAAAAAAAAGACAGGAGAGGGAAGTCTGGAGGAGAGCATAAATTGAAGAATACAAGTAACAGTAGTTTAAAGGATAAAAGAGAGAGAAGGAAAAGAATATATATATATCTGACAAATAAAAACTAAAGGATAAGATGGTAGAAACAAGAACTGCTTTTTACAGTAATTGCTTTGAATGTTAATGGACTAAACTCACCAATTAAAAGATACAGATTGGCAGAATGGATTTTAAAATATAATCCATCTATATGATGTTCACAAGAGACACATCTTAAACTCAAGGACACAATTAGGATGAAAGTGAAAGAATGGGAAAAAATGTTCTATGCAATCTATAAGCAAAAGACAGCAGTAGTAGCTATACTAACATGAGATAAAATAGACTTTAAATGTAAAGACATTATAAGAGACTAAGAAGGACATTATATATTAAGAAAAGGGACAATTCACCAAAAACAAAATAACAGTCATAAATGTTTATGCTTCCAATAAAGGAGCTCCAATGTACATGAGTCAAAAACCTTTCAACAATAATAGTGGGAGACTTCAATACATTACTCTCCACCATGAATAGAACAACCAGACAGAGGATCAATAAGGAAATAGAGAACCTAAACAATGTGATAAACAAATTAGACCTAACAGACATATATAGATCCTTATACCCCCAAAACACCAGGATATACATTCTTCTCTAGTGCACATGGAACACTCTACAGGAGAGATCACATGCTGAGCACAAAATAAATCTTTATAAATGTAATAAGATTGAAATTTTGCAAAGCACTTTCTCTGACCACAGTATGATGAAGCTGGAAATTAATAATCACCAAAGAACCAGAGCTTTCACAGATATATGGAGATTCAACAAATAGCTCTTAAACAATCAGTGGGTCAAAGAAGAAATTGCTAGAGAAATCAGGAAATATCTGGAGACACATGATAATAAAAATACAACATATCAGAACTTAGGGATGCAGCCAAGACAGGTTGAGGTAGAAATTTCTTGCCCTAAATGCCTATTTAAAAAAAAACAAAACAAGAATGAGCAAACATTGAGGACTTAACTGCTCACCTGGAGAATTTAGAAAAAGACAGCAAACTGACCTAAAATCGAATAAAATAAGAGAAATAATAAAGATTAAAACAGAAATAAATGAATGGGAGAACAAAAAGAAAGAATCAACAAAACAAAAGTTGGTTCTTTGAGAAAACCAATAAAATTGATGGACCCCTAGTTAGACTAACAAAGAAAAAAAGAGAAAGAATGCAAATAAGCAAAATCAGAAATGAGAGGGGGTCATTAAAATTAAAAATTTTAAGGAATTTTTAAAATCATAAGAGAATACTAAAAACAACTATATGCCAACAAAGTAGACAACTCAGATGAAGTGGACAAATTCTGAGAAACACACAAACTACCTACACTGACTCGAGAAGAAATAGAAAATCTCAACAAACTAATTACAAGTAAAGAGGTTCAATCAATCATCAAAAGTCTTCCCACAAAGAAAAGCTGAGGACCAGACAGCTTCACAGGAGAATTTTATCAAACATTCCAAAAAGAACAAACACAAATCCTGCCCAAACTCTTCCAAAAAATTAAAGAAAAAAGAATGCTACCTAACTCATTTTTACGAAGCTAACATCATTCTAATATCAAAACTGGATAAAGATGCTATAAGAAAGGAAAACTACAGCCAAATCTCCCTAATGACATAGTCGTAAAAATTCTCAACAAAATACTAGCAAATCGAATCCAATGACAAAATAAAAGAATTGTACATCACTACTAAGTGGGATTTATGCCACAAATGCAAGGGTAGTTCAACCCAAGAAAATCAATCAATGTAATACAGCACATTAACAAACCAAACGCGAAAAATCATATGATTATATTGATTGATGCTGAAAAAGCATTTGACAAAATTCAGCATCCTTTCCTGATAAAAACATTTCAAAAGGTAGGAATTAAAGGTTATTTCCTGAGTATCATAAAAAACCCATAGCCAGCATCATACTTAATGGTGAGAAATTGAAAGCATTCACCTGAGATCAGGAATGAGACAAGGATGCCCACTGTCACCACTGTTATTCAACATTGTACTAAAAGTTTGAGTGGTAGTGATTACACAGGAGAAATAAATAAACAGCATCCAAATAGGAAAGGAAGAAGTAAAACTTTCATTATTTGCAGATGATTTGATCCTATACTTAGAAAACCCTGAGAAATCTATGACCAAGCTACTTAAGCTAATAAATAAATTCAGCAAAGTGGCAGGATACAAGATCAATGTACAAAAATCAGTAATGTTTCTATACACAAGTAGTGACATATCTGAGGTAACGATTAAGGAAAAAAAGCCATTCAAAAAACTCACCAAAGGAATCAGGTATCTAGGAATAAGCCTAACCAGGGATGTCAAGGACTTGTACACAGAAAACTACAAACACTGATAAAAGAAATTTAAAAAGACATAAATAAATGGAAAGACATTCCATGCGGTGCTGATTTGAAACTATTACATACCCCAGAAAAGCTGCATTTTAATCCTGATCCCATCTTGTGGGACCAGACCTATTGTTTAGGGTGGGAAACTTTGATTGGATTGTTGCCATGGAAATGTGACACACCCAATTTGGGTGTGGCCTCTGATGACATTGAGATGTGATTCCACCCATTCAAGGTGGGTCTTGATTAGTTTACTAGAGTCCTTTAAAAGGGGGGGAGGGGAATTGGAGAAACCTCAGATGCAAACTCTTGGAGAACAGTTGCTTCAAACTTGACAGAGACACAGATATTTGGAGATGCTTGGAATGCCAACAGAGAGAGGAGATGGCTAGACACAGGCAGAACCCAGCACACCTTGCTATGTGCCCTCCCATGAGATGCTAAGCAAGCCAGAACCTGGAGAGAACCAAGAGAAGTCAAGAGATGAAACCCAGTCCTGGAGAAGTTAAGTGGGAAGCCACCACAGGAAACAGAGGCTGAAAGCAATGGAGACCAGGAGCAAGGGACCAGCTGATCCAGCCAGGTGCCTTCTTAGCTGACAGAGGTATTCTGGATGGCATCAGCCTTTCTTGAGTGAAGGTAACCTCTTGTTGATGCCTTAATTTGAACATTTTTATGGTCTTAGAACTGTAAAATTGCAACCTAATGAATTCCTTTTTAAAAAGACGTTCCATTTCTGGTATATTGCACTATGGCAGCTTTAGCAAACTAAAATGCATGCTCATGGATAGGAAGGTTGGATATCATCAAGATAGTAATTCTACCCAAATTGACCTACAGATTCAATGCAATACCAATCAAAATCCTAACAGCCTACTTTGAAGACTTGGAAAAGCTAGGTATCAAATTTATTTGGAAGGTAAAGAGACTCCAAATAGCTAAGGATAGCCTAGAAAAGAAGAATGAAGTGGGGAGACTATCACTCCTTGATTTTAAAGCTTACTATAAAGCCACAGTGGTCAAAACAGCATGGTACTGACACAAGGATAGAATTATTGACCAATGGAACCGAATTGAGAGTTTGGAACTAGACTACCAAATCCACAGACAATTGATCTTTGATAAGGCCCCCAAATCCACTGAACTGGGACAGAATAATCTTGTCAATAAATGGGCTTGGCAGAGCGGTTTGAACAGTAAATAAGAAAGTATTTGCTAAGTCCCCTTGGGGGAATGGCAAGAAAGGGGGGAAATTCAACTTCCCCATGGGGAGAATTCCTGATATTCTCACAAGCAGTGGGGACAACCAAAGCAATAGGCTGAGCCCTCAATCTTGGGGTTTGTTCTTATGAAACTTAACCCTGCAAAGGATAGGCTAAGCCTACTTAAAATTAGGCCTAAGTGTCCCCCAACCCAGAGAACCTCTTTTGTTGCTCAGATGTGGCCTCTCTCTCTCAGCCAACATAACAAGCAAACTCACTGCCCTCCCCATCTCTATGTGGGACATGACTCCCACGGGTGTGGACCTTTCTGGCAACGTGGGACAGAAATCCTAGAATGAGCTGGGATTCAGCATCAAGGGATTGAGAAAACCTTCTCAATCAAAAGGGGAAAACAGTGAAATGAGACAAAATAAAACGTCAATGGATGAGAGATTCCAAACAAAGTAGGGAGGTTATCCTGGAGGTTATTCTTATGCATTATATAGATATCACATTTTTGGTTAAGGTGTAATGGAGAGGCTGGACGGAACTGCTTGAAAATGTAGAGCTGCGTTCCAGTAGCCATGTTTTTTGAAGATAATTGTATAATGATATAGCTTTCACAGTGTGACTGTGTGATTGTGAAAACCTTGTGTCTGATGTTCCTTTTATCTACCTTATTGACAGATGAGTAAAACATATGGATTAAAAATAAATAAATAATAGGGGAAATAAATGTTAAAATGAATTTAGTTGATTAAAATGCTAGTGATCAATGAGGGGGAGGAGAAGGGGTATAGTATGTACAAATCTTTTTCTTTTTTCTTTTTATTTCTTTTTCTGGATTGATGAAAATGTTCTGAGAGGTGATCATGGTAATGAATATACAACTGTGTGATGATATTGTAAGTTATTGATTACATACCAAGAATGGAATGATCATATGGTAAGAATGTTCATGTTTGTATGTTGTTATGTTTAAAAGAAATTTTAAAATTTTAAAAATAAAAAATAAAATAAAATAAATTGGCCTGGGAGAATTGGATAGCGATAGCCAAAAGAATGAAAGAGGACCCCTATCTTATACCCTATACAAAAATTAATTCAAAATGGATTAAGGACCTAAATGTAAGAACCAATACCATAAAACATCTGGAAGAAAATGCAGGGAAACATCTTCAAGATCTGGTAACAAGAGGCAACTTCTCAAACTTTAAACCTAAAGCATGAGCAGAAAAAAGATAAAAATATATTTAAATAGGAACTCTTTAAGATCAAGAGCTTCTATGCCTCAAAGGACTTTGTCTAAAAGGTGATGAGGCAGCCAACTCAAAGGGAGAAAATATTTGGAAACCACATATCAGATAAAAGTTTGAGATACTGTGTACACAAAAATTATATATCTTAACAAAAAAAACAAACAACCCACTTATAAAATGGGCAGAGGATATGAATAGATACTTTTCTTGAAAAGAAATACAAATGGCTAAAAAGCACATGAAGATGTGCTCATTTTTATTATCTATAAGGGAAATGCAAATTAAGACAACAATGAAATATCACCTCACCCTTATAAGAATGCCTGCTATAAACAAACAACTATGAATGTGGGAGAGATGTGGAGAAATTGGAACACTTATTTCCTGTTGGTTGGAATGTGTAATGGTGCAGCATCTGTGACAGTTTGGCAATTCCTCAGAAAACTAAATACTGAGTTGCCCTATGACCTGGCAATACCAATATTCAGTATATACCCAGAAGAACTGAAAGCACTGACACGAACAGATATTTACACACTGATATTCATAGTGACACTATTTACACTTGCCGAGAGATGGAAATAATCCAAATGCCCATCAACAGATGAATGGATAAACAAAATGTGATTTATACACACGATGGAATATTATGCAGCAGTAAGACAAGATGAGGTCTTGAAGCACATGATAATGTGGATGAACCTTGAGGACATAATGCTGAGTGAAATAAGCCAGACACAAAAGGACAGATATTGCATGATTTCACTATTATAACTCTGCTAAAGGTAATCTCAGAGGTTACACTATAGAATATAGCAGACCTAGAGGTACACAAAAGCTAGAAATGGGGGAAATGCTACCCAGTGAGGTTGAATCTAAATGCAAAGGAACGGATAGAAGTGATGGTAACTAATTAGTGGGGTTATAAGTAACATTGCCCTTTTGAAAGTGAATATGATTGAAAGGGGAAGTATAGTGCCATGTATCCCACTGATCAAATCTCTATTTATAAATAACTTCTTCCATGAACTATTTCAAAGGTTTGATATTGGACAAAGAGTCAGTAGTAGAGGGTATGCCTGTCTGAAACTGTTGTGTATAGCAGAAAAGCCATGTTCTTTAATCCTGACTCAATATTGCTGGGTGGGGTCTTTCTGATTAAGTTGTCTCCACAGAGATGTGATCTACCCAATTGTGGGTGGAAACTTTTAGATTAACTGGTTTCCATGGAGAAGTGTCTTCACCCATTGAAGATGGGGTTGCTTTCTGGAGTCCTTTAAGAGGGAGCCACTTTGGAAAAAGTTTGAGCACACACAGACAGAAATCTTTGGAGATGCAGAAGGAAAACACCTTTGGGGAAGTCTTTTGAAATGACAAGCCAGGAAAGAAAGCTGACAGACGATGCCCTGTGCCTTCCCAGCTGACAGAGAAACCCCTAACATAGGTCCTTTCTAGAGTCAAGGTATCTTTCTGTTGATGCCTTAATTTGGACATTTTTATAGCCTTAGAACTGTAAACTTACAATTTAATAAATTCCCCTTTTAAAAGCCATTCCATTTCTGGTATATTACATTCCAACACTTTAACAAACTAAAACAAGGGTATAGAGGGGGAACTAAAAATGTATGCTATGGCCAATAGTTAACAGGAAGACACTGACAGTACCACAACAATACCAGGGGCAACTGATTTGGGGGGATGGACAAGGGATAAGGGGTAGTGTTGATTTGATAGCTGGTGACCCTGTGCTTGTAGGTTCTTTGTGACTACAGATCAATGAAAATCACCTAAAATTGGAAGTGCTGCTGATGGTACAACAAGTGAGGATGCTCTAAGACATGGTTTATTTATTTTGGACATCATCCATGATGCCCAGTAGATGGAGGGAGCCAAAGGGACAACAACTGAGATGCACAATGGTGAACTGTGATACATTTATATGATGGGGTATAGTGCAGCTACAAAAAGGAAGGGTATCGAGACGCACACAATGAACTGTAAACCTTGGGGACAATGTGTTATGCAAAATAAGCCAGAAAGTAAAGAACAAATATGCTAAGGTGCCTTTCAGAAAACACTTATAAGGAAATTGGAGCCTAGATCGTCAGCCCTTCTAGCAGTCACCCTTAGTCTGAAGTTTTAAGTGTATTTCTAGACTCTGAGCCACTAAGCTATATGTATATCAGCTGGTATTTCTCAGGAACTTTAAATAACTCTGTGATACCTAAGACCCAAAAATGGAGTGCTCCAGCCCCGAAAGATAGCATAACTATATACAAGAACTGTTAAAGTAACCAAAAAAGAGATCAGGTCTCAATTTAGAGATAAAAATGAAGCCAATCTGACTGGGACTAAGATAAATCAGAATATAGGGTAAAATATGATAGTATATGTACTCTAGACCTTCACCTACTGTATGCGACTAAAGGCAGAGAAGTTTATTATGTTTAGAATCTAAATTTTCTGTAATATACAATCTAAATCACCTAGTCCAGATAGCTTATTTAAACAACCCAAACTCCTAGAGTCCAGAACAGGAACTAGGCCTTGTAATTCTGTATAGCTTAATAGAATAATAGGATACATCTCAGACTATGGTGGGCTGATAATTAAAAAGTATTGATAGAGTTCCTTGGTGTTTGCTGAAGGGGAAAAAAGGAACTATTAAACTTTCCCAACTCGGAAACCAATCACTGGGGATTCATAAGAAAATAGCTCAAGCCCTTGATTTTGAGGCTTATCCTTAATCAAACTTAGTTCTGTAGTAGAAAAGCTAAGACTACCTATAACAAGGCCTAAGAGTTGCTTCCAGGAAATCTCTTTTGTTGCTCAGATGTGAGCAACACATCTATATATATATATATATATATATATATATATATATATATATATATAGAGAGAGAGAGAGAGAGAGAGAGAGAGAGAGAGAGAGACATCCAGCTTTGCAAGGAAAATCATGACCTTCCCCACTACGTGGGACATGACATTCAGGGGCAAAAGTCTTCCAGAAAACATGGGGCATGACTCCTGGGGATGAGTCTGGCCCTGGCACTGTTGGATGGACAAAACCTTCTGGACCAGAAGGGGCAGAAAGTGTGATAAAATAAGGCATCAGTGGCTAGGAGAGATCAAATAGAATCAAGAGGCTATTCTGGAGGCTACTCTTATGCAAGCTTTCTTTAGATGGTGCTAGTTGCCATGGCTTGCTAAACCCCAACCAACATCACTCCTGTTAATTCGTAAGAGCAATAGGGCTCAAACTGAGACTCTTTAAAAGTTTCATGGACTAAGTTTTCTTTCCTGGAACCTATATTTCCAGAGGGTTCCTAGGACAGATAAATCCTGAAATCCAAGGGGATCAGCCCTGCCAAGATTATTGACTAATTACAACCCCTTATTCTTTAGTGTTGACATCCCTTCTCACCATCAGAAAGTTAGTGTGGTAGTTAGGTTCAGGTGTCAACTTGGCCAGGTGAAGGTACATAGTTCTTTTGCTGTGGACATGAGCCAATGGTATGTGAACCATATCTGTTGCCCATTACATCTGCAGTAGGCTAGGAGGCATGCCTGCTGCAAAGAATGATGCTGATATAATTGGCTGGAAGCTTAAATGAGAGAGCTCAACATAGCACAGCCTCAGCAGCTCAGCATACCTCATCTCAGCACTTGCAGCTCAGCCCAGGCCTTTGGAGATGCAGAAAGGAATCACCCCTGGGAAAGTTGTTGGACCTAGAGGCCTGGAGAGAAGGTCAGCAGAGATTGTCCTGTGCTTTCCTATGTAGGAAAGAATCTCAGTTGAAAGTTAGCTACCTTTCCTCTGAAGAGCAATACATTTTAACAAAATAAATGCCCTTTTATTAAAAGCCAGTTCATCTCTGGCGTGTTGTATTCTGTCAGCTAGCAAACTAGAACAATAAGAATGGGCACTGCCTAAAGAACCCTATAGATTGTGAGAAAGATCAAAGGAGAAGAAGGAATTATAACAGAGAAAATAGGATTTAACAAATGATTATAACTATTGAATCACTATATCGATATTTCTTCTAGCCTCCAGCATTTTGGAGCAGCAAGAAGGAAAAATCTGAAATATTGGAATGGTAATCCATAACAAACTCCAAAATATGTTCCTTAACTACTTGTTGAAGTGTACCATGAAAATTATTGCTATTTCTTTCTTTTCTTTGAATGTATGTTGTTCTAGTTTGATAGCTGCTGGAATGCAATATACCAGAAACAGAATGGCTTTTAAAAGGGGAAATTTATTAAGATGCTAGTTTACAGTTCTAAGGCCAAGAAAATGTCCCAGTTAAAACAAGACTATAGAAATATCCAATCTAAGGCATCCAGGGAAAGATACCTTGGTTCAAGAAGGCCGATGAAGTTCAGAGTTTCTCTCTCATCTGGAAAGGCACATGATGAACACGGCATCATCTGCTAGCTTTCTCTCCCAGCTTCCTTTCATGAAGCTCCCTGGGAGGTGTTTTCCTTCTTCATTTCCAAAGGTCGCTGGCTGATGGACTCTCTGCTTCTCGTGGCTATGTTGTTCTGCTCTCTCAGAATCTCCTACCTTCTTCAAAATGTTTCTTCTTTTTATAGGATTCCAGTAAACTACTCCAGACCTACCCAAATGGGCGGAGATACCAAGTCCATTTTAACAATCATTCTCGATCACTCAAGATCATATCAAGATTATATCAAGATGTGACTCCCTAAGTCACATCACCAAGGAAATGATCTAATTACAATTTCAAACATACAGTACTGAATAGGGATTAAAAGAAATGTCTGCCCTTACAAAATGGGATTAGGATTAAAACATGGCTTTTCCAGGGTACATACATCCTTTCAAACCAGCTGGACCGGCTGTGAGTCCCCCCAGAACTATGAGCTCCCCAAGCCACTGTGGCTGACGCCCTCCCCCACAGGCTGCTTCCCAGAGAGGAAAGAAAAGAGACTTTACCAGCAGCAGAGGCTGAGTGCAACCAAGCTCCAATTGTGGAATTAATTAACAAATTCTGATTACTAAAAATAGGCTGCCAGCTCAGGTGAACCTTGAGTAAAAGCTGAGGTTGCTGGTTTTTGCCCTGGTGCAGAGGGGCAGGACCGACAGAAAAAGAAAAAAAAAAAAGAGGTTTTTTGGACCAGACAGCACAAAATACTTGAAAGGCTCTGGGCCCTGAAAGAAAGGAGGGGGCACATAGGCCCTGGAGATACACAGAGTAACATACCAACTTAGGCTTTTGATTGGCAAACCTGAGGAACAGGGCTCCTGCTCTGAAAAGGATTTCTTTTCTTTCCTTTTTTTGTGGTTGTGTTTCTACAGCTTGGCTGCTCTTTGGATACACCTGCAAGGCTTCTCAGGCCCCAACTGCCCCAGGAATGGGCAGAATTAAGCTTCTTTGAGACTTTGTCTGGAGGCTGTGCCTTCCCCAGGAGAGGGGTGGGGACTGGCTCAGACACAAGGATCTGGAAAACTGAAGCCATTAAAGCCAGCCTACAACTTCTCCTCTGTCTCAACCATGCCCCCAGCAGGGAGAATCTGCTGAAGTTAAGGTACCACATCACCTTATGCTGGTGGTACCTGCAGGCAGACAAGCACCACATACCAGGTAGGATAGGAAAAACAAAGAGTCCAGAGGCTTCATAGGAAAGTTTTTCAACCTGCTGGGTCTCACCCTCAGGGAAAGCTGATGCAGGTGACTTTTTCCTCCTGACAGGAGGCCAGTTTCATCTGGGAAAATCTGGCTGGGGTCTATAATACCTAAGTAGACCCTCCTAAGGGGGGAACAAGAGGCAGCATACAGGCAGAGCAAGAAACAAGAAAGCGAGAACTGAAAAACTCTGATCTGTTAAACAAAACCTAAGCTAGAGGTCCAGAATAAGATGAACTGAATGTCAAAGAACAGATAGACAACAAAGTCATCCAGCAAGAAATCCTAGGTTAAAAAAGTGAAAACAACCTCCAGAATAAACTAATCAAGGAGATTACATGCCTAGACACCAGCAAAAAATAACAAATCATACTAGGAAAATTGAAGATATGGTCCAGTCAAAGGAACAAACCAACAATCCAAATGAGATATAGGGGGTGAAAAAAATTAATTCACAATGTTCGAACAGACATGGAAAACCTCATCAAAAATCAAATCAATGAATTGAGGGAGGATATAAAGAAGGCAAGGGATGAACAAAAAGAAGAAATCAAAAGTCTGGAAAAACAAATCACAGAACTTATGGGAATGAAAGTCACAGTAGAAAAGATGGAAAAAAAACAATGGAAACCTACGACTTTAGGTTTCAAGAGGCAGAAGATAGGATTAGTGAACTGGAGGACAGAACATCTGAAATCCAACAAGAAAAAGAAAATATAGGCTAAAGAATGGAAAAATATAAGCAGGGACCCAGGAAACTGAATGACAACATGAAGCGCATAAATACATGTGTTGTGGGTGTCCCAGAAGGAGAAAACAAGGGAAAAGAAGGAAAAAAACTAATGGGGGAAATTATCACTGAAAATTTCTTAACTCTTATGAAAACTTAAAATTACAGATCCAAGAAATGCAGCAGACCCCAAACAGAATAGATCCAAATAGACGTACTCCAAGACACTTACTAGTCAGAATGTCAGATGTTAAAGACAAAGAGAGAATCTTGAAGGCAGCAAGAGAAAAACAATCCATCACATACAAGGGAAGCCCAATAAGACTATGCATAGATTTCTCAGCAAAAACCATGGAGGCGAGAAGACAGTGGGATGATATATTTAAGATAACAAAAGAGAAAAACTGCCAACCAGGAATTCTATATCCAGCAAAATTGTCCTTCAAAAATGAGGGGGAAATTAAAATATTTTCAGACAAAAAATCACTGCCAGAATTTATGACCAAGAGGCCAGCTCTCCAAGAAATACTAAAGGGAGCACTAGAGACAGATAGGAAAAGACAGGAGAGAGAGGTGCGGAGAAGAGTGTAGAAATTAAAACTATCAGTAAAAGTATAAAGAAGAAAAATCAGATACGACATATAAAATCCAAAAGGCAAAATGGTGGAAGAAAGTACTGCTCTTACAGTAATAACACTAAATGTTAAGGATTAAACTCCCCAATCAAAAGACATAGGCTGGCAGAATGGATAAAAGAACAGGACCCATCTATATGCTGTCTACAGGAGACACATCTTAGACCCAAGGATAAACATAGGTTGAAAGTGAAAGGTCAGGAAAAGATATTTCCTGCAAACAACAATCAGAAAAGAACAGGAGTAGCTATACCAATATGCAACAAATTAGACTTCAAATGTAAAACAATTAAAAGAGGCAAAGAAGGACACTATATATTAACAAAAGGAACAATTCAACAAGACATTACAATCATAAATATTTATGCACCGAGCCAGAGTGCTCCAAAATACATGAAGCAAACACTGAAAAGAGAAACAGACACATCTACCATAATACTTGGAGACTTCAATTCCCCACTCTCATTAATGGACAAAACATCTAGGCAGAGGATCAATAAAGAAATAGAGAATTTGAATAATACACTAAATAAGCTAGACCTAACAGACATTTATAGAATATTACACCCAACAACACCATTACACCATTTTCTCAAGTGCTCATGGATCATTCTCAAGGATAGACTATATGCTGGGTCACAAAGCAAGTCTCAATAAATTTAAAAAGATTGAAATAATACAAAACACTTTCTCAGATCATAAAGGAATGAAGTTGGAAATCAATAATAGGCAGAGGGCCAGAAAAGTCAAAAATGTATGGAGGCTTAACAACACAATCTTAAACAATCAGTAGTTCAAGGAAGAAATTACAAAAGAAATCAGTAAATATCTAGAGGAAAATGAAAATGAAAGCAAAGCATACCAAAATCTATGGGATGCAGCAAAGGCAGTGCTAAGGGGGAAATTTATTGCCCTAAATGACTATATGAAAAAAGAAGAAAAGAGTAAAAATCGAGGAATTAGCTGTCCATTTGGAAGAACTAGAGAAAGAACAGCAAACTAACCCCAAAGCAAGCAAAAGGAAAGAAATAACAAAGATTAGAGTAGAAATAAATGAAATTGAGAACATGAAAACAGTCGAGAAAATAAAAAACCAGAAATTGGTTCTATGAGAAAATCAGTAAGATTGATGGACCCTTATCAAGGTTGACAAAAAAGGAGAAGAGAGAGGATGCAAATAAATAAAATCAGAAATGGAAGAAGAGACATAACCACTGACCCCACAGAAATAAAGGCGGTAATGAGAGGATATTATGAACAATTTTATGCTAATAAACTAGAAAATGGAGATGAAATGAACAACTTCCTAGAAAAGCATGAACAACCAACATTGACTTGAGAAGAAATAGATGACCTCAACAAGCCAATCACAAGTAAAGAAATTTAATTAGTCATTAAGAAGCTCCCCAAAATGAAAAGTCCAGGACCAGATTGGTTCACATGTGAATTCTACCAAACATTCAAGAAAAAATTAGTAGCAATCCTGCTCAAACTCCTCAAAAATATTGAAGAGGAGGGAAGGCTACCTAACTCATTCTATGAAGCCAAAATCACCCTCATAACAAAACCAGACAAAGATATTACAAGAAAAAGAAACTAAAGAACAATCTCTCTAATGAACATAGATGCAAAAGTCCTCAAAAAAATTCTTGCAAATGGAATCCAGCACCACAATAAAAGAGTTATACACCATGACCAAGTAGGATTCATCCCACGTATACAAGGATGTTTTAACATAAGAAAATCAATTAATGAATACACCATATCAACAAATCAAAGCAGAAAAACCACATGATCATCTCAATTTGTAGGAACAAGGGTTAAAACAAGACCTGCGGAATTTGTTGGGAGCAGCTGGCGTCAGGATGGCAGAGGCAGTAAACTGTGGAGATTGCTACTGCTTTATGGAGAGCAGCCTGGGAGGAAGAGAATGTTTGTTAACACCAAATGGTTATCTTAAATATAAAGGAAGAGAGCACTGAAAGATAAACACTCTGTTCCCTCACAAAATGCATGCATGCCTTTTGTCACCCTGTACTATATAAGCAGGAACTGGTTAAGAATAAAGTTATCTGGTCCGGGCCGCGAGACGTTTCCGGACGACTCGGGCCGGTCTGTGAGGGCATGACAACAAGGGAGGTGTCACCGTTTTCCATATTGGTCAGCAAATTCAGATTCTTACAATGGAAACTTCAGAGAAGACAGAGGTGGTTCTCCTTGCTTGTGGTTCCTTTAATCCTATCACCAACATGCACCTCAGGTTGTTTGAGCTGGCCAAGGACTACATGAATGGAACAGGGAAATATAGAGTGATCAAAGGCATAATTTCCCCTGTTGGTGATGCATATAAGAAGAAAGGACTGATCCCTGCCCATCACAGAGTTATTATGGCAGAGCTTGCCACCAGGAATTCAAAATGGGTGGAAGTTGATACATGGGAAAGTCTTCAGAACGAATGGATAGAGACTGCTAAAGTGCTAAGACATCATCAAGAGAAACTTGAGGCTAGTAGCTGTGACATCCAACAGGAGTTACCTCTGGAAAAGCCGGGACGGAAGAGGAAGTGGGCTGAACAAAGACAAGATTTTAGTCAAAAGAAATCCATGGAGTCAAAAATAAAAGGTGTGCCAGAAGTAAAGTTGCTGTGTGGAGCAGATTTATTGGAGTCCTTTGGTGTTCCCAATTTGTGGAAGACTGAGGACATCTCCCAAATTGTGGGGGGCTATGGGCTCGTGTGTATTACTCGGGCTAGAAATGATGCTCAGAAATTCATCTATGAATCTGATGTGCTGTGGAAACATCGGAGCAACATTCACCTGGTGAACGAATGGATCACCAACGACATCTCATCCAGGAAGATCCGGCGAGCCCTCAGAAGGGGCCAGAGCATTCACTACTTGGTACCAGATCTTGTCCTAGACTACACTGAAAAGCATAGTTTGTACAGCTCAGAGAGTGAAGACAGGAATGCTGGGGTTATCCTGGCTCCTTTGCAGAGAAACACTGCTGGAGCCAAGTCATAGGAAATTCTACAGCATGATATTTTGGACTTCCTTTGTGGGAATTAGAAACAACCTGCCTGGTAGTAACTGGGGAAAGGAATTATGATTCTGGTTCATTAACTAAAGCTTAAAAATTTGGTAGAAATCAGGAATAAATGAAAATCAGCTTTTAAAAAAATATCTGAAGCCACTAAGATGAATGTTTATAGTATAGTTCTTTTATTTTTTTTAATTTGTGAATCTCTTTATCTTCAAAACAAGACTAGCAGCACTGAAAGTCAGAAGATATTCAATAAAAGTAATTACAAATAAGAAATCAAAAGGGACATCCTGGCTTTCACACATACAATCAGCAAAGTGTGCCAAGCAAGAGTCCGTTTAAAATCTAACTCTTTCCATGAAGAGAATTGACCTAGTGCTGGGCAATCTTCACCCAGAGTGACCAAAGAAAGAAATTCCTAAAGTAGTAATCCTGTGAAATGCACATTGATCCACCATCTCCAGCTATGCCAAAATTATAAATGTGCCTAGCACACAACCAAATTGTCAAGAGTCACCTTTGGAGGTGGGAGGAACTTGAATGTTTAGAAAGGTGCCCAGGTGGTTTGGATGCCCATCAGAGGTAGAGAGCCTCTGCCTTGCTTAACATTTCTCTTAGTACAGACAGCCTCATCGTTGATCGTGTTCTGGCCTTGGCCATGTGTAATCTTTTCCTCTTCAAGAACAATTTCAGAGACAATGTGATGCTCTCTAGAACAGAGAGAGAGAATGAGGGGTCTCATCCAAGGATTATATCAAGTATGAATGTTCTAAGCCCTTATTGATAGCTTAATAATAAAATAAATGAATGCAGACCCTGAGAACATGAGAAGTGCCACACAGGTCTCCAAGCCGGAATTTTGGGTGCTGATGAATGTCCTGTTGAATAACCCTCTACAATCTCAATTCTAAACTCGCTTGAGTTTCTCAAGAGTGCTGATTCTTCTGTTTCCATCTGCTGTGAATCTGCCATTTGTGCATTTAAGCAGAAAAAAATGTCTATTTTCTCACACCTTTTCTCTTATCCTTTTATATCAACTTTAGCTACAGTCGAACTCTCAAATGGTAATTAAAGTCAGAGCTTTATTTTAAAAATACAGGCTTCTTTTATGGTTTGCTATTGATTAAAGTTTTGTGGCAGTTTACCAATTGGTAAAGCAAAGAGACCAGAAATAGCTTTTTATAGAATAGTTTTATGGTTCTTAAAAATAGATCTATGATTGAAACATGACTAAAGTTAAATTTCTAATGAAAACAGTAGAATAATTACCTCTTTGCAATTTATAGTTCATACATATACCACTCCAAATGAAGAATTTTTAATCCTGCAGAAGAAAAAAAAATACGTTATCATATGCAAGTGTAAGTCCAATGTGAATTTGCACTGGAAAAAAGGAAAATCTTCCATAAAGCTGGCAAAAGTATATTCTGCAGCTCCTGGTTATTCTCACTAAGGCCACTAGGCTCACTGCTCAAAACAGAAGGGGTGCAGAGCTTGGTACATAGTAGGGCTCAGGTTTTATTGAATGAAGGAAAGTTTAGAATCTCAGCTCATAGAAATGAGAGTCATTTTTCCTCTCCTTAGCTTTTTGGAGCTTAAGAGCTGGAGCAGCACTGAAAAATAACAACCAAGAAGCAGATGAAGCAATCACCATTTAACCTTGCTTCCTTCCCCGTGGGAAACAGTCCACCTAATTCATCTGAAGTGTGTGAACTGCAGAAAGGATCTACTGCTGGAAACTTCTCTCAAACTCGGGTCTTCCTACCTAAAGTGCCCATACCCCACTCCGCTGTGAGTGTGCTGACCTCAGGATACTCTGGCTAAGGCATGTGGAGACCTGCCCAGGTGACATGGAAATGGCAAAAAGATCCTGGTGTTGTACTGTTTATGGATCAACGACTTTGTACACAGAACGAGCTGCTTGGCTTTTGGTCTCACTACTGAGGTTGCTGCTAATGCCACAACATAATAGCATAGTTTGGGTTGTCCTTGAGGACAATGGATAATGGAAATTGTAACAATGAATTTCACAGGGTGAGTAAAAAAGTAATGGCTGTTGTGACTTCCTGAGGCAGAAGAAAAGATGCCATTGTTTACTCCCTGCCACATCCCTTTTATTGCTTGCTTTTATAATGTGAATTTATTTAGAGTTTGGGAAATGAGTGATGCTGGTGTTTTTTATGTTTCATACTCTTCTACCCCTTATGTTGTTTGTGGAATTTGAATGCAGTAAACGAACCTGGAGTAAAAGTCCTTTACTGGCAGATTTATTCAGATGAACATAGCATATAGAGAGCTTTTTGTCGTTGTTGTTTACCTGTTTAGTGGACAAGTGTGAACTTTTTAAATAAGAGGATTGAGTGCTCCTTGGTGACCAAGGTTTAGAGATTGAGCTAAATGGATGATTTAGGTTTATTTCCTTTTTCTTTCTTTTTCTGCTCTCCTGAAGATCTAACCACAGGGTGGAAAGAAGCATCTTCCTTCCCAGCTTCTCTGATTTACTTCTCTGAGAGCTCAGAAGTTGCTCTGTCATGAAATGTGCTCCGTTTCTGAAACCTGTAGTTAATTTACTGGTGAAGCTGCTTGAACCTATAATGCCTGTCACAGAGCACTTACTGTGTGCTGGGCATGTGCTGACAAGTGCCTTATGCGATAAAGAAAGTGAGCACAGTTAGGTGATGGGTATAAATGACAAAGCTGAGACCTGGATCAAGCACTTTGTCTTCAGAGCCTGTGCTCTTAACCCGTCTACTCCTTATGTCAACTACCACTTTTCAGTGAATGAAGTTTTAGCCAAACCTTGGTATTTTTATCCACCCTAATAATAATGCTTTAAGAGTTTTCTTTTATAACATCCCGTACAAATAAACACAACTTTCAGCAAAAAAATAAAAAATAAATAAAAAAGTTATCTGTTGTCTGTTGTCACTAATCTTCAGACCCCCAATCCTGTCTCTCTCTCTCTCCTCATTACTTAATGTCCTTCGAGCTCCGGTCTGTGGGAAGCAACACTGATTGATGCAGAAAAGGCATTTGACAAAATTCAACAACCTTTCTTGTTGAAAACACTTCAAAGGATAGGAATAGAAGGGAACTTCTTCAACATGTTAAAGAGGATATATGAAAAACCCACTGCTAACATCATCCTCAATGGGGAAAAACTTTCCCCCTAAGATCAGGAGCAAGACAAGGATGTCCACTGTCACCACTGTTATTCAACATGGTGTGGCAAGTTCTAGCCAGAGCAATTAGACAAGAAAAAGAAAAACAAGGCATCAAAATTGAGAAGGAAGAAGTAAAACTCTCACTGTTTGCAGATGATATGATACTATATGTCAAAAACCCCGAAAAGTCCACAGCAAAACTACTAGAGCTAACAAATGAGTACAGCAAAGTGGCAGGTTACAAGATCAACACTCAAAAATCTGTAGTGTTTCTATACACTAGTAATGAATAATCTGAGGGAGAAATCAAGGGGAAAAATTCCATTTACAATTGCAACCAAAAGAATAAAATACTTAGGAATAAATTTAACTAAGGATACAAAAGACCTATACAAAGAAAACAACAAGAAACTGCTAAAAGAAATTACAGAAGATCTAAATAAATGGAAGGGCATACCGTGTTCATGGATTGGAAGACTAAATATAGTTAAGATGTCAATTCTGCCTAAATTTATTTACAGATTCAATGCAACACCAATTAAAATCCCAAAAACTTACTTTTCAGAAATAGAAAAACCAATAACCAAATTTATCTGGAAGGGAAGGATGTCCCAAATAGCTAAAAATATCCTGAGAAAGAAAAATGAAGTCGGAGGTCTCACACTACCTGACTTCAAGGCATATTACAAGGCTACAGTGGTCAAAACAGCATGGTACTGACATACAGATAGATATACTGACCAATGGAATTGAATAGATTGTTCAGATGTAGACCCTCTCATCTATGGACAATTGATCTTTGATAAGGCAGTCAAGCCAACTCACCTGGGATAGAACAGTCTCTTCAATAAATGGTGCCTAGAGAACTGGATATCCACATGCAAAAGAATGAAAGAGGATCCATATCTCACACCCAATACAAAAATTAACTCAAAATGGATCAAAGACCTACACATTAGATTTGAGCCCATAAAACTTTTAGGAGAAAATGTAGGGAAATATCGTATAAATCTTATAGTAGGAGGCAGTTTCCTAGATCTTGCACCCAAAGCATGAACATTGAAGAAAGAAAGAAAGAAATGGGAACTCCTCAAAATTAAACACTTTGTTCATCAAAGAACTTTGTCAAAAAAGTAAAAAGATAGCCTACACAATGAGAGACAATATTTGGAAACGATATATCAGATAAAGGTCTAGTATCCAGAATATATAAATAGATTGTTCAACTCAACAACAAAAAAGACAAACAACCCAATAATGAAATGGGCAAAAAACATGAACAGACACTTCTCAGAAGAGGAAATACAAATGGCCAAAAGGCACTTGAAAAGATGCTCAACTTCCCTGGCTATTAGAGAAATGCAGATCAAAACCACAATGAGATATCATCTCACACCCATCAGAATGACCACTATCAATAAAACAGAAAATGACAAATGATGGAGAGGGTGTGGAGAAAGAGGCACACTTATTCATTGTTGGTGGGAATGTAAAATGGCACAACCACTGTGGAAGGTAGTTTGGTGGTTCCTCAGGAAGCTAAGTATAGAATTGCCTTATGATCCAGCGATACTATTGCTAGGTATCTACTCAGAGGACATGAGGGCAAGGACACAAATGGACATTTGCACACTAATGTTTATAGCAGCATTATTTACAATTGCCAAGAGATGGAAACCGCCCAAATGTCCATCAACAGATGAGTGGCTAAACAAGCTGTGGTATATACATACGATGGAATATTATGCAGCTGTAAGACAGAATAAAGTTGTGAAGTACGTAAAACATGGATGGACCTTGAGGACATTATGCTGAGTGAGATTAACCAGAAACAAAAGGACAAGTACTGTATGGTCTCACTGATATGAACTACCATTAGTGAATGAAGTTGGAGAATTTCAGCTAAGAACAGAGACCATCAGGAGATAGAAACAGGGTAGATATTGGGTAATTGGAGCTGAAGGGTTACAAATTGTGTAACAGGACTGATTGTAAAAATTCAGAAATGGGTATCACAATACTACCTAACTGTAATACAATAATGTTAGTACACTGAATGAAGCTGTATGTGAGCTGTATAGAAGGAGGAGGGCTGGGGGCACAAATTAAATCAGAAGGAAAGATAGACAATAAAGATTGAGAGGTATAATCTAGAAATGCCTAGAGTGTACAATGATAGTGACTAAATGTACAAATTAAAAAATGTTTTTGCATGAGGAAGAACAAAGGAATGTCAATATTGCAGGGTATTGAAAATAGATGGTAATTCATGTTTTAAAACTTTAGCTTATCTAAGACTAAAGCAAAAAAAATTATTGGTACAAAATCTATAATTCGACTAGTGCATTTTCTAATATAATTTATGTGACAGTTTAATTGAACATCATAAGTACAGGGATCCTTGAGCAGGGCATGAGATTTTTTAGGTTTGTCCGGAGTGATGCCCCGATAAATCCCAGAGTGATTTGAACAGTGAATAAAAAAGTATTTGCCAAAGTCCCCTTGGGGGAATTATGAGAAAGGGGGGAAATTCAACTTTTCCATGTGGAGAATTCCTGATATTCTCACAAGCAGTGGGGAAAAACAAAGCAATAGGTTGAGCCCTCAATCTTGGAGTTTGTTCATATGAAACTTATCCTTAGAAAGGATAGACTAACCCTACTTAAAATTAGGCCTAAGAGTCACCCCCAGAGAACCTCTTCCATTGCTCAGATGTGGGCTCTGTCTTTCAGACAACACAGCAAGCAAACTCACTGCCCTCACCCTCTCTAGCGTGGGACATGACTCCCAGGGGTGTGGATCTTCCTGGCAATGTGGGACAGAAATCCCAGAACGAGCTGGGACTCAGCATTGAGGGATTGAGAAAACCTTCTAGACCAAAAGTGGGAAGAGAGAAAATGAGACAAAATAAAGGGTCAATGGCTGAGAGATTTCAAACACAGCCAAGAGATTATCCTGGAGGTTATTCTTATACATTATATAGATATCACCTTTTTAGTTAAGGTGTATTGGAGAGACTGGAGGGAAGTGCCTGAAAATGTAGAGCTGTGTTCCACGTTTCTTGAAGATGACTGTATAATGATATAGCTTTTGCAATGTGACTGTGTGATTGTGAAAACCTTGTGTATGATGCTCCTTTTATCTACCTTATTGACTGGTGAATAAAACCTATGTATTTAAAATAAATAAATAGGGGGAACAAATGTTAAAATAAATTTAGTAGATTGAAATGCTAGTGATCAATGAAAGGGAGTGATAAGGGGTCTACGAAAAAAATGGGGGAAACAAAGACTAAAATATATTGAGTAGATGGAAATACTAGCAGTCAATGAGAGAGAGGGGAAAGGGGTATGGTATGTATGAGGTTTTATCTTTTTCTTTTTATTTATTTTTCTGAATTGAATGCAAATATTCTAAGAAATGATCATGGTGATGAATATACAACTATGTGATGATATTGCGAGTATTGATTATATACCAAGAATGGAATGAACATATGGTGAGTGTTTGTGTTTACACGTTGTTATGTTTTTAAAAATTAAAAAAAAAAGAAATCTGTCAGCCACTTTATTGACATTTTATTTTGTCTCATTTCTGTCTTCCCCCTTTTGGTTGAGAAGGTTTTCTCAATCCCTAGATGCTGAGTCCCAGCTCATCCCAGGATTTCTGTCCCACGTTGTCAAGGAGATTTACACCCCTGGGATCACATGCCACGTAGCGGGGGAGGGCAGTGGGTTCACTTGCTGTGTCGACTTAGAGAGAGAGACCACATCTGAGCAACAGAAGAGGTTCTCTGGGGGTGACTCTTAGGTCTAATTTTAAGTAGGCTTAGCCTATCCTTTGCCAGAATAAGTTTCTTAGGGATGCACCCAAAGAACGGGGGCTCAGCCTATTGATTTGGTTGTCCCCACTGCTTGCAAGAGCATCATAAATTCTGCAAATGGGAACATCAACTCTTTCCCCACTTCTCCTCATTCCCTAAGGAGACCTTTACTCACTGTCTAAATTACTCTGGGATTTATCAGGACATCACACTAACCTGGACAAACCAAGAAAATCTCATGCCCTATTCAAAATTCTCTGTACTTATGGTGTTCAACTAAACTGACCATGCAAGTTAAATTAGGAAATGGACTTTTTGCACCAAATAAACATCTCTCCCTTCAGTCTCACACAGAAGTTGAAGTTTTAAGATATGGATGATATCATCCTATACCCAGTCTTCTGATTTACCTTAGTCCTATCCGGATCAGCTTCATTCATATCTCTACATTATGTTTGATCACTTTTTCAATTTTTTTTAAACAGTTCCTGTATGGAGTACTGATGACTTTCATAGCTTCAGCCCTCTGATTCTGAGTCTCAAGTATCACATAAATACCTGAAGTTTCTTGTGGCATATTTCTCAGGGATTGGAGCCTAGTCATACTTAAAATTTTTTAATCATTTCTACCTTCTCTCCCTGCCTCTCATGTCTGTAGCCTAACTCACCATTCCCCCTTCCCCCTCTTGTCGTAAACCGCCCATCTCCATAGCTCACCACTAAACCGTAAGCCTCCCTGTTATTTGCTTCACTTCTCTATACCTAACCTTAGCCCTCAGCCTAGCAACTGTCTCTAAGCTTGTGTAATTGACCCCCTACCCCTCTTGCCCACGCCCCTACTCCCTCCCCCTCCTAACCGATACTTAACCCGGAGCTCTCCTAGCCTCGGGGTCTTTAGCATACTTGAGCCGCTTCGGTACCTAAGCTCTTACGATGTAACAATAAAAAAGCTTTGTGCTGATTAATTGGCCTCTGGCTCAAGTCCTTTAGTCCCCTAGCTGAGACGGCTAGGTCTCGCTTACCCAGGTTTGTTTCCCGCGAGCTCGCCCCCTAACTCACCCAGTGCTCCAGTCGCACGACCCGGCTGAAGCTATCAACGGCAGTTTCTGGAAAAGACCAGGTTATATACAAACAGCCCAGTACCTCAGAATTTAGAAGTAAGAGTTACAACTGGTGAATATATGTGACTGCGGTAAGAATTACAATCTAGGACCCTCTACAATAACCCCCAACCTGATAACCCATGCTCTTGACTAGTTCACCGAATTTTTGTATTATAGTTAGGCCATATAATTGAGGAATGATAATACTTGTCTTTTTGCTCCCGACATTTCATTCAACATAAAGCTCTTAAGATTCATTCATCTCACTGCATGCCTCACATCTTCATTCTTTCTTGCGGCAGCTCAGAAGTCCATCGCACCCTTAGGCCACCTCCGTTCATTGTGGGTCACTGTGGTTCATGATCACTGCCATCAGAAACACCAGTGTGTAAATGCTCATTCGTATCTCCACACTCAGTTCTTCCAGGTATATACTAAGTAACTGGGTTTCAAGATCATATGGCAAACCCACCCCTAGCCTCCTATGGAACCACCACACTGCTTTCCAAGGGGATGCACATCTCATTTTCCTACCAACAGTGACTAGGCACTTCTTTCTCTATATTTTCTCTAGCACTTGTTTCTCTCTGACCATTTTTAAATAGTTTTATTCACACATCATACAATCCAGCCTAAGTGCATAGACATGCTTTTGCCATTAGACTCTATCTGAAGACATTTCTTCCACAAAGAATCCATACCCCTTCCCCACGCCCCCACCTGCTGACATCTAGCGTTGGCATAATGACTTTGTTCCATTCAGTGGAAGCATATGCGATGTTATTGTTGACTATAGACCCCAGCTTGAACTGATTGTGCTTTTTCCCATATACCATCTATTTTCAACACCCTGTAATACTGACGTTCCTATGTTCTTCCTTCTGCAAAAACATTTTTAAATTTGTACATTTAATCACCATCACTGTAGGCATTCCTAAATTATACCATCTCAGTCTTTATCCTCTGTCCCACCTTCTGATTTCATACCTGCCCCTAAAGCTTCTCCCTCAATGATGTCACCAGTTGTAACTCTTACTTCTAAATTCTGAGATGCTGGGCTGTTTGTATATAATCTAGTCTTTTCCAGAAACTTCAGGTATTTATGTGATACTTGAGACTCAGAGTCAGAGGGCTGAAGCTATGAAAGTCATCAGCACTCCATACAGAAACTGTTTAAAACTCACATTCAGCTTCAGAGGGGTTTCGCTTACACAACAGGAATTTACAGCTTTGGAGCCTGGAAGTCCAACATCAAGGCCTTGGCAGGCCAAGTTTCCTCAATGGTGGCTCAGTCTCTGTCTCCGTCACATGGCAATCTGTCTTTCTATCTCCTCTTCTGTTTTCTGCTTCCATGTCTAACTTCCTTTGCTTATAAGAACTTCAACTGCATTGGATTAAGGTCCATTCTCTCTCAGTTTGGCCGTACCTTAACTAATAACATCTTTGAAGTTCCTATTTACAAATGGGTTCACACCCACAGGACTAGGGGCTAGGACTCAATCCTGTCTTCATGGGGAACATGATTCTGTCCCCACAAACATGCCTCATAGTTGGCTGGGTGAGAAAATGTTTCACTGTCAGCAACTATGCTATGTCCAGAAACAATACTGCCCTCTGTATATTAAGCCTCTACCAGATGGTACTTTCTGTCACCCTCCTTTTAATGTGGCTACTACCAATTGAATAGAGTACCAAAATTGTGCCTATATGATATATCTCAACCTTCAAGAATACATCGAGCTTGGAATTTTCCCTCACAGGCTTCTTAGTCCATTTCAATTGCCACAGTCTCAACCGAGGAATTCTTTGGAGCCTCTTAGAAGCTTGGAATACTCTCAGCGCACTTCTGTTTTAATTATGAAGTGAAAGAAATAGTTTACTCTGTCACTCATTTGTTTATTAAAACTTTGTGATGTCTTTTCCAATAAATCCATAAACTTAAGGAATTCTTGCTACATTTTCCTTGGCTCTTGGTCTTGGTTACATGCTAGGAAAGCCTTTCCCATGTAAGTTTATAGGTATTATTATCTATATATTAATCTGGAGCCTTCAAATTTCCATTTATTCTATGCATGTGAAATTATTATTGATTATAATGTGAAGAAGGTATTTAATTTTCATTTAATCTAAATAATTACCTAATTTTTCTGTCGGCCAATATGAAACGACCACCTTTTCCCCACTGATTGAAATTTCACGTGTATCAAATATACAATTCATATTTTTACTGTATTGCTAAACATAGAACATTTTTAGAAATGGGTAGAAAAGTCCTCAGGCATCGTCTCGACTTTAGCGAAAGTACATCAGTGCTAGACCCCCAAAACGCGGAAGGAGATACCACAAGATATTCAGAAAATAACATTTCTGTGCTGATAATCTAAACTTAACCTTATTGGCAATCTAAATTTAACCTTTGTTGTTAAAGAGGTTAAAAGAGCAGTATGAAAGCTGTCAAACAACCTCATGGTTAAAGCCATCAAAATGAAATAGATAAATTCAGCAAATTCAGTAAAGGGGCTGTTGGCAAATTGATTTATGGTAAATTAATTAGCCATTTGTCAGTTGATGAGGATATGACATACGGAGAGTATTTATAGTGAGAGGAGAAAACTAAAGAAAGGAAAAAGGAAAAGACCTGAAGAGTAACAAAGGTACACACGAGGGCAGGCTAAGAAGGAGCGTCCAAAAGGATGCTGAAACTGCAGGATCTAAGGGAGGCAAATGTTTCAAGTATAAAACGCTTGCAAAAAGCAGAATAAAGTGGTCTGAACAAGATCATGAGGTTTTTAACCACATAAGTGATAATTTGGACAAAACCACTTCAAAGTAATGATAAGCACAGAATCCAAATTTCAAATAACATTGAGACACACTGAAACAGAAATTACAAAGAATCCAAATTTCAAATAACATTGAGACACACTGAAACAGAAATTACAAAGAATGTGTAAGGTTTTCCAAATCAGGCCAACATTTCAAAAAGCCACATGGTGGGAATGCAGAGAACAGACACAGTGCATCATAGCATGCTCAAATAGCAGCATCTCAGGAAATGCCAGCCACAGTATATGTTCTAAAGCGCAAGACTTACCCTTAACTGCAAAGCGTTCGTTCCATGCTGATGGAAAAGGCATGAAAGGTCTGGTAGGGAATTCCTTTGGTGATGGAAATTGGTTCTAAGGAGCAGAGGAGGCAGAGCTACAAAAAGAATCACACTGAGCGCTTATTTAGAAAGAAGAACTCACCTGTGAAGGCAGTGGGGACAGAGCTGTCAGGTTGTGAAGCCTGGAAGACTTCAACGCATACAGGATGCACACACGCAAAGCATCCTGAAGCCAGCCCATCCCGGAAATTTCAGTTCACTCAGATGGAGTAATTAAAAATGAGCTAGCCTCTCTCTAAGCCCAACTCTGCAAGTTGGGGGGAAAAGAAGTGTAACTAATAAAGTATCAGCCGCAGAGAGAGTTCAAATAGAGTCCAGAGGCTACTCTGTAGGTTGCTCTTACGCAAGCTTTAGGTAGTTCTTGCTACCCTATTATAACCTGCCAACCCCCAACCAGGACCATTCCAGCCAATCCTAAAGAACACCTAGGACAATATATAAGATTCCACAAGGGTTCCAGGCACTAGAGTAACTTTCCAGAAACCTACAACCTCCAGATAAGTCCTGAAACCCAGAGGGCACAGCCTTTGCAGAACATCAGATAGGTTCATCTCCCTACCTCACATTAGTGACAGACCCTTCCAATATGAAAAAGTGAGAAGGAACGATCAAAGGTGATGGTGGCATTATACAGTGAAGATAGAATTTCACATATGAATATGAACGCTGAATCATTAAATTGATATCTCTTTTAGTCTCCAGTATCTTAGAGCAGCTAGAAGTAAAAACCTAAAATTGTGGAATTGTAACCCATGTCAAATTCTGAAATATATTCTACAATGAACTATGGTGTTGTGCTTTGAAACTCGTTGCTTTTTTGTATGTATGTTATTTTTCACAAAAAAAGAGAGAAAGAAAGAAAAAAGTCAATTGTGGTGATAAAAAAAAAAAAACATTTAAGCCTTCTAGCCTCTGAGAGGAAAATCTGAAAAATCTGAGAGGATGGTATGGTAGCCCATGACAAACTCTAGGATCTGTCCTATAACCACTTGTTGAAGAGTGCTTTGAAAACTATTGCATTTTTAATTCTTTTCTTTGTATATATGTTATACTATACAATAAAAGAATTTTTTTTTTAATTAAGGAAAAAAAAACAAAAAAAGCTAAGGTGAGATGCACAGGTACTCCGGTGGCAGAATATCTGCCCGCCCTCAGGAAGATCCAGGTTTGATTCCTGATCGTGCAGCCCCCTTCCCCCCCCAAAAAAAATTTTAAGTAAATAATAATAATAAAATTAAAATATGAAAAAAACCACAAAAAACACACCTCACCAGTGCTAGACCCCAAACTCAGAAGGAGACACCACAAGATATATTGGGAATGAACTCAAACTGATGCCCACAGAAGGGAAAAAACTAAAGAAAAAGTAAATAAATGCAATAAATTAGAATTTCGAAATAAAAAATAAAAACGAATAAAATGCAATTATAGAAAATACATAAATAAAAATAGCAATAATGCTGCTAATAAAGAATATACATAGAAAAGATTTATTGCGGGGAAAAAGTGAAAGAAAAACCTAGGGAGATAAGAGTCTGCCTGCCTGTACTTACCACATACGTCCAGCAGGTGGCGCTGCCGAGGTGCCGCCTCTCCTCAGGCTCCCCCTCGCCGGGATCAGCTGGAGAGATGGCTTGCAAGGGGGTGGAGGGGGCCGTTCTGGCCGATGGGGCTGGACGGCTGGTCCCGCGCCAGGACCGGGGTACAGATCAGTGCCTGCGGTTAGGGAGAAGCCCCCAACCTGCAGTACCGCGCCCGATGGGACGGCTGTTTGCGGGGGCGCTGCCGGCTGGGGATCTGCCGCCGGGAGGCTTCCCCAGCCCCAGCTAGAGCAGGCTGGTGGGGAGGGAGGTCATCTCCCTCGGATCCGCACCTCCCCGCGCCACCACCCGCCCCCAGTGGGGGGTCCCAGCCACTGCGACCCACCCGGCTCTCCCCGGCAGGATACCCCTGCCTCTCTCCTTCCCCTAACCCCCTGAAGACCCGGCCCAGTCACTCACACCCCCACCCCTCACCTGGGACCGCAGTCCTGGTTATTCTCTCCCTGTCCCCTCTATAGTCCCCTGGAGCAGGGGTGTCTTCCACTCACCCCGATCAGCCAACTTCCCGGAAGTCCGGAAATACCACTTTTGATGACACTGTCAACATTCCCGACAGATGTGGCACTGATCTTTAGCCAGAGAACTCTCTGGAACTATTAAAGAGAGTCTGAGGAGGGCTGCAATGTTGATGGACACCACCTTCATGACATCATAGATGACATCATCAGTGGTGTAGTGGAATGCCCAGCTAGTAGAACTACAAAGTATTTCAATCAAGTATTATTTGACAACAAGAAAACAAGTGAAAGTCCTAAGAAACCTTATTCATGTAAATAAGTGATGGGAAAAGTAAATTAGATGATAGAGAGAAGTTATCTATCATAACTTCTTGCAAATTTATGCAAAGTTAACAGTTTGCATCTTGCTACTGTTAACTTCTTAACGGTAGCAGTTAACTTCTTGCAAATATATGCAAAAAATCTCATGGTAAGCTATAATTTTTATTTTCAATGATTTATCAACCATCAACCTGATTTTCCCCTGTCTAACATTGCTTTCCTAAACAAAAAAAATTTTAAACTTCAGTTTCCAAAGGATTTGTTATCCACCGTCTACGGTTACTCACTTTCTAAACACGAGCACTAATTCATTTGTCCTCTGGTTTTGGCACCTGGAGGTTTTCCCAACCTAGGCAATCCATGATCATCTGATAAGGGTTGGGTAAGAGGTGAGTCTTATTTTCAGAGTAGATGAAGGGAAATCATGGAAGTGGAGGTAGGAAAGAAGATCCTTTCAAGAATTCTCCAAAGCATCAAAAGAGAGTTAAAAGTTGAGGGTCTGAAAAATGATTCCCTTAAACTATATATATTTAGCGGTTTTTGTTTTTTTTTTTTCCGCATGGGCAGGCTCCGGAAATCAAACCCAGGTCTCCAGCATGGCAGGTGAGATTTCTGCCACTGAGCCACCATTGCCCACCTCCCCCAACCCTTAAATTTTTAATATGAATACCTTGGAAAATCTTTTTAACCACTACCTCAGTTTAAACACAAATGCTTTATGTTGTGTAACCTTCCAAGATTTATTGAGACCATTGCATGAGCAACATGTTCTTATGTTTTTAGTGAGCATCTACCACGTGCAAGGCATTGGTCTAGCAGCTTGGACAAGACCAAGAGATAAGGACTATGTGTACATTACAGTGATGACAGACCACAAGAAGTAAATAATTCAGAAGGAGACCAAATAAATATGCACAGTCATTTCTAAGAGTTTAAGTAATAGGAGAAAATAATAGAAAGCGGAGTAGGAAGTGGTCTTCATGGTCAAGAATTGCCTAAGGAGGTGACTTTTGAAGCAATGACATGGACAGAGTTCCTTAGCCTTAAGCAGCACTTTAGTCTACTGAGTTCTTTGTAGTCAAAGAATGCCTCTGTGAAGAGCTAACACGTGACCTGTGTGATGCGTTGTCAGCCATGCAAAGGAGTGGAAGAAGAGCATTTTAGGCAGAGGTACCCTGCAAGGTGGTGATTTACTCATCCCGGTTTGCCCAGGATTTTCACAATTTTAGCACTCACAGCATCATACCTTGGGAAGCTCCTCGGTCCCAGGCAAACCAGGAAAGTTAGTCACAGTAATTGGAGGTGTAAAACCTACTGGAATCCGAGGTCTACTGAAAGACCAGTGGCCTGATGGCCAGTATCCAGGTTACCACTGTGGTCACTGACAGCTTGACCTGGACCACATAGAAAGAATTGGAGGAACAAACCTTCTCCATTCTCAGAAAGCTAGACATCTGAGGCTATGGCTGTCTAGCCCAACACATTAAGGTTTAATCAACCTTATACTTAATAACTGTTTCTCTGTGGTATCAGAGAGGAAGCTTGCTGACCCACCGGTTGTGATACAAACAGCACTCACATTCGTATATGCAGTCAACACATAGTTACACAACACCCAACTAGCCTTTGTGGACAAAACAGAGACCTGGAGAGGCATGCTATGAAGCCACCACAGTTGGAAATTGGACTTTGAGAGGGAAGATATTGGAAGGACAAATGGAATTTGTGACACATCTTTGATTTAACATGATGTGCTCTCAAGGAAAGCCTCACTTTTATCCCTAACCAGTTATATAAGTGCTTGTGCTAGATGAAAGAGGTCATCGGTTTTGTCTCCAGATGAAGCCTTAAACAAAATTTGACTTCATGATACAGACAGGGGTTTAGGGGCAGAGCTTATAAATAGGACTCGAGGAAGGGAAGATTCCTGTCTAGAATTTCCTCTATATATGCCTCTATAAGTTCTTCTAAATATGATAAAAATCAAAATCTCTCCCAACCACAATAGGCAACTCCAAACAGCGACCTTAATTTTTTTTGCATGGAAAAAACACCCAAATGCTCACTTGAGACCCATAATTAGCCCATATAGTTTAATAAAACAAAGGAGGACAGATAAAGAATTTAAGCTCAATAAAGAAAATCCCTGTATATCTATGCACTCCTCTCTAAACATTTCTTACTGTACAGTAATTGTCTTGGCTCTTGTCTTGACAATAGCAATTATGGCTATCCCTCAAACCATCTATCCTTAATGGAATTGGCCCCTGGGAAATTGCATCTGAAAAATTAGCTCCCTAGATATGATTCCCAATGGTACTTCTAGCGTTCAATCTTCAAGAGGAAATATTAATTGATTGGTGCTGACAGTGTTCTCAGAAGGATGTGTCACGGCCTAGGAAGGAGTCTAGGTTTCAGAAGTAATAATCTCTGTATACGTCGTTGCCATTGGCCTCAGATAAGCGACGTTGGTAGGATAATTGAATTGTAAAATAATCGTTCATGGTGACTTCAGGATAAAGCACAGTATCAGCTTCCACCGTTATGTCCTCTACATCGATCTCACGAGCTGGTAGTCTCGGAGTAGGTTCTTGTGGGAGTATTCTGGGGATGCAGCATATTAGCTTGTTTTCACAAAGAAGTTTGTACCTTTCACCTTTTAAACATCGTTTTCTACAGTATCCTATATCATCCTTCCAGCATCTTATGGTTTCCCAGCCAGCTGCAGGGAATAAACCAGTAGGTCAAGTGAGTAAGTCCAGCAATAACACAGCAAGCAATCCATTCATTCAAACATTTGGCAACAGCTACCATCTAGACTAATATAATAACAAATATGACAAGCCACTGACAAAGACCAATAGTAGATAAGAAAACAAAGAATGTATATTAACATTCATGACAAGGCTCACCAAGGAAATGGGGGAGAGGGGAGGAGAAGGAGAGGGAGAAAGAGACAAGAAGAGAGAGAAACAGGGTAGACATACCCAGAACCAAAATTTACGCCTTTAAGCCAAGACTAGAAGGATGGAAAGGAGACAGCAAGGAACGCAGAAGGCAGAGATTGTTTCAGAAAAGGGAGCAGCAAACGTTCACTTCGTTAGTGTTTTTAAAGGGCTTGAGGAATGCTGGTGAGGAACACAAAGTGAGATGAGCTTGAAGTACCTGGGACAGATCTCTTGGGCCTTTTAGGCCAAGTATTAAGCATTTTGATTTTTTTTTTTTCAGAACATATTATGAGCTCATTGATTTAACCTATGGTTTAGAAGATTAATCAGACTTCCATGTAGAGATTAGATTAGAGACAGGAAAGAGTGAAATGAGAGATGCATATTAGAGGCTTTTGTCAGGTAAGACGTGTTGATGGCTGAATTAGGGTTAAGAGTTGGGGTGGAAAGTATAGGGGAGATTTGAGAGAAACCATCAAGTTTTGGAAATTGGAGCAAAAGAAGATGGGTAAATCAAAGCGAACTATTGAACTTCTGAGCTGAGGTAATGGTGGTTGGTGACACTTACCCTTCATAGAGTAGCACCAGCTGGAGAAAGAGCAGCTCTGGAGGCAGAGGAAAAGGTGGGTTCAAGTATCTGCTTTGGGGCAAACTGCAAGTAATATGCCTTGGAAGCATCTAAGTGGAGATGTCAATAAGGCAGTTGGATATATCTGTGAGAGCTCAGAAAAGAGGTTTGGACTCTAAATGCAAATTTTTGAATCATTAATTAAGGATAGTATTTAAAGCCACAGAAATGGCCAAGGCACAGTGAGTGGAGGAAAAATGAGAAAGAAAGAGGGGAAGAATTATATTCTGGTAAGTGTCACTATGTAGAGCTCAGATAGAAGGAAAAGACTAAAGTGGACCAAATAAATAGGAAAAAAAACAAAAAACAGGCGAATGAGACACTAGAATCTTAGTTAGGGTTTCCCCATAAGCCAACCCTGAACAGGAATCTGAATATAAGCGTTTAGTTGAGGAATAATCTCAAAAAAAAAAGTCACTAAGAACATGGGGAAGTAAAGAGAAGCAAGAAAGCCAAGAAAAGGTCTATTATCAAGCTTGTTACCACTGTGGTTGAGAGGAGTACAATCCTGTGGTGGAATTCTGGCAGGCAGTGTATAAAACAAGACCCCTGGAAGGTCAAAAGAGCTGAAGTATTTATCCACCATCATGCCAGGGTGGGCTGTTAATTCCTTGGCACTTCTGAATTGCTCTGCATATGTGCATTTCACAAACACTTGGCAAAGCCAGGATACTGCCTGTTGCAAATCAGGCTGGCATGCATGAAAATGGCAAGTGCCAAAGATGATATAAGGAAAGTCATATTAGACAATGACAAGATTAACTAAATAAGGAGGATATTTCTGGAAGGAAGGGGTGGTCATTTATAGTCAAATACTGCTGAGAGGTTGAATAAAATAAGGGCAGAAAAGTGTCCGTTATATTTAGCTGTATAGATGTCAGTGGTAACCTCAAGTGGAGCAGTTTCAGAGTGGTAGTAAGAGAAGAAACTAAAACTGAAGTTGGTTGCAGTGTGAAGGATAGAAGAGGAAGTAGCACCTGTAGACAAAAGTATTACCACGTTTATTTGTGAAGAACAGAGAAATAGAAAAGTTGCTGAAGGACAAATGGGGTCAAGGGAGAATTTTTGGAGTTTGCCCTGAAGAGTGGGAAATACCAGAGCATGTTTGCAAGCAATTAAGAAGAAACATGCAGAAAGGGAGAGATTAATGCAAAATAGGGAGACAAGATAACTAAAAGCATAGTATATTGTGGCAAGGAATAAATTCACATAGGAAAGATTGACTTTTCAATGGAGAAGACACATTTTCTCAATTATGGGAAGAGGGACCAAGAAGATAGGTGCAAAGGCATGCTGTTATGAGTGTTGTCAATGGTAAAACAAAAAAGTTCCTTACTAAATCCTTTTCATCAATAAAGTATGGTGTAAAGTCACCAGCTGAGAAAGAAAACGCATGCAAAATAGCTGTCTAGGAAAGAGATAAGGTGAACTCTCAAGAGAAATGTGGTAGGATTTCCAGCAGTGTGATGATTCATTTGAGAGGTGAAGCTATGACTCTAGAGCGAACCTCGTCTTCTCTGTTGTATGACCATTTATCAAGCACAAATACATGGACATCTTTTTCAAGCCAATCTCCCAAAGTGTATCTGGACAGGTGTATTCTAGGCAGAGGAAGCAGGACAGCAAATGTTGTGAATGGACCGAGCATGCATTATGAGGAAGAATAAGCAATTCTTAAAACAACCTCACGTGAATTTAATGTGATAATATATGTAAAGTACTTTTCACTGACTAAGTATATTTTGAGTTCACAATAATTTGATTCTCATTTCCTACCTCTGGGACTTGCTGGTTCTAGCTCCACTCCTCCAATGATTGAATCTAACGTTGTGATTTTACTGGTTCCAGTTTACCTTGCCCTTCCTGGAATTTTTATGTCACCTTCAGGTCTAGACTTTCTATTCCTTTCATCAAAGACAACAGCTAATCTTGCTTCTCCTTCCCTCACTTCTAAAGAAGACTTTTACCCAATGTTTCATTTCCTTCAAAATAACCAGACTTGAAGCCTGAGTCATTTTGACTCTTCTCTTCCCTTCCCAAGCTTTTCGAAGCACCTTGTTCTGTCAATTTTTCTTAGAGTTGATTCTGAAGGCTTTTAAATTATTTTCTCCAGATTTAAAACGTAGACTATCGCTAGTCATTCTGCAACGTTTGTGATACAGGCACTACTGTATGCCTTTGAGGAGATACCTATGTGAACTAAACAGACAAAATCCCGTGGAGCTCACATTCCAGCAGAGGGAAACAGACAATAAAAGAATAATAAATACGTGAAGTATCTTTTATATGAAAAGGTAATAAGTGGTTTGAGGAAACAAAGATTTAAGGGGAAATGGAGAGATGTGTGGCAGCTTGCAGTTTATTAAATAGGAGTCAGCCCTAAGTCTGTGAGGAGGTAATAATTAAACAGGGACTTGAAGAATTGGCCACCCCAGCATCCGGGGCAAGTACGTTCTAAGCAGAAGAAACAAACAGAGCCAAAGCAATATGGTTTGAGGAAGCCTGGCTCGGTGGAGGAAGAGCACTGATGTCTGTGTGCTGTGATGGAGTGAGAAAGGGCTAAAATAGTAGGGGCCGAGGTGGAAGAGTCAGACGGCCAGAGAATGGAGGGCCAGATGGGTTCTGGTTATTGCTCCGTGTGAATAAGGGGCTATCACAGAGCTTTGAGCAGCGGAGGAACATGATCGACTTCCAATTTCAGCAGACCGTGCTCCACGCTGTCTTAGCGAAAGATTGTAGTTGGCAGGGATAGAAGGACAGAGACATATAGGGAGGTGATGGCAGTAATGCAGGTGAGAGGTACTGACGGCTCGAATCAGGGAGGGAGCAGTGCAGGCGGTGAGAGCGGGTAGAACCCAAATACTATCTGCATATAAAGTGACGGTAAATGTAGCTGACTTCCTGATGGACGTGGATGTCATAGAGATAGAAAAACTAAAGCTGATTCCAAGAGTTGGCTTAAGCAGTAGAACGATGGCAGTTGAAACTGGGAGTATTCTATAACTCGATGTGTTTTTCCTAGTTACGTCATATTTTCAAAGCTCTTCAGTTTGGAATTCTTATGTTGTCAGGATATGTCATCTCCATTACCCATATCTTGAGATCATGAAATTTAAAAATGAGAATATATATAAAGGTACATGTAAATATATATAGGACCCTGTATATCTGCATCTGTTAGGATATTCAAGAAAGTGGTAACAGTGACTGATTCTGAAGGGGAAGAGTAAAGAACTTGTATTTCACTGATGGGGGGGCCACTTTACTTATACCCTCATAAACTTTTCAATTGCTTTATTTTTTATCTGTTACAAGTATTATTTTCAATTGAAAAGGAGATAATTTTCTAAAGAGGCATTACTGAAAAGAGTGAACCATCTCATTCATATTGATCTGACATCAAAAAGTCCCCACTGGTTATTGGTCTTTCCAACCTGGCTTCACTCCACTTACCCCACTGCTACCCCAAACTTCCTTGTTCTCTCTTTCACATAAGAGTTCTGCAGAATCTATAAACAGTGTCAATGGACTTGTTCACCATAGCCCAAACATGAGAGTGAAGGTAATTTTAGGACAAAAAAGAATTCAAGATGGTAGTAAGAGTTGAACTAGTAGGACACAACAATGAAATAGGTGTTATTTAGTTGAAATAGAACTGAAACGAGTCAGAGCTGGGCTGAATTACTAGGTGACAATTGGGATATACATAAAAGAAGAGTCTGCTCAGGGAAATGAAGAACTTTTACTCTTGGAGAAATATCTCAGAGGATAGCCCAGCTTGCTAGGTACCCCTAACAGACAGATTCTCAGAGTGGGAGCATGGAGCAGCCCCAGTGAGAACATTTCTGCTGCTATATTGGTTCAAAGGTATTCTTGGAAGCCCTTTCAGACACCTGGGGATCTCCAGGGCAACAACCCATCCTAATTCCACCATCATTACTTTCTAGGGTTCCATTACCTTTGGTTACCAGAGTGAGGGACCCACAGACAGCGAAGGCCAGCACCAGGAGATTCATGACTCCCGGGAGGGAGAAGACTCTGTGTCCTGAGGAGTCCAGAACACTTTGCACAGCGAGGGCTTCTGGTGGTCACTTACTGGCCCATCATGTGTGATGAACCAGAGAAAGGGAGACTGTCATGCCACCCAGAACACCAGCCCATTAATTTACAACGTCTAGAAACTATTAGAGGAATTATGAGATGAGCTATAATCCTGTAGAAGTATAGAGTCTGATGGAGAAAAACAACCCCAAAAGGAAGTCTTCCTTGACCTTAGACGGGGTCAATTGTTTCTTGTTTCTTCTTACGCAGAAACTTTTGCACGTCCATTGAATGCACAATGGTCTGTAAAGATCCTACTTGTGACAGACCAGAACTTGAAATCCAGTAGAATATTTGTCTTGTCTTCTAAGTGATAACCCCAACTCTAACCCCCTGGAAGTAAGGGAGTCACCTTCTTTAACTGTTAAGTTTGTATGACTTCATTGACTAGGAGAAGAGATTTGGAAAGGAGAATGAAAAACAGAAAAAGAGGTTTTATTGATGCTCTTTCTTACCGATTACACTTTCCCATAACCACTCCCTCCTCCACTCAGAGATGTAAGCAAGAAACAAATTTTGGAAGAGAGGAAACATTTTAAAAGAAACAAGTGAATGGGGGCAACACAGAAGTACGTATACTTCACAGCCAGTGGAATTTTCCAGCCCAAGAAACTTCATCCCATAGAGGAGTTTGCTGAGCTGTGTTCCTCCCAGATGTGTGTAACACCACTGCATGCCGAGGAAAGCAGTAAAGGTTGACAAAAAGCAGAAAGATACGTCTTTTCAGGGGAAAGCAGAGACTTCGCACACACACATGTCTAAAGTTGCTGAGTTTTCTTTGATCTGCAAGGATTCTCTAAATTCCCCATCTCTGTGGGTTGAGGAAATAGAAAACAGATAAGGGAAAACCAGGAGCTTTATTAAGAAATTTCCTTGGAGATGAGAAAAGTGATTCTGCGGTTGAGAAACTCAAGATAAACTACCAAAGCCAGAAATCATGAGCAGTTTTAGTTAGAATAGAATGAAGTTGACAGGAAAAGTCCTGGCAGCACGTGTGCGTGCTCCTGGACCCCGCAAGCATTATCTGACCGAGACAGCATCTGATACCACCCCATTCTATGAGAACAGGTTTCAAGGGCAGTGACCCTGGTGCCGTCTGTGGACGAGCTCAGGCATGGCAGGGACGGACATGCCCACTTGTCAGGGCACACATTGTCCACTGCCCCTGGTGGGTGTGCGGGAACTGGGCCAAGCCGGCGTGGGGTAATGGAAAATAAGGATAAATGGAGAGAAAGGCACCTCCTATGTGGCGTTCGTTAAATTTGCTATTACTGAGAAAACATTTCTTAATATACTCTCTTCCTTACAAAACCAGTGGAATTGACCAATATCCTTTAGAACATCAATGGAAATAGAGCTGCAGGGCCAAGGAAAATAGGCTTTGTTACAAAATAGATTTTGTGGCTGAACAGTTCACATCTGCTTTACTATCACTGCATGTCTCTTTATGAGACATGTTTAAAGTGTTATAAAATGTTTAATTGTATCAGCCTGCTGTTTTATGTGTCACTCTGTGCACTCAGATCAGATCAGACACACACTCTAAATGTTAAATGAAAACTTTGCTTTTATCCTGTTTTATGTATCTGTATGTCTTATCCTTAGTGTCCTATAAATCACCTTCTAGATAATCTTAGATAACTTATGGATGTCAAATGCACAGCACATGTGGTACTTCACCCATTTCTGTGCCCACGGTAGGCAGCTCTATTTCACCACTGAACTTTTTCGCATTGAACATAATTTCAGAATCCATCCCAGGAAGGTTGGCCTTTTTAACATCTGTGACTTAAGCCCAACCTCCACTTAACATATGGGGAAACTGAGGCCCAGGTAAGGGTAAGTCTATGGCTAATGTGACCCAGGTCATGGGCCTAAGCCACGACCCCTGAGCTAACTTGATACATTTTACTCGGCATTTTACAAATGAGCACACTAAGTCCTTAAGAAGGAAAATGGTTTGTCCAAAAGCAAAGGAAGATGCCCAAGGCCATGCAGTTAGAGGACGTGAAGCAAAACTGTTTCACTCCAGTGGAGAAAAAGTATCTTCCCAAAGAAGAAACAAAACAGAAAGAAGAAGCAATGAAAGCAGCAGAAACTCTCCAGAAGTTCTGAGGAGTCACCCTGTGAATTCTGTGCCTGTGTCGGGAGGCAGCACTAGCGCATCCTCATTTTTTCACCACCTCTGCAACTGCAACAGCCTTCCAGGAAGGCCATCAAGCAGTTAAGGTGACCCAGTGTTTGAGGATAAACTATCTGGAGTCTGAGGATTGGGTGGTCTCCGGAGCTGAGACAGCCTTAGGAATTCCTTTGTTCTTTTATTTTTTTTCCTAGCAAAACATGTTTTCACATCTTTACCAACTTCATTTTCGCAATTTTAAGAAGGGAATCCAAAAAATGGTTTTGTAGTGGATGGTGATGATGGTAGCATAATATTATGGATGTAATCAACACCACACTGATTGTATATTTGAAAGTGGTTAAAATGAGAACTTTTAGGTTGTATGTATGTTACCGCAATAAAAGTTATAAAAAAAAATCACTGCACGACACAAAGGTGAACCCTAGTGTAAACAACGGACTATAGTTAATAGTATACTTATAATAATATTGTTTCGTCCAGCTGTAGCAAAGTTACTACACTATCACAAAGTGTTAATAATTGGGAAATCCGTGTGTGAGGGGATTAGGTGGGAATTCTGTACTTTATGCACGCTTTTTATGTAAACCTACAACTTCTCTAATGAAAATAAAATAGTTAACCTATTTAATTAAAAAAGGGAATCTTGGAGGACTTTGCATTATCACTTAGCTAGGGTGGCATTAGGGCATTTCAACATTTAGGATATGGATAGGCAAACATACATTCCTTACTTTTCCCCTTCTGTAATGCTCCATGAATTCCTGCAATACAGTTTTATGCAATCTGACACCACATTTTCCGGAATACGTGGACACCACTGGAACTTTTATAATCCTTATTGATAGTGACTTAGATCAAAATACCTAATATATTTTTTAAATGATAGTTTATAGCTACTTAGATCAAAATACCTAATATATTTTTTAAATGTTAGTTATAGCTAACAGATGAACATTTACCATTTGCCAAAACATGTGCTAAATTGTCCGCATTCTTCATCTCATGTAATCCTTTTCAATAAACTCATAATTGGCTACTGTTCTTACACCAGCTTAGAGATGAGGATGCTGAGGCAAAGAGAAAGTAGAAAATTTGCAGAGTCATACAACTGATAAATGGTAAAGCTAAGGTTTGTACCAATGCAGTAGGACTCCGTAATACATGTGTTACACTATCGCTGTGTCCTACCATTAAGATTATGCCTATAAATTGTTCATTATAGGGAGTGGAAGTTATAATAAAGAAGAGTGAATTGAAGGTACTTGTGGAAAATACACTGTAGAAAAGTGTTCTCATCTGTAAAGTTTTTTTTTACCTCTTAGTCAAGATTTTTTTTATTTCAATACCTAGAAACATTCAGACTAATTAAAACAGTACTACTGTAATTACTTAAAATACATAAATATAAACTTTTATAAAAAAACTTTTGAAAATGTTGACACTCAGATTTTCAAAAGCAATGGCTGTTTAAAACCACAACACAACAATAAAATATCAAAGAACTTTCATATACTTAAATGAGGACATAATTTGCAAACTAGCCAAATAAAATAAGCACAAATAATCTGTCTTTATGCTTTGGATGCTTGTTTAACTCTCCTTCATAAAATAACTGAGACGTCTTTTGTTCAAGTACTTTATTTTTAACATTAACTTACATTTTCCAAATACTTTTATAAAGAAATGAAAAATGCCACGTACTGCTGTTTGCCACAAAGCCATGCACCATAAAATAAAATACAACCAGCTGAATCTCTCCATGTTTCTTGATAATCCAATGTGACTTTAGATGTTTTTCTATATACTTTATTTTAATTCATTTATGCAGATCAGGGAAACTGATTTGTAATGATTTATTTTAATCTTTATAATTGCCTTCTATATACTGCTCCTCCTTTGCAGCAAATCCAGTACTAAAGTGAAAAATTATACAATGTTGTACTTCAGAGGCCCAAAGCAATCTGTAACCCTAATTTCCCAAATACCAACTTCAAATTTCTCCCTACATAAAGACTCAAACAGCTAAAAATCATATAGTTAGTAGGAAGGAAAATGTATGAAATAAAGACTACTTTACCAGAACTTTAGTGTTTATTCTTTTCCCTCAAGCTACAGGCACTCTTCAGTCTGGCATTAAACACAAACAACTACAGAGTTTAGATGTTTTCAGGCAGGTAATTACATGAAAAATAAATAACTTTCACGCTCTTTCGTAGTTGAACTGGCTCTTAAATATCTTCAGGGGAAAGGAGTCCCAAGAATTTTGTGTTCTTTAAGAAACTAGAATACACAAATGAACTGCTATATGTTCAACTAAATCTTGAAAAAACCTACAGAAGTTTTTTTTTCTAGAAGTACTATGCAGATATGCACGGTTCATATAGTGGAAGGATGGAATGGTAAAGGCAGATTCAATCTGTGAGTGTACAGCTGAAAGCTAATCTAAATAGAAAAAAACAAAGTGAAAAACTCGACACTGACAACTGTTTAAAGGAAAATAGAATCCATAAAAAAAACCTGAAGAACAAGTGTATCTCCTCTTAAGGAGAAAAATGTTATCCAACGCAAAAATGAGAACTATAGATTTTTTCTTTGACTTAAAAAAAAGTGGAAGGAAGAAGTCAAGACTATTTGAAATTGAGGCAGGTTTATGTAAACATGGAACAGAGAGTAGAATGATTTCAACTCATGAAGGAAATGACTGAAATGAAATTTCACAAGTCGTCATGTCTATGATAAACTATATTAATGTAAAAAAAGTCAACGCACAATTATCAAAAATACAGAGTCTGGATTTTTTCCTCTTAAGTTTATAGCAGACCATCAAACCTCTGATTAAAGCATTTACTTCTACAAGCCTTTCTGTTTAGCAGCACATGCTATACAAGTACCTACATACATACTGGTATTTTAAGAATCATGCCTCATCTCAAACTTTTTAACCCATTATATGTATGTTTTATTTACATCGTAAGACCCTTAAGAGCTTTCTAAATGGTACATTTTAGAACCCTCTGAGGGAGTTTTTAATTAATATTTCATAAAAACAATCTTTATTTTTAAATGAACTCTTTTTATTACTGTGGCATGATGTGTTTAATTTAACAACTGAAGCATAAATATAGTAATTACATTGTACTGTTTAAGCTAGTTCACAGCTACAGGAAATCATTGATTTTTAAAATATCACCAACATGAGACTGTGTAGTTATGAGCAGTGTATAAGAAAACAATACATGAATAAATAAGATGTTTTCTCAGCAGTGGGCATTCATTATTTTGCTATTAAGAACCCGGAAGAAATTGTCTTTTTTTACTTTCAAGAGTTCTGGTAATTCTAGTCATTTCTTAGCTTCTTCAATATCACCTTGAATTGCTGAAATAAGTGATTCTGCAGAATCAGCGTTCTTTTCTGCTCTGAGGTAACCAGCGATGGCCACATTGAGCATTTCCCCATAGAAGCCCTCTTTGAAGGTGCCTATGATGTGAGTTTCCATGGACTTTTTAGTGTTTTTGTAGTATGGGTTCCATCCTATGCTCACCAAGATCTTATGGACATTTTCACTTCCAGCACTGGCCCAGCCATAATAAAGCCAATGGACAGATCAGTCAGAAGATTATCCACTACTTGTTCAAGAAAGTTAACAGTAGGGATGCCCAGCTGCTTGGAGATGTGACCCAAACCCCGCATCACCTGGCCGTGGCATAAGTCGGGTCAGTACCTCATGACGCCACCCACTTGATGCAGGGGGTGCAGCCTAATCAGCGCATCAGGCGGTATCGCCGTTGAGGTAGTCCCTGGACCCTACCGAACCAATCAGAGGACACCGAAGGGAGCTCAGCCACTCGGGTACACCCCTGTAAAGCCTTTAGTAAGAGATTTTATTCTTAGCTAGACCTAACATATCTTATCACTGATGATCATGCTGCTCTGAGACATCAAGACAATTAAGTTTGTGGATTTTCTGTGAGAGCCAGACTATTTCCTGCCCTGTCCACATTATCTTGGCTTTGGGGAATCCACAGTTCCAAAAGTAGAGGTGGAGGTTAGGAGCGGAGGTACCTTCATGACATAAGAGATAAAGGTACAGCAACAAGGGAATGTGAGGTACATACACTGTCCTTAAATTGAGAAGTCCATGTCTTGTTGAACACCGCTTCCCTTGGCAGTGTGATAAGTGGTGGGGATATGTATGTGTATATGTATATATGTTCATGTAGGGGTAGTCCTTGGCTGCAAACAGAAACCCTTGAATCAGTAAGCTTTTCCCACGTCAGAAACAACTGAAAAATTCAGTGTCATATAAAAACAGTAACTTATGTCGGCTGTGTTTGGGGTTGCCTAAGAAACTTTGTTTCAGCTGGGCTTGTGCCCATGTGGCTGCTAGTTAACTGGACACTCAAGCCTCAGTGGGTTGGCTGGGGACTGCTCTGGGCAGGGCATGGTCAGTTTGCTTCACGTCTCTTTTCCTTTTCTGTGACAGTAATCTAGCCTCGGCATATCCTCATCAGGGCAGTGGCAGAAGCCCAGAGAGGGCGAGCTGAGACATGAGGCGAGGCCTCTGGAGTATGACGTTTGGAACTGGTGCCCTGTCACAGGTACCCCATTGACCAAAGCTGTCACGTGGGCACGCCAGTCAAGTGGGAGGTGACTGCAGAGTTCCATGACTCAGGCATGGATCCATTCGAGTGCAGAATGAGAGGTACTACTACGTGCAGTGGGATGAGGGCCAGAACGACGCTGGAGTTCTTGCTAGAAACTGTGGAGGACAGAAAACAAAAGAGCGATATGTGTAAAACGCTGAAGAAAACTGAAAGCCTGCCAATCCAGAGTTCTATATCCATGAAACACTCCTTCAAAAATAAAGGCAAAATACAGACTTTCTCACACTCACACACACACACACAAATCGAGAGGTTTTTTTCAACATAGTGAACTATGAAAAATGATAAAGGAAATTTTACGTCAAAAGGGAAATAAAATTACATGGAAACATTGTAAACAGTAAATACGTGGGCAAATATAAAGGAGTAATCATTTTTCTTCACTTAATTTCTTAAAAAGTCATAAAACTGTCTAAAACAAAACTTATAACCCTGGCATCCTGGAGTTTTTGACACACTTTGATATAATATATTTTAAAAATCATGCTTCTATTACCGGGGCCTGCTCATGCCAAAAATAGAAAAAAAATCGCAAAACATTTAGTTCTTACATTTTACGTGAAATGGTATTATATAAACTCTACGTAGACAGCAACCAGTTAAAGATGCATACTGTAATCCAAAGAGGACCCACTCTGAACAAACAATAGGGAAATAAATGGAATACTAAAAAAATAATTACTTGAGCAAACAAAAGGCAGAAAAGGAGGAACAGAGAAAGAAAAATCAGATGGGACTAACAGAAAACAAAAGGCACCACGTAAGTTTTAAATCCAAACACAGCAATAATTATTTTAAACATAGATTAACTGAACATTCCAATTAAAAAACACAGATTATCACATTGGATAAAAATGTAAGCCTTAAACACATGTATGTACATACATGTACATATATACACATATGTATGTGCTTATGTATACACATTTTAAATAGTATGTACATGCATGTACATATACATATATATGTATGTGCATATGTATTACATACATTTTGAATATAAAGACACAGATAGGCTGAAAGAAAAATGATGGGAAAATATGTATAATATGTGTTCTAGCTTAGAAGCTGCCAGAATGTGATATACCAAAACTGGAATGACTTTTAAAAAGGGAAATTTAATAAATTACAAGTTTACAGTTCTAAGGCAATGAATACATCCAAATTAAGGTACCAACAAGAGGTTACCTTAATTCAAGGATGGTTGACGGGTCAAGGACACTCTGTCAGCTGGGTAGTCAAGTGCTGGCATCTGCTGGTCCCTTGCTCCAGGGGCCCCGAGCATTCAGACTCTATTCCCGTGGGGGGTTCTCACTTTGCTCCCCCAAGACTGGCTTTTATCTCTTGGCTTCTCTTGGCTCTCTCTAGTTTCTGGCTTATTTAACATCTCATAGCGACATCTGCTGGGCTCCAACCATCTTCAAAGCATCTGTGTCTCTGTCCTCCAAGTGTTGGTATCTGTGTCAGCTCTGCTTTGAGGTTTCTGTTGTTTCCGTCATTTCTGACTCTCTCCAGAATGTTTCCTCTTTTACAGGATACCAGTAAACTGATCAAGCCCCACCTGGAATGGGTGGAGTCACATCTCCCTTTAATCAAAGGTCATACCCACAACTGGAAATGTCACAACTCTGTGGAGATAATCTAATCATAAGATTCTAACCTACTGTATGGAATCAGGATTAAAAGAAATGACTGTTTCCACAAGAATGAATCAGGATTAAAACATGGCTTTTCTGGAATACATAATATTTTCAAACCAGCGTATTATGCAAACTGGAAGCCTAAGAAGACTGCTCTGGCTATACTAATATCAGACAAAATGGACTGTAAGAAATTGAGAGGGGCATTCCATGATGACAAAAATGTTACTTCAACAAAAAACATAGTCATAAATTATCCTTTTATAAATTAATAAATATTTAGAAACAAATAATACTCAGGAACACAGTTAACAACATATGTGTAAGATCCCTATGCTAGAAACTCTAAAACGTTGTTGAGAATTAAAATACCTAAAGAAATGAGGATATATATCGTGATCATGAATTGGAAGACTCAATATTATTAAGACATCAATTTTCCACAAAGTGATCTATAGGTTTAATGAAATTTCAATCATAATCCTAGAAGTTTGTTTTAAAAATTGAATTTGACAAGATGATTCAAAATTAATGTAGAAATTTCCAACGACCAAGAATAACCAAACAATCATGTAAAACAAGAGGAAAATCCAAAGACTCACACTACATGATTTCATTGGCTACTAAAAGTTTGAGTTATTAAAAAATAGTGACTGGTTTAAGATAGACATTAATTTATCTATAGATTAGATTCTATAGACTAGAATGGAGAGTCCAGAAAGAGACTTCCACTAATATGGCCAATTAATTTTCTGAAGAAGTGTGACTGGATTCAGTGACAGAAGTATCTCTTTTCAACAAATGGTATATTCAAATGGAGAAAAAAGTGAACCTAAACCCCTACCATCCGCGAGAATTAATTTGAAATGGATCATAAGCATCAAGGCTAAAATTAACAAGCTTATAGAAGAAAACATAGGAGAACATTTATGGATGTGACTTTCTAAGCAGGATAGACAGAATAATAAAAGCAATAATCATAAAAGAAATAAACTGATAAATTAGTTTTCAACCAAATTAAAATCTTCTATCAGTAAGAAACACCTTTAAGCAAATGAATAAGCAAGCCATAAATTAGGAGAAAATGTTTGCAGAACATACATCCGATATAAGTATTTAAATGTATACATGCGTGTGTGTATAAATACTTTCTTAAATCTACCTTAAAAATCCAAACAACCCAATACAAAACGGGCAAAAAACATCAACATGCATTTCACAAAGTGAAGATATATGAATGCCCAATAAATCCTTTAAAAAGAACTCAATCCCATTAGTAGAAAGTAATAATTAGTAATAAATTAGTAATATTTTAAGCAATTATTAAAACAACAACGCATACCTTTTAAAAGAGGTAAATTAAACCCTGTGTGAGGCAAAAGGATATGCAGCAACCGAAACTGATAGTGGGAATATAAAATGGCACAAATACTCTTCAGGAGGGGGGGGCAGTTTCTTTGAAAGTTAAACATACAATTTCCGAAAGACCCGGTAATCCCACCCTCTGTATTTACCCAAAAGAAATTAAAATGTGCACCCACACAAGGACTGATACTAATGTATTAGAGGCTATAGTCATAATAGCCCAAATTTTAAACAATCCAAATGTCTATCAATAAATAAACTTATAAAATTATTGCAGGAGGTGACGTCAACAAAACAGTAGACTAAGTTGACCACCTGTGGCAAATGACCCTCCCTTAGAACAGTGAAAATCAGTCCAAATCTGTTAAGAATCAACTTTTCCAAAACTCTGCAAGATGATCAAGGCTAGGGGGAAAAAAATAAACTAAAAATGGTAGTGGAGCCACAGGACAAGTAAACCAGGCCTCTCCTTCCCCTGGATTCGTGTGGCACTTTGTGTGGCTGCTGGTGGCAGCTTGGCGGCCCAGCCCCATTCAAGTGTGGGTCCCTGGCGCTCAGTGCATCTGAACAGAAATCTTGGGCGTCTTTGTACATCAGCTCCAATTGGGGGCACGGAAGGCCAGCTCGGAGCACGTGGCTGGTCCCCTAGCCTGGAAGTTTTCTAGAGCAGAAAAATGGGGAGTGGAGCCGCGGATAGAGCACGTGCTGAAAGCAGAAGGAAGAAGGCAGGCTGGAGCGCAGTAGTGGAGCAGCGCTGACCACAGCTGCTGGGGCTAAAAGAAAAGGGCCCTGGGAGAAAAGCGGGGGGTGGGGGGGGGGGGTGGGGGGTGGCAGATAGGAAACTCCTTTTTTTTGAAGAGGAAACAGTCACACATACTGGGGAATTTTTAAAAGCTACCACACTTGCTGAAGCCAAGATTCAGCTTCAAGAGACCTGGCATGAACCCAATCGTTCGCCACGGGTTTTTCTTTAGGGTCAGTATCAACTGGGCTAAGTGTTGATGACCAGGAAGCAATTGCTCCTGCCACAACCAAATAGAAGGCTGGAAGTTTTTTTTTTTTTTTTTTGTTTTTTTTTTTTTTTTTTTTTAAGAAAAGAGAAGAAAAAAGCTTCAACATTTATTGAGAACTAATTATGTGCAAGGACGTGTCCTAAGCAGTTTACATATAGGACCTCATTTTGTGCTAGCAACAGCTCCATGAAGTAGGAACTAGTATTATCTCCCTGCTCCTGAGAAGACTAAGTCACAGAGAGGTTACATGACTTGCCCCTAATAGCACAGCTAGCTAGTTCAGTAACAGGACTTTGAATACTTGATGCCTCAGTTCAGACACCGTGCTTTCAGAAAAGTGGGAAAAGATGGCTGCAGTAGGAAAAGTTTCCCTTCGTTCTTCCCACAAGAACCTCCGTAGCGTGGAGAATGGGGAGAAAAAAAAAGAGCTTTGCGCGCCCCCTTGTGGTTATAATGTGTAATGCCCTCTAACACCGTAAATCGGGGTTACATCTTAACAGGGCAGCGGCTCTCACTTGGTAGTCTCATTTAAGAGGTAGCTGCTGGTCAAGTCTATAACTGAGAATCATCTCTAGCTTCTGTTGACATAATTAAGTGGAGAACACAGTCTAAAGACAAGGACAATCATCACAATAATGGCAACCCTGAACCCTTTAATCCACTTCTCAAAGTACTTTTCCATCTGTTCTCTCATTTCCCCCCACTGTAAATGTTGAGGCATTCGTGTTCCAAACCTCAAAGGATGCCCTTGGCATACCTGGAGAATGGCTCAGAGGCAAAGTCTCTCATTACCTAGGGACAGTGATTCCAATCAATACTTCAACCCAGCAGATACTGAGGGTTGGAGAAAACCCTTAGAAGCCTGTACAAGAGTTTGTTCCTATTTTGGGCTTGAAAAATTATGTCCATAGGTGGACTCAGGAGTCTTGGGAAGTCATCTGAACATGACTCCCGGCCCAAAGACCCAAGTGACAAAGGTGCAGAGGAACTTGAAATGCACCAATAGGGTATGACTGTCACCCTTCTCCAGTGGGCCTCAGTTTGCCCATCTCCAAAGTGGGAGTGCTGGAATGCATTCTGACAACCTTCTGCATTCCTTAAATAAGGGTGAAAACACACCCCTTACCTATGACTTCAGAAGAAGCCAAATTAGAGAGCACAGAAATGAAGGACGACGGGAGACACCAGAAGGGAAAGTGGCCTTTCACTTAAATACTCCAGCCACAAACCTAAGATACATCTTAGGCATCTTATTCCTCATCCCCCGACATCATGTCAGTCACAAGGACCTTCCAAGTTTGGTCCTGCTGTCCATCCCTGCCTCTGCTATTCCAGTTCCACCATCAACTTTCCTTGCCCATCCTCTAACAATGTTTGCATCCTATTAGTCTCTTTGTCTCCCTTTAACTCTTGGGCGTGGTAGTCTCTCCACTCAGTTGTTACAGGAACATTTCTAAAACCCAAATAGAACAGTTTTATTACTCTTCTCAAACCCTTCAAACACTGCACCACCCCTGCAAGAATCAATTCTCTACCTCCTTTACAATAATGCCCTGCCCACCGTGTAGTCCCATCTGTGGCCCCTACTTCCTTTTGGTTCCCATCATGGACCTCACAAGCAACTTGGCATCTTGGGGATTAATAAATCTGTCTCTTGCTCTTCTTTTTAATTTGCTGCCTGGAGGGGTTTTCTTGCAAATCAGACTCCTCTAGGAAGCCACGCCTAGAAAAATCCTCCTGCCCTAAGCATACATGTATTCATTCATTTTTTTGTGCCAACAGGGATCACTTTACCCAACTCTTCAATAGCAGAAATCTAGCATGCCCAGACAATTATCAGCCCTGTTAAGAAAACATTTATTTATAGGGTGGGCCATGGTGGCTCAGTGGCAGAGTTCTTGCCTGCTGTGCCAGAGACCCGGATTCGATTCCTGGTGCCTGCCCATGCAAAAAAGAAAGCATTTATTTATTCATTCAATCAATATTTATTAAACCCTTAGTGGATTCTAGGCACCGTGCAATGGTGAACAAGATAGAGCAAGTCCCTTTTCCCTTGGAGTTTACAGTGTAATTGGGAGCCAGATTTTTTTAATATGAAAATTCAAAATTATTTCAAATAGTGGTCAATGGAAGAAGTAAAAATAATGGAATGCCTGTGTGTATGGAAGGGAGGACATCAGGACTTCCTTCTGTGATTGTGCAAGCTCCCTCTGTGACACTTTTGGAGAACTACTTAAATTGATGTGGTCAGGGAAGCCTCTCCAAGGAGGTAACAGCTGATCAAAGAAGAGAAGAAGCCGGCCTGCAAATACCTGGAAGAAGAGTGATCAGACAAATGGACTCGTGCGTGTGAAACCATGAGGTAGGAAGGAGCCTGGGGGGCCGGAGGGGGGGGGGGGCGGGGCGGAGGAGGGTTGCTGTCTCCAAACACCAAAACAGCTCATCTAATAGCAGGGATGTATCCCTTCGACAAAAATTATCAATAGGTAGGGTGAGTCTTGATCTAAGAACAGGCTAAATTTCAGAAGTATCTAGCCATGTCTGATAACCCAGATGTTTATACTCACGCACATTATTTATTGTTTTAGTTGAAGAGGAAGAAAGTTTTACATCCATTCAAGGGATTCTGAGGCTGTGAAGATTTCAAATATTGGTCCTTACTTTTCACCTACAAGAGTGAAATGAATGAACTACAAATACATGCAGTATTTGAATGAATGAAATCCTATTCATTTCAGCATTGCCGATTGCCTAAAGTCTTGAAAATCATTGTTTCACCTATTTTTTTTTCTGCTTTTTTTTCAGTTGTTTCAGGTGGAAAGTAAATCCGGTGGATACTTCATCATCGCTGGAAATGGAAGTGTTATACATTTGTGTGTGTGTGTGTGCATGTGTGTGTGTCTACACACATTATGATTGTAATTAAGGAAATGACAGATATGTCTTGGAATGTGAGAGATATGTCTTGGAAAAAAAAAAATGGAAAAAGACCTCCACAAGCAGAAGCTGTAGGAGAAGCCTCCTCCGGGGTGAGCATGTGTGACTCAGAGGGTAAGAGAGGAGCCAACTCTCCATGTCTGTGCAAAATCCAGTGTGGACTCACTCGCAGTGAGGATGCCAGAGAAAGCAACCCTGGCGTCTCAGACAGAGACGTCTTTGAGCTGAACCTAACATCACTGGAGTCCTTACTTCAGGAATTTATGATAGAAATAAATTTTGTCCAGAGAGACTGCTCCTGGGTTCTGCACTGAAAACCCACACCATGCATTGTAACAAGGTGACCCAGGAAAGACTTGCCTCCTAGGGTTCATTTTGAGCTCTCACTGAGAAGACAAGACAAATGTTTCATTGTTGCCAGAATGCTCCAGTTTCCTTAAATAGTGTCCTGAATTTAGCTTTGAGGAAGAATGTCTCTTTTTCTGGAAAGCCACCTCTGAGAGGTGCCTGTATGTGCGCACGCATTTTATGTGTGTGTTATTGTAAAAGCAGTTGTTTGCAGGAGATTTAGATCTGAGATTCAAAAAATGGCGGAAGACAAAAGAGTTGCTCTGTACCCTCACATAGATGAATTATGATACTTACTGGGCAAGCTGTTGATTGTTTAATGGACTCAAGTGTATAGAATAACATTAATCATATACCTTGGCTCATATTCCAAGTCATATCTGTCATTTCCTTAATTACAATCATAATGTGTGTAGACACACACATGCACACACACACACACAAATGTATAACACTTCCATTTCCAGCCATGATGAAGTATCCACCGGATTTACTTTCCACCTGAAACAACGAAAAAAAAGCAGAAAAAAAAAATAGGTGAAACAATGATTTTCAAGACTTTAGACAATCGGCAATGCTGAAATGAATAGGATTTCATTCATTCAAACACTGCATGTATTTGTAGTTCATTCATTTCACTCCTGTAAAATATTACATAGTCTGGATATATCACTATTTATCCATTCTCTTATCAACAGATATTTGGGATTTTAGACGTTTTTGCTTTTTCAAACACTCTGCCATGAACACTCTTTTCATGTGTCACCTGGCAAATGTTAGTTTTCTAGCAAATAGCACTAGGAGTAGAGAATGAAAGTGTTGAATTTTCCAAAGTAATAACTTTGGAATAATAAAATAAATCTTATAAATTTATTTTAATAAATAAATTAATAATAAAATAAAAATAAAATTTAATAAATAAAGTAATAATTAAAAAAATCTTATAATTCACACAAAAGCAAAATTGTGTGGATTCCTGCTTTCCCCAACATTTTATATTGTTAGACTTTTCAAATTTTGTTTATTAAATGGAGAAAATGGTATCTTATGTGTTTCAGATTGATTTTTTTATAAGAGAAGTTGTAGGATTCACAGAAAAATCATCCAGAACGTACAAGTTCCTGTATATCCCCTTTCACACTCACAATTATCCCTATTATTAACAGTTTGCAATAGCGTGGTAAATTTGTTACAACTGAAGAAACAATATTGTTATAATTAAATACTATTAAGTATAGTTCATACCATTTGAGTTGAATAGTCAAGATTTTTTAAAAATATTTGTTCTTGTAACATGTAAACAACTAAAAATTTTCCATTTTTAACCACATTGAAATATAAATTATCGTAGTGTTAATTACATTCACATGTAGTGTTATCATAACTCCTATCCATTACCAAAATTTTTCATCACCCAACAGAAACTCTTTACCAAATAAGCACCAATTCCCCATTCCCTACCACAATCCCCACCACTGTTAACCTCTGTTCTAGGTTTTTTTACTACATGAATTTGTAATTATTTCATATAAATTATATCATATAATATTTTTCCTGTTGTGTCTGGCTTATGTCTCTAACCAGGGTGTCTTCAAGTTTCATCCATGTTGTTGCATTTATCAGCAATTCATTCCTTTTTTTACAACTGAATGATATTCCATCATAGGTATATACCACATTGTTAATCCGTTCATCCGTTGATGAACACTGGGTTGCTCCAACTTTCGGCAATTGTGATAATGCCACTATGAACCTCAGTAGGCAAATACCTGCATGAGTTCCTGCTTTCGATTATTTGGGGGCTGTGCTGGTTAGAAATTGTTACGTATTTCAGAAAAGCCATGTTCTCTTAAAGACTGATTCAAACTTGTGGGGGCAGCCGTCTTCTTTATTCCTAATTCAATATGATAGGGTGAGGTCTTTTGATTAGGTTGTTTCCATGGAGATGTGACACACTCAGTTGTGGGTGTGACCCTTTGATTAGATGGAGATGTGACTCCACCCATTCAAGGTGGGTCTTGACTAGTTTACTGTAGTCCTTTAAAAGGGGAAACATGTGGAGCAAGCAGACACAGACATTTGGAGAGACATTTGGAGATGTTAGGAGTGCCAACTGAGAAAGCTTAGACACACGTGTTCAGAAAAGCAGACGCACAAGGAGACACCGGGAGGTAAGAGAGCTGACAGAAGCTAGATGGAAACCAAAGCCCAGCAGACAAAGCCACATGCCTTTCCATGGGACGCTAAACTAAGAGATGAAATCCAGAGTTTTGTCCCAGAGCAGCTAAGTCAGGACCTACAGACATCTTAAGAGGAAGCCACTGGAATCAGAACCTGGAAGCAACGGAACCAGAAACAAGGACCAGCAGACACCAGCCACGTGCCTTCCCATATGATGGACATCTGCCTTTCTTCAGTCAAGGTATCTTTCTCTGGATGTCACTTAATAAATCCCCTTTATAAAAGCCAACTCATTTCTGGCATATTGCATTCTGTCAGTATCAGCAAACTAAAACAGGGGTATATATGTAGAAGTGGGATTACCAGGTCATATGATAATTTTTATACGTAACTTTCTGAGGAAATGCCAAAGGGTTTTCCACAGCAGCTGCATGATTTGACTTTACCACCAACAATGAACTCGTTTTCTAATTTCTCCACATTCTCTCTGACGCTTTTTTCCATTGTTAATAGTAGCCATTCTAATGTGCTTGAAATGGTTTAGATTTGCATTTCCCTAATGACTAATGTTGTTGAGTTCTTTTCATGTGCTTTTGGCCATTTGTATTTCTCTTTTTTAGAAATGTCTATTCAAGTCATTTGCCCAGTTTTTTATTGAGTTGTTTGTCATTTCGCTATTGAGTTGTAGGATTCTCTTATATATTCTGGCTATTAAAACCTTATCAGATGTGTGGTTTAACAAATATTTTCTCCCATTCTGTGAATTTTCTTTTCACTCTCATGATGAAGTCCTTTTGATGCACAAAATTTTTCATTTTGATGAAGTCCTGTTTATCTACTTTTCTTTTGTTGCTCATGTTTTTGGTGCAAAGTCTGAGGAACCTTTGCCTAACACAAGGTCCTGAAGATACTTCCCTATGCTTTCTTCTGGGAGTTTTATAATTTTGGTTCTTAAATATGCCTTTGATTCACTTTGAGTTAGTTTTTGCATATGATATGAGATAGGAGTCTACCTTCATTCATTTGTATATGGATGTCCAGATTTCCCAGAACAGTTTGTTGAAGAGACTGTTCTTTCCAAACTGAGTGGACTTGTCAAAGATCAGTTGGCCAAAGATGTGAGAGTTTAGGGCAGTCCAACAGTGGTTCAGTTGCAAGAATTCTTGCCTGTGGAGCTGGAGAACCAGGTTTGATTCCCGGAGCCTACCCATGCCAAAAAAAAAAAAAAAGATGTGTTTATTTCTATACATTCAACTCTATTTCATTAGTCTATATGTCTGTCCTTGTGTTAGTACCATGTTGTTTTAATTACCATATCTTTGTAATAAATTTTAAAATTGGCAACTGTTCCTCTAACTTCTTTCTTATTTTTTTTCAAGATATTTTTTTTGCTATTCTAAGCTCTTTTCCATTCTATACAAATTTGATGATTGGCTTTTCCATTTCTGCAAAAAGAAGGCTGTTGGGATTTTGATCAGGGTTGCATTGAATCTGTAAATCACTTTTGCAGAACTGACATCTTAACAATACATGAACACAAAATGTCCTTCCATTTATATTAGGTCTTTGATTTCTTTTAGCAATGTTTTTTAGTTTTTCATGTACAAGTCCTTTATACCTTCATTAAATTCATTCCTTGATATTTTATTCTTTTAGTTGCTCTTGTAAATGGAATTTCTTTCTTGATTTCCTCTTCAGATTGTTCATTATTAGTGTGTGGAAGCACTACTGATTTTTGTGTATTAATCTTGTACCTAGCCACTTTCATTATTAGCTCTAGAATCTTTGTGGTAGATTTTTCAGGGTTTTTTATGTATAGGATCAGGTCATCTGAAAATTTTCCTTCCTCCTTTCCATTTTGCATGCTATTTATTTATTTATTCCTGATTATTCTGGCTAGAACTTCCAGTGCAATGTCAAATAACAGTAGTTATTCTCATTGCTGTATAGTGCTTATTTAAATGAGTCTAACACAATTTATATATTCTATTGTGGATGGACATTTGAGTTTTTTACAGGTTTTGGCTATAGCACTGCTGTGAACAGTCTCGTGCATGGCTTTTTATCATGTTGGTCATATGCATCAATGAATACCTGTTAAGTCCCAGGAATTGCAAATGTTCAACCTAATAGACCCCGCTACGTGCGGTTGACAAGAGACTAAACTTAAATTCAAAAACACAATCAGGTTGCAAGTGAAAGGATAGAAAAATATACCATGCAAATAGCAACCAAAGGAGAGTTGGGGTGGCTATACAGATATCAGATGAAATGAATGCTAAATCAAAAAATTTTTTGAGGGACAAAGAAGGTCACAGTACGTTGCTAATGGGGCCAATTTACAAGGAGACCATAACACATAAATATGCAGGCGCTTAATGGCAGAGTCCCAAAATACAAGAAGCAATTATTGACAGACGTGAATGGAGAAATGGGCGGTTCTAATTAATAATAGGAGACTTCAATCCGCATAAACAGATGTTTTTGATGGTTCTATCTATTATGGAACAGATAGAAAATCTAGGGCAGAAGATCAATAAGGAAATAGAAGACTTGAGCAATACTACACACTTACTTTGGGGCCTCAATTCCTGAAAGATAAATACATCTTTGATGCGCTAATTCATTAAGATTACAAAGCTTATTTGTTATCTTGGCATAGCCTGACGTAACTGAAAAGATACAGGAAGACACCTCCCTGTCCTGGATGAAATGTGTGACCCACACACTGAGAACTTTCAGGACAGTCATGTCTAATGTCTAGAGCCTCGCAGAGAGTCGGGGCACGCTGCTCCGCCCCTCAGGTCTCTTTTTTTAAAATAATCACTTCAATTAAAATATAATATGTCTCTGTTTCTTGAAGATGACTGTATAAGGATATAGTATCCACAATGTGACTGTGTGATTGTGAAAACCTTGTGTCTGATGCTCCTTTTATCTACCTTATGGACAGATGAGTAAAACATATGGATTAAAAATAAATAAATAATAGGGGGAACAAATGTTAAAATAATTAAAAAAAAGAATCCTTCTAGGGTGATGGCAATGTTCTAAAACTGAACTGTGATGATGGTTGCTCAACTTTGTAAATTTACAAAAAACCATTGAATTATTTAATATGGCAAATTTTATGGTATGTCAATGATATCTCAATAAAGTTGTTAAACTAAAACAATGAAATAGAAATACATATAATATGTCTTTAGAAAGTCCATAAATCATGAGTTATAAAGTCTGATGAATTATTACAAAATGAGCTAAACCGTGTAGCCATGACCCAGGTCAAAAAATAGAACTTGAGGGGCCAAGATGGCGGCTTAGTAAGGTACGTGCGTCTTAGTTCCTCCTCCAGAGCAACTACTAGGTGAACAGAAACAGTGCAGAACAGCTCCCGGGGCCACGGCAGGGAATAGACACACTGCATACCCCAGTCTGGACTGGCTAGTCTGACTGCGAGACTCGGCTGCGGTGAGATCCCCGAGTGGTGCGCGATTTCCCGAGCACCGGCAGCTGTGGCGGCCGGAGCTCCTCCCTCCCTCCTTCCCAGGCCGGCTGAGAGTCTTGGAGAGGCAAGTTTCCCAAGCCGCGGCGGCCGGCACCCCTCTTTTGTGGGCGGCTTCCTGGTCCGGCTACGAGTCTCGGATCAGAGGGCTACCCAAACCACGGTGGCCCTCCCCCGCGGGCAGCTTCCTGGTCCGGTGGCGAATTCCCCGGGCCCGTTGAGGCCGGCAACTGACACCCCTCCAGAGAGAGGAGGGAATTTCCGACAGTGGCAGGGACTGGGTCCAACCAAACACCAATAGGGGAATTAATAAAGGAGCCACAGGGTCCCCTCAAGCTGTGGTGGCTGACGCCCCGACCACGCGCAGCCCCCTGAACCAACTGAGAGAATTGGATCGGAAATCCCCAGGCCACAGAGATCGGTGACCGGGGGGATCCCTTCCAAACACGTGAGACAAACGTGTGCCACGAGCACCACCTACTGGGCAGGATAAGAAAAACAGAACCCAGAGATTTCACAGAAAAATCTTACAACCTTGTTGGGTCCGACACCCAGGGAAATCTGACTAAATGCCCAGACGCCAGCAGCAGAAGATAACAGTCCACGCTCAGAAGATTGAGATTATGGCCCAGTCAAAGGAACAAACCAATAGTTCAAATGGGATGCAAGAGCTGAGACAACTAATGCTGAATATATGAACAGAAATGGAAAACCTCTTCAAATATGAAATCGATAAATTGAGGGAGGACATGAAGAAGACATGGGCTGAACATAAAGAAGAAATAGAAAAACTGAAAAAACAAATCACAGAACTTATGGAAATGAAGGATAAAGTAGAAAAGATGGAAAAAGCAATGGATACCTACGATGATAGATTTAAAGAGACAGAAGATAGAATTAGTGATTTGGAGGATGGAACATCTGAATTCCAAAAAGAAACAGAAACTATCGGGAAAAGAATGGAAAAATTTGAACAGGGTATCAGGGAACTTAAGGACAATATGAAGCGCACAAATATACGTGTTGTGGGTGTCCCAGAAGGAGAAGAGAAGGGAAAAGGAGGAGAAAAACTAATGGAAGAAATTTTCACTGAAAATTTCCCAACTCTTATGAAAGACCTAAAATTACAGATCCAAGAAGTGCAGCGCACCCCAAAGAGATTAGACCCAAATAGGCATTCTCCAAGACACTTACTAGTTAGAATGTCAGAGGTCAAAGAGAAAGAGAGGATCTTGAAAGCAGCAAGAGAAAAACAATCCATCACATACAAGGGAAACCCAATAAGACTATGTGTAGATTTCTCAGCAGAAACCATGGAGGCTAGAAGACAGTGGGATGATATATTTAAATTACTAAAAGAGAAAAACTGCCAACCAAGACTCCTATATCCAGCAAAATTGTCCTTCAAAAATGAGGGAGAAATTAAAACATTCTCAGACAAAAAGTCACTGAGAGAATTTGTGACCAAGAGACCAGCTCTGCAAGAAATGCTAAAGGGAGCACTAGAGTCAGATACAAAAAGACAGAAGAGAGAGGTATGGAGAAGAGTGTAGAAAGAAGGAAAGTCAGATATGATATATATAATACAAAAGGCAAAATATTAGAGGAAAATATTATCCAAACAGTAATAACACTAAATGTCAATGGACTGAATTCCCCAATCAAAAGACATAGATTGGCAGAATGGATTAAAAAACAGGATCCCTCTATATGCTGTCTACAGGGAAACACATCTTAGACCCAAAGATAAACACAGGTTGAAAGTGAAAGGTTGGGAAAAGATATTGCATGCAAATAACAACCAGAAAAGAGCAGGAGTGGCTATACTAATATCTAACAAATTAGACTTCAAATGTAAAACAGTTAAAAGAGACAAAGAAGGACACTATATACTAATAAAAGGAACAATTAAACAAGAAGACATAACAATCATAAATATTTACGCACCGAACCAGAATGCCCCAAAATACGTGAGAAATACACTGCAAACACTGAAAAGGGAAATAGACTTATATACCATAATAGTTGGAGACTTCAATTCACCACTCTCATCAATGGACAGAACATCTAGACAGAGGATTAATAAAGAAATAGAGAATCTGAATATTACTATAAATGAGCTAGACTTAACAGACATTTATAGGACATTACATCCCACAACACCAGGATACAGCTTTTTCTCAAGTGCTCATGGATCATTCTCAAAGATAGACCATATGCTGGGTCACAAAGCAAGTCTTAACAAATTTAAAAAGATTGAAATCATACACAACACTTTCTCGGATAATAAAGGAATGAAGTTGGAAATCAATAATAGGCAGAGTGCCAGAAAATTCACAAATACATGGAGGCTCAACAACACACTCCTAAACAACGAGTGGGTCAAAGAAGAAATTGCTAGAGAAATTAGCAAATACCTCGAGGCAAATGAAAATGAAAACACAACATATCAAAACTTATGGGATGCAGCAAAGGCAGTGCTAAGAGGGAAATTTATTGCCCTAAATGCCTATATCAGAAAAGAAGAAAAGGCAAAAATGCAGGAATCAACTGTCCACTTGGAAGAACTGGAGAAAGAACAGCAAACTAATCCCAAAGCAAGCAAAAGGAAAGAAATAACAAAGATAGAGCAGAAATAAATGAAATTGAAAACATGAAAAGAATAGAGAAAATCAATAAGGCCAGAAGTTGGTTCTATGAGAAAATCAATAAGATTGATGGGCCCTTAGCAAGATTGACAAAAAGAAGAAGAGAGAGGATGCAAATAAATAAGATCAGAAATGGAAGAGGAGACATAACTACTGACCTCACAGAAATAAAGGAGGTAATAACAGGATACTATGAACAACTTTATGCTAATAAATACAACAATATAGAGGAAATGGACGGGTTCCTGGAAAGACATGAACAACCAACTTTGACTCAAGAAGACATAGATGACCTCAACAAACCAATCACAAGTAAAGAAATCGAATTAGTCATTCAAAAGCTTCTTAAAAAGAAAAGTCCAGGACCAGACGGCTTCACATCTGAATTCTATCAAACATTCCAGAAAGAATTAGTACCAACTCTCCTCAAACTCTTCAAAAAAATTGAAGCGGAGGGAAAACTACCTAATTCATTCTATGAAGCCAACATCACCCTCATACCAAAACCAGGCAAAGATATTACAAAAAAAGAAAACTACAGGCCAATCTCTCTAATGAATATAGATGCAAAAATCCTCAATAAAATTCTAGCAAATCGTATCCAACAACACATTAAAAGAATTATACATCATGACCAAGTAGGATTCATCCCAGGTATGCAAGGATGGTTCAACATAAGAAAATCAATTAATGTAATACACCATATCAACAAATCAAAGCAGAAAAATCACATGATCATCTCAATTGATGCAAAGAAGGCATTTGACAAGATTCAACATCCTTTCCTGTTGAAAACACTTCAAAGGATAGGAATACAAGGGAACTTCCTTAAAATGATAGAGGGAATATATGAAAAACCCACAGCTAATATCATCCTCAATGGGGAAAAATTGAAAACTTTCCCCCTAAGATCAGGAACAAGACAAGGATGTCCACTATCACCACTATTATTCAACATTGTGTTGGAGGTTCTAGCCAGAGCAATTAGACAAGAAAAAGAAATACAAGGCATCAAAATTGGAAAGGAAGAAGTAAAACTATCACTGTTTGCAGACGATATGATACTATACGTCAAAAACCCAGAAAAATCCACAACAAAACTACTAGAGCTAATAAATGAGTACAGCAAAGTAGCAGGTTACAAGATCAACATTCAAAAATCTGTAGCATTTCTATACACTAGCAATGAACAAGCAGAGGGGGAAATCAAAAAACGAATCCCATTTACAATTGCAACTAAAAGAATAAAATACCTAGGAATAAATTTAACTAAAGAGACAAAAAACCTATATAAAGAAAACTACAAAAAACTGCTAAAAGAAATCACAGAAGACCTAAATAGATGGAAGGGCATACCGTGTTCATGGATTGGAAGACTAAATATAGTTAAGATGTCAATCCTACCTAAATTGATTTACAAATTCAATGCAATACCAATCAAAATCCCAACAATTTATTTTTCAGAAATAGAAAAACCAATAAGCAAACTTATCTGGAAGGGCAGGGTGCCCCTAATTGCTAAAAACATCTTGAGGAAAAAAAACGAAGCTGGAGGTCTCGCGCTGCCTGACTTTAAGGCATATTATGAAGCCACAGTGGTCAAAACAGCATGGTATTGGCATAAAGATAGATATATCGACCAATGGAATCGAATAGAGTGGTCAGATATAGACCCTCTCATCTATGGACATTTGATCTTTGATAAGGCAGTCAAGCCAACTCACCTGGGTCAGAACAGTCTCTTCAATAAATGGTGCCTAGAGAACTGGATATCCATATGCAAAAGAATGAAAGAAGACCCGTATCTCACACCCTATACAAAAGTTAACTCAAAATGGATCAAAGATCTAAACATTATGTCTAAGACCATAAAACAGTTAGAGGAAAATGTAGGGAGATATCTTATGAAACTTGCAATTGGAGGCAGTTTTATGGACCTTAAACCTAAAGCAAGAGCACTGAAGAAGGAAATAAATAAATGGGAACTCCTCAAAATTAAACACTTTTGTGCATCAAAGAACTTCATCAAGAAAGTAGAAAGACAGCCTACACAATGGGAACCAATATTTGGAAATGACATATCAGATAAAGGTCTAGTATCCAGAATTTATAAAGAGATTGTTCAACTCAACAACGAAAAGACAGCCAACCCAATTACAAAATGGGAAAAAGACTTGAATAGACACCTCTCAGAGGAGGAAATACAAATGGTCAAAAGGCACATGAAGAGATGCTCAATGTCCCTGGCCATCAGAGAAATGCAAATCAAAACCACAATGAGATATCATCTCACACCCACCAGAATGGCCATTATCAACAAAACAGAAAATGACAAGTGCTGGAGAGGATGCGGTGAAAGAGGCACACTTATCCACTGTTGGTGGGAATGTCAAATGGTGCAACCACTGTGGAAGGCAGTTTGGCGGTTCCTCAAAAAGATGAATATAGAATTGCCATACGACCCAGCAATACCATTGCTAGGTATCTACTCAAAGGACTTAAGGGCAAAAACTCAAACGGACATTTGCACACCAATGTTTATAGCAGCGTTATTTACATTTGCAAAGAGATGGAAACAGCCAAAATGTCCATCAACAGACGAGTGGCTAAACAATCTGTGGTATATACATACGATGGAATATTATGCAGCTTTAAGACAGGATAAACTTATGAAGCATGTAATAACATGGATGGACCTAGAGAACATTATGCTGAGTGAGTCTAGCCAAAAACTAAAAGACAAATACTGTATGGTCCCAATGGTGTGAATCGACATTCGAGAATAAACTTGGAACATGTCATTGGTAACAGAGTTCAGCAGGAGTTAGAAACAGGGTAAGATAATGGGTAATTGGAGCTGATGGGATACAGACTGTGCAACAGGACTAGATACAAAAACTCAAAAATGGACAGCCCAATAATACCTAATTGTGAAGTAATCATGTTAAAACACTGAATGAAGCTGTATCCGAGCTATAGGTTTTTGTTTTGTTTTGTTTTGTTCTTACTATTATTACTTTTATTTTTTTCTCTATATTAACATTCTATATCTTTTTCGGTTGTGTTGCTAGTTCTTCTAAACCGATGCAAATGTACTAAGAAACAATGATCATGCATCTATGTGATGATGTTAAGAATTAATGATTGCATAGGTAGAATGGTATGATTTCTAAATGTTGGGTTAATTTCTTTTTTTCCGTTAATTAATAAAAAAAAATAGAACTTTATCAACATTATACAACTACCCCCTCATTTCCCTCTGCAAAGGCTATCACTATCCTTATTATAGTGCCATATAATTCTTTTTCTTTTTAAATTTTATATAAAAGGGAATCATGGCTCTTTTTAATTCACTGTGTGAGCTTTCATTCTTGTTATTGCATGGAGCAACGGCCCCTTCATTTTCATTGCAGGATAGTATGCTTATTCTCTTGTCAATGTGCTTTAGAGCTAAGATGAATTATATTGACATTAACACCTTTATACATGTATTTTGGTGCATATACTTACTCATTTCTGTTATGTATGTGCCTAAAAGTGAATTTGCTAAAGGGTACACGGGTGGTTCAGTGGTAGAATGCTTGCTTTTCATATGGGAGATCTGGGTTCGATTCCCAGACGGTGCACTCCCCCCCCCCAAAAAAGTGAATTTACTGAAGCATATGGAATGCATATATTCAGTTTTGCATTTATACACCTACAGTAGTATATGAAATTTAGTTTCTCCACATCCTCACCAACACAAGGGATCATCATGTGTTCTATACCATTCTGGTATATATATCTTGAATAATATCTTACTGAGGCTTTAATTGTCTTTTCCTTGATGGTTAGTGAGTATTGACACCCTGTCATGGGTTTACTGGCCATTTGGGGTACCCAGTATTGTGAAGGGATGGCTCATATTTTTTTCTTCTCTATGGTAAAATATAATCTTTCTTTACTCTGCACCATCTACATCTACTGAGTTACCCCCACATTTTATTTGCTTTCTTGACTAGTTCCTTTTTCCAAAGTCTGTGACTTCTACCCAACTTCGGTACTCCAACCATGAGTCATCATGGATTAAAGACAGACACAGGAAGCTGGAATGTGTTTTTATGGTGAAGGACATTGAAAGGAAGATTTCCAGAAGAGGGGAGGGGAGGGAATCTCAGACAATCAGGGTTGCTCTGTCATAGGGTATACATATGATCAGTCTTTGTTCTTCGATATTGGCAAAATTATTCTGGTATTTGGTTTCAGGCAGCACTTTTTGCCATCTATACAGTAGAGATATTCAGTTTCTAATTTTCTGCATTTCTTTCTGCACATCCTTCTGTCGCCTTGACATTCAACTTCTACTGGCTCTAATTGCCAATTTTTTGGGTAACGTGTTCAAGCTTCCTGGGAAAGATATGGCCATGATGAGTCTCTATGCAACCAAGATAACAGAGGACATAGAACGTTAAGGGGACAGAGTGGGAATGAAAAATCATCTAGATTCAAAAAAGGACTCTGTCATTTACTGATCTTTGTCTTTGGGCAAGTTATTTCAGTTTTCTTTCTCCCTGTTGCTCTCTTCTGTAAAATGGCAATCATAATAAAGGGGAATACCTCTTAAATTTGTGGTCATCATTAAATGAGTTAATGTATGTGAAGTGCTTTGAATAATATCTGGCACTTAGTAAGAGGGAACTAAATGTCAGGCTTTGCTGTTGTTTTTCTGAGCTGTTATTATTAGATAAGGGTCTTTTCCTGAGACTCCAGCTCCGCAAGGCTGCCTCTGTAAACACACTTTGGGCATGTTGCCATGTGCCGGTATAGAAATAGGCTTCCAATACTCAACACTTCAGAGGTAGAGTCTACTACAAGGTGAGACGCATGATTCTCAATGCTCGTGTGTATTCGTGCCTTCATGCAACCCTCTGTGTACTGGTCCCATAGAAACAAGTACTGTACCTCCATGGACCTCATATTTGCATGGGCACAAGTACATAGGCACAGCTCAAATTATTCACAGGTCCACGATCACACAAAACTGAACATACACCCATGTGCTCACAATACATACCCATCAGAGTGCATTCATCACCATGTATTAATGTACACATCAACCAACCAGTTACTCAGTCATATACATCTGTACACAAGCCCTTTGCCTGAACATACTTTGGGGTTTCAGTTTCTGACATATAGTAGCATTCTGTAAACATTAATCATTAATAATATTTGGAGACTTTCAAAAAAAGAAGAGATCTTTGAAATAAAATAATAATAGCTACTATTATACATTCCACTCCAGTGTGCCAATAATTTTTTATGTTCCCTTGGTGAAATGGTGAGAACTTACAACAACCTGTCATTATCTCCATTCTTCAGATGAGAAAACTGAGGCATAAAGGGAGACCATGTTCCCATAAAAGTCCCTAAATTTGTGAGGGAGAGAGTCAGGATTCAATGTCTGATCCACATGATTCAAAATGCATGTTCTATCCTGTCTGTGCATTCAGCCTCCCTATGCGGTAGAATTTTCTAGGAGAAGTTGGCTTCTCTTTGAACAATGTGCAAGGCATAGGGAGCTCCCACTGCTTTCCTTATAAAATCCACACTCCCTAGCCTGGACTTCAGCATTTTCTACCATCATCTACCCATGCCCTCATTCCACACACATTTATGAACAGCCAAGCCATGTCCTCATTGCTATGCACACACAAGTCTCTGCCCTCACTAATAAAAATAAGTCCAAAGAAACTATAAAGCGCACCCCTCTTGATTGTGGTTGTTTTTCTAAGGAGTTTCCCTCCTTGCTTCCTTAACAAAGAATGTAAATTTGTTTCATCATGGATGAGCTGGGGAGACAAAAAAATGAAAGGAAGAAAAGTGAACAGGACTTAGATGTATGCGTATGCATTAACTGCCACAGAAACCCAAAGGAGGCATTTGAATTGCTGCTACATCATCCAGCCTACTGGTCAACCAGAGGAAGGGGGCCAAAACAGCACCAAGTCATTCACACCCCGTGGTACCATGATCAGTACCATTTTCACCCTTGCCGAGGGATCTGTTCTCTTTCCTGGTACCATCCTGCTTGCAGGAGAAGGAGAAAATCTGCAGGAGGATATCCCCAAAGTGACACCCACACTCTTCAGCTAACACCTGACCTGGAGAACTTTCCCACTCCCAAACACCTGGATGAAAGTTAAGGTGCCCAAGACCTACCTTCTGCAGTCACCAGAGAGGTAGATAAGATGAGAGACACCAAGAAAGAGCATCAGACAGGCTATATTTTCCTCACTCTCACCCCATATAGAATGGGCCAAGGCATCCCCAGAAGGATCCTGCTTACAGTGGCTCCTAAAAAATAAACCCTAAAAATTTTGTCAATGGCCTTTGCGATTTTTGACTCCATATTTCCCTGAGTCACTGTGCATTGCATCTCCAACAACAAAAAAAAACCCGTAACCTTTGAAGTCTGCCTCTTCTGACTGGATGTGAAAGGAGACCTGCTTCCAAATCCCAGTGTGGTCTTTGACAATTCCCTTATGCTTTCATTCTCTGGACCCAGTATTTCTACCTTGAAAATAAGGTTAGGAGATTTGCATCAGATTATAGACTATCCAGTATTGGGCAAAAAGGGAAGTTACAGAGGCACAACTATACTGGAATAACCTGGAGAAATTTTTAAAATTCTCACACCAAAGCTTCATCTCCATAAATTCAGTGGACCTGGCTAGGTGTCAGGGCAAGGATGTTTGCAATAGTTCCTCCAAAATTATAATGAGCTCCTGCTTGCCTTGAGTTCTACAAGTCGTCCTATTCCTGACCTTCTAACACTCACCTTTAAATAGTTCCCAGCCACTTTCTTCACTTTGCAATCCATGTTATAAGATAAAATCAACATATTATAAAATGAATATCAAAGGCCACAGTAATCAGGAAGCTGCTATGTACCCTTCCTAAAAGCCCCATCAAGAACAAATATGTTGCTATATCAGAGATATCAATACCTAATACATTTATCTTCTACCAACTGGACACCCAAAAAGATATCTTCCCCTAACATCAAAGTAGGCCACTTATGGCCTACTAGGTTTATTAGCCCTAAATCTTTTATATATTAATTCATTCAATAAACATTTGTTAAGGAAGTAAATGAGCGTAACATCCAGCTTAACACCAAAGATACAGAGCTTTATAAGACAATCTTGGCTTCAAATCGATAAATAATATGCAAGCTTGAGATGGTGAAAGAAGAAAATGGCTTTGATATTCTTATTATAAGAGATTGTCCATGATAGTTCCTGTCCATGAATTCTTCTAGATGTAGTGCTAAATAATCATCAAAGAAACAGAACTTTTATAATCCTTGAAGCTTAAAGTTTGTCTTCATTTTATTTTTAAGCCCACTTGAGTGACCATCATTATTCCAACATTTTACTGAGTGTGGAAACAAATGTGGCAAGTAAGAGGGGATAGGAAAATGGAGATTAAGAGGAAACGGGAAGAGTTAAGAGGAAGGGATGATGGATCATGAGGAATAGAAGAAGGGAAAAGAGGAAAGACTGGACATGGTAACGCTGAACTTACTTCCAAGAGAGAAAACAACCTTAGTTGTCCATAGGGCTGATTAAGCATCATCCTATGTTTTTGTTATGTTTTATTCTGTTGTGTTGTTTTTTTACCGAAATACCAAGGTTTGAAGAGATGCATCTGGAAACACTGTTAGCTTCTTAATTTCTTTTATCTGCACTGTCTTCTCCTACATGTAGGGTTATTTATGTTCAGTGAGAGTCACACCCAAGTAAGTTTTTGAAGAATGAGAAAGGACACTGGATCTATTTTATCCTGAGCTGATTGACTACCAATTCCAACAATAACAGCCTTGCTGTGATGGACTTGGCTGTCTCATTCAAACCTCATCAGCCCCTGCTCCAGGCTACTCTAAATTCTGTACATATCACTTTCCCTTGAACCAAACACTTGATAAGTCCTAACTTCAAATTCCAGTCCTACCTTCATCCTATGCTCACCAAAACTGCAATCCCAAGACAAATGTGCTATCAAGCCACCCTATACCAACACTCAACTTCAACCCAACAAGCAACCCAACTACCAACTCCTAGCTCCACCCGACTTCACTACGAGAGCCATTAAACCATAAATATCATTTCCAGTCTAGTACAGTCTATACCAAACCATTAGCCTAGTCTAATTACATAACTACAACCCCTCACCCTCAACTCATCAGTTTTTATTTTCCTACCATCACCCAACCCAAAGATCGTATCTGCTCTGTACCACAATTAACTCCTTAACCACTAATGTAGCCCCTTGATACAACCTATAAATTCCCAATTTGGATTCCATTCCTCACCCCCAAGCCATGTCTTCAGCTTTCATTCCAGTAACAGTACTACTTTAAAATACTCTCTGACCAATCCTTTCCACCATTCCATCAGGAGCTCCAGTCTCTTACATCTATCTTGGCAATACAAAACCCAGTAAGAGATTCTGGCATGATATGAATCTGGCTGTAACATCAATAAGCTGCTTGACACCAGATCCCCATGATCCTAACACCATATGCAGGACCCCAAATCCTTTGAAAGAGATCTGAGTTACCTGAAGATTTATGAATCAGGATCAGAAGGATGACGATGGTTATTAAACAGAACTTCATGACTGACAGTTTCCCAGAGGATGAGGGCTGTGTTTTAGGAGAAGGAATAGAGGTCATTGCCACAGGGCAGTGCCCTGCCTTTATTATTTTCAGAAGGAAGCCAAGTTTGCGGGCAGTGAGATAAAAGGGCTGGAACATACCTGAGGTCACCCACGCAGAATAACATGTATTACATATCTCAGCTGGGCACCCATGTGAGTGTGGGAGATTTGCCAGCACCCATACCAAGGTGAGCCTTCCTTCCTAGTAAGAGACAAAAGCAAGTTAAACCCAGTTGATATTTTGTGTGAAACAGATTGAAAAAAATGAGTAAACTTATCAATTAAGCAATGATAAATCAACTAATTATAAGAAATAGTGAAACAAAAAGAATTGCCTACACCCTCTCATCAGAAGTAAATCCCATTAGTCAGTAGCATTTACTGCATATCCAGTGCCGTACTGACCATCATGGAAAAAAGGAAGAACAAAATGATGGTGAAGAGAAACTGATGGAGAAGGAATGGGAAAGGGGAGGAAAGATGGAGGGTGGAAAAAGAAAAGGTACTGGTCTGAACATGGGTCAGTCTGTTCTAAATGCTACAGAACAGACACAGTTCAGACCTCAGCCCTGTTGAGTTATGCAGCATCACCACTGTACAAACAAGGACAAGGAAGCTCAGTGAGATAATTCCCTTTTCTATGATCACCCAGCTAGTGAGGCATAGAGCCTAAATAAGAAATACAATGTTCTATTTACGCATTTCAGGGATATTCATTCTTTTCATACCTATAGGAATAGACTGTTTGGGGGTTGTGGATGTAAATAAATGAATTCCAGTCTGAGGATTTTGGACTCATCCCATAGGCAATAAAACTAGTTGAAACTTTCTGGGAGGACCATAGTGGATTTTATGGTTAAAAAGATCACTGTAGTACCCACCCCACCACACACACCCCCAAAAACACCTCTTCAAAAAAAAAATCACTATAGAGAATGTGTGCAAAATTCAACGGTGGTGTGGTAGTTGAATCTTGTACCCCAACAAACACATTTTTTATCTTAATCCTTGTCCCTATGAGCGTGAACTCATAAATGGAGCTTTTAAATATATTATTTTTAAGCTAGAAGGAAAAATCTGAAATGATGGCATGGTAGCCCATGGCAAACTCTGGGGTCTGTCCTGTAACTGCTTGTTGAAGAGTGCTTTGAAAACTATTGCTTTTTTTTCTTTCTTAGCTTTGTATATACGTTTTATTATACAATTTTTAAAAGTTTTTTAAAAAGATATTATTTTTAGTTGAGTTGGGCGAACTGAACTGGGGTGGGCATCAATTTGAATTGTTGGAAAACTTACAGGAAGAACCCGAAAGTTATGGAGAGATACAAAGGGGAAGACATCACCATGTGATAGGAGGAGATATACAAGCCAAGGAATGCCAAGGATTTCCAGCAGCCAGTACTAGAAGGCTACAGAGTTCACAGAGCAAACAAACCTTGCCAATATCTAGCCTCAAAACTGAGAACCAATAAATTCCCATTGTTTGAACCAATCCATTGCATGGCTATTTTGTGGTTGCAGTTCAGACTAGTTAAGCCAGGTGGGGAGGAGATGGGCTATGTCATTACAAAGACCTTAACTTTGACCAAGAGACTATTGACATGAACAAGAAATCCTCTGCTATGATGTAGAGTATATTCACTTCACTGAATGAAGCTGAATGTAAGAAATGAGGGAGGAGGGCTGGGGACACATATGAAACCAGAAGGAAAGATAGACGATAAAGACTGAGATGGTACAATTTAGGAATACCTAGGGTGTTCAATGTAATGACTACATGGACAAATTTTAAAATGTTTTTGCATGAGGAAGAACCAAAGAATGTCAGTATTGCAGGGTGTTGAAAATATATTGTCATTCATATTTTAAAACTTCAACTTCTGTGTGAGATTAAAGCAAGAAATGTTTATTTGGTGCAAGATTTATATTTTGACTAGTGTAACTTATATGGACAGTTTAATTGAACACTATAAGTACACGGAACCTGGAATAGGGCATGAGATTTTGTTGGTTTGTCCAGGTTAGTGTGCTGCCCCGATAAATCCCAGAGTAATTTGAACAGTGAATAAATAAGTATTTGCAAAGTCCCCTTGGGGGAATGGGAGAAAGGGGGAAAAATTCAACTTCTCCATTTAGAAAATTCCTGATATTCTCACAAGCAATGGGGACAACCAAATCAGTAAACTGAGCCCTCAATCTTGGGGTTTGCCCCTATGAAACTAATTCTGGCAAAGGATAGGCTAAGCCTACTAAAATTAGGCCTAAGAGTCACCCCCAGAGAGCCTCTTTTGTTGCTCAGACGTGACCTGTCCTTTCTAAGCTGACATGGCAAGCAGAGTTACTGCCATCCCCCCTCTATGTGGGACATGACTCTTAGGGTTGTAAACCTCCCTGGCAACATGGGACAGAAATCATGGGATGAGCTGGGACTTGGCATCAAGGGATTGAGAAAACCTTCTTGACCAAAAGGGGAAAGAGAGAAATGAGACAAAATAAACTGTCAGTGGCTGTGAGATTTCAAACAGAGTAGATAGATTATCCAGGAAGTCATTCTTATGCATTATATAGATATCCCCTTTTTAGTTTATGGTGTGTTAGAATGGCTAGAGGGAAGTACCTAAAACTGCAGAGCTGTGTTCCAGTAGCCATGTTTCTTGAAGATGATTGTATAATGATATGGCTTGTGCAACATGACTGTGTGATTGTGAAAACCTTGTGTCTGATGCACCTTTTATCTATGGTATGGACAGGTGAGTAAAAAATAGGGATAAGAAATAAATAAATAATAGGGATAACAAAGGTTGAAATAAATTGAGTAGATTGAAATACTAGTGGTTAATGAAAAAGGGGTAAGGGATATAGCATGTATGAGTTTTTTCTTTTTTCTCTTTTATTTCTTTTGCTGGAGAGATGCAAATGTTCAAAAAAATGGTCATGGTGATGACTACAGAACTATGTGATGATATTGGGAGCCATTGATTGTAATCATGTCAAGAATGTTTGTATGTGTGTTTGTTTACATTAAAAATATATTTTAAAACAGGAAAAAATTACTACTGCTTACAAATATGATTGTATCGAAAGCAACAACAAAATCAACTACAGACTGACACAAAAAATTTGACAAGATTCAAACATGAATCCATGTTGTCGCTGGAAGTGGAAAATGTTACAGCCCTTATTAAGGACCATTTGGTAGTGACTGTCAAAATTACAAATATATTTCCCCTTTAATTCAGCATTCCCACTTCTGAGAATTTGCTCTGGGAATTTATAATGGCGTGTTATAAAAGGATAGGTTACTCTTGGCCACATCATTTGCAAGAGCAAAGATTAGAAATAACCCAAGTGTCCATCAACTAGAGTCTCCTAAAACCATTTATGAAACACTCTGGGAGAGCAGGTTGTACTTGTTGCTAAAATGTTGGAACACCTCCTACTGGTTGATGAATTGCTGCTGCCCTGAGCCCCTGAGTGACATCTCTCTTCTGCCTATCCTATCCTTTCCCCAGGATTTCCTAGCTCCATGCTATACAACTAAAAGGTTAAAGGCCAGCACGGAAAAGAGACTCCAAGAATCTATCCCATCCCCTAAGCTGGAATTTATTCTGATTGTTCGATCAACCCACCGAAAGTATCACCTCTAGAGTATTGCCATTCACTTCACCTTGGGCCTCCAAAGAGCCCATGCTTTGTGGATGACTACCACGTTTGGCTTCAGTAAGTATCATGGTCAGATTCATGTACCAACTTGGACAGTTGGTTGTGCCCAGTTGTCTTGTCAGGCAAACGCTGGCTTGTCTGTTGCTATGAGACATTTCATGGAAGTAAATCATGACCACATTGGTGGCAACCACAGCTGATTGCATTTGCAAGCAGCTAAGGGAAGTGTCTTCTGCAACGAGTGATGCTTAATCTAATTACCAGGAGGCTTTTATGGAGGAGTCAGAAGAGGCAATCACACTTCCTGCTTCAGCCAGCCAGCCTCTCTTGAGAGTTTGTTGAGGACCTTCATTGGAGCTGCCAGCCTGTGGCCTGCCCTACAGATCTTGGACTCTTCTATTCCCACAGTTGCCCAGTCAGCCTCTCCTGAGAGTTCTTTGGGCACCTTCATTGGAGCTGCCAGTTTGTGACCTGTCCTACAGACCTTGGACTCCATGTAACCTCATGGTTACATGAAACACTTTTTACATTTTATATTTACAGATATCTCCTGCTGATTCTGTTTCTCTAGAGAACCCTAGGTAATACAGTAAGCCTGCCAAGGCACCTAAATTTTAACCCTTGTCCCAACCCTTATGTGTCCCCTAAAAACTCCCCACATTGTCACTCATAACAGCAACCACACAAGACTTTGGCTCTGAACAGCTCTATGAGAACCCAGGAAAGCAGATGGATGAGGAATAATTGAGGGCCACCACAGACACACACTGGATTCTGTAGGCATCATTGAGGCACAAATATGTTCACTGAGCCTGGATTAAATAAAAAATATCTAGCATGCAACTCTACTGGAAAGTTCTTAAGTTCTCACTCTCTTAAAAAATTAAATTAAATTTAAAACAACCTGATAATATTGCACATGTGCAGCTCTTCATCTGAAACATTCATTCATTTATTGAATGAATTACTTAATGGGGCACTGTATCAGTTGGATCTTCCAAGAAGTAGATACTAGGGTGGAGTAAGGAATTCAAGAAGTTTATTAGGAAGTTATGCCGTAAAAGATAAAAAGAGGAAGACTCAGGGATTGCACAAGGAAAGCCTTCAGACCCTAATGCAGATATAAGTCTTGTGAAAGGAAAGCAGAGAGGAAGCAAAATTGGACAGGGAGACCCTCAGACCCACCATACACATCTGCCAAAGTCTCAGTCAACCGAACTGAGAGCTCTAGAGGAAAGATAGCTTATTCATTGGGTCCACCTTGGAAAGAAATTTCCTGCCCATTCAGTCATTGGCTTGGGGCTGCCCATGAAGCATGTAGTCTCAGCTCAAAAGTTGTAACTCCTAAACCCACTTATAATGGTAGACTGTCAAGTAACTGTAGTACTTTCTTCCAGCTCTTTCTTGAAGGGAAATTCAAGTGGCATAGCTCCTTGTTGGCCACAATAACTTACTGTATGTCTGGAACAACTTTTGGGCCTGGGAATGTAAAAGGGAACAAAACAGAAAATGTCTTTTTTTCTCATGGACTTCATATTGCAATGGAAGAAAACAAGCCATTCATCTCAAGTAGTAATGGTTGCTATGGTGGGAAGATGGTACCATTTTATTTGGGGTGGTCATAAAAAGCTTCTCTGATTAAAGGGCATTTGACCAGAGATCTGAATGAAGTAAGTAACTTGCTCTGCAAATATCTGCAGCAAGATAACTCAGAATAGACCAAAGAGCAGTAGAAAAGGACACAAGGTAGGAGTAAGCCTGGCAAATTTGAGAAACAGCAAGACGAGCACAGCTAGAGAAGAGTGAGAGAAAGAAAGAATGCTGGAAGAGATGGCGTGTAGCAACTTGTAGGCCATGGAAAGAATTTTGGATTTCTACAGTAGTGAGGTGGGAAGACATTGACTGGTTGTGAGCAGAGGCATGTTATCTATCTTGTTTTAGAAAACTCTCTGTGACTGCTGAAACAGAGTCTTGAAAAACATGTATAAACCTACAACTTCTCTAATAATAAGAAGAAGAAGAAGAAGAAGAAGTCTGGCCTTTGCCCTCAGTGTCTGGGTGGTGATCTCTAAACCAATGGAATGTCACACCTGATAGGAGTGTGTCTTTGTTAGCATGGATGCCTTGATTCACACTGGGTAGTCTAACAATGTGATTTAGGTAGGGCTGGCCTTACCAGAAAGACCTACAATGTGATTTAAGGTAGGGGTTCTGGGTCACACTGTATCAGTTGCCCTCCAAAGGAGCTCAAGACTGAGGTCAGACACACGGACAATCAACCATACCTAAGCAATGGACCCTGGATAAAAACTCTGGATATCAGGACTTGTGTGGACACACTACAGAGTGTTGACCTAAACTAAAAAACAATAGACCTGATTTTTCTGAAGTCTAAGTGGTAAGTGATAACAAAGAGGCAGAGAATACAAACAGGGTCAGTTTAGAATCCTACGTGAAATACAAAGTATTTCTGAGCTCAGTGTGGAGCCATGCTCTGGTAAGCAGGAGGGAGATATGAAGAGAGTGTGAAAGACACGCCATGTGTGCACTCAGCCCACAGCCTGTACTCCACCTCCACTTTTCGTAGGATTTCCAAACTATGCAAAATTGTTGTGCAAGAATGAGCAGGCTTAGAATTTTAAAACAAGCATTTGCCATTTATTGCGTCTATGTCATCGGAAGGAAAAGAAGAGTGCACAGCAGTCAGTGGCTGGAAACCACTTCAGCCCAGATATTTAACACATCAAAATTATAGACTTTCTGTTATGGCTTAATATACCCAAGACCTCTACAAGATTTTGTGTTGATAAGCAGTGGAGAAAGTGAAACTCAAGAAGGAAAAAATGAGAGAAACTGATCCCACTCTGGAGAGGAAAATGTAGACTTGGTCATAAAATAGCAAACATCAAAGACACTATTTGAGAGCAATACAAATAGCAAAAGAAAGACAAATATACATTTTAAATCAAAAGGAATTGCATTACTTGCTGAGAAAAATGAACGGAATATAACATTGACGATCCATGATAGAGTCAAAATGTATCTTCAAGGAATAAATCACTAGGGGTTTCTTAATTAGTGGAGATTTTTTACTTTAAGAATAGTGAATCCTCTACTTTTGATTGGGCAGGTGTTCTTAAATGAGATCAATTTGAAAGTTGAAACAAATAACACATCTTAATGGTTTGTTCATGGTGACATGAAATGAATTGGGGACATCAAGAATGACTACCAAGTTTCTGAGTTGAGCAACGGGATAAATTGTAGATACCAGTTACTGAGGAAGGTGAGACGAAGGAAAGACTAGATGAAGAGATTTGGAGTTCAGTTTTGCACATTTTGAATTGGAGATTACTGAGAAATCCAAAAGAACGTAACAAATCATGAAATTCAATATGTGAATCTGGACTTCAAGAGATGAAGTCAGGGTTGAATATATAATTACAGAATTTGCCTGAGATCACATAGCTGCTTAATGAAGGAAATAGAGGGTAAGTCCTTCTGACTCCATTTTTGTTTCTTTCTCTAAGATATGTGTTGTGGAAATCAGGGAAATGGGAATCTGTGTTTTTAATCTGGAATTACATAACCACTTTCCCTCTCCAAATACTCTAAAGTGGAAGGGCTAGAAATATTATATTTCAACTACTAAGCTGAGCAATATGCCAGCACTTTCTTTCAAATATTAAAATTTGTTTCTTGGGTGGGCAATAGTGGCTTAGTGGCAGAATTCTCACCTGCCATCCCGGAGACCCTGGTTCGTTTCCCAGTGCCTGCTCATGTAAAAAAATAAAATAAAAATTTTAAAATTTTAAAAATCTGTTTCTTTATCATGCTACTTATGCCAGAAAATTTCTATGTACCTCCTGGAAAACCTAGCGGCTGTCAATCCACTATCCCCATGTCTGACAAACATGTCTGAGTATTTGTGAATCTCTAAGATAAAAAAAATCATTTAAATTTCCCACCAGGTTCCTAAGACTCATGAAATTAAAATCCAACCATATAAATTGATCATTTAGTGCATTGCCTTTGATACATTGTCTGAGTCATTTCTCTAATAAAGAACAGTCCAGGTAAAGTATCTATGGCAGAATAGACTCCAAAAATGACTAAGAAAGAACAGTCGGCAACCAGAAGTCGAGGCAAGCAAAGGTTTCAAAGAGGCACTGAGAAATGCTGGGAAGCACTACTAAAAGCAAAGTATAAAATGGGCCATTTAGTAAAATGATAAGCACAAAAACAGATTTACTTTAGTTGAGGTAAGATTGGCAATCTGTAACCTGGAGAGACTCCGTAAAACCCTTCTAGTTCTAGAAGTCTGGATCCAAAGAGGAGAATAGATTCAACGTTAGTTGTGGCAGCAGGTATGCAAAACACGATGAAAATTCCATAGCATTTCAAATACTAGCTGTGACAAAGTTTGGAGTAGGTGATCAATACTCCCAGAGTCTCAGGAATGAAAGGACCATAAAAGTATAGTGTCCAGCTTTTGTGCAATATCGCTAACACCATAACCCCCATCACCTCTGTCCCACATCCTATAAACGGCCTCCAACCTCAAAGCTGTACGTTCTACTTTCCAACAACTTGACTGCTTAGAAAGTTTTGTGCTAATTTGTTTCACATTTCCCTACACTAAATTCCACCCACCCATCCGTGTGATTCGGGTCCTTCCTGAGAACTTACTCCTCTCCAAACAGACCAGGGTAATCCTCTGGATAGCAACGGCATCTGTTGTCCCTGTCCCAATCCTTCCATTTTAATTCAGAGGACTCAGCGACCTCCCTTTCATGTTCATTGGATCATTCAGCTCAATCCAGTTGTCAACTTCTCTTTAAAGTCTCCATGATTAATCCCAGCCCCCTTTATTTTGTTGCTTGCCACAACAGAGCAGGAAGTCAATCTCTTCCCTTCCTTGGCACCCTCTACATCTACTGAGCTTCCCCAGTATTCCATTTGCTTTTTATATTCCATGGCACGCCCCGTCCCCCACCCTAACCTTCCCCTGTAAAATAAAGACACACACATGAGAAGTAATGCATTTTTATGGAGAGAGGATTCCAAGGTGGGGAAGAAATTATTCCAGGAGGAAGCAAGATTGGTGATCTTCAAATTGCAGAGTAGCTTAAAGTACTTCTGTCTGAAAAATTGGAATTGGAGCTATAATCCTCCTTCGTATGTTTGGACTTGACTAAATTCAAAGAAATTTCAGGCAACACTTCTGATCATCTCTGCAGACAAAGTATTGAATTTCATATTTTTCACAGATATTTCTACATGTGCCTTTGTAAAGTTGGCATGGATCCCAGTACTCATGGTGCTTGAAATAGTTTAATCTGAACAGGCCACCTGGGAAAGACAAAGCTGTGGTTAGTTTCTATGCAGCAGTAGGAGTCGGGAAGCATGATTTAAAGAGAATAAGCCCTAGTAAAACTATTAAGAGCACAGGATCTGCAGTCATACACCTGGATTCAGGTCTTGGTTCTGTCATTTACTAGCGCTCCATTCTTAAGCAAGTTCTCTGACCCTCCATTGCCTCATCTTCACAACGGGCAAAATAACAAAGTAGCTTCTTAGGTTTTTGTAATGATTAAATGAGCATATATGGTATGTTCAGAACAATGTCTGGCACATAACAAGAAGTAATTGAATATCAGGTGTCGTTATTGGTATGAAAGTCTTTTCTTGAGGGTCCAGAGCTGCCACTGTGAGTACATATTGGGCATATTCCTAAGTGTCTACAGAGATGCAAGCTCCTCAAACACAGCTCACCAAAAACAGCCAGAATCGACTCTAAGACAGGACCCACTCATATTCGAGCCCATGTGTGTGCATGATTTTGTGCTTTGAAACGTGGGAGCACACATGTACCATACATGTGCCTCTGCATAGTGACCCCACAAAAACAGATATTATGCATGTATGTGTTACACACTGGCACACACATGGGCATATATGCGCAACTCATTTTTTCCACAGGTCTACATTCACATACAAATAGAATGTATTCACATGTGCTCATTGTACAAACCGCTACCACACACTTCCCACATACCGCTAAAGCCCATCTGTTAATATCAATAGCTGTGTATCAGTCATCCAGGCGTGTGCACATGTATACAGCCTCTTTGCCTGAAAATCCCCAACGACAAAGTTCCTGATAGTCAATGTTCTGTAAATATTAGTCATTGATAGTATTTATTAATCATTGGATCTTCCAAAATATAGAGGAGCCATTAGAAAGAAAATAATACTAACAATTGCTATGCTGCTTTTTAGCATCTACTATGTGCCAGGCATTTTATAAACAATATTCTACTGAACTTTCATTAAAAATCTGCCATTTTCTCCATTCTTAAGATGAAGACACTGAGGGGTTCGAAGAGAAACTCTGTCTGTCCATGTTCCCATAACTTGTACTTGACCAACCCAGGATTCAATTTTGGGTCTACATGATACCAAGCTCATGCTCTTTCCTCTCTGTATCATATTGCTTCTCTATATTGTAAGAATTATAGGAAAGGGTGTCATCTTCCTGCATGATGTCTGCAGGCACAGGGCCTTATACAGCTTTCAACACATAGTTCAAAACCTGTGATGTGGTGGGTGCAAGAGTAGTTCAATGGTAGAATTCTTGCTTGCCACGCGGGAAACCTGGGTTCGATTCCCAGTCCATGCACTTCCCAAAAAACAAACAAACAAACAAAGTACACAAATAAATAAAAACCAAATAATCAAAAATTTAACAAATGGTGCTGCAATAATGGGATACTCACATGGAAAAATAATGAAATGTGACTCTGCCATACAGCATACAAAAAAAAAAAACCCTGCAGTCTGGCATTTAGAGACCTTTTCAGCTATTCAGCCATCCCCTCATTCTGCACCCATTTATCAGCACACACCCCATGCCAGCTCATGCATTCAGTGCTAAGGATTCAGAGGTCTCCAATGCCCACATTAATAAAAACGAGACAAAAGCAAACTTTGATGTTATTTCCTGCATGGAACAAAAGGAACACTTTGTTAATTTTTTTTTATCAGAGAAATAAAATGTTCCAAGCTTAGATGAGGTGGGAGGATGAGAGGGGAAGAAAAGAAGAAAAGCAAATGTCTCAGTGGCAGGCATCTCATAGCATTTGGGTGTATTATAAACCGCCACAGAAACCCAGAGGGGGCACTGAATTGCTGCTACATCAGCCAGCCAACTGATCAACAGAGCAAATCATCCATGCTCCGGGATGATGGTACCATGGTCCTCAAGGAAATTGCTGTCTCTTCTACTGGTGCTATCCTGCTTGCAGGGAGAAGGAAAAGCTCTTCAAGAGGTACCCCCAGAGCTTCACCATACTCTCCAGGCTAACACCTGACCTGGAGGACATGCCCACTCCTAAAAACTCTGATGGAAGTTAGGGCACCCAAGACCTCCTCTCTGCAGTTACCAGAGAGGTGGGTAAGAACAGAGATACCAAGAACGAAGATCAGGCAGGCTGCCTTTTCCTCACTCTTCCCACATAGAGAATGGGCCATGGCAGCCCCGAGAGAATGCTGCTTGTGGGGCTCCAAAAACCAAAAGGAAACACAGGTTTGTCAAGGACAATCACAGCTTCTCATCCCTGCATTTGCTCTGCCCCTGTTTTGCCCATCATCGCCACAACGTGTAACACCACAAATTGTTACCTTCAACGATTCTTCCGTTTTCAAATTAAAGGCAAAGGAGATCTGCTATTGAATCCCAGCATTGCCTCTGACCCCTTCAATGAAGTTATGTTTTAACTCACCGGACCTAGTCTCCCCATCTGAGAAATGGGAATGAGGTTGTTCTGCACCAGATCAGAAAATCTCAAATGTGTTTGTGAAAAGAGGATGTTAATAACTATTTCTCGTACTTTAAATAATAACCTGAGGGATTTTTAAGTAAATTCACACCAAGTCTCAATCTCTAGAGAATCTGATTCTGTAGGTCTAAGAAGAAAGGGAGCTTTCCAAGCATTCCCCAGAAAGTACTGGTGGGCTCCCACCTGACATGAGAGCTGCATTCCTGACCGACTTTCTCACATACGCCTGTAGACATTGCCCAGCTCATTTCCCCACACTGAATATGTTCGAAGAGAAAACTAAAAGATTGTTAATCATTGTGTGCAGAATATTTAAGTAACTTGAACTTGAATGTATGGAAAGAGACAGAGGTAACAGTAGCATGTTATTGTGAGAATAAACAGTGCTGGATGGTGTGTGAGTGTGGCGGAAAGGGGAAGACTAGAGTTACGTGTGTCACCAGAAGGACAGGTGGGGGTTAAAACACGGGGATGAATAACAGTGAATCTTGTTGTAGACAATGTCCATGATTAACTGCACAAATATACAAAAAGTTCTCTCATGAACTAGAACAACTGTGTGACACAATCACAGGGGATTAATAATAGAAGGGTGTATGGGGAAAACGTACCTATTGCAAGCTATGGACTATGATTAACAGTAATATTTTAAAACTCTTGCATCAACAGCAACAAATATACTACACTATGGGTCAATAATAGGGGGGTAAGGGGTATGGGTTTTCTTTTTATTTCTTCTCTGGAGTAATAAAAATATTCTAAAATTGATCATGAGGTTGTATGCTCAGCTATGTGCGGATACTGCAAGCCAATGATTGTATGTATTTGCATGGTGTGTGAATCTATCTCAATAAAACTACATTTTAAAAGATCATTAATAAAAAAATATATGTTCTTGATTCTCTCTAACATCTCCATTCAGAGCCAAAATGCATGCAATACATACTTCTCTGCAACCTGTGCACCCAAAGCGTAGTCACCTTAACCCCAACTACAAAGGTTCTTTCTGCCTTTATGCACTTATCTTCCATAAATTATATATGGATTCATTAATTCAGTAACTATTTACTAAAACCTACTCTGTGAAAGCAGTAGGCTTAACACCAGGGACAGAGAGATGCTTTTAAATGTTTTATTGATAAATCTTAACATACAAAAATACAAACATCATTAACATACAAACATTCCATACATGGTGCACAATCAGTGGCTTGCAATATCATCACATGGTTGTGTATTCATCAACATGATCGTTTTTTAGAACATTTTCATCACTCCAGAAAAAGAAAGAAAAAAGAAAGAGCGTATACAAACCATACCCCTTGCCCCTCCCTCTCATTGACCACTAATATTTCCATCTACCCAATATATTTTAACCTTTGTCCCCCCTATTATTTGCTTATTTTTTATCCATATTTTTTACTCATCTGTCCATACCCTGGATAAAAGGAGCACCAGACACAAGATTTTCACAATCTCACAGTCACACTGTAAAAGCGTTATCATTATACAATCATCTCCAAGAAGCAAAGCTACTGGGACACAGCTCAACAGCTTCAGATACTCCTCTCTAGCCACTCTAGTACACCATAAACTAAAAAGGGGACATCTATATAATGTATAAGAATAACCTCCGGGATAACCTTTCAACTCTGTTTGAAATCTCTCAGCCACTGACATTTTGTTTTTTCTCATTTCTCTCTTCTCCTTTTTAGTCAAGAAGTTTTTCTCAATCCCTTGATGCTGGGTCCCAGCTCATCCCAGTATTTCTGACCCATGTTGTCAGGGTGATTTACATACCTGGGAGTCATGTCCCACATTGGAGGGAGGGCTGTGAGTTCACTTGCCATGTCAGTTTAGAGAGAGAGGCCATATCAGAGCAACAAAAGAGGTTCTCTGAAGGTGACTCTCAAGCCTAATTTTAAGTAGACTTAGCCTATCTTTGGCAGGAATAATTTTCATAAGGGCAAACCCCAAGATCGAGGGCTCAGCCTATTGATTTGGTTGTCTCCACTGCTTGCGAGAATATCAGAAATTCTTTAAGTGGGGAAGTTGAATATTTCCTTCTTCCTACCCAGTCACCCAAGGGGACTTTGTAAATACTTCTTTATTCACTGCCCAAATCACTCTGGGCTATATCGGGACATCACACTAAACTGGACAAACCAACAAGATCTCACACCCTACTGAAGATTCCATGTAATTACGGTGTTCAACTAAACTGATCGTACAAGTTAAATTAGTTCATGCACTACCCAAAATAGAAATTTTGCACCAAATCTTTAGTCTCACACAGAAATTGTAAAATATGGATGATATCATCCTTTACCCTGTATTGTTGATTTACCTTAGTCCTATCCAGATCAGCTTCATTCATATCTCTAGTCAAAGTCTGATTCCTTTTCCAACTTTTTTTTTTAACAGTTCCTATATGGGATAATGCTTACCCCATAGCTTCAGAGCTCTAACTCTGTGTCTCAGGTGCCACATGAATACCCGAAGTTTCTGGGAATGACCAGGTTATATACAAAGAGCTCAGTATCTCAGAATTTAGAAATAATAGTTACAGCTTGTGAATATATGTGACTGCTATAGGAGCTTACAATCTAGGACCCTTTACAATAGGCCCCAACCTGATAACCCATTCTCCTTACTTCAGTTCACCATGTTTTTATATTATAGTTTGTCCATAGGAGTTAGGTATGATAATATTTATCTTTTTGTTTCTGACATTTAATTCAACATACAGTCCTTAAGCTTCATTCACCTAGTTGTATGCCTCACAAAGTCCATTGTATGTACACACCACACTTCCCTTTCCTTCCCTCAGTCATTGAACCCTTAGGTCACCTCCATCCATTGTGAATTGCAAACACTGCCTCCAAAGACACCAGTGTGCAAATGTCCATTTGTGTCCCCACACTCAGCTCCTCCAGGTATACACTGAGCAACAGGGTTGGATCATATGACAATCCCACCCATAGCCTCCAGTGGAACCACCACCCAGCCTTTCAAGCGCTACACCTCTCAGTTTCCCTACCGACAATGAATAGGTACATGTCTTCCTCCGTATTTTCCCTAGTACTTATTTCTCTCTGTTCATTTTTCAAGTTTTGTTCACACATCATCCATTCCAACCTAAGTGTATAGGTATGCCTTCGCCACCATAAATCTCTCTGGAGACATTTCCCTTTCTTCTACGAAGAATCCATATCCCTTCCCCATGCCCCCCGCCTGTTGACATTTAGTTTTGGCATAATGCCTTTGTTACGTTCACTGGAAGCATATCACAATATTACTGTTGACTATAAACCCCAGCTTGCATTGATTGTACTTTTTCCCATATACCATTTATTTCCAACACCCTGCAATTGACATTCATTTCTTCTCCCTCAAGCAAAAACGCTTTTTTATTTGTACATTTAATCACCGTCATTGTCCACTCTAGGCATTCCTAAATTATACCATCTCAGTCTCTATCCTCTCTCTTTCCTTCTGATTTCATACCTGCCCCCAGCCCTTCTCCCTCTATCATACTCACATTCAGCTTCATTCAGTACTTATATTGTTGTGCTACCATCAGGCAGCATTATGCTATCCATTTCTGAATTTTTACAGTCAGTCCTGTTGCACGATCTGTATTCTTTCTGCAACAATTGCCCAATCTCTACCCTATTTCTATCTCCTAATAACCTGTGTTCTTAACTTCAATTCTCCAAGTTTGCTCATTAATTTTGGGATTTAAAAGACAGAGCCTCAACTTTTAAACCGTTCAATTTCATATGTATATGGCTGAGGTGATGAAAAGACAAAATACTTTGTGAAAGAGGTTATCCAGAACAGTTCCTGACCATCAGTTATGCCAGGGGAAAGTATTAAATGATTAATAAGGAAGCAGCACTATGTACAACTTCCCGAAGCATAAAGTTCTGCCTTCTGTCTTTTTTTAACTCTTTTTTTTTTTTGCAAAACCACCTGCATGCTTTACTGAGCATGGGAACAAATCTCCCTTAAGTAGAGGTGATGAGAAAGGGTGAGAAATAGGAAAGTAGGGAAGGAGAAAGGAAAGGTAAAAGACAGAGAAAGGGGAGATGCTGACAAGGTGACTCTGAACTCACTCCCAAGAAAGGAAAAACAATCTTAATTCTCTATGGGGCTGAGTTGATACTGCTCCGTGTCTCTCTGTAAATGCCAAGGTTTGAGAGATGCACTTGAGGAATTCCATCTTTCTGTTTTCATTTATCCTTACTGCCTATAGTGACAGCTATTGCTCTTCAGTGCCCCTGAAAATCACACTCAAAGTTTTTTTATTGAAAATAATATTAAATATTTTTCATCAAGTATTCATGTTCATCCAATGTCCCCATTCTAATAACCACAGCCCTGCAATGATGGATTTAACTGTCTCACTCAAGCTTACCTAAGCCAACTCAAGTTCAAATAAATCCTATATGTGCCTTACTTGAATAAAACACCTTCTTGAACCAAACACCCAATTCCAACTCCCATCCCTTCGATTTCGGCCGAAGATAGACTTGACCATAATCATCTGAGGTTGAATTCTAAAAAACATGACACAAACATACTAGCCAAGCCATCCAACCCCAATTCACGGCAACAATCCAAGTGCAGCCCAATTACAAATCCAATTCGACCACAACCCCCAGTTCCACTCAATTCCACATCCAGTTCCATTCAACAAAAATACTCTCCCGACTACTCCAAAACATTCAGCCAGCCCAATACTACAAATAGAATGGCTTACACCCGGCTTATCACCACTCATTTCCCAACTATCAGTCTATTTCTAAGGTCCTACATGCTCCACCCCACAACTCACTCTCCAACCTCCAAACCAACCTTTGAATCCTCCTACAGCTCCCCAACTTGGACTCAATTTCTCACATCTAACTTATGAAAAAACTCCCATCCCAGTGATAGAACTATCTAAAATGTTTCATGTTCACACCTCCACTATAACCAACAACCTATCAAATTTGTCTTGGCAGAGAAGAACCAAGGGAGATCTTGACATGAGATGAACCCTGAAGGTATCATCCACAACCTGTTGAAAACAGAAAAAGCTTCAGATGTTGCCTAGTATTTGTGAGTAGAAGCACCCCAGAGGACACCAATGTGTCAATATCACATGCGGGACCCCAGAACCTTTGAGAGAAGCCTGAGTTACCTGGAGTCTTATGAACCAGAATCAGAAGGATGGTAATGGTCACTAAATAGGGCTTCATGACTGACATATCCCAAGAGAATGGACGATTGTGTTGCAGGGTTCAGAAGAGAGATCATTACATCAGGGCAGTACCCTGGCTTTATTGGCTTTGGAAATAGGCCAGGGCTGTGGACAGTGAACTGAAATGGATGGGACGTATCTGAAGTCAGCCATGCAAGAGAATGACAAGGATTACATATTTCAGCTGGGCACTCTGCATAAGTGTGAGAGATTTTCCAGGAGCACCTACCCTAAGGTGTGGTAAGGTGTGCCTTCATTCCCAGTATCAAAGGCAAAACAGAGCCAGTTGGTGTTTATTTTGTGACATAAATTTGAATTAATGAATCAATTATTTGATCAATCAAGCAATGGGGAAATAATATGTAATTATAAGAAATAATCACTTAAAAAATATCTGGCTTTACCCTCCTGCTGGTAGAATGTCCCTGTTAATCAGTAGCACCTACTATACAGCCAACGCTGTACTTGTTACTGTGGATTCACATAAAGATGGTGAAGAAAAATTGAAAGGGATGGAGAAATGGAGAAAGTTTGGAAATGAAAGAGGACAAAAATAAAGGCAACTAATGTTTTCCATAAATCCACCAGGTGTCAGTCTCTGTACTGCTTGCTATGGTACATACATGAACGCATACTATATCCCCTGTAAAATTAGGTAGCATACTCACCACTCTACAGAGGACCAAGAGGTTGAAAGTGACGTCTCTAGGTTGCATATTTAATGAGAATGAGAGCCTAGATTAGAACCCATATCTAAATTATTTACAATAATATGCAAGCAAAAGATTATCAGTCGGACTGATGGCAAGAGAAACAGACCATTGTTACTTTCTTTTTAGTTATCCAGACTGTCCTAGTTTACTAGCTGCCAGAATGCAATATACCAGAAATGCAATGGCTTTAAAAAGGGGAATTTAATGCAAAGAGACAGGAACAGCCAAAATGTCCATCAACAGACAAGTGGCTAAACAAACTGTGGTATATACATACAATGGAATATTTATGGAGCTTTAAGACAGAATAAAGTTATGAAGTATGTAACAACATGGATGGACCTTGAGAACATTATGCTGAGTGAGATTAGCCAAAAACAAAAGGACAAATACTGTATGGTCTCACTGATATGAACTGACATTATTGAGTAAACTTGGAACATTTCGTTGGTAACAGAGACCATCAAGAGATAGAAATAGGGTAAGATATTGGGCAATTGGAGCTGAAGGAATACAGACTGTGCAACAGGACTGTATACAAAAACTCAGAAATGGACAGCACAATACTACCTAACTGTAATACAATTATGTTAAAACACTGAAGGAAGCTGCATGTGAGAATGATAGAGGGAGGAGGGCTGGGGACATAAATGAAATCAGAAAGAAAGATAGATGATAAAGATTGAGATGGTATAATCTAGGAATGCCTAGAATGTATAATAATAGAGACTAAATGTACAAATTTTAAAAATGTTTTTGCATGAGGAAGAACAAAGGAATGTCATTACTGCAGGGTGCTGAAAATAGATGGTAATTAATATTTTAAAATTTCACCTTATGTGTGAGACTAAAGCAAAAAATGTTTATTTGGTACAAAATTTATATTTTGACCAGTGCATTTCCTAATATAACTTATGTATATAGTTTGATTGAACACCATAAGTACTTGGAATCTCAGGTAGGACATGAGATTTTGTTGGTTTGTCCAGAGTGATGCCCTGATGAATCCCAGTGATTCAATCAGTGAGTGGAAAAGTATTTGCAAAGCCCCCTTCGGGGAATGGGGAGAATGGGGGAAAATTCAACTTCCCCAAGTTGAATTCTTGATATTCTCACAAGCAGTGTGGACAACCAAAGCTATAGGCTGAGCCCCCAGTCTTGGGTTTGTTCATATGAAACTTAACCCTACAAAGGATAGGTCAAGTCTACTTAAAATTTAGGCCTAAGAGTCACCCCCAAGAGAGCCTCTTTTGTTGCTCAGATGTGGCCTCTCTCTCCAGCCAACACAACAAGCAATCTCACCACCCTCCCCCAGTCTATGTGGGACATGACTCCCAGGGGTGTGGACCTTCCTGGCAACATGGGACAGAAATCCGAGAATGAACTCGGACTCAGCATCAAGGGATTCAGAAAAACCCTAGAATGAGCTGAGACCCAGCATCAAGGGATTGAGAAAATCCTCTCGACCAAAAGGAGGAAGAGTGAAATGAGACAAAGTGCCAATGGCTGAGGGATTCCAAACAGACTAGAGAGGTTATCCTGGAGGTTATTCTTACACATTATCTATATATCACCTTGTTATTCAAGATGTAGTGGAGAGGCTGGAGGGAACTGCCTGAAAATGTAGAGCTGTGTTCTAGTAGCCATGTTTCTTGAGGATGATTGAATAATGATATAGCTTTCGCAATGTGACTGTGTGATTGTGAAAACCTTGTGTCTGATGCTCCTTTATCTACCTTGTCAACAAACGAGTAGAACATATGGAATAAAAATAAATAATAGGGGGAACAAATGTTAAAATAAATTTAGTTTGAAATGCTAGTGATCAGTGAAAGCGAGGGGTAAGGGATATGGTAGGTATAATCTTTTTTGCTTTCTATCTTCATTTTATTTTTTTTGCTATTGTCTTTTTATTTCTTTTTATGAATGGATGCAAATGTTCTAAGAAATGATGAATATGAAACTAAGTGATGATATTGTGAATTACTGATTATCTATGTTAATGTTATATTTTGTTTGTTAATTTTTTAAATAAATAATTTTTTTTAAAAAAGGGGAATTTAATAGGTTGCTAGTTTACAGTTCTAAGGCCAAGAAAATGTCCCAATCAAAACAAGCCTATAGAAATGCCCAATCAAAGACATCCAGGGAAAGATACCTTGGTTCAAGAAGGCCGATGAAGTACAGGGTTTCTCTCTCAAGTGAGAACGCACATGGTAAACACAGTCAGGGCTTCTCTCTCACCTAGAAGGGCACATGGCAAACACAGCATCATCTGCTAACTGCTTCTCCTGGCTTCCTGTTTCTTGAAGCATCCCAGGAGGTGTTTTCCTTCTTCATCTCCAAAGTGCTGACTGATGGACTCTCTGCTTTGTAGCACTGCAGCATATTCTACTCTCTCTGAATCTCTCGTTCTCCAAAATGTTTCCTCTTTTATAGGACTCCAGTAAACCAGTCAAGACCCACCCAAATGGGTGGAGACATGTCGCCAGCTAATCCAGCTTAACAACCACTCTTGATCAAATCACATCCCCAGGGAGAAGATCTAATTACAGATTCAAACATATAGTATTGAATAGGGATTATTCTTCCATTTTACAAAATGGGATTTTGATTAAAACATGGCTTTCCTAGGGCCCATACATCCTTTCAAACTAGCACACTGACATTATTATAATTTTAATATTTATTTTATTTCATACCACTTAAACATGGAGCTTATAGTATTATGCCTCCTTCTATTAATAAAATGAGTATCTCAGCTTCATGATAGTTTGTCCTGATGGGGATAAAAGCTAGAGAAACCTTATGAAAATTCCTCCAAAACTTTTATGCAAATAAACAACTTGGTGAGCAAAAAAATAAAAGAAGCGACCTCCTTACTAAAATGGAGTCTAAATCTTGACTGTTTTGAGGAAGACAGGCTTATGTTGCAGTAACAAATATTCTCCAAGTTCTAGTAGATTAATACAACAAAAGTTTGCTCCTTTTTCACCTCTTTTTGCTTATAATACTTCAAACCTACTAATTGGTTTAGAGGAAATTTAGAGGAAATAGATAATTTTCAAAATTCCCACAGACCAAAGTCAATATTACCCAAATACTAAATTACAGCAATCTTAAATATTACCAGTCATTGTATTACTGAATACACTGACTGAAGGAATTGTTAACCAATCACGTTGAATGCACTTATTCTGAAATTACATTCTACAGGAGTCCAACATTGTCCAGGGCCACCATGGAAAGTACTGATGCAGAATTATGAAGAACAGAGCATCAGAGTAAGCCTAATAAAGGATTATGGAAGACATGACTCAGAGTAAGCTCAGTACAACTAATGTAAAATAAATATCGGTGACTGTTCACTAAATGTAAACCATATTTTAGCTTGAGTATTTTCATTGTTGCATTTATTCCCTGCATCAGTCAGGGTTCTGCAGTGAAGCAGAGCCAGTAGGAAAGTGACGTGACAATCGTGAGGCAGAATTTCTTTTTTTCTCAGAAGAAACTCAGCTTTCCTCTTAATGCCTTTCAGTTGGTTGGATGAAGCCCACGCAGTTTATAAAAGATTCTCTCCTGTTGTTTTCTGTTGAAACAGAGCTCGAAGGATATTAAGGAATGATGAGAAGGAGAGAGAAAAAGGAAGAAAAGAAAGACAGACACAAATGGGTTCAGAGGGTCTGAAGTTTAACTCTACATCAGACATCAGACAACTTTGTTCTCAACCAGATCCTAGTTATATACCACAGGATGTCAATAGATATGCAGGCATTTCCTGAGGGAGCAAAGTTCTTATCTTACAGTGTTCTTCATATTTAACATAACCATTTGGGGTAAATATTCTCTTCCTCCCAGACTGCTCTACATAACAATCTCCACAGTTCACTGCCGCCATCCTGAGGCCAGCTGCTCCCAACAAATTCTGTAGGTCTTGCTTTAAACCTTTGGCTCCTACATTTCCCCCTTTTCATTTTATAAGCGAGGAAAACAAGAATCACCTTTTTAGGGTGACTATAAGCAGAGGTGACTGCGCCTGTTTTAGGTTGCCCTTAGGCTCTGAAGGGTCTTACCCATCATTGGCTGCCAGTCAAGCTCTCTGACTTTGATTCACATTGTTAAACACAGCTGAGGAGGAAGCAAAGAAGTATAAACAGCCCCAAACCTAAGATTATTTAGCTCTTGGGTAAGTGATTGTGTAATATCACCTCCCTAGGCTACATGTAAATTATTCTGAGATAATTCTAATACCCCTTTTTTGTAATTCTAAGATATCAGGACTTAAACTATCTGAAAGCCCTAAAAGATGCCTTTTCCCTTTTCCCATTCTATTTCAGACAGGCCATATGTTAAAAGAGGGTAATACAAAAACTGCTCTCATTCCTTTCACACTTTAAACTTTGTAAAAAATTTAAATTATACATTTGATCTCCAATATGAACCAATGTCATTTCTATATCATTTAGTCTATTATTAATTTGCTCATCAATGAGATTGTCTATGCCACAGTTCACTGGTGTTTTTCTAACAATGCTGCATCTGTATAGTTTGTTGCAATGCGGTTCCAGCGACTGCAGCCACTGTGATGCTTCCAATGATTCCAATGACAGATGCAATAATGAGTCCAATTAGTCTATTAGTCCTTTTTAGATATTCTTTTGCCAAATGGATCGGTATATATGTTTCTGGAGAGGATTGCAAAGATCTTGACATCTGCACCAGCAGCCAAATACCTCTTCTCCTTGCTGCTATAATCGTCTCATTTTCCTGCAACATAAATGCTTGGGGACAAGTGAATAGAGAATAATTTTCACAATTAGAAGTTTGATTTCTTATGTGCATATGAACTTTAACAAGTATATATGGATCTCTAATACATATTTGTATATAGTGTTTATGGCTGCTAAAGAGAAGTTATAGTTATTAGAATTCACTACAAAAATTGGTCCCAGTCCTAGGAAAATTCCCCATAAATTTCTCTGAATAATGTATTTATCATCCCAAATCATGGCACAAATCATCCTCTATGTAATAACTCTTGTTTAGCTTGCCTATCCATATAGTCTCAGTTATCTTCAACCCCACAGGGGAATCTTACAATTCCATAGGAATCATTAATTATGATAACTGCTCAATCCATATTGTAAGAATTCGAGAGTTTTGCCATGCAAAGGAGGACTCCAAGAGACGTTCTCTCATGCAACACGCAAGGGGTTTATTTACCACACATGCGTGGGGCTCACTGAACATGCAGGAACAGAGAGCCCCGATCCTGGGTTTGGGAAGCCTTTTAAGGGCCAGGATAAGGGGGTGGGGTTTGAGGGTTGAACATGAGTTACAGGTTCTGCTTTATGCAGGAAGTAGATAACGAACATTTTGCAAGAAGTAGATAACAAACATTTTGCAAGAAGCAGATAACAAACATTTTTCGCACATGAGTCATGGGAGCTGCTTCATGCAAGAAGCAGCTGTCTCGTTGTGCAAAACTCCCTTACTCAAACTTCGCAGTTGCATTCTTAGATAAACTTCCTCCGGCAGTTACAACCTTGCATAACCAAGGCAGCAGATAACCTTGCATAACAAAGGCAGCAGATAACCGCCCCTGGGAAGTCCCGGGTTGTTTTTCTTAGCCTGATGGGGCCCATAACTCTTTTCTTTACAATTCTTAACTCACACCAAATGTATAGCAGCGAATATAAAATGACACAAATGCTTTTGCTGGATATTTCTATCATTCAGAAGCTAAAATATATGTAAATAGCTAAATTAAGCAGGAAAAATTAGCTACTGTTAAGCTTTATAAAATCCTTCTTTACAATATGACATGACTGCCATCCATTCCAACTTTCTTTCCCACCTAACAGGCAAGTATCCTTTGTATCCATAGAGTTATGCATATAGGTCTTTCTAAAAATGGAATTAAATTTGACACCAGTTTTCTTCTTACTGGACCTGGGAATCCTAAACTTGTATTTAGGTTATTTTGGTAAAGTTGGATTGGCCCAAGTTTGGGCTCACAGATAAACCCAGTAAGTATAAATATGTCCCTGTCCTTCAGCAATCAAAACTGTATGTCCTATAGTATACATTACCCATTTAGTTATTATTTGTCCAGGTCGATATGCCTGGGTTTTATTCTCTTCGAGGGAATCCAAACTGAAGTTCCGTCATCTGCAATGACAAGAGCAAATCCCTTACCCCACACCTTTACCATTCCTGATTTCCATAAATCATCTTTAACATCTTTCCAATAGATTGGCTGCAGCTGCAGTTCTGTTTGGGATATATCATTTTTCTTTTCCAAATTGCTAAAATGTTGTTCTGCTGGAGTCTGTGATGAATTATCATAAATGTTTAAAAAATTTAGAGTAAACAATGCCTTTGCTAATTGATCTCTAGGTGTACTTATTTTCATAACATCATCCTCCTGATCATCATCTCCCCCTTTTTGTTTTAAAAGCATAGACTTTAGCGTCCGGTTTGTTCGTTTAATAATTCCTTGCCCTGAGGGATTGTGTGGAATTCCTGTAATATGAGTAATATTAAAAGTAGTACAAAATTTATGAAATTGTTTTCCTGTATAAGCAGGACCATTGTCCGTTTTAATAGATTGAGGGCATCCCATAACAGCAAAAGCATTAAGTAAATGTGATCGAACATGGGAGAAACGCTCTCCAGATTGTGCAGTAGCCCAGATGAAATGAGAACAAGTGTCTATGATAATATGTACATATTGCATTTTAGCAAAATGTGAAATATGAGTAACATCCATTTGCCATAATTCATTTGCTTTTTGACCTCGAGGATTAACCCCTGATGCAAATGGGAGTGCATTTAAAGGTCCACAGGTTGCACAAGTCCTAACAATGTCCTGAGCTTGCTGTTTAGATAAAGATGGAAATTTCTTTCGCAGCCCTTTGCTATTGATATGGGTTAATTTGTGAAGTGTTGTGGGATCTTGCAGTACCCCCACAAGAATATCTGCTTGCTGATTTTGTAATGACAAAGGACCCGGAAGATTGGTATGAGCTCTTATATGCATGATAAAAAGAGGATTGATTTGACTTCTGACTAATGTTTGTAAATGTAAAAACATTCGGGACAAGTCATCTCTTTCAAACAAAGAAGCTGTCTCAATGTGAGTAACTGTTTGGCAAACATATTCAGAATTAGAAACAATATTAAGAGATTGTAGAAAATTTTGTAAAACTTGAATTACAGCTGCTAATTCAGTACGCTGGGCTGAGGTATAAGGCATTTTTCAACTTTTGTTTTCCCCTGGGGTGACATACGCAGCCTGTCCATTGCTACTACCATCAGTAAAGACAGTAATAGCTCCCTCCAACGGGGAAGCCCTAACTATTTTAGGCAAGATCCATTGTGTTCTTTCTAGAAATTGCAAACGTTTCGACATAGGCAAATGATTATTAACTTGTCCTTTGAAGTCACTTAATGCTATTTGCCAAGAGGTATTGAAAATATATAGACTTTGAACTTCTTCCTTTGTGAGATCACACACTATGCGATTAGGATCGCAACCTCTTAATTGAAAATATCTTTGGCGACCTCTGGCTATTAAAGAAATGATTTTTTGCAGATATGTATGTCAGCATTTTTGTTTATTGTTTGGTAAAAAAATCCATTTTAAAACACCATCTTGCCAAAATAGGCCTGTAGGAGATTGTAAGGTAAAGAAAATAATAAAATCAACAGGCTTTTCTATATCTATTTGAACAAGCTGTCCTTCTTGGATGTGTTGTTCAATTAATTGTAACTCTTGTTCAGCTGCAGCTGTTAACTGCCTTTTGCTTAATAGATCAGAATCTCCTTGTAAAATATCAAACAAGTTTTGTAACATATAATTAGGAATCCCTAAAGTGGGTCTAATCCAATTAATATCTCCTAATAGTTTTTGAAAATCATTTAAAGTTTGTAAATTATCCCGTCTTAATTGTATTTTTTGAGGAATTATTTTATTTGCAGCTATTTGCATTCCTAAGTATAGGTAAGGCTCAGTCCTTTGAATCTTTTCTGGAGCTATTTGCAGCCCATATTGAGGTAAAATTATTATAATAGCACTGAAAACTTTTTCCAAAGAGTCATCATTGTCACATGCAATTAAAATGTCATCCATATAGTGAATAACAAGGGCCTCTGGAAATTTATTTCTTATTTCTTGTAAGGGTTGATGCACAAATAGTCGACATATAGTGGGACTGTTCATCATCCCTTGGGGTAAGACACACCATTGATATCTTTGCATCGGAGCCTGATTATTCAGTGCCAGAACGGAAAATGCAAACTTTTCTTTATCTGCTGGATGCAGAGGGATATTAAAAAAACAATCTTTTAAATCAATAATAACCAATTTCCAAGACTAAGGAATCATAGAGGGTTGAGGAACCCCAGCTGAAGTGCACCCATAGGGCTCATGGCTTTATTTATTTATTCATTTTTATTAATTAAAGAAAAAAAGAAATTAACACAACATTTAGAAATCATTCCATTCTACATATGCAATCAGTAATTCTTAACATCATCACATAGATGCATGATCATCATTTCTTAGTACATTTGCATCGATTTAGGAAAAGAACTAGCAAAACAACAGAAAAAGGTATAGAATGTTAATATAGAGAAAAAAATAAAAATAATAATAATAGTAAAAAAAAAGACACAAACAAACAAACAAACAGACAAACAAACAAAAAAAAACCTATAGCTCAGATGCAGCTTCATTCAGTGTTTTAACATGATTACTTTACAATTAGGTATTATTGTGCTGTCCATTTTTGAGTTTTTGTATCTAGTCCTGTTGCACAGTCTGTATCCCTTCAGCTCCAATTACCCATTATCTTACCCTGTTTCTAACTCCTGCTGGACTCTGTTACCAATGACATATTCCAAGTTTATTCTTGAATGTCGGTTCACATCAGTGGGACCACACAGTATTTGTCCTTTAGTTTTTGGCTGGACTCACTCAGCATAATGTTCTCTAGATCCATCCATGTTATTACATGCTTCATAAGTTTATTCTGTCTTAAAGCTGCATAATATTCCATCGTATGTATATACCACATTTTGTTTAGCCACTCTTCTGTTGATGGAGATTTCGGCTGTTTCCATCTCTTTGCAATTGTAAATAACGCTGCTATAAACATTGGTGTGCAAATGTCCGTTTGTGTCTTTGCCCTTAAATCCTTTGAGTAGATACCCAGCAATGGTATTGCTAGGTCGTATGGCAATTCTATATTCAGCTTTTTGAGGAACCGCCAAACTGTCTTCCACAGTGGTTGCACCATTTGACATTCCCACCAACAGTGGATAAGTGTGCCTCTTTCTCCGCATCCTCTCCAGCACTTGTCATTTTCTGTTTTGTTGATAATGGCCATTCTGGTGGGTGTGAGATGATATCTCATTGTGGTTTTGATTTGCATTTCTCTAATGGCCAGGGACATTGAGCATCTCTTCATGTGCCTTTTGGCCATTTGTATTTCCTCTTCTGAGAGGCGTCTGTTCAAGTCTTTCTCCCATTTTGTAATTGGGTTGGCTGTCTTTTTGTTGTTGAGTTGAACAATCTCTTTATAAATTCTGGATACTAGACCTTTATCTGATATGTCGTTTCCAAATATTGTCTCCCATTGTGTAGGCTGTCTTTCTACTTTCTTGATGAAGTTCTTTGATACACAAAAGTGTTTAATTTTGAGGGGCTCCCATTTCTTTCTTTCTTTCTTCAGTGCTCTTGCTTTAGGTTTAAGGTCCATAAAACCACCTCCAATTATAAGTTTCATAAGATATCTCCCAACATTTTCCTCTAACTGTTTTATGGTCTTAGACCTAATGTTTAGATCTTTGATCCATTTTGAGTTAACTTTTGTATAGGGTGTGAGATACGGGTCTTCTTTCATTCTTTTGCATATGGATATCCAGTTCTCTAGGCACCATTTATTGAAGAGACTGTTCTGTCCCAGGTGAGTCGGCTTGACTGCCTTATCAAAGATCAAATGTCCATAGATGAGAGGGTCTATATCTGAGCACTCTATTCGATTCCATTGGTCGATATATCTATCTTTATGCCAATACCATGCTGTTTTGACCACAGTGGCTTCATAATATGCCTTAAAGTCCGGCAGCGTGAGACCTCCAGCTTCGTTTTTTTTTCCTCATGGCTTTATTTACTGCTCTTAAATCATTTTCCAGATTTCTTTTTAATAACAAAAATTGGAGAATTCCATGGGCTTTGGGAAGGTTCAATATGTTGTAATTGCAATTGCTCTTGGACAAGATTATGAAGGGCATTCAATTTTTCTTGAGGAAGGGGCCATTGATCCACCCATATTGGTGTAGTAATAAGCCATGTTATTGGGGTAATGATGCCCTTTACTTCAATGGCCCCCATTATAAATTTGTTTGCTCCTTGGAATATCCTAAACCTCGATAATCCCTTGTTCGTCTAGTGTTTTGAAATTGCATCTTTAAGTATAGTTGTTCTGCCTTATCTGATAAGTGAGGGAAATGCAAATATGCTCCCCACTGTGAAAGCAGGTCTCTGCCCCAGAGATTCAAACCGACATCTGCCACAAAAGGTTGTAATGTTGATTTTTGTCCTTGTGGGCCAATTACTTCAAATATTTCAGTACTTTGATAAATATCAGTCATGGTACCTATGCCAATGAAAACAGTAGGTACCCTTTTTAATGTCCAATTTTGGGGCCAATATCTTTTAGCTATGATAGTTACATCAGCTCCAGTATCAATCAAACCCAGAAAATTTTATCCTTAATAGTAATAGTAATTTCTGGGCGGTTGTCCCCAATAAATGTTTGCCAATAAATTTCATTTCCAGTTGAACCAAAACCTTCTTGACGGTTGAAGGGCAGAGAAGGAGGAACATGATAAGGTAAAAGTAGTAATTCAACAATGCGTTGCCCAGCTTTAATTTGAAAAGGCTGTAAAGATTGAGCCATAATCTTCAATTCCTCTTTATAGTCACTGTCAATTAAACCTGTATTAATAGACCCTGCTTAGTCAAACTACTTCTTCCAATTATTAAACCAACAGTATGGTTGGGCAGAGGGCCAGAAACTCCAGTGCTAATTAACTGAATACCCATTTCAGGTTGAAGTAAAATATCCTCAGCTGCAGGTAGATCTATTGCAGCACTATCGCGAGTTGCAGCTTTTAACTCTAAGATTGGAATGCATGGTTTTTGCCATTGCTGACAGGATACTGTGTCTGTGGAGCTTGGCTCATGTTGTTTGTCCTGGGGCCCTGAGCTAAGCCCGCAAGGCAGTTTCCCGACCTTTTCAATAGAGCACCATTTTTATGTGTTCTAGAATGACATTCATTAGCCCAATGAAAGCCCCTCTGGCAAATAGGACATAATCTGGATGGCTGTTTTTTAGTTGGGGTGGAATTATTATCATGAAAAGATTTACAGTTTATCTGAAAGTGCCCAAATTTTCCACATTTAAAACAATTTCCTTTCTTTAGATTCAAGTTAGATTTCATGGTAGCTGCCAATACTGCCATTTGATGAGAAGTAGACCCAATGTCCTGACAGGCTTTTATATAGTCCTGTATGGAACCACCAGCAGTTTTAATGGGTCGAATAGCCTTTTTACACTCACTGTTAGCATTATCAAAGGCTAATGTCATTAAAATTAAATCACAGGCTTCAGATGCTTGCACGGTTTTTTGAATCACGTCTGTTAGACGTGCCACAAATTCGACATATGGCTCATTATGTCTTTGAATTACTTTAGCAAAAGTTAAAGCAGGCTGTCCTGGTGTAGAAATTCTCTGCCAAGCTGCAAGACAGGCCATTCTGACTTGGTTGATAACGCTATCATCATATTGTAACTGTCCTTCAATACCTGCCCATTGTCCAGTACCCATGATTTGATCTGCTGTTATTAACACTGGAGGTTGCTCATCAGCATTCCTCCTAGCCAACTGATTAGCTTCATCAGTCCACCATGTTTTAAATTGTAAAAATTCAGCTGTACTTAAAACAGTTCTGGCTAACATCTCCCAATCCCAAGGAATTAATCTATCGACATGAGCCATGCCCTGGACTAGACCTGTAGTATATGGAGAATTCACTCCGTACTGGGCACAAGCCTGTTTCAACTCTTTTAACAATTTAAAAGGAATGGGCTCATGACGAATTTCTACAGTGCCCTGAGGATTATTTTGATCGGGAGGCAAGTGATTAACTGTTAGAGGAAAAGCTGATAGAAGTTGTACTGCCTCCAGGTCCCCTTGCTGAGATCCCTGTAGTAAACATTTCATTATGGATGTTTTGGGTGTAGGCTTCGGTGCTATTACACGATTCATATATTTAGCTGAATCGCCAGTATCTGTAAAAAAATGGATTCTGAGGAGGCTGTGGACTGGGAATAGGGGCAGAAGGTGGATTGCAAATTCATGCAGGGAATATGGAATTTTGCTGATATAAAGTAGGTTTTGTTTGATCAGAATCTGGGAAGTTTTGAGGGCAAGTGAAGCTTGCCTTTGAAAAAGGGATGGTATGGGCTACAGTGTAAGAACACTGTGAGCGCATAAATTTAACATCTTCCTCATCTGTACTTATATCCTCCTTATCTCTAAGTTTCACTCCATTTTCATCTATATCTATTGTCGCAGTCATGCTTTTTTGGGAAAAATTCTCAGTCTCCCCATCTTCACTTTCTGACTGTAAGGGATCTAAGGCTGCTGCTATTTGATGACACAATGTCCATGCTGATAATGGGACAGTCTCCCCCTTTCGATAGGCCCTCTGAAGAGCTTTCATAACTAAACGCCATTGTTTTAAATTTAAAATATTACGACTCTCAGGATGAAACCATTGACAATGTTTTCGAATGAGATCAAATACGCCTATTAATTCAGATGTTTTAACAAGCACCCCATTAGCTTCTAACAGTGTTTTCAATTCACACACATACTCCTCCAGCCACCCATTGTGATTACCCATTACCCTGATGATCCAAGGAAAATGCTTACTTACAAATACGACTCGAGTCCTCTTCTATCAGCTGGACATAGTGCCTCTAATGAGACTTTTCCTTGGTTCCTTAATATTGATTTGGAGTCTTCTTCGAGCCCTCCGTTGGGCACCAAATGTTGCTTTCTGTTGAAACAGAGCTCGAAGGATATTAAGGAATGATGAGAAGGAGAGAGAAAAAGGAAGAAAAGAAAGACAGACACAAATGGGTTCAGAGGGTCTGAAGTTTAACTCTACATCAGACATCAGACAACTTTATTCTCAACCAGATCCTAGTTATATACCACAGGATGTCAATAGATATGCAGGCATTTCCTGAGGGAGCAAAGTTCTTATCTTACAGTGTTCTTCATATTTAACATAACCATTTGGGGTAAATATTCTCTTCCTCCCAGACTGCTCTACATAACAATCTCCACAGTTTACTGCCACCATCCTGAGGCCAGCTGCTTGCAACAAATTCTGTAGGTCTTGCTTTAAACCTTTGGCTCCTACACTCCCCTTTACAAAAATCCAACTGACTGTAAATGTTAACCACATCTACAAAACACCTTCACAGCAAAATCTAAATTAGTGCTTCATTGAATAACTGGGTACCATGCCTAGTCAAGTTGACACATAGATATTCTGATTGGTTTTGCCTGTGTTTGAACTTTATAATTAAGAATTTTTCTTAACTACGCTTTTGTTTCTGGCTCTTTCACTCATCATTATGTTTACCCGGTCTACAGCAGGACATTCAATAAGCTGTAGTTTTCTTCCCTCCATCCTCTTCCCCTACATCCACTTATTCATGTTCTGTCCAATGTCCAGCTCTCTTCCAAAGTCATTCAGAAATTTTGCTGAATAATCACAATCAAAATGAATCTCATGCTTTTGTCCACGCTTGTAGGATTTAAGTTGCACTCTATTAAACCATTCCTCATGTCTTTAACTTTCAACTGTTAAATAATCCTATTAAGAAATAAGTTTTAGTATTTCTGATGTCTTAGATGTTTTAGAGACAAAGTTGTTACTTAATCATTATTCTCTACTGCTTGTTTGAATACTAGGGTCCTAAATTTTTTGCCTTGTATGTGGCCAACCAGAATACAAATAAGACAACATTGTCCAGTGTTTCTTTTTCTTTGTCTATATTCCTAAATTGTGATCAGTGTAATTCAAACAAAATAAGGTGCACAACTTCCAGACTGAGCTCCTAAAAGGAGAGGATAGGGCCTCCACTTCCTCCCTTCTTCCCCTACTGTTGACTGGAATGGAGATGTAACTGCAGGGGGTGGGGCAGCCATCTTGGAACTAAGATGACCAAAGAAACCCTTCCTTATCTTCCAAACCTTAACATTTCTAGATAGAACAATTTGTAAAGTGTTCTCAGTCCCAAGGATATGAATAGGAATATAATTTTTATATATGTCATAGGGTATTACAATAAAATGAATATAGCATTGATTCTTCACTGCAAATTCATAAATAGGATTGCTAAAACATGTCATGGTGTAAATGTTATATCAGGAATAGTTATGGGACAATCCCTTTTCCTATGGAAAACTAAGTTCACAGCACAAAATAAATGTGCCCTTCTGGCACGTTAGTTCCCACATCCATTAAAATCTGAAAACTTATTTTCTGTGTTAACCAATCTGGAGACGTTGTTTTCAAGAGACATTTGGGGTGAGATGGCAGGTATTATCCATCAAGTCTGGGTGACCAAGTGGGGGTGTTGAACACATAATACTCTACCTTTACCTTCTAATGGACTCCTGCAGAAGCACCTGGCACTACTCATTGTATTCTTTTGTTTCACCCTTTGGGAGCACACAGCAACTGCATTTCTTGAGAGGGTTTGGAGGAAGATAGGAAACTAGGAAGGGGAATGTAAGAGCACAGCTTATCCCTCTACCAGTGCACTCAATAGAGATCCCAGTGGATGACTTCTCCATACTCCACCCATCTCAAAAGAGAATTTCTGGACAGGAAATTCTGCTTATTTTTCTTAACTCTTGGCTCAGTCAGGAGAGAAATTAAGTCAGAGGAGGACCATTCTAGTGAGAATTTCAGGAACAAGAAGAATTTGTCCCAAAACTGGATGCTTTGAGCCTTGTGGTTTGTAATGATATTGAAATGAGAGAAAGGAGGAAAGAGCTGACTATGAGCAGATTCGAGGAATGAAACTGGGACTTGAAAGCACATGTGCAAAGCCCAGGGATTGAGAGGTCCAGAGGACTCATTAATAATACTTAAACACATAGAGGATGGGAGAAATCTTTATCTTGGAGCATTTCATATCTTATTAGCAGGTGTGGTGGGGGTCTGAGCCAGGAGTGCAGTGAGAAGTCAAATTCCAGGAGCATTATCTGGGACCCTTTGTGCCATGTCAGATATTACAACTGCAAGGTCCAGGAGGTCTCCAACAGCATGAAAAAGATGAAGGAAATACCTATGTTTTCATCATTCATCAATGATATGATGAATAATTATGATGATAATTCATTTACCCTAGCTCTGCCAGTAAGATAACATCTCAAAAATAAATAATATCAGTAAAGAAACAGAAAAATATTAAAAGGGACGAAGTAAAAACTCTGGAGCTGAAAAGCACAATAGCAGAAATGAAAAATTCACTAGAAGGATTCAACAACAAATTTCAGCAGGTGGAAGAAAGAATCATCAAACTCAAAGATAGGATGATTAGAGTTATCAAATCTGAGGAGCAGAAAGGAAAAAGTACCAAAAAAAAAAAAAAAAGAACAGAACTTAAGGGACCTATGGGGCACCATCAAGTGACTCCAAAATATACATTATGGGAGTCCCACCAGGAAAGAAAGGAGCAGAAAGAAAATTTGAAAAAATGATGTCCCCAAACCTTCCAAATATGATGAAAGACAGGAATCTATACATCCAAAAAGCTCAACAAACTCCAAATTGGATAAATTCAAAGAAATCCACACTGAGACACATTATAATCAAACTATCAAAAGGCAAAAACAAAGAGAAAATCTTCAAAACAGCAAGAGAAAAGTGACTATACACATATGAAGAATGTTCAAACAGATTAACGACTGATTTCACATCACAAACCATGGGGGCCAAAAGGTGGTAGTATGGCATATTCAAACTGCAGAAAGAAAAATACTGTCAACCAAAAATTCTATATCTGATAAAACTATCAATCAAAAATGAAGGAGAGGGGGGCGGACAATGGTGGCTCAGTAACAGAGTTCTCGCCTACCATGCTGGTGAGTTTGATTCCCAGTGCCTGCCCATGTAAAAAAAAATTTTTTTTAATTAAAAATGAAGGAGAGGGTGCATGAGTGGTTCAACGGTAGAATGTGCAGCTTCCATGCAGGAGACCTGGTTTTGATTCTCAGACTATGCACCCCCTCACCCCCCCCCAAAGAAAAGTGAAAGAGAGAGTTCTCTGAACCCCTTCCAAGCAAACTATTTTCTTTGGCTCTGGCTATTGGACTTAACAGAATGGTCCATGCTGGTTTGAATCTGTTGTGTACCTCAGAAAAGCCATGTCTTTAATCTTCATTCAATATTGCTGGGTGGGAGCTTTTTTATTATCCATGGAGATATGACTCACCCAATATTGGTGGTAACTTTTGATTAGATAGTTTCCATGGAGATGTGTCTCCACCCATTCAAGGGGGGGGGGATGGTTGCTAACTAGAGTCCTTTAAGAGGGAGCCATTTTGGAAAAAGCTTTAGAATCCATAGAGCCCACACAGCCAGAGACCTTTGGAAATGGAGAAGGAAAATGCCCCTGGGGGAGCTTCATGAAACAGGAAGCCTGGAGGGAAAGCTAACAGATGTTACCATGTTTGTCATATGCCCTTCCAACTGAGAGAGAAACCCTGAACTTCATTGGCCTTTTTTGAGTGAAGGTAACCTCTTCACTGTGCCTTAATTTGAACATTTCCATAGCCTTGCCTTAATCTGGACATTTTCATGGCCTTAGAACTGTAAACTTGCAACTTAATAAATTCCCCCTCTTTAAAAGCCATTCTGTTTCTGTTATATTGCATTCTGGCAGTTTGCAAATTAGAACAGCACCAAACATCAGTTTTCACTCCTGCCTCAAATGAAGAAAGTAAAACTGCCTCCTGCCCCAAGGCCAGAAGAAACATTGGCTGCTCTCGACTTGCCTGAAGGAGAAAAGGAACAGCAGAAAGCAATTGAACATATTGATGAAGTACAAAATGAAATAGACAAACTTGATGAACAAGCCAGTGAGGAGATTTTGAAAGTAGAACAGAAATACAATAAACTCCATCAAGTATTCTTTCAGAAGAGGTCAAAATTGATTGCCAAAATCCAAAATTTAGGGGTAACAACATTTGTCAACCATCCACAGGTGTCTGCATTGCTTGAGGAGGAGGATGAAGGGGCATTGCATTATTTGACAAGCGATGAAGTGACAGAATTTGAAGATATTAAATCAAGTTACAGAATAGAGTTTTATTTTGATGAAAATCCTTACTTCAAAAATAAAGTTCTCTCCGAAGAATTTCATTTGAATGAGAGGCTGATCCATCCTCAAAGTCAGCTGGAATCAAATGCAAATCTGGAAAGGATCTGATGAAACATTCAAGTCAAACACAGAATAAAGCCAGCAGGTAGAGGCAGCAGGAAGAACCAGAGAGCTTCCTTACCTGATTTACTGGCCATTCTGATACAAGTGCAGATGAGTTAGGAGAGGTCATCAAAGATGATATCTCTAAAGGTTGGGAGAAAAATCAAAGAAGAAGGTGGGGTTATTACAGAGAAGATGGGGTTTAATAAGTATGGCTGCTGAATTATTACATTGATATTTCTTTTAGTCCCCAGTGTCTTGGAGCAGGTATAAGGAAAAACTTTAAATTGTGGAATTGTAACCTATATCAAACTCTGAAATCTATTCTACAACAAATCATCCTGGTGTGTTTTGAAATTTATTGCTTTTTTTTGGTATGTATGTTATATATTAGCCAGAGTTAGAGAACGCTTTCTCTAGAGAGAGAAATAGAGCCAACAGGAGAGATCTGTAAATATGAGATTTATAAAGGTGTCTCATGCAACCGTGGGGATGGAAGAGTCCAAAATATGCAGGGCAGTCTCTGAAGCTGGCAGCTCTGTTGAAGAGTCTGGATGAACTCCACAGGAGAAGCTCACTGGCTGAAGAACTGATTGGATAATCTTGTTGGTGGGAAACACATCTTAGTTGATCACAGATGTAATCAGCCACAGATGCAATCAGCTGACTGATGATTTCATACACCAGCCTTCTGGTTTGTTAACCAGCCATGAGATATCCTTGCAGCAATGGTTCAGGTCAGTGTCTGCCTAACCAGACAACTGGGCATAATCACTTGGTCAAGTTGATACCAGAACCTAACCATCACAGCCCACCCCTTGTCAACTTGACAGCCATGCACATCACCTTGAAACATGATTAATTTCCAAATAGAACACAATAAGAGATACATTTTACCTAACAGTATTCAACTGTCCTGCACACAATGGGAAATGTGCTACATCTCTCCAGAATAGGGTGCAAGTCCTTAGGTAACATTCACTCTCAAACTTCATAACTTATAAATGCTATAACATGAACAGTACAACTTATGTCATATGATAAGAGGAAAAGAAGATATTTTCTTATGTACATATGGAAACATACTCATGACAAAACAGAGAAGAAATAGTCATAAATCAATGTTCTCATTTCTCTAACTGATCATGTGGCCATAGTTCATCTTTATCACTGCCTTCTTCCACTACCCATTCCATGTTCCCTTTACCCTCAGCAAGAACTTCAGCTGGCCATGGTTCTTTTGCCTTCCTTCCTGAAGTTTCTGGGCTATTCACAGCCCTGCCTGGATTGGGTTTTTGCACTTTTCCATTGACTTTAATCATAGGGCATGGTCGTACTAAGAGACGCCCTAGGGAATCTCTTGTATTCCAGAAAAACTCTTTTTACCTCCATTGTGTAACTGCAATTCTATTTCCTCTTGATAGTCAGGATCAATCACCCCAGAGAGAACAGGAATCTCCTTTCATGCCTGTTGATTCAGAGGCATGAGAAGCCCAAAGTGGCCAAGTAACTGTCTTAACTTCCAGTTCAATGGAATCATTGTTGTGTCTTCTGGTAGGAACACTCCTCCTTTTGAACTAAGAACTATAGACCTGAAGAGCTTAAGGTTTCAGAAATGGAAAGCAAAAATTTTCCTAGTGGATCACTAGGGGTGATGGTGAATGGTACCACTCCCATTTCCACCCCTTGATTCCTGGACTGGGGGGAATCCTGGTTATGAAAGAAACAGCACCATACAGTGGGTGCTGATTCAGAGCATACACAGCCACCTAGAAAACATTGCCCCAGCCCTGCAAGTATTGCCACCTAGTTGGCACCGTAACTGGGTCTTTGAAAGGCCATTCCACCATTCTATCAACCCACTTGCCTTTGGATGATGAAGAACATGGTTCTTCCATGAGCATGTTCCCATTCCTGCACTTCATTTGCTGTGAAGTGGGTTCCTTGGTCAGAAGCAATGCTGTGTGGAATACTGTGAGGGTGGCTAAGGCATTCTGATGTAAGTACATGGATGGTAGTTTTTGCAGAAGTATTGCATGCAAGGAAAAAACCCAAATCCAGAGTATGTGTCTATTCCATGATAGAAGTGGTCCAATGTAATCAACCTGCCACCAGGCAGCAGACTGATCACCTCAGGGAATGGTGCCATATCTGGAACTGAGTATGGGCATGTTGTTAAGCCTGTGCATAACCTCCATGCCTATCACCCTGTCCACTTTGTTCATGAGCCCATTGGGCAACAAATGGCAGGAGTGACTGAAGAAAGAGGATGATTTGTATCCACAGGACAGGTCATCTTATCCACTTGTTTATTAAAATCTTCTTCTGCTGAAGTCACCCTATAGTGAGCACTCAGATGAGACACAAATATCTTCATGTTCTTTGCCAACTCAGAAAGGTCTATCCACATACCTCTTCCCCAGGCCACTTTGTCACCAATTTTCCAATCATGTTCTTTCCAAGACCCTGACCATCCAGCCAAACCGTTAGCAACAGCCCGTGAGTCAGCTAATGCACCTCTGGCTAGTTCTCCTTCCAAACAAAATGAACATCCAACTGCACTGCTCAAAGTTCCACCCACCAGGAGGATTTTCCCTCACCACTGTCCTTTAAGGACATCACAGAAAGGGGTTGTATTGCTGCAGCTGTCCACTTTCTGGTGGTCCTGCATACATTGCAGAACCATCTGCAAATACTCCTGAATTTTCTTTCCTTTGGTCAACTGACTTTAAGGAACTCCCCAAGAGGTCATACCCCTGGTCTAGGAAAAAGAAGATAATGTGGCAAGAGTGGGGGCCATGGGCATTTGGGCCATTTCCTCAAGATCTGCTCAAGCCCTATCTCATATATACCATTTCCATTTTATGATGGACTGCTGCCATGCACACCCAACTTTTATGGCTTGATGGGTCAGACAACACCCAGCTCATGACAGGCAACTCAGCTCTCAGGGTAATTGGTCATCCATTGTGGTAGTTAGATTCAGGTGTCAACTTGGTTAGGTGAAGTTGCTTAGTTCTTGCTGTGGACATGAGCCAGTGTCATGTGAACCTCATCTGTCTTTGATTACATCTGCAGCTGACTAGGAGGCATGCCTGCTGCAATGAATGATGTTTGAATTAATTGGCTGGTGCTTAAATGAGAGAGCTCAATGTAGCACAGCTCAAGCAGCTCAGCATACCTTATCTCAGCACTCATAGCTCAGCCCAGGCCTTTGGAGATGTGGGAAGGAATCACCCTGGGGGAAGTTGTTGGAACCCAGAGGCCTGGAGAGAAGGCCAGCAGAGATCAACCTGTGCCTTCCCACACAAGAAAGAACCTCATTTGAAAGTTAGCTGCCTTTTTTCTAAAGAACTATATGTCAACTAAATAAATCCCCTCTTATTGAAAGCCAATGAATCTCTGATGTGTTGCTTTCCAGCAGCTAGCAAGCTAGAACACCTATGGTTAAGTATCCAGTCCCTATTAAGGCCCAGTAGCAGACTAAAAGCTGTTTTCAAAAGGAGAGTGGTTATCTACATCATATGGTAAGACTTTGCTCCAAAATCCTAAGGTTCTGCATTGTGATTCTCTTATAGACAGCATTCTTATATGCCACTGACACTTCCATTATCATTGGATCTGCTAAGATCATGTGGTCTAAGTGGCAGAGCAGCTTGCAAAGCAACCTGGACATGTCACAGGGCCTCCTCTTGTTCTTGTCCCCACTCAAAACTAGCAATTTCTCTGGTCACTCGGTAAATGGGCTGAAGTAGCACACTCAAATGAGGACAACATTGTCTTCAAAATCCAAAGCAGCCAACTAGGTATTGTGCCTCTTTTTTGGTCATAAGAGGGGGCAGATGCAACAGTTTATCCTTCACCTTTGAAGGGATATCTCAACATGCCCAACCCCGCTGGACACCTAGAAATTTCACTGAGTGGAAGTCTTCTCTATTTTTGTTGGATTTATATCCCATCCCCTGACACACAAATACCTTACCAATAAGTCTAGAGTAGTTGCTACTTCTTTCTCACTAGGTCCAATCAACATGATATCATCAATATAATGGATCAGTGGGAGGGATAAACTATCAAGGTCCCTGCAGACAAGATTGTGACACAGGGCTGGAGAGTTGATATACCCCTGAGACAGGACAGTGAAGGTATACTGCTGGTCTTGCCAGCTGAATGCAAAATGTTTCTGGTGGTTTTTACTAACAGCTATTGAGAAAAAAGTACTTGCCAAATCAATAGCTGCATGCAGGTACAGATGATGTGTTGATTTGCTCAAGTAATGATACCACCTCTGGAACAACAGCTGCAAATGGAGTCACCATCTGGTTAAATTTAAATAATCCATTGTCATCCTTCAAGACCCATCTGTTTTCTGTACAGGTAGTAAATGGAGATGTGTTGGGCAGTCTTGTATCCTTCAAGTACTTAAGAGTGGCAATCCCTCCAGGATTCCAATACCGCTTCTCATTCACTATTTTTCTAGGTAGGGGCAGTTCTAGTGGCTTCCACTTGGCTTTTCCTACCATAATAGCCCTCACTCCACAAGTCAGAGAACCATTGTGGGAATTCTGTTAGCTGAGTATGTTGATTCCAATTATGCATTCTGGAACTGGGAAAATTACCCAAGAAAGGGTCTGGGGACCCACTGGACCCACTGTGAGATGGACCTGAGCTAAAACTCCATCAATCACCTGACCTCCATAAACCCCTACTCTGACTGGTAGACCACAGTGATGCTTTGGGTTTCCTGGAATTAGTGTCATTTCTGAGCCAATGTCTAATAATCCCCAAATATCTGATCATTTTCTTTTTCCCAAAGCACAGTCGCCTTGGTAAAAGGCCATAGGTCTCCTTGGGGGAAGGTGGAAAAAAAATAAACAGTGTAAATTTGGGGCACTGTAACAGGATCCTTCCCCAAGGGTACCTGGCCCTCCCCTCATTCAGGGGGCTCTGGGTCTGTAAACTGTCTCAAGTCTGAGAATTGTCTAAGGAACCATAACTCTCCGTTTTTGTAATTCAAATTAGACTTCTGTCCACTTGACCTAGAATCCTTCTGCTTATACAGCTCAAACAAGAATTTAGTAGACTGCCCATCAATTTTACTTCTAGATACCCCATGACCTACTAGCCAATGCCACAAGTCTCTGCAAGTCAGATTATTTTGACTGCTGCTTTGAGTCTGTTGTCCATTATAGTGGCCATACCCACCTTGTCTATGGTGATTAACTGTCACCACTTTGCTTCTGCCAACTTGGGATCCAACCATCCCCATTGTGTTTGAGGATTCCAGGTCAGTGACAGCAATTCTCAGAGTAATATCTGACCTACAGGGAAGGGCAGCTACAGAGCTCTTCAGGGATAATGGAACTAGTCTTGGGAATTTATTTCTCAAGGTCCTGGCAAAAGATGTGTCCTCTGGACATTCCTGGGATGTGTGAGCAAGTCTTCCACGATAAACCCACTCTAAAATTCCAGTCTCTCTAAGCCTCTTGATCCCCTCATCTACGTTATAGTAGGGAAGTTCTGACATTTCAACCTCAGGTAATGTTGGCTACCTTTTGATCCATGTTTTAGCCAATCATCCAAACAGTTAATGCCCTTTCTAACCCCTTGTGCTACAACATTGAATGCAGAATCTCTGCTTAATGGGTCCATATCAATAAATTCAGCTTGGTCCAACTTTATATTCCTTCCACCATTATCCCACACCCTTAATATCCATTCCTACACATATTCCCTTGATTTCTCTTTATATAGATTGGAAAATTACACAGTTCTTTTGGAGTGTAGCTTACCTCCTCATGGGCCACATTTTGTACCTCACCTTTCGGGGCCTGTTGGGGTTTTAATCTAGTTATAGGTCTTGCAGAATAAAAGGGTGGTGGAGTGGGTCATGAAAAGAAACAGAGGTGTCTTTCAAGCCAATTACCTCAGGGTATTCCATTGCAGCTTCATCTGGTGAAACAGGATTAGTTGCTCCAGACAGATGATTTAGGGCTGTTTCCCCTGGGGAGGTGGTAACAGGGTTAGCAGGCACTGAAAGGTTAATGTTGTTAGGTGGAGGTTGGATGGCAGATTCCTCTGGGAAGACTGGAGGCCTGGAAGCTGTTTCCTCAAGGCAGGCTGGAGTTTGGGAAGCTCTTTCCTCAGGGCAGTCCATTGCAGGTCTATCTAGCAAAGGCTCAGTAGATTCCAGGGATTCATCTCACCATCACCATCATTATAAAGCCGTATATCCCCATTCCATGTTTCTGGATCCCATTCTTTTCCAATCAAAGCTCTTACTTTAACAGCAGACACCTTGCAAGGTTGAGAATTTAGTCTATAATTGTAAATCTGCTACTTGCACAATGAGGCTCTGTATCTGGCTTTAAGAGTTCCCAAGTCTATGACCACAGGAAATAAGATTTTCTTTCAGGGCACACATGGAAAGTTTTACATTGTTCATACGGCATTAAGTTGCACATTTCAGGCCTTCAGCTCATCCCTTTCCCTCATCATCATATTCAGCATATCTAACAACAACCAGCCAACATCACTATACTCTTAATTCCAGAAAACTCCATAAAGGTGTCAAAAACACTCTCACAAATATATGCATATATATTTGGGACTATTAAACTTTCCCATCTTGGAAACTAGGTACCCTCACAACCATTGGGGTCTCCTAAAAAAGTAGGCCAAGCCCTTGATTTTGAGGCTTGCCCTTATGAAACTTATTTCTGTAGGGGAGAAGCTAAGACTACCTATAAGAAGACCTAAAGTTGCTTCTAGGAAACCTCTTTTGTTGCTCAGATTTGGCCTCTTTCTCTCTCTAAGCCCAATACTGTAAGAAGAATCATTACACTTCCCCCTATGTGGGACATGACATTGAAAGTGAAAGTCTTCTGACAATGTGGGGCATGATTCCCAAGGACAAGTCTGGCCCTGGCATCATGGGATCAACAAAAGGGGGACATGAGGTGTTATAAAACAAGGCATCTGTGGCCAAGAGAGATCAAATACAGTCAAGAGGCTACTCTGGAAGCTATTCTTATGCAAGCTTCAGTTAGACAGTGCTAATTGTCATGGTTTGCTAAACTCCAATCATCACTCCTGTTAACTCTTAAGAACGCCTAGTGTTTGAACTGAGACTCTATAAAAGTTTCATGCACTAAGTTTGCTTTCCTGGAACCTATAATTTCCAGAGGGCTCCTAGCTCAGATAAATCTTGAAAACCAGAGGGATCAGCCTCTCCAAGTTTATCACTTAGTTACATTCCCCTATCCTTTAGTGTCAACACCCCTTCTCAACATGAAAGAGTCAGATGGGAATTGTCCAAAGATCCCTATAGATTGGGAGAAGGAGAAAGTATAACAGAGAAAAGATTTAGCGAGTATGATTGCTAAATCACTATATTAATATTCCTTCCAGCCTCCAGTATTTTGGAGCAACTAGAAGGAAAAATCTGAAATAGTGGAATGGTAATCCATAAGAAATTCTGAAATCCATTCTGTAACTACTTGTTGAAGTGTACTTTGAAAATTATTGCTTTTTTGTCTTTCTTTTCTTTGTATATATGCTATATTTCACAATAAAAAACATTTGTAAAAAGGAAAAACAAAAAATCAACACCCTCACCCAGAGCCTTGCCTCATATAGGCGTACAATTAATAGAATTTAACGCTGGTATTTTGAGAATTTATCTTACCAACTCACCCCGTGGACTGCCAGTGCTATCTTGATTATTGGAAAGAGTCATTAGTGCCTCTGAGTCTAATCAAAGTAGAAAACCAATTATAAAAACCCATTTTTAAGATTCTGTTTCTCAAGAACCATTCCCAGTACCAAAGCTGTATTAGTCAGGGTTCTCTAGAAAAAAAAGAACCAACAGGAAATATCTGTAAATATGAGATTTATAAAGGTTTTCTCAGGTCACCACGGGAATGGAAGATTCAAAAATCCACAGGGCAGGCTGTGAAACTGGCGGTCCTGATAGTTCATCTGTAGAGTCCAGTTCTGGCTGTAGAAGCAGTGAAAAAGTCTCCCTTCCTCCTTAGAAGACTGGATTCTCTTAAAAGATTGGATTATCTTTGCTGGTGAATGTGCTGGTTTGAGAGGATCATGTTCCCTAGAAAGGCCATGCTTTCATCCTGATTCAATCTTGTGGGAGTAACCGTTTCTCAACAGTGTAAGTTGGAATTCTTGGATCAGATGATCTCCACGGAGATGTGACTCAACCTATTGTGGGTACTAACCTTGGGTTAGAGGGAAATGTGACTCCACCCATTCTTGATTCGTTTACTGGAGTCTTTTAAAAGAAGAAGCATTTTGAAGAGCAGGACAGCCACGAGAAAGCCACAAGAACCAGAAGAACCCAGGCAGCCAGAGACCTTTGGAGATGAAAGAATACACCTCTGGGGGAGCTTCATGAAGTAAGAAGCCTGGAGAGAAAAAGCTACAAACATCACCATGTTTGTCATGTGACTTTTCAGTTGAGAGAGAAACCCTGAATTTCATCGGCCTTTCTTGAGTGAAGGTAACCTCTTGTTGGTGCCTTAATATGGACATTTCTATAGATTTGCTTTAATCTGGACAATTTCATAGCCTAGAACTGTAAGCTTGCAACTTAATAAGTTCCCCTTTTTAAAGGCCGTTCTGTTTCTGGTATATCGTATTCCAGCAGCTAGACAAATAGAACAATCACTTAGAATGCAAATGGATTCAACTCACCAACTAAAAGTCAAAGACTGGAAGAACAAAAGAATCTACTACCTGTTAGGTGCTATTTTGATCCTCTTATTCATGTGAGGATTGTTTCAAATGAAGAAACGGAGAACGTGTAAGAGTGAAGTAATTTGATTAACATTACCCAGCTGATCCAGAATCGGGACCCTTGTTAGTGCCCTATCACTGCTGCAAAAAATTGTCACAAACTTGGCGGTTTAAAGCAACACAAATTGCCTAATAATTTTGTAGTTCAGAAGTCCAGAATGGGTCTCACTAAACTCAAATCAAAGTAGGGGGAAGGCTGCCTTCTTTTCTGAGGTCCTAGGGGAGAACCCGTTTCCTTGACTCTTCTCACTTCTAGAGGTTGCCTGCACTCCTTGGCTCACACTCCACTTCCTTCACCTTCACAGCCAGCGGTTGTGTGACTCTGACTCGCTTCCACATCACACTTGGCACTTGGGCTGTTTCCATCGTTTGGCTTCTGTGAATAATGTTGCTATGAACATTGGAGTACAAATATCTGCTTGAGCCCCTATTTTCTATTCTACTCCAAATATATAGAATAACTTCTCCAGTTTTCTTCCAATAGATTTAGAGTTTCATCATTTTCATTTAAATCTTTGATCCATTTGCAGTTTATCCTGGGAAATGCTGTCAAATGTAAACCTAATTTAATTTTTCCCAGATGATGTGTAAGAATGTTTATTAAGTGTTTTATCATTACTCACTAGTTTTAGACGCCATTTTTATCATTTACTAAATGGCCGTATGTATTTAGGATACTTATACTTTCAGCTATGTTATATTAGCCTGTCCATCTAGTCTGCTTTAATTATTGAAGTTTTATGACATGCTTTAATACCAGGTAACACCAATGCCCGTTCATCAGTCTTATTTTTCACAGGTTTCCTGGAAATTATTTTTTCATTTGAACTTTAGAATCAGTTTGTCTAATTTCCCTTTCCCAACCTCCAAAACTGAATTTTATTTTTGTTTTTATTAGAAGTGCCTTAAATTTAAATATTAACGTCAGGAAAATTGATATCTTTATTATTTGAAACTTTCTAAACAAGAACACGGGTTATCTCTCCATTTCTTTACATGTTCTTTTGTGCTATTATGTAGTCTTTTAAAATTTTCTTCATTCACACAGTTCTTGCTAAATTTATTTCTAGGCATTTTGGCTGCTGATGGAAAATCTACCTTCCTTCCATTATAGCTTATAATAGTTGCACTTTTATGCAATAATAGTTGCACCAACCATGCATGTACATGGTTTGTTGGTGTGTATGATTTCATATATATTATTTATTAATTGTAGGTATATGGGTTTTGGTTTTTGTCTGTATGCATAATTCTATTAAGGTTGTGAATTTATACTTTTTATTTGTTATTTATACAAGTCTCTTAGATCATCTAGAGATTATTCCCTGTTTAAATATTGCAAATGCCATCTCTAAATCTGTCATTTCTCTATTAACTTTTTCCATGATGTCCTCCATTGAATAGAAATCCTTCATTTTGATGTAATTCAAATGAAATTCAAAAATGTAAATTTGATGCTTTTCCTTTGGAAGAGTGGCTTAAAAGTGCTATCTACCCTTGGATCACAAAAGAGCATTTTTGACATTTTTTCCTTTTTACTTTGTGTTTTATCTTTTACATTTAGGTTTTTTAATCTACTGCAATCAACTTTGGTATATGATTTGACTTAAAAATACAGTTTAACTTTTATCCTGGAATAATCCAGATGTCCCAATACCACCTACTAAATAAACTGCTATTTCCTTATTGTTTTGTTAAACATTTAGTTTATGAAATATTAAGTTTCTAAGATCTATATTCTGTCCACTAAATTGTTGATTTGTGATTATACCTACAATACTCATAAAGCAAGGAGTCTTTCCTTTCTCTATCAAACTTGACTTACTACTCCATATACCTTATCTTTAGTCTTCCCTATACCTCCTAGGGAAAGTTTATTGAGTTCTTCAGGACAAACTAACTGGAACTTTCATTAGGATTGTTTTGAATTCATAGATTATTTTAGAGATATTGAGGTTTTAAGTCATCTTATCCAAAAACACGAATATTTCAACATCTATGTCCCTTTTTAGTATCTAAAGCTTTCTCCAAAGAAGGCATATATATGATTAAATAAAGCCTAGGGACTTTCTAGATTTTGCAGCTAATTAATATATTATTTTTCTTTATATTTTCAACTTGGTTATTGGTAATACGGATAAGTTCGACTGATTCTTGTATTAGTTTTCCAGGTAAATGATCATATGGTCTGTGAGTAAAGACAGCTTTTCAGTCCTTGCACTTATTTTATTTTATGTTTTTCTTTTCTAGTAGCCTGGGCCAAGCCCTCCATTCTCATAATAAACATTTGCAGTATTACTGGAAATCCTTGTTTTCTTTCCAATTTCAAAGAGAATGTATCTAAAGTTCCTTGAATAAATATAACATTTGCCCCAAGATTTTGGCATATAATCTTTAGCACGTTCAGTAAATTCTGTTCTCTTCCTAATTTGCTAAGATATTCTACTATATGCGGTTTTTGAATTGTATAAAATTTTTTTCTGTGTAATTTGAGACAATTAGATTCTTCTGTTGTCTATCAATGTGGAGAATCACATTGTTAAGAGTTTCCGATGTCATACCATCCTCACATTTTTCAAATACACCTCACTAGATTGTAGCATATTCTTTTTACATTGTTTGATTCAGTTACCCATCCTTTTATTGGGGATTTTTGCATTTAATAAAGAAGAGATCTGTTTTTTTCCTGTTCTTGATTGTTCTTTTCTGTTTTTGAAATCAAGAAAACACTAACCTCCTATAATCACCTGGGGCTGCTTTTATGCTCCCTCTATTTTCTGGAACTACTTGCGTTAGACAGGAATTAACTGCTCCTTCAAAGTGTGCTAGATCTAAAGTGACCAAATAATTTATCTATAATTTATGTGATCGGGACACACTTGAAAATAAGAGTGGCACAACTATTATGCCAAGACAGGAGAGCATGAACAAGAACTATTTAAGCAAATCAACCTAGAACTCAATGCCAATATTTTCTGGTCCTGGGAGTTCATGGGAGGAGACGTCTCCTAGCACCACTTCAATGATTTCAGGCTTGGTTGATCTATTCAGGTCTCTATTTCTTCCAGTGCTACTCTTCATGGATTAGCTTTCTTTGGAGTATTTTTCAAATTTGTTTTGCAGATTTGCTCCTCATAGAGTTTTTTTCCTTAATCTCTGTTATGTATATATAATTTCCAGCCTTTTCACTCTGTTGTTAATTATTTCCATCTTCATTTTTTCTTTATAAAATTACCAGAAATATGTTTATCTATTTATCTTTAGCAAGAATTAGGCTTCCAGTTTTGTTAATTTTATCTAGGGTATTTGTTGTTAATGTAGATTATTTCTGTTCTATTTATTTGGGCCCCTAAACTTACGTCTTTGTTCCTTATTTCTCTGGGTTTCCCCTGCTCTCGTTTTCTAACATCTAAAATTTTATTGCTTAATCATTTTTAAACTAATATTATTACTGGAAAAACAGTTTATTACATTGCATAATTAAAATACAAGTACAAAGGAACGATACAATAAAAACACCATATTAGTAGCACCCAGAGATTGCCACAGTTACCATCTTCTTGTATATTGTTCTGGATCTTTTTCTATACATAGATTTTATGAATGAGATTCTACTATGCACACTGTTTTGTAATCTGCCTATTTAATTAACAATTATTATCTTACAATGTTAATATATTTTCATCTCATTTAATGAAAGTCTCCACGGGGGTGTGGCATGCCCAATTGTAGGTGTGCCCTTTCAATTAGATGGAGATACGACTCCACCCATTCAAAGTGGATCTTGATTAGTTTACTAGAATCCTTTAAAGGGGGAAACATTTTGGAGAAACCTCACATGCAGACATGTGGAGAACAGTTGCTTCGGAGCTGACAGAGCCACAGATGTTTGGGGATGCTTGGAGTGCCAACAGAGAGAGCAGATGCCTAGACAGGGGCAGAGCGCAGCAGACATTGCCATGAGATGCTAAGAAAGCCAGAACTCAGAGCTGTGTCCTGGAGGAGCTAAGTGAAGGCCCATGGATACTTAGAAAGGAAACCACTGGCATCAGAAACTGGAAGCAATGGAACCAGGAACAAGGACCAGCAGACACCAGCCACACACCAGCTGATGGAGGTGTTCCGGACAGCATCAGCCTCTCTTGAGTGAAGGTAACCTCTTGTTGGTGCCTAATTTGGACATTTTCATGGCCTTAGAAGTGTAAACTTGCAACTTATTAAATTCCCTTTTTAAAAGCCACTCCATTTATAGTATATTGCTTTCCAGCAACTTTAGCAAACTAATACACTATCCGTCCTGACACTGCAGTTATTTATTAGCAGCCATTCTGTATATGCCCCTCCATAAAGTGCCAGGCATAAAGAATTCTTCTGTGTCAAAATTACTGAAATGAATTCCAATATATAAACTGTGTTCACACTCATTCCTTGTTTATGAGTGCTTGCATAAATCAAAAATGATTGCTTTTGCCCAGGATGGTGGTAGGAAGAGGAAAATTTATTTTCTCTTCCAAAGATTAGGAAAGAAAAGAAAGGAATGTCTTTGTGTCTGGCTGGCATATGGCCTTCCTCAGAAACTGGAGCAGCAGCCCCATCTGCTGGTCTCCTGGTGGAAAGGAAGGTACCAAAGCTGTCCTCGCTGCTCTAGAATCACAGTGTCCCTGTGAAGACTGAACTACGCACCCCAATTTAGACACGTTCTTAATCTACATTCCCGTGGGTGGAGCCTATTATAAATAGGATACCTCGAAGATGTTATTTTAAATTAAGGTATAGCCCAACTGGATGAGACTGGGTCTTAATCCAGATTACTAGAGGCCTTATAAAGAAAAAGAAACAGACACCCAAGTGGGAGAAAGCCACATGGGAGAGCCAGAAGCTGGAAATCAATGGAAATTGGAAGAGAGAGGAGAGGACATCTCCGTGGGACACAAGGCAGGGATACAAGCTAAGGAACCCCAAGGGTTGCTGGTAGCCAGTAACAGAATGTTACAGACTTTGAGGAGAAAGGATCACCTTGCTGATACCTTAATTTTGTACTTCTAACATCAAAACTGTGAACCAATAAATTTCCCTGTTAAATCACCCCCTTATGTGGTATGGACTCCTCTCTGCAGTGTTCTTCTTTCTGCAGTCATTTTCTCCTTTCCCTTCTCAGCATCCCCTGAATGGACAGAAGAAAGTGCTGCTCAGAGTACTCCGCAGAGTAAAACCCAAACCTAATCTAGTTCTCCCCCACTTCGAAGGGATAGCCCTTCTCCAACCACCCTGAGTGAAGACCCGTCCAAATACTGAAAACCCTCTCTCAGAATCCATAAGAGTAGTGGGTAAAAATGTTGACACCAAGAAAGATTCAGGAAGACAGTTTTTCTCACTCTTTCCACCAAGATAGAGAAATACAGCAGCATTCCCCCAAAGCACATGGCAGTAACTTTTTTCAGCCCCTCATTGCTGCACAGTTTCTTTGGCCCCATATTGCCTGGGCCACCATACTTTGCATGTCCAACATGAACTTATCATCACCTGTGTTTTCTCCCTTCTTGCCTGATAAAAGAAACCTGCTTTCTAGTTTCAGCATTGTTCCTTTGACCCACTGAACCCACTGGAAAGGTCACTTTCCTCTCTAGGGCTCAGTTTCACCCTATCTTTATCCCCTTCTCAAAACAATCTGCAGATTACGACACTATAGGGGGCATTAAAAACTTGGATAGTGTTTCTTTTTCATAAGTAGAACAAGAAAGAGTTGGGGAGAAGCATAGGGAAAAGGAGATGTTGGGGGAGGGATATGAGAAGAGGCGAAAAGGAAAAGTTGGGGGAGGGATTTGAGAAGAGGTGAAGGATGGCTGTGTTGACTGGAATAGTGGAGTGTTGGGAGAAACTTTTCTTTCCAGGTGTTCTGCACAGAAAGCTCAGGCTTCAAGGGAAGCATCCCCTGCAAATATCAGCATTTTTACTCCTCTACTCAAACTCTAAAGCCTAGTGCGGGAACTACTGAATGCCTGTGACATTTCCAACCATGGGAGTTGACAAATTATGGAGAAAGGCCACCGGATACTTTTCATCCTAGAGAGGGGATTGAAATCATTCCAACAGACAAACATCCGACCTAGTTACATGGACCCACCTAGCACAAACCAAACCGAGACCCAGATTCAACCCACCTACAAACCACTCCCCAGTTCTGACCACTCACAATGTCATTTCAAATTGAGCCCAAATTCTATCTCAACCCTAATGACAGCCTCCAGTTCTACTCAGCCCATCATCTTACCCATGTTTAACCCCAATGAACCACAATCCCAGCCAGACCTCCACCAGCCCCACTTCAGCCTATTACCATGACTAATTGCTACACCCAGGTTCATTTTGGCCCTAAGTTTCATCCACTCTTTCAGACCACGCAAACCAAGACTAATTTTCCTAATACTACTTCCCACCCAGAGCTCACCCTGAACCATGTTCCCAATATCTACCAATTGTAAGCTTCTCCTCCCACTGTGAACCCCAATTCACTTCTCAATGTCCAGTATAATCCCTCAAAGATCCCTACACCTCATCAATTTGGACTCAGTCTCTTGCCCCTAACCCTTTATCTAACATATTGTATCCATCGGACTCTTGTTAGTTATTTTAATAGAGATTTAAAGATTTAAATGCAATTTTAAATGCTTACATTAATTTAATATTAAATCTAATATAAGGAATTGTTAACTAGATATTTAAGAATTGAGACGATAAAAAGAGAACATTAAGCTAACAAGGAGATAAAAACTACAGGAAGCAGCCACCTCCTTACAGCTGGAGTAACAAATGAAAGAACTGGAATTATTCAAATTCAGAGTTATGTGGGAATGGCCTTGCAGAGTGGAAATTCAGACCTCTGAGGAAGGAAGTTCCTCCTCTGAGGAAGAAGCTTTGCTCGTCTGGAGCTGGTAGCTCTGTGGGACACAATGAGGCTGGTTCTATAAGTGTTGGAACATTGCAAACTGTATTCAGCTGCCGCTAAGAGAAGACCCTTCCAGCGTTGGGGTAAGGAAGCAAAGCTGACATGGTGCCAACAGTAACAGGAAATAGGAAACTCTTAGGGAGCAAAAAGGAGGGTTCAAGTCCCTTCTTCCTCTAGCCTTGCAGCCGCCTTCTAGCAACCTCTATTGGCAGAGATGAATGAAGTGACAGGCAACGGAGAACCATGGCTTAAAATCCTAGCCCCAGCATCTCAAGGCTGAGTATAGAAGGTTGGCTTCAAAGTTGAGTGGCAATAGCATAATAAGTGGTATACATATCAGTGCCAGCTTGGCTTTAACTGGTACATTCCAGACCTTCCACCATTCCACCACTACAGAAGGACAAACATCTTAAATCTATCTTGGCAGAAAAGAGCCAGGAAGAGAAGTAAGCATGACATGAACATGGGGGTAACCTCACCAAGCTGCCTGAAAGCAGGCTCCAGTTGCTGACCACCTAATAAAACAAGACCAGCATCCTAAAACAAGACCAGAATCCCAGAACTCTTGAGAGAGGCTCCTATTATTTGACTTCCAGAGACCAGTTTCAAAAGGTTGGGAAAGACATTCTGGCTATGGGGCTCCAGGAGAAGTATGTGGCTGGTTAATCAGGGATGGAAAATAATTTTTATAGTCGGTCTCAACTCTGACATTATGAGCTTCTGAAGCAGGGTCTGATATTGGTCAGCAAAGTCTGGAAGACACAGAAGAGACATTTATAAAATGATACCATTGAATCAACATTTTCTTATTAGCCATTAATTTAAATGTGTCCAACCCTTGGCTTAGACAAGAGTAGTTTTACTTGTTTGTTCCTTGAGGTCCACGGGAAGAGTTGAAAGATTCAGCCTCTCGGAGGTCAGCGTAGCATACCAACAACGTTTAACATACATCCCAAGAAGGCTCAGTGAGGGGAAAGGGGTTCTGGTCAGCACCCATAACAAACATGGGCTTTCTCCCCCAGTAAGGCATACTTGCAAATCAAAACCATGTGTCCTTTTGTGTGAGGTACAAATCATGGAAATCTTTTTTAAGGAGAAGAACATTTTCAATAATAAACTGTCCTTACCCTCTGTCAGGAAGGAATTATGGATCACTTCCCATGCATTCAGCCTGTGCTGGGAACCATATGAACAAAGAAGGAGGCAGAGGTGGGAATAAGAGTTGAGGGAAGAAGGAAGAGAGAGAAGGTGTGAAGGTCAATTAATATCTATTAAGAAACCGTTTCGTGTCAGGCTCTGTTCTAAGTAACAGCATGTGCATTAAAATTACAGATACAGATATGGAAATGAAGTTCAAAGAGGGACAGTAACTTTCCTGAGGTCACTCAGCTCCTGAGAACACTGCTGGGAACACATCTACGCCTGACCAAATGAACAAATGAACAAATCGCATTTTCTTTGCATAACAGGGTGGGTGGAAGACAGTAGAAGAAACATTTTAAAAATGATACAATCAAACCAATATTTTCTTAGCAGCCATTATTAATTTCAATGTGTCTAACTTTTGGTTTAGATAAGAAAGCTGGGAGTCATTTCACTTGTTTTTTCCTTGAGGTCTGTGGGAAGAGGTAATGCCCTTCTGACTTTCTATCTTTGAGAAATGATAAAATATGAAAAATACAGTGAATATGACAACCAACGGGAACTATAGACCTCGTAGAGGTTAAGGTTTCTATACAGGGCACACAAACAAACTTTGAGGTCAGAGTGGCTTACAAAACCTCTCTTTGAGTATTAATCTTCCTAAGAAAAGTTTTATTGACCCAACTATTACGTGTTTTCCTAGCAAACTGTGTGGGAAGGGGGAATATTTTCTCCTTTATCTTGCTGAAATTTATTTCACCAACAATGAGCAGGAGCTACAGTTTCAAGGACAAGAGTAATTTCAATGATTACTATGGAGGGGAGAGAGATCAAATTAAAACTTTACAATAAAAGAGATGAGAGAATTATTAACAAATAAAATTTGCAGCCTATTGTATTTCATATTCGCAATCCCCCTCTTTGTTGCCAGTAAGTGAAACTTTTTTTATCTTAGACTTGAATTTGCAGAAGATGCCTTAACTCCTTTTTTTCTAGATTTCTTTTACCAGCATGCACCACATTTTAATATGCAAGTGGGAATAGATGTTATTTGTTACGTAAGGCTGCACTTACACAACGTTCCATAAGTGTCACCACTAAATATAAACCGTTTCTTCCCGTACCATTATAATGTTGTACATTTTGAAGTCAAGTAAACATGAACTAGGCGTGCACAGCTGGTTCAGTGGTAGAATGCTTCCTGCTATAACCTAGGTTCGATTTCCAGCCCATGCATTCCTCCAAAAAAAAAAAAAACACAAGCTGAATAAGTGTTGTTTTTTTTCCCTTTCTTTCTTTCTTTTTTTTTTTATGTCTCTACATACTCAGAATCCTTCTCTATATACTTCCCTTTCACCAGAAATCCTCCACCAAGGATCCTCACACTTCTCTCTTCATCCCCTGCCTCCCCTTTTCTCCATTCAAACTTTTCTGCAAACTTCCTTGTCCCTTATATTGTGCTATAATTGCCAATGCACATCTCTCATTTATGTGAGAATTTGTGCAAGAGATTATTTCAACAATGGCAAATGCTGGTCCTCTTTCAGGATACTCATTTAGGGCAAAGGTCTACAAACTGCACCTGTAAAACCACCCGTTATTATTGTGAGGCTGATACTCCTTCAGTCCAACCAATAAATTATTACCTAATAAGCGATCACATTCATTTGAAAAGAGAACAGTAGAGTCTACTTTTCGCGACCTAATTTCTGCCCTTAGTCCTCTTCCAGTCTCCTGGATAAAACAAGTCTTCGGCAATCTGGCGACCCACCATTTTGTCAGGATCCATTAGATTTCATTGGTACACACCAAGAGGCTTCCAGAAAGGTCTCAAACTAAGCATCTTACAGTGGACACTGTTTACTGCCTAGAACTCCCATCAGGACCGAGATACTCGTTCCCCCAATTGTCAGGAGAACTGGTTGCTGGCCGCCCTCTACTGGAAGAAGTTGCTGCATCCAAGGTTTCGCTCTTTCCTCAGGAGCAGGTTCCGTTTCAAAGTCTGGTCAAAGATGGGGTTCAGAGTCCTAGCCTCCTTGCTCTGAAAGGCCATCCCAGCTCCAGCTGAGGCCTCTGTTACAACATCTCCCCTTGGCCAATCCTGCGTCCTCATTGCGTCACAGGTGTTGTATAAGCCTTCCACATGCAAATCTATCTGCGAGTCTGTTTTCGGGGACAGGACCCAAGACGAATGTTTCAGTTGTTCAGAAGGCCAAGAAACGTTCAGAGAAATATGCTGAGGCCCAAAGGGCGAGGGAGACAGAGATGGTGACCAAGACCGTAAAAGCGAAGTGGAAGGAGTAGCCAGGGCAGTGGGGAGAGGCAGAAGGAGGGATTCTCTGAAACTGGGTTGTGTTATAAATTACAGACATGCCTCACTCTTCTGGGAATTTGGCCAAACTCATTTGGCTGAAGTATCTAGTAGAACTCTCTTAGTTAGCCAAAACTGAACCTACAAAAGGTTGGCAAGTGGAGGTATGAGCTGCTTTCTTTACAAGGACAGCTTAAAAATAAAACAGCTTTTTAAAATACTATTGAGCAATTCTAAAAGCATCTAAAGCATACCAATCAAGCTAACTATTGCTAAAATGTTCTCTTTCTTTCTCTGTGTGTATCATGCCATGAATCATAAGTGAGATGAGAGCGAGTGAGCAAATCTTTGGGGCAAACAAGCATCAGTGCATGCAAAAGATGCCTGTTGGTCGCTGAAGGTCTAAATTTGGGTCCTGACTATGGACTGTCATGGGAAGCTGGTCAGTTGAACATAAGAATATGAGTGAATGAGGTCAGGAGAAGGCACCGTCTGGCTATGCCAATAACTAGATATATGATATTTTATCATGAATAAAAGAAGAATCTTATGTTAAGAGAAGGATCATTAGAAATTTTAGCTACTTCAGAAGCAAGGGAACACTTATCGTTTTTACAATTGTCCACATCATAAAATATCCAAAAAACATAATGAGAGTCCATGCTCTTTTGAGATAACTCTTTTTTGTGTGAAGCAGGAAATGTCTGCCACTGGTACAAATGCCTGGAACACAAAGAAATATTTGTTGGGTCATATGGGGAACAGACTACATACCTTGAAGTCAATTTTCTTTTCACTGACCTACCAGTCCTCTCTCCTTTACTTTAATTCCGATTTCTTTTAAAATTAATTTTAATATCTCTTGATATGTACTTAACGTGCATATATACAGTTTGCATTTAAACAATAATTAAATGGCAATGTTATTTAAGCCCTAAAGCTCTAATACTTAAAACATAAAATACCTTATCAAGTATATGTTAAGGCGGCATAAATAGTAATTTGATTGGTGTGGCAACCTTAATTCGGTTGGTTTGAAGAAAAAAAGTAGTTTGTATCAATATTTTTTTTTAATGAGGACCATGTGATTAACTTTTTCTGTCTCTCCAAAACTTAATTTCTTTTAAAGTATCAAGATAAAAATATCTAACACTTGTCCCAATATTGATATTTCAAAGATGCCAAGTCAATGAGAGATTTTAGAAAAATATTTAAGTTAAGTTTTTTGCATTTTTCGCATGTTTTTTTTTCAAACCCGGGTCTCCATCATGGCGGGTGAGAACACTGCCTGCTGAGCCACTGTGGCCTGCCCTATTTAAGTTCATTTTAAAAGGCGATACAATCACAGTTCATAACAACAGTTTGTCAGAGAAACAAGAACAATATAACACTTTACCCAGTTGCTATGGGTGAAACTTTAAAGCCACATAAATGGAATATCATCTGAAGTTTATAAAAACCAAATTTACAAACATTATATATTTAAAGTACGGCTCAATTTAATTGAAGATGTATATATTATCATAAATAATACAACTTATCTGATCCATGAATCAAGTATAAGGATTTTGAGCATTTAATTTAACTCTTCCGTAAAATAATAAGTAAATCAAAAGTCTTGGTAAACTAGAAGTATCATTTGTGTTTTTCTTTCCTACTGTGGTAAATTCATGGGGAATAAGCATAAAATTCTTTTAACCCAAAAACCATTTTAAAAAAAAAAAAGTAAAAAGGTTCCCCTTGAGGGCGGGCCACTCAATGCTTGCCTGCGATGCCAGAGGACCTGGGTTCGATTCCCGGTGCCTGCCCATGTTAAAAAAAAAAAAAAGGTTTCCCTTGATTGGGAATTTTGATCTGAACTGGATGTCACTAAAAGTGTCTTTCTCAACTAAGTAATGTCAACAACTTCACAGAAGGCTTTTATAATGCCTTTTATAGTTACTCATTACTACCAGAGTCAGTCCGCACATCTTTTGTACTTAGCAGGAACACTGAGATCATTTAACTAAAATTAGATTTTTCTTTTTCTCATCCAAAACATTTTTTTAAAGTGAAAGTATTTATATTCGAAAACAGGAATAGCATTTAAATCATTTTTGTTGTTTTGATGGGGTTCTATATGTATTATCTATTTATATATATTCTATTACTGAGAGAGTATAATATTCCTTTACCAGAATATTTTAAGCAGTTCACTACTTTAATTCCTTCACTTGCAAAGGACTTCTTCGGGTAGAAAACCATTATAAGAGTCTGTCCTCTGAAGAGAGATCTTTTTAACTTAATGCATTTGCACTTGTTACAAGGTTTACTGGTAGCTGAGCTCCTCAAACACCTGCCCTTTACCCCAGGTTGGAGAGTTGGTCGTTTTTGTTTTTTCCTTTAAGTGCTAGCAAATTTAAAGCATTAGGAATCGGGAGGTGATTTTTTTATCTTATTTTCCTGGGAGTCAATAAAACATTTACACCTTTTCCAATAACTCTCATAGGCAGATTTGCCTATCTAACACAGAAATATCTTTTCAAGATATTTTGTCAGCCATATCATATCCACGCCAACATTCAGGGAGCATTTGGCTTTTGCACCTGCCCTGTCTGTGCTTAGGTAACATCAGAAAACATTAAAAGACCAGAGACTCCAGTAGGGTTACAGAATCCTGTTGAATTCTTTGTTCTCCATCTCTGAATTCACAATGGTTCACACGTAGGAAAAAGTTTCATGATCAAACAACAGAAGAAACTATAAATTCTTGAAGAAGCTGTAGATTGTACAGCAAGTCCTTATTTTTCCAAAGGAAAGGGAAAAAAAGTACATCTTCTCAGGAAAAAAATCACCCGGCTGGTTTGTTTCCTGTGAATCAAAACTCAACCTCCAGAGAGCAACAGTTCCTTGATGCTAAAGACGGGCAATATTTCGATATTTCATCTCCTGTACTCCAATCCTAGTTTTCAAACAATGGAGGCACTTTCTCACAAAGTACCCAAACTCACTGACCTGGATGCAGATAAAATTCTAACACTGAAACATTCACTGCAGGGGAACAGAAACAAGGTGTCCTTTAAGACAGGCTAATGGCTTCTCAAATAAAACTATACCTACATTCCATGACATTGGACAACATCCCAGTAACATTGGACAAAACCCATAGAGCCACAAACAACACTGCAGCATTTTTTTAATTATTTTCCAATGATCTTATTGATTCTTGGGATAAATGGGTCTTTAGCAGCATTTGTTAAGACCCAAAAGAAGATTCCTCTCTTTTGACAGCTCATAGCTCTCAACTCCAAATTCTCTGCTTTGTTTAGCCAATCTATGACATGGTATCATTTATTAATTTAAGGGACAAAAGTTTCAAAAATTTGCTGAAATAAACAGTAGCAAAATCATTTTTTTCCCTGCATTCACGTAGAAAATACCAATATTCTACTTCTTGCATATAACAAAGAAATATCAAAATATTCATATCATTGATAAAATAGTTGTTTTATGTATTAAGAAGGTATCTTTCAAAATTTAAGGAGGTCAAGTCAAAAGGACACAGGAATCAGCTCCAAGGGCAATTACTGGCCAAACCTATGGCAGTGTGAGCATCATAAAGGAACCTGAGGGCAGGGGTGGTGTGATGACTCAGTGGCAGAGTTCTTGCCTGCCTTACCGGAGACCCGGGTTCGATTCCTGATGCCTGCCCATGCGTAAAAAAAAAGGATATTGAGGTTTCAAGTACAAATCTTTTGAACTGCCGCCCATCTCCACCGCTGGTAACAAGCAAAACACAGGAACCTGAAGAGTTAAAAAGAGCAGGTGGATGGTACTGAGAGCGAAAGCCTAAAGAACCACCCATGAGGATGGTGATTTTTCTTGCAGGCTTCTGCTCTTTTACCTTCCAGTTTTGTCTAGAGGCAGCTAAAATGCACGGCAGGGCAGGCAGCAGAAAGCTCAGGAGAAATCCTATCCTTCTAGGCTGAGATCCTGAAAAATGGTCCCCCATGAGCCAGAGAATGTGTGTTATGCAGATTGGGATCTCCACTCTTTTTTCTTTTTTCTTTCCCTACCCAGCCCTAAGGACAGCCGTGGTTGTGACAGCAGTGCTGTGGTGGAAACAAAGGCACATGCACCTTAAACCCTAGTCTTAAAAATTCAACTTTTTGGTAAAAAAAAAAAAATTAGGGGAAATGGAATACAGTGGTCCAAAGAGTGTAGAAAATATCCAATACATTTTACTTTCATTGTTTTGCTCCAAAGTTAGCCTAAGTCACATACAACTGTGCAGCAGCAGAGTGTGGATAGCTAAAAATCTGAGAGTAAGTCACCTTCCTGGCAATAAGAATGTCGAAAGATATCCTTAGCTCACCTGAAAGGGGTTAAAATGAGAAATTTTGAGTTGGATGCATGTGAGCACAGTAACAGCTTTTTTTTTTTTAATTTAGCCTTGGGATCTGAATAGTGTGGGGAGCTCTGAGAGAGGAGAGGGTTGGGTAGGAGGGTCCACAAATACTGTATATGCACCAATAGAAGCCCAAAGTTTAATCTCATGGTGAGCACGTGCAGAGCAGGCCCAAAGCAAGATAAAAAGCCTTTGGGAACTGAATCATGATACAAAACACCACCAGGTCCCAGATTATCACATGAGATCTGTGTGTACAAGTCAGATGCAAAGTAGCCTTGAAAATGAAACTGATAAAAGGTGAGACACGAATGAGCAATCTAACCTAAGCAGATTGACTGCCTGTTAAAGCTACAAAGGTCAACATTCTAGCAGGGATTTTAACAGATCCCAGGTTTCACAACATAATATGCAAATGCATAGGGAACAATTCAAAATTACGCTAACTGTAAAGAGCCAGGAAAATGTGAACTGTTCCCAAGGGGAACAACACTCAAGATATGCCTACACTGGATTAACCAGATGTTGGAATACTCAGACAAATATTTTCAAGCAGCTATTATAATCATGTCCCATGTGTTGATAAACTCTTGAAATAAATGGAAAGATGAGGATTCTCAACAAAGAAATAAAAACTATTTTGAAAAATGAAAAGTTTGGAAAAGAAAATTACAACATCTGAAATTTTAAGATTCACTGGATAAGATAAGCAACAGGATGGAAAGGACAGGAAGGCATCAGTATGGTATATCAATATCAATTATCCAAGCTGACAGAGACAGGGTCTCAGGAAATTGTGGGGCAACTCAGTTGGTCTAACATCTATCTCATTTGAGTTTCTGGAAGTAGTGAAGAAAGAAATTGATGCAGGAAAAAAAATATTTGAAGAAAAAAATGGCCGCACACCTCCTAAATGTAAGTACTCAAGAATTAAAATTGTGTGTGTTCACAGATAATATGATGATCTACATAGAAAATCCCAAGGAGTCTCCAATAAAACTCCTCAGCTAATGAACAAGTTTATTAAAGTTGCAGAGTGCAAGGTTAATATGCAAAAGTCAATTGTATTTCAATATACTAGCGATAAACAATTAGGTATCAAATTTTTAAAAGCAGTACCATTTAAAATAGCATCGAAAAAAAAAGACTCAACCAAATGAACAGGCATATTGTGTTCATGGATTGGAAGGCTCAATATTAAGACATCGATATAGTTTTGACATAATTCTAATCAAAATCCCAGCAGGGGTGGTGCAATGGTGACTCAGTGGCAGAATTCTCACCGGCCATGCTGGAGACCCTAGTTCAATTCCCGGTGCCTGCTCATGCCAAAAATAAAAATCCCAGTAGGACTTTTTAGAGATTTCAAAATGTTGATTCTAAAATGTTTATGGAAAGACAAAGAAACTTTTATCCAGGTTAGCTAAAACTATTCTGAAGAAGGTGAAGTTGGAAGACTTGTACTACCTAACTTCAAGACTTACTCTAAAGCTAGGAAAACAGTGTGGTAAATGGGGAAAGGACAGACATATATCAATCAATGGAACATAATTGATTCCAGAAATAAACACTTACAAATGTGGTCAATGGATTTTTGGAAAAAGCAAAAAGGCAATTCAATGGATGAAGAAAAATCTTTTCAATAAATGGTGCTGGAAAAATTGAACATCCCTATGCTTTTCCTCCAAAAAACACAACCCACAACCCATACTTCATTCCTTGAACAAAATGAAATCACGATGGACTAAAGGCATTAGGTAAAAACTAGGAAATGTGAGTAAAGTACAGACTTTGGTTAATTACAGTGTATCAAAATTGGTTCATTAATTGTAACAACTGTGCCATATAAATCTAAGATGTTAATAATATAGGAAATTTGGGTGCTGGATATATGGGAGCTCTCTATGCAATCTCAATTTTTCTGTAAATCTAAAACAGTTCTAAACAATAAAGTTTATTTATTATTTTAAAAACTCTTAAGACTGGACACCGAAAAGAGTGAATTTTCTGAAGATACATTTAAAAATAAACATTTTTAAAAGAATATTAAATCGGTGAAAATTCATGGCTGCATGTTGATTCCAAAAACAGAAAAATACTCAGATATTACATTACCATTTGAGGTGGCTACTGAACCAATCCTTACTCTTAAAATTGGTAAATAGAGGACATAATTACCTTTTTTTCCTGACTTTGCAATTGGAACTGTATTTCAGGGTAACCAAACAGCCTCAATTAACGAGAGGAGCTTATACTTTATAGAAAGATGCCAGCTAAAAAAAAATAGAAGATTTTAGAAAATCTTTCCTCATGGCAAATATCAATTGACATTTTATGCATCATTGTGGCACCAAATTTAAAACCATACAATACAAGTGGGTGGAGGGGTAGATGGGGGAAATGTGCCCATATGATTAAGCGATTCACACCCCCTAGCCCAAATATATGTCTTGGCATCACTAATAGTACATCATCCACATATGCGTCGCTTAATGTGACTCAGTATGGAGTACACAATGTCACCTGTAATCTAATCTAACCAAAGAATAAATTTATCAGGGCTTAAAGCCTAACTTCCAGGTTAAGTTGCAGGAAATACAGGGGAGAAAGGGCCAAATTAAATGACAGCATAAGGAAACAACCAGACAAAGCCACAAGTTGAAACATGCCATTTTGTATGGCTAAATGCCGGAATTCCCTTGGTTAGCTCTGAGATAAGCAGAGGAAAGCCAGATTAGTTTTGAAAGCTAAAGATTAGGAGGGAGAGGTGGAGAGGAGCCAAGAGGGTGGTTTAGCGAGGTGTGGGATATAGTTCGTCCTCCAGAGCAGCTAGCAAATAGCCAGAAACAGCCCAGAACAACAGCTGGGGCCAAATCAGTGACCGGACACACAGTGTATCCCAATCTGGACCAGCTGGACCAACTCCGAGCCCCCCCAAAACCGTGAGTTCCCCAAGCCACGGTGGCCGGCGCCCCTCCCCCACAGGCTGCTTCCCAGAGGGAAAAGGAAAGAGACTTTACTAGCAGCAAGAGCTGAGCACAACCAAGCTCCAATTGTGGAATTAATTCACAAATTCCGACTACTGAAAATAGGCCTCCAGCTCAGCTGAATCTCCAGTAAAAGCTGATGTTGCTGGTTTAGCGCATAGAAGGCAGGGCTCATGGAAAAAGAAAAAGAAAAAAAAAAACAGAAACAGAGGTTTTTTGGTTCGCACAGCACAAAATACTTGAAAGGGTTTGGACCCTGAAGGAAAGGAGGGGGCACATAGGACCTTGGAGATGCACAGAGCAACATACCAACTTAAGCTCTTGATTGGTAAACCCAAGGAACAGGGGTCCTGCCCTGAAAAGGATATTTTTTCCTTTCTTTTCTTTTTTGTGGCTGTGTTTCTACAGCTTGACTGCTTTTTGGATACAGCTTCAGGGCTTCTCAGGCTCCAAATGACCCAAGCAAGGGCAAAATTAAGCTTGTTTGAGAGTTTGCTGGAGCCTGTGCCTTCCCCAGGAGAGGGGTGGGGCCCAGCTCAGGTGGAATCCCTCCCTCAAGGAATTCAGACCCCAGGATCTGGAAAACTGAGGCTATTAAAGCCAAACTACCCTCTCCTCTGTCTCAACCACACCCCCAGCAGGGAAAGTCTGCTGAAGTTAAAGGTACCACATCACCATATGATGGTGGGACCCACATACGGGCAGGATAGGAAAAACAGAGCCCAGAGACTTCACAGGAAATTCTTTCAACCTACTGGGTCTCACCCTCAGGGAAAACCGATGCAGGTAACTTTTTCCTCTTGACAGGAGGCCAGTTTGATCTGGGAAAATATGGCTGGGGTCTATAACACCTAAATAATCTCATAAGGGGGGGGGGAGGCACCATACAAGCAGGGCAAGAAACAAGAAAACAAGAACTGAAAAATTCTGATCTGTTAAATAAAACCTAAGCTAGAGGTCTAGAATAAGCTGACCTGAATAGCAAAGAACAGACAGACAACAAAGTCATCCAGCAAGAAAGTCCTAGGTAAAAAAAAGTGAAAACAATCTCCAGGATAAATTAATTAAGGAAATTAAATGCCTAGACACCTGCAAAAAATAACAAATCATACTAGGAAAATTGAAGATATGGCCCAGTCAAAGGAACAAACCAACAATTCAAATGAGATACAGGAGTTGAAATAATTAATTCAGAATATAAGAACAGACATGGAAAACCTCATCAAAAATCAAATCAATAAATTGAGGGAGGATATAAAGAAGGCAAGAAATGAACAAAAAGAAGAAATGGAAAGTCTGAAAAACAAATCACAGAACTTATGGGAATGAAAGATACAGTAGAAGAGATGAAAAAAAAACAATGGAAACCTACAATGGTAGATTTCAAGAGGCAGAAGCTAGGATTAGTGAACTGGAGGACGGAACATCTGAAATCCGACAAGATACAGAATATAGGGGAAAAAATGGAAAAATATGAGCAGGGACTCAGGGAATTGAATAACAACATGAAGTGCATGCATATATGTGTTGTGGGTGTCCCAGAAGGAGAAGAGAAGGGAAAAGGAGGAGAAAAACTAATGGAGGAAATTATCACTGAAAATTTCCCAACTAGACTGAAAAACTTAACATTATGGATCCAAGAATTGCATGTACCCCAAACAGAATAGATCCAAATAGATGTACTCCAAGACACTTTCTAATCAGATTGTCAGATGTTAAAAGAGAAAGAGAATCTGGAAAGCAGCAAGAGAAAAGCAATCCATCACATGCAAGGGAAACCCAATACATGTATGTGTAGATTTGTCAGCAGAAACCATGAAGGCGAGAAGACAGTAGTATGATATATTTAAGATACTAAAAGAGAAAAACTGCCAACCAAGAATTCTATATCCAGCAAAATTGTCCTTGAGAAATGAAGGGGAAATTAAAACATTTTCAGACAAAAAAATCACTGAAAGAATTTCTGACCAAGAGACCAGCTCTGCAAAAAATACTAAAGGGAGCACTAGAGATGAGCAAAACATTTGGATTAAAAATAAATAAATAAATAAAATATTTTTAATTAAATAAATAAATAAATAATCAGCAGAACAAATGTTAAAATAAATTTTTATTAGATTGAAATGCTAGTGATCAATGAAAGAGAAGGGTAAGGGGATAGTGTGTATGAATTTTTTTCTATTTTCTTTTTATTTCTTTTTCTGGATTGATTCAAATGTTCTAAGAAATGATCGTGATGATGAATATACAACTATGTGATGATATTGTGAGTTATTGATTATATATCAAGAATGGAATGATCATATGGTAAGAATGTTTGTGTTTGTATGTTATGTTTAATTAATTAATTAATTAATTAAAAATTTTTAATGGAAAAAAATAAAAAGCAAGTGTGCTGGTCTGAAGCTGTTGTGTACCCCCAGAAATGCCATGCTCCTCTAATCCAATCTTGTGGGGCAGAGCTGCTGTGGGTGGGACTTTTTCATTAGGTTGTTTCCAAGGAAATGTGACCCTGCCCATTCAAGATAGGTCTTCATCCTTTACTGGAGCCCTGTGTGAAGAGAATAAAAGATTAAAAACAGAACTCAGAGCTGACACAGTGAGCAGAGGGATGAAACTGAGACACAGACATCTGGAGATGCAAGAGCCAAGAGACCTGTTTGAATCCAGAAGCCTGGAGAGAAGGCAAATGTATGCCATGTATGCCTCCCCATGTGACAAGCAACCCCGAACACGACTGGCCTTTTTCGAGAGGAAGTATACACTTGCTGGTGCCATAGTTTGGACATTTTCACATCTTAGAACAGTCACTTGTAACCTAATAAACCCCCTTTGCAAAAACCAATCAATTTAGGTAGAACTGACCTCTTAACTATATTTAGTCTTCCAATCCAGATATACTGACCAATGGAATTGAACAGAGTGCTCAGATATAGACCCTCTCATCTATGGACAATTGATCTTTGATAAGGCAATCAAGCCAACTCTCCTGGGACAGAACAGTCGCTTCAATAAATGTGCCTAGAGAACTGGATATCCACATGCAAAAGAATGAAAGAGGACCCATATCTCACACCCTATACAAAAATTAACTCCAAATGGATCAAAAACCTAAACATTAGATATAAGACCATAAAACTTTTAGAAGAAAATCGAGGGAAATATCTTATAAATCTTATAATAGGAGGCAGCTTGCTAGATCTTACACCCAAAGCATGAGCATTGAAGAAAGAAATAAACAAATAAGAACTCCTCAGAATTAAACAGTTTTGTGCATCAAAGACCTTTGTCAAGAAAGTAAAATGACAGCCTACACAATGGGAGACAATATTTGGAAACAATATATCAGATAAAGGTCTAGTATAATACATAGATTGTTCAACTCAAAAACAAAAAGACAACCCAGTAACAAAATGGGCAAAAACATGAACAGACACTTCTCAGAAGAGGCAATGCAAATGACTAAAAGGCATTGTATTGTATTTAGTTGAAAAGATGCTCAACTTCCCTGGCTATTAGGGAAATGCAGATCAAAACCACAAGGAGATATCATCTCACACCCATCAGAATGGCCATTATCAATAAAACAGAAAATGACAAATGCTGGAGAGGATGTGGAGAAAGAGGCACTTTTATCCACTGTTGATGGGAATGTCAAATGTTACAACCACTGTGAAAAGCTGTTTGGCAGTTCCTCAGGAAACTACATATAGAATTGTCATATGATCCAGCAATACCATTGCTAGGTATCTACTCAGAGGACATTAGGGCAAAGAAACAAATGGACATTTGCACACCAATGGTTATACCAGCATTATTTACAGTTGCCAGGAGATGGAAACAGCCCAAATGTCCATCAACAGACGAGTGGCTAAACAAGCTGTGGTATATACATACAATGGAATATTATGCAGCTGTAAGACAGAATAAAGTCATGAAGCATATAACATGGATGGACCTTAAGGACATTAAGCTGAGTCAGATTAGCCAAATACTGTATGGTCTCACTGATATGAGCTAACATTAGTGAATGAACTTGGAGAATTTCAGCTAAGAACAGAGACCATCAGGAGATAGAAATAGGGTAGATTTTGGGTATTTGGAGCTGAAGGGATACAGATTGTGCAACAGGACTGATTGTGAAAATTAAGAAATGGATGGCACAATACTACCTAACTGTAGTAAAATAATTTTAGTACACTGGATTAAGCTGAATGTGAGAATGATAGAAGGAAGAGGGCTGGGGACACAATTGAAATCAGAAGGGAAGAAAGATAGTAAAGATTGAGATGGTATAATCTAGGAATGCCTAGAGTGTACAATGATAGTGATTAAATATGCAAATTAAAAAAATGTTTTTGCGTGAGGAAGAACAAAAGATTCTCAATATTGCAGGGTGCTGAAAATAAATGGTAATTCATATTTTGAAACTTTAACTTATGTGTGAGACTAAAGCAAAAAACAGTACAAAATTTATATTTTGACTAGTGCATCTCCTAATATAACTTATATGGACTGTTTAATTGAACACCATAAGTACATGAACCTTGAGTAGGGCATGAGATTTTGTAGGTTTGTCCAGAGGATACACTGATAAATTCCAGAATGATTTGAGCATAAATAAAAAAGTATTTTCAAAGGACCAAAGAATGATGAGAAAGGGGGAAATTTCAACTTCCCTATGTGGAGAATTCCTGATATTCTCACAAGCAGTGGGAACAAACAAAACAACAGGCTGAGCCCTCAATCTGGGGTCTGTTAATATGAAACATATCCCCACAAAGGATAGACTAACGCTGCTTAAAATTAGGCCTAAGAGTCATCCCCAGAGAACCTCTTCTGTTGCTCAGATGTGGCCTCTCTCTCTCAGCCAACATGGCAAGCAAACTCAGTGCCCTTCCCCTCCCTACATGGGAATGACTCGCAAGGGTATAACCCTCCCTGGCAACGTGGGACAGAAATCCTAGAATGAGCTGAGACTCAGCATCAAGGGATTGGGAAAATCTCGACCAAAAGAGAGAAGAGAGAAATGAGACAAAATATAGTGTCAATGGCTGAGAGATTCCAAACAGAGTCGAAAGGTTATCCTGGAGGTTATTCTTATGCATTCAATAGATACCACATTTTTAGTTTAAAAAGGTATATTGGAGAGGCTAGAGGGAAGTGCCTGAAACTGTAGAGCTGTGTTCCAGTAGCCATGTTTCTTGAAGATGATTGTATAATGATATAGCTTTCACAATGTGACCGTGTGATTGTGAAAACCTTGTGTCTGATGCTCCTTTTATCTATGGTTGAACAGATGAGTAAAACATATGGATTAAAAATAAATTAAAAAATAGGGGGAGCAAATGTTAAAATAAATTTAGTAGATTGAAATGCTAGTGATCAATGAAAGGGAGTGGCAAGGGGTATAGAAAAAATAAGGGAAACAAAGGCTAAAATATATAGGGTAGATGGAAATACTAGCAGTCAATGAGAGGGAGGGGAAAGGGGTACGGTATGTATTAGATTTTTTCTTTTTTCTTTTTCTTTCTTTTTCTGAATGATGCAAATGTTCTAAGAAATGATCATGGTGATGAATATACAACTATGTGATGATATTGTGAGTTATTGATTATATACCAAGAATAGAATGATCTTACGGTAAGCATGTTCATGTTTGAATGTTGTTATGTTTTAAAAAGTTTTTTAATCTAAAAAAAAAGCTAAAGATTAGCTTAAAGTTTACAAAACGAGGAGGAAAGGTAAGAATGGGATTGGAAACAAATGTGACATAGCATAAAGGCAAAGTCCTGTGTTGGGCACTGAGGAAGGAGCTGAGTTGTGCTCGAAACCCTTTCCATGGAGCCAATGGGTATTTCTACATTAGGAAGGAAGTTAGACATGCAGAAAGGAAGTTAAATATGGTCCTGTTCCTCAAACTCGCTCACCTCACTTCCACTTCAGGGGCTTGGATCTTGTCTTTTTGTCCCCTTTTTCCAGATTTCCATGCAGCACGCTCATCACTCAGGTCTCTGCTCGGCAACAGTGATGCTTCAGATAGAAAAAAAAGTTTAGTGGAGAGGAAGAAGTTAAATGATAGAGAGTGTAATTCATGAAAAAAGTTCCTAAGGAGAGGGGGCTTTCCCTGCTCACCCCTCCCCTCCTCACTCCCTATCACAGCATCCTGCTTTATTCTTCAATAAAAATTATCCAAATTTTGTTTATTTGTTCACTTGTCTATTCTCCATCTTCCTGACATGAGGATGAGCTGTGTGCCCAGACCCTGCACTGTTGTTCAGCACATCACAGGTTCTCCATAAATATCAGTTGGCAAAATGACTAAATCATCGTGTCAATCCAGAAGGACACTAAAAGGACACTAAGAAGGACCATAGCAAGGAGGTATCAAAGCCTGACCAGGGTGTGGGGAGGATGAGAGTCAGCCCGGCTGGGACCCTTCATGAGAGTCAGCCCGGCTGGGACCCTTCAGCAAAGCTTCTAGAGAAACTGGGTGGAGTCTGTGCCTTGGGGAAGGTATAAACAAGTGGATGGCAGAGGAAAAAAGGACTTACATTTATTGAGTGCCTAAGATATCCCAGACTTAAGAAGCCAACACAGAAAAGTTTGAAAACTGTCTCTGCTGCTGCCCACTTGGGTAAGTTTCTTAGCCTGTTGAGGCCTCAGAATCCTCATTTGTAAGAAGGAAAGGAGACAGTGAGAAGAGACAGAAGGTATTGTACAGGAATGCTCATAGGTCTATTTCTAAACTGGAAACTCGCGTACCTGCCAACAATAGAATGCTTAACTAAACTATGGTTTATTCACACAATGAAATACTATTTAGTAATAGAATGAATGAAAAATTACACAAAATGACATAATGAATCTCACCAACATAATACCAGTCAAGAGAAGCCAGACACCAAAGACAAGATAATGTATGATTCTATTTATATCATGAAGGCCAAAACCAGGCAAATGAACCTATGGCTGTTAGAAGAGGTCCCAGAAAGGGGGCGGGCCACAGTGGCTCAGCAGGTAAGCCTGCTTGCCTGCCATGCCCGAGGTCCTGGGTTCAATTCCCGGTTCCTGCCCATGTGAGAAAAAAAAAAAGAGAGAGAGAAAAAAGAAGAGGTCCCAGAAAGGGGCATGAGAAGGAAATCTGGACGATAGCAATAGTCTCGCTCTTTTTTTTTAATCTTCTTTGCTGATTATATGGGAGGGTTCGCTCTGAAAATTCATTGACCCTATGTCTTATGCACTTGTCTGATGCATGTTTTTTGTTTGTTTGTTATGTTTCATTTTGTCTTTCAAACAATAGAAAATATATTTGGGCAAGATATGACACCATTTTTTAAGTATTCAGACAATAAAAATGTTACGATATTTTTGCACCAGCTGCAAACATAAAGTTAAACAATGAATGAAATCAGGGATCCTAAAAGTTAAAAGGGACCTCAAGTATATTCACTATCTTCTAAATTTTAGACAAAGAATTGAGAATAGAAGAGGGAAAAAAACAACATATACATCATGATAATAGTCTCTTTTTTAATTACTTCCAATTTTAACTCTTTTCTAAAAGCACCAAGAACACTGAGACCCTTAATGTAGATTATTCAGCGTCTCCTCTTTGGCTATGAGTTGTATAGTTTTGTTAACAAGAGATTTCGATGAGTTTAGGTTCCGAGACCAGTCACTTAATAAATTCTTTGGCTCCTTGGGTCTCTGGAATCTGATAATTTCTGCCAACCTGTATACTTGAGCAAAAGATGGTCTTGTGAACCATTAGATTCTAAAAAAACACCTCTGATTCATCAACAGATAGGTCCAGAAGTTGTGCCATCCTCTTCACTGTTATCCTTGTGTAACATTTGGCCATTATTCTATTATATCCAACAACTCTGTTCTTCAAGTCTTTCCACCTTTTTTCACCTTTGTCTGTCTAGCCAAAAGCATCAGCTGCAGGACTCTCAAGAGAACCTTCTCTTAATTCCGTTTCATAATCCTCAATAAGCGTGGACCAACACATCAACTCCGATTGTGGTAAAAAGCTTTAAAAGAGCTTTATATTTAGGAAATTCTTCTAGCTTCTTGTCACTAATTCAGTGAACCAAATCAGATTGTTCATTGTCAAAAGAGGCCAATAAAGGACACTTTTCAGAGCCCATTGCCACTTTTCACTTTCTGCCTGTATCCAGGGAATATCATATATTGCTCTGTGGCACTTACAAATAGACAAATAGGATCCCTGCTGTCGATCTAGCTGAATCATTAAATTATGGTATTTCAACTTTAATTTCTCTGTATTTTCTTCCTGGAAAAAAATTGGTGTTAATTTTCTTGCTCATAATTTGTGTACAAATGTTATCCTTCACAGCAAGGCTGAGCCTCATTTACTCCAAAATAAACTCCACTCACTCTTTCTTTTCCATTGACTCACAGGTTTCCACCTGTAACTCTTATGAAATAGAGACTGCCTCTTTCACATCACCATTTTGTTCTTGTATAGTTGCTAATGTTTTAGTCAGTCGAGCAGACTCAGTTTCAACATAAATCTTTCCTTCTGTAACCATTCATAGAGCATCAACTAATGGAAATTTGACTTGAAGGTCTGTGGTTTCTTCAACATAAGTACAGCACGGTTGAACCATTTCTGCAGCAGCTTGTTTTAACTGACTCTGCCTTTTCTTTAAAAAGGCATAATGTTTTCATTAAGCAGATCCCATTCTTTATCCTCATAGCTCATCTTCACTGCTGCAACTAAGATACGGGATGTAGACACCATATCAGAAGCAGTACAGGTCTGTTTTTCCAAAGAGAGAAGGGTTTCAATGACTTCTTGAAGTCTTCCTTCCTTGGCCAGCTTGTTGCATTGGGGCAAGCACTGACTCCACAGGGCATATAGTCACCTCCACCTTGGCAATACACCCATCAGCCCGTTCTGAACGGTTGTCTGCCATGGTCCCTGCCTGATCTCCCTTGATGTCCCTCTTCTGTCATTTTTTTGTTTCCTTTGATTCATCCCAAGATGCAAGGATGGCTCAACATAAGAACATCAATTAATGTAATAACCATATCAACAAATCAAAGCAGAAAAACCACATGATCATCTCAATTGATGCAGAAAAGGCATTTGAAAAAATTCAACATTCTTTCTTGTTGAAAACACTTCAAAGGATAGGAATAGAAGGGAACTTCCTCAATATGATAAAGAGAATACTGAAAAACACAGAGCTAACATCATCCTCAATGGGGAAAAACTGAAAACTTTCCCCCTAAGATCAGGAACAAGATAAGGATGTCCGCTGTCACCACTGTTATTCAACATTGTGTGGGAAGTTCTGACCAGAGCAATTAGGCAAGAAAAAGAAATACAAGGCATCAGAATTGGAAAGGAAGTAGTAAAACTCTCACTGTTTGCAGATGATATGATACTATATGTCAAAAACCCTGAAAAATCCACAGGAAAACTGCTACAGCTAATAAATGAGTACAGCAAAGTGGCATGTTACAAGATCAACACTCAAAAATCTGTAGTGTTTTTATACACTAGTAATGAACAAACTGAGGAGGAAATCAAGAAAAAAAATTCCATTTACAATTGCAACCAAGAGAATAAAATATTTAGGAATAAATTTAACTAAGGATACAAAAAACCTATGCAAAGAAAACTACAAGAAATTGCTAAAAGAAATCACAGAAAACCTAAATAAATGGAAGAGCATACCATGTTCATGGATTGGAAGACTAGATATAGTTACGATGTCAATTCTAGTTCCATCTCCCTACTACATATATTACTGGCAGACACTTTCAACATGAAAAGGTTAGAATGGCTATAGCCCAAATACCCTTAAAGAGTGGGATATCAAGATCAAAGGTGATGGTGAAGATATACAGAGAAGGTAGGGTTTAATAAACAAATATGATTGCTGAATCATTAAATTGATATTTCTTTTAGTCTCAAGTATCTTAAAGCAGTTAAAAGTAAGTACCTAAAATTGTGGAATTGTAACCCATGTCAGGCTCTGAAATCTGTTCTACAACTAATTGTACTGTGCTTTGAAATTTATTGCTTTTTTGTATATATGTTATTTTTCACACAAAAAAAGTTTATTGTGATGATAAAAAACTATTTACTCCTTCTAGCCTCCTATTTTGGAGCAGCTAGAATGAAAAATCTGAGATGATGGTATGGTAACCCATGACAAACTCTGGGATCTGTCCTATAACTGCTTGTTGAAGAGTGCTTTGAAAACAATTGTTTTTTCCTTTCTTTGCTTTGTATATATGTTATATTATACAATTTAAAAAGTTAAAAAAAAAAAAGGTTATCTTCTGCCTGTCTCACTCTTGGATAATTCATTCTTGGTAAGCCAGTCACCATGTCATGAGAACCCTCACAAAGTCCTGCAGAGAGGTCCATGGGAAGAGGAGCTGAGACCATCTGCCAACACCAACCTGCCAGCCACGTGAGGAAGCCACCTTGGAGGCACATCCTCCAGCCCCATCCAGCCTTCATACGACAGCCCTGGCTGAAATCTGAGTGCAACTCATGACAGACCCAAAGCCAGCACCTACCAACCAAGCCATTTCTAAATTCCTGACCCACAAAATCTGGGAGTGAGAATGAATTGTTTTTGCTTCTCAGCTGGTCTAGGGTGAGGGCTGTGACCTCAATCCTCAGTCCTAGTGTTTTCTCTACTTAAGAAATTCCAGGACAGAGAACAACATTTGCCCATCATGGTTCATGTACCTTCCCCAGCAGTTATGGGGGTATGGTCCTGTGACTAGCAGCCTCACCAGGAGAGGGACTGTTCCCCACAGACACATGCTGTGCAGACAAAAGCAGTTTACTCCTACTACATTCTCTTTGAAGTGAAACAAATAGAAGAATCAGCTGAAAATTCAGTTTTGTTTTGTTTTGTTTTTTACCTAATGAAGATTTTCAAGGAACTATAAATGGATCATAAAAATAGACTTTCTAGAACTAAATGTAGTATGATTGGTTAAAATTTCATTAAAAGAAGTGAAAAAGGGATGGTCATAATAAGAACTGGATTGGTGGTTTGTAAGATGAAATGGAAGAAATATTTCACAACGAGAAACAAAATACAATGAAATGTAAATTATTAACTGGGAGAATGCTTCTTGCACTTTCCTTATGCTTTCATAAAAGGACTTCTGCTATACACTCCAACAAGGAGAAGAGTTTCAAAGAATATTTCCATGCTACCTCTCCATTCCCTAACTTCCTGCCTATGGAAGGGCTCTTTGGGGATGAGTGAGACCATTGAAAGTCTAATATTCAATGGGATTCCCAAAGAGTCCCAAGCATTAAAATTAGAATACAGGTTTGGGGTGGGCCCTCTCTGTGTTCTCTGTTCTGCTGCCTAATTGTAAATAGATGCCCACAAGTAGATGCCAAGATTAACATTTGTGAGGACACAGAGAATTTTCACTTTAGCCTCAGGTTAAGCCACAGTTTCCAAGGCAGTACTAGAAGCTCCCTATTTGAGCAAAATTGAGCCTGTTACTGTATTTTGATCCTCAGATGGCTCTTTCAAGCTCAAAGAGGTAAAGACGCATAAGTAATTAGCACCCTCAAACCACAAAAATCATATACAGAAAGGAAACTGTCTTAGAAAATAGTTACAGAAAGCCTGACATGTAAATAATGAGCTCAAGAATTAGAAAGGAAGCATGTAGGAGTTATAATTAGAGATAAAATAGAAGAAAATTTCTTAGAAATGGAGAAAAATGTGACATATGCCAAGTCCCAGGCATATACAAGAGGGGAAAAACGCATATCTAGACATAAACTGGGTAGAAAAAATCTACATCCCCAGGATGGTAGACAATATCAGAAGGGCTTTGGGCAAGAGATAAAAGATAGCAACAAAGGAAAGAGAATCAAATTAACATCAGACCTCTCATCTACAACTCTGGAAGTTGGGAGTTCGGAGTAATAATTTTTACAGACTACTGAAAAGGAAAGAACTGCCACCTCTGAATCAAATTCATAGCCAGAATGCAATTTCCTTGTGAGCACAAAAGTTAAAGTGGAATTCAAGGGCAAGACAAAGTGAAATATTGTATTACAAGAAATGTCACAATCTACAGAAAAGCTATAACAATTATTTTAAATGATACATCATAAAATAAAGCAAAAAAATGAATATGCAATGCAAAAACTGAAAGTGTAAGGAGAACTTGAGGGAATTTTAACATAGTTCTCTGGAATATTTCATAGTTCAAGTGAACAGATAATAAGAATACTGGGGATTTGAATAGGAGAGTAAAAAAGCTTCATTTAATAGGAGACTTTGTACTCTCTAAACAGATCATACTAAACAACCATGCTTTCCAAAAACTAAAGAATTAGTCTCTGACTATAATCCAATAAAATAAAAAAAATCAACCACAAAAAAAGTTGACCAAAAGAAATAAACTCCCTGGACACTTGTACAGAACAGGAACAGTAAGCCCCTCCTCTCAAGCTTTTTTTGGTACTTCTGCGACCAAATAGGCATGCAGGCATAAGTTTATATGATGCATTCCTGCAAGGGTTGGTACGAGGTGAAAATGGAGCCTACGAGAGAAGACAGTATCCAGGGTGACAGGTGGGGCCTGAGACCCAGAGTCAGCTCTGTGTGCTGGGGCAGTCATGGATGTTAGCTGTGCCCTCTCCCAGGGTGACTGTGTCAGAGGCAGCATCCCTTTAACCCATCACCCACCAGGGGGAGAGGGCATTTCTGATGCTATTGGGCCCTGTTATACCGCCCCAATCTCCTACTTTCCAGTCAGTGTTCCTATCTGTATAGTAAGGAAGTCTGGCTTACTTGATTCCAAGGATTCTGATGCTAAAATTTACCAGGATGCTATGTATTGTATAAAAATGTGTTCATTTACTTCATTAAAATATTTTTTTCTGATCACCAGGATGTCATGCATTGAATAAAAATGTGTTGAGTCACTTCATTGAAATATTCTTTTCTAAGCCCCTCTAAATTTAAGTCCCTGGCCCTGGAAACATGACAAAGATAACTTCTGTCCACAAAGACTTTCCAGTGGTTCCAAGGCAGAGTGATTAGTGTTATAATAGAATGGGTGGGGCTAGGGACACTCGCATTTTGGGGTGGAAGGGTGAAAGGCCAAAGAAGACTTCCTGGTAGGTGGACCTTTGTGGATTTACATCTACAATACTTTTACCCTCTCTTCTGGTCTTCTGCCTTCCTCCAGAGTTCCTAGAACAGGGTTCTGAGTAGTGAATAATGGGTTAATGCTACTGGCTAAATGACCAATGTTCCTGCTAGCACAGCTTTATACTTCTCTTTGGTTCATTGCCCTTGACCCACCCCCTGTCCTCCGCCCCACGGAACCCAATAAAACCTGAGTCCAGAGCCATGGTGCAGAATGTTCTGGACTCCTGGATCTGCATCAACCCCAAGACCATGAAATTCTTGCTCCTGACCCTTGCTGTACTTTTGGTCCTGTTCCAGATGTTCCCAGGTAACTGGAACCCAAAGAAGAGGGGAAGAGAGCTTAGGGTGGGGAACTACCCACAGAAGGTCTAACATCTTTCTGTTCATTGAGGCAGGGTTTTCAGGGGTGGCTAAAATCTGCGTGACCCTATCAGAATGCTCTCCTCTAGAACAAATCTAAGGCCCCACACTGGAAATGTGCATCTGTAGGATCCTTGGAGTCAGGAAGTTGGGCAAGGTGTCTTCTGAGAAGACCTTTACAGAGTAAGGTGTAGCCTCAGCATCCAAAGTGTTCCTTGGCACTTTACACCAAGCAATATCCAAAGAACCCAACTGAGAACCTGCCTCACTTTATCTATCTTTCTTTTCTCTACCAGATCATGAATCTGGAAGCTTTCTTGGGCATTAAGTTCTATTATTGCTTCACAGGAGGCCCCTGTTCTCTTTTCTGGAATAAAAATAGCTGCAAAGGAATCAGGTGGAAGAGAGCACGGACTTTCCTGCTCCCTGCCAACCATGAGGGTCTGTGATTTTGTTAATAATTTATAAAAAGACTTCATGAACAAATGAACACTGCTCTGAAATTGCAATTTATGAAGAACTTGAATAATTTTTAGACAAGATACCATTCTCTTTATCTGCCTAATGTTTAAAATTTTTTTCTATGCATATATAAACTCATATATATGTCTATTTACATGTAGTTCTTTTATTAACCAAAAACAAATGTGATATATATTGTCTAAAACTTTTTAAATTCAACAATATATGGTAGGCATTTTCCTTGTCAGCACATAAAAAACAAGGTTCATTGCTTTCTAAGTTAATATTATTCCTTCATATGGGTAGACCATAATTTGTACATCTAGTCCCTATTGAGGGTAAAAATGGACTTCAAGTTCTTCAATAGAGCGAACAAAACTGTCACTGACTCTTTGCACATATATTTTTAGATATTTGGGCAAAATTTTCTAAAGAATAAGTTCTTAAAAGTCAACTTGTTAGATAAAGAGCAAGCTTATAAGGGTTTTCATGAACATTTTCTTTAAGTCCCTTTGGGTCACACACAGCTGGAAGATATCACTTACATTCCAGGACAAAAGAGCTTTGAAAAATCCAAAATGAACATTCTCTACACAAACAGAGAAAAATATGAGTTGTCTTCAAGGAATTATGTGCCTGCGTGGAGCTCTGGAGGAGCACTGGGAATAGAGAGAAAGGGGCATGTGTGGCATACATTTTGAATAAGTTTTCCACGGACACAGTCAACTTACATGACATAGTGAGCAGATGGAAGGAACAATTCTGGGTGTTCCTGTGAGAGTGAGAAGTTTGGGAATCATCCCTAAGGAAACAAAGATTGGAATGGTTAGAGGTGAACCAGGAAAGTCTCATTGTCATCTTAGAGTAGCCCTAGTTTCCCAAGGAGGAAAAACTGCAACTACAAAGAAAGTTAACAGAGAGGAAGGAAAACCAACAGGAAACAGTGTGAAGAACCAGCATTCATAAAGGACATTTTTGTTCAAATGCTATCAATTTAACAAAATCTTTTCTGGAAAAAAAAGAATCATGATATTAAATGTACCCAGAGTTTTGGTAACCAAAAACAGCATCCATTTAACCATTGATAGTATATATCACTTCCTTATCTGGGTTTATAAAGTTTAGGTGTAAGCCATTTTCTCTAAAAAATGCAGTTGATTAACTAGCAGGGGAGCGAAACAATAAGCACATACGTTTTAAAATATGTAACACTTCAGAGAGTGAGGAGCTCTACGTAGGTAAGACAAGGAAGGAGGAGGAAGGCTGGGGCAGACCTCTCTGAAGTGATGTTTGAGCAAAGACCTGAACGAGGAAGAGAAGAAGGAATGAACCCTGTGGACACAGCTAACAGCAAAGAAACCCAGATGCAGCAATGCAATAGGCCTGTTCAAGCAAAGCCTGGAAGCCAGTGTGTCTTGAAAGGAGTGACACTGGGGGAAAAGCCAGGGAATAAGGTCAGGGGGGTGATAACAGATCAGGTTGTGGAGGGTCCTTGAGCCTGGAATGACCGAGCTGCCATTCGGAAATGAAATCAGTGGATAGTGTTAGTTTGGCTGTCATGACCAGCAACATGACTTTGGGCATGGAGTAGTCTCAGAATGAGTGACCTAAGGACAAACACTGTATGACCTCAGTTAAATGAATGAAAATGCAAATTCACAGAAACAGAAAGAAGATTGTAGGTTACCAGGGGTGGGGGTGGGGTGGGGAATGGGAATTTAATTTAATTTACTAAAGAGCTTGAGTACTTTCTCATACGCTTATTGGCCTGTTGAACGTCATTTTCTATAAATAGCCTGTACGTATGATTCTTCATTTTTCTGTTGGGGCTACTATCTTTTTGTAGATCCATTCTTCTGTTGATTTGCAGATGATCAATTTACAGTTCAGCTATTGCTGCCTTGTCATCTCTAGACATTAAAACTTGATATCCCCAAACTGTCCTCTGTGTTAATTTTGTCCATGTTTTTGTCCTTTGTTGAACAGAAATCCCTAATTCTGATGTAATCATATACAACAAATTTTTGCCTTAAGGTTTGTATTTTAGGTGTTTTGCTTTAAAATACGTCTCTGCTTGTAGGTCACAAGGACATTCTCTTTTTTTCTGTTATATTTACAATTTTACTTTTCACGTGGAAGTCTTTAATCTTTCTTGAACCCACTTTTCTGTTCAGAGCTGGGTAAAACTTGAGTCTTATTTTTTTCCATAGACTGAGCCAATATGACCAGCACTGTTTACTAAAAACAACTTTAAAAACTTTTTCCTTATTGTTTTGTGATGCCCTCTTTGCTGTAAATCAAGTTCCTTTGTGTTTTGGTTCAATGTGTGAGTTATTTATTCTGATCCTTTCATCTGCGGACTGCTTCTCATGCAGATGACATGCACTGCCATAAAGAAATGCTGATTCTCGATTGTTACACTGGTGTCAAAAGAAAACAAATACTTTACATAGTGAAGGAAAAAACTTTGAACCTAGAATTTTATATCCATTCACATGGCTATTTAAGTATAGGGGCATACCAAAAATATTCTCAAGCCTAGAGGGTCTCAGAATGTTTGCCACACAAAGATCCACTTTGAAAACACTCTTGCAGGAAGAACACAAGTACAAAGAGAAGAAAATCCAGAAAAGTGTTGGAAATGATATGAGAAAGAAGACTCATCAATTAATCTGTAATTTTGTAGTGGACTAAAAAAAAAAATGAGCCGAGAAAGAGAGGTAGGGGATAAAGAGAAAGAAAATATATTCATAATTGCCATTAATTTTAGATAATCAACTGAACTTCCTGAAGCAGAAACTCTGTGGGAGGGGTACAGAATTCTGTTTTAACAAGCCCTCAGGAGATTATGATGCATTCCCAAGTGTGAGAGCTACTCCTATAGTAAATACTCTACTACAGCTGTGTTTCTGGTTGCTCCTTGTAAACACTGATTTCTTTTTTCCTGCCTCCTCAGAGAGCAATCATTTTTGAAGATCCAAGTTAAGTTAAAATTCCTACACATGTGGTATGGAAAATGCAAGTAACTCAGCTGAGGTGCAATTAAATTAGTCTACTTTGTACAGCTAATTTCACATACCATACACCTTATTGCCCAGTAACCCCAGTTCCTACTGGCTGGCAAGTTCCTTTGACATTGAAATCAGAAATTTGGCATATACCAAACCTTGCTTTGCTTCCATAATCCTCTTTAATGCACATAGGGTTGTTGTGAAGATTACAGATATGATAAGTCTAATTCTTGACTACCAGCATCAATACCTTGAGTTAATTCCCTTTCCTTACTCTTTTCAGTCTGCAGGGGTCGAAAATCTTGCTGGACTAAAAAAGGACGCTGCAGGAAAGACTGCAAATCTGGTGAACGGGTGAAGATGCCATGTAAAAATGGTGACTATTGCTGTGTTCCAAACAAGACAGGTTTTCAACCACACAAATCAACTCAAGCATCTTCCAGCCAACTTCAATTCTTAAATAATAGTTTGAAAAGATATATCCAAAGTGTTCCAATAATCGTCAACAGTGGCAGTGAGAATTTAGATTGAAGGGCAGGTGAAAATTTGGGAATTGTCAGATCAGAGATTATCAACTCCTTTCTTCTATGGGACCATTAAAGTATGCAAACTCCTCTGTGCTGTCACTCTTCTCTGCTCACAGGGTTGGATTAAGATTTTGAGGTGCCCAAGGCACTGAAAATATCATGATGTCCCACTCCATCAATATATAATTCTAAACAAAAACAATGATAAACTCATCAGTTAGAAAAAATCCAGAAAACTTCCAGCATATCCTATGAAAATGCCCTTATTTTTTTTTGAAACATAAATTCCTTTACCCAAGAAAAACACTTTTGTGTTTCTTTCGTGCCTTTTTTTTTTTTGCTAGTGCCCCATGTCTTTGGCACTACTCTCCCTATCTGGGCCTCTGCCTTCCCAAGAAGAATTTGAGAAATCGCTGGGAGATCCCTCTTGTTGCTTTTACTTCCTAGTTCAAAATAAGCCGCTCCTTGATTTTTTTGACCAATAACTACCAGGACACTTAGAGTTTTCTTTATGGAATATAAGACCTCAATAAATACATTCCATATATTATTAACTCAACTTTGGGTCTATACTTCTGTCTGATGTCCTGCCCCAAAAAAAGTTCTGGGCTGAAGGTGTGCTCTGAGGAAGCCTGTCTCCTCTGCTTAAGGACAAAATTGTAGTCTTATTGATTTTCAGGCTCCATGGGCCCATTTCCTTGACCCAAGCTCTGGTTGTATTTGGCAATCCAAGGGAGGGGCTGCATAGGAGACAGCTGAATCCTTCATGATGATACTTGCCCTTCCAAGGATGTGTATGTTAGGAGAGGAGGGCACAGGGGAAAAAACAACAACAACAAGGAAAACAAAAGCTTAGGTAAATGTCCCAGCACCAGTACCATAGGGAGAAAAGAGCTCTATGTTAGTTAGTTATATTTTACACTTTTTTGTTACTCCCATTAAAAGCTCTATTCCCAAAGTCCACTTGGGACTCCCAAGGATTCCATATTGGTTTTGGTATTGTATATCTTCATCTCCTTGGACTCTCAACATGAACTTTCCTGCATGGTTTGAATGGGAAATGTTCTCACATTGTGGGAAATTGTTAGAAATCTTGTCTTGAATAGGAAAAGCTTATAAGAGCAGATAAGGTTAAGCCCAGAAATACTGACCACAACCTTGCAGAAAGTTCCTGGCCCATAACCCTCATCGAATCATTTTTTGTTACTAAATGGTACTATATTTTCAGAGATGAGAGGACTTAAAGAGTATCAAGTCCAAGACCGAGATGGCAGTGTAAAACAGTCCTAGTGCCATTCCCACACAGAATCTTTGAATAACTAACAAAACCTGAAGAGCCATGCTTCTCAAAACTCTGGAAAACAGTTAAAGTGTTGCAGTAGCTAGGTAAATGCTAAATCAAGAAAATCCAGCTTGAAAAATAGTAGGCAAGCTCGTAGTACACTTGTTATCCCCTCTCCTACCACCTCCCCAGGACACTGCAGAGACAGCCTGTATTCGGATTGTGAGTCTTTGGTCTTGTACTGGAGGGAGCAGAATAACCCCTTTGTTCATACTGGGGTGCCAGTATGCCATGGTCAGTCTATCAGCTGACAGCCTGAAAGACTGAACCAGGAAATTCCTCTCTGGCTTGTTCTACCAGAACTTGCTCTGCAGGCGGACAGAGCTTTGGGACAATCAAAGCAGTGTAAGAAACAATTAAGTCGAAGGGGCCTGGGGCAAATGATTACCTGCATTGTCATAAAATAGAACACCCAGGAGGGAAAGTCTCTTTGATAGGGAGTAGAGGGGGTATTCAAATTCTTGTAAACAGAGGAATTCCTAAGGTCACCAGGAAGGAAAAGGCCAGGAAAAAACTGGGGTTTCGATAAGATGGAGATGACTCTGACTTTGCATTTGTCTTGGGCTGACGTTCTTGATGAAAGAGCTAAACTCTAAAGGAGACCATCAGCCAAATACAGCCAATTTGCAGAGATTGAAAATGATTCAAAAGTGAAAAGTTGTTTCTATGTTGGTTTATTTGTTTTTGTAGAATCTGGTGCTCAAAGAAATCTCTGTCATATCACTAGCTGGATGCAAATTTAAGCAATAGACAGCTCAGGGACTAAATCCCAAGTTAACAATTTAAAATATTAAAATATATGGTGTGAAACAAAAGATTACAGGACAAAGAAATAGGAAATTATAGCCTATCCAAAGGATCAAGATATAAATCCAGGAATTATCAAAAAAGAGGACCACACATTGGGTACACCAGGCAAAGACTTAGGAAAAAAAAATGATCCTTAATATGCTGAAGGAGATACAGAAAAACACAGAGAAAGAGCTAAAATAATGTATGAATGATATGAGAATTTCAGTTAACAGACAGCCATTTTAAGAAGAAACCAACAGAAATATTGGCATTTAAGACTACAATAACAGAAATGAAAAATTCCCTATAGGGTTTCAACAGCAGACTGGAGCTGGCAGAAGAAAGAATCAGTGAACTAGAAGACAGGATTCTTGTCTGAATTGAAATTATTCAGACTGGGGAGCAGAAAACAAGAATATTTAAAAAGCAAACAGAGCCTAAAAGACCTATAAAGACCAGTATATGCAGTATGGGAATCCCAGGAGGAGAAGAAAGAGAGAAAGAGTCAGAAGAAATATTTGAAGAAATAATGGTAGAAAACTTCAGCAATTTGATGAAAGACATGAATATACACATTGAAGAAACACAATAAGCCGCAAACAAGAGAGACTTGAAGAGAATTTTACCCAGACACACAATAGTCAAACTGTAGAATGCCAAGACAAGGAAAGAACTCTGAAAGCTGAAAGAGAAAGCAAAGTGCTATGTACAGGGGAGTCCCAGGGATGTTAAGTTCTAATTTCTCATCAGAAACCATGGAAGCCAGAAGACAGTAGGATGAAAACTTTAAGTTACCGAAAGAAAACAATTCCCAACCTAGAATTTTATATCTAGTGAGACAATCTTTCAGAAATGAAGGAGAGATTAAGATATTCCCAGACAAACAAAAGCTCAGTGAGTTCATTACTGCTAAATCTGTCCTACAAATAATGCTAAAGGAAGTTCTTCAGAATGAAGGGAAAGGATACTAAATGCAAGATCAAAGCAGCATGAAGAAATAAAGACCTCCAGCAAAGGTAACCATATGGGTAATTATAAATGCCACTATAATTATATTGTATTTTTTGGTATGTAACCCCACTTTTTACTTCTTACAGGATCTAAAATACAAATGAAATAAGTTAAAGACAAATCTATTATTTTGGTTATCATTTTTAACAAGGAACAAAAAGAGGAAGATATGGAAGTGTATAGGCACAGTATATGTGTATACTATTGAAGTTAAGTTGGCATCAAATCACAGTTATTGTTTTAGATTTAGGATTTTAAATTTAAAGCCCATGTAACTGAAAGAAAATATATGAAAAATACATATGGAAAGATATGAGAAGGGACTCAAAAATAAATACCAAAAATCAAATAAATATGAAAGTAGGCATTAACAAAAAAATTGAGGGACAAACAACTTACAAACACTAAATAGCAAAATGGCAAAAGAAAGTCCTGCATTTAGCAGTAGTTACTATACATGTATGTGGATTCAACTTTCTAGTCAAAAGGCAGAGAATGAAAGAATGGATAAAAGAAGTAGCACTCAACTATATGCTGTTTATAAGAGACACCTTAAATTCAAGATATATGTAGGTTGAAAGTGAAAGTAGGTTGAAAAAAAAACGTACCTAGCAAATGGTAACCAAGAGAAATCTAGGATAGCTATACTAATGTCAGCTAAAAAGTAGGCTTTATGTCAAGAACTACTATGAGGTATAAAGGCACGATATACTAATAAAGGGGTCAATTCAACAAGAAGACATAACAATTATAAATATATATGCACTTAATGGCAGAGTCCCAAATTATATGAAGCAAATATTGGCAGATTAGAAGAGAGAAACAGATGGTTCTACATTAATCATAGGAGACTTCAATACACCATTGTCAATAATGGATTGACCATCTAGACAGAAGATCAATGAGGAAATAGAAGCTTTGAATGATACCATAATCCAACTACACATAACTGACAAATATACAATAATTCACTGAACTGCAGCAAAATACACATTCTTCTCTGGTGCATATGGATCACTCTCCAGGAGAGACCATATGTTAGGTCACAAAACAAGTTTCAATAAATTAAAAAATATTGAAAGTACACAATCATACAATCTCCAACCACAATAGAATGAAACTAGAAATAAATAACAGGGAGAACTGGAAAGCTCACAGAAAAAGCATTAGACAAAATTCAGTACCACTTCTTGATAAAAGTACTCAGAAATCTAGGAATAGAAGGAAAGTTACTTAATACAATAAAGGGTATATAAGGAAAACCAACTGCTAACATTATACTCAATGGTGAAAGACTGAAAGCATTCTATAAGACAAGGATTCCCACTGTCAAAACTGTTATTTGACATTGTACAAGAAGTTCTAGCCAAAGTAACTAAGCAAAACAAGAGCAAAAAGGCATCAAATTGGAAAGGAAAAAAGTAAAACTTTCCCTATTTGCATGTAACATGACCCTATATGTAGAAAATCCTGAAAAATCCAGAACAAAGGTTCTAGAGCTAATAAACAAATTCAGAAAAGCAGCAGGGTACAAGATCAACATGCCAAAATTATTAGTGTATTTGCACACTAGTAATAAACAATCTGAAGAGGAAATCCAGAAAGAAATTCCATGTACAATAGCAACAGAAAGAAACAAATATCTAGGAACAAATTTAACCAAGGACATAATGACTTGTACACAGAAAACTACAAAACATTGCTAAAAGAAATCAAAGAAGACCTAATATAAGTGGAAGGATTTTCCATGTTCATAGGTTGGGAAACTAAATATTGTTAAGATGTAAATTCTACCCAGAGCTGTTTACAGATTCAACACAATCCCAATCAAAATTCCAACAACCTTCTTTGCAAAAATGGGAAAGTCAATCATCAGATTTATATGGATAGGTAAAGGACCCAAACATCTTGAAAAAGAACTAAGTTGAGGACTCATACCTCCAGATTTTAAAACTTACTATGAATTATACTAATCAAAACAGCATGGTACTGGTGCAGGATAGTCATGTAAATCAAAGGAATCAAACTGAGAGTTTAGAAACAAGCCCTCATATCTATGACCAATTAAGCTTTGATGATATGCCAAGCCTACTCAAATGGAAAAGAATATTCTCTTCAACAAATGGTGCTGGGAAAATTAGATATCCATATTCAAAAGAATGAAAGGGGGCTCCTTCCTCACACTATATACAAAAATCAACTCAAAATGGATCAGACCAGGGATGCAAGTGTAGTTCAGTGATAGAATTCTCACCCGCCATGCAGCAGACCCAGGCTCGGTTCCTGGCCCATGTACCTCTCCCCATTCCAGCCAAAAAAAGGATCAGACCTAAGTAATAGAACTGAAACTATAAAACTCCTAGAATAAAACATAGGGAAGCATCTTCAGGACCTTGATTAGGCAATAGTTTCTTAGACTTTGTATCAAAAATAAGAGCAATAAAAGAAAAAATATGTAAATGCGTTCATCTAAATTTAAAACTTTAATGCATGAAAAAAATGTCATCATAAAAGTGAAAAAAGGGCAGGCTATGGTGGCTCAATAGCAGAGTCCTTGCCTGCCATGCCAGAGACCCAGGTTTGATTTCTGGATCCTACCCATGCAAAAAAAAAAAAAAGTGAAAAAATATGCTATAGGATGGGTGAAAATATTTTTAAGCCATGTATCCAATAAGAGCTTAATATCAAGAATATATAAAGAAATCCTATAACTCAACAACGAAAAGACAAATAACCCAACTGAAAATGAGCAAAAGACTTGAATATACATCTCCTCAAAGAAGATATACGAATGGCCAAAAAGTACATGATTAGCCATCAGGGAAATGCAAATCAAAATCACGATAAAATATCATTTCATACCTACAAAAACGGCTACTATTTTAAAAATGGGAAATTGCAAATATTGGAGAGGATGAGGAGAAATAGCAATATTACTTCATTGTAGGGAATGTAAAATGATGTGATGCCTATGGAAGATAGTTTGGCAGTTCCTTAGAGAGTTAAGTATAGAATTACCATAAAAGCTGGCAATCCAACTTCTAGGTATACACCCAAAAGAATTGAAAGCAGGGATTCAAACAGATATTTGCACACCAATGTTCACAGCAGTATAATTCTCAATTGCCAAAAGATGGAAGCAACCCAAATGTCCAACACAGATGAATAACAAATTGTAGTATATACATATGCAGTGGTTTGGAACTTTATGTATTCCAGAAAATCATGTACTTAAAGCTAATGCATCCCTGTGAGTGTAAACCTATTATAAGTAGGTTTTCATGAGGTTCTGTTAAGGCATGGCCAAGGGTGGATCTTAATCTTCTTACCAGAGTCCTTTATAAGGGAATGAAATTCAAAGGTAGAGAATGGCTTCAGAATTGCAAGCTTGGAAGCTAATACATTCCAATTGTTAAACGCCATCCATTTTATGATTATCTGCTTTCAGCAGCCTAGCAAGTTAAAACAATACACAATGGAATATTATTAAGCCCTAAAAAATGATGTTCTGATAGATGTGACAACATTGAATGGAGCTTGAAGACATCATATTGAGTGAAATAAGGCAGACACAAAAGGACAAATATTGTATGAGTGCTCTCATATGAAATGATTAAAATAAGCAAATTTATACAGCCAGAAATTAGAATACAGTTTACAGGGGCTTTGATGGGAGTAAGGAATGAGGAGTTAATGCTTAATTAGCACAGAGTTTTTGTTTGGGGTGATGTAAAGGTTTTGATAATGGATGGTGGTGATGGTGGTACAGCATTCTGAATGTAATTCACAGCACTGAATTAAATATTTGAATGTAGTTAAAAGGGGAAATTTTAGGTTGTATAATTGTTACTAGAATAAAAATGTTTTAAAGCCAATAGGACTATACAACACAAACAGTAAACCCTAATGGAAACTATGGACTATAGTTAATAGTACAATTATAATAATATTCTTTCATCAATTATAACAAAGACCCATACTATACAAACTATTAATAATTAGGGAATATATGCAAACCCTGTATTTTCTTCATAATTTTTCTGTATACCTATAATTTCTTTAATAAAAACATTTATACATCCTTGTTTAGATTTATTCTTAGATATTTAATTTGATTAGTTACTATTGCAAATGGAATTTTTTCTTGCTTTCTTCTTTCGATTGTTCATTGCTTGCATATGGAAACACTACTGATTTGGGGGTATTGATCTTGAATCCCACCATTTTGCTGAATTCATTCATTAGTTCTAGGAGTTTTGTTGTGGATTTTTTCAGATTTTTCTGTCTATATAATCATGTTATCTGCAAATATAAGTTGTATATATGGAAACAAAATAAAAGTTTAAAAAAATCATTGAGGGCGGGCCGCGGTGGCTCAGCGGGCAAAGTGCTTGCCTGCTATGCCGGAGGACCTCGGTTCGATTCCCGGCCCCAGCCCATGTAACAAAAAACGGAAAAACAAAATACAATAAAACAGGAGAATGTTTGAAAATGTTTCCCTTTCTTCCTTCCTTCCTTCCTTCTATCCTTCCTTCCTTCTCTCTGTCTTTCCTTTAAAAAAAAAAAAAAAAAAAAAAAAAAAAAAAAAAAATCATTGAACTACACTACATAAACAGTGAACCCTAAGCTAAACCTTGGACTATACTGAATAGCACAATTATAAAAATGTGCCTTCATCGATTGAAACAAATTTTCCACATGACTACACAGTGTTAATAATAGGGTGGTATAATGGAATACTATGTTTTATGCATGATTGTTCTGTAAACCCACAACTTCTCTAATAAAGAAAAAAGTAAATACAAAATTTATACAATAAAAATGATCAAGTCCAATCCTATCCAATGCTAAAATTTCCTCTGCAGTAACACCATCACCACTACCCCCAAATGGTCCCCCATTCGCCTCTCAAAGCTTTCCATTTCCCCAAACCACTGCAATTAGAAAGTACTTCTACCCCCCAACTCCTCTTATGCTCATCCACCCCCAGTTACATCTCTCCAAACCACCGGTTCTGGAACTACATTCTGAATCTCCTGCTGCACAAGACAAAATCTGTCATCATGTCCTTCGATCATTCCTCAGAGGTCTCAGTGTCCGATCTCTTTCCCCTCCTCACCAGCTCATGTAGAGTCACTCGATTTGTCAGCCTCCCTCTCATAGAATAGCACTCAGGATGAGATACAGCTCTCTCCAAGTACCTAACAAAATGTCCTCACCTCCTGCCTCTGCATGATCTAAATCTAACAAACCATCTTAAAACCCAGTTTATTTCTGCACTATTAATAATTAGGGGATATATGTTCATAGCAGTATCATAAACCTAAGTTTATGATAAACTAAAGTCCAATTTATCTCTTGACTGCAGATCCCTCCCAGACAGTGAGGCACCCTTTGTTCCAGCCCAATCTGCTCTCACCCAAATATAATTTTTGATGAATTGACAAAAAACATTAAAGACAGGTATGCATTTTTAGGGTGGGGAGAGAGATGGACAGATTTAATTCTTAGAGGGGGTAAGAATGGTGAGCTCAAATATTCAGGGTTTGTCCAAAGCGCTGATCTTTATGAACCATTTGTCCACTTTCTTTTCTTTGCCAGGGATGCATATCATCATGGAGGGTTTGAACAGCATATTTTATCATTTTGGCAACAGAGATATTCATTTTCAAGCTCTTACAAGTGATTCTGCAGATTCCTTTGTCTTCCAGGCATGGAATGCTAAACTCACAGTCACAGTAAATGGCAGGGCACCTACCGTATTCCTATACAAAGAAATGATCATGGTTTACCTTCAGGCAGCAGCAACGTGGATCTGATATGAAGAGTGGAGACAGATGCTAACAACAGGAATAGCCACTGGAAAGTTCATAGGACGGGATCTGGAATCCAAATAACCAGCAATCAAATTCTGGGTTTGTTAACTTACCAGTTGTGGGGCAATTTGCTTTGTCTTTCTTGGCCTCTAATTCCTCATCTGCATAGTGAGATGAAAGAATACTTATATCTTCAGAGCATCGTGAGACTTACAATTGAATATGCACAGGACTTAAAGTGCCTGGCACACAGGGCTCAGTAAATGCTAGCTGCTGTTTTTGTTGTTTCATGAAGCTTTGAGAAGATCTGATATGTTCCTATGAGCCTGCACGGAAGTGTGCTCCTCCTACACAGTCCCCCAGACTCTATTACTAGAATCTAGTAAGGAAGACACACTTACGTGCAAACGCTTGTGAATGGACCCCTCCAAACAAGCCTGCACTTGTATGGCACCTGTGCACAAATGAATGATGCCTTTGGACATTGGCCCAAACACACAGGAAATTTTCACAAATGGACTACATGTTCACATTCCGGCACATGTATACTCCCGTACTTCTCAGGTCTACACTCACACACAACTGCACATGTGCACACATGAACCACAGGGCACACTTAATCCACACACAATGCACAGTGCCATAAGGATCAACCCCACCCATACAGACTCACATCCATGCATACACCTACTTGGTTTGCTGGTTTGAAAGGATTATGTGCCATGGAAAAGCCATGTTTAAATCCTAAACCATCACGTAGAGGCAGCAGTTTTTTTTAAATCTCTATTCAGAACTATAAGTTGGAAACCTATTAGATTATCTCCACAGAGATGTGACTCACCCAATTGTGGGTATTAACCTTGGATTAGATGGAGATATGACTCCACCCATTCCAGGTGGGTCTTCATTAGTTTGCTGGAATCCTTTAAAAGAAGAAACATTTTGGAGAGAGTTCTTTTCAGAACATGAGAACCACGAGAGCCCACACAGCCAGAGACCTCTGGAGATGAAGAAGGAAAACACCCTTTTGGGAACTTCATGCAACAAGAAACCTGGAGAGAAAGCTGGCAGACATTGCCATGTTCACCATGTGTCTTTCCAGTTGAGGGAGAAACCCTGGACTTCATTGGTCTTTCTTGAGTGAAGGTGACCTCTTGATGGTGCTTTAATTTGGACATTTTTATAGACTTGCTTTAATTTGGACATTCTCACAGCCTTAGAACTATAAATTTGCAACTTAATAAATTCCTCCTTTTAAAAAGTCGTTCCATTACTGGTATATTGCATTCCGGCAGCTAGCAAGCTAGAACACTTGGCTTGCTGGAATTTAGCATTAGCATGGGAGTTCTAAAAGATACTCCAAAAAATTCTTTGGATTCCAGACATAGTCCTTTATCTCACATTGCATAACAACATAACTACCCCCTTGGTAATCAGGATTAATCACTTTTGTTACCACAATAATCTACTTCTGTGCCTGTTAGTTCAGAAGCATGAAGGACCCAAAATGGTCAGGTGCAAATCTCAAATTCCAATTCAATGAAACCATGTTTATGTCCTCTGGTGGAAGTGATCCTCCCTTTAGAAATAAGACCTCTAAACAAGCAGAACTCAAAGTTTCAAGGACATACAGCAAAAAGTCTGTGAATAGGCTATTATGAACAATAGATAGTGTCTGCAAGCAAAGGAAACTAATCAGGCATAATCAAAAGTATGTTTCCACTGAATCAGGGCTCCTGGAAATTCAAAATTCTCAGCCTCATCTGATTTACACGCATCAAGTCTCAGGACCCCAGTCCTTCTTAATCAGTGCCTTAATTTTCACATGAGGAAACTTTATGAGTCTGTGAATTCACCTTAAGTTGAATTCAAGTTGTTAAATCTGGGATCAGATTGTCAGGAAGGATGGCCCTGTAATTCCAATGAAACTGCCACCAAGGCCAGGGTGAGGGGAGAGGTATTAATGTGACACAGGGTAAGATCACTGGTACCCATAAAACCTGAATCACTAGGCAGCCACTGAATGCAGAGTTTAAAGGGAACTGCATGGAACATTCCAGGGGACAGGCTCAACTTGCAATTAGCAAATTGTTTCTACAGGACCCATCCCTACATTGGAGCCTGTGGTGAATTCTCTCTTCACTAGACATGTTTTCAGGATAAGGAATTGAGTCTCTTGGTGGAACAGAAAACACACATCTCTTAAAAATCTGAGTAATCACTTCTCTTGCATGTTACAATTAGACAATGGAACCCCATATACATTACAGCTACTCCTATATGGGGTTCCTAGTAGTTCTAAGTTGTCAAAATAAAGCCCTCTCCTTCCCCTCCTTGGGAAAGATATTTTTTATGTTCCAGAGTGACGATAAAGTCTCTTTCTCTCTGGAGGGAACGATGGGCAGGTCATGAGCAGCCCTAACTCTGAAGCTCCTCTCCTGTAATGCATCCCACTACATGAGCAGGCACCATCTATCCCTCTCCACATAGCCCCGTGAGAACTGGGGCTGAGTAACTGACTCCAGATGCAACGCTGGCTGTTGGATTTATTATAAATAATCAGTTGTCCTTGTCTCTAACCCAGAGCCCTTGTGTTACATATATGTAAACTGTGTCAGGCTACGCTGTTTGCTTGTAAGCAAGATAAAAATCCAAGAGTCTGGTGGGCCATGGTGGCTCAGCAGGCAAGAATGCTTGCCTGCCATGCCAGAGGACCCGGGTTCGATTCCCGGTGCCTGCCCATGTTAAAAAAAAAAAAAAAAAAATCCAAGAGTCTTCTGATTTTCTGACTTGCAGTGTCCTTACCTCTTTACAAGTGGAGTGGAATCATGCCATACTCTACAAGGGTCCTTGAATTAGCATCTCGTCACCCAGAAAACTCAACTGAAATTCAAGTACAAAAGCACTCAATCACACAGAGAGAAATTTTGCAAAACTAAAAGGTACTATCCACAGACATAATCTTTGTGTTTCAAACCGCTTATCAATGAAATACAAAATGTAAAATCTCAAAATACTAAGAAAATTTTTATTGAAAATATATTCCTTTGAGAGTACCTTCTCTATGAGATCACACATTTTAAGAAGACAAAGAATAATATGGATATAGAGAATATTATTAATATAATCAAAGAATTTTATTTAATCTAGATATAATTAGGACTTTATATCCCATAATAAAATTTACCATCCTGTCCCAGGAACATTTACAAGCCCCAGTTGGGCACTGGGCATAAGGCAAGTTATTAAAGTTAACTCCCAAAGTAGAAATTTTACAGGACTCATTTTCTGATCATAATTTCTAGTAAAATAAGAAAACTTCAGCACAAAGACGATCAAAATGATTAGACTACAGGAAATTTAAGAAACCTTTTTTCTAAGTACCGCTTGGGACAAAAAGCAAATTAAACATAGTAGAGGCAATCGTCTTCACCAAATCTTTAATATGTTTCCTTATATTTTCCAGATTCTCAAAATAAGTATGCTGAGTGATAGAAGCCAGATTTAAAAAAAAAAAGAAAGTAGACAGTATTATTACATTCATATAAATGTCTGGGAAATGCAAGTTAACATGTGGTTACAGAAACCAGATTGGAGGTTGCCTGGGTTTAGAGGGAGGCAATGAAAGGACGCAGGAGAGAGGGATTCCAAAGAGACACCAGAAATCTTTGGGCACATGGATATGTTCATTATCTTGATTATGATAGAGGCTTCCTGAGTATGTACATGTCAAAATTATCAAATTGTATATTTTAAATAAGGGTAGTTTACTGTTCATTAGTTATACCTCAAAACTGTTAAGAATAGAAGAAAAAAAAAACCTTTCAGCAAAACAAAAGTCCAATAAATAGGTGAGCATCAACTGAGTAACGTCCTCCATGCTCATTTTTTGACGGATATGACCTCAGTTTATGTCTCAGCAAAAACGGCTGAATGTGGGCTCTGGGCCAAGGCCTCTCTGTGATCCCAGGCACTGAGGCACTTCTTAGAAATGACCTTTCTCCATTCCCACTGCCATCACCATGTCAGATAGCAGGGTAGACTCTACAAATTGGAGCAGGAACATCCCAGAGTTTCCTGGTTTTCTGTAGCATGCCTTAAGAAAATCTTTTTCTCAAGCCTTTCCGTTTAGTTGAATAAAGGTTAGAGCGCTTTCTCATCATCAGGACATGAAGAGAAACCATTCATGAAATGAAAAACAGATTTTTATGCTTGGAAAGAACAAGAAAAGCTATTCTTTATCCTATGTAGAAATTCTCAGCTACAGAATATCCCCCACCTCTCTGAGCAGCCATTTCATAGTGAGAGAGCACTGCCTGTTGGAACCCATTAACTAAAATCTGGAAATAACCCAGCACCATCTTGGGCATTCCACCTGGGGTTATTAAAGGAAAAGAGCTCCCTCATCTTCAAGGCAGCCCAGTTAATAATTCCTGCAGATTACTTACAAGCTAGGTCATAAATTCTAAAAGAGGAAAATCATCAACCTCTTACCAAGTTTTTTAGGAAACTTTTGGGCCAAAGTAAATAAGAGGGAGCAAGAGCTTCTACTGGGTGCAAATAAAACTGAAGCAAGGCCGAACTGGGCTGACTCTGGAGATGACATGGGGGTTCTGAATCTCAAAGGTAGCTGTGAATGTTGGGACCTTCACAAATCACACCTAGAACTCCAGTAGCCTCCATGGAGCTCTGGTCAAACATAACCTCCCAAGTGACTGTGGAGCTGCCTTGAGAAGGGCGCATGTCTGGTGATGCTGGGTAGTGTTCAATAATCTTTATGAGACCTATTACAAAGAGTTAGCCCCAAACCTTACATCAAGCTAGCTCCATATCTTGGGTATCCCTGGCAGGCACATACGTAAAGGGAAGGATTTGACCTATGGGTTTATGTGCCCCCATTTTATTTTCACAAACTTTCACTGAGAACCTGGTTTGTGCCTTGGGGTTTCAAAAATTGGAGGCATTGTCTGTACTCCCAGGAACCTCACAGTCCAGTGAAGTTAGACACACAATTAAATGGTTTAAAAGCAGGTTTATGCTGAAAATGTAGAGCTGTGTTCCAGTAGCCATGTTTCTTGAGGATGATTAAATAATGATAAAGCTTTCACAATGTGACTGTGTGATTGTGAAAGCCTTGTGTCTGATGCTCCTTTTATCTACCATGTCAACAGACAAGTAGAACATATGGAATAAAAATAAGTAATAGGGGGAACGAATGTTAAGATAAATTTAGTTTGAAATGCTAGTGATCAATGAAAGCGAGGGGTAAGGGGTATGATATGTATAATCTTTTTTTTCTGTTATCATTTTATTTCTTTTTCTGTTGTCTTTTTATTTCTTTTTCTGAATTGATGCAAATGTTCTAAGAAATGATGAATATGCAACTATGTGATGATATTGAGAATTACTGAATATATATGTAGAATGGAATTATATGTTAATGTTTTTGTTTGTTTGTTCTTAATTTTTTTTAATTAATTAAAAAAAGTAATAAAGAACACTACACCGAAAAACAAAAAAATAAAAATAAATAAAAAAGAAAAAGATGTACTTGGAAATTTGTTGCTTTTTTGTATAAATGTTATATTTCACAATAAAAAAATACTTTATTGCTAAAAAAAAAAAAAAAAAAAGCAGGCTTATGCTCAAGTGAGAGGGATTGCCAGCTGAGAAGACAGGACCCTCCTGAGAAGTCTCAAGAAGTCAGAGAAAATGTCCTAGTGCACCAGCCCTGCCCTCTCTGTAGCTCAAATACCTCCTCAAAGCCATAACTGCTAACCCCGTGTGCCCTCCCAGTACCTGTAACAAGTGCTCGGTCAATGCCCCAGCTGCTGGACTGACGTTCCACATGAATAAGCTTTTATGTACCTGTCCGGTTCAGTGCACCATCCCTCTGTCCCCACCCCAGAAAGGCAAATAAAGACTCTCGTTCCTACTCACGGTGTCCACAGCATTCAGTACTCCTCAGCCCACGGCCTCCTACCTCCCGAGGATCATGAGACTCCTGCTCCTGGCTCTTGCTGTCCTTATGGCCCTGCCCCAGGTGATCCCAGGTAATCAGAACCCAAGAAAGTGGCAAAGATGGAGATAGAAGGGATTCCAGCCCCTGGAAATTCCAGTGTGCCATTGTACCCCCTCATCTGGGCAGCTCCATGGCCCCCACAATGGGACTATGTCCCCAACAGGACTAGAACCTAAGAACAGGACAAGGTACCCTCAGTAGACAGGCAGAGCCCCAACATCCGGAATTGGCTTTGGTTCTATATTCCCAGTTGCCACCTAAGGATCCAGGTGAGAGCTTGACGAATTTCAGTTCACTTTTCAGCTTGTACCTGCTCTTGAGTAATTCCCAAGGCCCAGGTTCCCATGTTTTATTGGCCCTGAAAGTACCAAGATTGGACCTTTTTCCCTCATTCTGGAATATTTTCTAAACAGGTCAGAAAATATCTGCAGAGCTGCTATGTGGAAGAAAGAACTGACTGTTCTGCTGCCTTCCATCCATGAAATCTAGGCTTGTAGTAATTCAAGCTTTCTTAAGTATATCCGAAGTCATGACCAGAACTTGGGAATCTCTGCCTTAGAGAATCTGAAGAGTTTTTTATTTAAAGAGCCCACCTCCCCTTTTTGTTGTTTATCTTTCAATACATATTTCAATGTATGAACAAGTGCACATAAAAATGAGTCTAAATATTTCTGTTTTACAAAAAAAAATGCCTCGCATGTTGTGCAGTATTCTTCTTTTGCTTAATATATTGTGACCATTTTTCCATTAAATACCAAAAGATCTGCCTCATTCTTTGTAAAGTTGCAAAGTTCCAGTACAGTATATATTTTTTATTTATGTATAATCATTTAGGACGTGTCCTAACTTTTTATAATACAAACAACATGTCAATGGACATACTTGTACAAATATCTTTACTTGTTTGGATAAGCATTTATATAGGATAGATTCCTAGAAGTCAAATGGCCAGGTAAAAGGTAAGTCTAAGATATTTTTATTTCTTGAATTCCTCCTTTATATTAACTCTCAGGACACTGCTGGAAGAAATTGCTAATTTTCTTTTTTAAGATTTTGAATAATTGTTCAGTTGCGATTCCAGACGCAATCAGGGACAGTTCTGTATGGTCCACGTGGGACCAATTGTGTCTGTTTTGAATTCTGGAAGAAAAAAGAGAAAATAAAAGAGATCGAGATGAAAGATTTTGTAAAAGCAATCCATTGATCATAGAAATTCAAACATGTGGGGAGCAAAGAAAATATAACATATTCTGGGACATCAGGTCTGAGTGTTCTGGTAAAATATATAAATTTGGAGCCATTTCTTGAAGGAAGAGTTGAGATGATGACAAAACTATAAAGTCTTCATGCTTTATCTTGGATAGCCCCCACTTTTAAGGGAGAAGAATAAAAATCAGGGAGATTTCTAAACCCTCTCACCAGCAGTGCATGAAGGTTTTTCTGACACCCTAACCCTCCAACATTTGGCATTATTTCTGCCAGCCTTATGGGTGTATAGTAATATCACAATGTTTTTGTTCCAGTTTTCATTTCTCTTATTATTCTGTGATCTCAATGCATAAATGGCTTCCTCTCAATGATGGCGAGGCTCTTCATGACCTGAAACCCCAATATATACCTCTAGAAACTCTCCACCCAGTTTACTTTACACTCACCATAGCCAACTTAGTGTTTTACAAAAACTATAGGGTAGATCCTGCCTCTGGGCCTTTGCACTGCCGCTCCCTCTGCTAGGTGACTATCCTCTTTCCCAAGATAGTCTCATAGCTCATTCTCTCCCTTCCTTCTCAATGAGGTCTCTCACTACTTCCCTTTCAATCACACATTTCCTATCCCCTTCCCTGCTTCATTTTTCTCCATTATACTTGTCATCTGGAACCAACTGTATCTATGAATCTAAAGTATGTTTTACTTTCTTCTCTTACTGGGTGCTTTATTTATTATCTCTTGTAAAGACTGAAATCTCATCAGAGTAAAAGTTTGATTTATCTTGTTAACAAATATATCCTCCTACATCTCGAACAGTGCCTGGTACATAGTAGGCACTCAACAAACAATTGTTGGATGAATAAATGAGTAACTGTTTCCTCTTCTAATTGCCTATTTACACTCTCTGTCCATTGTTCTATGGGTCTGCTCACTTGTTCTTATTGATATACAGGAGTTCTTTATTTTTTATATCATTCCCTTTACAGCTTTAGTCATTGGGTATAATGTCTTACAATCTGTCATCTACCTATCTATAAACTTTAGCCGTGATATGTTCTTCATTGAACAGAATTACTTAATAATGGTCTAATAAAATTCAACAAATTTTTGACTTAAGGATTGTGCTTGGCAGCTCTGTTAAAAAAATTCTTTCCCATTCTTACATCCCATAGAGATCCTCTGACATTTTCTTCTTGTAGCTTTTTAGTTTTGCCCTTTACATTTGCCCAACAGGTGGTCTGCTTTTATTTTTCTCATAGAATGAACCAGTTTTCCAAGCTCTATATGCTGAATAATTATGCTTTCTCCTTTGATTTGAAACACCATCCTTATTGTATATTAAGTTCTCCATTTGAGCCTGGCTGTAAGTTCCAAGATCTCTGTTCTGTTCTATTGAACTACCTCTTTTTGTGACAATACCATTTTTTTTTATTGCCATGGTTTTATAGTATGTCAGTATCTAGGAGGGTAAACTTCAGTCTTTCTCTTCTTTTTAAAGTAATTCTAGTTACTAACCTTTATTCTTCATTATAAATTTTAAAGTAAGTTTTACAAATCCCAGTGGGATTTGTATTAAATGTATGGATTAGCTTAAGGGAAAGTGAGTTATAAGTCATCCATCCAAGAGCATGCCCTCTGTTAGAGCTTTAAAATACACCCCATAGAGGTCTTGGGTATTTCTAGTTCAAAAGAAGATCCTTTAAAGCTATGTTTTTATTTTCATTATATTTTATTTCTCCCTTCATTGTGTTGTCTAGCTAGTTATTGTGGGTGTACAGAAGTGCTATTGGTTCTTGTACGTCGATATTCCATCTGGCATAACCACTGAACCCTTTTTGGGGGGGCATGGGCAGGCTCGGAGAATAGAACCGGGTCTCCGGCATGGTAGGGCAAGAAATCTGCCACTGAGCCACCGTTGCAGCACCCACTACTGAACTCTCTTATTAATAACAATAGATTGTCTATTGGTTCCTTTTTGAGTATTGTGATCCTGACTGGTGGAATGAATGACGATTTTATCTCTTCCGTTCCAAACTTTATACTTTTTGTTGTTTGTTTTTGTTTATTACCTTTTAGTATTGCTGAGGTCATCTACTATGGTTTTAAACAATAGCAATAATAGAGAGCACCTTTGTTTTCCTGATCTGCATGAGAACTAAAGTTTTTCCATTGTATAATGTTAGCGCTAGAATTTTTTTTTTTTCCGGTGGGCAGGCTCCGGGAATCGAATCCGAATCTCCAGCATAGCAGACAAAAATTCTGTTACTGAGCCACCGTTGCACCGCCCTAGAATTTATACATAACCTTTACCAAGGAAGTCCCCTTCTATTCCTACTTTGAAAAGAATAAAAATTAGAGTTTTCATCTTAAATAAATAAATGAGCATTGAACTCTATCAAATACTGTTTCTTCATCAAACAGATCATCTCCTTAAATCTGTAAAGGTGGTGAAGTTCATTGATTTTCTAATGTTGGATTACTTTTTGGATTCAAGGTTAAATTCTACTTGGTCATATGGTTGAATTCAGTTAGCTATTACTTTATTTAGGATATTTTCCCTCTATATTTATAAGAGAAAAATGATCCTAAGTTTCTCATTTTAGAATCAAATTGCAGTAGCCATATAAGATGAGACCGGCAGTTTTCCTCTTTTTTTTTTTTTTTTCTTTTAACATTTTGTATGTGATAGCATCCTATGCCATTCTTGGACTTCTTTTAGGAATTTACCCATCTCATCTAGCTTTCCAATTTTGCTAGTGTATAGTTGTTTATAACTCTCTTTTGTTATTTTTAATAGACTGTGTTTACTTTCACTTCACCATTTCACTATGAATTTTGTTTATGTTTATGTTTATCTTCCTTTTTCTTAATCAGTCTTTCCAGAAGTCTTTTTATTTCAATTACTTCTGACTGTCTTTTTTCTGATTTCATCACTACTTTTTTAATCTAAGATCTATTTTTATTGTATTATTTAAATGTCAAAGATATGGAATTTTTTATTCTAATTTTGTTGAATTTGTTTGTAACATATAGAATATGTAATATTGAGCACATGGAATTTACTGAGATTTCCTACAGCCTGAAACCTTGTACATAGAGGATAATCCCTGGACTAGCATATAGGCATCATCCAGAAGTTTGCTTGTTGTTGTTTTAAAAGAGGCAGAATCTCAATGCCGCCCCATCTACTGAATCAGAACCTGCATTTTAAGAAGAACTCTGCAGGATTCTTTTTTTTTTTTTTACATGGACACGCACCGGGAATTGAACCCGGGTACTCTGGCATGGCAGGCAAGCATTCTTGCCTGCTGAGCCACCGTGGCCCACCCTCTGCAGGATTCTTACACACATTGAAGTTTAAGAAGCACCGACCTAATACATGAGCAAGCAAAGCACATCACGTTTCATACATATTATCTGCCCTATTCAAAGTTTTAGTAATGCTCTATTTCTTAATCAGGAAAGAGGACCCTGAGTATTCGTTTTATTATTATTATTTAAACCATACAGATATATATTTAGATATTCGCTTGAATGTACATTTTGCAGTAGAATATATTCAAAGAAATTTTGCCACATGTAACATTAACTCAATCACAGTAACAACTTGCCTTATGCGGATAGCTTCGGTATACAGACCCAGGCAGCTTCATCAGAACTAGCTCCGATTCCTCATACCTAGCAAGTTCCTTTACACATTGATGGTATGATTCACCCCACTTTTGGAAAAGTTAAAATTGGGCATGTGGGAGGATTAGGAACAGATATGAGAGTCTTGCAGCCCATAGTCTGATTATGACCGACAGTTTTGTTATTGGTTGTGCTGGTATAAATGAGAGCATCAGTAACCTAAAATCGATGGTCTTTCCTTTTATTATTCAGCCTACAGTGGCCAAAAAAAATGCTGGAACAAATCAGGCCACTGCAAGAAAAGCTGCACCAGAAATGAAGTGAGATACACAGCATGTAAAAATCATCGAGTCTGCTGCGTTCCAGGCAAAAAGCACCACGAACCAGAAATTATTGCATATCCCCCAGCCTCAAATGACGCATCGGCAAGCCCTGTGGATTTGTTTGTAGTAGTAGCGTCCACTACAGCTAACTTTAAGATAAGCACTAACAAGGAAGCCCACGAAAAATCTAGCCAGGGACCTCAGATCACTGCTCCCAATGGCCCACCAAAGCTCATGACTTCCCCTCTGCTGTCACTCACCCCTGTCCTCACAGTAAAGGACCAAATCTCATAGATTCCCAAAGCACTGAACATCCCACGATGGCCTATTCCACCCCCACAATGCATAACTCTGGATTTTCTTCAAGTCCAAAATTTTCCACTATTTACTTCCACTGAAGGATTTCTCTCCATCACTGTCTTTCAGGACCATCTCCAAATCAGGCAGTCAAATAGGAGAAATGGGTACAATGTGCATCTCCGCTACCTCCTCCTGCGGTTTACTGATGTTTTCCGGATCTGCTCAATTCCACTTTGGAGCATCCCATTTCCAGTGGATATTGAAATGGTTCACCACAGGTCCAATCTTATCATTCAAGGGATCAGATGCTACCCAGTCCATGACAGAAAATTTAGGCCTCATGAACCTGTATTTTCAGGCATGTCTATTATTATTAATTCTGGTATCTGAAATCATTCAGTCTCAGCCTGTGGTCTGTGGTTTTTGCTGGCCTTCTTTCAATGTCTTATTTCCTTGTGTGTTTTGTGATTTGGGGCTCTGAGCTGTGTGTTTTTCTTGGAACTTTGTCAGAGTAAATAAGTTGAGTCCTGAGTTAAAGATCTATGCCTACATTTGCTTACGTCCTTAGCACTACCAACCTGGGACAAGTTTAAGCTAAATTTTCAGCTTAATGTTTTTTTCAGGCCATCCGAGAATTGTGATCAGGCTGCGAGACCCTGAGAGGACCAACTTTAGGTGGTGAATTTACAGAGGAGATTTTTCTCTCTATACTGAATATCCAGGTTCAAGACCAGGCTATTTTCCTTGAAAACGCCTGGTGAGGAAGAGAGAATATTGTATCTGGTTTACCCTTTTACAGCTTATGTAACACGGGGGTCTGAGATTCATGTAGGGGTCAACTATTAGATGCCTTTTTTTCAGACCCAAAGTACAGTCCCTTCTCCCCTGTCCATATTGCCCCTGGCCAAAGCCGGAAGCCAAAGCGCTCATTCACCTGATTCAGCAGATGTCTTCAAGGTTAAAGCCAGCTTCAGTTACTGCCTTAAGAAGAGTTCCTGCTCTCACTTAATCTTTTGCTGCAATTTGTTTTACTTTCTTGCAAGATCGAGGACGCTTATGAAAATTTTTTGTATATTTTAACTAAGAATTTTTATCTGTTTTTAATGAGAAAGTCAGGTTGGGTTTCTAGACCAATATTCTGATGGAAACAGAGTTACAAAGCCAACGCTTTTCTCCAGATTCTAAGTTTTGCTGTTCGGAGGGGATGCATAGCAGAATAGAAGGAAGGAGAAAATAAGATAATTGTCAAAGTGTGAAACCGCCACTCAATGTCTAAAACCAAAATACTGAAGTGATTGCTTCCTTAAATACAGAAAGCCATGTTGTTCGGGCACAGACTTTTTAAACAGAGCAAACTTCGGAACGCAGATGAGGTTTGGGGAAAGCGTTTTTGGGAGAATTATTCTGGCTACAGAATGGGTTGATCAGTTAGAAGCGAGTTTGCTGAAGTGAGTCCAACCCTGGTTGGCTGATTTTCAGAACTTGTTGTCATTGATAATTTAGCTTTCATGAGTGTGTTCACTGAAGCAAGCTGTTATTGATTGATTAGAAAGGTATAAAACCTTTGAAGGCATCTACCTGTTATGGTTATAAACCTGTGAGCCTTTTCCTGGGAATGTGGAGAGTTTCTATTCTCAGAAGAGGGTTGCAAAGAGGTAACTGACAGAAAAGGAACCCAAAAGAGATGAAAGAGAAGGAGCATCCAGAAAACTAAGAGAAAGACAAAGAAAGAGTGAACTTGCAGAAGTCAAGGAAATGAAGATTTTTAATCTAAATGAACTAAGGTGGAAATGCTATCAAGAGTCAGAGTGAGATACAACTTGAGCAACGCCATTGAGACTTGCAAAGGCAGGCCAACCGGTGGCCTTGTCCAGAGCCTGTCCAGTAGAACAATAAGCACAGAAGCAAATTGTAGCTAGTAGAAGAGAGTCAGAAAAATTGAGAAATATAATCAGCAAGTATAGGTGCTCTCCTCCTAATGAAATTTGGAACTAAAAATGAAAAAAATAAAATATTAGAGGGGAGGGGTATAAAAAGGTAACATGATAATTTTACACTCAATAGCTAGTGTTGGCTGTAATGGGGTCACAAGGCTCCTAGATTTTCAGGAATTAAAGATCTTTAATGATGTTCAAGACCAAAAACATCCAATGTTCAAACATCTCCTACAATGGCCACCAAACAGACACCAGGCTCACAATGTGAAACCCTGTCAGGATAGCTTATTCTGTTTCACCAACAGCTCTGTTAGTTTGGCGGATCCTTCCATCAATAAGCTGATTTATCTACAAGACCTCCATCCTCTGCCCCATGCATCCAACCCACTGGCTCCTGTCCCCCTCTGAGCCCTACAAGTTACATCCCTGCCCAGACTCCTCAACCCTCCCTCACTGGACCCAAGACCATTCTCTTCGATCTTCATGGACTCACTTAGCCTCACTGCCGTTGCCACACCAGTTTTCCAGCCTTCCTTCTTTCAGAGCTGCATCTAGAATGGAACTGATTTCGCTCCATGCAAAACCCAATATCCTTCCACCATGATTCCTGGTGGATAAATGACAGACAAGGGAGCAGGTGCATGTATTTTAATGAAAGAGATTGACTGCAGGTCTGGGTTCCCGCAGGGACTGAGGATGATCACCAGCACTCAAGACATTTTTGGCTAGTGTTTCCCTCTGTTCTTCTCCTCTTTGGCAGAAACATTTATCTTCACATAGGACTGGACACAGCATGGTTGATAGTTTCTGCAATAAAGGTAGGGATGTTCATTCTTTTTGCAAGAGACTCTGCAGGTTCCCTTGTTACCCAAGCATGATAGAGTGTGTTGTCTGCCTGGCAAACAAAGAAAAACAGACGAATAAATACAAATAGTTCATTTCCACTCAGCAGTGAGATGTATCTGATAATAAGAGTCAGAGAACGTAGTAAAAACCTAAAGGGCGATGGTGACCTCCACTCCCAGAAAAATGGAGCAGATGCACTGTTCTCTATTTGTCCTAAGTACAGTTAAAAACCCTGGGCATTATTTATAAAGCAAATATAACAATTCTCTGAAAGATGAGGAGGAGAAGAAAGTTAGGGACCCCAAGGCTTGAGGAATGACACAACCATGAATTTCCTGAGTTCTCTTTTTGCTTCAAATATTCCAGACAATGCTGGAGAAGCTGACATCCTGGAAACATAATAGGAGCTGACATTTTGTTGTTGTTGTTGTTGTTGTTTAATATTTTTATTGTGAATGACAAACAAGCACACAAACATTCTTGTCATCAAACATTCTTGACATGGCTACAATCAATGGCTCACAATATCATCACATAGTTGTGCAATCATCACCATGATCCTTTTTTTGAACATTAAAAAAAAGAAAAGAAAAAGCCAGGAAAGAGTCAAGACAGAGATTTGTAGACAATAACCACTCTGTTCCAGCCAATACCACAGGAAAATGACAACGCCTCCCACACACACACACACACCCCCTGCAAAAGCTGAATGGGGAGCCGATAGCCTCTCGAGGCTGACCCAGAAACACACCAATCCCTCCCTACCCCCAAAGTGGCATCAGAAAAATGCAAGTGGGAAGTTGAGACTTTTATTGCTTTAGTGAGAATGCTAAATACCAAATAGTTTGGGAGTTTCTTTAAAAATGAAAATAAAAAAGCTAAATATACACTGACCGTACTACTCAGCAAATGCACTCTTAGGCATTTATCCCAGAGAGATAAAAGTTTGCATCCATGCAAAAACTTGTAGACAGATGTTCATAGCAGAGTTACTTGTAAGTCAAAAGCTGGGGACAACCAAATGTCCCTCAATAGGAGAATGGTTAAACCAACCAGACTACTTCCATTGCATGAATTAGACTCAGCAATAAAAAAGGAAATCTCTATTCGTCCTGCTAAGTACAGTTAAAAACCCTGGGCATTCTATATAAAACAAATATAGGAATTCTTTGAAAGGTGAGGAGAAGAAAGCTAGCGCCCCCAGGATCACTGTACATGCAGCAATGTGGATGCATCTCAAGAACCTTGGGCACAGGGAGAAAAGACAACCTCAAAAGGTCACTTACTCAAAAATAAAAATTAAAATAGCAACAACAACAAGAAAAGGTCACTTACTGTATGATTCTACTTATGCAACATTCCTAAAATGGCAACTTTATAGACCTGGAAAACAAACTCTTTTCTTTCCCAGAGGTTAGGGAGAGTGGAAAGAAGGGGATGGGAGTAGCGGGATGAAGATTTTTGTGGTGATGAAATTGTTTGTATCTTGACCGTTTTGGTGGCTACTTAAATCTACCCTTGTGATAAAGTGGCATAAAACTGTGCACACACACACACACACACACACACACACACACACTGTTGCAATGTCATTTTCTATTGTACTGCATTTATATAAAATGTAACCATCGAGGGCACCACTGTGAAGGGTGGCACTGGCTGCTCTCCATGCAATCTTTGTAATTTCCTGGGAATTTACAATCATTCCAAAATAAAAAGTTAAAATATGACTCAATGAAATACCCAAAGAGGCTTTGAAGAGCTTAAAAGCACAGGCACTGAAATCAAGATACGCCAGGTATAAATCCCAGCTCTGTCCTTACTTGTAGGTAACTGTGGGCAAATTTCTTTCTCTCTCTCTACCATCCTTTCCTCATCTGTACAGTGTAGACTGTAATAGAACATAACTCCTAGGGTTGGTGTGAGAATTCGTGACTAATACCTGGAAAGCAATTAGTTCCTGGCTCATAGTAACAACCAAATAAATGTTAGCTATTGTTGGTGTTTTTGTTATCACGTGATGGTCCTTTGCAGAGGAGTCCGTCTGTGCTTGGGCTACATCTATGAACACGGTTTGGAAACATTTCCCATAAAATTAGGCAGACAGTAGTCCCTCAGGGATGGTTGGGATTTTTTTTGGAGGCAATGCACACATATACCCAGAGACGCAGTCCCTAGTCCACAGTAAATGGTCTATACATGTTAGTCGTTTAGAGGTATTAAAATTCCTCTTGAAGTTGAAGTCTCCAAACAAGGAGACTGGAAAGAAAATTTAAATAATGACCGTTACCATTTGCTGGATATCCTCTGCTTGATGTATGGTAATTCATTGAAACTTTACTACACTCTTTTGAAGCCAATGCCTTTGTTTTCTTTCCTTGCATTAGGAAACTGAGGTTCAGACAAAAGCAGTGTTCTGGCAAAACCCTCATAACTATAAGAGGCAAAGCCGGGATTCAAGCTCCACTCAATACGACACAAGCCCACACGCTTTCTAGTGGATTGCGCTGCCTCCCTGCGTGGTGGGACTTGGCTGGGAAGGGTCGGCATCCCCCTGGATAGTGACAGTAGGGTCATGCCCTTTGTTATCTTCAGGATTGAGCCCAAACTTCCAAACCTAACATTCAAGGGCCTCTCACTGCTTCCACAAACAGTTATCAGTACCCAATCTCTGTCAGGCCTCCAACTTGGTGCTAGGCACACAAGGGCCCCCTTTGTCCAAATGGGCTTAATGCAAAGTTTAATGGGCACACATACACACACACACACACACACACACACACACACACACACGATACAAGTTCCTGCATGGAATAAAAAGTGTTCCTCCATTTTCCTTTCCCCAGAAACCATATGCTGCCTAAGCAAGGACCAGAAGAGGTAAGGAGGAAATGTTTCTTACCCCTTTGGAGCTTGGGCAAGAGTAGAAAATGAATGCTCCATTCACCAGATATAACTTAGATTCTGGATGTACAGAATAGGACTTAATTGAGCTTCAGCATCATTAGCAGGCCTGCTTGTTAATCCCAGGAAAGGTGTAGCAAAGGTGCCCAGCTTCCCTGCTTTGGAATCACAATGCTCCTACAACTGCCATGTTAACCAGAGAAGGCTGCTCCCTGCTGTGATGTCTCTATGCATCCTTATCACCCCACCCCACCCCCAGCCTGCAAGGGAAGCAAAGAGAGATTCACCGAAGACTCCCAAGTACAAAACCCACAAGCTTTCTGTCACCCTCCTGGTGTTCAGGTCATTTTCCATCCCACTTGAGGAAGAGGGCCAGTATGAGAATTTCATTCAAAAGAAGGGTGGATGTACGTTTGAGTTGCTGCGGCAGGCAGGCCTGTCTGTTCCACCCTCTCTCCCTGGAGAGAGGCTATGACAGCTCCAGAAAGGGATATCAAAGGTACCCAAATTAAATCCCCCCAATTTTTCGCTCTCCCATATTGCCACCACACACTGCATCACCACATCTGCTTAATGTCACCTTCAGTGTTCCCTCAGCCATCTCACTAGAATTCATAGAAGACCGGCTTATTAACCCCAGCATTGTCTCAGACCTGCTGTATGAACATAAGTCCCTTTTCCTCACTGGGTCTCAGTTTCCCCATCTGTGAAGTGGGGAGGCAGAAAGGTTGTCTGGATCAGAGATTGTCACAGCCTGAGACATTAGTCAGACATGTCGAGAGGGATGGAATCTCGTCTCCCAAAGTAATAATCTGAAGGAATTTTCAAAATCCCACATGCCAAGACTCTACCTCCAAGGATTCTGACACCGAGTAAGTGTCCCTAAAAATTTCTTAGGGTTCAGCGGGGAAGTCCAAGGCTTCACCCCCAACTTCTATTATTCCCCGTGGCAGCCTCTGTCTGCTCAGCATTAAGCCAGAGGAGGTTCTCAATAAATGATGAGCGAATGGATAGATGATGACTTTGCATGATGAATTAATGTGTAAACGAATGAATTTGGTAAAGGCGTGAATGGCTGTGTGTGGAGACATTGATGCCAGGCCCCAAGAATTGGGGGTGGCACCCTTAGATTCTCCCCAGCCCACTCCCAAACTGTGAAATTTGTGTACTTTAAGAGCAGACTAAGAGATGAATAAGAACGAACTTGAGCAATACCCAAGAGCTGTTCTACACTCTTTCTAACACAACCAACCAGAACCAAGTATGCCTGAGGCAGTGGCTCTTGATTCCTCTAGCTCAGAAAGGATCCCACCCCTGATTCCTGGAAACTGGCATCAGCCTACCCACACCACCATGTGGGCCCCTCCCCCCGAAAATCCACTAATGCCTTCACACATTAATTCACCATTTGTCATCTACCCACTCGATCAATAAGCACTCACTCTTATGCACCTGTGCTCAGCGTACAGGTATAATTAAGATGTAGTTTCAACCCCTAAGGATTCCCATCTAATATGTGTGTGCTTGGGGGTTTGGTGAGAATGGGGAAATAGTTCAAACGATTACCCTACAACCTGATACATGCCGTAATTTCATAAAAGTGAGTTTGTGAAGCCAATTAGAACTCAGTTTGAATTCCTGCACTATTTTAATGCTGGGTGACTTTGGCTAATTATTTCACCTCCCTGAACCTCAGTTTTCTCATCAGTAAAAGAGGGATAATAGGATTGTAGTAAGAATGGAATGATCTTGTGCCTTTAAATGCTAAGCACAGTGCCTGCCACATTGCGTGTGCTATGTCAATGAGAACGATTATTACAGCCATTCCTATTATCACAGTCATTAAGTGACAGTGGTACAGAGTTTACATGGAGGCTTCCATGGCTGGTGGTATCAACTGGACTTTGATGTTTGAGGCGGAGTTCAGCCTGGAGATGAACCTGCTTATGGAGACAAGGTGGAGGGGAACCAAGAACAAAAGCAAAGTGATGGCAGGAGAGATTGGTGAGGACACTGAGGTGGCTGACGGGAAGGCGTGTGAGGGGCAGTCATGGGAGATGAAGCTGAGCCCCGAGGTGAAGGACGTAAGTGCTCAGCACTCGAGGCGGTGAGGAGCCAAGGAAGGTTTCTAAACGGGGTTGTTGTAGGGTCTGATGAAATTCCTAGAAAGATGACCCCTGATAGTCGAGCGGAAAGCAGAGAAAAACTGGAGACGGGAGAGCCAGTGGGGAAGTGTTTGGGATGGCCTCTCCAGGGCTTCGGGGTAAAAGCAGTTCACACATATGCAGCCTGAGGGCCACTAGCTCCCAGAGAGGTACCAACAGTGAAAGGACGGTTTATGCAGCTTCCGCCTCTGGTGTTGGGCTTGAAAATGGGCTGTGAGTTCCAGCAGGATCCGAATCCCAAGCCCACTCCTAGCATTTGCAGGGTCTGGGACCAGAATATGAACGGAGGCTCATATACCATATGTCTAACTATTGTGACGTTTTAAATCAAGCTGGTAAAAGGAATCAATAAAATATATTCTACCCTCCTTTAGGAAATATCCCTTAATAATAATCTGAAAGACCAAGTTTGAATTTAAAAGTATCAGATTTCGCAGAATTCCATACACAAATATGGCCACAATGTGTGAGGATTGCTGGTCAGCCAGCACCCATCACGCTTCTCACCCATGCCCAGCTCCATGCCATGCAGCAAGGAGCCTCACACTCACGCTATGGGCACTCCAGCCTGAAGGCCCCAGCTCTCCCCACAGCCGCTGCAAACAGCCATCCCTTGGCACCCCTCCTGCCTAGAGGTGCACCTCCAGCAGATGGGCCTGAGGGAAAGGTCTAGCTGGTCCTTGGAAGTAGAAACAACAGTTCTTTGTGCAGGGAATGCAGCTTTTCCTCTAGCAAATAAGTAGGGCAGGGCACAGGCTCCAGGGGGTACATCTCTGTATAGTTAGGAATTCGCCCTCTGAGAAAAGTCTGGCCTTGGTTCCAGCTCCTGGGGGGGTAACTTCTACATCTTGAGTTTCCCAACGTGGTAAGAGTGTCTTTGGTATTCGTGGTGGACCTCCAGACCAACCTGATAGTATTACGCTCACGAGATGGCTCAGGGCAGCCAACCACGGGTAATTCTAAGACGATGCCTGGCTATGCTAAAAACATGTGATTAGAGGATTGGGGAGGTAAAGGGGCTGGAGATTGAGTTCATTCATGGAAGCCATTGACTCCATCAGTCATGCCTACATAACTAAACCACAATAAAACTCTGGATGCTGAAGCTCAAGTGAGCTTCCACGATTGGTAATATGCATGGATGCATCGAGAGGGTGTTACATCCTAACTCCATGGAGAGAGGACATGAAACTTCACATTTAGGACCTCACCCTGTGTGTCTCTTCTTTTGGTTGGTCCAGCCCTTTATCTTTTGGCTGTAATAAAATCGTATTCATAACATAGCACTTCCTTGAGTTTTGTGAGTCACTCTAACAAACTGATAAACCGGAGTGAGTAGTAGGGAATCCTGAATTAGTAGCCAGTTAAGCAAAAGTGAGGGAGGCTCTGGGAAAACCCCAAACTTGTAGCTGATGCCTAAAGTGAGGGCAGTCTTGTGCAGGTCTTAACTCTAGGTAGTTAGTGTCAAAATTGCCTTGCAGTTCAATCCTCTCAGCCCATTCACGCCTCCCCCCATAGGGAGAGAGATACCCAGAAGCCCAGGGTAGGATCAGCTAGTGCCCTAAGATCAAGGACTGATCTTGTACTTTCTAGAGTACAAGAGCAGAACTTTTGAATTCAGAGCAAATTATCTCCATGGGTCAGAGTAAACACCTTCTATTTGTCATACACCAGATTTTACAGAGCACTTCCAATTCCTTACCTCACTGAAAAGAATATAGTTCAGGTATGAACACCCGTATTGGATAACTGAGGCCCAGAGAATAGGAGTTGAGGGTCTAGAGCCTGAGAAGACACTCGGGTTCTCTAGTTTCCAGGTCAGGATTCTCAAATGTGCCCCATGGGTTAGTCTTCTCCCAGGCTACATTGTCAGTTCAAATGAGCTAGGCTTTTGTCTCCCTCAGAGGCTTACACAGTTGAAAAGCACACAGCACATGTCCCATAAATGCTTGAATAAATTAATGAACAATAGAAGCAACTAATATTTATTGAAGGCTTACTATATACCAAGCATTATGCTCTGCATTATCTCATTTCGTTCTTTCTGTAATCCTGAGATAGATTCTATCATTATTCCAACTTCACAGTGGAGCAGCTGAAATTCTTAGAGGTTTATTTGCATAAGAGGCTTCCAGTGGTAAGTAGCAGAGCTGAGATGAATAAATTAGAAAATGAATCCATGAGAGAATGTGCAAAATGAATAATGGAAAATTAATGTATAAATGAGTAAATGCATGTGCATTATCTTTTTTAAATACTTAGAACCCTTCTGATCCTTGAGGCTATGGGCTCATCAGAAGACGTCTCAGCTGACTTCCATACAAATCCAGAGTTTGGGGCTCTATTCAAGCTCTGAGTCCACCCCAGCTTATTCACCCCCCAAGATAGGCCAGCTCTCCTAGTCCAAGGATTCTCCCATGAGCTAAGCACTTGCTGTGCCTTTAAATCTTCGGCTTCCCACGTGTCCTCCTCAGTCCACTTCTGACCCAAAAGCCTCTGCTGAGGCCTTTGGGCTTGTAGATGAGGAACTATCTTCAAAGGCGTAATCATCACCCCTTTGCTTTGACCAGTCATGGTAACTTCTCTCTACTACCTCTTAGCTCCCATCCTGCCACACTTCCTTCCCTAATCTATTTGGAGTATCATTCATTATTATTGACAGACACAAGAAACAGATGTACAAGTTTTAATGCAATGTGAGAATGGAGAAACCTGAACTAAAGGAATTTCTATCCATTATTTCCATTTTCATTCCAATTTCTTTTACGTTTGGGCATAAAAGGACTGGTTATGAAAATCACTTCTCTATCAATTGTTACTGGTTCGATTGTTAAATAACGGCTGAGGACACAGCACCGCTTACGACTTCTGCAGCGTGAGATGCTGTCTTCGTTATTTTTGCACACCAACCTGCAGTGTCCATTCATCCAGCAGTCTTCTTTTGGGCATAAGAACAACCATTAAACAGATGTTAGTATCCCTCTAGTGGAGAGACAAGAGGAGGTGGAAGAGGAGCAGGAAGAAGGAGGGGGAGAGGATAGAATAAGTACGGCTGGATCCATTCCCAGGAAAGGAGAGAAAAGTCCTTGTGCTAGGAGAGAACTGAGACAGGGCTACTCATATTTGAGATCTCCAAGGTTTTCAGGGGAGCCTCTTTCAGACATACTATCTGCCTATATTTCTTTTTCCCAAACCACTACTCTTAAGTTTGGGACCAATTGATGCCAATGAAGTTCCTACCTAATGAAGCTTTTGAATGATGGGAAAAGGACAATGAACACCAGTACTATTGGGGGTTGGGGGAGGGGGAATTAGCTTATATTCCAACAAACCCAGCTCCTTATCAATAACCTGACCTTATTTAACCTAAGCCCAACAAGCCCCAACTCCAGCTACAACCCAATCTCCAATCTTCCTTTGGATCTCCTAATCCAAAACCAAACCCCAGTTCAATCTTAATTATAACTCTCAGCCATACTCACTACACTGCTCTCTGCACCCCAATTCTAAGCAAACTCAACTCTAATCAAGTCACCAACCCTCAAAGCCCGGCAAAGGCAGTTCACCAAGCTGAACTGCCAACACCCTGCACTAGCCAATGCCAATCTCAGTCTCAGCCCAATCTCCTGCCTGATCCCCAACACCCATCTCCACTCAATCCAAAATCCCATCCTCCCCAACCCACCTGAAACCAACAGGCAAACCCAACTCCTTCCTTCTAACTTGTCCTAAACCATCTTTCCTCTATGACTCCAATCCCAAGTTATTTTTCCCCCATCACAACTCAACCCCAGCCTTCAACATAAACTCCCAGAGCCCCCCAACAAGTCCCCAGTCTTCCCCCAATCCTCCACTTCTAAGCCCTCTTCCAAGCTCCTACCAGAATGCCATCCTTGCCTCAAGTACCAAATGACCAAAACAGCTATCATTCCATCACCTTGCTAGGAAAGAATCAAGGAAAGGTGTTCACATGAGAATCTGGGAAAACCTCCCAAAGCTGTGTGAAAAGAAGAAAGGCGTCAGATGCTACCCCCAATATGGGGGGAAAAGTTGGGAGGAGCCCACGGCCAGGATCTCAGCCCCTTGAAGGAGGTTCAAGTTACCTGATACGACTGGTGCCATGACCAGAAGAACGGCAAGAAACAGGAAAAGACGTCTCATGGCTGGCAGGTCTTGGGAGAAGAAGGTAGCTGTGCTGCAGGGGGTGGGAATAGAGTTCTCTGCAGCAGAGATGAGCCTTGCTTTTATTGGCAGGGCCGTGGGCAGTGAATTATAGCAGGAGGGGATTTACATGAGATCAGCGAGGCCAAAGGACAGTGTGTAGCAGATGTCTCAGCAAAGCACAGGACAGGAGTGTGGGAAACTAGCCAACACCCGTGCCAAAAGTCGCTTTCCCTCTTAGTAAGAAGAAAGGCAAATTACAGTCATTTGGCCCTTTGAGAGCCACAAAGGAATTATTGATTAATACATAAATACATATCAAGAAACATTTCATTTTATAAAAAATACTCATCCTCAGCTTATTCTAACAGAAGTATAAATATATGTATGTCCTTCTGAACCTTAAACTTAGCCATCTCATTCCCACTTCAGAAACTAAGCACTTGTTATTTGTCCCCCCTGCAAAGACCTGGTGACTTGACTAGAGTTAGTTTTGCTTAGAATTGGGGTACAGAGAGCAGTGCAGTGGGTATGGCTGAGCGTTATAATTAAGGTTGAACTGGGGTTTGGTTTTGGATTAGGAGATCCAAAGGAAGATTGAAAGACTTGTTCAGATTTCCCTATGGCTGGCTCCTTCCCATCACTTGGTCTCATCTCAGATGTCACCTTTCTGGAGTGGTTTTTCCCTAGTTACACCAGATATCAGTGACCTCATCCCTAGCAACTCTATAATAATAGAGTCTGATCTTCATAGATTCAGCTTTACTTTTTAAAATTATTAATGTGTCTAATTTCTATCTCTCCCACCAGAATGTCAGAAATCTGGCTGTAGCCCCAGTACCTATAACATCACCAAGTGTGTTCATTAGCATATTAAGTCAGCTATTTTCACAGACATTCCCCCAAGCAACAGCGATTTCAAAAAACAGACATTGGTTCTCTCATGCAAAGCCTGAGTAAGCAGTTAAGTGCAGCAGTTTGCTAATCACCAGGGAATAAGGTCCCGTCTGCCTTGAAGCTCTGCCATCCTCAACAGGCAGCTTCACTTGATGATCCAAGGGGGCTGCTCCAGCTCCTCCCATCAAGTCCCTATCCCAGCCATTATGAAGTGTGGAGAGGAGGAAATGAAGCATGTGCCTTCCTTTTTAAGGACACCACTCAGAAGTTGCACGCACCACTTCCATTCCATTGGCCAAAGCTCATTCAGATGGCCACACCTAGCTGCAAGGTAAGCCTGGAAATATTTTCTTATTTCTCGGCAACCATGGTCAGGTGAAGGGGTTGTCTTTCTAAGAAGAGAAAGGCAGGTAACGTGGAAGGGAGCAATATCTGACATACCTGCCACATTGCAGATGCTTGATAAATATTTGTAGACTGAATAACTTAAACATCGAGCAAGGCTATCAACAGCAATTTCATGGGAAAGCAAACCATGTTTTCTAGAGCATAGGGAAGGCAAGACGCTTGTGGACTGTGCCTCTCCAGCCAAGCCTCTGAAGAAACTGGATAAGACTTAGGCCTCAGAACTTAGACAAAACAATTTGAAGAGAGAGAATTCACATATATTAAAAATAGGTTTGGAAAAACGAGTTTTGAGTTCACAAAGATTTGCCACTCGCTACCAGATGACCTTAAGTAAGTTAAACTTTCTGAACCACTATGATAAAATATGAATCATAACTGTACTTAGTTTAATTTAATAAAGTATCTAACACATAGTAGGTGTTGAATATTAATGACAATTGTTGATAGTCATTATCATTATTATTGTCATAATCATATTTGTCATTATTATTTCCCTCAGAATATCAGGAAGAAGAAATCATAAAGCTCAATTCACATATGACAAAATTGAGACTCAGTCAAGTGAAGTGAACTGCCCAAGGGCTTTCTAGGTGAAGAGAAGAGGGAAGAACAGAAAGCGAATTTCTACAGAGGAAGGTCAGGAGAATGGTCACTAAACAGCTGTGGCTATGATTGTGGCAGAACAGGAGGCAGAGAGGAAACTGAGGCAGACACCAAGCAAGTGGGTCCTTGAATGCTGTGGTTGGACTTTGGAGTCCATCCCATAATCAATGGGAAATAATAAGACCTTTTAGAGGAGAATGTGTTGACATGGTCAAATTTCTTTACATAGAAGAGCACTCTGGCATTCCATGTTGAAAATGAATTGTCCAGACAGAGGTTAGAGAGAGAAGATTAGTACGAAAGCTGTTTTAAAACCCCAGGAGAAATTATAAGGCTTTTCTTGTAGCTAAGAGAGTATCAACATTAAGGGCGCGAGAGAAGAACAGCATCACTGAATCCTGGGATGCTCAAAGGAGACCCTCTCCCCCGAGATGTAGAAGCAGCTGTAGTCCCCAGCTAATAAGCACTGACTCTGCTAGGTTTGGTGGCAGGTCCTTCATGTGAATTGTCTCATTTCATCCTCACAGCAGCCAGATAGAGTTGGTTTCCCCATTGTGCTGTTGAGAACACTAAAGTTCAGAATAAACATTTTGCCATATGGCAGAATGGGGAATCCAGGACATGAACCCAGCTCTGGCTGGTTCCCAAACATGGTGCTCCTGACCACTACCCTATCTCTATTGTTTGTTCAGACTTGGGGTAGCAGGGGTCCCAGCTAAGTGAGGAGTCTGTTGGAAGGAGGTCCCTAATTATTATTGCCTAGAGGAATTTGAGGAGTCGCTACAGAAAGAAGGTGGTGGGGAAATGAGAGAAACACTTATTTGTGGTCTTAATTTTTTTTAATCACAGTTTTATTGAAATATAGCTTGCATATCATAAAATTCATTTATAGTGTATAATGCAATGATATTTAGTCACTTAAATATCAGAGTTGTAAAACCATCATCACAATCCAATTTTAGAACATTTCTTATCATCTCTAAAAGATCCTTTCTGTCCATTTGTAGTCACTGCCCATTCCCACCCAGTCCTGATGGAACTAATATTTATAATACCATCATTATGTGTTGATCACTCTCTGTGGTTAATCCTCACGGGGGGGTACGTATGACAAAGGAGAAAACCATGGTCCACAGAGATGAAACAACAGACCCAAGGTTCACAGAGGGGATAGGAAGCAAAGTCAAGATTTAAACCATGAACTCTCTCCAAAGACACCCAGACTACAGAGAAGGTAGATGGGTAAACCTGTTTTTAGAGATGTGGGAGATATAAGCATTTTTTAAGCTGAGGAGAAACACATAATATAATCTGAGATTTTGAAAAAAAGCTAAAGAGAAGAGCAGTTGTTTATAGAGGAAAATGCAAGGAAAGAAGAAGGGCATGGAGTCAAAGAATTAAATGGAAACACTGGATTTCAACAGGGGGAGATCCTATCTTTTGAGAAGGAAAGAGACATATAGAATAAATGTATAGCATTATCCTTAAAACCTCAGACTCTTATGTCAGCAAGACCTGAATTTGAATCCTGCTTCTGCTACTTGCTACCTAGTGTGTCTGCTGTAGATGTTTATCTTTTTAGTTCCTTTTATACTAAAAGTTTGATTTGGTTTCTTGTCTGCTTCCCATCTGCACCTGCCTTCCCTTTGTGGGGAAATCTACCACCATGTGAATCTCGGGGATAGGGCAGTACTGCCTCCCACCGTGAAACTGAAAAAGTTCAAAGAGTTGTTTTCCTGCCTCTCTTAACCCTAGGATGTGAGCACCTGGCCCAGACTGCCAATCCAACGCTCCTATCTTGTTCCTTGAATCCAATGCTCATAATTCCAAGAAAAGGAGCCTACGGTGACATCTAGTGTCCAGGGGCAATAAGGAAGCAGGGCAAATGGTGATGGACTTCAGGGTCCAGCACCCATGATAGAGGAGGACAAAGCAATGGGGTTCATTTGAGTTACAATTTATTTGTTTTGAGGTGCAGCAGAAAGGGATGGGAACTTTACGTGGGTTTGGTCTCTACTACCTCAGTGCATATGAAGGTAATTTCCCCCTGCTGGGAGGGAAGAAGAAGATGGTAAGATCAGAGCTTGGAGAAAGTAGTCAAGGTCTACAGAAGCCACTATAGAGTATGGAAGAGAACTGTGAACAGAGACGATCAAGCAGAAACCCAGGACTGGGAGATACAATAGGTAAACTGACGTGCTCATAACCCCAGCAAGGCAGGGGCCAAAAACAAAATCAGAAAATCTAAAGAACTTATTTTAATTTCAGCATATGAGATTGGTTTGAATCAATTCACGAGACTAAAAATTTATGTTAGAGTTGAGTGTTGCTTTCTTTTGAGTCCCACTTTGACAATACTGTAAGTTTCCTGGGATTAAAGGTCATGAAAGGTGTTCATGCGTGCTTGCCTGATGTGCAATAGAGTTGATGTGGATGAGGGGTTTGGGGGGCACTGTGCAACATGTGATGGAGATACTAGATATTTGGTTTGTCCAGGTTTGGGTCCTGGACAACTAGGGTGCAACATCAAATGAGACACCATAGCAGAAGGGTAACAAGCCTGTATTCTGCCATCATTCTATCCTTGGCTGTGTTACCTTGGGAAAGTTACTTAACCACTCTGAACATCAATTCCCTCAGCACTAAAATGGGTATAATAATAGTATTTACTTCATAGGGCTGTTCCTACGTCAGGATCAAATGAGTGAATGTGTATGGAGCGCTTAGACACACCTGGCACTTAGTGATTGCAATGCAAGTACCTGCTGTCAATATTTTACTAGATTATAAGTCCCCAACCCAGAGTTTCTAGGCCCTTCCAACCTAGATATTCCAGGCTCTTCCTGACTATAGCTCTTTCTGATATTTCATAAGCCCCATCCTGAGTCCTTGTACACACAGACTGCCTGGGAAGTGCTGTGATGACTCAGAGAAACGGCCTTGACTGAGATAAGGAGAAATTAAAGAAGATTGTTTGATTGTTATGGAACCTTTATGTTTGATGTCTGGGTTTATATTTGTGTTTTGTTTATATGTACTTGTGTGTATTCATGTAAATTTGTGCTCAGGTGTGTGTTCGTATTGTGTATAGTTTGTGCATATATTATTTGCATGTATTTTGTATATGTGAGTATGAGTGTAATGTGTAAATATGTTTATATTTGCATGCAGTTTGTGTGTAGACTCACAGTTGTTGCATGTATGTGTTTTTGCGTGTGCTTTGAGCACATATGTTCATGTGTATCTGTTCTCAGATCATTAAATGCAATGGCCTAGAGATCTGTCCAGTGCAATTGTTCCCTTGGTCTCCTACATTCTATGATTATGGAAACTGACAGTTGCGTGGTGAGTCTTCTGTCAATCTAGGAGATCTGGGCCAAGGCTCAAGGAAGTGGCTGGAAGGGCAAGGGGGGAGCAGAGGCTGCCATCATGGCCAACAAACAGAAGCCACAGGGGGAAAAAGGCCAGGAAATAGGGAATGGGGAGGGCCCTGGGCCCCTGATTACTGCTTGGTATCTCCTGGCATCCGCCAAGATCAGAACAGACTGTAGTCTCAGCCTTTGTAAAGCTCCCACGCTGGTACAGGCTGACCAGGCAAGTTCTCTAAGACCAGGCCTTCCCACCCCCTCAAATCTGTGCAGTCGCATTTACAAGTTGTTGAAGGGCCACCCACTCCCGGCAGCTGGAATCCCACGCTGGGGGAACTACAGGTTATCAGGTTCCCAGGTGAGCCTCACACGGGCCTGGTCTATTTATCTCATTTACATCTCCCACTAACAAGACGTTAATAATATCATCAGAGGGGAAGAGAAATGAGAACCAGAAAGTCACAGCCTTTTACAGACCCCTTTCAATCTATTCATTCCTGTCATTTCCTCCCTTTCCCAGTGAGGTTGGCAAAGTGTCCAGGTGAGGGCCTGAGGCTCAGATGAGGACATGAGTGTTGAGTTTGCATGAAGGTGGGGGGGGGGAGGCTATTATACAGGGGCTGGATTCCAGAGAAATCCTCTCACCAGCAAATCCCCAACTGTGTCTTGTTTCCACCAGTGTTTCATGAAAGACCTAGACGGTATCGATCATTTTTCTTATAAAATTCGTGAAAACATTAACAGTCGCATGCCGGTTTTGAAAGCTCCACCACCCTCAAGCCTCAGGAAATGCAGGATTTCTAGCATCCAGCTCCAGGACAGCATTTGCCAAAGATAGTAAAATGTGTGATGTGAGTTATTATTGGGGTTTCCTGTCCTCCTCCCATTGATCCTACAAGGACCCCGTGTCCCAGGAAATGAGGGAGGACATGGTCCTTATTGCTTGGTGACTGTCTTCATTTTTCTTGCTTCTCGGGCTCAGGATATTGCCGAATAACCCCATCTGCTGTTGCTCGCTGAGCAGTTCTGGAGAGCTGGTGCCCCCATCATGGCTCTCTCCACCAGCCCGGCCATGGAGGTCTCCCTTCTTCTTTCAGGGCCATGGCCAGAGCAGCTATTTCCACAGCGTTTGCCTTCCATGCAGGCATTCCCACTCAAGGTCCCGCCACCTTGGGGTGCTTTATCAAACTCTCCTGCAACCGAACCCCCATCTCCTCTCCCAGCTGTGGGGAGATTCAACACCCCCAAATGCTGAGCCATTTCTCTCTCTTGTCCTTGAAGCAGAATCCTCATCCTACTCCTCCTGAGAAAATCCAACCCAAATTGCCCTTCTTGCACCCATGTCTCCCTCTCTAAGTTCAACGGCAATGGGAGGTTGCCTTCAGATCAGTTCCACAAACACACACACACATTAATACAACACAAAGTTCTGGCTTCCTTTCCAATCGCAGGGCAGGAAAAAAAACAATCTTTTCACTCATGTCTGCTCAAATAAAACAGAAAAAAAAAAAAAGCAGGTAATGGGTACATTACGTTCTTAGTACATTACACTGCCACATAATGGGTTTGTTTAAAATATATAAATATAGAGATCATTTATCTCAATAATAAACAATAATACACAATTATCTTGTTTTTAAGTCAAAGCATGACATTCTCGAGAACTCCAGAGAGAAGACTTTGCTTGAACAATGAAAGCGTGCCTTTCTATCTGCTCATTAAAAATAAAATCACCGGCCACTCGCCATGCCAGTGATGGGTGACGTGACCATTAGGAGACTATTACAGAAGTTCAGATGAGAGATGATAGTAACTTAAACTAGATGGGAAGAAGTTGATGGTTTTGAGATATTCAGTGATGGTAGAGCTGCAGGATTTGCTGATAGATTGAATGGACAAGTGAAGCAAAGTGATGAGTCAAGGATGGCTTCCAGGTTTTCAGCAACTGGGTGCATGGGTGTTACCATTTCCTGAGAAGTGAAAGAAAAGGGTACTAACCAGGCTTAGTGAGATGGGGTGGATAACTAGATGCAACGGCCAGACAAAAAGAAGGTACAGCCAAGAATGATTTAATAGAACTGTGGTATCCAATGATGTTGAGTCTCAAGGCTTTAAGGGAGGTGTCAAGGTATGGTAGTTGATTCCAAGCTTCCAGCTGTATTTGAGGATTCAGTCTTGAAGGGTACGTGCTTGGGGCGTACACAGCACTTGGCCTCAGTTTTGCATAATATATGGAATACTTCATTGTCTTTACACGTTTCTCTGCATCTGCCTGACTTGGCCCAACATTTCTTGACTGAAAGCAAAAGGTAAGTGGTAGAAGGGTCAGTCTTTAAATAAAGCAGAAATCTGGGAAAGGGAGAGGCCAAAGCCCATCGGGAAGAATACAGTAAGGGAAATAAGAAGATCTGTTGGGGAATAAGCCCTCATAAGTCCCCAGGTTTAGGGACTCGGGGAAGATCCCCTTCTCTGGCCACCTCCCTTGAGGGAAGCAAGAGAAGAGCCTCTCTATGTAGAATTACATTTCCCCCTTATTGTATGGTACCCATGCTTCCAGTATCAATTTTCTCTTTGATATCAATGAAAGGAGATGAGAATCTGAAATACACCTACCTATCTGGTCATCTGCAATCCTCTAGGGTATCAATAAAACTCCCAAGAAGACATAATCCTTCTCCACAACACCCTGGGATCCTTTAGTGGTGTTAACCAGTCAGGGAAATTAGGAATAGCTGCTCGTGGGGACCTTCAGCTTAAGTTAGCCCAGATCTTAATTTGGGGTTGCATGAGAGAGTGGAATCATAAATTCAGGAACCATTTGGAGGCAACAGTAAATCAAAATTCAAATCCCCCAAAAAACGTTCTTGACAAACCTCCTATGCCCAAGCCTCTCTCCTCCATGCCATCCTGACCCCCAACCTTAGGTCATCAAGTTCAACTTCTCTAGTACCGATCAGAAAGAGAAGGTGGGAGGTGATCAAGTAATGGGCCCTGGAGGGATCAGCTGGTACCAGAGAACTCAAACTTCCCTTTGGCTGGAGAGCTCATCCAATGGCCTCCAGGGAGACTGCAAGGCCATTCTCCCAGCCCAGGCTGTCAGAGACCCCGAAGTTCCCTGAACTTTTGTCAGGTTTCCTGACCTACTCTCCCTTGGGGAAGTTCCTGGTTACCTGGAGTGACCTGGGCCAAGAGCAAGGAAACGGTCCAAACCAGCAGTAGCAGCTTCATGAGTAATGGTACTCAGAGGTAGGAGGCTTCCGGGCTGGCAAGACAGGCAGAGGTCTCCATTCTGGGCAGTCCAGACTCTGGTATTTATTGCCCCAAGGAGTGTGGCAGGGCCAAGATCAGTGAACCAGAAAGGGAACATTTGAGGTCAGACAGGCAGGGAAATATTCAACCATAATGGCTGAATGGTTGGCAGATACACCACCCTTTCTTTCACTTACAGAGGAGGATGGAGAAGGGGAAATGAAGTTTAACAGAGAGAAGATACACCTTGCCTTTGAAGGGTTTTATAATACAACTGGGGAGACAAGGAGTCAAAAATTTTTTTTTATTAATTCATTACTGATTAATGAAAAAAAAAAAAAGACACCAAGTAAGACAGAAAAGGAATGGTATTTATTCCTTGGGATCTTCCTAACAACAGGAACTAAACCACTCTTAGGATAGCCTACGTATCGGTGGTTCTTTGTAAGGATATCAAAGAAAGGATGCTTCTTTGTAAGGAAAATTTGATAGTTCTATAGCCATCACCTCTGGAAATCAGATTGTCAGCATTCAAAGTATGGGACAAGCAGGAAAGCTACAGACTTTACTTTTAACAAGGCATGTTTAATAGTAAGAAGGAGAATTCAACCCAGATGGCAAAGGAAAAGACATTTAGTACTAGTGCGGCATCGCTTATAGGGTATGGTGTATTGCCTTGTTGACCCCAGTCCTTCAGCCCTGAATCCACACATTTGCCTACACCTTATCCTAGAAGGAATGCATTTCCCAGTCCCTTCATGTTGGTCCTGGTCATGTGACTTGCCTTAGGAAATAGCATGTAGGCAGAGGTGGCAGTGCGTCAGGTCTGAACCCAGGCTTTAAGAGACGATGCATGCTTTCACTTGACCTTTCGTGCCTCCGCCGTCACCACAAGAAGAACGCTGG